>NC_137084.1:19680651-21094628 GCF_951640355.1 Cnephaeus nilssonii | reverse complement strand
AACCCGATGATGACAAGATCCACAGACCAAAGTAAAACTCAATTGCTTTTGCCCAAGAACCTGTTTCCACCAGTGTTTACTAAAGTCTGCCCCACCCACTTCCTGTTTGTATCATTCTGGCATACCTCACTTCATACAATGGCTGTATCCCTGAAATTAATTGTGTTGTTGTTAAATACAGTGGATAATAGTGTCAATGTACTGTGGGGGAGTTACAAGAAGAATTTGCTGTTTCAAGGAATCCCAAGGTGTTCTTTTCCTCTTGATTCATTCATCTTCTTTCTCTCTCTAAACTTGAATTTTCCTACACCAGGATTGACGAGAGAGCAGAGGCAGAATGCTCAAGCACACCAGTAGGTTTTCTAGACACAGCAGGAGGCAACTGGATCGAAAGGTACGCTTATGTTTTAAACAAAGTAGCTCTCCAGACATCAAAGAGCTAGGCCATTTGTTTTGTGTGTGTGTGTTTAAAAATATATATTTTATTGATTTTACAGAGAGGAAATGAGAGGGATAGAGAGTTAGAAACATCCATGAGACTTCGATCAGTTGCCTCCTGCACGCCCCCTACTGGGGATCGAGCTTGAAACCAAGGTACATGCCCTTGATCATAATCGAACCCAGGACACTTCAGTCCGAGGACACACTATCCACTGAGCCAAACCAGTTGGGGCGAGCTAGGCTGTTTTTGATGGTCACAGGAAGAAGAAAATGCACCTTTATAAACCCAGAAACTCGTGTGTATGTAGAGATGTTTCCATGTGCATGCACCTACACATTTCTGACATTACTGAGCTGGCCCTTCTCACTTTTACCTTTTTCCACAAAAGCAGTTTGTTTTTTACACCTCCTCTCCCATCCACCACGCTCCACCACCAATCACACAACAATCCCAAGGTCTTAAGCTAAAGCAATATTGCAAATTTAAAAAAGAATTTGGTTTCACAGGGACAGATTGGCACCTTCCAGTTACGTTAAAAGAAGAACTCCATCAAGGTGGACTCCCCGGAGCTGCTCATGCGTTGGTAGGAGAGAGGGGTTAAATAGCCCAGGCTGGGAGTCCTGTGCTCAGAGGCTGAAACGGCTCTGCCCGGCCCAGTGCCTGAGGAAGACCGCCACGGAGCCTCAGCCAGGTATTTGGGATCACGGCTTTTCTCAGAAATGCATCTTGGTTCCAGCTTCCCCTTTATCTCTGGCAAAGAGCGCCATGATCAGGAACTAAGGATTGCGGGTGGAACTTGGAGCCAGCTGCCAGAGGATGCCCCACCCTACTCAGCAGGACCCAACCCAAGAAGGAAGATCAGCCTGCTCAACCCACGCCATGCTTCAGGGTCCAGGCACAAAGCTTCCCCACTTGGTTCAGTTCTCTTTTGCCTCCCATCAGGATTCACAAGTGAGGCTGTGAGGCTTATGGGGGTGGCATCCCGGCCATCTGAGTCATTTGGTCCCTTTGAAGAGTGAGCTCTTGGCAGGCTAACAATAACACAAGGATAATAATAATAAATAACAATAACCACCTTTTACTGAGTGCTTATTAAGTGACCGGCACTGAAATAAATATTTTTTGGGTTATTTCATTTGATCCTCAGAAACTCTGGGAGGAAAGTCATATAAACATCCCCATTTTATGTATGAGACACAGCGAGTTGGTGATTTGTCTAAAGTTTCACAGCTAGAAAATCACAGAGCTATGATATGTGTGTGGGTGGATGTGATTCTAAAGCCTTTGCCACAACTATACTGCCTTCAAGGAATAGTAACATTGTCTATTAATTGTCCAGGCATCCGTGTTGGTCAGGGTCCTGCAGGAAACAGATGAAATACTCAGATAGGGCAATTGAAGAATTTTAATGAAGTGTCTATTTAAAAAGGTGTAGGCAGGGTTAAGGGAAATCTACAAGGGGTGGTAAAGCCCCCTGGCCGTTGACTCTGCAGGGAGCCTGTTAGCATCCACGTGGTTGAGAGAGAGGGCAAAGGGAAGGAGGAGTTCCTGGAACCCAGACAGGAACTGAAGTTGTTGCAGACGCCTTACAGGAATACTGACCTGTAAGGAAGTCAACCTGAGCTGACTTGGCAGGGAAGGTGCCAGGGAACAAATAGCCTGACCTTGTTATTCTTTCTCTCTCCAAACTCTGCCAGTATTTCCCATCGGCCAAATCCTACTGAAAGTGGGAGGCAATGGATCCCAATGATGCAATCCACAAGGGCCAGCCTTCTGGGACCCGGTAAAGAAAGACTTACCTGGTAAAGACTCGGGTAAAGAAAGGTAGAGATGGACTTGGAGGGGATTTGTATGTCCGAAGATGACCTTTTTCTCATCTTGGGTGATATTTGGCTGGCTATATCATTATAGGATTAGAAATTATTTTCCCTTGGAATTTCGAAAGTATTACTCTTTGTCTTTTAGCTTCTAGCATTGTTTTTGAGGAATACACAGCCATTCTGTTTCTTGAGCCCATAAATGAAATTATGTTTTTTTTTTTCTGGAAGTCAGTTGGATCTTTTCTTCGGGAGTCTCCTAAACTGTCCAATTCAATTCCCAGTAATCCTTGTGTTTTTTCTAAAAATCACTCTATTTAACAAACTGTCCCAACAATAATTTTTAAATTAAATATATTAGGGTGACATTGGTTAATAGCCAACAACTATTTTATAATGAAAATTTATAGAGACAAAAAGAAATTGCTTATTCACTTTTGGAAAACATCACTTTTCCCTTAAGTGGCATTTAGAACTCAATCTAATATAAGAATTGAATTTGAAATTCTGTTTTACAATACATTCTCTGGGCATTAGAGATGGGGAGAAAAAAATTCATGACAGTGGGAACATCCTAAATTATAGTATTTCTACTCTGCATCTAAAAACATCTGTTATACCACCCTCACATAAAATTGGTGTTGTGTATGATAGTCCTAGGTTAGCACTAAACACTGTGTGTCTTTTCAGTAATAGCTTGCAGCCACAGACTATTCAGAAAACACTTCCCTGACACCTCTTTGAGAAAAGTGATGTATTTTATTCTTAATGAGCTTATTATTTTACATGAAGATAATGTAGATGGAAAAGAGATTGTCCTGCTGTAGAAACCACCAGTCAATAAGTGGTGGCCCTGGCACTGAACAGTTGGTGACAGTTGTGGGTTGTTGTCTCCTGATGGAGCCAGAGTTGGTTGGCATGAGATGATTTCCACGGTCTGTTGAACACCAAAGATGAGTCTGGCTCTTGGCCACGAACTAGACTGCTCAGTCAATCAGATCGGCTTCCATCAAGCTAAGGCTGCTCTGACTTATGATTTTTTAACAATAGAAATGAAACTGCCACAGGGAGGAGAGAGAACAATGGTGTTTTGACAAATAGAGTAAAGATAGAACTTGACTGACAATTCAGGTCAGAATAAAATGAAGGCACAGGAAGACTGATGTTGGCCAGACTCCTTGCCAAGAAGCAAACACTCCGTGGGAGGTTTCCACTGACACAGGGAACTGGCTCAACGGTGGCCATTTGGGTTTGGCAATTTTGTTGGATATTTTCTGGCAAAAGGACACTTTTTCTAAGAATTCAAATACAATTAGAGTAAAAAATACACAATTCACCCAAATAGCCATAGTATCCTGGAGACCTAAGGAAGGAAGAACCAGAGAGAGCCTGTGGGACTCAGTGAAAAATGTTATCCTGTTTCCTTGGAGATGGGCTAGCATGGTTCAGATCGAGTCCGGCCTGTGGAAGTGGTTAGGCGAAAGAAACCTCTAGCTGCCCTTTCTAGACTTGTAATCCTCTAGAAATGGAAATTAGGAAGCATTCATTCATGACCTTGAAAACACTGTTTATAAAAGTATATTATAATGTATCAGTAAAATGAGCTGGGAAGAGGGTTTATGTGAAAGTTCATGTGAGAAATGCAGCTATTAGCACGCATGCCATTCCCTACCTTGACCCCGGCAGGAATGTGTAAATTGTAACATATGGAATGTAAGCGTCTGTTGAGATGTTTCATCAATCTGCCTGGCAATGAGCAGCACAAGGCCCTGTGTGTGAACAGGCCGCAGAAAGAGAGAGACAGTGAATGCTGCATCTAACTTTAGGCTGTGAATCAGCCCAGAATATGACCATCAAAAGTTTCCAGGCAGTGTTCTTTAATAATATGGGTTATTTCCTGACAAGATGACACTTTTTTATGGGTTCCAGGGAGGTATAGTTAATATGTGCATCTGTCCATCCATTCAAGAAATGTCAATGGAAGGCCTACAACATGGCACGCAGTGTGCCAGGCACTGCAAGAGAGACACTGCATTGCCAATGTAGTACCTACTGTAGGTAGGAAAACAGATATTCAACAAATAATAACAAAAATAACTTTATAATCACAATTTGGATAAATGCTCTAAAGGAAAATAATAGCTTACATTAATAGTTCTTCCAAACTTCCTACATAAATGGTCTCATTTAATCTTCATAACAGTCCTCTGCAGTAGATGCTACTGTTAGCCCCATTTTAAAGATGGAGAAATAGAGGCATGAGGATCTACATGTGGTGGACTTACACTACCGTGTTAAGCAGTATGAGTCCAGGCCCCAAATTCCTGACACTATGCCACGATTTATGGAGAAGGGGCGCTGCTGTAGATTTGCAAGTTAAAAATAATGTCTTTCAAGATATGCTTTTAAGCTGAGTCCAAGGATAGATAGGAATTAACTGGGCAAAAGAAGGTAACAGGAGCATTCCATAATTAGGGAAATAGCAAGTCACAAGGCCCTGAGGTGGAAGGAGTTGCCTTGGAGACCAGTGTGACTGGAATGGGGGTTGGGAGAGAAGAGGCTAGGCTGGGAAGGAAGGCAAGGGCCGGAGCAGGTGGGACTTTGTAAGAATCTTGAGCTAAATCCTGAGCGGAGTGGGAGCTCCCGGAAGACCTGGCTTTATCTGGGGTTCAGAGTGGTGTTGCTCCAGGCACGGTTGCTACATCTGAGCAAGGAGAGGTGCTTTCCATGGGAGACTGAGGCTGCTGCTGAGCTAACAGGTCGCCCCTCCTCCCCACCATCTTCTGACGGATCAAATGGATTCTACATATTTCTGTTTGTATCAGACCTCTGTCCTCTGGTGCGATTATAAGACAGTGATGTCAAGAAAAGACTGGTGCTGTGAATGTTTGTGTGCTTCCCAAATTCATATGCTGAAATCCTGATCCTCAATATGATGGCATTAGGAGGTGGGCCTTTGGGGTGTAATTAGGTCAGGAGGGCAGAGCTCTTGTGGATGGGATTAGTGCTCTTAGAAGAAGAGGCCAGAGGACTAGCTCGCTGTCCATCTTTTTGGCAGGTGAGGATACAAGGAGAAGTTGGCAGTGTGCAACCTGGACAAGGGCTCCCACCAGAATCGGACCGTGCTGGCCTCCTGGTATCAGACGTCCAGCTGCCAGAACTGTAGGAAATAAGTCTCTGTTGTTTTTAAGACACCCAGTCTATGGTGATTTGCTATAGCAGCCCAAACTGATGAAAACACTGACAAATCCAAAAATCCATGCAGCACTGAGATCTGCTTAGTGGTAACCTCAGTTACCACCATTCGTTTTGGCATTGCCCACACTGTGGGATCCCATTAAGATTAAAATATGACACCACCAATTTTCATGTTAACAATGACAGCATTTCTTTATTCCTAAAATAGATGCCCTATTATCCTATGCATTTTAAAAATTAGTTCTTTCATTTGTTCATCAAGTATTTGCATACCTGTTGTGTGTCAGACATGAAGGATACGAAAGCATGTAAGACTGAAGTCCCTGTGCTCACAGGACTAGAATCCTGTTCCAGGGGAGCACCCTCAGCACACGGTGCAATCATTCCCTGATGTAGGCAGAACCATGGCATCCCAAAGAAGTCCACCTCCTAATCCCTGGAACCTGGGAATGTGTTACCTTCCGTGGGGAGAGAGACTTTACAAGTCTGATTAAGGATTTTGAGATGTTTTGGAGACCATCCTGGATTATCCTGGTGGGCTCACTGAAATGGGAGACTTCTTTAAAAAGTGAAAGTAGGAGGCAGGACGGTCAGAGTCAGAGAAAGAGGAGTAAGGACTGAGGCAGAGTGAGAGTGAGGCACTTCCTGGATTGGGGCCACCAGCCAATGAAATGAGGCCGCCTCTGGGAGCTGGGAAAGGCAAGGCAAGGATTCTCCACTAGAGCCTCCAGAAAGGAATGCAGCCCTGCCAGCACCTTGATGTTAGCCCAGGGAGACCCACTGGTGTTATTTTAAGCCACTAAATTTGTGATAATTTGTTACACCGGCAACAGGAAACAAATACACTCCCCACTCCAGCCAGGATAGACATCTTTAATCCAGGTTTCCCAAAGGGCCCAGATGCAGCCACACAATCTTTCTCAACCCAGCAGTCCAAGTAGCTACTCAATCAATCAGTGAGATGCAATTCACTTGACATCCTTTGGAGTCTGTGCAACCATTTCCGCCACTGGCTTTGTGAGCCCTCTGGCACTGCCATACATCCATATCAATTACTTGACAATTTCTTTAGACTGTGTTCCTAAACTGGTTCCACTATTTAATTGCTGTGCATCCTTGCACAAATTACTAGTACATACATCTCTGTGCTTCAATTTCTTCATCTCTAAAACCAGTAATAATAATATCTACCCTCTAGAGTTGTGAAGATTAAGTGACTTAGACATTAAAGCATGAAAAATAGTGCTGGCACACAGGTGGTGCTGGACAAATTTAATCAATGGTGATGATGATGGTTATTATTATCCCCTACAAGGGTTAGCATGAGGCTTAAAAGTTCTTTGTGGTCATTTTGCTTATAGTGTGGACAGGCAAGAAGGGGTGCAAGTTGACAAGCTATTTGGGGAGATTGAATTAGGGCAAAGATGGTGGAAATGGAAAGAAGTGGATAGACTTGAGAGAGATTGCAGAGGTTAAGTCAACAAGGCCTGTTGATGAATTGCATATGGGGGGTGAGGATGTGCCAAGAATGACAAAATCAGAAGCCTTATAATGACATGCTAATACAGCATGATAGAAATCTTTATTTTGCCTTTCTGCTCTCCCTGCCCGCTCTTTTTCTACTATGCTACCTCTTTCCTTCCTTCCCATATTAAAGAAACATCAGAAAAATAACCAGGAGCAAAAGGAGACACCGGATATAGGAGTCTGAACTATATGGCAACGTGTAACAAAACAAAAAAAAGATGACTTCTACCTGAATTTTGGCTTTGCCAGTATGTGAAGAAAGCATCATACTTGGGCAGAAAGAGGTGGTATTAAGATAAACGACAAAGAAAAAATAAAGAGAATTAAAATGTCTCAATTGATTTTTTTTAAAAATAAGTAAAAGTGAAACTTAAGCAAATGGGATTTTTGTGGGGGGGGTTTTTTTGTGTGTTTCTTTTTTAATGCTCACCAAGGATACTTTTTCCATTGATTTTTAGAGAGAGTGGAAGCGGGGGAGAGAGAGAGAGAAACACCGATGTGAGAGAGACACACATCAATTAGTTGCCTCCTGCATGGATCCCAACCAGGGCTGGGAAGCAACTTTTAACCCAGGTACCTACCTGCTCTTGACTGGGAATCAAATCCATGAGACCCTTTGGTGCCCAGGGCCCACGCTCTAACCACTGAGTCACCGGTCAGGGCATAGGTTTGTATTTTTAATGCCTGTAATGAATTTGGGCTGGAAGTGTAGGCAGCGGGCAGAGAATAGAGGAATCCATTGTGGCTGTGCAGGGTATGAAATGGGACCAGGCAGGGACTGAGTGATGGGGAAGAAGGAAGCATTCTGGAGGTGGAGTCTGCAGAGAAGATTTCCAGTCCTGGCTTTGCCACCAGTGAGCATTTGAGCATGGAGCGGACTCATGAAACCATGTTCATGGGCTCTGTAAAGTAGGGGACTAACTTCAAGAGAGGAAGGGGTACAGTCCTTAAGAGAAGCCAGTCTTGCTGGCATGTCAGATGCCTCTAGTATTCCACCGGCCCCACCAACTCCAGGGTGGCTAAAGGGAGCCAACTTCTCCCAAAAGCACCTTCACGCCCCTCTGCTTCTGTCCTCCCAAAGTGACTTTTATTAAAGGTGGGATGTTTCTGACTGGCTCGCCAGGAACTGTTGAACAATGGAGTTTATTTCTGCATGAAAGAAAATACACATCCCCCCACCCCGCTTTGCCCGGGTCTGTGACTTGGCTGTGCTCAGCAGAAGGGAGGGAGGAAAGGCACCCTTTGAAATTGTAGCGAGCGTTTGAGCAGCTTGAATTCAATTTTGGATACAAATGTCAAGGACCGGCTCCCTTGGCTTCTGCTCCTTGTTCACTGAGGCGCGATGTGATGCTCCATTGAGAGGCGTGCTGATAATGATACCACGTAGGGAGCAGGGAGCCGGGAGCCAGAGGCAGCGGACTGGGCGGGAGGAAGGATGACCTTCCCGAGGATGCCTGGGAAGACTGCCTGGAAAGCCTCGGCCAAGCTCCCACGTGCACACTGGGACCAGGGCAAGAAGCAGAGAGCTGCTCAAGTCCCAGCTTGGCCACAGATAGGCTGTGTGGCCCCTTTCCACAGCTTAGCCTTGATCTTCCTGGTTCATAAGATAGACTGGAATGATTGGTCTTTAATCTTTTCTTTCTGATGTTTTATGACTCTGGCATTTGGAGCATCCGTGGATGCTGGAGATGAATGCCAGCAACGAGTGCATGATGAAATTTAGCACAACCATTTGGGAGAGTTTATTGGACATTAGCTTTCAAATTTTTCAAGTGGCACACCCTTTGGCCCAGAGGTGTCAATTCTTGGACGTATCCTATGGAAATACTAGCAGAAGTATGCAAACATGGATTTTTATAGTTGCAAAACATCAACAACCATGTATGTGTTCATTAATAAAATAGTGGTTAAATAAATTGACGGCATAACCATAATAAAGAATGCAGATCCATATATACTGAAAAGGAAGAATAACGAAAATATAATTTGAAGTGAAAAAAATTAGATTTTGTTGAGTAAGATACATAGCATGATTACATTTTTCCAGAAATGGAATCCAGATATGTAAAATATATAGTTGTTCAATTATCTTCTATCTATACTAGTAAAAGGGTAATATGCTAATTAGACTGGGAGACCTTCCAGACGTCCTTCCGGACAAAGCTATGGTGGCAGACCGAGGCAGAGGTGGTTAGGGGCGATCAGGCCAGGAAGGAAGGGCAGTTGGGGGCAAGCAGGCCAGAGAGGGGGGCAGTTGGGGGCGATTAGGCTGGCAAGGGGGGGCAGTTGGAGATGAGAAGGCTGGTAGACAGAGTGATTAGGGGTGATCAGGCAGGCAGGCAGGTGAGCGGTTAGGCGCCAGTGATCCCAGATTGCGAGAGGGATGTCCGACTGTCGGTTTAAACCAGCAGTCGGACATCCCCGGAGGGGTCCCAGATTAGAGAGAGTGCAAGTCGGGCTGAGGGACACCCCGCCCCCCGTGCACAAATTTTGTGCACCAGGCCATTAGTGTATTTATAAGTATATGCATAGAGAAAAGGTCAAGAAGGTTCCACACCAAACTTATACTAGTGGTTCCCTCCAGGGCTGCACAATCCAATATGGCAACCACTAGCCACATGTGGCGACTGAGTACTTAAAATGAGGCTGGTGCAACTACGGAACTAGATTTTTTAAATTTACTTAATTTTAACTGCTTCATATTTAATTTAGAAACTGGTACGTCATTAAATTATTGAAAAACTTTTAAGTATGTTTTCAACAACTTGGATAGGCGAGCTTACTTTTTCAACTGTATAGTTTATGAAACATAACTATAGATAAGTATTTTCAATGAAAATTTAGCAACCAAATTGAGATGTGTTGTAAAGGTAAAATACACACCAGATTTAAAAGACTTAGTATAAAAATAATTTTAAAACTCTCAATAACTTTATATCTCTCTAGGGGCCCAGTGCACGAATTCGTGCACCTTAAAAGGAACTGTGGGCTGTGAGGCTGTGGTGGGCACAGGGGCAGGTCTCTGCCCATCCTCCGCACCCCCACTTGGCCCCTCCTGCCACGGCCCCCCCATCCCCTGTCTACTGGCAGCCTCGCTCCTGCCGCTGCCACTCCCACTCACTGATGGCACTGGCCCCACTCACACCCACTGACAGCATGGAACAACTGGGTCTGCGCCAGCAGCGGGTGTGAGTGGCAGCTGCTGCCCCGATTGCCCCTCAAGAGCAGGGATTGGTGGAGAAGCCCTCAGGGATGATCAGGGCTGGCAGCCGCCGCTCACACCTGCTGACAGCGCCGACCCCAATCACTCCGCGCTGTCAGTGGGTGCGAGCGCCCGGCGGGATCGCGGTGCACGGGAACAAAGAATTTTCAGTAACTGCCAGAGGCTCACCCTGATGACAGTAACCGGCGGCTTGCCTTGGTCTGGAGCCCACGCTCACCTGCTCCACCATCCCGCTGCGGCCGATGCCCACCATGTTCTGCGTGTGCCCCCTGATGGTCAGTGCATGTCATAGCAACCGGTTGTTCAGTTGTTCGGTTGTTCCGCCATTCGGTCTACTATATTAGGGTTTTATATATATAGATGAATAACTTGATAATATTGCTTACATGTGAAAGTAGTACTATTTTGGGTATGTTATATTAAATAAAATATGTAACTAAAATTAATTTCACCTGTTCCTTTCTCCTTTTTCAAAAAATGTGGCTATCTAGAAATTTTTAATTACCTATGTGGCTAACACTATATTTTTATTGGACCTTTGGAAATGGGATAAGAGGAGAGGGTTAGACTTTAACTTTTTACTTTATACATGTTTGTATTGTTTGATTTTATTGCAATAAACTTGAGTTACCTTGATACTTTACAAAGAATAGTTTTAAATGTTAAACTAAAAAAAAATTTCTAGGCTATATTTTGATACATAAAGAAAATTATTTAGGAAACACTCCCTCTGATTTGGCTCTTTGGGGATGGTGTGTCAGGGTCTGAAATAAATGCCTTGCCGTCAAGTTATTATAAAATGGAACTCTCACCGTCGTGTCTCTGTGGTTTACCAGTATCTTCTCATTGCCTGACCCTTTTTTGGATTACTGCTCTCCTCAGCAGGGATACCTCTGCCTGACAACCATCCCAGCTGTGTTGGAAAAGGATTGTTTCTCAGAGAGGAGTTAAGCCCAGGAGAGTTAGAAAAAAAGAGAAAACTAACCTTAAAGAAATCTCCCCTCTTCTCTCCAATTCCCTCCTTCTTCCTTATCAAGATTCCCCAAAGCTTTGGGGATCTATAGTTCTAGGCTGAACTTCCTACCTCACAAAATGACAAGGCCAGGATGTTAATGTTCCCCACACAGACACGTCTGCATTATACATAAAGATGTCTGTGTTACACATAAACACGTTATGGCTGTAACAATATCGCTTTCAAAGGAGCACTAATCCGCTGAAGTCATCGAGTCAGAAAACATTTGCTTCTCCATGTCTTGTGTCTGAGTTGTGTGTGAGAGAGACAGAAAGTAGAAAGGAAGGTCAGATGGAAGGGAGGGAGAGGGAGGCGGGGGGAGAGAGAGAGTTGATTATCATCTATTCTGCACAAAATTACAGATATACAGATTAACATTTTGGGTATGAAAATGTTGGGCCTGAATGGATGTCACAGGGTGACTTGGGTAGAGAAAAAAAATTAACTTCAATTCCCCAAAAGTTCAGGAAATAGCTATTTTGATGCTCCCCTAAAGCCCTGTATTACCTATATCGTAGTTCATATCTCCCTAGATATAATTGCCTCTATCCCCAGCACCGAATTGTAAATTCTTAACAAAAGTTTACTGACTGAACGAATGAATGAAGAAATGAATCAACCTACCATTTAAGGGTCAATCACTGCCTAAAATATTAATAAAATTAGAGTTTCATCTAAAAAATAGACTTGTAAAAATTTCCATTTTATTAAGACTATATTTATTAAATTAAATGCCTATTATGGGCTAAAAACTGGATATAAACACACACACATACACACACACACACTCCCTGCCCTTGTGAAGTTTAAAATCTGCAGAGAGAGGGGAAAGGCAGGGGTCAGGCCTGAAAACATAAAATAAAAAATTAAATGGTAATAAGTGCTTCCAAGGATATGATCAGAGATGCTGATAGAGAATAAAGGAGGGGGCTATCCCAATTTTGCCAAGTCAATTTCTCTCTCCTCTGAGGAAGTGTGACATTTAAGCTAAAGCATAGAGGATGAGAAGGGGTCAACTATTAAACTATTAAATAAGCAAATGGGGGCAGCTGTGGTAAATGGGAGAAAGGGAAGAACCTCCCACACACCCAGGAGCAGTGTCTGCTGCTCCTGTGACTCACTGCCCAAAGGTGCTAGGAAATTCTAATTTGACTCCATTCATTTACGTTTTAGATGCCAATTTGCATGCTTGGCTGGATCCCAATGTCTATTGGAACCCATGTTCTCAGAGTATAAAGAGGACGATTTCCCTTCTTTGAAGGGCAATGTGGTCATCAGTTGATGTTCTAAGAGTGGATGGGGGTGGCCAGCAGTAGGCTGGTAGATTTCATCCACTTCTCTCTTCAAGGCTGTCTCATGCCTCTTCACACTAGCTTCTATATTTTAGACCTGCTGCCACTATTCAATTCTGCTTTAAATACATATTTTTGTTGACAGTAGCTATTTCTGGGAATTCACAAGGGAGAGGATTCTTACTTTTCACCTTATATTTCCTGTCCCTTTTAAACTATAAGGTTTTTATACCATATTATAAAACTAGTAAATAAAATTGTAAGCTTCATATGCAATTCTGTTTCACATGCCATCCTATGACCATTGCTGGGACTTCATTTTCATCTCTTTTTTTTCTGATTATTAATGCAATGCAAGCTCAATGCAATTAGATTTGGAAAAGTCAGGGGGAAAAAATAAAATTTGTCATAAATTTAGTAGTAATTTGTCATTACTACTGATAAACTCTTAGTAAATTCCTTTCCCAGTGCCTTTTTGAAAATAGAACAAAATTCTACTTGTTAATTTATAACCAACTTTTTAAACTCAATACAAAGCAACAATAAATATTGAGCTCTTGTCTGGATGTATCGTGATTTAAGTAAATCAATTCTCTTTTGATGAACATTTAGATTGTAATTTCCACCACATTAAAACATTTTTTAATCTAAATTTTATGTGCCTATCCAGGGGTTTTACTTGATTCCTCAATATTCAGCAAACAACAGTGATCCTACCTGGTAAATTTTTTTTAAAATAAGATTTTCTTTGCAATATAATCCAGTGCTTCAAGGAATGTTCCACTGGATGCAAGCTAAATGTATGAACATTTAGACTGACCAAATTAAATTCATCATGGTTTCTTAATTTCACTAAAAAATTTATATAGCAAGGTTCACTCTTTCACTCAAAATGCCCCTTCAAAAAGAATCAGCTTCTTAGAAGTTTGGTGGGAAGGAATAGGGAGGGATTCCTCTGAAATAGCTAATGTTTTAAGATGAGTTCACATCTGCTGCGTGGAGTTGGCTGGCAGGCAGCTGGTGGGGATGCAGGCAGAGGAAGAGGTGAGTACAGCTGGAGTCCACTCTCTGTCCACAGCTGTAACCATGGAACCAGGTGAGGGGCGTGGATCAAGAGGCAGAGTTCCAGGTGCCCAGGAGTCAGAAACGGGTAGGCTGGAAGGATTCCTTCTGTCAGAAGCCCCCACATGCCAGGGCTTAAAAAAAAGGGAACCCGGCCCGTTACTTTCCAACACAACAGAACAGGAGCCAGGGCTGGACCTTCTTGATGCCAGATCAGCTTGTCTGTCTCCAAGCCAGCAGATGCACCAAGACCCATTCCACCCTCAAACCTGACATTCCCCTTAGTTACAACCCTGTGATTTCCAAAAAGGTTATTTTTTGTTTGCTTTTTTTTCAGCTATAGCAACATGCTCCCTTAAATAGGTTCTTTATCTGATGGGGCAATTACAGTCTGTGGCGAACAGCTGCGGTTCACAAACATACGAGTTTCACTGTTTGGGTCAGTAGCTCTTAGTCTTTTCTGAATGGCAACTCCCCCGGCTGATCTTGGCATGGAGAGAGCCACCTTTCCTTCAGCTCTCCCGTCGGCACTCAGTAGTGCAGTGTGCTGTGGAGGGCTCTGTTTTCCCATTGGAAAAGAGGTGACATTTTTATTAAAGTTGCATGTCCTGGTATCTAATACCAAACATATTTCTGGATGCTGGTTTTAACGTTCCCCATTGAATTTTTCTTTTATGTAACAAATGGTCTAAAATAGGCATGTCTTTCTTATACATCTAGAAAAAAAAAAGGCCCTTTCAAAAACTAATTTATAACTATAAAACTTCAGGAGAAAATCTGCAGGACCTAGAGCTTGATGAAGAGTTCTTTAGACGTTACATCAAAAGCATAATCCATAAAAGAAAAAAGTCTATTAATGAGACTTCACCAAAAGTAAAAGCTTTTGCTCTGTGAAAGAAGATGAAAAGATAATCTACAGGCTGGGGAAAATATTACTTGTCATGACTGCACACTGGCATCTCAGTGGATGGGAAGATCATTTCCTGAGCCTTCAGGATGTGCCAGGCCCTGGACTGAGGTCTCCGTGTCTCTCATCTACTTCAACTCATAGCATTTTCAATCAGGCAGGGGCTGTTATTATTCCCATGTTAAGATTTAGAGGCAGAGGCTCAGAGTTATGGTGTCCAGTCCAAGATCATATCAGCACTGAGTGTCAGGGCCAGGATTCAACACAGACCTGCTCATCATCCAAGCGCACTAAGAGCATAGACTCTGGAACCAGGTTTCCTGAGTTCAAGTCCTGGCTCCTCCTTTGTTACTTATTGGACTTTGCCTCCATTTCCCTATCTGTAAAATGGGGTTAATAATAATAGCTACCCCATAGGGTTGTTGTAAAACTTAAATACATGACTCTGTCTACATACATGAGAGCTATGTGCCTGGCACATAGTGAGAGCCATGTGAGTGACCACTATTCTTATGGTGGTGGTTGTTATTATTATACTGACTTAAAAATGAGATGGAGAGGCAGGGGAAAAAAAGCAAGTAAGTCAAAGAGACCCCATTTCACATTGCCTGAAAAGATTTCTCCTGGCCAACTACACACGACACGCTGCCTCCAAGCTGATGCTCCCACCCCTGGGGCTTCCAGCAAGGAGCAAGTGAAACCAGACATTGCCAAGGCCAGATTCTTCAGGTCAGCATCAATAGGGAAGGGGGTTGGGCAAGGACAACTCGTTCCTCTTTCCTCTGAGAGCCAGCAACGGATTTCCTTTGGATAAGTCTTTAAAAAAAAATTATATATATATATATATATATATATATATATATATATATATATATATATATATATATTTTTTTTTTTTTTTTACAGAGAGGAAGGGAGAGGTATAGAGAGCTAGAAGCATTGACGAGAGAGAAACATGGATCAGCTGCCTCCTGCACACCCCCAACTGGGGATGTGCCAGCAGCCACGGTACATGCCCTTGACCAGAATCGAACCTGGGACCCTTCAGTCCGCAGGCCGATGCTCTATCCACTGAGCCAAACCAGTTAGGGCTGGATAAGTCTTATATGGTCACCCAGATTCTTCCTTTTGTAAGTATTTGCTTAGGAGTCTTCAGTGGTCATATTTTGTGTATCTCTGTTGCCACAATATACCCTGGACTGATGTCAGTGTTCTCTTTACTATGGGAAGCATCATCATTATTGCCTTTAAATCTAACCAGATTAGAGAACCAATTCCAGTAACTCCAGAACCAATTCAGAAAACTAATCTTTAAGATTTTGTTCCTCGAGAGCCACTCTAGGTACCTACAGGTACCACTGGGTAACATGAAGCATTACCTGCCTGGCAGTGACTGGTCACAAATGTTAAGAGCCCTGGAGTTGAGTCTTTCTTAACTCCTCTAAATTGGTCATAATTGTCCAGCAAATGAGGGCTTTCATCAGGGCCATAAATAGAGTTCAGTTTGTGACCCCGATCAACAGCCCTATGAAGGATTTCTTTGAGAAGCACTAAAGCTGCCTTTTGAGATGGAGCTGAGGGAAGATGAGCCAGGCTTTAGCAGAACTGGGTGAGTCTCACAGAGCTCAGGGGCTACAAATAAAGGACTTTCTGGGCAGAACTATAAGACTGTTACTGCTGGCATAGGACCACATGCCAGGTTTATAGCTCTGGGTCCCTGACACAAACCCCAGGCTCTCATGGCTATCAGGAAGGCTAAGGTTTATATGGTTTAAGAAGGAGAAGCTCTTACCAAAATCCCTGAGTACGAGGAATGTCTGATTTGAGAGGGGAAAAAAAACCACACTTGAGACTCGTGTCCAAGAGAAGTGCCCTTAGAATACCCAGGATTTTCTCCCCCTAACCCCTATCCTTTTTGTTGTCGTTGTTAATCCTCACCCAAGGATATTTTTTCCATTGATTTTTAGAGAGTGGAAGGGAGGAAAGGGAGGGGAGAGAGGAAGATCGATATGAAAGAGACTTATTGATCAGTTACCCCCCATCCTTACCAGGGCTGGGAATTGAACCTGTAACCTGGGTACATGCACTTGATTGGGAATCAAACCCAAGACCTTTCAGTGCAGGGCCAATGCTCTGACCACTGAGCAGCACCAGCTAGGGCTCCCCCCAACTTTAATAAGTCTTTAGAATTTTAGGAAATTATCTTGATGTGGTTTGCTAGTAGAGGGCATTATTCTCCATGGCATGATCATCTAGTAACTAGTTGAACCCTTTATTTTATGATGAAGAAACTCAAGTTCAGAGTCACACCACAATCTATAATAATAAAAGTGTCATATGCTAATTAGACCAGACAGCCGAACGACCTTCTGGATGTCATTCCAGACGTCCTTCCGGACGACCTTCCTGATGAAGCTTCGGCCTTGTGGGCCAAGGCAGAGACAGTTTGGAGCGATCAGGTAGGCAGGAAGAGGCGGTTAGAGGTGATCAGGCAGGCAGGCAGAGGGGTTAGGGGCAATCAGGCAGGCAGGCAGAGTGGTTAGGGGTGATCAGGCAGGCAGGCAGGTGAGTGGTTAGGAGCCAGCAGGGCCTGATTGCAAGAGGGATGTCCAACTGCCAGTTTAGGCCTTAAACTGGCAGTCGGACATCCTCCAAGGGGTCCCAGGTTGTGAGAGGGTGCAGGCTGGGCTGAGGAACCCCCCACCCTCCCCCCCGCCCCGTGCACGAATTTTGTGCACCAGGCCTCTAGTATAGTAACAAAAAGCCCAGAACCCAAGACCATTAACCTTACTCCAGTTATCTATCCTCTGAGCCACACTGCCAAAATACCATTTTAAAAATGTCTTTTCACCCATAGCCTGATTTGTTCAGTGGATAGAGCGTCAGCCTGCAGACTGAAGGGTCCTGAGTTTGATTCTGGTCAAGGGCACATGCCCGTGTTGTGGGCTAGATCCCCAGTAGGGGGTTTGCAGGAGGTAGCTGATCAATGATTCTCATCATTGATGTTTCTATCTCTCCCTCTCCCTTCCTCTCTGAAATAAATAAAAATATAAATTTTTTTAAAAATGTCTTTCTATGCAGATCACTCCTCCTCTCTTTCACCAGGCCACCAGGTCACCTCCCTGCAGATAATCCTATCCACAAACTAATTCATAGCATTCTGAAGTATGTCCCATTATGAACTGGAGGTTCTGCTGGTATGGGGAGGGACAATTCGGTGTTCGTTCTAGTACGGAACTGATTAAAAGGATCAACAGGTCAATCCCACTGATTCAGAATTACTAGAGAATGGTCTTTCTAATTATCTAGGGTTTCTGCTCATGTTTATTGAATGAATGAGTGCATGGAGCATTGAAATAAAATACCAGCAATTCTACCGAATTTAATTCAATCTTTCTTCCCCTGGATCATCGCCATCATAATGAGTACGGATTACCACTCTGTAGAATTCAGCAGATGGGGAACAGGGGTTGGCAAGCTTCCCTTTGACATAGTTTTGGAAATTTGCTGACCCTAATGTAGAAGGTAAGGGTGACCAAGCTGGCTCTTCTCTCTCTTTCTTAAAGTAAATCCTTCATATCATTTTGCTTATATTTCACTTATCCCTTTCTCATAAAAACATCTTGAGGAGTATACACACACAAGTCTAGTTATCTGAGTCTCTGGTTGACTGGAATGTAGTTACCCAGTCAATAGGACATCACAGAGGATTATGTCTTAAACTTTTCCCCTGCATCCTTTATTAGTAAGACCGAAGACTGCCATGGGTCACTTGGTCCTTTTTACTTCACTTTGGAGCATGAATGCTGAGGCCAAGAGGTAGAAACCAACCCATTGACACAACTGGCAAATAGACAGAACAGCTTAGTGGTGGGTTCAAGAAAAATGAGGTCAAGTTTTAAATTAATTTTTTTTTTAAATTCAATGACCACTTACAGTTTAAACTATGACATATTTTTGAGCAGATAAGGAATTAAAACACAATCATGTTTAGTAAGTTCAATAACAGAGTTCTTAGTAACACCATTTTTTAACTTACTGGTTTTCAATATAAGCTAAATATTTTTAAAATTTAAGTCATTTTTAAGTCCACAAATCAAGATTCACCTACATTCAGGTCAGTTCTGCTGACTGATGTCTAAAATGCTTCATCCTCTTGAGAATAGTCTTTTTGCTTTCTCAAGTACTTGTTCACACCTTTAACTTGTCAGGAATTATGCCAGGTGTCAGGTCTACAGAGGAATAAGACACTCCCCCTGTCCTATGGGGACTGACATGGAGACTAAATGCTCAACATTTTGTCACCCTTGCCATCATTTTCCTTCCTACAGCTCCACCAATCTGAGCTGAGCTTTGTAGATACTCTTTTGCATTTCAAATGGTTTCTCTATAGGGTTTCTATACACTGCTAATGATCCTTACTTCAATTTGTCTGACCTCTCAAAAAATCCTGCTGTGCTTGCTTTTTTTTTTTTAACTCTTTCCCCCCCCCCACCCCCCGCTGGGTTCATTCTTTGGTGCTAGCTGTGGATCTGACATAATGAGGAGCTATACCTGCTCATCTCTGGCTCCTCACACTGGGCTCACTGGTAAGGGTTTTGTTATGTACCATCTTTCCCAAAATTTTTCCAGCCCATTTATCTCTAGATAGTTTTATTTCATATTAATAAACCATCATTATTATCCACTGAAGCATTATTTGTAATAGTTAAGGAAAAAAAAACAACAACACCAGAAATAACCTCTTATCTATATCTGTAGGTAGTTGGTTAAAGAAACTATGGTATGTCCATATAGTGGAACCCCTCTCCATGATTTATTTTTTTAAATATGTTTTTATTGATTTCAGAAAGGAAGGGAGAGAAAGAGAGAGAGAGCGACATCAATGATGAGAGAGAATCATTAATGGGCAGCCTCCTGCATGCCCCCTACTGGGGATCAAGCCTGTAACCCAGGCCTGTGCCCTGACCCGGAATCGAACTGCAACCTCCTGGTTCATAGGTCCATGCTCAACTACTGAGCAACACCGGCCAGTCCCTCTCCAAGATTTAAAAAGAATGAGAGGTCTCTAAAAAAAGTTGAACTCAAAAAAGCAGAGACTAGAATGGTGAGGCTGGGGGGTTGGAGGAAATGGGAAGATGTTAGTCAAAGGGAACAAAGCTTTAGTTATGCGAATAAATAAGTTTTGGAGATCTAATGTACATCATGATGATCATTATTAATATCTAGAGACTGGGTGCATGAAATTCGTGCACTTGGGGGGGGGTCTCTCAGCCTTGCCTGTGCCCTCTCGCAGTCTAGGAGCCCTCGGGGGATGTCTGACTGATGGCTTAGGCCCACTCCCCATGGGTGGAGAGGCTCCTGCCAACGCCACTGTCCTCGCCAGTCGTGAGTCCAGCTTCTGGCTGAGGGGTGCTTCCCCTATGGGTGTGCACTGACCACCAGGGGGCAGCTCCTGCGTTGAGTGTCTACCCCTTGGTGGTCAGTGCGCATCATAGTGAACAGTCATTCCGCAGTTCAGTCGATTTGCATATTAGCCTTTTATTATATAGGATAGTGTATCATACTCTTGAAATTTGCTAAGAGGGTAGATCATAGGTATTTTCACTGCTCACACACAAAAAATAGTAACTATGCAAGGTCATGGACATGCTAATTAGATGATTGTGGTAATCATTTCATGAGGTATACAACATGCATATGAAACCATCATGTTGAGCACCTTAAATATATACAATTTTTATTTGTCAAGTATACCTCAGTAAAGCTGAGGAGAAAATGAGAGGTGCCTGTGACACATGAGCAATACAGTACTATGTGTTGTGCGACCCCTTTAAAAATACATATGTGAACTTTACATATGTATAATGTGTATATGGATACACACGCACATATTGTATTTGAAAGGAAAGAGTTTTAAGAAACACACAGAGTGTTAACAGTGAGGAGTCCAGGGAGCAAGTTAGGAGAGGAGCAGATGAAGGCAGAAATGTCACTCTCTTTATCTTTCTTTTTTTTTGTTAATTTTTACCCAAGGATATTTTTCCATTGATTTTAGATAGAGTGGAAGGAGATAAAGAAAGAAAAACTTCAATGTGAGAGAGATACATTGATTGGTTGCCTCCCGCACTCGCCCTGACCTGGGCTGGGGATGGAACCTGCAACCCAGGTACATGCCTTTGACCCGAATCAAACCTGAGACCCTTTGGCGTGCAGGCTGAAACTCCAACCACTGAGCCACATCGGGCAGGGCCGGAAATGTCACTTCACTTTCTAATTCTACACTTCTCTATTGATTATTTTGACAATGAATATATGTACTCTTGTAATACAGAAAAGGAGAAATACAATATTTTCCTAGACATTTCAAAACTATACATTCTTCTAGAATTGCATAGCTGTTGAGTTTTCATTCACTTTGATGACACGCTTAACTCCTCTTTTATAACTTCAGGAAATTAAGGCCCCAGACTGACAAGTATGTGCCCCTCCTTCCCTCTCTGCTACTTCTCCAGGTTCCTCAGTCCCTGGGATAATGAGCTATTCACAGTCACTTGTAGCTTCCAGGCTACCTGCCAGCTTCGTAACCATTCTGCACTTGCCCGTTTGCAACCAGCATTATTTTCAAGCTTGAATGTGCAGTTCCTGCAAAGCTCTGACGCATTCCTGTGGTGGACAGGGTGTTAGCAGCATTTCATTGGGCTCTGCAGAGTTCATTCCATTCAGGCTCATCACACACTGTTCCTGGAAATCTGGGCCACATGATAGAGTTGGCCCTGGAAAATCTATCCATCAGTCCCTGAAAAGAAGCCAGAGCGGTATTATTTTCATTTCACAGATCTGGAAACTGAGGCACCGAAAGTGACCGGGGCTGCCTAGGTCACATGGAAGGTTTAAGGTAATGGGATGTTTAAAGCCCAGAATCCAAAGTTCAACTTCTTGCCATATTACGTTTTCTTTAAGTACATTTCTTTTTTGTAAAATAAGAATTATAATACCTGCCTCCCAGAATGTGCTATTACATGAAAGTATATACATTTTTTTGCATATCAAAAGTATATACATTTTTTTGCATATAATACCTGCCTCCCAGAATGGTGCTATTACATGAAAGTATATACATTTTTTTGCATATATGATAGGAGGACCAGCAACCAAAAAATTAGATATGAACAGTCATAGGACCGAAGTTGCATATACTAAATTTTTGTTTAATTTTCTTATGCCCCAAACACAAATTTTAAAATTTCTTTCAAGCATCTTAGAAGCCATTCCTCTATCTTGAATAGTTTTGTTCTTTAAATTCAAGTGCTTTTTTTATGTGCCCTAAATATGTCTCCAAATGGGTTTCAAAAGGGGCACAAAAGTATCAGTTCCACGAAGAAGGCAACAATATTCACCCAGAATGCCATGCCGAATTGGATAGCACGCTGAAAGCAGATTAAAGTTGTTTCAAATGCTTTAAGGAGGAGGAAAAATCTAATCCCCCAAGGCTTCCTTGAAATCCATATTCCGTAATTTCAGAAAATTTCCCAAGTCTTTTAAAAGTCCCAAATATCATTTTACAGTTAGTAGTAATGGAGAGCATTTTCCAATTTTTTAGAACATTCTTTTTTCCTTATAAAAGGACTCAGTAAAGCTGGGTCTGCCTCATAAAGGAGCCGGCCCCCGGGGATAAGGACCTGCCTGTTTTAGGAGTGGAGTAGGGACAGCAATCCCCAGGGCCCTGAGCCTGGAGTTTATGGCTGATGTTACCTGGGGAATTCCTTAAAGAAGCAGAGTCAGGCATTCCCCTGTTATTTCTGGGCAATATTCGCTCGTCTGTCATTGTGTGGAAGAACGCCCAGTCCCTCCACTGTGTTACACTGAAGGAAAGAAAGTTTCCAAATGAGAAGCAAAATAAGGCTGGTTGCAATAGAGGCAAGTGGAACCATTTTCACTGCTTCAGAGAACAGCTTTTCCTGACTCTTCCATTGCTGGGGTGTGGAAACAATTATAAAAGCTCCAGTGACATTAATGACTATTGAGATTAACCAGGAACCAAGCACCATGCCAAATGTCCTACATGTAGTGTCTCCTTAAGTCCACTCAGGAGTTTTGAGGCAGATATTATTATTAGGCCCATTTTACAGATGAGAAAGTTGAGGTCTATAGGACTAATTAACCAACCAAGTGATACACAGCTACTTTGTGGTTGAGCAGGTACTCGAACCTAGATCTTTCGGACTCTGAAGTCATGTTTAACCAGAATGCTCTGCTGCCTCTGGAATTTTATTATAATTAACAATAGCTGCCTGTGTCCCTGTGAAGTGTGCTAAGTGGTTTACATGCTCCGTCTCATTTATTGCTTCCCGGCAGGTTTAAATGGTATAAACTACCTCGACCCTGGAAATACTTTCTTTCTCCCCTGTCTTTTCTCCTTTTTCTAATTCCTTCCCCGTCCCTCTTCAGCTCAGAGATGTTGAATGTATTCTGGTTGCATTTTTACCTTGCCTCCCACCTGGCCTAAAAGGCAAACTGGGTGATGAAGGACGGGAGGTGTATCTTTTCAGGTGCCTTCCACTTTAGTTGGAGGGGTAGTTACCAGTGTCCCTCTCTGCTCTTGGTCTTCAGGACACCTCCCTGTGGACAGTGCCAGAACAGTGACCTCAGACCACGGCTGGAACGCTGATTACAAGTAATCCAGCTCCAGAGGTGATAGAGTGTCCTTTCTTTAAAAAGGAGATAAAAATAGCCAAGAAACAACACTTTACTTAGTTCTCTGAAAGGTTGGCATCCTTCCAGGATAGACTTATGTACTTTTTGTGCTTGGAGGGGAAAAAAAAAGAGATGGGATTTGATCCAAGAATGGTCCTACAAATGAGAGAAATATGGAGCAAGCAGCTGGAGCAGGGCAGCCAAGTGGTACCACCAGCTGCAGGCCCATTAATTAACGTTCCCTGGTATGTAGCAGCTCCAGTGACCTTGATTCTTGTTGAATTCACAGAGATAATTTTTACAGAGCCTCTACTTTTCTCACTGCAGTATATTTATCCAAGGAGTACCTTGCATATTTCCCCCATCTCTCCGAGCAGTAAATTTATTCTAATTGCAAAGAGATACAGTAAAAGGCTGATTGAACACTTGGCAGTTTATAGAGATTTATTCCTGGGGCTTAAGGGGGTTTTTAGAGTGTGTGACTGGAGCAGGATTGAGGGGAGCTGGGGGACGGAGCCCAAGAGAAAATGTAGATTTAATAGATCTATAAAATGACCCCGCTGTAGATAAATGCTTGTTCCCAAGAAGCTTAAACAGCCTGACCCAAACTAGGGTCTGTGACAGCCAGCCCGACACGAGGTGTCTGAAGCATTGCATATTTCTGTTTGGGTTTTCAGGTCTTCATCTGAAATTTGTTATTCCCCAGGCGGAGGTGGGAGAGGGGGGAAATCTGTTTTCCAGAGGGAAGAAAGCATATTTAACTACACATTTCTAACGACTAAAAGCTATGAAGAGAGACAAAAGTAAACCTCCAGCACCTGCCCTTAACATCACTCTTCCTTTTCTCTGACTCGCTTGAAGCTGAATTCTGGATTTTAAAGCCTGGGGTCCTGGAAGGTGGATCATGGGAGCCTGCCCTCCGCACCAGGGTTTTCTGCACAAGAATGGGCAGCCTTGCGGAGCCCAGTTATCCCAGGTGCTTCCAGCTGATGATGGGACAGACGGACGCTACCCTCTAATGGCCTTCTGCTCAGACCAGGCTTTGCGTGCACACACGGCTGAACTTTTCCACGCAGTCCTTCTAGGCTTTTGATCCCACGAGTGACATTCATCTTTTTTGCAGCTGCTTTGCAGGTTTTGCTGAGGATGAATTCTAGGACTTTCAACTGTTAAATTTGTTATATTGTAAATCAAGTCACCGCACTGAGATGGAGACATTTGTTCTGGAGGAAGAGACTAAAAGAAAAGGGTCTAACGTAGATGCTTTGGCCGGAGTCTGTCTGGGTCAGCAGTTTGTGGGGTTCTTTGCGTGTTTGCTCCCGCGCCCCCTGAAATTGGCATGAGGAATCCTTAGGTAAACATTTTAAACTTTTTGATTGTGAAGTCTAACCCTCATACAGAAAAGAAGCAGCTTAACAAGTCATTTTAAAGTTCACACCCAAGTCAAGAAGTCTAATATTGCTAACTCTCCCACCTTCGCTTCTCTCTCTAGGGGTAACCACTATCATGGCTTTCGTGGGAGTCGCTTTTTTTGCAGTGGGTGTGTATAGTTTCTCCCCAGTTTCTGAGTATCATCAGATGTTCTCAGCCAATGAGATTTAGGGCAAAGAAACTATTCTGACTGTTCACAGCCAACGAGCATTAGTGTACAGTGCTGTGGCTGCTTCCAGCCAATGCGCTGAGCTCTTTACTACACTTCTTGAGTTGAATGAGTCCTGCCATATCGGTGCTTATTCCGTTCTGGCCTCCCTTTCTGCCGTTACTTTTGTGTTCTGACAAACCGTTTTGACCTAGAGTTGCTGACCAAAGGGGTATATAGGTAATAATACCAGAAAGCATTGTGCTAGATGTTAGAATACAGGTTTCCCAGAGGTTTTAGATTCTTCAAGACATTGGATGGAGAAGCAGAAGGTCTAGCTCAGCAGGCAAACGGGGACAGGTGGGAGCCCTTGGGCATTTGTGAGACTTCCTATGGATCAGCGCAGCTCAGAAGCCTCGACCAACGGATGTCAGAGCAGGAACTGTTCAGCCTTCAGGAGTCATCTCAAAGGCTGTTTCTTCCATGGAACTCTGACCTTTGAATCCCAGTAGCATTTTACTGGAGTCTTACTCGGCCACTTACGAAATTCAGACACAAACTGAAGGTATATATGGCTTTTCTTAACCTCCTCCCACCCCACCACTGTTCTTACCCTCTCTCATGAAAGGCCCTAGGAAAACTTGGGTGTCTAACTCACCTTGACTTTTTGTGTGGTTTCTATCATGATAACTGCATGTAGTATTTGTTGAAGTCAGTCTTCTCCTAGGTGTTTCATAGACCCTCAGTTCTAAAAGATGCTCCTTTCAAAAGCTGTCCTCTGGTCAAACTCTCTTCAGAATGCTGCATATACTACTACATCTCCCTTTTGGAGATCCACAGTTTAAGTTGTTTAAACTCAGCATTTCCCGAAATTATTTGACCACAGAACAAGCCCTTCCACCTTTTACTCTGTGAATATCCCAAGAGACTGGTGTTTCTAAAAACTTACTTTAGGAAAACACTGCAGAAGGCATGGCTTATTTGCGTGCCCAAGCCCTGAAGGCAACATCTTGGATCATGCTTCTATTAATAGCTAACCACGAAATGCATTTTAAGTCATTGATCCTCAGGCTCCTTATTTGTGACATCAGAAGCAGGGGACCCGTTCTGACTCTAAAGTTCTAGGAATTAAAGGGCATTGCCTCTTCTAGCCCATCAGTCAGTCATTCCACACATGTTAAATTCCTATAATATGGTAGTGTTGTAATGTGCTGGGCATTTAATGGCGATGGGCATAGGCACTCTTCCATGGTGCTACCAGGTGAGAATGATTTTCTAGAACTCACTATTAGAACATTGATCTTTAATTTCTAGAATCAAATTTCTTCCTGTTAAAAACTGATAATTTACTCTCTCGTTTATTATGTGTATCAGGTAGAATAAATCTTTAGAATTTAAATGTATTGTCTATCTAGGCTTATGATTCTATTTCACATAAGAGTTCTGTTTAAGAATCACAGATTTGCCCTGGCCGGTGTTGCTCGGTGGTTACAGTGTTGGCCCGTACTCTGAAGGGTCATGGGTCAAGGGTACATATCTGGGTTTCAGGTTCAATCACTGCCCTTGTATGGGTTTGTAGGGGGCAACCAATCAATGTATCTCTCTTACATCAATCTCTCTCTCTCTCTCTCTCTCTCTCTCTCTCTCTCTCCCCTCCCTCCCTCCCTCCCTCTCTTCCACTCTCTAAAAATCAATGGAAAATATCCTCAGGTGAGGATTTTTTAAAAATCACAGATTTAACCTGATCACTTAGGGGTAACTAGTTTTTAAATTTTCATCTTTAACTTTTTTGTAAAGGTTCAATTCTCTGTGGTTTAAAAAGCAAATTCTAATGATATGGCTTTGACTGAACACTATTGTGTGTAGATACTGTTCTAAGCACTTTACATGTATTATCTCATTAACCACAAGAGCCATGTAATATTATTCCCATTTTATAGAGGTTAAAGAACTTTCCCAAAGTCACACAGCTAGTGAAGCTGGGCTTTGACCCCAGGCAGTATGGATCCTGAGTCTGTTCGCTGAACTCCAAAACTAAATCGCCACTATTCTTTATTGTCAAACTAGAGGCTCGGTGCACGGATTCGTGCACTGTTGGGGGCGTGGCCTGTGGGGATTGGCCGGCTTCGGGAGCGCCGCTCATTCTGGTCAGCCAAGTGGCTGTGGGTCTGCCCTCTGAGTGGCTGCTGAATGAAGAAATTAGTCTGAGCTGATATTTCGGGGTAATGTCTTGGGTAAAGGCATGTTCTGTGTCCTGGAGGAACCTGGCAGAGAGCTTTGCACCCCAAAGCCACTCGGTGAATGTCCTTGATGTGTGATGCCAGGTCAGTGACACTATCGGGGATGTTCAGGGCAGCCGTGCTCCAGGATCCTCAGCCATCAGGACAGCCTCCCCTGGGGGTCCAGTCACGCCCCCTCTTGCCATCCACCTATGCCAGCTTCCTGTGCTCTTTCTAGAACACACCTTACAGGGCCTGCATCAGCTGGTGGGGTCAGGCCAGAGTCTGGGTTGTCTCAGGTATTTGATAGGTGCAGAGATTCAGCCTCACCCTGGGCCTCCCGGTCAGCTGAGCGGCGCTCCCACTGTGGGAGCGCACTGACCACCAGGAGGCAGCTCCTAAATTGAGCATCTGCCCCCTGGTGGTCAGTGTGTGTCATAGCGACTGGTTGATCAGTTGTTCTGGTCATCCCGCCGTTCGGTCACTGGGCTTTTATATATACAGATATTGTCCAGCAGGTTTTCTGCTGGAAATTTAGGGGTTAACATCTCTGAAGAGCTGAACATTCATATGGGATTTTTAAATGTCTAAATCTAGCCAGGTAGTGTACTGAGGAGGTAATGAAAAATTAAAAGCTTTTTTGTTTTTTGGCTGAGCACTAATCTTTGTGGTTATGAATATATCCATGTGCCAGAGAATACTGCACTTTAGATAGTAAGTTAACATAAAATCGTTGGTACAGTTTTAAACCTGACAGCTCTGTGTGTCTGATATGTTGTCTGAAAGTAATTTTAAAGATAAGACTTTACTCTCAGGTCTGAAATAGGCTCTTTAAAGATTTCCAGCACCATACAGTATTTAAGTAATTGTACCAGCTATACGGAGAAAAACTATAGTTCTATGAGTAGAAAAGTATTTTAATTATAAAACATTATGTTGTCAGAAAAAGAAACGAAATACAATTAAAGAAATGCCAGCCACACAATGTCAGTGAGAATTCTTGGCGTTTCGTTTTAGAAGCTATTCTGTATGGAAATGCATAAAATATAAACAGAGTACTTTATCTAGGATATGACAAGAAACTTCAAGATTGTACTGTGCATTAAGTTAACATTCCAAACCTATCCTTTCAGGTCGTCAGCCAAGAATTTGTTTTTATAATTTCTTTACAGTTGGCAAACAGCTAGACTCTACGCGAGATATCAGTTTTCATGCTTATGGTCCAATCCCATTGTGTGCACCTATTAATGCGCTGTGTGACCGCGACTAAATCACTCCCCTCCACCTGAACCCAACCGAACAAGTTGGATTCTCAGGCTCCTGCCTGTTTGAAAATGCTGTGGTTCTAGCCTATGAATCATGACATAAACCATAAAAAGTGCTTGCTGGCAAGAATGGATTTTTAAAATGTGGGCTACTTAAGCATTTTCAAATGATCAATCTTATAGGGCTGGGCAGCCAGGGTCTAACCAGCTGCCGTGCTGGTTTTGCCACCAAGCACCTTCTGTAGTTCACATCCATGTGCTTCCTGGACTCCCCAGAGCGAATGGGGTCTGAGAGATTCTGGGCAAAACAAGCCGTGATCACAACCACCAGAGACGACTCTGTACACCTTCCTAAGCTGCAGGGAGGTGTGGACCCTGTGATATGCTGCCCAGTTCCCGGTTATAGACCGAAGTGCTTATGCCTCAGCTGCTGGGAGTATTGGCTACAGACAGTTCTTCAGCTGAGACCCTCTCTGGAGAAAGCCTTTGGCTGAAGAGAGCTGCTTTGCCCAAAGCCACACCCCCTCCTGGGGCAGCTTACAAGGAAGGACTGCAAATTCCATAGAGGGGCTGGTTAACAGCTGGCCCCTTACCTCAATGGGGTCCCTCTGAGGAGCCCCACCAGTGCCAGAGCTTCCATAAGCTGAGGTGAGTCACGCCTTTGCTGCAGCCTCATCTACTGCATCGCAGTGCAGCTTCTCCCTCTGCCCACAGATGTCGCCCTTGAGCACTCTCCACTAAACTTCCTGCACTGAGATCTCTGTCTCCCCTGCAAACTTCAGGGAATCAGAGCTGCCCCAGAGACTTGAAGACTTGGGTTTGAATTGGGGCTCTGCTTATTTCTAACTCTGGGTCTAGGAGTAAATTTCATCCCCAGTAAAATGGAAATAATAAAAAATACCCCATAGAACAGTTTATTATGAGGAAATAGGAAATGAATCCAAAGCACTTAGTAAATGACTAACAGCAATGATTTAACATTTATTGAGCACTAACTACGTGTCAGGTGCTATTTTATGTACTTTACCACACAGGAACTCTATGAGGAAGATAACACCCCTCTTTTACAGAAGGGAAAACTGAGGCACAGAGAAGTGAAGTAACTTCTCCAATGTCACAGTTAATAAAGGTCAAGAATTCAAACCCAGGACCAGCAAGCATTCTTAGCTGAAACTCTGCTGCCTCCCATTAATAAAGGAAACATTTAAAAATCTGGATGATGATAAATAAAAGCCCAACAATGGCACCTGATTCCAGAAGTACTTTTAAAACAAGGCAAGTATAAAAGCAAAGATTTTCCAAGAATTTCTGTACCATTGTTTATATTTTTATGTTGCTATAGATTATGTGTATTTTTGCCTCAAATCAACCCTTATTCATCAAGAGAGTGAATGAAACAGTTGGAGGGGAGGGAACCTAATCTGATGTGACAGTCGTTGTTCCATGAAATCATTTATGTTTGTTGTTTGTTTCTATTTTAATGAAACATGTATTAAGTACAAGGTCAAAGAATAAATAAAACAATGACATGTTTCACTATTAGGTAGTAATTTTGTATACTAATAAGGTTTAGATAGTATCATATTTTCTACAGTTTTAAACTTCTCCCTCCCTTGGGTCATTGGGAAGTCGATTATAATAGAGAGGAGGGGCACTGTGAGAAAGGCTCCTACTATGTGCCTCCTGACCCCTCATTTACAGTTTATACTTGTGATCCCTTCAGACTAGTTGTCTGTTAGCATCTGATGGGAGGCATTTGTTTTACATTTCACTTCTAATTTGAACAGATTTATACCATGAGTTTTATCTTAGGGGATAATGTGTTATCAATGCTTGTTTGGGCCCCTGTTTCCCTTTTAAGAACAAGAAAGTCTTTTTTACTTGTTAACGCACAAGTCTGTTAGAGTTTTTATGATTTGCAAACAAAGTGGTTTTTCACCTTCTGCTATTAGATAACAAGGTATAGGAGAGTTCCTTCTTCGCCAAATAAATTGAACATCAAAATAATTTACAGCTCCAGGTACATTTGCCAGAGTAGCATAACTGAGTAAAGTCAACAGATTAAATGTTCCCTCGGCAATCAGCGAGGGTATGAGATACAGCACCTGGGCTGCCCCACTGGGTCTTGTTATTAAATCACAGGCAAGAGCTCAGAATCCCAGGGTCCCAGGTGACAGGGAGGAGCTGACGTCGGAGGACAAAGGTTTTGTTCCTCAAGTGTCATAGCAGTCAGTACCCGTGAGCTTGGGAAATGGAAGACTCTTAGGAGACAGAGAAAGGAAGGAGGAGGGGAGGCGGGGCGTGAGGGAGAGACTGCATATTTCGATGCGAGAAGGCTCTAGTTATTTATATGTCACTAAATTGGGAATTCATCAACATAAATGTGTGTATTTGCACAATCTCAGAGCAAAAGTTAAAAAGAGTTAGGGAATATTTTGTATATACAACCACTATTTATTCCTGTCAAGGTCAAAACAAGAACTAGCTAGAAAAATAAATAATATTTCCCTCTTTCTAATTTCCAGGTTTTGACAAGCACCTGCTTTGGCCTTAGAGAAGGAAGGTTTGGTCTGCAGAGAGCTGATGGCAACAACAGAAACATTAGAAAGCGGGATCCAGGGAGTTCTCCGTAATATCCAGTCTGCTTCCTGGGAGGGTTGTAAGTGCCAGAAACCAGACAACTCATCTTTAACAAATGGAACTTGTTAATGAAAATATGGTTTTAAATTTGCACATTTAAAGAACCGAGGGCTCAGATGATCACTGGAAATTTGGGGTGGGGAGCAGCAAATATGTGTTTAGTCAGTGGAAATCCCACTTTAGATCATATTCATTGCACCCAGTAGACAAACAGGATCCCACCTAAAAAAAAGTAAATACCTTTTCCTCCTCTCCCAAGGTCTCATGGAAACCTAAGTGCTATAAGGAAAATGTGAAAGGCAGAGCTAGGCTTATACTTCCTAACACTTATTGGCACGGCTTCTCTGCAGATGAATGGACAGGAAGAAAGAAAAAAACTAAAACATTCCAGGTATACTGTCTATTGACACCTCCCGTAATTACTAGACTTCTGCTCCTGTGACAGTCCCTTTGGGGAGGGGTGAGAATCGAAGAGATTGAGGATACGGGTGGTGGTGATTATTCACAGTGCCTGACCTACAAAGTATCTGAAGTTAAGGTAGAACCATTAAATTGGGTTCACTGCTGGATTCTCATGGGGCACACTAACCTTTCCATTTGCATTTAGGAATAAAGGGCGAAAGAGGAGCTTCCCTTGTCTGGGTGATGAATATGACCTTGGAAATGTCCACAGACGTATTGTTGTCTTGTTGAGTCTGCAGCCAGGAAGGCAGAAATCACTGCAGCAAAGCAGGTGTGAACGTCCCCCTACTTGAGAGGCAGCTTTCTTTGAAGCTGGAAAATCAAGGACGCTGGTACCTTCAAGGAAACAAGGATATAATTATCACAATACCCAATTGGCCAGTGACCTTCCATTCCTCAGGCCTGCCCTACTCCCTTCGCTGGCACCAGCCCAGGTCCTCACAGACTGAGCTCTGTGTCCCAGACCGATCAGATGGAGGAGCAACCCACTCACATGTCCTTTGAAAGCGTTCTTAATCTCTTTCTACTACAGTGCTCCTGCTGACATAAATCCGCCAGCCCGGGGGCCTCGGAACCCCCCCCACAAAAGGAGGCCCATTCAGGCCAGTGGAGTCTGAGCAGCTAATGGGTAGAATTTATGCTTCCTCTCACCTGGACTGCCTGTGGCCTCTACGCCGCTCTGTTTGGAAGGCTCGAGCATAACCTCCCAGCTCCTCGCCAAGTCTGCCATCATCACCTCAGTCACAGAAGCAGACTTCTCAAGGCCATTGGAAGCTAATAACAGTGACGCTCAACTTCATTATTCTATTTGAAATGTTGAAAGCAGAAGCCTAATAAAATGAGTCCAGAAAAACAAAAAGAGCTATAAATTATCATTTGAAAGGAGTAGCTAAAGAACTCATCTACTCAAAGTTCCTAGGGGCTATTTCTCAGTTACAGCAATAATCCTGTATTTGATTTCCTTCCCTTCACTGTGCAAAAGCCTCGGTTGTATTCTCTTAGCACAGATTCCTTCTGCTTCTAGGAGTCAAGTGTCCAGTCAGGAGTTACACCTCACTCCCCACCCAGCTACTACTACTACTACTACTACTACTACTACTACTACACACACACACACACACACACAGACAGACACACACACACACATTCCCTTTAGCAGATGAAAACTTCTCCGATGGTTTTAAAATTAAGATAGTATTAAAATGCATCCTTGGAAATCGAAATAGTTTATAACAATAGATCATTACAATCCAGTTGGTCATAATGTAAGTAGAAGAGGGGAGGGCCTATATCTTATTCATCTCTCCGTCTTCATAACAGAGACATATCAGGAATCCAATAAATATTTTTAAAATGATGAAATAAAGAAAAATATAAATAGTGAGAGATGATCTTTGAATTCACTAATCAAAGGTAACTTACAACTTTAGCACTTGTAATTCAGCATTTAAAAACCCACATCTGAAAGGCTGAATGAATAATCAAGATTTTAATAGGAGCTTTTGCCTCGTGTTGCAACTATAAAATATATGGGCTAAAAATAGAGTGAACAGGAATCAACCAGTGACGGTTTACTAAGGACAGTAAACTCAGGTTTTAAATGTTGATGATTTAAAAGAATCTATAAATACCTATATACACCTAACCTAAGTATGTCAATGATTTCTTTTGATCTTTTAATTCATTTTCATGATAATCCTTCAACACATGAGGGGAAGGAAGGAAGAAATGAAGGAAGGCCAGGTGAAAAGTGCTCATCAGGACATAATCAAAAGCCTTAATTTTATTCTGTCTGTCCAATCTCACAGGCTCTCCATACAACCCTCAGTTCTAAATCTTTAAAAGCATTTATGCCACAATTTCAAGGGACTGAAAACACCACAATCCGGTTTAATATAAGATCATCTGAAATGCTGTATTGGGATAGGTTCACGGTCCAGGAAGCCTCAGACAAGTTCACTAGCAAACATATTCCAGAAGTTCATTGTTCTCTTTGATATAACTTCCAAAGCTTAGGGACAAGAAAAATCATAGTTCCTGCTCATTGAGCACTTGCTATGTGCCAGACATCTTCCTAGAGAACTCTTCATGCATTTTCTCGGCTAACCCTCACTACAGCCCCCATCTCCAGCTGAGGAGGCAGGTGTTAAGAGGTAACATAAGAGGGCCACACAGGAGCTGGCAGAGCCAGGATATGATCCATACCAGTCAGCTTCCATGCTGAGCTCCTAAGTACCACACTGCAGATGTCTCCATAGCTTCATATTTCTCTCAACTCACTCTTCATGGATTAGTCATAAAATCTTCAAGTCAGCAAGCATTTGGTGGAAAAATATTAGCACATAAAGGAAGAGAAGGAATATAAAGGGAGGACATGAACCAGTCCTTGCCTAGAAAGACATGCTATCTTCTTGGAAAGACAGGATAGGAAATAGTCAGTGAATAATGTCAACTGTACAGAGTGCTAAAGGAAAGTTTAACCACGTATCAAAATGGATGTTACAGCCTGGCCGGTGTGGCTCAATTGGTTCAGTGTCATCCCATTCCCGGTCAGGGCACGTGCCTGGGATTGAGGGCTCGATCCCCAGAAGGGGGCATGTAGGAGGCAGCCGATCAATGATTCTCTCTCATCAATGTTTCTCTCTCTCCCTCCCTCTTCATTCCTCTTTGAAAACATTAAAAACATTTTTTTAAATGGATGCTACAGATAATAGACATGTGGGTGAACAGGAAGCTAAGCAGAAAGAGAATACACTGGATGATATTATTATGGAAAGTCTCACTAAGGAGCCGAGATTTGATAGGACTCTTACGGGATTTGGACAGATAGAAGAACAAGCAAAGGTTGTTCAGGTCAGGTTCTGCCCAAATGGGCTGCTAGACCAATGGTGGCCAGGCACGGGTCTGTGCAGGCTGCAGAGCATGGAGCAGAGCTTGGCCAGGAGAGAGCACCCAGGGTAACACGAAGACGACAAGCCAGAAAGACCATCCCTGAGCGGTCCGTATAAAGGCATTGGGCCAAAGGTAGGATGAAGGAACAAGACAGATGGTAGGAACTAGAGAGCTTAGTTCAAGGCCAGAAAATTGGGGAAGGAGGCAGAATGAAATCTGGAGAGCTTTCCCAAGCTGCTTCATCCCAAAGGCAGAGAGTCCTAAGGGGACATGGAGCCGCAGCTATGAGTCAGGATCACACTGTGAACGACAATGTTGAGGAAGGTGGAGCAGGGACCGATGTGTGAGTGTGGTCTGGAGACAAAGAGAGTAGCAGCTATTTTAGGCTGTAGGGTACATTTGCAGGAAGTAGTGTCAATTGGGTAGCTAAGATGAGGCCAGATGGGAGACTAGAGAACCATGGGTAGAAGCCAGCTTATCAGGACACATAACCAGGTCTAGAGTTTGATGAGCCAGTCTACATTCATATGATCAATATGCTGTTTGAGACTTGTTAAGTCATATTTCTTGTTCTGTCACCTGTGAGGTGTGAATCCCAGCTCTGCCACTTACCAGCTGTATGACCTTGAGAAAATGACTTACTCTCAGTGTCCTCCTTTGTAAAATGAGCTTAATAATACCATCTACCTTCTATGACAGTAGTGCAGATTGAACAAGTCAATATATGTCATATGTACAGCATGAAGGTTTGCATGAGCAAGTGTAATGTAAGGGTTTGCTGTCATTATTCCATCTTCCAAGGGTCACCAATCCAGGCTGAAGAGTCACAATTTTGGGGGGTGTTCTACCACAGCAATCCCATTTCCTCATCACACGAATTATTTTAAATGCCTCTTTTGGGTACTGTCCAGCTCCTGAATATCTTTTCTGGTTCTCCAGAATGGCACAGACAAACCCATCAAGTTTGCTATGAAGATTGTACCTTATAACAGCTTTGGATTCCAATATCCCTCCCTGGCCTCTTTCCCCATCAGCAGAATACTTGGCTGATGTCTGTTTACATGAGCAAGTCATTCTTCTTAAGTTCTAACAGTTCTAAGAGCTTGGAGTCCTCCCACCATTCCTTCCATGTGTTGTGCACTATTTTAGCTCCCTTAGTAAGAATAATGATGAGGATAAGGAATAAAAAGAGTGGAATAATAATAATAATAAAAGATGGAAAGTAATGAAGAGACAGAAAAGGAAGAGAAATAAAGCAAGAGAAAAAATTTCCTTGTACTCGGCTATCACTTTTCTAGCATCTCAAAGGCTTTTTGCCATTACTCGAATTGGGAGAACATGAAGGGAATAAAGATTTATTGAAATCTGTAAATCAAGCACAGTCCCCTATCTTTCACACCCTCAAAGAGGTTAAGTATCTTTCTCATACTCATTCAGTGATTAGAAGGTCTGGCTTTAGATCCAGGTCTAGGTTTAGTTCAATTAAATAAATATTGATGGAGCAGCTTTATAGGCCAGGTACTGTATTAGGATCTGGTGATACCACAGTGAGCAAAACAGACAAAAATTTCTGCCCTCACAGGGAGGCAGATGATAAACCAGATAAGTAAATAAAATATAAAGTGTATGAAGCAGTAATAAGCATTAAGAAGGAAAAAAAATGGGAGAAGATAGGTTGGAATGGGGAGGGTGCCATTTTAGAAAGGGGACTTGGAATGGTGTCACTGAGAGGATGACAACTGAGCAAATATATAAAGAAAGCAAGAGCACCAGCCAGGCCCTAGCCAGTTTGGCTCAGTGGATAGAGTGTTGGCCTGCAGACTGAAGGGTCCCGGGTTTGATTCTGGTTAAGGGCACATGCCCGGGTTGCGGGCTCGAATCCCAGTAGGGGACGTGCAGGAGGCAGCTGATCAATGATTCTCTCATCATTGATGCTTCTATCTCTCTCTCCTCTCCGTTCCTCTGGAAATCAATAAAAATATATACATTTTTAAAAAGAGCACCAGCCAGGTGTGCATCTGGGGAGAGAACCAGAGGGAAGGGAAGAGCAGAGGCTTTGAGGCAGGTGTATGTCTGCTGTGGTGTTGGAGGAACAGGGAAGAGCTCAGTGGGGCATAATTGGGGTGAACCAGGGGAGCAGGAGGAAAAGCAGGCAGGTAATGGGGCCAGAGCATCTATGCCCCCAAAGCCCTAATAAGGATCCTTTTTAGGGGATGGGAAGCAGCTGACGGGTTCTAACATGATCTGACTTGTACACTGGAACAGGCTCGTCTGCCTGTTGTGTTTGGAAATAGGCTGAAGGGACAAGAATAAAACAATAGAGAACAAGGAAGAGGATATTGTAAAAATCAGGAAAGAGACGAAGGTTAAGACCAAGTGGTGGCAATGACACTAGTTTAAAATGGTCAAGTTGACTTGGGTATATTTAGAAGATATAGGCATTAGTATTTTCTAGCAGATTGAGCAGGGGTGTGAGAAAAGAAACAAAACAAAAATAGGATATAAGCCCAGCTCAGTGGATGAGCATCGACCTATGAACCAGGAGGGGTTGTGGGCTCGATCCCCAGTGTGGGGTGTGCAAGAGGCAGCTGATCAATGATTCTCTCTCATTGATGTTTCGATCTCTCGCTTCCTCTGCCTTCCTCTCTGAAATTAATAAAAAATATATATATTTTAAAAAGCAGGAGACAAGAGGAACCCTGAGGTTTTGAGGCTAGTAGGTAAGGGAATGGAGTTGTCACTAATGGAGACGGAGAGGTTCAAGATGCCTGCTCTCCAACCAGGAAGAGTGAAGCAATCTGGCTGCAGGTAAAAATCCGTCTCAGAAAAAGGTTTCAAAGACCACACTTGAGCAAATATTTTAAGGTCTTGGAATTTTGGGGTAGGAAGAATAGCTTTCCAGAAGTAACAAGAATGAAAAAAACCTATTAGAAAATCTCAAAACCTAGTTTGCATGATGACTTTTAAACTCCTGATCCTCCCAAGCTTTCTGATTATCTGGGTCCTTTCCCTACCCTTTCTGTTCCCCTCTCCCACCTCAAATAATATCTATGTTTGCCCAAGTTGGTTATGGCAGGATAGCAACAGGGCCATCCCTCCCAATGGGAATAAATGTACCTTTTCACAGTCAACTTTACAGAAACAGTGGTTCTCTGCTTGTTGACACTCTGCTAGGACTGCCATGAACTCAGGCACCTCGTCTACTCTTCAGTTTGTTGGGCTACTGGCTGCCTTAGACCTCTTGGCCATTTCAAAGTTTTTCTCTGTTGACAAAGGAGGAAGATTGCAGGTCAACCTAATCATTCAAGTAACCCTGCAATGTGTCAGGAGATTCATTCAGTGTTCTTATCACTTGTGTTTTCTTATCTTGGTTATAAGTCAGGGTCACTATGATTTTTTAAGACAGCATATGGAAGGGGAGAGGCAATTGATCATTGTAGGAATCAAAGACAGAGCTAGACATGAGAGCAGATGTCTTTTCTCATGGATGTAGGAAGTTTTATTTGCTCATATCCTCACAAGTCATTGCTAGGCGGTGGCTATGAGATTTGGATTCAACATGTATTGTCTGGAAACGGAAGTTAAGTGCTCTTGTTCATGTTCATTTCATTTCATCCTTGTATCAGTAGGGAGAGATGGTATGACCTTATATTACAGTGGGGAGGGGGGAATGAGGCTGCTAAGATGTGAGCAACCTGCCCAAGGCCATGACACCTGTGAGTGGCAAGAGCCTGCCTTTCAAAACAGGTCTTTAAGGTCTCTTATTCCATGCCACATTTTTGCCTCATAACATGAGCAAATAATGAAAGATTTAAGGCAAAACTAGATAGTCTCTAAATCCAGTGTTAGCCAAAGGTGACTTATCTTCTTTTTTTTTTAAAAAAAAAAATACTCATGTGGGAGAAATTTTACCTTTGACTATTGAGATTACACTCTTAGTTGCCAGAAGATGGGGAAACACTTTACTTAATGCTGGAAAGATGTGATAACATAATGCACACACACCTTACCCTGGGTAGGTACTCTGTTAAGTACTTTCCATATATGATTTATCTTCATCTTTGTATCAATCCTGTGAGGCAAATACTATTATCTCTCCTGTTTGGCAGGTGAAGATCCTGAGTATCTTTTAGGTTAAGGTTTGTGTGTTTACCTGCAGTACACAAAGCTGAGGAGAGGATACCCAAGATTCCAACCCCAGTGGGTCTCAATAGCCCAATACATAGCACTTGAAAACAGTGCTCTTGTTCCAGTAGCTACTCTCAAACTTCAATCATAGGCAGGTGAATTGTTAGCTTTCAGACTGATACCGTGACACTTCTGACCCAATTATAAAAGTAAGCACATTCTCTTGGCCCAGCAATTTCATTTCTAAGAATTTTCCCTAAGGAAATAATAGGTATATGTGTACAAAGAGTAATGGGCAAGTAAGATTTACACATTGTTATTTAAGTTACTTATCACTCACTTATTACTAAGTTATTAGACTCAATGTCTAATAGGAGCTAGGCTAGGCCCATTACAGTACATCCATACTGGAAATGATAGGAAGTCATTGAAAGTCATATTGTAGAATATTTGAGAGCATGGGGACATTCCTATGATACATTAAGCAAACAAAAGCAGATGCTATCCCAATTGTGTAGTATACATACAGGGTATATAATATGAGTTGAAAAAATACTAAAAGAGATACACTAAACTTCCTGAAAACACATGACCTCATTGAATTTGACTCAAGGCTGACAATCGGCCTTCTCAAGCCAGAGGTTCAATCTTTGAGAGGTTCTGTAACGATCAACATGTCTTCCCACTGCTCATGGAACAAAGTCCAGACTTCTTAACTTAGGTTGCAAAGGCCTAAATGACGCTGGTCACCTTCTGACTATCCATCCTCCCTCTGCATTGCACACTGTGCTTCACCCACACGGGCCCTTTTTAGCTCCTAGATTATGCCTGCTCAATTCTACTCCTTTGCAGGGCCTTTGCACATACTATCCCTTCTGCCTGGAGTGCTTTCCCCGTTCTTCTCATGGCTGGCTTCTTTCTTCAGGTCTCAGTTTAAATGTCATTCTTCAGGGGGTCCTTTCTCAACCACCTCATGTAATATAGGCATCCCCTTTTATTCTCCTACATAGCATCTGTTCTTTTTTTAGCACATATGATAACTTATAATGACATCTTTATGTTTTGTACTTGTTCAATATCTGCCTTTTCATAGAAGCTAAGTCCTGTGTGGGTAAGATCCACATCTGTTCACTACTGCACACGGGTGCTTACTTAGAAGCTATTCATGGTAGGCACTCAATAAAGACTTGCTGAATGAATGAATAAATGAACAAAGTTAAAACAAAGTTACTGGACACTGATTCTGTACCCAGCAAAGTGCCATGGAGGGTTAGACACGGACTAGATAGCAGGTGGCTGGTAATCATTGTAAATCAGTGTGACACACAGGCAACAAGAATTCATACGAGGCGTTGCTTCACTTATTTCTAAACTGTCTTCTAGGAATGGCTCATTGGATCTTAACTGTGTCCTACATCCTGGAAGTAATATGAACTGCACAGAAATATCACTGAGCACAGGTCTCCCACTTTCCTAAAGGACCAGGGGCCAGGTACATGGGCTGATGTGGAATCGACCTGCACTGCTTTGCCTGTCCTTACAGACCCATTTATCCCCCATAGTCTCTCAAAATCTAACTTCTTTCTTTAAGCAGGGGAGAGAATCTGCTATACTGCAGTCTGAGGGCTTGTCCAGAATCCCTAGGGCTGTGGTTCATGAGTAGAAGTAAGCCACCAGGTTTCCTGAAGAACCACGTGAAATACTAAAATGGTGTCCCCCCCCCCCAAAAAAAAAAATCACTTTTGTGTGTAAAAGGAAAATTTTCAGCCCAACCGGTGTGGCTCAGTGGTTGAGTGTCCACCCAGGAACCAGGAGGTCACGTTCCCAGTCAGGGCACATGCCCAGTGTTGTGGGCTCGATCCCCAGTGGGAGGCATGCAGGAGGCAGTTGATCATGATTCTCTTTCATCATTGATGTTTCTATCTCTCTCTACCTTTCTCTGAAATCAAGAAAAAAAAAGGGAAATTTTCATATGCAAAGCCTTGTAGGAGGCTTAAGGGCCATTTTAAGAAAATATAAAACATAATTGTGCGCCGTAACTTAATTTTCCCCCTGCCGATGGGAAAATGCATCCTTTATCTGACTCTAGAAACAGAGTATGCAGGGCCAGCTTAGGACCATCAGTGGCTCCTGGGCAATGTTGTCTGCTGACACGAAACTGTGTGCTTTCAGCGGGGGCTGGCTGGGGATGGCATACATTTTTTTCCATGCCCTATTCAAACAGCAACTTCTATCTGCTACCATGCTATCAATTTTTCCAACAGTTGAATGCAAATTCACTTCATAAATCAATCAGTACAAGAGGTCAGAAGCCAACCACAGCCAATTAAAGCCTCTCGGTAATAATTCATCCAAGATCTGAGTAAGGATTTTTTTTTTCCAAGTCCTAGGAGGCTCTTGTTTATTTTAATCAGATCAGTAGAGGAAGAACTAAATTGGGTAGAACCCGCATTTTTCTCTTATCCCAGAGCACACACTCAGATGTTTTTATAAGGAAGGGAAGAGGAAGAGGGGGAAAGATAGGAGGAAAGAGTGGGCTGAAGAATGAGAACCTTTTCTCCACATAAAGTAGTGTTACGGAGGCTCTCCCCAAGGCTAGACCTAAGGGCTTCATTCTGGGACTGAGTCTTGTCAGAGTTGTGTCCAACAAATAAATACAGCTAAGCTGCTTTTCAGTGAGAGCCTGTGCCCTAGCCCCCAGAGTGCCCGCTCAGCACTGGCTAGCACTAAAAACACCGTTAGACTCTAGGCCCTGCTGCAGGGCTCCCTGGTTATCAGCTCAGTTGGTTTCAAGATTCTCCCTGCAACCCCAGGTCTAGCCAGACTCTTGATTGATCACTCCAAGGCCTGCAATGACATCTACTGGAGGTCGGGACTGAGGAACTGCAGGCTTCTGCAGGCGGTTGCTGACACTGGCCCAGCCTCCTCCATGTGGCAGAACAGAGCCTGGGCGGCCTGTGCAGGTTGGTCGGAGGGGCTCAGTGCCGCCCAACACACTCCCGTCTAATGAACAGGCTCTGACCTAATCCCCCTCTCAGATAGCCTCAGGTGCATGAGCAAATCTCCCAGCTGCTTTTTAAAACAAAATGCTTTGTTTTCTAATTATAAATGGAAAAATAAATACTTACCATAACAATGTTCAGATTTGAAGTGTATAAAGAAAAAAAAAATTAACCTTCTCCCTATTTGCACCCTCTTTACTGCCCACTCACTACCCGCATCCTAAGGTAACCAATGGCAATTGTTCTGTGAATATCCTCCCATGACTTGTAAAGTGTCTGTACAAGCACCTGTGATCATACAGACATGATCAATATTACTACGCAATTAACTTGCTTTCTTCTCCCCCCATAGTCCAAAGTGGCGTGGACGTGTTTTCCCAGGTATTGTTTAGAAACTCTAGACAAAACTGTGAAGTCTTTACCCAAGTTCTGCAGGACACTCAACAAAGTAAATAGAAACATCAGCTTTGTTTTCCTGGTTGCTATCTTTTAGATTTCACCCAAGGAGGTCCAAAGCCTCCTTGGTTCAGAATGAAGGAGGTACATCAAAGAACTCATACTGTTTTATTTCTCCACAAAACCAGGGTAGCTATGGCTATTTGTGGCTGATTTCTCTTTCTTAGGAAATTCTCTTTGTCTTCAGATTTTGCCTAGATTTTGAGACGTGTGCAAAGGGAAGCTGGCAGCAAGAGACACTGTCTTCCTCTCGGAGGTCTCTCTGCAACTGCCAACAGCCCCTATGGTCCTACCGGAGGATGAGGAAATGCTGTGTGTGCTTGTGCGGGCATATTTTGTCCACTCTGTCGTTACCCTGTACGGGGTGACTAGGCCCTCACCCATGCCAGCCAGGAGCACAGAGCCCTGCAGAAAACACACCACAATAAACAGGGTAACACCCAAGACACTTAGCTGTTGGAACAGTTGGCATTTCAGTGAAACTGAGTGAGTCCAAGAGTGGCGTTAGAAGTCATCAAGTCCTAGGCAATGCCTGAGAAAATGAACATAAAGCAGAATCCTGTCTCTTACCCGGGACTCCAGAGAGACAGGAGGGAAGTGTGAACATTCAGAGTGGTCATGCTCAGACCCACGGTTGTCCTTTGTTCTGTATTCATCACCAGCATCACCATCTACAGAGATGGGGATGTTCTTGGGATGAGGCCCTCAAGTGTCTTTCTCAACTCTGCTGGGAAGACAAGAGACCAACACACCCTCACATCCACCCTGTGTTGGGGCAAGAACATAAATAAAGAGACACAGCTGAGTGAATCAAGATAAGAGCTCAGAAAAAGTCATGCATCTTGGGAGAGAAGAGGGTGCTCTGACACCAAGATTAAGCCCCTAAATCCTGCCTCGCACTAACGAGGATCAGGAGTCTCCTTCCAGCTGGAAACAGAACAGCCCTCACAGAGTTATTTATCACGCGCCCACCATGTTTATTATTGTTTGAGAGCCAGAGAGAGTGGCTGTGTTTACGGCAGGTTAAAGGGAAATCCGAACTCTGCACACAGGATTCGTGAGTCTCCTGGAGCCTGCTGGAGATTAGACAGCGAGAATCATGAGGCATGGAAACCCACACTGATAGACACACACATATTCTCTAATCGCACTCGTGTGTGTGTTTATCAGTGGACTGGGAGCTTCTGGAAGATAGGGGTGATGCTTCAGCCCCTCTACATCCTCTCCCAATCATCCTTTCACAGGAGTGAGATTTATGAAGCAAGAGCTCCATAAATACTTGTGAAATGGACTCCATCAGAGAACAGAATCTGTTCTGATCGACAGTGAAAACAACTTAATCTTCAGCTAATACTGTTCAGAGTCCAGTAGAGGAGGGACTAGATTAGCCAGGGCACGAGGAAGAGACTGCAGAAGTTAACGGAGGTGCTCCTTCCAGCCTTCCCAGTGGATTGAGTAGAGCAGCTATTAGCTTTCATAAAATGGGCGATTCCACTTGTTGAAAGAATTTTTTAAAGTTTTCTCAATAACATTTTAATGTGGTGGTCAGATCTTCCCCCCCTCCTCATTTTAGACATGAGGCTCAAAATATAAAAAAAGGAATACATGTCAATAGCACAGTGCCTGGCCTATGCCCCCACATGCCGGTTTCCTTCTCCTTTCTCCTATCCTGTGGACTTTAATTCAGGGAAGTTGGAGTAAACTGAGGCAGACTGTTTTCTGAGAGCACGATTTGGCAGGAGAAGGGAGGGGAGGGCCAGGAGGAGATTCAATGAGGAACTGGGGAAAAGGTGCTGTTTTGGTGAGCACTATAGTTTGCCGGCAAAAAAGAACATGTGGGAATATCTGCAATACCAAGGCCACTTTTAAATATATGATAAGATGCTCAACTTCTCTCATAACAAGAGGGCTGTCAATGAAAACTACACTGAGAAACCATCTCTTACCTACTAGCTGGTGGGAACCCAAAAGTTTGATAACTGTGAGGCTGGGGAGTGGAGAGAGGAACAGGCCTCTCATCCATTATTGGTAGGATGCAAAATGGTACAATTTGGCCATATCTATCAAAATTATGCATGCATTTACCCTTTGACCGGCAATCTCTCTCATTCCTAAGAATCTTCTCCGAAGATAAGTCTACACAGATATGAAACAACATATGCATGAATGAATATGGCTATTCATGGTAGCTTTATTTAATTGCAGAAGATCAATAGGGCACTGATTGGATCATCATGTCAAGCATGTCAAACTTGTGACCTGCAGGCCGCTTGCCTCGTTTATTTGGCCCGTATTAGCCTTTGAGTTTGACATGTGTGAGCCATGTAATAGTGAGCTTTGCAGCCATAAAAGAGAATGATGTACTGATGCAGAGAGCTCTCCATATATATTGTTAAATTTTTTTAAAAGTGGCAGAACTGTATGTATCATGTACTACTTTTTATGTAAAAAAAAAAAAGAAGGGAGAATATGAATATATATGATGCATATTTGCTATTTTTCTAGAAGAGCTACAAGAAGGATCAACTGTAACAAGATGAAAATGTGTATTTATGGGAGAAGGGATGTGGATGGGAGTGGGACTTCTCTAAGGATACCTTTTATATTGCTTTGACTTTTTAAAAAATATATTTTTATTGATTTCAGAGAGGAAGAGAGAGGGAGAAAGAGATAGAAGTATCAATGATGAGAGAGAATCATTGATTGGCTACCTCCTACATGCCCCACACTGGGGGTTGAGCCCGCAACATGGACATATGCCCTTGACTGGAATCGAACCTGGGACCCTTCAGGCTGCAGGCTGGCGCTCTATCCACTGAGCCAAACTAGCCGGGGCATCGCTTTGACTGTTGAACATTGTAAATGTTTTATATGTTCTAAAAGTAAACTTCTGTCAGTGGTTGCTTGGGACTGGAAAGTGAACTGGATGATGGAGATTGACTATGAGGGAGAGACACGGGGAGATTTTGGGGGGTGATAGAAATGTGTGATATATTGATTGTACTGGTGGTTACTCAACTGTATGCATTTATCAAAACCCATTAAACTACACACTTAAAATAGATGCACTTAATTATATGTAAAGAATACCTCAATGAAGTATATGAATGTTTTTAAAGCACCCTTGTGTCTATTTATTTTTTAAATTCTCCTTGCTCTATAAGCGTGTGTGCAGTTTGTGTGGAGTGTGCTATAAAGGTGTTCTAAGGAGAATGGGTCTTAGACTTGCCACTTCCTACGAACAGCTCTTTCTGAGAAAGATCAGATGGTCTGTTTGGAAGTCAGCGCTGTTTTTCCATCACCAAGGAGATTGCTGCGGAACGCCGCCCCCAAAGTTCATTATCTCAGCATTTAATGTTTTGTTTTTGTTTTTTCAAAATACAAAAAAGTAATTAGAAGACATAATGGGCAATAACCTCTGTGCCAAATTACCTTGTTTTAATTTGATGACGCTTTTGAATTGTTCAAGCTCAAATAATTAATTAAAAAACTGCCAGTCTCTTGATGGGATTTTTTTTTTTTTTTTGGAATGTGCATGCCAAGTACTATAAGGAATGTTTTTCACGGTAAAATCTTAACCCCCCATGACACACAATGACCACCAGACCACTGATCTGCTTCAAATATTCCAAAGATAATAAGCCACAAGTTCACAGGCCCCCCTCTCGCAGTCTCGGTTTGACTATTTCTGTGGTGACATTTATAAAACCCATTGCTCTCGTCAGGTCATAAGAAGACTGAATCAGGTTTCCGATTCACTCGGAGTTGATAACTGCTCATTCCTGAAAGGCCTGCGGAGCACTAAAGCCCTGACGTGAAGCCATGGAAGTGAGTGATTTGAATAGGAGAGTCTGTACTTTGGTAAAGAAAACAACCCTCATCGGGGCGCTCGTGAAACAAGCTTTGCCAAAACCTAGTAAGATTCATGAAGGTAAAACTAAGGAATACACTGTGCATCTTGTGTTCCAGGGGAAGAGAGATGAGCAGAAGGGAGAGAAACGATCCACCTTGTGTACCCCCTAACCTGTGTAAAAGGGGGCCGGTGTGGAGGCTGAGGGAATGCAATGTCCACTGCTTTTCTTCCACTGATAGGGATAGTTGGCTCTCTGAATGAACCCGGAGCAGAGTTCCAGGCCATCTTTTATAAATGTTTGTTCTCCACAAGGGCAGGGCGACTTCCTAAGTGGGTAAGCTGGCTGAAGATCTGAGCGAGCTTAGAAAAGACAGCCAGGCCTGCCCTTGAACTCCAGGAGCTGTGCACAGCAGCACACACACACTCCACCCCAGCCCAGGAGCTGAAGTGGAGCCCTGAAGAAGCCTACTCTTTCCTCATTCACATCGCCTGGGACAGCTGGCCTTGGGCACAGCTTTCCCCCAGATATCTGTGTGGCTCCCTCCCTCTCTTTCAAGTCCTCATTCAAATGCACCTTTTCAATGAGGTCTTCCCTTTACTTCTTCCAGCCCCTATAGCCAGCTCCATTGTTTTTTTCTTTTTTCCATAGTTAATACCTTCTAACACTGTATACAATGTACTTATTATGTATATTATATAACTCTCCTTCTACAGTATGAACTCATGAGGGCATTTTCGCCGTTTGCTACTGTGATATCACTGACACGTGAATAGTGCATGGTGCACAGTAGTTGTTTCATAATTTTTGGATGAATGAGTTAACCTGCACTTGCCTTCTGATGACCCTATTCGCTTTCATTACAATTGTTTATTTAATTCTCTGTTTTCCTTAATGGATTCTAAGCTCCATGCAAGCAGGGATGGTGTCTATTTCACCCAGTAAATACTCCCAGCTCTGGGCTTAATGCCAGATACACAAACAGGTCTTCCACAATCACTTACTGAATAAAAGAACTAAGCCATCTTGACTATCTTCCTGAGAATGCTGAAATGGGAATAAGGAGTCCCAAATTCTAAGCGGCTTTGGGAATATCTCTTGATCTTAGTGGATTCAACGCGTCCATATAAACAATGATGGGATTAGACCAGAGCCACGAGAAAATCCTGTCCAGACTTTGAATTCCATGGACATATGCGTTTATGCCATGTCTTCCTCTCTTCTTATCTGTTTTAAGAAGTCTAGATTGAGTACAGTTCCTAAGATGCGTGCTTTTGGAAATTGTCTGTGGTGATGGTTGGGATTCCCAATAGACATTTCTTCAAACAGAGTCTATCTCCTCAAACAGAGTGGCCTATCCCAGGTTGAATACTCGCCAGTGAGGTCTTCAATAAGGGCTCAGCCAAGCTGTGGAAAACCAATGTGAGATGAGGTGGTTGAGGGGCTGACATTTGAAGACTCAAGAGAAAGGTATTCTCTGGAGAGGAATAGCAGGGTCAAGGTCCTGAGGAGCAAATATGCTTTACGTGCACAAGAAATACAACAATACCAGTGAGACTGGTGTATGGTAAGTGAGCAGTCACATGGGACAAACCACTCGAAGTAAGTTTTATTCTTAATACCCAAGCCTCTCCTCCACAGTTTGGAATGACGGCACTGGCAGTGGTAGAACTGAAAAACTTGCACTCAGGTTGGGGTTCCCCAAGACAGAGATTGCATCAAAATCCTATTTCTGGACTTCTTAGACTGACCAATCTTTAACTGGTGGCTGTTTAGATAAAGTTTCTCTCCCTCTGATCTAACTTCTGTGTAGTTTCTTTGCATTCTAACCACTGCCTTCCCTTTTCCACCCTTGACCACCTTGGTCTTCCAAGGCCGCTTTAATGTTCAAGGCCAAGGCCACTTAGGCTAGTTCAAACCTCTCTTCCTGACCTGTCAGAGCTTCTTGATTTATGACTTCACAAGTCAGCTTCCAAATTGTTGCCTTTCCTTATCCTCCCTGATAACTGTTAGTTTCCACCCTTTGTGCGGCTTTCACTTCCTCTCTCTCTCTCTCTCTCTCTCTCTCTCTCTCTCTCTCTCTCTCTTTCCCCTCTCTCCCTCCCTCACTGTATGCCTCTGGTGGCCCTACAAAATGCTCGACCCCTTTAGCCTGCTTCTAGGTACTCTACACTTCAATGGAGGCTTTGTGCCTGGAGCTCACTTCCCCATCCTTAGGACCGGCCAGATGGGAGGACACTGACTTGTAAGCGTGACTAGAATCAGGATAAGGAATCGGGGCTGCAACATCTGAACATGTGCTCAGAAATAACCTGCACAGTACTTACTGACAAATGCTAACCACCTGTATGGCAAAGCTCTTTTTAGTTCAATCAGTTTCTTCTCTGAACTCAGCACCTCATTTTCTGAACTATGCAATTTGATACTGTGTCATATATAGAGTTTTGCATTGTTTTTTGAATATTTTAATATAGTATCTTAACAAAATGTGAAGTTCTTGAAAAGCAAAAACAGTGTCCTGTACTTTATTTGTAAATTTTAAGCCTTACACATACATACAAGTAGTGCCTAATTAATACTAGCTGATGGATATTTGTTTCAATTCGGCTATGAGTTTTTGGCACCAGAGCAGAGGTTATGGAAGGATAGTCCTTCTCAGTAGATCTCTGTCACGGAGCTAAATGCTACCTCTAAAGTGGTGGCTAAAGTTAGAAAGCTGGAGGCTAAGCATTGCAGCCCTCCCACGTCCCTGGAAGGCCCGCAGTTTCACAATTCTGGACAAAAGGGCAGCCCTTCCTGTTTTCTGTGATGATTAGGTTGTTCACTCATTTGTTAATATTTAATTAATATTATTATTGTTTTTTAAGTGATGAGCATGTACTATGTGTAAGATAAGGTGCTCAGCATTGGGGGTGGGGGCGAGCCACACAAAAATTCTGAACCATGATATCCTAACTCAGCTTGAGTTATGATCAGATAAAATTCGTGAGGAAGAACCGTGGGGGCAGAATCTGCAGACAATGGGTATCACACGTCAGGATCTGGGCTGCTGGCAGGATCTTGCCTCTTGGCTGGGATGTGATATCCTGGTGTAAGCCAAACCATGGGTTGTGTCTTTTGAATCAGGACTTTATTTTTCTTATTCTTCAGAACTTCTGATTATTTGAGGCTGGTTATCCTGTATATCAATATAATGTAATCATGTCAACATGATCAATACAATTCTATTGTTGCATCAAATTTTTTAACCAGACTTAACTGAATCAGATAAACCATATCATAAAAATTTACGAAGAAAATAGCTTTAAAAGTAGTTTGTAGATTAAATGAACTCATTCTGATGTTCAATTTCCAGACAATAATTGCCCTTCAGAAATGCCAGCAAGATACAAGATGCTGTAAAGTCAGAGAAATGTGAACATTAACAGAACAGCCAGGTCAGTTATGATGTCATTAAATAAAGCACACTCACATAACCTGAAGCCAAGTAGACCATAAAATAGCTTATTTCTTTCCATATAGAAAGACCAAATGCATATCTACCTTAAGCATGAGGACTGTCTGTGTCAGTTAAGTTGTGTATTACATATTTTCCATAAATTGAGTATAGTCAGAAACTCCAAGGATTTGATAAAAACATATAGTTAAAGCATGCAAAAATATAAAATCAATTTTATGTTATTTTTATCTATTTTTTTAATTATTAAAATTATTGGGGTGACATTGGTTAATAAAACTATATAGGTTTCAGGTGTACAGTCCTATAATACATCATCTGTATATTGTACTGTGTATTCACTACCCCAAGTCAAGTCTTCTTCCATCACCATTTGTCACCCTTTACCCTTTTCTGCCTCCCCCCACCCTCCTTTCCCTCTGCTAATCACCATACTGTTGTCTGTGTCTATGAGTTTTTGTTTTGTTTTGCTTAATCCCTTCACCTTTCTTACTCAGCCCCCCTCCCAGCCCCCTCCCCTCTGACAGCAGTCAGTTTGTTGTCTTTACCTATGAGTTTGTTTCTATTTTGTTTGTTAGTTTATTTTGTTCATTGAATTCTACATGCAAGTGAAATCATATATTTGTCTTTCTCTGACTGGTTTATTTCATGTAGCATAATACTCTCCAGGTTCATCCTATAAAATCAATTTTAAAAGTACTGAAGAATGAAATACTGAAATTTAAAAATTTTTAAATATTCTCCAATCTTTCTGAACATAATGGGTTAAATAAGATAATCTAAGTGAAAGAGCAACAGATCTAATAAATAGACATTTGATAAGTTTTGGTAAAAACTTTGGGTTTATGTCCCAGCAATTGAGAAAGCAAATTATTCTAATAGCTGAAGCACAAATCCTTTTACAATATTAAAGGAAGATATAATATAGCTGTCAGGCAATAGAAAATTAAACATAATTTTTATACTAGCTATTTATGTTATTTTAAATATACAATTTGGAAGGAGTTTAAAGAATCAAATGGCATTGCTCTAGTGAAACCTATCTATGAGTGATGTTTCTCAATGCTTACATATAAAAGAAAAAATTGGAATATAATTGATGCAGAAATACTATGTCATTCTAGCAGTAATAATATCTATCCATGGATATATAGAAGAATTTTTTAAAGGCCCATCTGAACATTAGTCATTTACTTTTTGTGATTAATAATTATTTACAAAATTTGTAATACATTTTATAAACATTTGCTTAATTGCCACACACTGTGTAATTTTAATGAAAACTCAATCCAGAAGAAAAAAAATGTAACTCTTAGAAGTGTATGATCACAGGCATTTTTAAAAATTTCCGTTTATTTACATATTCTGTGACAGAGAAATATGAGACAGTTATCAATAAGAAACTTTCAAGATTAAAATAATTTACATGAGGATAAAATTTTGTAGGTGAAGTAGAATGAAATATAAACTCAAGGGGAAATAGAAAAGATACAATATTTTTGACTGTTAAAAAGAGTGGGTTCATGTATTCTTTAAAAGGTGACGGAGGGCATCAACCACCAAAGTAATTCAAGTATTTAGGTCCAGTTTTATTTTAAAATGCCAGTGTTTACAATAAACCCAAAAGTATTTTGTTTGAAACTTTCTAAACTTATAACAGTTTTTGAGGGCATATATAAATTGTTCAAGAGGGTGAATAATTTTACAAAATGAATTTGGTACATATTAGAGCAAAAACATTGGGACGTTCCTGCTGCGGGACATAATGTCCACACTGAATCCAAAGGATGAAGAAGAGCTATCCAGAGGAAGTGGACTGGGGGCTGGATGGCAACCCCTGAAGGGCATGAGAAAGACTAGGAGACTGGAGAGAGAAGATGACATAGTTATGGGAAAAGTATTTCATACAGACAGAGTGAGGCCCCAGGTAGATAGTTGAATCCATGTGAGCAGACATCACCCAGGTAAAAAGTTACTGTAAGCAGAGCAGCAGAGTCTAAGGATAGAGCTTGAAGGACAGAGAAGGTGGAGAGGACTTCTGAGGACACTAAGGTGTGTGGTCCAAGAAGTGGGAAGAGAATGGGGGGGAGGTACCATGTAAGACAACAGGAGAAGAAGGGGTGGGGGGAGGAAGGAAATTGACAAGTGTCCATTGGTTTTAAAGGGAAAAAGAATTGCTAATGAATGTGTAAGTTAAGAGCCTCTAGGTAGCAAGCCTCAGAAAGTAGTTTAAGCAAGAAAAGTGAAAGTGTAAAAAGTCAGAGGAAGAGTTGAACATCTGAGAAGGAATCAAGGCAACTGCAGGAACTTGGGCTGGAGCGCTGGGCGGGCTCGATCTTCAGTGTGTTGCCTGCCATTCTCCAGCTCAGCTTCAGTTACTCCCATTTTCTGGATGTCTATGCACGTTTCAAACTTCTGAGAGATTGGCCCAGCTCAGGTCAGGTGTCTACTCTCAATTATTCAGCGATGGCCATGGCGTATGACAATGTGGTGCAGAAATGGGCAGTATGGGCCTATTTCAATGTATTGGGGCTGAATTAGAGAAGGGGGGCTGCTGTTGGCAGCAAGTCACCCCAGATCTGTGGGGTCTACCACAGACTGCCTCAGCAAGAAAAGTGGTGGGAGCGGAAGTCAGACTGCAGTGCTCAATGGGTGAATGGGAGGTGAGAAAGTAGGCTTTTAAGAACTTGTCCATGAGGGGACAGAGGGAGAGAAGGTGGTGACCAGATGGAGTGAATGGGTTAAGGGGGGGCATATCTTAATCCAATGGAACAGTCTATGTGCATCTAGTGTTTTCCCTCTCCCCATGCACATGAGAATCTAGTTTTAAAATTCACCTATAATAGTTTCTCAATGTGCCTGAAATATAAAATAGTTGATGTAAGGGGAAATAGTGATGTGGGGGGAAATAGTGACATGGCAGAAAGAATACGGACTTTATTTTTTTTAAATTTATCTTTATTGTTGAAAATATTACAGATGTCCGTTTTTTTCCCCATTGACCCCCTCCACCCCGCACACCCACAGGCCTTTACCACACTATTGCCTGTGTCCATGGGTTATGCATATATGCATATAAGTGCTTTGGTTAATCTTCTCCCGCACTCCCCCAACCCCCGCCCCTTCCCTCTGAGATTCATCATTCTGTTCCATGACTTTAAATACAGAGACCTGGGTTTGAGCCCTGAGCATTGCCTCTGAATTAAAGTATGACCGAGCAAGTCATTTAATTTCCCCAAGCCTTATTTCTAATATGTAAAATGGAGATCATAAGAAATGTAAAATGATTAAATCATAACATGTATATAACTATTTTATGAACTGTAAAGAGTCAAACAAACAATTCTATGTAACATCTGTAACAAGCATACTAATTAGAATTGGCTCACATACACCAACAGCAGCATCATTCCTACTCCTCAGAAAACTCTACACACATTTTTGTTTTGGAGAGCATAGTTCTTTGGAAATGAAAAGATCAATAGTGATTATCTAATCAATCTCTCCGTGTTAAAAAGAAGCTGGTGTTCAGAGAAGTTTAGTGATTCACCCAAGGTCACATAGCTAGTGAGAGATAAGATGAGGACTTGATTCAGGCTTTCCTTGATTCTTAAACCTGTACTCATTCCACTTTAGAATCTACTTTTTGAATTTGATTTATGTGTTGAAGTGTAACAGGCTATTTCTACTATACCATACGTGATCCTCTCCCCTCACCCCCCAAAGTCTTTTTACTGTAGTGAAATCTACTTCTTTAGAAGAAAGAGAGATGTCTGTACTGCATAGTCTCAAATGGGAAGATAAATTTCTATTAGATCAGAGAGTCCTTGCCTTCCAGTTGTGGGAATAAAGAAATCATGCTCAGATTGCTTAAGGGAATGGCTACTCAAGGCCAATAGCAGCCTCAAAATCTGTAGCCTTCTTGGGAGCACAGGTCTGAATCTTGGCAGGGTCAACATGGGAGCTTAACCTTTTAAGACAGATAAATTGAGTTCTTGGAATGCCCCTATTTAGTGGGCTCGTAGGGGCCTTTCGGATGAGCCCCTTGCTAAGTGAAACTCTGTCTGCTTTGCATCAACTTTACACAATCTCAAGATAATCTCAGACTGGATCTCCATGAAGCCAAAGCCAGTAATAGGAAATTCAGTCTATCAACTCTTTATTTGGCATGGGAGAAATTGCTCTATTGTCTATTGCAACATGAGTTATCACAGTAAAGTTTAGAGACTGCCTACATAGCCAAAAAATTAGAAGATGTTTTAATGAATTATGATCCATTTGTGGGGAAAATATTGTGCAGCCAATGAAAATCATGCTTTCTTAGACTCTAAGCATCTTATGGAGCTAATTTTAAATATATATATAATATTTTTATTGATTTCAGAGAGGAAGGGAGAAGGATAGACAGAAACATCAATGATGAGAGAGAACCACCGATTGGCTGCCTCCTGCACGCCCCCCACCGTGGATCGAGCCTGCAACCCAGGCATGTGCCCCTGACCAGAATCGAACCCAGGACCCTACAGTCCACAGGCCAACTCTCTATCCACCGAGCCAAACCAGGTAGGGCTAATTTTATATTTTTGATAAATGTTGACACAGTATTGACTGAGCTGGCTGAGATCTCATATAAGTTCTTTAATAATGTTTCCATTTACTCATGATCATATTCATATTACCTGGCCCATCCTGTAGCTCTGAACTATGACCACTACAAAAAATCTTCTGGGATGCCCTAACTGGTTTGGCTCAGTGGATAGAGCGTCAGCCTGAGGACTGAAGGGTCCCAGGTTTGATTCCGGTCAAGGGAATGTACCTTGGTTGCAGGCACATCCCCAGTCAGGGGTGTGGAGGAGGCAGCTGATCGATGTTTCTCTCTCATCGATGTTTCTAACTCTCTATTTCTTTCCTTTTCTCTCTGTAAAAAAAAATCAATAAAATATATTTTAAAAAACAACTTCTGGGTTCCAATGAGATTCATTAGGATGGGGTGTAACTATAAAACTCTAGAAGTGGGTAATGTAACCCTTTACATTAAAAGATGTGAAAACTTTTAAAGAGTTAAACTATATAAATGTAAGTGCTATATCTCTGTTAAATACTTTTTTTAGTCTAAATAACAAAATATGTTTTCGACTAAGTAAATACTTTTTCTAGTCTAAAAATTTTTTAGTGTCTAATTCTGGCATCATAACAATAGTACAAATTATCTCTAATGGGCTATGATCAAAAGGATCGTAATAATTACAGAAAGTATGTTGAGAAATTGGGACCCTCATACATTGTTCATGGAAAAGTAAAATGGCATAGCCATTTTGAAAAACAGTTTTGCAATTCCTCAAAATGTTAAACATAGAGTTACCCAGAAATTCCACTCTTCAGTATATACTAAAGAAAAATTAAAACATATGTCCACACAAAAATTCACTGCCAAATGTTAATAGCAGCATTATTCATCATAGCCAGAAAGTGAAACCCAAATTTAACCCAACTGATGAATGGATAGACAAAATATAGTATATTCATACAATGGAATAATATTCGCCCATAAAAAAAGAATGAAGTACTAACACATGCTACAACATGGATGAACCTGAAAACATGATGCTATGTGAAAGAAGCCATTAACAAAATACCACCTATTTTATTATTCCATTTATATGAAACATCCATAACGGACAAGTTTATAGAGACAGAAAATAGAGTAGTGATTGTCTAAGGCAAGGGGTGAATGGGGTGTTTGGGGGAAAATACAGATTGAGTTTTGAGTGGGTAGTTTCCTTTTCGAGTGGTAAAATTTCTTGTGGTGATGGTTATACAACTCTGTGAATATACTAAAAACCATTGCATTGCACACCTTAAATGGGTGAATTGTACAGTATATGAATTATCCTACCTAATAATAGACAAATATGCAAATTGACCTAACTTCGCTATGCCCACGATTGGCCAGGAGGCGCGGGGGGACGGGACTCGGGGTGGCCGGGGTGGCCGATTGGGCCGGCAGGACACTGAGCTCCGGCGGCAGAGGCTTCTGAAAGGCCTGGTGCACTGGCGGACATGCACCCAGCTCCCCCGCGATCGAAAGTGAAAGCGTGTAGGGGGCCTCTAGTATCTCAATAAAGCTGTTAAAAAATAACCTCAGATACTAACGAGCTCTTCTCCAATTAAATGCAAGGTCACACACATTGGAAAGTGGAGTATTTGTTTCTCCTCTGAACTTGAAAGGTTTGAGGCACCTGTAAGTTAAGATTTCAAATGAATGGGAAAAGGCATATCTGAAGCCACCAACAAATGAGGAAAATATCTGATCTAAAATTTAGACCAGAAGTGCCATACACCTAGATGAGTTTTTAAGATACTAAGAAATGGTGGATGACAAAGTTGATGCCATTCAACAAGCTGAGTATAAACCAAAGCATTCTGTTTTATATCTCTCCCATAAAAATAATTTAAACTACCAGAAAGTCAGTGGAAAACCATACCTTGCATAGTATTTAGTGATACCAGCTCTGTGATTTCCTTAACCAATTGATCCTAATCTGCCTATCAGAAGTGGAGGCAATTTTGATATATCTTTTGCTTGAGCTAGAGGGAGGAAGACATTCCCACATAATAATCACATCCTTATAGAAATTGAAAACGTATGTTCAAGCCGTGGTGGTCCTGCAAAAATATAAGCTCATAAAAGGGTTCTTGATTCATTGTCATCATTCATTTTGTTCACTGAAATCACCAGCGTTTTGCCAGGCTATACAATGACTGATAGCTTTTTCATAAAAGGATATTTTACAAAATATTGAAATGTAGCCTATTTCTACCTGATAAATGCCTGGACCTGTAAACTTTGAACCCTCATTGGCCTTTGTTGCTCGTGACCTTGTTTAAATGATTAATGTTCTTTTAACAACTGCAGGCTGCAGGAGGCAGCATGAACTTACTGTGTCCAGACACTTTATTTGAGGCAAAAAGAAGTTGTTCAAACATAAAACTGCTAATAATATGCATTTTAGTACCCACAGAGTTGTATCATTTTTAATTTCAGTTACCTTACTAAAGGGCAGTATGTATTTTTGAGATATATACTTTTTCTTTTTAAAAGTTGCAAAGAACTCCTCTGTTTTTTAATTTTTACCAAAAAAGCACTATGGTGATATAATTTATTCATTATCTCCAAACTAAAAATGAATGGACAATTAGGATTATTTTATCACACATTTTATTTTTTATTTAAAAAAAAATATTTTATTGATTTTTTACAGAGAGGAAGGGAGAGGGATAGAGAGTTAGAAACATCAATGAGAAACATCGATCAGCTGCCTCCTGCACACCTCCCACTGGGGATGTGCCCGCAACCAAGGTACGTGCCCTTGACCGGAATCGAACCCGGGATCTTTCAGTCCGCAGGCCGATGCTCTATCCATTGAGCCAAACTGGTTTTGGCTTATCACACATTTTAAATTATTAATGTTTTATCAATGTTTAGCAGCATTTTGTTCCACTTTGCTATTATCATCAAGGTTGGTGAGTTGTATCATATTGACACTGTGAAGTCTTAACCCCTTTAATTCTACCCTCTGTTAGTACCCATCTTAATAGAGGGTGATTCCCCACCCCCCCCCCCAAATGTATACATACAATGTCTGTAGATTCTATTACATTTTGAAAATGAAATGTATTGTAATAAACATTACCTTTATAATCATTCAAAGTGTGTTTACATTTTTTGGGTCATCTCATATATCAAATAATATATCAATATCCACTTAAATATCAAAGATCTGCATTTAGCAGAGATCAATAGAATTGCTTTCAAGGACTAAATGAAAATGAACTGGATCTTTCTTAATTAATGTCACTCTGGAAATGGAAAGACATAACAAATTTTTCTCACTGACTGTATACCAGATTTGAAAAAAAAAAAAAAAAGGAAGTTTTACTGGTCTACATGTTTAGTGAGCCCAGGGTTCCCTGAAGATGTTCATAGGAAAGAAAGAAAATTAGAAGTCGTTAGAAACTTGTTTGGTATACATCATTACTTCCAGTGGTAGAGGATAGTTGCAACACTTAAAGTGGATATGTTTGATAAAATAAATGTTCTTATGACTACAGTAAAAAATACCTGTCTTGTTTAAGGATAAGGGGAAGCCAGGAAGTTACCCTATTAGGGTTGTGGAGAGCAACTTTGTTTTCAAGAGCTCATCTACCAGGATATCAATGGATTATTACATCAGCACTGCAAAGGAGGCACTTCCTACCTCACCCAGGATCCACATCACTACAGCAGGGTTTTGGTTTAGGAATTTACATAAAATATTACTAGAGGTAGTTTTTTTTGTGTTTTTTTTTAAAGCTCCAAGGTTAAAGTTGAAAATACCAATTTGAGCTTGTGCAAAGATGTGGCCATATTGAATGTCATTTCCACATTTTCCAGTAAATCATTTCATTATCCATAATAATAATCTTCACTGGCTTTACAAATAATTGCTTTGCTAAACTTAAAGGAAGTCTGATTTTAATTTGCTATCTACATCTACATTCTCATATTCTTTTTATAGATTTTTTTAAACAAGTTATCAGTAGAATCTTCCTTCACTCAAACATAAGTGAAAGTTTTATCTATCTTGAGATATCACAAAAATAATTTATTGCTGGGGAAACAAAACCTTTTGTCTCAAAATATATTTCTTCCCGACAGCTGTGGTATTTCAGGGAAAGCACCAAAGCTATGATGATCTGGACTGCAATCAACTGTTCTTAATGGGAAATTTTACAGACTTTTAATAAGATATCCTCAAATAATTTATGGGGAGAGGTTTTGAAGTGAAGAGGCATTATTTGGCAATATGTTCTTCTTCTAATCTCAGGAAATTTAAATAAGAGAGTGTTCATTTCCTCTGAATTCAGCAGTTCTCCTTAAAAAAAAGAAAAAAAGAAAAAGATTAAGAAAAACACCTGCTACAACAGTCCCAAAACATGGCTTTCTTGGCTAAAACAAAATTGTGCTAAGACAAACAAACACTTTAGGACTATTAAAAACTTTCCTTGTAGACGTCCTCATCTGTGACAGGTTAGGAATTTCCACAAATATATCTGCAAGACCATACTTGTTTGAAAATCATCAGAGAACTGTCCCCTGTTTACTAAAAGTAGAGAATAATCCCCAGGTCACCTGCTTCTTGGACTAGTGGTTCCCAATCTCTTCTATGTTATGACACCGCCCGCGCCCGCCCCCCCCCCCAAAAAAAAAGCTGGGTTTTTTTTTAAATATTATCTTTAATTCTTCCCGTTAAAGTTTTCACATTCATCTTCTTGATTTTTCCATCGTTTGTTGTAGGCTTTGTTTGTTTTGATTTGGTTTATAATGTCATTGTTTTCCTACTTAAAAATGGAACTTTTCTTGTCACTATAACAGTAATTTTATCACTTTAGGATATACCAGCACTCATTCCATTTGGTTCCTAAGTGGGGTAGGAGATGAGTGACATCTGTACACACAAATCCCTTGGGCATCCTGTTAAAAAGGTAGTTCTGACTTAGTAGGTCTGATGTGGGGCTAGAAATTCTGCATCTCTAACAAGATGCCTGTGCTACTGGCCCTTGGAGCAGCAAGGAGTAGATGACATCAGTGGTCTCTTCCAACTTTAAACACCATATCCTGGGGTTTCTAGTGGGGAATCACTGGAGAGACTATGAAATGACCCAAAATTCTGATCAGACATTTCAAAAGCTTTGACAACTACATAGACTTCCCTTCTTCAGCAAATGCTACCAGGAGAATTAAAATAAAGCTAATGTTAGCTGAGTAGCAGCCAGGGTGATGTTGAACATATCTTTGTCTGGGTCAAGAGAAAATTATTTTATTCATGTTCATACTCTTTCCCTCTCTCTCTTTTGTTCCAATAACCTTGGCCCTTCTCCCCCACACACATTCAGTTGGGTAGCTCCTGTGCTTACATAACTCGCTTTCATTCATCAACATCATCCAAAAACTCATAGTTGTACTGTTAAAAAGAAAAAAAAGAAAAAAATGATGCCGAGCTATAACTCTGGTAAGATGTACACGAATTTACTCAAAGCATGATTGTGTCCTCAAGGAAAAATGGGAGGAAATGAGAATTCATCATAAAGGTTCCCAAGATATCGTGATACTTTAGCCACTAATCCAAGAGACTATTTTTCCTGTACCAACTCATTCCTATATCATTCATGCTGTATAGGTAGCTAGAGATGAGTTATTCTTAAACCTTTAGCCAAAATATGAATCAAAAATTTCCCCAACTTTAAAAAATAATTGACTAGCTTAGAATCTATTGTTGTGGGCTAGGTTTCATGGATTTATCTTCTTTTCTTTTGGGAATAAGAGATACATTAATTTAGAAAGATGGAAAACTGATATCTGTTTTCTGATATCTGTTTCCATTTTCTGTATTTTTAAAAAGTATAGATCAAGGGTGAGGATCTGAATTTTACACTTCACTTTGTAGATGAGGACCCAGTTTCATTAAAGAATATTCAGGTTACATTGGATAAATGTAAGTGGAAAGAATTTAAAATTTTTTTCAAGAACTTACTTTTTGTAAAATTTTCAAATGCATTTTCACCCCATAAACCCTAGGTCAAATCGTTTGAACTATTCATAGACCAAAACAACTAAAGTCTGACACAAATTCAAAGACCTTCAGCAACAACAACAAAGCAAACAAACAAAAGATGGAGAATGGGGCAGGGGACAGGGAGGGAAGAGCAGGCTAGACCTGAAATAGCTATCTCTTTCTGAAAAAGTTTTTCTTTTGCGAGCATTCCGAGCTGAGAGGGAGAAAGGGAATATCGGCTTAGCCAGTGTAATCAATCCAAGGGAACAACCCTGTAACTGATGATGCAGGCAGGTGACCCTCAGTTAGTTATTTATTGCGGTGTAGCAAGCCATCCTGAAACTTAGAGTTTAAAACAATAGCTCTTCTTCTTATATTTCATAATTTTGTGTACCAGGATTTTGAGAAGGGTTGATACCCTGTGGTATCAACAGAGGTCGCCTGTGGGTATTCAGCTGGTAGATGGGCTCATCTGTAGGATCCAAGATCCTCCACCCACATGCCTGGTAACTGAGAGGATGGCTGGACACCTCGGCTCAGCTGGGATCGTGGATCAGAATGCCATCATGAGGCTTCTCCAGCCTGGCAGCTTGAGGGGCCAGCCAGTGTCCCAGAGAACAAGGTGGAATCTGCATGGCCTTTTGTGATCCAGCTTTGGAAGTCAAACACATCACTTCCCTGTACTCTTTTGGTCAAAGCAGTCATACATATACCCGCCCACATTCAAAGGAAGGGAACACAGACCTTGTCTCTTGAAGGGAGCAGTGTCAAAGAATTTGTGGCCATCTCTAAAAACTGCCACACCCTCAAGCCCCTGAAGTAATGTTAGAAATGGTAGTAATTTAACTCCTGGGTAGCATAGTGAATGTAAACTCAAACAAATGCACCTTTTATTATCAATGTACGTATAAAAGGAAATACTTAAAATAAAAGCTGCATCTCCTTAATCACAGTATATTGAGATGTAGAAATTAATCCTCTAAAATTTTATTACTCAATTTGGCAAATCCAAGACAACTACAAGACAATAATAAATTATAGCTCTTGCAAATAACAATATACCATTTACTTATTGTGAGGTATTTTTCCTGTTAGGATTTCACTCAATAACCCTGAAAAATTGATAATGATTAGTTTATAATGTATTTAATATCTATGAATTAAATATTACATGGGGGCAATAATGAAAAATTATTGTTGGTGACTGTAGTCATAGTGTGTATAGTGGCTTTGTGCCTAACGTTGTTTTTAATCCTTTACTTACAATTTCCAAACTTCTGCCCTACTTTGCAAGTAGGTTATTAAATTTTTATTATTTTTAACTGGTAAAACAAATTAAAACCCAGGGAGGATTTATTTTTGGCAAAGGGATGACATAAAATGATATATAAAACTTTGCAAACCACTCATTAGCTTGCACTTCTAGTTGTTCACTGTCCAAATTGTTCTTCTCTGGTCTGGCAGCAAATGAGATTTGCATGCAGTTTTTAAAAAGTTGGCAAAAATCTGAAAAACCGAGGGCCTGGCACAAGCTGGCTCATCAGAGAAAGCAGCATCCTCGCACCCTTAAGGACCTATTCTCACGGATTATGTTTTCCTGGACAACCTCTTCTGTTATTTGTAGGTCAATTAAATATAAATACACTTGGGGAGTGACTGTTATTGGATTGGGTGGTTCTTTTTGGGGCAATGAAAGTATTCTAAAATTAAATAGTGGTGATAGCTGCACAACTTTCTGGGAAAAATAAATCCCAACGAATTGTACATTTTTAAAGGGTGAATTTTATGTGTGTGAGTTATATATCAACAAAAAATATAAATATGCTAGTAATAATACATGGTCCTTATAGAAAAATGAGGAAAGGGATATTATGAACAACTAAAAACCTTTAAAAATACTTTACCAAGCGAAGTGATTGTAGAGCACAATCTAATTTATATTTTCCACCATTGTGTTGACAGTACCAGCCACAGTGAGGTATTAAATTCTGCAGTCAGGCAAAATGAATAGTGAGTTAATCTTTGCCACTTGTCCCCACTTACTATCACCACACCAGCCACACTCCCTAAACTGCTCATTAAAATGTCATGGAAAGAATGTGACCCAACCTCTTCAGCTGGGCTCTAACAAGACTATCAGTGCTACCAAATCAATATGTAAACTCACACATTCCGTTTGATCAACTATTCAAACTAATGTTTACTTTGAAATTCATCTGAAGCCACAGCACCAAAAACACCCACTACACTGAAAATTGCTGTTCATGGTTAATTAGGGTTTGTTTGTTAATATGGATAGCTTCCTCCTCTTCTTCCTCTTCTTCCTCCTCTTCTTCTTCTTCTTCTTCTTCTTCTTCTTCTTCTTCTTCTTCTTCTTCTTCTTCTTCTTCTTCTTCTTCTTCTTGGTCTTTTCTACATCTGAATCATTTATCCATTGTTAAGGTTCACATTATGTTAAAAATAGTTTTTATTAGACACTTTACTGCAAAAAAAGGCAACAAAAATGCCTGCCAGTAACTAAAACTTATGGACTATGGCACTGATACTAAAGTACTGAAATGATACGCACAAAATATCTTTTATTTCCCAGGCCTAAATTGATTTAAAAAAAAAAAAAAGGAGAAGGTTCTTGAGTTAAGTCACCTAATGCTAGGGTTGCAGCTATAATTTCATACCCCCTACCATATTCTTCCATAACAAAAACATAGATCCAGAAGTTTTGCCACTGGGGACCAATATATGATGGATTTGCCTCTGAAAATAGCAGGGGCCATGTGCTGCTAAGAGAGTAGATTCAAGTCATGTAACCGAGCAGCAAAAAGCACCAGCAAGCACTTCACACTCTGGGTTGGGGGGCACAAGACACTGAAGTAATGAGGTCATCTGGGTTCACTCTCGATTGCAGGCTCCCTGTCTTTGCATTCTCAGGCCCCTGGTGCCCCCCTCCTCCCCTGTGCACACACACTGCCCTTGTGAAGCCTGGAGCCCTCTGATACGTCTCTTCACTCAAGCTGTCACCTCTGACCATGCCTTTTGCTCCCAAATAAGCCCTTCCGTAGCTCTCCACCAAAGCTCTGATTTCCTCACTGATTTCGCCCCATAAATGTTAGAAAAGTGATATGGAATATTTATTAGATGACCTTTGAAAACTGCACATTTCTATACAAATGGTCTTTGTTATTATAACTAATATGTTAATACTCAGTGTGGTTTGTTTGCATATTAAAAGAAGATGTTTGTGGTGACACTTTGGCCCAAGGAATGAATCTGTAATGGTAGAATGATAAATGGGAGGAATAGAGGGAGGTTTCCCATCCAACCATCCATTTATCCATCTATCACATCATATAACTGCTATCTACTCTGTGGTATTGTCAAACATGTAAGGCTTCTGAATTCATTAGTTTGGAGTTAGAGACTGAACTTGGCATCTCAAATGCTAAAATGCTTACTATTTTATGTGTACTCTCCATATGGCTGAGAAAATGTGAATAACTTCACTTCAGTGAGTTTCTATGTTTATCCAAGGTTTATTGTTACACTGGGATTGTTCATTGTCCCATGGGGTCCCTCCTACTCTGGCCCTTTAAACTGTCTAACCCCGTGGTCGGCAAACTGTGGCTCGTGAGCCACATGCGGCTCTTTGGCCCCTTGAGTGTGGCTCTTCCACAAAATACCACGGCCTGGGCGAGTCTATTTTGAAGAAGTGGCATTAGAAGAAGTTTAAGTTTAAAAAATTTGGCTCTCAAAAGAAATTTCAATAGTTATAATGTTGATATTTGGCTCTGTTGACTAATGAGTTTGCCGACCACTGGTCTAACCCACCAGGCACCACGCTCTCACTCTTCCTGAAAAGGAAGCACAAGCAGCAGAAGCCCTGTGGAGGACCTTCTCCCAGATCCTCTGTCACTGTGTTGTTACTTTAAGGTCTCAGATTCTTGGCTCTACACCCTTACCTCAGTATGTGCTACTCCCTTCCTATCTGAAGACTCACCAAGTCCCTTCTGGCTTTTTGAACTTTGGATTTTTACGAAATTGGAAACTCTGCTTCCTCTCCCAGTTTTGGCATGCATACCACTTAATTTCAGATGAGAAACTATCAGCATAGAGTCCTATAGGGGCCAGCCTCATGTTCCAGCAGAGGTATAGATGCAGCCCTGGCCAGTTTGGCTTATTGGATGGAGCGTTGGCCTGGGAACCAAAGGGCCCTGGGTTCAATTCCGGTCAATATTCTCTGGTGAGGATTAAAAAAACAACAACAAACAAACAAAAAAGAAGAATAGATTCACACAGGAAAAATCTTCCTTTCAACACCAGTAATTGTTACACAAGATAATGATTTGTTATATGTGGCTTACTTAGATTAGAATTAGCTAGGACAACCTGCAAAAATAACTCTTTTCTTTATAAGACTATAAACCCTATCTAACCAACCATAGATGATGACAGACACATAACATATTCTAGCATGCCTTAAATAAAATGTTTATTCCATGGTATGGCATTCGGGGCCTCACATCTAACTTCTGGATGTTCTCATCCCAAGATTCTTAACATAATTACTTCTGCAAAGATCTTTTTTCCAAATAATGTTACATCCTCAAATCTTTGGGGACCCACCATTCAACCCCCTATGTCAGGGTTTCTGGGTGTGAATTAGAGGCTGTCTGTCAGATGCAGTGTGTGGGAGTTGGAAGGCAGAAGTGAGGAAGGGGTCATTTTTCCACTACTTTGGCTGAAGTTGTTAGCAATCACAGTTATGAAGATCACAGTTATTGAGATTTCCTGCAGCAAGTTAGCAGGCAGATCGCCTTTAACTTTGTGAAGGAAGTTACAGGGCTGTGCAGTGGCTTCCTGGTGTCTAAAGTACAGCTCCAGCCTCCCCCTTCCTCAGCTGGGGCAGAGGCAGCAGCTCCCCGGGAGGGTTAGTTCTTTGGGGTTGTTCTGGGAGTTATTCTGGAAGTTCAACCTAGAACCCCATATTAAATCCCTTTCTACTTGAAATAGAATGTTTCTTGCAATCCAACTCTGTTCTTACATTTGCAACTGAAAATAAATTTTTAATATTTAAAATAGTATCATTTTAGATTGAGCTCCATCTTGTCTCTGATGTCTAGCTCATGGGGACTAGACCAAGAAGTCAATTGAACGATAGAGCACAGGGCATATTTTTTAGGGCAGTGAAACAAACTACTCCGTTACATAGTAATGGTGGATAAATGACACCATACAGCTGCCAAAACCCATAAAACTTCACAGCACAAAGAGTGAAAACAAGTAAACACAACATTTCAAAAACTCATTTAGGAGGCTGGTGGTGGTGGTGGGCTGGGAGGGAGGGGGATCCTCCTGAAAAATGCGACAAAATAATCACTGTTTTGCAATTATACGAAACAACCTCACTGAAGGAATGAAGGGAAAAGATGCAGACCTAAGTAACTGGAAATGAGTAGTCTGTAAAATTAAAGGCCAAAATAACTGTTTTTTAAAAGAAAAAGTATCATTTTAAATGGTCTTCACATGATTTTCCCCCATCTTTATTCTTACCTGGGACATTCCTAAGGAAGATGTAAGAGAATCCTGGCCTTTTCTCCTTAGTAACTTACATATTCTTGAAAATGCAAGATTTGTTCCTAAGCTAACGCAAAGATTGTAAAATAGTGGCTGAGTCAGCCTGCAGAGACACTTTGTTTAGTCTGCACCATGTCTTAAGAATACTGGAATTAGCTGCTTATATTTTAAAATCAGAGGATTACCAGTGCATATAGATTATATATGGATTTCCAGCTTTTTTAAAAATCAGAAGCATGGCAACAATAAGCTGAAGCTAAGAAGATGTTGGCTCTTTAGACAAGACCTGTTGCCCAGTTTGCCATGGTCTTCTTTTCTTAAAAAAAAATAAAAATATTTTTATTGATTTCAGAGAGGAAGAGAGCCGGAGAGAGAAACATCAATGATGAGAGAGAATCATCAATTGACTGCCTCCTGGTGTCCCTCACTGGGGATTGAGCCTGCACAGAATCGAACCGTGATCTCCTGGTTCATAGGTCAACACTCAACCACTGAGCCATGCCAGCTGGGAGCCATGGTCTTTACCAACCATTTAGGTTACCTTGTAACCTAAGATGCCCCATTGATTTCTGAGTTTGTAACACTGGGGATAAAGGGCAACCTTATGAAAGATTATAAAGAGGATAAAGCTTGTCCTTCCAGCTTACATCATCTCTCGTTTCAGCATCCTTCCTTTCAGCACCCTTTCCCCATCTTCCAGCCTCACTTGACCCATTGGATTTCCCAAGGCTTCTTAACTTGCTTCCTGTTTTCCCAGAGAAAAGTAATCTGACATTGTGTGACTTAACATGGCATCCTCTGCATTCGCTGAGAAGAGTCTAGAAAACACCGTTTTTAACTGAAAGCGATGGATCTTAACGACAACATTTTAGGCACCATGAGGCATATTCATGGCCATCACTATTCTACTATTCATAAGCTAGGTCTCGGGCCCATTCTCTGTACTGAAGCTTGAGAGGCATGTCCTCAATTGGAATTGCAATTCCTTTTTTCTCAACATGGACATAGTAATAGTGAAACCTACTAGCTAGGAAGCCTTCAGTGTTGAAAACCGCTCATTAAATTCACTGGTGCTTTGATGTTCAATTCATGGGCAAACTCTCATGGTTATTTTGCCAAAGGAAGTCAAAGTCATCAAGTTGTGTTTTTTTAATGGGGATTGATAACTTTTATGAAAGGAACTTTGAGGAATTTTAAAAGGACATCCATTTCCCTTCTTCCTAACTACAGTGACATTGCCATGACCCTTTGAGCCTACTCAACATTAGCGTGAATTTGCTGCTCTTTCATGAATTACACAACCCATCTAACAAAGTATTCTGACTTTTTCACCTAAATATCAAAAACTTTCAGTTAGCCAAGAGAAGAAAACATCATTATCCCAAGTCTTTCTCATACTTGCTTCTATGGAAACCACTGACCATACACAGGAAAATAGCAGGCAGCCAACGTTTAGATTGGGGCATTCATCTTCCCTTTATGATAAAAAAAAAGTTAGGCTGGTGACTTGGAAACTCACTACACGCTTCATTGGCAGAAATGCTCTCTTTCTGCTTGAAAGCGTGGACACTAGAGAAGTGCCTCCCCTCCCTGGGATGAGTAAAAACAATATCATTTTCCCTGATAGCTGCTGAATTGAAGTGAAGGATTATTTATTTAAACTTCTGAAGCATGAAGCAAAATGCAGTGAGTGTGTGCTGTGTCTGTCTCAAAAACCGTAAGTCAGAGGGAAGAGTTTACGAAGCGTTCGCTCAGCAGGCTGATTCCCACTTTCTCATATAAACCACACAGTGCGTGAGGTTGCAGCACCAGCCTCCGAATCGCGCCCCCCACCCCCAAAATGCAGTATTTTCTGCTCCTTACTTCCTATTATTGCCCAATCTTATTACCTCTTCTCTCTCACAAAAATGTTTTAAATTATTCCACTGCTGATGGTTGATGAAAAGCTCTTTTACTACTTACTAACAACAGTCATTGTTATTACCAAAAACAGTGGGTCTGGAAACCTCTGCTATCCCCACTCTAATCCTACTGACAGCCCCACATAGCATCCGGGGTTCCCCTAATCCCATCACGTCAGCACCTAATTGCTCCTGTGAGTTTCACACCTTCCTTAAAACCTGGTGTGGCAACCTGCAATCACACCTCTTGCCTGGGAGCCTCCAAACAAGTTCTCACCAGAGCTGCTTGAGCATTGATAAAAACAGATGTGGAGGTGAAGCTTAACATCAGCCTTGTTAACTAGTCTTTTTACTTTCTTTCATCTAAACACAAATCCTTCACCAGATCCCAGAGGCCTTCTAAGGCTCAAAAAGTCTCTGATTTTGTTACACTCCAAAATATATCGCCCTGCTCCCTTCCTTCTGTGTTGTAGTGTCCTATTGTTGCTGTAACAAGTTACCACAAATTTAATGACTTAAAACCCAGAAATCTATTCTCTTATAATTCTGGAAGCTAAAAGTTTAAAATAAGTCTTATGCGACTAAAATGACTGTTGGCTGGGCCAGTTCTTTCTGGAGGCTCCAGAGGGAAAGCTATTACTTGCCTCTTCCAGCTTCTGGTGGCTGCTGGCATTCTTTGGATTGTGGTCACATCACTTCCATTTTCGCTTTTGCTATCTTATCACCTTCTCTTTAGTCAAATTTCTTCTTGTCTCCCTCTTATAAGAATACTTGAGATTACATTTAGGGTTTAACTGGATAACCCAGGATAATCTCACTATCTCCTTCTAAATTAAATCTTTGACTTAATCACAGCTACAAAGTTTCTTTTATCATATAAGGCAATATGCACAGGTCCTAGGGATTAGGACATGGACATCTTTAGGGCAGGGACACACACATTCAGCCTACCATATGCCCCAAGTGTGAATTAATGACATTGTTAATATTTTCTTCTAGGTAGTATGTTTTCTTTTTAAAATTGGATGTTAAAAAAACACAGTGCTTTATCAAAGTAGTAACTCTCTGAGGGAAAAATCTTCAGGAATCTTGTGAGCCACTCTAAATGAGTGGTGGTCTAAATATACAAAGATTTTGATATTTGGATCTAGTAAAAACATTTTTTTATTCAAGGAAGTCCTATTTCCCTTAGTTCTCCTACAATTTCCCTCTAAAATAATCCAGAGTTTCTTGGATAAATAGCTGATTTCAGGTCTAGGGTTGGAAATATACAAATGAGCCTGAAACATCTCTCTGTGAAAATTAGAATGCCTTCAAAGACTCCTGGGATCCCTTAAAAGGAGAAAAGAGACAACTTACAAAAGCTCCCATTGGCCAATAGTCACAATGGATTGAAATACATGGGGTGTCCCCAAAAAATGTATACATAATTTGAATAATTATTAATTCCAATGGGTTAAATCTGAAAAGAAAGAAACATCAATTGAGTTATCAGCTTTTAGTAGTGTATACATTTTTTGGGGAAACTCTGTATATAAATCCATGAATTTAGACTGATATTAAAAAGTGTATTCCTTGTCATCTTTGAATGATGCTAGGAAATCAGGTTATTATTTTAAAATCTAGTAAATAAATGGAAAGAATCAAGCATTTATCTTGTTTCTCTAGTATAAACTATATCCTAGAGTAATCAAACAGTTAATGAGAGGAAATTCCTCTTTATAGAATTCTTTAAGCTGATAAATAATGAATTAGTGAATTATGCAACCCCTAATGAATTAATGGATTCAGGTAATGTTGATCCATGCCTGTGAATATCACAAAAGCTAAAACAATCAGGCATATGTGCCTGCTGATAGAAGTGCACAACTACAAACCATTACTTATAAAACAGCCTGCCAAAATGAATATAATAAAAACTCTAGATCTAAAAACCAATTCACAGGAAATACAATTCATAGGAAATACAACTAACACTAGGTTAGATGTAATTTGTAAAATCCTCATCTGAGGTACCCTATAGAACCAGAGAGCAAAAGAAAAAAGAGATGGAGAGGGAACCTATAAATTAGAAGACTCGGTTGACATATCAATTAATCAAAAGATCTAGAATCTAGTTGTAGCTTTATTCAAGAAACTTCAAAAATCTAACCAAACCATCAGGGAAACTTAAACTTTGACTAGATGTTTGATGATGTTAAGGAATTATGATTAATTGTTTTAGGTAGTTCTTATCATTTAGAGCTATATACAGAAATATTTACAGACAAGTGATATGATGTTTGCATTTGTTTCAAAACAATCTGGGATGGAGTGAGAACCAATGGATAAAATAAGATGGGCCATAAAATAATAATAATTGTTGGAACTGGATGATAGGAACCTAAGAATTCATTATACTATTCTCTCCACTTATGTATATGTTTGATTTTTTTCATATTTGTCTTTGGTTTTCAGGTAAAAATCTAGCTTTTGCTCATGGCTTAAACCTAACAACAGTAAGAGTAATAATACTAAACACAGCTTATTTAGGGCATTTTTGTTTTATGTTGACAGTCAATGTCATTAGCCGCAGTGCATTAATTGTTCAAAATTCTCTGTGGACTTGTTAGTAGGGAGCTTAAGTTCCAGGTTAAGGGACTGGGGTACTAATTAGCTATTCCATGCACCTTGCATTCTACATGAATTTTATTTGAATGTCCCACTGTGTTTTGTTATATATTAGGGCTAGACACAAGATTTAAACATGGTATAAATCCTACCAAGTTTATAGATTGCTCTTATTACCTGTTCTCAAATATCTTGATAATATTCAAGGCTATAAATCTGAGATTGGTTCAGGCCTTATGTACCTTGGCATTGGAGAAAAAATACAAGCAAAAATCAGCCCATCTTCTAATGCAGGCTATTTAAGAAAACACAACTGAAAAATATTTAAAAATATTCAAAATAATAGCATGGTTATTAGTCTGTAAGGATCTTCTCACTACAGAGGTAGCTGTCTCTAAATTACTACATCATTCAGTAAACCAGACTCAACACCTTGGAGTCATCATTGATGTGTCCTGTGTGCTCCTTTGGGTAAATATTTTTGAGTGGGTGCTTTGTGTCAGGCACTGTGCTTGTCACTGAGGATACAGAAGCAATACAACACGCTCCTCCTGTCCTTGAAGAAATCAGCCTCGTGGGTGGGAGAGATAAATGAATGAAAATATCTGGCAAGTCTCCAAGTTCTCTAGCTTTTGTATGTCATCTTTCTCTCTGATTCTCATGGGCATTGAACCACCATCCTGTGAGACTGCAGATGGCATAGTCCCTTTCCAAGAGACATTAGAGTTCAGTGGTTAAGATCATAGGCTCAGGTGCCTATGAACTTGAGTGCTGGCTCTATTACTTCCTAAATATCTTGGAAATATTTAACTTCTTGTTCCTCTGTTTCCTTATCTATAAACTGAGAATAATAAGGTTAGTGCTAGGATTAAAGGAGCTAACATCGTAGAGACCTCAGAATAGTATCTGATGTAATAAGGACCTTATATGCTTGAGTGTCTTACCCACTTCTTCACGCTGTCTTCCCATCAGTCTACACCACTTCTAGCGGTCATAATTGCTTCCTTTAATTCCACAAAGCACTCCTAACACATACTGTAGTGTTTATGCAGACATTGCTAGCACCTAGAGTCCACTGATGTCGCCTCTTCCCAGAAAGTCACTTATAGGACATTTCTCTGCTCAGCCCTCAGCCTGCTATTGGGTTGCAATAATCAGCTCTTAAACCTCAAGACAGGAGTCCCCTACAGCCTGTCCTCAGCTGCCACTCCAAGTCAAGCACATCCAAAACTCTCTTTTGGTTCCAGCAAGTAAGAGCCCTGTAAAATAATAATTTCTACAGAAATACTTCCTGCTCAAAGCAAGACTGTTTTTACATTGTTATACAAAATAATTTAGCAACTGCCCTGAACTGCTCTGTCCCAAAGCAGCATTTGCTTTTACCTTTGCATAACTCCAAAGGCCCATTATAAGTTGTTTTTCTTATAAATAAAAGAGCAATGTTCCCTTAAAAAAATCTGCAGTTACCTCTAGAATAGCTTACATTAATTGCATTTATTTCATGTGGTTTGGCATTTTTTTTTTTACCCCTGCTATATATGTATAAAATATTATTATCAGAGAGAACAAATCATGCATGGAAATCCCAGAGGGGTGACACATAAGACTTAAATCATTTTTATTTCAATATTCTTCTCCTCCAATGTTTATTATTTTTTCTTTATATTTTTTATACTTTCCAACTTGCTACATTGTACATGTTATGCTTACCATAAGAGGACATTTGGTGTTTTAAAATGTATATGTTTTTTTTTCATTGCCCCCACCTTCTCTACATTCCATCACTTTCATCTTGAAACTTCCCTGCCTAAGACCTAATAGTGGCTTCCTATTGTTTTTCTCCTCATATTTCCCACTGCACACTCACCCAAAGATATAATCTTAAATTTCAACAGGAAAGTGACTGCCTTTTTCCTATTTCTGAGGCCTTTCAGGAAAGTATCCTAAATGGCTAAACTAAACATGAAGGTACTGACATCTTTATCTTCTTTCTAGGAATCACCATTTATTTATATATTTTTTAATCCTCACCCAAAGATAATTTTTAATTGATTTTAGAGAGAGAGAGGAAGTGAGAGAGAGAGAGAGAAGCATTGATGTGAGAGAGAAGCATCAATTGGTTGCCCCCCATATGCGCCCCGACCGGGGATGGCACCCACAACCTAAGTATGTGCCCTTACCAGGAATCGAACCCACCACCTTTTGGTGTATGGGAGAACACTCCAACCAACTGAGCCACCCAGCCAGGGTGGAATCACCATTATTTACTTACAAGAGTCATGATAGCTACTATTAACTGCTGTGTTTCATGGATTTTGCCCAAGGTCATACAATGTAGAAGGTATCAGAGCCTGGATTAGGACCCGGGTAGGCTATATGCCCAAGTCATAGTCTTTCCATAGCCCTTGGCAAGGAGAACTAATCATATTTATATTCACTATCAGTTGCACACATTGATAAACCAGCTTTGAAAAAATTGTTTCTAACTAAGCTAATTTGCTTCCATAGCTCTGGTAGCCTATGCCTCATAATTTAGCATAATTTATACTATCATGTATTTTTGCTAATGTATAAATCTCGTCTCCTTAATCAGATTATGGGCTTAATGAGGTGATGACCATGTGCTGAGCACATATGAAGTGACTTACTGTAGCATCAACTAAGTTGAATACTTGCTTTATCAAAACAGCATCTTAAAGGTTATATGATTTCTAACCAAAATCCTTGAATAAAAGAATAATTTACCAACTCAGAGGATGTTTAATAAATGAGATAATGTATTTACAAAGGCCAGGAAAAAGCTAATATATCCCTTATTAAATATTTTATTATCTTCCCTTAGTATTTCTCAAACACTGAAGGTTCTGCCTGCCACCCACACAAAGAAAAACACCTCATCATCATAATCTGCAAAAGGAAACACAAACGGACATAAAATTTGAAATGTAATATATTTATGGAACCACATAGGCTAACAGAACATAAGAGATATAATACAAAGGAGGTGAAGCCAACTCGGGCTTGCATTCAAGGGGCCTAAAGAAATCGTGGAATATGCCTAGGACCTGTTTTTAACCAACAAATACCTGAGACAAGAAAAGCACTCGATAGCCGGACACAAGGTGTTTCTGTCATGAGGCTACTAATGTTTGTTACCAAGCAACTTCGAATCCTGAAAATGTCAAAATGTCATTATGTGCTTATGAGCATTGCTTTTGGAAGCATGGATTGCATGATGTGACCAATTGTGAAATAAAATGTTCTGCCTGGGGAAATGTTTTCCTGTTGCCTCTGTCCATTCTGCCTCATCAGAGGGAGTGGAATGACGGAGGTGTGATGTTAATTAGCAAATCATCATCTTCGTTAGTAAATTACATGACTTCTCCTGTGGGAATTTCTCTCAACGCCTTCCCTCTCCTCCCCCTCCAGCATTTTCCTTTTGGATTGGATCATATTTTCATGTGTTTCGTTTTCATTTCGCTGAGCTATTATATCTCTCCAGGCAGACTCTAAGCTTTCCTGCATTGGTTTTCTCTATTTGCTATAAGCCCCTTTGGCTCTTCCTACTGTGGAGTGCTGAAATAGGCATCCAATAAATTAAAGTATTATTGGGTTTTATTATTTTAGGGAGACAAAAATGGGGTCGTCCCTCTGCTTTACTCCTTGATTCTTTTGGCTTCCCTAAAACCACATTCTCAAACACAACACAGCTGAAATAACAACAGCACCAGCTTGCGTTTTTACAGTACCATATACTTTTCAGAGTGTTTTCACATCTCTTATCTCATTTGTTTCTCACCAAAATCCTATGAGGTAAGTAGAGCAGATATGGCTCATCTCATTTGATAGATGGTAAAACGGAGGAAGAGAGAGGTTAAGTGACTTGCCCAGTCTCTCACCACTCCAGTACGTCTGCCAGAATTATCTTCCTAAAAATAAATATAAACATGACATTCCCCTGCATAAAATCATCAACAGGACTCCGGCTGTCTACAGGGTAAAGTGCAAACTCCTTAGCAGGGCATGCAAGTCCCTTCACATCCTGGCCCCGTGCTCCTCACCAGCTTCATCTTCCACTACTTCCTCTACTTCCCTGCAAGCTCCACGCCCCAACACACACAACTCCCACCATCCCCACTCCCACTTCATCAGCTCTCAAGACTGCATGCCCTTGGTATGGTGTCAGGTGGGTACTGGAAATATCGGGTGATGGGTACTTTGTAAAGTATACGATTGTCTAACCACTATGCTGTACACCTGAAACTAAATAATATTGGAAGTAAGCTATACATGAAAAAACAAAACAGCTGAAACCGGTTTGGCTCAGTGGATAGAGCGTCGGCCTGCGGACTGAAAGGTCCCAGGTTCGATTCCGGTCAAGGGCATGTACCTTGGTTGCGGGCACATCCCCAGTAGGGGGTGTGCAAGAGGCAGCTGATCGATGTTTCTCTCTCATCGATGTTTCTAACTCTCTATCCCTCTCTCTTCCTCTCTGTAAAAAATCAATAAAATATATTTTAAAATAAATAAATAAAAATAAAACAACTAAAAAAGACTGCCTGCCTTAGGAAATGCAGGTTCCCTTGCCTGGAATGCCCTTTGGAGCGTAGACCTCTCACTACCACCTTCCACCCTGCTCAATCCTCTACGTGTAAGTCAAACAAAACCTCCTTTACTGTCTTGATTCTGGCTCTTCCTCTTCTGGGTAAGGTGGGCACTCATTTGAAAACCACCAGCTTCTACTTTGTTGTTCTCCATCACATCTATTTATTGATTTATTTGTTCTCTGCAGAATTTATTACCTTTTAACATCCTCTATGATTTGCTTAGTAAGTCTTCTTGTCTGTCTCCCTCGGCACGGACCTTTGCTGGTTTTGTTCACCGGTGTATCTCAAGGGCCCAGAGCAAGTGTCTGACACACACTAGGTGCACAGAAATTCAGAGAGCCCTACTTAAGCATCTGCCGTTCTGGCATTGATGAAACACAGCCCTGATCTAGGAGAAAGCGAAGTAAAGCATTACAATGCGCAGGGTGCTGATGCAGAGATGGTCGTGTGTGCTGGCTGAGATGAAAACTCAGAGAAGGAGCAGCCCATGAGGCCAGGGCCAGGCAGGGTGTAGATGAGAGCAGCGGACTGGAGAGGCTTAGCTTCATCCAGAAGGTGATACATAAGGAGCCTTGACAGCCATCCACAAGTTCACCAAGTTCAGGAGGAGGTGGGAGAATCTCTGCATTTGAGAAATTACAAGTAATTTTTTCCAGCTTGATCTTAGGGTGCATATGGAGGTAGTCCAGAGAAGTAACATCTGTACAGAAGAGGGAGATAGAGCTCCTGAGCATAAAGAGCTATGTTTCGGCCTCAGATTAAAATGTAATTAGCTTGTTTCTACCTCCAAAACAAGTATGCTTCAGAGCACCTTTTCTCTGAAATGAAAAATAGTCAGGAATGATTAATTCTTATGTTAGTAGTTTAGAGAGGAAAGCCGTCTGGAGTCTGGGCATTTCACCTTGATCTCCTATGACTTTAGGAGAAAATCCTCGAGTGCATATCTTGAAATATTAATCCTGCTCATTCATGGAGCTTCTGGATCAGCAGAAATTTGATATGTTTCTCAAATTGTGATATATAAATACTTAATTCAGTAGCAATTGCACTAAAGAATTTTTCAGGGAGGACTATTTTATCACTGACATTATTTAGAAGTGACTGTGGACGGTGGTGATAATAGTAAAGATTAATCAGCTTTATTATTGTTTTTAAATCATCCACAGACAGGGCACCTCCTATTATTTGTGCTGTGGGGTGAACCCCTCCCACCATCCTGCCCTTGGTATGCCACAGGATATATGTGCTTTTCCGTATGCACATTATGTTTCAATATCAAGGTAAAAAGAAGAAAGACTAGGTGGGGCAGCTCCCAGCATTGTTGGGAGTCCTGGACAAACAGGCTTGAAACAACACCCGGCCACATGGTCCACCTCGCTTCATAAAACCATTACTGCTGCTCGCATTGTTGTCGCTGAAAGCCCGAGTCCTCTACCACCACCTTTGCCACGCACACAGACTATGTGCAAAGCTTTCTTCTTCAAGTTGCCCATTTCCAAATATTCTTTCAAGTGGGGCTAACTGATAATGCCTACGTCAAATCTTGGGCAATTTGTATTCTGGATTGCTTCTCAGGGGAGATAGGAATCAGAAGATTGGAAATCATCACAAGGATGTCCAAAAAGTGGTAGGTAGCCAAAAAAAGCCCACTACAACATACTTCTTAGCTGTTCAATGTCAATACGTCTGTATTCAATACTTAAACTCAATAACAACATACAAATACTAGTAATCACAATAAAATTCTCCTATGGAACATAATGCAAATATTCTTTATGCAAATGAAAACACTCTCTCTCTGTCCAAAAGGGAGACAATCTTAAAAAAAATAATAATAATACTGCATCCAGCTCAGAATCTTAGCTCTATGGATGACATGTGTCTCCTCAGGGCCCAGTGACCTTAATATTAAAAGATAAAGGTAACTGCCTCCAATACACTGAATATACAATAGAGAAGGAGCAAAAATGCAGTAACAACTCCAGTTGAAGAAAGAGGAGAATGGGAAACACAGGGTGCTCTGGCATCTGGATTAAAGACTCCTTGCTGGTGATATAAGACCTTGGTTAGCAAATCTGATAGCCTCTGGCTCTGCCTTCCAAAGGAATCCTCTTAGACCAGTGGTCAGCAAACTCATTAGTCAACAGAGCCAAATAGCAACAGTACAACGATTGAAATTTCTTTTGAGAGCCAAATTTTTTAAACTTAAACTTCTTGTAACGCCACTTCTTCAAAATAGACTCGCCCAGGCCGTGGTATTTTGTGGAAGAGCCACACTCAAGGGGCCAAAGAGCCGCATGTTGCTCGCGGGCCGCATTTTGCCGACCACGGTCCTAGACCATTATTATCCATGGCCTCATATGAGAAGGGCTTTGGGGGGGGGGCCTCACAGAGCCCTCCCAGTTCACTTCTAGTAGGTGTGAGTTTAGGGACCTGGGGTAGCCTTAGGGGTTGAACAAGTATAGACTACTAGAGGCCTGGTGCAGGAAATTGCACAGGTAGGGTCCCTATGCCTGGCTGGCCGATCTGCAGGGCAACCAGCAGGGTGATTGAGGGGGGCCCGCTTGCACCCACCTTGGCTGGCCTGGCGCTGCCCGCTCACCAACCCCACCCCCTGCTGCCGCTGCCAGTTGGGGTCTGTGGGCTGGGGGCAGCTCCTGCATTGAGCATCTGCCCCCTGGTGGTCAATGTGCATCATAGTGACTGGTTGTTCTGCCCATCGTTAATTTGTTAATTTGCACTTAATAAACGTTTTACTTACAAAATTATAACTTCAGATTTTTAGGTACCAAATCTGTTCGGTTAGGTTGGCTCCAATGCAAATGGTCAATTTGCATATTAGGGTTTTATATAAATGGTCAGACAAGCCTGATGTTTCTTTGGCAATATGCTGTTGTGGGACAAATTTTCTTGGGTTTCTAGTATGAAGAGGCATTGATGGCCCTTCGTTTCAGACTATGTTTTTAAGAATATTTGTGTAGCAACTAGCCTTGGAAGATGGAGATAGTGTTTCCCTCCAGAACAAAGGGCAGACATGCTTGCAGTGCACTATAAACTATTTGGATTCCCAAAGCTCAGGGTTCCTTTCCTGTAATGCACACATCTGATACATAACGGGGCCCATCCACATAGTCTGAATTCACCCCTATTCTTTGGCTCTTTGCTGAAAGTGTCAAGATGTAACCAGGATAGGTTAACATGAATTAGATCTATTCTTTCCCCTAATGACAATAGCATAAGACACCACGGTTTATATCATAAGAAACAAAAGGAGACCGTTTTCCATGGAGGATGTTTTGATATCAAATAGCAATATCCATGCTCTTCTTAGCCTGCAGAATCGGTGTCCTCACTGTCAAAGCCTTACTTCTTTCAGTTACCTAGTACTATATTTTAGGTTCTATGGCTTGAAACACTCCATTTCAGGTACCAAATCTGATCAGGTAGGTTGGCTCCAAGTAACAAAACAAAACTGACTGTATAGTGGCTTAGACAAATAAGGGGTGAATACTCCTTACAAAACTAGAAATCCACAGGTAAGCTCCCCAGGGCTTAAAAGGTGGTTCCATAATGAACCAGGATGGAGAAAGATGAAAGGATAAAGGCTCCTGCCAGTGAAGTATGCGTCCATTTAAAAAACTTTTGAGAATGCGCCTCCCTCCCCCCAGCAACTTTCCTTTCATCTTGGGCAAAAGATGTCACATCCCCAACCCAGCTGCAAGAGTCTTGAGAAGAATTCTCTAGATGGCATGCTACCCTGAACAAAATCAGGATTCTGCTAAGAAAGTGAAAAGAGAAAAACGTGTATTGGATAAGTTACCAGCAGTGTCTGCCACAGCAATTTTTTAAATTTAAATATTATATAGGACAAATAAACTATATCTTTGAGCCATATCAGTTCTGCAGGTTCTCTGGGTACATGAACATGGAGCATGGAGGTAAGAAGAACAGATAGGAGAGGACTTCAATAGTCCAGATAAGAAATGATGAAAGTCTGAATAACAATGTAAGTTAATAGGATGGAAGAGCTGTTTGGAGTTGGGGGAAATCAGCTTTATTACTGGTTTTAGATGATCACCCTATTCTTCATATTCCCTTCCAAGTGAAGAAAGCTTTACAAAGTGTCCACTGTGACACTTCCGTCTCTCCATATCTTTACCTCCCTCTGCCCAATGGGAAGTTGAGGGATTCTGATCAATATGCGTGGGAAGAATATCTGTGTTCATTTCAGGTCCACCATTCTCTCCTGGAAGCAAAGCTGCCTAACTTGTTTGAGCCTCTCTTGCTTCATCTTTAAATAATAATAATAGGATTTGGGTTAGTGTGGTTTATATACAAGCTCAAAATAATGTTTTCCCCCAATATAAAAATCACTAACTTATAAACTATTCTTGCATTTGTATTGCTTGCAACTGATAAGCTTCTTGACTAGTGCATTAAGTTTTTCTCCTCTGGTATAGACATGCTTTTCTGAAGTCATTTTGAGAAGGCTAAAAAGGGCTAATTCCAATGTAACCCTGATATTTGGGGAATAGTGATCTGAATCCATGCCAGCAAGCTCAGTGTACATTCTTGATAACCTATAATTAAGTCACTACCTCCTTCCAGATACTGGTTTTGCAGAACCGGTTACAGAGGCCAAGGGGCTGTGGACAGTGCACTGCCCCAGAGGGAGGGTTATTAACACTGGCGCCAGGCCAGACCATCAGATATGGCCTGGAGACCCCCAACACCTGGGAGCCTTCTTGCAAGGCACGCGAAAAGGACCGGAAGCATAATCCATATTTGCGGGACAAAGACCACAGGGAGATGTAAAGGAAAGCCCCATGCATGTTCCTTCACTCAGATTTGGAAGGCTGTTCTCTGAGCCCGCCGGTGTATTAAACAGTGTCCCTCCTCTTCTTTGAAGCGTCCTTGGTTTTCTTTGGTCTTCTGCAACAATTTAAGAAACATAAATAATGAATGTGTCTTCTTTGGATTCCACAGACTTATGAATGTTTCAATAATCAGCAATGTCATGTGAAGTGAAGAAGTTAACCTTATGAATTTTCTCTTACTACAAAGACTAATGGGAAGATTGATGTTTTCTAATGGTCAAAGTATTTGCGATTTAAGGCATTGTATTAGTTCTACTGCTAAGTCTATAGCTCTGGTGTAATATATTTCAATAAGCCACCAATTAAGTGGTTTAAACATTTGTTTCACCTATGAAGTCTCTATAAGCATATGTTGCATCACTGTATAAAATTTAATTATTAGCAATAAATCTCTGAGATCCTAAGATGATAGTTACTTCAGAGTTACATCACAGCAGCACTGATTCCAGTATTTCCACCATTTTAAATACACACATTACAAAAATGTGTTAATTTGCACTTAATAAACTTTTTACTTACAAAATTTTAACTTTAGATTTCAAAGTTTTCTCTCTGTGCTAATCAGAATTAGGTTCAGCTGTATATAAGAGAAATTCAATATAATGGTGGATTAAACTAGATGGAGGTTTATTTTTCTATGTTAAACAAGCCCATAGGTAGACAGTCATGGCCAACACGTCTTCCTGATGTCATCAGGGATATGGGCTCCTCTCATCTTTCCTCTCCATCATCATGGCTTCCACCTCTAAGGCCACATCTTAGTTTTAGTTTGGTTGCTGCAACTCCCACCACCAAGTTCATGTTTTAGGCAGAAAGGAGAAATGGGGCAAGGGCAAAAGAGTCAGCTTCCAAGTTGAGTTGGCTCCTTTTATAGAGTTTTCCCAGGAGCTACTCCCAAAACTCCCACTTACATGTCATTGGCTCTCCCTAGCCATAATAAGGCTGATACATTTAATTGCATAGAAGGGTACATTGCCACACCCACACTATAGGGAGTGTTTTGCTACTAAGAGGATGGATAACGAGCTGACAAGTATCAGTCTCTGCCACACTTAAAAAAAAAAGAAAAGAAAAGAAAAAAAAACTCTGTCCCATATCTTTCTAGAATGTTGTAATCATTCATCTATTTTTCATTCAAAATTAGAAACTTGACCCTACTGAAAAAAAAGTAAGAAATGGTGGACCTTGAAAATGACTTCAGGTTTTCTCACCGCGCAGAATATAGTCAAACAGTGCTACAGTTAAATATTTTACCCTTTGTTCTCCCTGTGTGATCTACAATAATCTGCTTCGTGTTGATGTTTACTGCTGTGTTGCTGACAATTACCTGAAAGAGAAGTTGGGGTGCCTCACTGGGCTGGAAAAAGTTTAACTAAATCAGAAAGCAGGTCTAATTAAGCAAGTTTATTCGATATCTGTAAAAGGCTAAGTTGACTCACACATGCGTGATACATCTAAAGCTCTCGCTGGCGCAAATTGCGCGTGCATGTTTCGATCTGTCATTGTCGATTGTGAATTTGGTTGACACTTCTATTATAGAGAAAAGGTGAATAGTGATATTAAAATATTTCTTCTAATTAATTTCCTTTTAATATGCACAAATTCATGCACTGGGCCACTAATTATTTAATAACTAGGGGCCCAGTGCACGAATTCATGCACCTTGAAAGGAACTGTGGGCCCCGAGGCTGCGGTGGGCACAGGGGCAGGTCTCAGCCCCTCCTGCCGCAACCCCCAGTCCCATCTGCTGGCAGCCCCACTCTCGCTGCCGCCACTCCCACGTGCTAATGGTGCTGGCCCCGCTTGCACCCGCTGATGGTGCTGAGTAATCGGGGCCGGCGCTGGATGCCAGCAGCGAGTGCGAGTGGCCGCTCCAGCACTGGCTGCGGGTGCAAGCGGGGCCGGTGCTGGCAGTGGGTGCGAGCGGCCGCCCTGGCACTGGCTGCAGGTGCAAGCAGCGGCTCTGGCACTGGCAGCAGGTGTGAGTGGGGCCATCTCCAGCAGCGGGTTCAAGAGGCAGCTGCTGGCCCCCATCGCCCCTCAGGAGCAGAGGGAGGTGGAGAAGCCCTGAGGTGCGATCAGGGTCAGCAGCTGCCACTTGCACCCGCTGACGGCGCCGAGCGATCGGGGCCCGCACTGGGTGCCGGCAGCGGGTGCGAGCACCAGGTGGGACCATGGCATGCGCGAGCAAAGAATTTTTGGTAACCACCAGAGGCTCGCCCCAATGACAGTGACTTGTGCCCCGCCTTGGTCTGGCGCCCCCGCTCACCTGCTCCACCATCCCACTGTAGCCAACGCCCGCCATGTTCCACACTCTGTCGCCTGCTGCTGAAGCCCACCATGATACGCGCACATCATAGCGACTGGTTGTTCGGTTAGGGTTTTATATATATCGATAGCTAACACATTCAGTGCTCACCCTGTGCTTTGTATACTAATTTACTTTTCCCTAGAGGAAGCTGAAACACAGAGGTTAAACAATTTCCCCAAATCACACGTACATCAAATGGTGCAGCAGGTATTCCAATGCTATCTAGGACTGCCTTTGTAATTACTTTGTAATGTTTATGGCCTGTATATACCCAACTGGAACATAGGCTGCATGTGAGCGCGTCTTGTAAAAGCTACTGTTATCCTCAGCGCAGAGAACCCTGCCTGCCAGGTTGTTCCTAGATAAAGGCTGAAAAATGGGTTAAATTATAACTCGCAAAAAAAAAAAATAATAATAATGGCCAGGCTTAGCAACAAATGCACAGCTGGAAGGCCCTTTCAGGACTGCCAAGAGGGGGTTAGATTCGGTGGCCGGTCAAGGCAGGCAGGGCCGAGGGGCTGCTGGGAGCAACGTTTGCGTTTGCGGCGTCAGGAGATGCGGCCTGAGAGACTGGCAGAGGGGGCGAGGCTAGAACGGAACAACTGTTGTGATCGCAAGACATGTTCCTTCATCCGACAGTCCCAGGACTCCAAAGGGGAGGGCTCAGCGAGGAGCAAGCCTGGCGGTGACAGGACAGTCGTTTAATTAAATTACTACCTAGGGAGGCGGCCCCAGAGGGCACGCCCGCCCCGCCTCCAGCCTCCGCGGTGGACTCGGCCCCCGTGGCCCCACCCTCCCCGTGACCCCGCCCCTCGAGGCCCGCGCGAGGTGACCCGGAAGCGGTTGGAAGCGTCCCGGAGCGCGTCTGCCTCCTTTTCCGGTTGGCGTGGTTGGCGAGCGCAGCGGCCGCCGCGCCCGGGCCTTCACCATGAGCGTCCCGGCCTTCATCGACATCAGTGAGGAGGACCAGGTGTGCTCCCGGGGCCGCGGGGCCGCCAGGGCGGGGTTTGGGGAGCCTTGGGGTGTGAAGAGCCGCGTGGGGGCCGGGTGGGAGGGACGCCGCCCCACGGAGCCGACTCGGGGCCTGAGAACCGCAGCTCACCCTCCGCACGGGAAGAGTGGCGAGGCCGCGAGGCCGGGCGCGCGGAGGCAGGGGCGCGCGCTCGGGTCCCGGAGTCGCACCAGCCGGCCGGCCGGCGGCCCCGGCGCTGGCCCCTCGCTCCCCACTCGCTCCCCGCCAACTTCCTGGTCGGTGTCTGTACTTTCTCTGCCCGGAGTCCCTCCTGACGACACAGTCCTTTTGGACCCATTGGGAGAGGTCTCGGCTTCAGTCCCCCCAGTGCAGTCACCTCCGGAGTGGGAGGTGGCCGACGTTCCGATGCTGTGAGCCGTCCAAGGAAACACAATTTGGTTGACGATGAAAACGGTGTCAGGGGGTCACAAAGGCACAGGCGACCTGTTTTATACATAGAGATAGTTTATATTCTTAACGTGCCAGGCTGAGAGGTCTCCTAACCTGAAAATAAAGCGTCACTTCCACCCTCATACTTCGAGGCATACCTCTGGTGAGCCGTCCTCACATTTTTAAATGTTCTGTTTGGGGTTTGCACTTTTCCCCATCACAGAAGTTACACTGTAGTTGGTGGGAGTGAAACTAAACCTGGAATGATCTCTAAGGTAATTTTGCAGAAGCTGTTCTGTGAAGTCGTGTTGTCATTTTTCTGCTATTCCACTAACATGGGAATTTTGATTTCCATAGAAGACATCATTACTATTCTAACATACTTGTAGAATTGTAGATGTGGTACACACACACACACACACACACACACACAACACTGTTATTGATTATATTTTAGTTTTAGCCCTGGCAGGTGTTTCTAAGTGGTTAGAGCGTGGGCCCTTGAACTGAACTGGAGAGAGAGAGGGAGAGAGAGGGAGAGAGAGAGTTAGAGTTGGGCAACCAATGGCTGTGTCTCTCTCACATCGAGGTTGCTTTCTCTCCTCCCTCCCTTTTACTCTCTCTAAAAATCAATGGAAAAAAATATCCCCAAGTGAGGTTTATATGTATATATTAGGCTTAAAGTGTCATTTCTACTTAAACTATGCTACTGTTCTTGTAATATATTAATTTCACTCTAGCCATTACTTTCAGGTAAGGAGGTGATTTTGTTTTCAAGAGGTTAACTTTGATTAAATTATCTGTTGAATTAAAATTGCGAAATGGAGCTCAGGATCCTTGTTTCTTTTCCTTGGTTTGTTCCACTCCCCAAACACTACTTGTAACCAGTGAGGGTGCTAGTTTAAAAACAAAACAATAAACTGTTGGTTGAATAGTTGTTAGAAGAATTTGTTTTGTGTCTACAAAGTAGAAACTGAACCAGGTGCCTTTGTTTTGACGATGTTGTGTTTTCTTCATACCGAAGTGTACTTTCCAGGAGTATTTTTTGTGCTCTCTCACAGGGTGAAGTTGTTTTATGAAGTCTTATTTTACTACCAATTCATATGTGAAGTGACTATGTTTTTATCTGAAAGGATAGTATCATCAGATCTACAGATTTAATATACTTTTCTTAGGTAGCCAAAACATATCTGTGGGTTTAGAAAATATGATAGCTAGGCATTTACTAATGGTATTCTTACCTCTCTTTTTCAGTTCCTCATATTATTATCTTAAATACCATCTGCATTCATACTGGATGCATTCATATCTTAAATACCATCTGCATGCATTCATATCTTAAATACAATCTGCCATACATACTGAACTCTAAATAAAGAACTAGTTATTAAATATCATATGTACATATTAGAATAGAAAATGTCTAAATACTGGATGCAGTCTTGCCGTTATACTTTTATAGGTGCAAAGGTGCTTTCTGATCCAGATAATGCATTTTGCATTTCAAAAGGTTAATTTTATAGTAGATGCAATTTGATATAAGTATTTTGTTCAAGGAAGCATTTGAAGGCATCACTTTTTTGTTGTTGTTTCTTAATCCTCACCTGAGGGCATGCTTACTGATTGGAGAGAGAGAGAAGCATCAAAGGGTTGCCCTCCCATTAGGGCCCCAACTGGGATCGAACCTGCAACCCAGATATGTGCCCTGGCTGGGGATTGAACCTGCTACCTTTCGTTGTAGATGACAAAGCTCCAAACAACTGAACAGCACCAGCCAGGGCCAAAGGCATCATCTTTTTATCTTTGGCTCCTCAAATGCTCATCTCAGATAGGTTCTCAGACATTTAATTAACAAGTAATTACTCTCCTACCACCGTAATATTTGTAAGTTTTCAAAGTAGTGGTGTTATGCACATCTCAGAGCAGTAACATTTTATTTCTTTAAAACAAATTGAATTTACTAAGTCAGATCTCCCCTCCCTGCCCCCCAAAGGCTTTGGGTTATATTAGAAAGATTTTTGCTATATACTATAATTCCAGCAGGATATAGGTGATCTGAGAGAAATTCTGAAGTTGATATATGTGGGCCATAGTGGGCCTGTACCCATTGGGAGTTGTAGAGGAAAACTTGTGGGGGTTGTGATGATGGATGAGGTAAAGTCATTGTTAAATATAGCATTTATATTCATTTTTTTAGAAATAGGACAGAATGGTTTTCGATCTTGTCATTCATAGTCAGTTTTATAGATATATAGCAACCCTGTTTGATTCCACAGGCTGCTGAGCTTCGAGCTTATCTGAAATCTAAAGGAGCTGAAATTTCAGAAGAGAACTCAGAAGGTGGACTTCATGTAGATTTAGCTCAAATTATTGAAGCTTGTGATGTATGTCTGAAGGAAGATGATAAAGGTTTGTTTTTTTTTTAATTTTTTGTGGTATTTCTAATAACCTATTTTTAAAATTTTCTTGTGAATTATATTTTTGTTTCAGACCTTAGAACTTTGAAGCACTGTTTCTAATCTTTGTACATACTTTCAGGTTTTTCTAATCTGTTAATACCTATGAAGTAAGCCCATTTTGAGAAAACATCTTTTTTACATCAGGAATGTTTTTGTGTGTTACTGCACACACTGAATATTGATAATTTCAGAATGAATTGAAGAAAAAAAATGAAGCACTTCTTTTCTGTAAGGTTTAGATTAATATCAAGTGGGATATAATAACAAGTAATCTAAAAGCTATTTAATGATTTGGTTGATGTCCTATTTTTTTTTTAAATTTTTTTATTGATTTCAGAGAAGGAGAGGGAGAAAGAAACATCAGTGATGCCAGAGAATTATTGATCGGCTGCCTTCTGCATGCCCCACACTGGGGATGGAGCCCGCAACCTGAGCATGTGCTCTGACCGGAAATTGAACCTCGACCTTCATAGGTTGACCCTCAACCACTGAGCCACGCCGGCTCAGCCTATTTATTGACATGAAATGGGACATTTTGAGAATTGGGAGTCCTGAAATCTCTAGTTAAGGTTTCAGATTAAACTTGGTAAATGACTAATAGGTTACACTTGAAAATTAGTGACCCAGTCAGAAAATACATAGCTTTCATTTCTAAATAACTTTTCTATTTGTATGTTTTCTTTAATTGGGAGAGTATCCTAGCCTAAGACCTAACCAATAACTTCCACATGATTGACTATCTTGCCACTGTATTAGTAGACATGTAAATCAATCTTCTGTTTTATTGATTGAAAACCAAATCTTAGGTAATAATTTATTTCTTTAATAAAATATACAAGTGTCTTATATTTAATGGTCTTTGAATACTGGAAATTCAGATACATTAAGTATCATAGTATCACAGTTGTATTATCCATGCATGTCATGTGTAGATGTTGAAAGTGTGATGAACAGCGTGGTATCCCTCCTGTTGATCTTGGAGCCAGAAAAGCAAGAAGCTCTGATTGAAAACCTCTGTGAAAAGCTGGTCAAATTTCGGGAAGGTGAACGCCCATCTCTGAGACTGCAGTTGTAAGTTAAGAACTGAAAAAGGCTCAGTTTTTTCCAGGGCTCTTTTCATGTCATTGTCATTTGATGGTTTAAAGCAAGAATTCTGAAACTTGACTGTCAGCTGTGGCTTTTATAAGTTGTGTGACCTTGGATAAGTCACTTAACTTTTCTGTGCCTCAGGTCCCTCCTTGTAATGTGAAGTTATTAATAGTGTCTGTCTCACGTTTGTTGTGAGAGCAGATACTCTCAACTTAATCACTGTAGTTACTGATCTCAAACTTTATTATTATTTGTTTGTTAACCAGGCTAAGCAACCTTTTCCATGGGATGGATAAGAATACTCCTGTAAGATATACAGTATATTGTAGCCTCATTAAAGTGGCAGCATCTTGTGGGGCCATCCAATATATTCCAACTGAGCTGGATCAGGTGAGTTATTATGTGGAATACTTGTTTTGCTTATAAGTGTGGTTTTATTTTATAATCAAAGTAGCAAATATGTGTTTTCTAAATGTTACATTTTAAATTGTGAAAACATATTCAGCTGTATCACTAAATCTCTCTTTATCAATCTCATCATAGGTTAGAAAATGGATTTCTGATTGGAACCTTACCACTGAGAAAAAACATACCCTTCTAAGGCTACTTTATGAGGCACTTGTGGATTGTAAGAAAAGGTATTTAGAATTAATGTCTTAAAACTTACAGGCAAAATGAGTAGTTGAGGGCTGATTTTTAAAGATAAGTGAATTTGCTCTCCTTTGTTCTCTGGGGTTGCTATAAATCTTTTTGTAAATTTTACCTATTAAAGATAACTGCAAATTTTAAAATACCTATTGAGTTTCTGCAAGATCTTGGGTTCCTAAGGGTTGTATCCAGCCTACCTAGCAAACTTCATTCCCAAAATATTTATTCTTTTATATACTCAGTAAGTAGTTAGTATTTAGTTTAGTGTTTTGTTTTTAAATATTTTTATTGATTTTTAGAGAGAAAGGAAGGGAGAGGAATAGAGAGATAGAAACATCGATGAGAGACAGTGATCTGATTGTCTGCTTCCTGGACGCCCCTACTGGGGATCAAGCCCACAACCCAGGCATATGCCTTAACCCAGAATCGAACCCACCTGGCTCTTTTGACAGTTTTAATATAATGTGTCTTAGAAAAGGTCTTTTTGAAATAAGGTAATTAATTCTCTTAGCTTTTTTAATTTGAGAGTCCAGCTCTTTCCATAGGCTTGGGAAGTGCTCATCAATTATTTGAATAGGCTCACTGTTCACTTCTCCCTCTCTTCTCCTTCTGGTATACCCATTATTCTTATGTTGCTATTTCTAATGGAGTCAGTTCTTGTGGAGTTCTTTCATTTTTTTTAAACTCTCAGTTCTCACTCTTCCGCCTGAGTCATTTCTAGATTTCTGTCTTCAAGCTCACTAATTCTTCCATCTAGTCTTCTCTGTTTCCAATGTTCTCCAGAGCATTCTTCATCTCATTTATTGAGGTTTTTAGTTCCAGAAAAATTTTTTATAGTTTCAATCTTTTTGGCAAAGTGTTCCTTTTTCCTACTGATTTTATTCCTGATTTCATTAAACTGCCTTTCTGAGTTTTCTCGCGTCTTGAGTATTTTTTTTTGTGTGTGTGTTTTCATAACTGCAATATTGAATTCTCTTTGTCATTTAAATCATAGTCTTCCATGTCTTGGGAGTTTGGTTTCTGGAGACTTTATTTTCTTTCTGAGCTACCTTGTTACTTGGTTATTCATGGTACTTGATGGATTGTTTCTCTGCCTGGGCATTTGGGGTAGTGAACTCTTCTAAATATTGTTTTGCTCTAGTGGATTGATAAGTAGTGGTCTTTCATTTGTTTTCCAGTAGATAGTGCAGTTTTTGTTTTCTCTTACCTCTCGGATCTTGGTGAGTTGGTGTTGCCTTAGTTGTGAAAAATGCCCCTTTATGTCCAGGTCCCCTCAGTCTTAGTGCACCACCCTTGTGGTGGGCAATGGGGCTTCAAGCCTGCGACTTCCCAGTGCAGCCTCCTTGTAACCCGAAGGTACCAGCTGCTTTGTGCTGTCGGTGGCATCCCTGCTGCCTCTATAGGTTCTACTGGTGAGGGGTGGCTGGGAGTGGTGGTGTGATTCTGTGGGTTGGCCTTCTTGCTACTAATGGTGGCCACCACTTTGCAGCTGCCACACTGCTGTACCCCATCTCTGCCCCCATCACCGGGTTTAGCCACAATGGGCACTGGGTATTCAGGCCAGAACATTGCTTTTGTCCCTCCTACCCTCTGGGCTGCCCTGTGGGGGCTGCAGCCCAACTCCTTCACTACCACATCAGCTGGGGCTGGGCAGGTGCCAGACTGGGTGCGACCTGTGTCTGTCCTTCCCCCTGTTCCACCACCCCTGCTGCTTCTGATATGCCTACCATCAGATGTCTCAATGCATGTATCTCTCAGACATGTTTTGTGTGTTGAGCAAAGGATTCTTTGTTGAATTATGGTTGCCTGACTTGTAACTTTAAGGGGAGAAATAAGGCGTCATCTCACTCTGTCATGATGCTGACTCTATTAATCACTGTTTATTTCCTTCATGGCACATGCTTGCTTATTGTCTGTCTGCCTTACCTTCTAGAAAGTGCCATGACTTTTCCCATAGAGCAGGACCTTGGTCACCATTGTATGTATCATTGACACAGTACTTGGCATAGTAAATATTTTTTAATGAATGAATAGCAGTGATATATTCTGAAATTCTTAAAGCAATATTTCTTTTTAGTGATGCCGCTTCAAAAGTCATGGTAGAATTGCTAGGAAGTTACACGGAAGACAATGCTTCCCAGGCTCGAGTTGATGCCCACAGGTAATGTTAAAAACACATTGTTCTCATGATGACTATCAGCAGCTTAGAGATGAGTTACAGTATTCAGTCATATAACTGAAATCATGTTTGCACCTGCCAATGATCCAAAGCCATTTGATACTGTGTGCTCCGTGGTGATTCTAATCGAGATACTAAAGTTGAAAATTTGATATTGGAAGAACCACAAATTGTATGTGAACTAGCTACATACTGTTTGCTCTTTGGGAATTTGCTGGTATGGGTTGAAAATCTCAACCTGAAAAATAGAATCTAATCTTAGGTCAATTTTAACTTATAAAGGTGTGTAGATGAGGAAAAGTTGGTGGCTTGCTAAAAATTAGCTTAGCCTATTCCCGATAATAATAATGGCTTCAAATAGTCGTAAGTCTGCTTAGTAGCAATAAGAACAAAATCAGCTTTTCAAATTTATGAAACAAATTATGATAACTTACAGGGTTATTGCTTCACACAGGACCTGTATACATGGTAGGTGTTGGTTGAAAGGGTAGTTAGTGGAAAGTATCTGTGAGGTTAGACTGCCTGCTCCAACACTTAATTAGCCCTTACTGGGCGAGCTCTTTCTGAGCCTGTTTTGTCATTCATAAGATGGGCATGTTAAGACTACATGTCTCAGGATATTATGAGGATTCATTGAATTAATCCTTACCTTAGTGTCTGGCATATGGTAGGATGCTGCGGCTGTTTTATTTATTCTTTGATTACTTTGTGGTACTTTCCAGCTATGTTTCTGTCTCCCAACTATTTATTATTTTGTTAAATTGATATACTTGATGTATAGATTTATTGACCTGTTTTAACCCCAATCTTATGGCTTTTCTTATGCTCTGTATATTGAATTCTTGGATATTTTACTGAATTAAATGTATTGCATCCTGCAAACTCAGCAAGACATACTGAATTTCAAGACTGAGCTTGGATTTTTGTTTTCTAATTAAGGTGTATTGTACGAGCATTGAAAGATCCAAATGCATTTCTTTTTGACCATCTTCTTACTTTAAAACCAGTCAAATTTTTGGAAGGCGAGCTTATTCATGATGTAAGTAGTTTATCCTTAATGTGAAAAATATTATCTTTTCCTAAATTTAACATACTAAAGCAGAACTCTTTGTATAAAAGAACTCTCTTTGTCTATAGAGGTGGAAAGAGAACTAGTTATTTTTTTTGTATCAGGAACAGACTGAAATTTAGGATTAGCTTTTCTCTAACTACTGAACACAGTTCTGTTCTTTATCCTTTTCCTTCATCTTCTCACTTGCCTGGCCATTATGAACCTAAATAATAGAAATTTCTTTTTACTATATAGTGTCAGCTAGCCCAGTTAAGAAAGTAAATCCTATATTTTAAAACACATTAATATCCTTTTCAAGTACAAGTATAAATATGTTTTGGGTTATTTTCCATTTGTACTATGCCTACCACCATCTTTAGAGCTCACTGTATTTACTGATTTATCTAAGTGAGTCTTTTATTAAACAAATGGTTTAGATGGTAATTTGATCAAACTTATTAAAATGCCTGCACTGAATGAAATATATTACTGTGAGTCAGTGTCTTAAAAGTATTTTGAGCTATAACTATTCTATAATGAATATTGTATCTTTATTTTTTTGTCTCGGTCTGTATAGCTTTTAACCATTTTTGTGAATGCTAAATTGGCATCATATGTCAAGTTTTATCAGAATAATAAAGACTTCATAGATTCACTTGGTAAGTTTTGGGGTGTATTCTTTGGAGGGGTATAGAGAAATGGGAATGTGCTATTCTAAAACTGTTCTGTACTGTGAGATCCAGCAAATATGATCTTGGCCTAACCAGTGGTGTATGATGGATAGCAACAAATAAAGATAGGCTGTTTAAAATATTACTTAGAATGAATTGGGAATCAGAAACCAAAAGCATTCGTGATGGAAAGAGCTTGAAACTACTGTTTCTTTGTAAAGGACCTTACTCCTTATTCATATGCATGGTGATTTATATTTTTGTTGCTTTTTAAAAAAAAGCCAGATTAATGTAATTGCAACAAATAGATTTTTCTCCCTATGATACACTTTTATATTTGTGCAAACCCCTAGCCCCAAATTAACAAATTATAGAACTGTATGGTATCGCTAAGCATGTTTAAGTAAAGCTGTAGATGGGATTAGAAAGTGGTTTGTGATTTTACATGATAGGAGAAACTTTCCTAACTACAGTTTGTTGAAGACAGCAAAGTAAGTATTAGCTTTATGATTTTGCCTTTGTCTTTCTAGGGCAGTGGTCGGCAAACCGTGGCTCGCGAGCCACATGCGGCTCTTTGGCCCCTTGAGTGTGGCTCTTCCACAAAATACCATGTGCGGGCGCGCACATACAGTTCGATTGAAACTTCGTGGCCCATGTGCAGAAGTCGGTTTTCGGCCTGGGCGAGTCTATTTTGAAGAAATGGTTCTAATGCCGAGCCACACTCAAGGGGCCAAAGAGCCGCATGTGGCTCGCGAGCCACGGTTTGCCGACCACTGTTCTAGGGCATCAGAGCTCAGTAAATGTTCACCAACTTGAATTGACTTACTGTCCTCATTGAGCAAGCTCCATGTAGATTCAGTATTTTCCTTCTAGCGCATGTCTTTAACATACTAAAATTACAAAAAGGAAAATTAGAAAATCTATAGTTTAACAAGTTTAAGTTGTTCTAAGAGAGTGAAGTCAACTATGAAACAAAGGTACTTTGTTTTCCTACTAGGTAATAAAATACATTATATATTTTTCATATTAAAATTTAATTGTTAGTCTTCCTGGTTGTTTGAGACGTAGGTAAAGAATGCATTTATAATCTAGTTTGATTATACTGTTAGTTCTCAATATAGTAATCATTCCTGTCACCTGTAAACTTCGGCATTGGACAAGACTGAATTATTCTGAACATAATAAGGCATTTGAAATACACCAAGATAAAGTAGATGCGAGTGTGCTTGTGTAGAATGCTTTGCCAGGTGCACTAGACCCAGAAAACCACATTCTGTCCCAGTTAATTTGTTTTGTGGCATGAAGCTATGTGATGGAATGTTAATGTCAGCAACCTCTTTATTTACTCACCAAGGAAAAAGGAGTAGTAATTAACACTTTGACACTCCCCCATTGATGTGTAATTGACTGTTTCAAAGGAGCACTGGTTCATAAGCTATTGCATGCATTAAAATTACGTTTTTTATATTGCAGCATTTTAAGGCAGGGGTCAGTGACAATGTAGAAATTGCTCAGTGATGCACATTTTTTTATTACTGCATTAAGGTTTTGACATATTAGTAATGAATAAATGTTTCCATAAAATTAGATTTTTTTTATAACTTTAAAATAGAAATATGACACAGAACACTATGACTTCTTCTTTGAAGGTGATGTTCTACTTTTCATGAAATAAAGCACAGCTTCTGAACTCATATAAAAGTTTTGAACTCATACTTCACTGGCTTAATAGCTTGATTTTGAGAGCAAAAGTCCTAGGTTTGGTGATTTCTTTTGATGTAGTGACTTTAAACATCAACTTGAAATGTTTTTAAACGTAGGTTCCCCCTTGTATGACATATAATGAATAGTTTTACATAATTTATTTGATACGTTTTTTTTTTTGATTTATGGTAACTATAGCAGTAAATTTTTATTTTAAAGAGTATTTTAAATTATACCTTAGAAATTTGTGGAGTTTTTATCATTTTAACATATTAAAAGGGATTATGTATGCCCACAGAACTGGGAATGCTAAGAAATTTTCTTGAGAAAAATCTTTAGTATTGTTCTCATTAACAGGAGAAACATAGTATTCCTGGAAATCAAATTCTGTTTTGCCTTTTGTTTCTTTTACATCCATGCAAATTAGCAGTCTTTTATTAGAAATTTGTTTGTAATAGATGCTTTGTGGAAAACATCTTGAATGTATATTTTTAGTTAGATATATTTTTAGACATTTATTACAGTTTAAAGTTTGGTTACAAATGTCTAGATTCTACAGATGGTAACAGTTTATCAAAACACTCAGTTTATCAACCTCTGAGCCACACTGGCTGGGCATACAGTTTTGACTTTTAAATATTAAATCCAAAGTGACCAGATGGGATTTATTAACTGACAATTTGGGCCAACAGAAGAATTATCTTGTGTCATCTGAATTGCCCTAACATGTTCACATGTAGTCTGGTGTTATCCAGTTGTTACCTTCTTGCTTCAGAAAGTTAATCAGCATCTAATTTTCATTTGTTAATTAGGATTAATGTGCACTAATTGATTTTTTGATGCTTGTAGATTTCCATTAAACTGGTTAGCAATACTTACTTGGGTACCTCATTCATCTGAGTTATGATGATCGTGTTTTTGTTGAATCTGTGCCAAATAGAAAGCCTGCATCATAATTATAGTTAATTAACAGACATGTGCTATATTAATGGGCTTTCCTAGTCATCTGCTAATAATAAATGTTATATATTTCAAATTTATTTGTGGAGTGCTTAGAGGGAACTTTTTAAACAATACAAACTTGAGGCTCTTAATTACAAAAGGGTTATGATCTTGGTGAGATTACCAAATTGGAAAGCTCAGAGAAAAGGGGCATGTAATTCTATATTAATTTTAGAAACTTGTTTTTATAATTGAGAAGCATCAAATCAAGTGTATATGTTATAATTCAGTTTCCATGTAGAAACGGGTAAACACTTGAATATTCAGAATTTGTAAATATTTATATTTCTAGTTATTTATTTTATAAATGAACCTATTTTCGAGGCCACTTTGTGACCGTAAGTAAAGCATTTCACTTCTTTACTCCTCAATTTTATTTTTTAAAGTGAAAGGAGCAGGACCAGATAATTGGTTAAGTTTCCTTTTAAAAGGGTCTAACAGTTGTTTTTTATACGAATCATTATAACAGTATGTTGCATTTAGAAATTGCAAGGCAAAAATTTGAATTATCTATACAGTTTTCTACTTAGGCCTTGTAAAGAACAAGTATGTTAATGGTACTGTTTAATTTTTTCTAGTATTAATCATCTTAGTCTGTAAATATAAAGTGATAAACACACTTTTACAGTTTTTATTTAACTGTTTAATGTATTTCTATTGATTTACGAGAGGAAGGGAGAAATATCAGTGAGGAGAGGGAATCATCTATCTCCTGCACACCCCCTACTGGGCATCAAGCCTACAACCCAGGCATATGCCCTGACCAGGAATCTGTGACCTCATGGTTTATATGGGTCAATCAATGCTCAACCTCTGAGCCACACTGGCTGGGCATACAGTTTTAAATCCAAAGTGAACAGACGGGAAATGGAATGTTTTCATGACTGAATATGTATGAAAATGTTTTAAAACTTCATGTTTCCACCCCCTGGCAATGGGCAAGGAGACACCTGATTCACGGTGGTGTTGCTTTTATATCAATCAGGGCAAAGCAGATGTACAGTCCTTAGTTCATCCTAGCTTGATGCCTGTGTCGGTGGCCAGAGCTGTTTCATGCCTGAGGCACATAAAAAAAACACACAACAACAACAACAAAAAAAACACTTCATGTTTCCTAATAAAACACAGAAAAAGTTATAAGTAGATAAGGAATCCTCCATTTAAACATGGGATCTATTAATAAAAATAAGCATAAGTAATTTATTTATATAAAATTTTCCTTATGAAATTTTATCTCCTAAAGTGTATAAGTATAAAATAAGTTAAGATGTAAAAAAAACTTTAGGGCCTAAAAATATTTTATAGCCCAGTCTTATTAACTTTGTATCTATTACCTATAGCACTGTAGTAATAAATGTAGTTCTAGAAAAATAATTTTAAATACTCCATAATTTAATTATGGGGTCAGTTTATGATTTGAAAATATAAGCGTTGTCAAAATTACTCTATATATAAAGTGCCCAAACACAATGACTTCTACAGTTTGACACAAGAGTTGTAATTGATCTTTTATTAGCATTGATACCATTCAATTTCACTATTTTGTTGTTATTCAGGACTATTACATGAACAGAATATGGCAAAAATGAGACTACTTACTTTTATGGGAATGGCAGTCGAAAATAAAGAAATTTCTTTTGATACAATGCAACAGGAACTTCAGATTGGAGCTGATGATGTTGAAGCATTTGTTATTGATGGTAAGGCAATTAGAACTTTTTTTTTTCTATTTGTCTTTTACCCATGCGGTATAAGATTTTAGATCTTGAAGCTGAGCCATATGCTAACAAAGCTAGATTCTTTTGTAACAAATGTGTATGTTTAGTAGATTATAGTTGTAGAGTGAAAATTCAATGGAAATACAAATTGCTATGTGGTTTTTGGTGTTTGTTCTATTCCTTAAAATCATATAGAACAAAAACATTTAGGTGGTATACCATAGTGTGGTTAAGAGCCTAGATTTTTATATCAGACCTGGGTTTGAGACCAGGTCTTGCTTCCTCTATGAAACAGGAATATAGGAGTAATTTGTAGTTGTGAGGATTAAATGAATTAATGCAGGTAAAGCACTTAGCCCAGTGCCTGGCATGTATTAAATGTCCTGCAGATGTTAATCATTATCAGTTTTTTATGATTGGCCTAGAAACAGTACCTTCTTCCTCAACATTGGTATTACAAAGTAATTTAACAGGATTTTTTTCCCTTGAGCCTTTTAAGTTTAAAAGTTTGGGGAATTGTACAATTAATAAAACAAACAACTATTCACATGGCTTCTAATGCTCTAATTCTTAAACATACTTACAAAGAAATACCTAATTAGGAAATCTTCCCTTCCAACCCCCTAAGGTGTGACTGTAGAGAACATCTAGAATTCTTAACGAAAACTGGGGGAGGGGAGGCATGTGGGAGGCAGCCGATCAGTGTTGTGCTCTCACATCAATGTTTCTCTCTCTCTCTCTCTCTAATCAATAAAACATATATGTATTAAAAACAACACTATGATATTTGGTATGGATTAGCCCAGCAACCATAGGATAAATAAATGCATGACCTCCTCCTTAGTTGCATCATATTGCTGTGTTTATTAGATTCTAAGAGCCAGCTTGTAAAATTATATTAGAAAACTGTCAAATTTTATTATGGCTTGCTTGGTCATAGTTTCATACCTTAAGCTGTTTTTCTTAGGCATTTTCCATATAACATGTCATGTAAAATGTCTTTTTTCAGCTGTGAAAACAAAAATGGTCTACTGCAAAATTGATCAGACCCAGCGAAAAGTAGTTGTCAGGTAAGACTCTTAATACTTGCAGCATTTTGTAGAACAATTTAATTTGTTCTGATTATTTCACTTAAATGTTTAGAGAACTAAGGTGATGTTCTTATCAATTGACTGTAGTTAAATAGTTGCTATTTATCATAATTTTATTAAAGTTCAGACTGAATTGATTAGCTTATTTAATGAAAGTCCTATTTTCCAGCACATTTCATTTAATGGCTCAGCATTGGCTAGAATACTAATGACTTTGGGGTCTGTTTTATGTAGTTCAGGAAAATAGAAGGTTCAGGATCAATATGATAAAGATTTTTTTAAAAATAAGCTGCTAATTCTCTTACAATTTGAAATTGTCTTTTATGTATATTTAACCTTGCTTTTGACTAGATACAAGTATGTAGTATTGTAAAAGAATACAAGATAAAAGGTTGACTAATGACTTTTAATTTTTCAGTCATAGCACACATCGGACATTTGGAAAACAACAATGGCAGCAACTGTATGACACACTTAATGCCTGGAAACAAAACTTGAACAAAGTGAAAAACAGCCTTTTGAGTCTTTCTGATACCTGAATTTTTATGCTATAAATATTTTTCTTTTGGGGAAACATCTAAATGATAGTAAAACATTTTAAGCTGAAATTTTGAACATTTATTATCTCAAATTCAAATTACAATCTTCAGAGGATACAATGTAATAAATTATGAAGGGTCTCACTGTGTCTATCTTGTATAATATGCCAGTTGTGTTCTGTACGGAAGGGTCTTGAAGGTGCAATAGGAGCTTTGATGAAAGGTATATGGAGGAAAGACCAATTTAAGGGGAATTAGATGCTAACAGCAAACTTTGCAGTCTCAGCTATCTTAACTGAAGCATTTTACGGGCAAAAACACAGCAGTAATACTTCATTACATCAGAAAAAATTGGAAAAGTGAGTACATCTGTAAAGCTTTAAATGTAACAGTCATTTTGCTCTAATCGAAACCACATCAGTACTCTAGTTCACCACTGAAAGTATTAATCTGTTTTTGTCAACATCTCTTCTGCTTTTCTTTTTTTAGATTGGTTGTCATTTTCTAAGCTTAGGAACTTTTCACTTTCTTTTATTTGATTTGTTATCAGGTTCTGCCAGCCACCTTCACCAAAAGAAGACACAGTTAAATCAGTAGTATCTTTAATCTTGAGAGCCTGAAAATGGCTTTGTAGATTTGATTTCAGAGATTCTGTTTTCACCTAGGAAAGACCAAACTTGTTTTACCACTTAAGTTATTACTCATTTTCTAAACACTCATCAACAAATAAGTTTAAAGAATATCCTTAAGCTTTTGCAATTATGAGCATGTGATAAAGCCACCATTTTCTTGGCTTTTTTCCAACTATTACCTTTTGGCACCAAAAAACTATAAAATGTGAATTTGTAGGCTTATGTAGTAGCTTTTCAAGATCTCTCAATATAGTCCAGGAACACCACAAACATTTTCTAAAAGGTCTTGAGCTTACATTGAAAGAAAAGATATTTAAAACAGGCAGATAAAAATCTGTTTTGTCTTCTACTCCTTTCCTTTCCCAAACATGTCTATGTTTTGTATCTTCTATCAAAACAAGGGTAAATTTTAAAATGTTAACAAAAGTAAACTACCATTTAAAAACTGCCTTTTACTTCATGTTTCCTCTCATGCTTCAGAGCACCATTTTTGGAGACACAGGAAAGAGCAATGCAGTATTTGGAAGTTGGCATGTTTTCCAAAGCACTACATTGGGTCATACTTACAATATTGTGCTAAAAATGTTGTTCATTTCTATTTTTTCCCCCTGATAATACAATACCGGAAATTTGGAAAAGAGAGAAAAGTATAAAGTAACTAAAAATCAGTAGTAAACCACTATCCAGAGATTTATCAACATTTTGGTACTATTTGCTCTAGGCTTTTTTTCTATTTTTAGTATAATCAATAATTTTCTAGAATTTTATATCTTTGCTTTTCCCACCGATCTGCTTTCCTAGGTCATTAAAATTTCTCATAAACTGTCAGGGGCTGCAAAATATTCCCTTTTATGCATGTGTTGTAATTTATCTCTTAATCGAATATTTAACTTATCCCTATCAAATAAATTTGAGTTAATTTCTTAAAAAAACCCACTTTTGATGGTCTTCTTAGATTACCAGATAAAACTTGTTAAAAGGGAATGTTATAATAATTTAGAATAGGGAATAGGGTAAGAACTACATTAAAATTATCCAAGATTTCAACCACCATTAAACAATTCGATGTAAATATTCTGGTCCCTTATGTATAAATACACTATTTAAAAATTTGAATCACATATTTTCTATGCTGCATTAAAAACATTTTTAGCATTTCCCTGTATTCAAGTCTTTTAGGAACGTGGCTCCATTTTATTCCATGTTCCATAATCTATACTAATAAAAGGGTAATATGCTAATTAGACCAGACATCATCTGGATGACTTTTCTGCCAAAGCCATGGTGGCGGGGCTCAGGCAGAGGTGGTTGGGGTGATCAGGCCGGCAGGGGAGAGCAGTTAGGGGGGATCAGGCTGGCGGGAGAGCAGTTGGGTTCAGGCCGGCAGGCAGGTGAGCGGTTAGGAGCCACTGGTCCCAGATTATAAGAGGGATGTCTGACTGCCTGGGATAGGGCCTAAACCACCAGTCAGACATCCCCCTAGGGGTCCCAGATTGGGGGCTGAGGAACCCCCCACCCCCCGCCAGTGCACGAATTTTGTGCACCAGGCCTTTAATATATTGTTGAACATTTAAGGTTTTGAAAAATGTTTCTTTTTATACATTAGGCTGTGATGAATGTCATTTGCTCATAAATCTTTGATGATCTTTGAATATTGCTTTACATTAAAATCTTTTCCAATTGCACTGATAAAAGTGGCATATTCAAAACATTGTCATTTTCAAAGTGAGATTACATAGTAATTTTTTATAGGCTCTTAACTGTTTACATTTAATCTCAGTTCCCTATGGACTGCTCTTCTTGGTCCTGAGGAATTCAGCTATCTGTCCCCTCAAAGTACAAGTTATTTAACTTTTGTGAGCCTTAGTTTTCTCATCAGCTCCTTTTAGATATAAAATGCTGTTGTAAAAAGTAACTGATGCCCTGGCTGGTATGACTCGGAGCAATGTTCTATACACCAAAAAGTCACGGGGTTCGATTCCCAGTCAGGGCGGGTACTCAGGTTGTGGGTTTGAGCTCTGGTCAGGGCAAGTTCAGTAGGCAACTAATTGACATTCACTCGCACATCGATGTTTCACTCTAAAATCAAAGTATGTCCTTGAGTAAGGATTTTTTTAAAAAGAGTAAGTGGTAACAGGAAAAAATGGGTAAATGTGTATTTCTGATAATGTCTCTCATATGAGTAAGTTCACCACACTTCATTTAGCTTAGCCAAAATGAATGTACACAGTCACCCATGCAATACTGATACATAGAAATATATCAAATTGAAATCTAGGTTGCTGCTGATTTTGAAGTTAAATAATTGATGCCTTATGATTTAATGGTCCTGTTTTGCCATCAAAATACTGGATGCATTTTGGTGCATTTGACATCAAGTGCAAATCAGCCCATTTTCCAAAATTCTGATTCTTTGACTTTTTATCTTGATGATGGGAAGGAGAGAGACAATTACACATATATGCTTTAGTTTCTTTCCCTAAACTAGCTACTTGGTGGGAGGGGCAGAAGCAGAGATTGCCTGTAGAGAGAAACAAGATTTTAACAAAACTTGTCTTACTTAGCTTAACTAGGGTTTTGCAGCCTATAGCAATAATTCTAGTTCTATATGTAGCCACATATCATTGCTCTTTCCTATCTCCTTTTAAAAATACTTCCTCTTTCTGTTTGACTCAAAGATCTGGTTACTAATCCTTGGGTTGCATTTTAAAATTTAACTTCACTGAACCTAATTCATTATATAAAATGAATTGTTTACGCTGGCCCCTATTTCTCATCCTCATTCCTAGGTATGACCAAGATTGCAGCAGGCTACTAACCTAACCCTCTCCAAGTACCAAAAGGGAGGATTAGCTCATAAGATATACCTAAAATTTTACAGGGTTGGTGTGGCTAGAGTGCATAAAAATACGTTGAAAAATATGAATAACTTTTATTCCCTTTTTGGCTATAAGTCTTCATAAAATTAGTCTTCATTTAGAACAACAGTAGGCAACCTTTCTGTAGAGCCAGAAATAAATATTTTTGGCTTTGTGGGCCAAGTGACTTCCCTCACAACTGCTTAATTGTCCTTGCTACACAAAAGTAGCCATAGACAATAGTTAATGGGTGTGGCTGTGCTCTAATAAAATTGTACTTAACTAAAATGAAGGCGTGGGGGCTGCATTTGGCCCACCAGTTGTCACCTGACAGCCCTATTGAGAAAAGTGTAAAATATTAAGGAGCAAGTAAACAGGCTTTATAAAGAGACGAGATTTGTCTGGTTTAATGCAAGGATAATAGCATTTTCAGTAGTCTAGGCAAAAGAATAGGTCTGCTTTTAAATGTGTCCCACATTAGATCTTGATTGGTAATCAAGCTTCAGTGGGGACAGTGGTACTTAGCATAGTGCTTGACACCTAGTAAAATCTAGAAAATGTCTCTTTAGCCATTGAGCTGAGTTTTTTTACATGCACTAGTATTTTGAGAAGAAACATTTTTTCCTACTATGAAAGTTGAGAAAGTAGATAGCATTTGACTAAAAGCCAAGGGACCTACTTTAAGTCTGTCACAGGTAGTGCTTTGGAATTATTTCACATTTGTGTCACTGCTTCCTCATTTGTAAAATAGATGTGCCTTACAGGACTGCTTTGGGAATATTTTTTTGAAAAAGTTTTAATTCTATAAATTCTTAAAAACATTAATTGCAAGAAAAGCATTAGGATTAGACACAAAGAACTACTGGGTTATTTATAAAAATGGGCTTGAAAGGGAGACATGAAATTCCCATTGTACCTTTGAAAAGAGGACAATTATAATAAATGTTAAGTATTCAACCTAATTAGAAATTGGTTTCTAGCTTTTCCTTTTTGCTTTGATTTCACTGACTTACCTAGTTGGCCAAGGATTTCCCAATGCCAGATTTACCATATTTTAAAGATACACACTTGGACACATCAAGCTGAAATGATTTCTGCTGACACAATGGTGAAAAGATGAATCCTGATTTTAGTTTTAACCCTCCCAGAAGAAAAGTTTATACTACCTCAGTGGGGGTCTCTCATACTTAAAAAGGAGAATGAAATTTATTGTGAAAACCTGTTATATGTTAAGGCGTTAATACTGTAATTTTCATCTTCGATGTGCTGAAGAGAAAGTTAATGTGCATCTGTAAAATTTCAAACTATAGTAGCTTTAAAGGCTCACTATGCAATTATTTAAATAAGTAACCTTTCCTAACATTTATAGGTTATCTTTTAGCAGTTATACCTATAATTGTGGGGGTTTTTTAGACTTTGAACAACATAGCCTTTTTTGCACTAAAGTTTTGTACACCAAGATAAGCAACTTATAAATTTTACCAAAAAAAATGTCTTTTGTAGTTAGTTGCTTTTCATATGACAAATAGACTCCTGGAGCCATATAATCTCTACAAATCTTTTGTTTAATGTTTACATTCATACTTGATATATATTGATGGACATTTGATCCTTTCATATTCTGTGTTCTAACTGAAATAATTTAAAATAAATTTCTTCCTTCACAACAGTTTCCCAAATGTAAGTAACATTAAGCCCTACTAAAAATAGCTGAATTTATTCACTTATTATTTAAGGCATGTTTAATTAGAATAAAAATTTAAATGCTCAAACGTGAACAGTTGTATTTTAAGTTTAAATAAATGTGCCAGTGTCACTATTTCTAAGTTTAGGTGACTGAAATATAGAAGTACCATAATACACTACCTCACACTCTCCTTCCTCAAGCAGGCTGGATTATATCTATTTGATTTATACACTGTGACTTTTTCCTGCTGTTTTCCATCAACCTTAATTGTGAAAAATGGTGCCATGCTGCCCTCTTGATATTATTTTGGAGATCAGTTAGGTCTTAAAGCATCCAGATGCATACAGTTCTACACATATCTGTAGAATTAGCTCACTAAGGTCTGCTTGGCAATATTTTTAATTGACTTACATGTTCTGTGGGAAAAGAAGAATCATAAAAAGTCTTTGCAGTTGCATTCCTCTCTTCACTGGGCTCTCCCTTGGGATCTGGATGGATAGTGGAGTTATTCAAAGTGTCAGCAACTCTGTTAATGCTGGTAGTATCTGCTTGACAAAGAGGAAATGGCAACAACTGAATTTTATTCTCCAGGCACTCATTAGTGGCTGAACTTGTTTTACTCTGATTCTATGCTTTTGTATTTTAAAAGTAACAATTTCTATTTTCTTTTTACTTTGATCTTTTATAGTTTTCATAGACTTCGCTCTTACATTAAACATTTCATTTCAGAAAATTAAGTTTTATTATTGCTACTTTCTAAAACCTGATTTCACATTAAAATGAATGAAATGGTATAAACATCTTATAAAACAAAATGTTATCCTTATTCCCCAGTTACTACATTGCCTGTACATGTAAACATTTATATAGTGAACATCTTACCAATTCAGATTAAAAGAAATTGGCTATACGTAAGATACCCAACAAAGGGCTGTCTAGTATTTAATAAACAGATAAAAGTAATGTAGAGAAACATGCCTACTTCGAAGTTTAAAAAATATTTAAACTTTTATGAGTTTGAGGACTTTACAAGTTGAATTTTTATAGAATTTCAGACATCTCCCCTTCCATTCTTACTATTTATATCACTGAAATTTAATTTAGAAGAACTGTGATAAAATGGTCAATCAACCTTAGACCAGATCCTTGACTAATAGCACTTGACTAACCATAGCACTTGACTGATAAGATTAATGGAATCTGAAGTTAATACATTTTATTAGGAAAAAATAGATTTTGTGAAATGAGGTTTTTCAGTGCTTTGGTGTTTTGTTTTTTCCTATATCTCCATTCATACTAGTAAGCAAGAAGTACTTAATTTGCTTTTAGTTCCCAGTTTTTCTCTCAAGTTTTCTCTTTCCTTTTAAAAGAAGCCTGTTAAAGTCAGGGCCACGCAAAGCTGTCCTTGTGATCTACATTTCTTTTAATGGGTCTAACTGCATATTCTTAAATAGGCAAAGTCCCTTAAAATCTAAATCTTTAACAATGTAAACAACTTTGATTAAGAAACTGCAAATGGCAAAGTAAACATTTTCCTCATGATCATACTTCTTAAACTATTTCTCATTATCTCCAAGTTACATTTATATAGCATCTACACGTTAATACGAAAAATTTCGAATACTCCCAATTACAGAGTATGAATCTCAAGTACCCATTACCAAGCTTCAATATCCATCAATATTTTTTTTAAATATATTTTATTGATTTTTTACAGAGAGGAAGAGAGGGGGAGAGAGAGTCATCAATCAGATGCCTCCTGCACACCCCCTACTGGGGATGTGCCTGCAACGAAGGTACATGCCCTTGACCGGAATCGAACCTGGGACCCTTGAGTCCGCAGGCCGACACTCTATCCACTGAGCCAAACCGGTTAGGGCCAATATCCATCAATATTAATTCATATGACTTTTATCCATTTACCTTTCCCCTTATTTTTCTATTGTGTATTTTTAAAGCAAAATTTGGACATTGTTATTTCATGTGGTAGTTTTAATACAATAGTCTGAAATATTTAGCATTTTAGTGTATTAGTAATATAGGTACATAATGTTAAGGGGTTCAATTTAAGGTGTTTCAATGACATAGCAATGATATGAAATGCAGTCATGCTATACCTTGAGATTGTCAAACAAAAGCTGGATTTGTGGTGCTGGTGAAGGGACAGATAAAATAGAAAAGTGAAGGAAAGAGGGAGAAAACTGGGGGAAGAAAGTGACAAAAGGTGGTTCTGAGGGAGAGAGGTGGTGATTTTTCTGGTGTGTGTGTGTGTGTGTAAGGGATAAACATGGAAGAAGCCTTATCAACTCGGCATTTGCTCTAGAAAGTAAAGACCTCAGATGAAGTAGCAGTTCCTAATTTAAAATTAGTCGCCTGGACCTGTGGTTGTTTTTGTTATTTTCTGTCCTTGATTCTTTTTTTTTGAATTTCCAAAATGCAATTGTGCCTCAGTATATGTTGACAAAACTGGTTCAGATTTAGGTGAAAAATCCACTTTCATCTAAATAAAGCCTTTACTTTTACTATATAGGGAGTATTTTAGGTTTAGGAAAAAAATAAATACATGTTTTCATTTTGAACATAATCTGGAGAATTTTTACTAAGAATACTAAACAGAAATAACAAATTTTAAAAGTAAACATAAAGCTTGTTTTCTTACCTGGCCCAATATCCTTCCTGACATCATCCACACACACATTTTTACAAAGTGTCATAGAAACAATCTTTTCATTTTCTGAGGGACCTACTGGTCTCTCGTTCAGCAACAAGGGAATGCCAGAAATTGAAGTGCTCACTGTTTGACTTTCATTTTGATTTACTTTTGACCAAGAACTGGGGTCTAAAAAATTCACATATACTGGAGTTTTCTCAGTTTTTTTATCCGAAGTTGAAAGATCAAAGGCTGACTTTCCACTTCTGTTTACTAAATCTCCAGATGGCTTTATGTGAAATGAACATGATTCTTCCAGCTGTCCTTCACTGTAAATTTTTCCTGAAACGATGTCATTTAATGACTCTGTTTTTTCAGTATTATTTAACAATGTATGCTGTCTTTCATTAACATCCACAAACAGGAAAAGGTCATTTTTTGAAGCTTCAGTTAACTGATTCTCATCAACGTGACTCTCTTTATTGGAAAACTGCATTTCTGTGGAAGTTTTCATGTGAACAGCAGTTTTCTTATCTTTGGCTTGTGAAATATGTATATTCTCATTGTTAACTTGAAGATGAGAAATGTTCATACTGTTTTCTAAATCTCCCAAACAGTTCTTAAAGGGACTTTGTTTGTCATTCAGATTTTTACATACAGCTCTTTTCCCAGGGCTTGAGTTTGGTTTCACTAACATAGGCATAATATTAACATTTGTATCTGAATTCTTAAGAAATGCTTTCAAATTATCACTGAAAACTGCTGATGAAATGGGGCATTCAAGTGCAACGTCATAGGGAATAGTTAGTCCAGGTTTCTCTGAAGTATCCTTACAGATTTGCTGAACATCTGAAGTTTGTTTAAATGGCGGTGTGCTGCACTCACTTTTTTTATTTACCAGTTGTATTTGTTCTATTTTATACGGTTTATCATCTAATGTAATGTTACTTGAGTCATGTAAATTGTATTTTTGACACTGACCAGGATTCTTTTTTATATCCAGAGATGAATCCAAATCTGTTTTAGTTTGGTCACTGTTTGTAATTTTCTTCTTTGTGGCATTTTCTTGAGTCTCTGGAAGCAATCTAAACTGTTGTTCAGAAACATCTTTTTTATGATTTGTACTGTGAGCCATTTCATTTAAGACACTGTTAAATGATATTCTGTTACTTTCAACCTCCAGATGTAAATCTGCACGGTGAACATCGAATCCTTCAGTTTTTTCTAGGTGTATGCTCTCTGTTTCCATTGATATATCTGCCTCTAAAAAATAATTATTTGGTGATTTAAATTCTGTAGATTCATTGTCTCTTTCCAAGCCCACCTTGTCTTTTATTTCTGTAGTAACTGCTTTTCTAAAGTCAGTAACATTCAAGGTTTGTCCTTGACTGATTAATTCTTTTTCTATGCAGAGGGTTTTGCTTATAGAGATTTCACTTTGCTTCTTGTCTTGAGGTACACTAGGATCAATTTCATTCTTGGGGATTTTTTCAATATGCTGTATATCTGTCATGAGAACACAGTAAATTTTTATACACTACAACAAAAGTACTTTTGGTTTAAAACAAGAGATGTTAAGAGTATTATAAAAATGATTTTTATTTCTCTAGTCAAGTCCATATAACACATAGCTGATTAGATAAAATCAATTTATCCTAACACTTTATACCCGTAATTTCTATTACTACTTAGATCCAGAAATTGCTAGCTGGCTTCTTCAATACTATCATCACTTTTTTAATTTACTACCTTGTAAATATATTTTGATTTTGGAATACTTTTGGCCAAGTATATAAAATGTCTACTTAAGACATTAATTTTTATTCATTTGGGTTCCAACCATAGATTTAAAAAATTAGGTATAATTAATCACAATAATCTGGAATATAAAGTTCATGGCTTGTAAGGCTTTTTTAGTTTGACCATTCTCTCTACAACATCTCCACCAAGTGGTTGTTCAGCCTAGTTTTGAACACTTTCAAAGAATTAATTAGTCAAGGACAAACCTTGCATGTTACTGTCTTTAAACAACTCTTTTTCAAGCTGGATGAATTAGTAAATTATTTGAACAGTTTTAGAAAGGTCATTTGATGTAACGTGCTCTAGGTCTGATCATCAGAAGGTTACTGGAAGCCCATAGGTTATTCTCAGCAAAACAGTGAAGGCATAAACCAGAATGCAAAAAGAAAAGTGATGAAAAGGCAGAAATGTACTTTTCCCCAAAAAATATTGATTGTAAAAGAATAGCACAAAGGGACCCTGTTTTGTTAAGATATATATAAATAACGTATTTCTACAACTACGTTACAATGTCCTCAAAGCAAAAGCTATAATTGAATCCCCCTAGAAAGCTCAATATACAAATTAGAAAATATCAATATAATTTTAGGTTACCTTCTATAATGATTTCTTCTGTAAGTGGTCCTTCTTTCTTTTCCTCCTTTTCTCTATATTCAGTTTCTAAACAAAAACTCACTGTATTTTCTTCCCTTATTTCTTCCCTTATTTCTTGCCTAGAATTATATTTCTGTATGATGTTTTGTAATTTTCCCATTGATATTTCACTGTTTTCAGTATTTACTTCTGGAAGATTCTAGTGTAAAATGGAAAAGGTTCCTTTAATGTAAAAACAGATTCAAAGTTATAAAACAATGGGGGGGGGGGGAGATGAGTGGAGAGGGGAAAATGGGGGACATCTGAATACTTTCAACAAAATAAAATTTAAAAAGAAGTATAAAACATTTAAATTGTGTTGATAAAAGTGGAATTACAACTAAAATACAAAAAATTCTGAATAATCAACTGAAGACTAGCCGGAGAGAACCCTGATAGGCGGTGGCGCGGGCTCCCACTGACAGCAGACAAGAAGAAGAAATAAAAGGCATCCAAATTGGAAAGTGGGAAATAAAACTCATTCACAGACGACATGATATTGTACATAGAAAACCCTAAAGGCTCCACCAAGAAACTGTATTTAATAAATGAATTCGTTAATGTAGCAGAATTCAAAATCAACACTCAAAAAACTATGGCTTTTTTTATATACCAGTAATGAACTCTCAAAAAGAGAAAACAAACAATCCCTTTTACCCTTTGCAATAAATAAAAATAAGATACTTAGGAATAAACTTAACCAATGAAGTAAAAGACTTGTATTTGGAAAAGTACAGGACATTGAAAAAAGAAATAGAGGAAGATATAACAAGTGGAAGAATATACTATGTTCATGAATTTGTGGAATTAGCATCATTAAAATGTCCATACTACCCAATGCAATCTACAGATTCAATGCAAACCCTATTAAAATACCAACAGCATATTTCACATATCTAGAACAAATACTCCAAGAATTTATATGGAACCAAAAAGACCCCAAATAGCTGCAGCAATCTTGAGAAAGAACAAAGTTGGAGGGATCACAATACCAGACATCAAGTTATACTAAAAAGCCACTGTAAACAGAACAGCTTGGTAGTGGCACAAGAACAGGCATATAGGTCAATGGAACAGAACAGAGACCCCAGAAATCGACACAAGCCATTATGCTCAATATTTGACAAAGGTGGCAAAAGCATACAATGGAGTCAAGACTGTCTCTTCAATAATAAATGGTATTGGGAAAATTAGGCAGATACATGCAAAAAAATGAAACTAGACCACCAACTTACTAGTATACCATATACAAGAATAAACACAAAATGGATAAAATAAATTAAGTCATGAAACCATAAAAATCCTGGAAGAAACCATAGGTAGCAAAATCTTCAGACATCTCTCATAGCAGTATGTTTACGGATACATCTAGGGTAAAGGAACTAAGGAAAAAATAAACAGATGGCACTACATCAAAATAAAAAGCTTCTACAAAGCAAAAGAAACCAGCATAAAACTGAAAGGGGAACCCACTGTATGTGAGAAACTGAAAAATCAAGAGTTACTTATATAACAATTTATACTAAAATCGTCTTCATTGAATTTTATCAAGTTGGTATTTAGATTTAAGTAGATTAGTAAAAATATATTAGTATATTATTAGAGTAACAGTATAATTAGCACAACAGTCTAAAATACAATCTTACTTTCCCAAAATACAGATTTCATAAACTCATAAATAGTAACTTGCTATTATATTATTCTTGTAAAACAACTGAAAGGCAATGAAATAGATATTAAAATAGAAAAATCAATTTTGGGGTTCACCAATTTTTAAAGTGAATCTTTATATTACACTTTACATCATTTACACTTTTATTACCTACTTCACTAAAATTAACATTTAGTAGCAAACATGTGGTTTAAGAAAATAGCCATGTTTGTAACATCAAGTCTTATGATAAAACTAGTGGCCCAGTGCACGAAATTCATGCACATTAAAAAGAATTAGAGGAAATATTTTAATATTGCTATTTGCTCTTTCTCTATAATAGAAGTGTCAGAGATTAAAGAAAATTAATAAAATATATATGAAAATCTCCCTCCTGTTAGTCTGGGGTGCGCCGCGGGACCTAGAGTCAAGTACCCGCCCACCACCCTCCCGCGACTCGAAAATGCAGGAGACCCAGACCCGGCTGGCCCCACCCCCATTAGGTAAGACCCAGATCCGGCCGGCCCCACCCCGTCAAGCCCCTCTGGGCGGGGGGCCCAGCCTCAGGTCCCCTGGCCCGGTGCCGGGGTGGGGATGTGGCCTGAGGTCCCCTGTCAAGCCCTGCTGGGTACGGGGTGTGATCTGAGGTCCCCCAGCCTGGTGCCGGGACGGGGGGCGCAACCTGAGGTCCATTGTCAAGCCCCATGGGGCGGGAGGCATGGCTTGAGGTCCCTCGCTCCGGCCAGGTACCATGCAGCCTCAGGTCCCCTGCTGTTTGGTTGTGACATTACGGTGTCCTGGCTAATTTGCATATTCCTCTATTATATAGATAAATGTTAACACTATAGAACTCAACTACGATATACATGTTCTAAACATGGCTTTAATACATCTCAACATAACTGCTGAGGAAAGCTAAATAGATCAGCCAATAATAATACCTATATAATTCTTTATTTTAATGATTTACTATAATACTATTAATGGTTTTATAAAAAGGTAAATTAATTTTTCTGTTACATATGGGAAGTCATTCAAATTACACACATACACACGTGTGGTTTTTCATGCATAAAAGCAATACAGGAAATTTTATTAAATTTAGCTTTTTAAAAAGCATTCACTTCTTAGAAATATAAGTGCAAGAAGAAAATGTGTCTGACTATTCCTACATTATTTTTCAATATTTCCTTAGCATTTAATAGTTATTTTAAATGTCTGAAACTATTCAAAAATATTTAAGTATTTAATAAACCTACATGCTTTTTCCCAGTTCTTTGTGCTTTCTCATGCTCATTTTGAAGATTAAGGAACTTTTCTTCATTTTCTTTTAACTTCTCCCTTTGCAGCTCATTATCTCTTTCAAGGGTCTGCAATAAAATTAATTATCCAAAAAATAATCAATACCACATTAATGAATTTTGATGTGTTTTATGTTGCTTGGACCTTTGCTTCTAACATGCTGCAAGTGCCATACAGATCAGTGATAATGTGCTATCTCAACAATAATTTTCATAAATTAACAGAAAGGTGCTTATAGTTTAGTTAACAGGAAAGAGGGGGAGGTTATGAAAAAGAAATGACTATAAAAGGATATAAAAACATTGCCATTATTCAGTTTCACCACATAAGTTTTAATGTACTGAAAAAGTAATATAAACTACAGCATTGAAAAATATGAAATGTAGCATAATCCAGCATATAACACTACTAAAAATTTTTAACTACCACAGAACATTTTTCCATATCTGTTTATTTTAGAAAGTAACTGGCTAGAGAGCCCTTAAATACAATTTTAATTTTTAAATTCAAATTAACACATTTTAAGTAGAGTTTTAATATTTACTCTATTAACCTATTACTTTATAAAATAACATAATATAAACACCATCACACTACCCTCTCTCCCCCCAGAAAAACCTTTAAAGACTAAAACCACTACTAAGTGTTTTCTAAGACACGGGTTTTAAAGCTATTAGTGTCAGTGTCATCAATATTATTAGGTTTCTCTAATGTCTGCTGATAAGCCAAATGAACCTCTGTAAAAAGACAAGTAGTAAGAACTCTACCTACATGTCTACTATATCTGGAATTTTTAAGTTCATTTGTTGATCATTATTAAAGCTATGTACATTCAGGGTAAACATTTCCAGCCACAAAAAGAAAAGGTAAGGTTTTCTAATTCTCCTCCTGAGAGGTAACCACTCAGGCTGTTTCTTGTGTACCCTTCCAGAAATTGTATATAAGCATAAAGAATATAGTACTATACATACCGTGTTATTCTGCATCTGTTTTGAAAAAATTAATATGTCTTGCTTACTTTCCATATCATTATATATAGACCTATCTCATTTTAAAGGCTTCACAGTATTTCATCTATATAGAGTTCTCAATTATATCTAAAATGTCAATCTGCAGGCAAAATTCTGGAAACATAATTTTACAGTTTTAACATGAAGATTCTCCTCTAGCTCATAAAGAACTAAACATTTAACGAGCTCCTAGTATGTGCCAGATACTCTTTTATGCTTTTATGCTATAGTAGTGAAAATTTACTGTTCTATTGGAAGGTATACTCTATCAGGAGATTATTTGGTACTAGAGGCCCGGTGCATGAAAATTCGTGCACTTGGGGGGAGGGGGTCCCCTCAGCCTGACCTGTGCCCTCTTGCAGTCCGGGAGCCCTTAGGGGATATCCAACTGACAGCTTAGGGCAGGCCTAAGCCGCAGTCTGGCCTCCCTCTGCCAGAGGCAACTGGGTGGGTGATCAGGGAACTGCTCTGGCCCATGAGCGGCTGGCCCACCCCTTGCTGCTGCAGCCCGCCGATCCCCCACCCCCCACCCCCCCCCCGCACGATCGCCATCCCCTCCCTCTGCCCATTGGCACTTGCCTTGGCTGGCCTGGAGCTGCCTGTTCACTGGTCCCACCCCCTACCAACCGGTTGTCCTGCCATTTGGTCAATTTGGATATTACACTTTTATTATATAGCATTGTTTGCATCTAGATTAACAATCTAAAACCCTAGCTGAAAAAATGGATATTGTAGAAAGTCAAAATAAAACCACCTGTTAATATTTTAACATACCCAAAACTGAGTAAATTATCCTGGTTAATACTATGACTATGGCAGCAAACTAAGTAAATTATTCTTATTAACACTATACCTATAGCAGTATAACTATACTTATATCTGACTAAACTATAGTTAAATCATAGTATAAAATATTCTCCATCATGAGAAATTATTTCTCTATGCTCCAAACTGTACAATAAAAATAGACAGATAGCAGCATGACTGCAGAGCGCTGAAACACAGTAGGCCATTATGAAGAGTAATGATCCCTTTTAGTACAGGTGGAATTAGAATGCTCGAGAAAACACTTGAGATATCTATGCAGCATAATCCTCAGCAACAGTTCTACATCAATATTTTCCTATGCTATATAGCAGAGGTTCTCCAGCACCAGTTTGCAAACAAGCACTGAATGCAAACAAGCACGGCAAAATTTCACTAGTCCATGGCAAAAAATGTCAATTGGATGGCATCATATGTCTTTTCTTGTAATAGACTGTCCTTTTACCTGAGATTATATTCTTACTACTAGAGGCCCAGTGCATGATTGAATCATGCACGTGTAGGGTGCCCTACACGCTTTCGCTTTCGATCACAGGGGAGCTGGGTGCCTGTCCGCTGGTGCACCAGGCGCTGGAGGCTTCTGAAAGGCCTGGTGCCTGAGTGGACAGGCACCCAGCTCCCACGCTTTTGCTTTTGATCATGGGGAGCTGGGTCCCTGTCCGCTGGTGCACCAGGCCTTTCAGAAGCCTCTGGCGCCGCGGAGGCTTCTGAAAGGCCTGGTGCCTGAGTGGACAGGCACCCAGCTCCCACGCTTTCGCTTTCGATCGCTGGTGCCTGAGTGGACAGGCACCCAGCTCCCACGCTTTCCTTTCGATCGCTGGTGCACCAGGCCTTTCAGAAGCCTCCGGCGTGGCGGAGGCTTCTGAAAGGCCTGCTGCCTGAGCGGACAGGCACTCAGCTCCCCTGCTTTTGATGGTCCGCGCGGCGGGACGTCAGCTCGCTGCCCCAGAGGCCCCTTCTGTGCCACAGCACAGACATGGCGCCGACGCTGAACTCGTGCCGCTGCTGGCGACGCAGCTCAGCGTCCCACCGGCCCAATCAGCTACCCCGGCCACCCTAAGTCTCGACCCCCCGCGCCTCCTGGCCAATTGTGGGTATGGCGAAGGTACGGTCAATTTGCATATTTGTCTATTATTAGGTAGGATAGTTTTAGTGTTAAAAATGTTCTCTTTCATAAAATGAATAAGATGATAGATGGTATTGGTTATTTTTTAATGTCCTTACTTATCCAAATAAAAAGCTGACAATTCTATCCTGTTTTTGCCAATACTTTGATATTTTACTATATGAAATCTAGTTTCTCTATATATTATCAAGGCACGGATAATAATGGTGCTAGTTAAAGAGAGGCATTTGGAGTACCCAAGGTTTTAGTAGTGTCGTTAAAAGATCCTGGAACCATAGTTACAGTCATCATGAACTCAAAGAAACACATGACTATATATATATCTGTAACTACTCTAGGCTCTGTAGAATTCAATGATACATAAACATTGGATTTAGAAAGCATGCAAAGCAATTTAAAAGTTGTGGTTTTCATATAACAGATCTAACAAAAGTGGCAGCTCTCACAGGTCTAGGAAAAATACTAACAATGTAATGTAGAAATAGTGCCGGAATAGAATCAGGACAAATATTTAATCCTGGGTTTGCCACTAATTATGAGACTTTGAACTACATGCTTATACTTTCTGGATCTATAGCTCATCATGAAATGATGATTAGACTAGCTAATCTCTAATATTTTCTTCATCCTAAAAACTGAGGTTTCAACTCCTTTAAATGTATTAAGACAAGTCTGATAACTGCTACTCATAAAGAATGTGGATAAACTACATCACATATTTCTTGGGAGGAGGTTCAACATATCAGAGAAATGGTTCCAAATTATCCATCTGTAGGGTAGGTGGAGAAGGTATTGGGGATACTTGCTTATGCCTGGACTTTCAGAGAAATGATTTCTACTTGTCTTTTATTGGAGTAGGTGAAGAGGTTAAGAGGAGTAAGAGGTTTGACTCAAGCACACCTCTTCCTTCCTCTTCTAGGTCTAACTCCTATAGAAGCAAGAGAAATAAAGAAGGCAAAACTTTCTTTGCATGACTAGTCAAAAAACATCAATGGTGAGGAGATAAATCTTGCACTGCTCAGGTTAGGTTTGGTTCCATTCAATGGTGATGGATTCAGCATAATTTGTGAGGCCCGGTACAAAATGGAAAAAAAAAAAAAAGCAGGGGAAAAAGTGCTATTACAGATATTACAAAAGTTTTTTCTTTCTTCATGGTCCGTACCTCCTCCCTTCCTCTCTTATCCCCATCAACCTATCATGGGGCTTTTTATTTTCTATTTAATGCCATGGTCCCCGGGCAGAAGGATACTCACAGGGCAAATGCAGATCCTCACAGATGCCTAAAGGCCTTGCCACTTTACTCAGCATAAGTATAAGCTACCAGTTACTGAGTTCTACCTCCTGCAAGTGGTATGTCCTGGCTGTGGGTGATGGAAGTCAATCTCCTGTCTCATGGGCCCTTTGCCCAACCCATGGCAGATGGGTAACCCTCAAGGGATTGCAACTGCCAGGCAGAGATGCACCTCAGTACCTGAACTGGGAACTCATTTCCTGCCAAGTCACCTATCTAACATGCCGAATGCCAAGATATTACCACCCAGGATACAGAATGCTGCAGGCCACATGCACTCCACTCAGACCCTCTCTCCTGCATCTGGGCTTCCAGCAGGGGTATAGGACAACAGTAGAATACAGGCCTCTCACCACCAATGTGAGCTAGTTGCAACAGCAGTCTCGAGACAGGAGCAGGGAGGATGAGGCCAAGCAGGGCCCAGGGCGCAGAAGGGTAGAAGAGCCAGCAGCCAGGAAGTGGTCCTGGGAGGCAGTGGGAAACAGGAGAACACCTGAGCTGAGGCTCCAAGCCCCCAGTGCCATTATCAGACTTAATTTACAAAATATAAATTCAAAGATAAAAATTCATAAAGACAGGAACCACAGAACACTAAACCTGAAGCACAAGGCCCTTCTGAGACTGGGTCCCTATGCAACTGCATTGGTTACATACCCATGAGGCTGGCCCTGGCTTCTGCTAATGGTGGTCTTTACACAGGAGGTGATTGTAGTTTTCTTAGGAAATGTTCAGCATCACCCTGGATTCCCAAGAATTCCTTTAGAGGGGCATAAATCCTTCTACTGGCCACCCCAGTGGAACAGGTCCCCAGCTCTTCCTAAGCTGTACATCCCATCACTTGGCCCAGTAGCAAGCAGGGCAGTTCCTACCCTTCCACTAACCTCCATGGTCCTTCCTGTGGAGCCAAGGCACCATCCAAGTTCTCTCTTCTGCATCCTTCCAGGCACGTTCAGTATTGGAACAAGCATAATACACTTCAAGCCCCATTGGCACAGATTATTCTAAAGACTTTCCTCCTTGAAATTTCTAGAGTCTAGACCATAACTGAGCATTAATCCGCAAGTTCTTGGTACACTTCCAAACCTTAAGAAACATGTCAAGTCCTTCCACATCAACCTATCTCACTCTACTAGCAACACCCGAGTGAACATTAAGGTTTCTTATCCATCTAAGAAACAAGAGGGCAGTCTGCCCTTCCCTTTTTGTACCCCAATCTTTACAAGTGATTTTCCTATAGACTCCTTCTCTTACCTTTGTGAGGGGAAATGGGTACCCCTCCATTAGGAAGGGAAAAAAAAAGCTGCTTATTGAACCCTCACTCCCAAACATCAGTGACCATAACTTCCTCCCCTCCTCAATCACTTTCTTACTAATACTGGAAAGAAGATGATGAGTGAATGTTGAGGTAACAGGGCCAGTTCTATCATACTAGTATTTCTGTAAAGAGGGATCTGTCCCAATTCCTAGGAGCTCACTGATTGCTCCCTTAGAATATGGTGTACTTGTCACCTTATTTTCAGTTGTGATGTTGGCCACAATTCTAAGACAAAAAAAAAAAATCACATTCAATGTATTACAAAATTAAATCAGATACTTAATACAATTGAACATTTACCTAGTGACTTCAATGTTTAAAAGTATGCTCTTTACTTTAGACATTGATAGCAAGTTGATTAAGGAGGCCATATCTTGTTCCTAAAATCTAAAATGATCTCAGATAAGGTTAGATAGATGACTGCAATTAAATAGGCAGAGCTCATTAGATGGAAATATACTTTAAAAAATATATAAATATAACCTGATTATTTTCTCTTTGCACCTTCAATTCTGCTTCCAATTCAGTATTAACTTGGGTCTGTTGCTGGAGTAATTGCTGCATATGTTGAAAAGAAATGATGATATCCTTTAAAAAATGTATAAATATGATATGTCAATTTTAAAAACTTTAAGATAATAAGTACGTTTCTCTTTAAAAATTTTTTTTTAGTTTCTTAACTTATCTTCATAGTTTAATTTTAACATCATAATATACTGAAAAAAGCTAATGACACATTTTACTAATTTAATATCTGAATGAATTTATATTACATGATTTCTTACAAGGTATCATTTCTAAGAGTTCCTCAAAATAATTAAAGTTCTTTGAAATGGACCATGGATTCTGAGACACTATTGCAAAATGTTAAGAATTCAAGACTAAAACTTTTGTTGGCTTGCCCCCAAACTAGTAAACTTATCCCTTCTAAAATCTCATATTACCAATGGCCTAGGATGCCATGGAATGCATTCAGAATCAAATGGAGGAAAAGCAAAAGATAGAAAACAAACAAACAAAAAAACGGGAGCAGTTTTCTTTCATATGCCATTTTTTTAAAAAAAAATAGAAGAATATGATAAATATAGATTCAAATGAGTATATTGTCCCATAATCATGTTTTAAGCATACATACATTTTAATAATTATCTGCCAGAGTACCATGGTCTAAAATATCAAGGGAAAACTGATTTATTTTTATTCATTTAAAAAATATTTAAATGTAATATTTTCTCCAATTTTACTGAGATATAATTAACATAAACATTGTGTAAGCTTAAGGTGTTCAAGGTAATGATATGATACAAGTATATATTGTGAAATTATTACCACAATAAGGTTAACATCTCTTTCAGCTCACATAATTACCATTTTGTGTGTGTGTGGTGAGAACATGTATGATCTACTCTCTTAGCAAGTTTCAAGTATATAATACAGTATGTTAACTAAAGTCATGCTGTACATTAAATCCCCAGAAGTTGCTCATCTTATAACTAGAAGTTTGTAACCTTTGACGACCTACTCCCCATATCTCCTTATTAATTAATTAATTTATTTTAATCCTCACCCGAGGATAATTTTTCCCATTGACTTTTAGAGAGAGTAGGAGCGAGGGAGGTGGGGAAACAGGGAGGGAGAGAGAGAGGGAAACATCCATTGCGACCAAGGCCAAGGCAGGGATGAACCTGCAACTGAGATACATGTCTTTTGGTCCTCGGGCTGATGCCCTAACCACTGCACAAACCAGCCAGGACCCAATTTATTATTTAACTAGTGGCCTGGTGCACGAAATTTGTGCAGGGGCAGGGGCGGGGTGTGTGTGTCCCTCAGCCCGGCCTGCATCCTCTCCAATTTGGGACCTCTGAGGGGATGTCTGACTGCCGGTTAGGGATCGGGCCTAAACCAGCAGTTGGACATCCCTCTCACAATCCGGGACCACTGGCTCCTAACTGCTCACCTGCCTGCCAGCCTGATTGCCTCCTAACCACTCCCCTGCTGGCCCAATCGCCCCCAACTGCCCTCCCCTGCTGGCCTGATCACCCACAACTGCCCTCCCCTGCCGCAACCCGCCTCCTCCACCGGGACCGGCCTCCTCCATGCTGTGTGGAGCCATGGGACCCCAGGCCTCACCACATGGAGTGGTCACCGGGCCCCGCCTCCACTGTGCATGTGGCCATCTTGTGGTGGCCACCTTGTGGCAGCCATCTTGTGATGATGTCGTGCGCAAGGTCCCCCTAGGCTTTTATTAGTATAGATGGGAGTATATGAGAGACCTGGCTCAAAATGTACATATGTCTCCATTCAATACTCACTAACTGAGGGCTCACTATGTGCTAGGAACTGACATAGGCATGATTTCATCTATTATTTATTTCCCACATTGTATCTGGTTTTTAAAATATTTATTGACTTCCAAAATATCTTATGATTGCTTGCCTGTTTTTCTTCTTGAATATGAGTAATCTCTTCTGTAATCTTCTTATTTAATTCCAATTCCTTAAAAAATTTGAACAATTTTAGGTTATGATAGAAAATTCAGTAAATTCTACATTCAATTCAGTGCTCAACAAATTTGGGTGGGTCATAACTGCCAACGTCTGTCTGCTGTTGAAACAGTGACTCTACTGAACTAAAGATGGTATTATATAACCAATATAGGCTGGCACAGACTTATACATGTCCATGTTCACTTAATAGAATTTCTCATCTCCAAAAGCTTTTCAGGAGACACCACTATACCCTAAGATAATCTGACACCATGTTAAAGTGCAAATTACTATGACCAAATTTTATTGTCTTAAAGTCTTGCTGATAATGGCAAGAATCTAATAATTAAAAAAAGACTCACAGTACTGTTTTTTCTATGTATATTAACTTTACAAAGAAGGAACATTTTTATATTATAATCATGAAATTCTCATAAATTTTATGAGAATATAAAATTTATAAACATGAATATATTAATTAAATACCATGTTGAGTCTTTCTTGAAGTTCCTGAATTTTTTGTTCTTTAATTGTTAAATTGATGTTTTCTTCTCCCATCTTATGTTGCCATGTGACTTTGGACTTTATCAAGTCTGAGGTTACTTTTTTTAGTTCCTTAAGAAAAGAAACATGAAACAAAAAATTCAGTATGCATATTTCATCAAAGCAAGGTACTTTTCTGACAGCTTTAAAGCCAATTTTAAACCTATCAGTATAATTTACTATATTTCATATATCAAGATAATACTACTCCCAGGTCCATCAAGGTGTATTTCCTCTTGTTCTATTGCAAGGTAATTAGCCAAGGTGAGAACATTATTAGTGACTATAGAATATGCAAACACAATGACATAGGGGTACAATGCATGATCTTTGCTCTTAAAAGGAGCATGCTAACTAAATGCACTAACCAACCAGAAGTAGGATATTTTCTTTCGTTACTTATCCAACAAAAATCTTCTGATATATAGAGATGATTAAATTCCCAAGTTTATTAGCATCTAATAAGAAAAAATTTGTGTAAGAAATAATTACAATATAATGTGATGAGTGCTATATTATGGAATGCATAGAAGCACGAAGAACACAGTTGGCTAAGGGCATCAAGAAGGCATTACATAGAAAAGTAGTATATGAATTGAATCTTTAAAAGATAAATTTGCAAAGACAAAAAAGGATTAGATATTCTAAGCAAAAATATTCTACATGCAAAAATGTACAGAAACATGGAAGAACATGATTTTTTCAGGGAAACAAAATTAATATGATATAGCTAGAACTCATATGTTATAGGTAAGGGGGAAGAGTAGAATATTGGTAACAGTGGCTAGAAATTTGGCAGAACCCAAATATTGAAAGGGATTTGCAGGCCAAACTAGAGTTTTAATTTTATCCTACAGGCAATGAAGAATTAAGCATTGAAGGATTTTGAATAGAACAACATAAAAAGATTTTCATTTCAGAAAAATAATTCTGGCCTCATAATACAGGATAGAATTTGAGAGGATATAAAAGAAGCCTTAATTTGTGAAATTACATGTCCATTGAGATTAACAGATACCATCCAAATACATAAAATCCTGAAATAAAAGCTTCTCTTACTATACTTGTGTACTTACCCTACTGCTGTCCTCTGTATGCTGCCTATGTTAAATACTCAAAGATCTGATTTTCACATTCTTTTAAGTTTTTTTATTTTTTAGTTAATCCTCACCCGAGGATATTTTTCCATTGATGTTTTAGAGAGAGTGTAAGGGAGAGACAGAGAGAAACATCGATTGGTTGCCTCCTGCACAAACCCCAACCAGGGCCGGAGAACCTGCAACCAAAGTACGTACCCTTGACCAGAATCAAACCTGGGACTCTTCAGTCTACCAGCTGACGCCCTAGGCATTGAGCCAAACCAGTTAGGGTTGATTTTCACATTCTTGACTACACAGGATCTGAACTCCCTTTGGATTTTAGGAGCTCTACAATATAAGAGGCCACCAGAGAAGTAGGAAATGCCAGCTTTCTAAGCATGAGACCAGACTCTGCTAATCAGATGCACTTGTCTTCATTACTGGATCAGGAACTAGTATTACAAAGAACAAGAAATGTTGCAAATCCATTTGCTGGCAGACAGCAGGTAGGTGCTAGGAACTCCAAGCTTCCATGGGAAAAGTGATAGCATTGCAGCAGTAGCAGCTCTCCCACTGTGGTCAACAGTGATGTACAAGCTGCAGTGCACAGTACTCAGTAGTGGAAGTTGGTTTTAGGCTGTGGTCTTGGATACTGCATAGCTTCCCTTGTTTCTGAGTCTAAGATGAACAACATCCAAATTCCTTTCCTGACAAAATCATCTCACAATTGAGAAACTTGACTAATATACTTCAACTTTTAAAAGGCTACATTTTTCAACAACTAAATACATGGAGCTGTTTTATCAGCCAAATTTTACAGGAGATTCTCTAAAGTGCATCAATTCCTATTACAATAATTGTTATGAAACAACAGGGATGTGGGAAGGGGGAGGTGGGGTGAAAACCTAGTATATGACTGTCAAAAGTAAAAACTAACTGCTTATGTCTTTTTCTCTTATATATTAATTACTTAATCTTAAGAGCATAATAAATTAAGAGACCTCCATGAAATGATTTTCCACTGAAAATATGCTTGTGATTTTATAGCCTTTATAGCTTTTAAATATCCTGAACTTTTAGTATTGTCTGTTTTCTAACCATTTTATTTAAAACTGTTAGTGCAGCAAATAAACAGCACATGCTTTGATCTCATTAAATTACAACTTATAGTTCCTAGAGTCATAAATATTGTGCCCTTTTCTCCTTTTCCCCTCCTTTTCTGGTATGGGGTAGTCTGTTAAATATCACTATCTCCTTGAGTGCTCTGACGTTTACTCAGACAAACAGCAGAGGTTATGAATTCTGCTCACAGATAGTATCGGGAATTCTTCATGATGGCCATAATAGTGAACCCAGCATTCAGAGCTGGAATACCTACTTTAATCTAACAACTAAGTTTCGTCTGTTTAACTTTGCTCCACAAAGATAGAATCCCATCTTATCACAAACCAATAATTTAAATGCTCTGGACAAAATCACAAAACAGTATAAAATAAAAATAAAATTATCTCTGGGGCAATTAATGGTTACAAGTTTTAAATAAGTGATATAACCAATGTTACTAAACTTAATTAGCTTCTGAAAAGGAAAATAAAAAGACAAGAATGTTTCTTAAAGTTAAAAATCAAGATTACCTTTAAAAATACAAAATCTTTATAACTAGATTATTTGAAATATTAAAAATTGTCTGTTAAATATGTACATATTTAAATTATCATCCTTTCAACTACTTGGATTTGGAACTCTCAAAGTTAATACAATTCTCTCACTTTTTAGCAGCATGGTCACTGACTGTAATGCTGTCTAGAGCGACAGAGGCCACCAGGGCATGATACACAGCACAATCCAGTAGCCCTGGCCCAGGATCCTCTGGGGAAAAAGGACAAGCATGCTCATGAGACACAGTTTCATGTGTGCCTAAAAAGAGACAATTTTCATCCTTTTACATAAATCCACTAAGGCATCTATCTCTCCTTAGATTTACATGAGCCTCGTCTCCATCTACAGGTCAGTCTTAAACTATACATTTGAAATATAATAGTCTATTATGTTATAAAGAAGATTTGTCTCTAGTAAAAAATACATAATTTAGTATGGAAATTTATGAAGCATAATCTTTTCATAATGCAAAAGCTAAGTGAATATTTTAATATAGTCATCAAAATTAATTATTATTTAATAGCTTAAGTTATTGATAAAAAATATTCAATAGAAAATAAATGAACAAAAGAGAGATCACTGAAAATATGCTTATTCACAACTACTCAGTCAGTATTTAGCATTTGAAGTTTATACTGAAAAATTAGTGGTTCTAACTGTTTTCTGATTTGAGACTACAGACAAATTTTTCAAATTGCAGCTTTTCCTCTTAATATTTAAAAGAGCCATTTTTAATAATCTAGGATGTGACCAAAAAGAAAATGTTCAGATGCCAATCACAAGTTTAAGCACTTCTGACTGATCAGCTACAAACAGAGATTCCTAGGACCCACTCCTTGGGTTCCATTAATTGATTAGAGTTGCTCACAGACTCAGGAAAACACTTAGGTTTAACCAGCTTATCAAAGGATATGGTAAGGATAGAGATGAACAGCCAGATGAAGGATACGCAGGGCCAGATCTAGGAGGGTCCTGAGCACACAGCTTCTGTTTCTATGAAGTTTGGGTGTGTTACCCTTCCAGTACATGGATGTGTTCAACATGGAAGCTCTCTAAAACCCATACTATTGGATTATTATGAAGGCTTCCTCACACGGGCATGATCAATTATTAACTCCTTTTCTAGCCCCTCTCCCCTCCCTGGAGAAGTGGGTGATATGGAGGAACAGGGCTGAAATTTTCAAGTTTCTAATCATGGCTTAGTCTTTCTAGCGATCACCCCATCCAGGAGCCCACCCAGAGTCATTAGAACAAAAGGTGCTCCTAGTGCTCTTACCACTTAGAACATTACAAGGGTTTTAAGAGTTCTGTGCCAGGACCTGTGGGCAGAGACCAATACATATATTTTCTTATTACCTCACACTTTTCTATATACCAACAGTGAACAAGTTGAATTTGAAAATAAAAGCACATTACCATTAACATTAGCACCCTACTAAATTAAATACATAGGTATCAATGTAACAAAATATAAAATATGTATGAGAAAAACTATAAAACTCTGATGAAAGATATCAAAGAAGAACTAAATATTTATGGATAGGAAAAACCAATATTTTCAAGATGTCAATTCTCCCAAACTTGATCTATTGATTCATTACAATCCCAATCAAAACCCCAGCAAATTATTTTGTGGATATCAGCAAACTAATTCTGAAGTTTATATGGAGAGGCAAACCCAGAACAGTTCATTCAACAGTGTAAGAGGACTGACACTACCCAACTTCAAAACTTAAAAAGACAATTAAATCAGTGGAACATAAATGAGAACCCAGAATAGACCCACATAAATACCGTCAACTAGTATTTAATAAAGGAGCAAAGACAATTCAATGGAGCAAAGATAATCTTTTCAACAAAGGGTGATGAAACAATGGGACATTCACATGCAAAAAAGGAATCTAGACAACTGTATACCCTTCACAAAAACTCAAATGGATCATAGACCTAGATGTAAAATACAAAGCTATAAAACTCCTAGAACATAGAAGAAAATCTAGAGGACCTTGTATATGACTGACTTTTTAGGTACAATGTCAAAGGCACAATCCACAAAAGAAATAACTGATAAAATATACTTTATTAAAATTAAAAGCTTCTACTTTGCAAAAGACAATGTCAAGAGGAGAAAACAAGCCACAGAGTGGGATAAAATATTTATAAAAGACACATCTGATAAAGGACTATTACCCAACTACAGATAAAATTCTTGAAATTCAACAATAAGAAAATGAACAACCCAATTAAAAACAGGTAAAAGATCTTAACACTAAAAAAGATGTACAGATGTCAAGTAAGGGGATATTGATGCTCAGTAAGCAATCAATAAATATCCAATGCATTCTTTCCCTTGTGATGCTCCAGCCACACCCCACTTTTCCTAGTTCTTCACATAAACTCTTTCCTGCCTCAAAGCTTTTGCATATGCTGCTTCTCTTGCCTGAAACTTTATTCCTTTCCCTTCCCCACCCCTTTACGTCCAATGTAATAATGTCACCTGTTATAATGTCATTATATCATTTACTTTTTCTTCATATCACTTATAACAGTTTAAAATTATTTAATCTATGTGATTGTTTTATGTACAGCTCCTCCACTGAATTATAAACTTCAAAAAAGCAGGAATGTGTTTTATTTTCCTCATACTATATCCTCAGTGCCACATAATATCTGGCATAATGAATCACTCAAGTATTGATTGAATGAATGAATTAATCTAATAAGGTTGACATACAGTGAGTGCTTATAGGCTATTCATGTTACCAGAAAAATGAATGCCACTGGTGACAAGTCAAACAATATTTCAGATAGGTTAGAACAAATTTATTCATTACATTTATTGGAATCATAACTAAAAATTTATGAATCTATATTCAAAACATTTTATTTATTAAAAAATTACCAAACTTTTTCTAGTAATATTTTATAAAACTATTTTAGACTACAATTTTATTTAATACTATAACACTGTATCAACCATACCTTTTTTAAACTGCATAATTCAGATTCTTGTTTTTTATTTAAAGCTGAAAGTCTTTTGTTTAACTGTATTGCTTCCTGTACTGCAACATGAAAGACATTTAGGAAAATATTATATTCAATTTACATTTTAAAGAATATATCATTAATATGGACAAGGAAAAGAGCTTCAATGCAATGTGTATGATTACTGAATTTAAATAAAATTCACTATTACTAGTCTCAGTTAACTTCAATTTATTCATTATAAATAAGTCCATTTAAACATTTCCTATTAAATATATGTTTAAATAAGACAGTACCTACCATTTTGTTCTAACTTTTCATGACTCTCTTTTACCAATCCAAACTGCCCTGTTATTGTGGCATAGTATTTCTCAATTTCATTCAGTTGCTTCTGATGATCTTCTTTAGCCAGAAGCTGTAACTGGAGTTTTTGTTCCTATTTTGAAGAATTGTTTTAAATGTTATACATACATAACACACACGTACAAATATGCAGACATATATATTAAAAATATAAAAAGTTATTGTTTTTAATAACTATCATTAACATAAATGTGTCATGAAAAAGTACTGAGTATACCATAGGAAGGAAATATTAGCAGATATTTCTAAATCTATATTAAAGTATGTTTTCCCCCTGTAACAAAATAGTGACTTATGGTTATATTTCCCTTGTTTACAGTTTTCTTTTTCAAAAATCAACTGATTGCCCTAGCTGGTTTGGCTCAGTGGATAAGAGTGTCGGCCTGCAAACTGAAGGGTCCCAGGTTCGGTTCCAGTCAAGGGCACATGCCCAGGTTGCGGGCTCGATGCCCACTAGGGGGCATGCAGGAGGCAGCCAATCAATGATTTTCTGTCATCACTGATGTTTCTATCTCTCCCTCTCCCTTCCTCTCTGACATCAATAAAAAATATTTTAAAAAAATCAACTGGTTTTATTTATTGAAAAGTTAATTAGTGCAGTCCAACACTAAGCAATGTGGGGGAAATATTAAAGCAATATTTTGATAATTTAGGAAAAGTGTTTTTCTCTAAATATGCTGGCATAATTATGATGTGTATGATCAAAATTCAGGCAATTTTTCTGAGATTAGTTTTAATGAATATAGCACATTCTCACTGCATTAAAAATGGAAATGATGAGGATAATATTTATTAGTGACAGGGATACAACATAGTATAGTAAAAAGTCTACTTAAGCTGAGAGATATAATTGGTAAAAATTGGACTCTACACACAGTATGGGGCCTTCATGCTTTGAGCTAACGGAGCTTGTTTTTACCATACTTTTGAAATATGACTTTAAATTTTAAAGAAAAATGTTATTTTAATAGAATCAATAACATTTTTAAAGGTCATGATCTGGACTTAGCATTAACAGAGTCATTGACTGGTTTCACTGCATCACAACTTTCATTCATTTTTGCCACATGCTTCAGTTTCTATAATGAGCAGTGATAGAGAACAGTGTACCAGTGGTCGGCAAACTCATTAGTCAACAGAGCCAAATATCAACAGTACAACGATTGAAATTTCTTTTGAGAGCCAAACTTTTTAAACTTAAACTTCTTCTAACGCCACTTCTTCAAAATAGACTCGCCCAGGCTGTAGTATTTTGTGGAAGAGCCACACTCAAGGGGCCAAAGAGCCTCATGTGGCTCGCGAGCCGCAGTTTGCCGACCACTGGTGTAGGCCAATCGACTGGCACTCAGTAATTGTTTTCTGAATGAACTGTTGTTGTCCTATAGAGTTCCAACAGTGGAATTTTATTAAATTTGCCTGGCAACCTGTCTCCCTTACCCAACAACACAACTTCAACTATTTTTTTGAAATATTTTTTTCCTCATTACAACCTAAGTAGGACTAAAATTTAGGGCTTTTTTCCCCCTAGTCAAGTGAAGGGCCTACCTTATTACCCAAAATAAACCAATTGATTTCTACCTTTTGGGAATTTAAATCTTGAGCAAAAGGAGTATAACACCAAAGAAGTTCAGTGATAATCGATCCCATCCAGACTGATGTGAGACTTCTATCCTGGGTTCCTACATCCTGCTTCACAAACTTAGGAATTACCCTGCCTACTGTTCATTCTCCAGACCATTCACTCTCTGATTTATTGTGAGGGCCTCCACTAAATCTCCATTTGCATAAGTTAACTAGAGCTATCTCCGCTAAAAAGCAAGGACAGACAGTATAGAATGGTCAAAAGATAATCTACCTATGTTTAAATTGTACCTCCGTAATTCAGTTGCTGTATGACCTTGGGAAAATCATATACCCTGTCTTTAAAATAAAGATTGTTATAGTATCTCCCTCATGGAGTTGCTGTGAGGATAAAATAATACATACAAGGCACCAAGAACAGGACTGTCACATAATACTTACATCACAGTGTTTTATTATTATTATTCCTTAACTGATAAAAGTACCTTCATAGCTTTAATTTTTATTTGAAATAAGAACAGCCCTAATATTAATAGAGAACACACATTACAATTTAAGTTGTATCTGACTAATTATCTTGGAAAATTTGTTGATAATTTTAACTTTTTCTAAGATACTTTTTAATGATTTTAAGCAAAGTGATAATATCAATGATAATGATTATGACAGATCAGTTGAAAGTTTCTCATGCACATCTATGGTCTTTTCAAATTTACTACTTAGTCATTTGAGTGAATTGTCCAGCAGTTATCAAGGCAAACAAGTTGACAAGTGTACTTACCCCTGAGATCTTATGCCACCTGAGTAGTCACTATTTATCAATAACTGAACAATAATGAACCACCTTTCATTCCTCTAAAATACCACTTAATTCTCTAACCCTGAGAATTATATTTGCTTTCAGCAGATATGAAGAAACCTCAGACAATTTCACTAAAAAACCAGGCTAAAGGCATTTTTCCAATGCAAGGAAATTTTCAACTTAAATCAATTTATATATAGCCTCTATGAGAATACTGTCCCCTACATAATAACGCAGACTTTAACTTTCAGTGAAAAAGTGGTGAATAAAACAGGCTGTTAATGCCTACAAATGTTAATAATCCTGATTAACTAAAAATGCGGCAAAGATCAAGTGATTTCATAGATATTCTCTACAGACATAAAGCTCTTATACACATTAGAGTAATTTCTGATATTCTCTACTCCAACATCCTTTGCTTGAGGCCAAAGTTGAATTCAATTAAAATGCAGTTTCATTTGTTTGCATGATATGATTCTTATTTTCTCACATTAGTCTATTCCAGTGGTCGCCAACCTTTCAAACCTCACAGACCACCAGTGGTCCGCGGACCACAGGTTGATGACTGCTGCTCCATATGTTTCCTTAAACCAGTAGTCACCAACCTTTTGGACCACATGGACCACCAGTGGTGACCGCTGGTCTATTCAATAGCCACACTAAATACTATAAAAATGTTCAAATCATATGAGCTCCTATAGCTTATTAGCCCATACAGGCCTATATGGAACTGTTCATACATGAATCTCGTTGGCTGCCCTGATAATGAGATGAAGAGGCCAGTTATCAAGTTGGCCACTAACTGCATGACTGTCAGCAAATAGTGTAAATTCTTTGGGAAATAACAACAAAAAATAGATTGGTAACACCTGCCTGAGAAACCCAAGAACACTTTAAAAAATACAAATAAATTGGTGTTGTTATTCAAACTTTAATATCACATACTCTACCATAATAAAGATTATTTTATTGAGATGACTAGAAAATAGCTAAGTACATATGGTTTTTGTTCTTTTTACTTTTGTGAATTTGTTCAAGCTATTTATTCTTTTACATGATTTTACTATTAAATGCAAAGAATCTGTCCACAAGAAAATAATGCCAGGATTCATTGCTTTCCAAGTACATGTATACCTCATTTTAAAGAAACTTAATCTATGAAAACCAAGATTAAAGAAAAGCTAGAACATGCATAATTAACGAGTAGGTGTGTGTGTGTGTGTGTAGATTAATTAAAAGCCTCAAGGCATTTAAAATAGGATTCATTTAAAAATGATATTTACATGCAACTTTTTTATTTATTAAGGTATTACATGTGTCCTTATCCCCCCATTGCCTCCCTACCGCGCCCTCCCACCCCGCTCGTGCCCTCACCCCCCAAGTGTCTGTGTCCATTGGTTATGCTTATATGCATGCATACAAGTCCTTTGGTTGAGCTTTCCCCCTTCCCCCAACCCTTCCCTGCCTTCCTTGAGGTTTGACTGTCTGATTGATGCTTCTCTGTCTCTGGATTTTTGTTCATCAGTTTATGTTGTTCATTATATTCCACAAACAAGTGAGATCATGTGATATTTATCTTTCTCTGACTTATTTCGCTTAGCATAATGCTCTCCAAGTCCATCCATGCTGTTGCAAATGGTAAGAGTTCCTTTTTACAGCAGCGCAGTATTCCCTTGTGTAGATGTACCACTGATTTTAATCCACTCATCTGCTGATGGGCACTTAGGCTGTTTCCAAATCTTAGCTATTGTAAATTGCACTGCTATAAACATAGGTGTGCATATGTCCTTTCTGACTGGTGTTTCTAGTTTCTTGGGATATATTCTAGAAGTGAGATCACTGGGTCAAATAGGAGTACCATTTTTAACTCCATACTGTTCTCCACAGTGGCTGCACCAGTCTGCATTCCCACCAGCAGTGCACAAGGGTTCCTTTTCTCCACATCCTCCCCAGCACTTGTCGTTTGTTGATTTGTTGATGATAGCCATTCTGACAGGTGTGAGACGGTATCTCATTGTCGTTTTGATTTGCATCTCTTGGATGATTAGCGACTTTGAGCATGTTTTCATATGTCTCTTGGCCTTCTGTATGTCCTCTTTCGAAAAGTATCCATTTAGGTCCGTTGCCCATTTTTTGATTGGATTGTTTATCTTCCTTTTATTAAGTTCTATGAGTTCCCTGTAAATGTTGGAGATTAAACCCTTATTGGAGATAACATTGGCAAATATGTTCTCCCATGCAGTGGGCCTTGTTGTTGTTTTGTTAATGGTTTATTTTGCTGTGCAGAAGCTTTTTATTTTGATGTAGTCCCATTTGTTTATTTTCTCCTTAGTTTCCATTGCCCTAGGAGCTGTATCAGTGAAGATATTACTATGACATATGTCTGAGATTTCTCTGCCTGTGGATTTTTCTAATATTTTTATGGTTTCCTGTCTTATGTTTACGTCGTTTATCCATTTTGAGTTTATTTTTATGTATGGTGTAAGTTGGTGGTCTAGTTTCATTTTTTGGGCATGTATCTGTCCAATTTTCCCAACACCATTTGTTGAAGAGATTGTCTTGACTTCTACATGCAACTTTTTAGAACTACATTTACTAATAAATGGTATAGCAGCTCATTTCTCCCTTTTCTCATTTCCTTATGATCAATATGAAAACCTTTCAAAATAAAATTAATTTCCCTTGAGACACCTAACACATAAATTGTAGAGAAAAAGATAAAAAACAAAAACTTCATATATTCTTCATTTCTAATTTTGCAACTTACCTTTCAATTTTTTCAATATAAACCCCAAATAAAGCAATGGGGTTATAAAACTCATTTTTTAAAAATTTACGGCATCTGTAAGATACTTTTTTTTTGTTTTGTTTTTTACTTCTTCTAAGTTTTATATGTGACATTTTAACTCAAAGTTGTTATAAAATATACAGATATCATCATTCATCAAATATTTTTAAACAAAGGAAAACATATGTAGTATCTACATTTATCAAACAATCTCTTATCCAAGCATTTTAGGCTGGAAAGGTCGAGTATCTCTTGAGTCAAAGAATCACTCCATCAATTCAAGGAGATGAAATATTATATGAAGAAAGTTATATCCCAAAGATGCTCAATACTGCTTCACAATAGACATTTGTTCTCCATAATATACAATGCAGCACATAACAGAGGAAGACAGCACTCAGGAATATAACCACGAGGTAGCCTCTCATGGCTGGCTCTCCTGCATTTTCAAGGAGTATGTTTCCAAAGGCCCTCTGTTCCTTAAGGTGAAGAACGTGGGAAGGGTGCTGGAGCTTCAGGAGGTTGTCTGCCCAATCGCTGTACCACTAGAAATTATCCAAGACAAAGGTTGTGCTGCTACTGTCCCCAAAATACTTGACAGGATGATGAAATTGTCAAAAACAAAACAAAAAATCCAACAGCACACTCAGCAGCACCTATTACATTACTGTAGCTCATGGCTGGTTATCCACAGGATCCAGCTCTGTCTCCTTGAAAAAAATAACATGTCCAGCTCAATTAACCCAAAGCACCCTGGTAATGAAAGAACTATCTGTTTTATTTTTCAGCTTCTCTCTACACATACACACAGCTTTATTGTTACATGCAGAGGTGAGAGGAGCTGTTGCTCTGCAAACCCTCTGAAGAGAGGGCTGTAAGATACTTTCTTAGTAACAAAAATAAAATATGTATATTACTTAAAAAGTCTAAACTTACAGTTTGTATGTGTGTACTGATATACGTAATCATTATAATCATGAAGATTATTTCCAGACAAGTCTTCAGTCTAAAAATATTCAACTCTGAAAGAAAATATGTGGTAATTCTAAATCATATAAAAACCTTCAATATTGTTTTTTCAAATCCTTACCCAAGGATATTTTTTCCATTGATTTCTAGAGAGAGATGGAGGGAGGGAGGGAGGGAGGAGAGGATGATATATATATATATATATATATATATATATATATATATATATATATATATATATATATATACACACACACACACACACACACACACACACACACACACACACACACACACACACACACTAGAGGCCCGTTGCATGAAGAGATTCGTGCAATAGGCCTTCCTTCCCTTGGATTCCAGCACCGGTTTTCCTCCAGCACCTGGGATCCTGGTCTTTGCTCCGGCCAGAGTCTGCCATCTTCGTCTTCGCTTCATACTCCGGCTGGTTCGTCTTCACTGCTTCGCTACAGACTCTGGCTGGAGTCTGCCATCTTCGTCTTCGCTGCAGACTCCAGAGTCTGCAGTTTTGTCTCTGCTGCGGCACTCCGCTCCTGTAGATCCCTTCACCCCTCCACCCTCCCTCTCAGAGCAGGCGTCCTGCCCTACCTGGCCACTCCGTGCCTGGAGCTGCTGGGCGGCTGCCATCTGTGGCCTTGTAATTTGCATACTCACTCTGACTGGCTGTGGGCGTAGCGGAGGTACAGTCAATTTACATGTCTGTCTATTATTAGGGAAGATAGAAACATGGACGTGAGAGTGAGAGAGACACATCAATTGGTTGTCTCTTGCATGCACCCCTAGCAGGGCTAGGGAGGCTGGGGAACCTGCAACCAAGGTACGTGCCCTTGACCTGGAATCAATTCCGTGACCCGTGATGCTCTAACGACTGAACCAAACTGGTCAGGGTGAAAATCTTCAATATTGAAACTTTATTTTAATTTAATAAATAAAAATGAATCTCTAAGTATTTTCTTTAGATGAAAGGAATATACAAAAAGAATAAATAAAATATAACTAAAAGATGGTTGGATAAATGTTTACTTCATTCATCAAGCTCTATTAGCTACTCAACACAACATAGTCACCTCAATGACTGAATCACAATGACAGTTACTCAGATGTTCTCTGGTTTGTTTGTTTTTTATGATGTTTTATTGCATTCTTTTTATTAGTAATAATCAATGTGATCCTTTGTTCAAAAGAAGATTTGAGTACCTTTACAAATAGATGCATCTCTCAATTCATAACTCTGTTAATTTAGAGCCATACTCCACATCTACACAAAAATGAGCTTATTGAATTCACAAAAGACAGAAACTTAGTAGTAGGTAAGGGCTCACCAACAGAAGATCATAAACTTCTTTGAAAGTTTCTTAATACTATTTTTTAAATTATTTCTTTCAGCACACAACTTTATTAATTGCTCCCCAAAGTCCTACATTAACACAGTGACCATCTTGCTTCCTGTCTTGCACATAGAGTCAAATAATATAATGTACTAATTTAAATAAAATAAGATGAACTGAAGTACTGAATATTGTATAGAACTTTAAATAAAGAAAAGATCATCTGGACCCGACTGGTGTGGCTCAGTTGGTTGAGCCAGTTGTCCAGTGCACTGAAAGGTTGCCAGTTCAATCCCTGGTGCATGTATAGGAGGCAACTGATCGATATTTCTCACATCGATGTTTTTTTCTCTCTCTCCCTCTCCCTTCCTAAAATCAATTTTAAAAATCTATAAAAATAAATAAAAGTGAGAAAGTAAATATCTTGTTAAATCTCATCTGAATTATATAAAAATAATGTAAAAAGAAGAGTGTAAGAATCTTCAGAAAAAAACTTTATTTAACTTTAAGATCAATTATCTCAAAACATACAATATTCTGCCACAATGGGCATAAAATATTAAATGTACATCTCTCTATATAAAGCTTTTTTAATGCAAAGTGATTGAAGGCTTTGAACTGTCAGAAAAAATATTATAACTATAACTCAAATATCATTTTAGTAGATTCTTTAGAGGCTGTAATTCATAGTAACAAAATGCTCAGAAGTGGCCAAAGCCAACCATAAGTATACTGAATGTTTCCATGGTTTTTTAAGATTACGAATATCTGTTTGATGAAATTTTAAAGTGGAATAAATAAAACACATTTTATGTTGCTTTTACTCTTTAACTTGTAGCCTTATCTCCCAGGTCAGAGGGCACATTATTCAATTTCACTATATTTTGTGTAAAACCACTGTAGCGTTGAAGATGACTTTCAGTACAAATGTCATGGTACTTAAGGCTAAACTGGAATCTAGTTTTTCAGCTTTTTAATTAAAATAATAGTTTAAAACAGTCTGACAACATTATCTTTATTCTTTCCAGTTGAGCAGTGACACAATTTTCATGTCTTTTATTTAATAAAGCTTAGCAATCTTTCTATAGCTCTTTTATTTTCTAACACACCAAAACAATTTCAAGAAGAAAATACTTTGTTTTGTATTTAATGTCCAAAGGATAATCTCTCATTTCTTACTTCTCATTTATATATAAATATAAATCTTACTCAAAAATTAATTTTCCTTGCTCTATGATCTGCTCCAAAGAAGGAAGACTGAAATAGGGTAAACCCACCCAAGAAGCCTTCTGAAGATTTAAGTTGATATGGGAGAATTTCGCTTATTCAAAAATACAAAAGTAAATCCTTTGAATCAAACAAGGATAAAAAGAGAATATCAAAGTAAATTTTTCGTAAAATGTTATGCTGTAAAAATGCAAATATTAATTTTTAATATGCTATAGAAGAAGAATACACAAACACTTGTTGCATGATAAAGGATGGATACCATACTCCAAGTGCTGTATTCAAATGCTACATCAAGTTATTTTAATTTTTCAGGCTATAATTAATAACTTCATGTTTGTATAAACACCTAGAAAAGATATGTCTAAAAGGTTTTGTTGTTCTTATTTCTTTGTTTTATTTTAGTATAAAACCTTTACCAATACTACAGAAGCTGTGTTAAATTTATTTTATCATATGTAAACACTATGTAATCTGGAAATAAATTTGTTAAATAGATTAAGTTATTTTTGGAATTGTAATTTAGTCATTTAAAGAAGATATTAATATCCAATTTCAACTTTTTAGAGTCACATTTATATTGATAAAAATACAACGCACATTATGTATCTGTCTGGGGGAGGGTGTATACTTTGTAATTTCCTTACCATTTCACTCACTTTCTTCTGTAAAGAATATTTAGAAACCTTGAAAACAAGTGGAAAATTTCATTAATTTTTAAAAATTAACTAGTTACAAATTCCTTCTGATAATAAAATTGTATGCTATGAAATGTGCCATTTACCTTCCATGCACTATTTATTTCCAGTGACATTTTTTTAAATGTTATTTACCATAACTTTCTTCCTTATAGCAAAGACAATACATTCATTTATTTATTCAGAACATATTATGGAGCACCTACTATATGCCAGGCACTTTTCTTGGATACAGCAGTGAACAAAACAAGCTTCCTTTACTTAATAAGCTTTATGTCCAGTGGGGATAGTGATAGACAGACAAAATTTAAGTAAGAAGTAGAGAAGTTAAGAGAGTGACAACTACTATAAAGAAAAATAAAGAGGAATAGCAAGAGCAGTCTAGGTGAGTTTGTCATTTACTATTAGCTCTTCATTGAAGAAAATTTGATAAAAATCGATTAGGAATAGGAAGAGGATAAACTTGTTTTAAACAAATCATCTCACAACCCAGAAATTGCAATCATTAATATTTTTATTCTAGCAGATACTTTTTATACATTTATATTTTAAAAGAGAGCCAGAGGGGAGAGGAATAATAATATATGTACTACTTTGTACCCTATTTTTACCTAATATATAACAAACACCTTTTTATGACAAATTAGCCTACAACATAACTTTTTAATGGCTACATAGTATTCCATGTTTATATCATAGTTTATCATATCACTCTCATTTTTGTTAAGTTTATCCAGTTTTCAGCTTTATGAAACTATTCTGAAATAAACATGCTTGAACCAAGAAGTGTATAGTTATTCATTTTAGCAGTATAAATTCCAAGGAGCTGAATTCCTAAGTTTTGTTCATTTTTGTAGACTTTTAACAATTTTACATAGACCTCCAGAGTAGTTGACCAATTTAAACCTCAATTAGCCATGTATGAGTGCTCATTTTCTTAAATCCTGCTCATATTTATTAACTTTAAGCAAAAATACAATAATTACTTCATATTTCCTATGAAATAAATTTTTTAGCACACTGCCTTGAACAAGCTGATAATTATAAACAGGAGACTTAATCATCTATTTCTTGTTCCATCAACTTTAAAAAATTTTTCTGTATATTGGATTCAACTTCATTTTACCACACCTTTTCAACAACTTCATTTTACCACACTTTTTAATCAACATGGTTAGTAACATTTAAGTTTTGTTCTGTAGCCATAATTAAGTTTTCCATGCTTTATTTAAAGGTTAATTATACAAAAGATAAGCCAACAGTGTTTATGTTATGGCAATCAATATAAACATTGTTTAATGCAGAACCCCATAAGGGGCTAATACTACATTTCCTTCTCTACATACAGATACAACATTCTACATGAAGGATGATTTTACTAGTGTCAGGACCTAACTACCTTCTCTCTTTTTATATTCTATCATCTGCTCAAAACCATCCCAAATTTTAATATGCTTTATGCTTTAATTATACAGTAATCTATTTTCCCTGGAGTTTTTAATCACGTCCTACTTTTTGTGTTGTTGAAGCAAGATACAAGGATTTTTTACTACATCACTAACATCATCCAATCTGAGGCATGAAATCCATTCCCTTATTTTTACTGAAAACATTCTTCTTGGAACTCATTGACATTTTCTTGTACTTAATTTTTATTCACTTTGTTACATCAAAGCAACAAAGAAATCCAAAATAAAAACTGCCCAACATCTCAAATAAGGAGAATCTAAACAATGTTAAGACAACTGGATAAGAATCTAGAAAAATACAGACTTAGATCCATATCTCATACTCTGATACAAAAATAAACTTCAAATCACCAGAGATGAAATGTAAAATTTTAGTACATAGGAAGTAATAAAAGAAAACATGGGTAAATCCCTTTATGACTTTGGAGTAGTAAAAGCCTTTCTAACCATTACAAACTCTAAAAGTCATTAAAAATAAATAATTAATAGCAAAAATTAAACAAAAATCAAAACACAAATGACAAACTGAAGAAACTATCTGGCCCAACCCAGCATGGCTCAGTGGTTGAGTGTTAACCTATGAACCAGGAGGTCATGGTTCAATTCCCGGTCAGACTCCATACTATGGTGGGGGGGGGGGGGTGCAGGAGGCAGCTGATAAATGATTCTCTCTCATAATTGATATTTCTATTCCTCTCTCTCTCTCTCCGAAATTAAAAGGAAAAAATACCAATCTGAAGCTCAGAACACAGACAGCAACGTCTTATTTATGAGAAATGTAAAGAATTCATGGGAGCGATAGCAAGACTAGGAGGTCCCAGCACTTACACACACACACACACACACACACACACACACACACTTTAACTACTACCTACAACTGAAAATATAGCTCTAGAAGAGCTGTAGAGTACAATTAAGGAGCTGCAGCCCTGGCCGGTGTAGCTCAAAAATATTTTGAAACTCCGATACCAAAACCGACAAAGATACCACAAGACAAAAAAAAATATGGCCAATATCCATGATGAACACACATGCAAAATTTTTCAATAAAATTCTAACAAACTGAATTCAACAGCATATTAAAAGGGTAGCACACCATGACCAAGTGCAATTTATCCCTGTGCTACAAAGATAGTCCAACATAGCAAATCAATCGATGTGGTACTTAACCACATTAACAGAATGACAAATAATCATGTTCACCTCAATAGATGCAGAAAAAGCCTTTGACAAAATTCATTATCTATTCATATTAAAATCTCTCAACAAAACAGTTATACAAGGAACTTAACTAAACACAAGGCCATCTATAAAAAGCCCACAGTAAAAATCATAATCAATCCAGTATAAGTCAAGCACAGTACTAGAAGGTCTTGGCAGAGCAATTAGGCAAAGAAAAAAACATCCAAATCAGAAAGGGAAAAGTAATACTATCTCTATTTAAAGATAACATGTTCATATATGTAGAAAACTCTAAAGACAACAAAAAATACACTGTTAAAACTAATAAATGAATTCATTAAAACTACAGGGTACAACATCAACATACAAAAATCTGCCACATTTTTTCTATCTACAAAAAAAACACAAAATAACTGTAAAGGAAATAAAATTTTAAAAATTGAATTCACAATAGCAATAAAAAGAATAACATACTTAGGAATAAATTTAACCAACGTGGTAAAAGACTGACACTGAGTATTATGAAACACTGATTAAAAAAAAATTTTAAGATACAGATAAATGGAAAGACATTCTGTGTTCATGGATGCGAGAATTAATATTATTTAAAAATGGCCCTGGCTGGTTGCTCAGTGGTTAGAGCATCAGCCCATGGACCAAAAGGGTCTCGGGTTTGATTCCCAGTCAAGAACATGTACCTCTGTTCTGTTTATTCCCAGCCCTGGTTGGTCGCAGGCAACCAATCAATGTGTCTCTCACGTCGATGTTTCTCTCTCTCTCTTTTCCCCCATTCCTCCCTTCCTTCCACTCTCTCTAAAAATCAATGGAAAAAATATCCTCTGGTTAGGATTAAATATATATATATTGTTAAAATGTCCCTATTACCCAAAGTAATCTCCAGATTCAATGTCAATCTCTACAGAAATAAAATAAAACAATCCTAAGATTCATATTGCACCACTAAACACCCTGAACAGCTAAAGCAACTTTGAGCAAGATGAATAAACCAACTTCTAAATCTATTTCAAAACTGTGGTAATCAAAACAGTATGATAATGGCATAAAAACAGACATCTTGACCAATGGAACAGAATAGAGATTCCAGAAATAAATCCATACATTTACTCCAACTGCTCTTCAACAAGAGTGCCAAGATACTACATAATGAGGAAAGGGCAGTCTTCAATAAACAGTGTTGGGTAGCTACATTCAGAAGACTGAAATTGGACCAGTATATCACACTATACACAAAATCTTACATCATTACAAAAATCAACTAAAAATGTATTAAAAGCTTAAACATAGGATCTCAAACAGTAAAACTACTAGAAGAAAAAAAAATGGGAAAAGAGCTTCCTGACATTAGTCTAGGCCAGTGGTTGGCAAACAGCGGCTTGCGAGCCACATGCGGCTCTTTGGCCCCTTGAGTTTTTAGCAAAGGCCAGCTTAGGAGTACCTTAATTAAGTTAATAACAATGTACCTACCTATATAGTTTAAGTTTAAAAAATTTGGCTCTCAAAAGAAATTTCAATCGTTGTACTATTGATATTTGGCTCTGTTGACTAATGAGTTTGCCGACCACTGGTCTAGGCCAACAAAGGCAAAAACAAACAGGCAAGTGGGACTGTATAAAACTAAAAAGCTTCTGCACAGCAAAGGAAATAATCAACAGAGTGAAAATACAACATACAGAATGAAAGAAACATCTGCAAATATATCCAAAAAATGTCAGGAATTCATATACTCACTAGCAAAGCAAAACACAAAAACACAAATAATCTAATTTAAAAATGGGCTGAGGACCTGAATAGACATGTCTCAAAAGAAGACACATCCATGGCCAACAGGTATATGCAAATGTGCTCAACATCACTCATCATCAGGGGAATGTAAATCAAACCCACAATGAGGTATCACCTCACACTTATTAGAATGGCTGTGATAAAAAAGATGAAGTTAATGAGGATATGGAGAAAACGGAACCCTTATACTACCTTAATCAGACTAAAGGAAGAAAGTTTGTCATCTGCTTAAACAAATCCACACTATGGTGTGAATTACCTGATTAAGATAGTGACTACCAGGATCCTTCCACTGTAAAAATGTATTTTGCTCTCTGTAGTTAATGTTATCTATAGGATGATATTCTTAAATCATGTGAATATCTTCCCTCCAACAATCTTCAATTTACTTTTTAATCTAATTTTAATGTTTGTATTCCCTAACAGAATGTAAGTGCACCAGGGCAGAGATTTTGTCCTTTTTAATCACAGCTGTATCCCCAATGCTTAGAACAGTGCTCGGCACATAGTAGACCTTCTATATATACATACATACATATATGTGTATATATATGTGTGCGTATAAATATATGTGTGTGTGTATATATATATTTGAATCATCATTAGTTGTACACCTCTGTATTCTCTAAGACTGTGAACAACTTAAAGGCAAATGTGATGTTTTCTTCATCTTTGTATTTACAGAAAATAACCACATTACTTAGCAAGTAATAATGACTCAATTAATGTTATTTAAAATTTTAGGAACCATGGGTGAATCTGACATAGTATACAGGCCGGACTTATTTTCCTTAGTACTTAACCTATAAAGTATTAAAAACAATATATATCTAATTATCCTACCTAATAATAGACAAATATGCAAATTGACCATACCTTCGCTATGCCCACGATTGGCCAGGAGGCGCGGGGGGGCGGGACTCGGGGTGGCCAGGGTGGCCGATTGGGCGGGCAGAACTCTGAGCTTGCGTCGCCAGCGGCAGCTCGAGCTCAGTGTCTGCGCCATGGCTGTGCTGCGGCACAGAAGGGGTTTCTGGGGCAGCGAGCTCACGTCCCACCGCGGACCATCAAAAGCGGGGGCCTGCTGCCTGTCCACTCAGGCAGCAGGCCTTTCAGAAGCCTCCGCTGCGCTGGAGGCTTCTGAAAGGCCTGGTGCACCAGCGATCAAAAGCAAAAGCGTGGGATCTGGGTGCCTGTCTGCTCAGGCACCAGGCCTTTCAGAAGCCTCCGCCGCGCTGGAGGCTTCTGAAAAGCCTGGTGCACCAGCGGACAGGCCGTGATCGAAAGCAAAAGTGTGTAGGGGACCCTACACGTGCATGATTCAATCATGCACTGGGCCTCTAGTATTACTATAAAAATAATGAAAGCTATTTTAATATTTCTTTTTAAAATAAAAAAATGAAGCAAAAATCCTTCTAATTTGAAATTCATTTTCTAAGATAAAAAGTACTAAATTATATGTTATATACCATAGGTGAATTTTTTTATTAGCTTTGCATTGCTAGCTTACATGTTTAATGATATTTTACTGATACAATGCTAAAATGCCAAATTACTTTTTAAACAATACTTATTACTTTACCTGTAATGCTTTTAATGTTTCTTTCAATCCTTCTATTTCTTTTTCTTTTATTTCTGTAGCAAGTTGATATTTTCCCTTTAAGTAAAAAACTATATTTCAGTATTTTCCAATGTAAATAATACTATTAATGGGAAAATATAAGAGCTCAAGAACCAAAATCTCTACTGTAAACATAATACTTCACAGGCTTTACACTTGTATCCACACCACAACTTCTAAAGACTTTACCATATTGTAAAATTACAGTAAGTTGTTGATGAGATTATAAATATCATGAAATGGAAAATCTTATAACAACAAATTTTATCAGTAGAGCATTCTTGAGAACTTAGGAATACTGTATAATTAAGTATTGAATTCATATAGCTAGAATAAATATAATCTAACTAGAGGCCCGATGCACGAATTCGTGCATGGGTGGGGTCTCTCTGGGTGGCCTGCAGGGATCAAGCCGCCTGCAGCTCCTATCTGCCGCTCCCGCTCATCCTAGCCCCACTGTGCCTGCTGCAGGCTCGAGCCCAATCAGTCCCGATCAGGAGAGGCTAGCGTTGCTGCAGCAGTGCTTGCCAGCTAAGAGCCCTGCATCTGGCACCATCCCAAGGGGAGTGGCCTGTGGGATCAGGCTGAAACCGGCTCTCCGACATCCCCTAAGGAATCCCGGATTGAGAGAGGGCGCAGGCCAGGCTGAGGGACCCCACCAGTGCATGATTGGACTGGAGAGGGACCTTGGGAGGGCTCCAGGACATGTCCGGCCCATTTCACTCAGTCCTGATCTGCCGGACCCCAGCAACAAGCTAACCTACAGGTTGGAGCATCAGCCTCTTGGTGGTCAATGCACATCATAGCCAGCAGTTGAGCAGCCAGAGCATATCATTAGCGTATTACGCTTTGGTTGTTCGGTTGTTCTGTTCGGTCTATTTGCATATTACCCTTTTATTATATAGGATTAACAAGATACAGGTACATTTATCTTATAAATTTAAGGATATGGGAGAATTTTTAAAAGAAGGTCTTTAGCTAAAAATAACAAACTATAAATTATTAATATTATAAGTGATATGTTCATTGACATACTCAAAACATGTATTAACTATTAGATAGCAAAGGAAAATGTTTCATTCCAGATGAATTTCTAGGACTGTTTTAAGTTGTGTCCTCTTTTCCAGTTGGTTGGCACCCATATGACAATCATTTTAATGTTTTTTAAAGAAGGTAATTACATTAAAAAAGCACAAAAAATATTACACTTAATTGCAGTAGAGTGGAAATAGCATTAATTTGGGGGCTGAAGAGATCTGGGTTCTAGTCCCAATTTTACCACTTCAAAATGGGATCTTGAACTTCAGCAAGTCTTCCTAGGTCTCAATGTTCTCAATTGCAAAATAACAGTGGTCAAGTAACACGATTCCCTTGGGTCCTTTCTGTGTCTAAGATTTTCAGCAATTAACAGTTTACATTAGTGTATTACTAATGCTCCTTTCCATTATGGGGAACAATTGATACTTAAATACATTTAACCATGCTTTAAATTATTAAAAAATTAATACCTTTTCTTCTTCCAAGGCACACATTTTCATTTGCAACTACAAACAATTAGAAAGATTAAAATACAGGTAAGTAAACTGTTAACAGTGATTTACACAGTGAGATTATAGATATATTTTACATGATTATTGTTAGAACTTGATATAATGTGAATATGCTACTTTTACAATGAATGAGAAAATAAATAATAAAAAATATGAATGGAAGGAAAAAGCCAGTCAACAAAGGAAATGAATTAGAGACAACAATCATTCTTGAAAGTTTAGTTTTGCCCTCCAGAAGTTTTTTTCTTAAATATTTCAGTAATTTGCTATCTACTCATAAATAATAACATTTTCTAAGGGCACACTGTTATGAAATAAATACCATTTGTATTTGCATTGACAATATTTCCTAAAAATTTGAAAAATGCATGCAATAGTCTAATAAACAATGACTTTTTAAAACAGAAAAACTAAAGTAAAGTTGCCAAAGAAAACTAGTTAAATATTCCAAGCACTGCAAGGATATTAGGCAAAGTTGTGTTGTAGCAATATCTTTACTGATACAACTCCTAGGACAAAGGAAACTAAGGAGAAAATAAACAAATGGGACTATCTATCTATCTATCTATCTATCTATCTATCTATCTATCTATCTATAAGAGCCTAAGTGACCGAACGACGGGTTGACCAGTCGCTATGATGTGCACTGACCACCAGGAGGCAGACGCTCAACGCAGGAGCTGCCCTCTGGTGGTCAGTGCACTCCCACAGTGGGAGTGCCACTCAGCTGACCGACCCATCCCAGCGGCCCACCAGCCCAGGCAGCATCCACTCACTCCCTCAGTAGTCCTGCAGGTCCAATCTCTGGAGAACAGGACAGACACTGACAGACGGGTGCCACCAGCATAATCTCTACAGTGCCACCGGCCTTCTGGAAGTTGGCCTTAGGCACTGCAGCTGCTTTCCCTCCCGAGATGCTTTGCAAGGAAAGAAATGATATAAAAGCGGCCACCAAGTGGCTCCCAACAACCTGCGTGAACATCAGTAGGACGGATCTGGATCCTGGGCCAGCAAGGGCATTTCACCACCCGCCCGGAGGGCGAATCACATCCTGGGCCTCCCCCTACCTTCCCCGGGACAGGTGCCAGACATAGGTCTCATGGCTGGCGAGTGCCACTGCGGGCACCGCTGCGGTGGCATCAGCCCACGGCAGGTGCAGCAGGGCCCGGATGAGCAGGAGCGGCAGGCAGGAGCAGCAGCAATGGACTGCAGGTTTTGGCCCAATCCCCACAGGCTATCCCGAGGAACCCTACCCGTGCACGAATTTGTACACTAGGCCACTAGTATCAAAATAAAAAGCTTCTGCACAGCTAAAGAAACCACCAACAAAACAACAAGAAAGCCCACTGCATGGGAGAACATATTAGCCAATGTTATATCTAATAAGGGCCTAATCTCCAAAATCTATAGGGAACTCATACATCTTAACAAAAGGAAGATAAATAATCCAATCAAAAAATGGGCAAAGGACTTAAATAGACACTTTTCTAAAGTGGACATACAGAAGGCCAAGAGACATATGAAAACATGCTCAAAGTCACTAATCATCCAAGAGATGCAAATCAAAACGACAATGAGATACCATCTCACACCTGTCAGAATGACTATCATCAACAAATCAACAAATGACAAGTGCTGGGGAGGATGTGGAAAAAAAGGAACCCTTGTGCACTGCTGGTGGGAATGCAGACTGGTGCAGCCACTGTGGAAAACAGTATGAGGTTTCCTCAAAAAATTAAAAATGGAATTCCAATTTGACCCAGTAATCCCACTTCTAGTAATATATCCCAAGAAATCAGAAACACCAACCAGAAAGGACATATGCACTCCCTATGTTCATAGCAGCACAATTTAAATAGCTAAAATTTGGAAACAGCCTAAGTGCCCATCAGCAGATGAGTGGACTAAAAAACAGTGGTACATCTATACAATGGAATACTACGCTGCTATAAAAAAGAACTCTTACCATTTGCAACAGCATGGATGGACTTGGAGAGCATTATGCTAAGCGAAATAAGTCAGTTAGAGAAAAATAAATATCACATGATCTCACTCATTTGTGGAATATAATGAACAACATAAACTGATAAACAAAAACAGACAAAGAAGCATGGAACAGACTGTCAAACTTCAGAGGGAAGAAAGGGGAGGGTGTGTGTGGGAGTGGGTAAGAGATCAACCAAAGGACTTGTATGCATGCATATAAGCATAACCAATGGACATAGAGAGTAGGGAGGGAAGTGAGAGAATGTGCTGGGGGTGGCCGGAGAGAGGTCAATGGGGGAAAAAGAAGACATATGTAATACTATATGTAATACTTTAAACAGTAAAGAATTAAAAAAAAGAAATGAAATTTTTCTTTGGAATTTCTCCATCTAATTTTCTATATGCCTTGTTACATTCTAGAATCCTTAAAAATAAATAAATAAATAAATAAATAAATAAATAAATAAATAAATAAATAAAACAAAATAAAAAGAATCCCAGGGCACTCTCTCCTCTATTCTTCAGATACCTGGATATCCTTATCTAGCTCAAAGTCCCCTGTGATATCCTTATCTAGCTCAAAGTCCCTTGTGATATCAGAGATAAAGACTTGCTCTCCTAAAGAAGACTGCTATACATTTGGCTTCTGCTTCCTTACCCTTCAATTAAAACTCCCATAACTTTGATGAGGCCAATCTCAGACTAAAAGAAAGTTTATCATTTGCTTAAATAAATCTATGCTAAAGTATAAATTACCAATGACTTTAACCCACTAGTGATTTACAATGTGTACGTTTATTTCTTTTTATACATTTGTTTTTCTAAACACACATACACACCTATATGGAGATGAAGACAAAAAAGGGAGGGAGGAATGAATTTTTTAAAAAGTCATGTTGGAAAGGCTATAAGAAAAAACACTTCCAGAGGATATTTTTCAGGAACATATTTATTACACTTACACTTTCTAACTAGGGACTGAAAAGAGAAATTTGAGCTTGTAAAGAAGAGCTATAGAATTCAAAATAAGAAAGGAGTTGTTATTCAGTTCTTTAAAAATCTTTTTCTTTTCTTCTATTTTTCTACTAGACTTACTGAGTTGCTGATGGTTAATATTTATGAAGGCTTCGGTGCATGATAATCACATCCCCTCATCTTTTACATCTCCCTACTTGCATCTCTGCTTTTCATCAGTGATACAATTCTAGCTAGGGTAAAGAAGTAATGTTGAAAGGGTTAATATCCTAGGATACTCTAATTAAACAGAGGAAGGGGAGAAGGGAGAGAAAAAGAACACCCACATCATTAATCTAATTTATTTAGAACAGATGAAAACACATCTACAAGAAAATCGTTTTTCCAATTTCTCTCCATAACTAACTCATTCTACCACATTATACTCTTTATTATCAGTTATGATTCAAAATAACCTTATTCATTTCCTGCTTCCAATAATACGTTTTTGTGTGGGTCTTCAGTGTGTATGGAGAACAGCTTACAATATTCATAAAGGGGAGATGTTATATTTAATACTATAGTGTTTGTCTATCCTTTTGAAATTACCTGCTTTTTAAAAACTGCCATTGCGTCTTTGTGTTGCTTTGTTAATGTTTCCTTTTGATTCTGAAGAGTTTCCTGTTTTAAAAAATGATAAAAAGATATAAATTCTAGCAACTCTTTCAGTTTAAACTTTAATTAGTTACACTATGTAAATACAAGTTAAATATATTTGTTGCATATATAATTTCATGCTCCTGAAATGCAATTTTAAACCAATTTTATGATTTTTTAATTGTCATGGAAGCATCATACAATTATTTTGCTTCCAGTTGCTTCTTTATGATAAAATACATTGCTTTATTAGAATTTAAACTCTAAACATAGCTTGCTGCAAAGCTTTCTTCAAGAAAATATCTTCCGTCAAAAGTTATTAACATTCCTTGTACACAAGCAGACCGTAGTCTTAGAGTTTCCAAATAAACCAATTTTATGATCTAGGCACAAATATTCATATAGCAACATATGATTCTTTAAATGCTTTGAAATACTACTAAATTTTTACAAAACCAAAACTATCACAGGGCATTTAAAAATTTTTTAATTTTATTTTTCAGTTACAGTTTACATTCAATATTATTTTGTGTTACTTTCAGCTGCATAGGGTTAGACAATCATATATTTTACAAAGTGTTCCCCCTGCTATTTCAAGTACCCATCTGGCACTGTACATAGTTATTACAATATTATTGACAATATTCCCTATGCTGTACTTTACATCCCTGTGACTATTTTGTAACTACCATTTTGTATTTTTTAATCCTTTCGCCTTTTTCCCCCAGCTCCCCAACTCCCCAACTCCTTGCCCCTCTGGCTACCATTAGTCTGTTCTCTTTATCTATGAGTCTGTTTCAATTTTGTTTGTTTGTTTATTCTGCCCTTTAGATTCCACTAAGTGAAATCATACTGTATTTTCCTTTCTCTGATTGGCTTATTTCACTTAGCATTAATACTCTCTAGATCAGGCATCCTCAAACTACGGCCTGCGGGGCACATGCGGGTGTTTTTGCCGTTTTGTTTTTTTACTTCAAAATAAGATATGTGCAGTGTACGTAGGAATTTGTTCATAGTTTTTTTTAAACTATAGTCCGGCCCTCCAACAGTCTGAGGGACAGTGAACTGGCCCCCTGTTTAAAAAGTTTGAGGACCCCTGCTCTAGATCCATCCATGCTGTCACAAATGTTAAGATTTCATTCTTTTTTATGGCTGAATAATATTCCATGGTATATATGTACCACCACTTTTTTATCCACTCATCTATTGATGGGCACTTGGGCTGCTTCCACAGTCTGGCAATTGTAAATAATCCTATATAATAAAAGGCTAACATGCAAATCGACCGAACTGTGGAACGACTGGTCACTATGATACGCACTGACCACCAGGGGGCAGACTCTCAATATAGAAGCTGCCCCCTTGTGGTCAGTGCACCCCCACAGGGGGAGCACCAGTCAGCCAGAAGCCAGGCGCACAGCTGGGGAGCACAGTTGGCGAGAACAGCAGCAGTGGCGGGAGCCTCTCCTGCCTCTGAGGCAGCGCTAAGGATGTCCCACTGCGGCTTGGGGAGTGGGCCTACGCCGGCAGTTGAACATCCCCCGAGGGCTCCTGGACTGCGAGAGGGCACAGGCCAGGCTGAGGGACTCCCACACCAGGCCTCTACTGCTGCAATGAACATAAGGGTGCACGTACTCTTTCAACTTAAAGTTTTTGGTTTCTTTGGACACATACTCAGAAGTGAAATCACTGGATCATAAGGCAATTCCACTTTTAATGTTTTGAGGATCCTCCATACTGCTTACCACAGTGGCTGCACCAACCTGCATTCCCAACAAAAGTGTATGATGGTTCCCTTTTCTTCACATCCTCACCAACACTTGTTTGTTGATTTACTGAGGATAGCCATTCTGACAGGGGTGAGGTGATACCTCATTGTGGTTTTAGTTTGCATTTCTCTGATGATTAGTAACACTGAGCATCTTTTCGTACGTATCTTGGCCAACTGTTTGCCCACTTTGGAGAAGTGTCCGTTTGGGTCCTTTACCCATTTTTTAAATGGATTGTTTGTTTTTATGGTGTCAAGTTGTATAAGTTCTTTATATATTTTGGATATTAACCCCTCATCTACTGTACTATGGCAAATATCTTCTCCCATTCACTAGGTTGTCTTTTCATTGTTGATGGTTTCCTATGCTGTGCAAAAACTTTTAGTCTGATGCAGTCCCATTTGTTTATTTTTTCTTTTGTTTCCCTTACCCAAGGAGATATAGCAGAAAAAAATATTGCTAAGAGAAATGTCAGAGATTTTACTCTACCACAGGGCATTTTTGAAAAAAATACACATATATGATTCCATTTCTTTTTTCCCCTCCCCTGCCCACCCTTTTTGGTAGAAGTTCTATGTTCTGTCCTTCAGATTCAAGATAACTTTATATTTTTTCTTCTATTTTTATCAAATAATCCTCATAATTTAAAACTATTAGGCCTAAATGTAGCAGCCACTTTCAAATATTTCTGTTATTTGACTCCATGTCTCTTAATATATGTTGATTAAACAATGTAAAAATTTATGTATTGATCTCCTATTATGATAGTTTAGTTTTCTTGTACAGTCATTAACCTACATTTCCTCCCTCTATTCTTCCAACAGTTATATAAAAATTGTGGCTAAGTTAATAGTATTTTTACTACTCTGACTATGCAATTTTTATTCAATGCAGAGTCATCCTACCTAATAAAAGGGTAATTTGCAAATAACCATCACTCTGCTACACCCATGATTGGAGGCTGGGGGGGGGGACTTGGGGTGGCCTATCCAGCCGTTGAGAGGTGCGGGTCCCGCCCCCTGTGCCTCTCAACGGCGGCCGCTGCTGAGGGGGGACCAATGGGGCCGAGGGGGGACCGATGGGGCCGGCAGGAGGCGCGGTGGGAGCAGCGGCGGCGCCTGGTCCCGCCCCTCAGCGTTCGTGGGTCGGAGCGGTGGTGGCGCCCGGGTCCCTCCTATCACTGAGGGACCTGGACGGTAGCGGCGCCCGAATTGCGGATGGCGGCGTGGGGCCCGGCAGCTCCCGCCCCACACTGCCACCGCCACCGCTGGGGTCCAAGCCCCCACCCTGAAAGAAGGCGGAAGGAAAACTGGTGCCAGTAGCCAGGCGAAGGAAGGTCTATTGCACGATTCTTCATGCAAAGGGCCTCTAGTATAAGTGTATCACAATTACATTTCTATTCTCAGACAACTTTTATTTCTCCAGAAGTTAGCAATTGCTTTAAAATATTTTAATTCTCATAGCTAATTTTTAATAATTATCTTTTGTCACCTGAATTCTGATTCTAGTTTCTAGTATGTTACCTCCTGTTCCTATTTCAATATTGCCAAATAGTGAGAAGGGCTATCATAATTAATCTTTCAATATTTAGTGGTTAAAATTACCTTGGTGGAAAGGCATAAGAAGCATTATTAAAATGCTTTTAATATAGATAAGTCTAGAGAGAAAATAAAATCTAATATTCTTTTTAAAAATTTGGTTATAATATGTAACAACAACCTAGGAACACATGTACAGTTCTGAGGTTTCACTTCTTAAAAAATATTTTGACTCCTCTAAAACATACAATATATTTCTCAGATGTGAAATAGTTCACAGTTTTCAGCATTATACTCAGTATTATTCTTAGTTATTTTCTTATCAGAAAGCCTGAATAAAAATTATTCTCAATTTTCTGGAAGCCCAAATGTTAACAGTTTTAGTGGGAACTTTAATACTCTGAATTTGTTTAGAAAATTTAAAAATTGACTTTGCAATTAAAGATTAGAATACATTTAAAAACAATTGCTAAGAATGCTAATCTGAGAAAAAAATATACTCACATTTTGCCATTTAAGTTCTTGTGTCTCCACAATAATTTTACCAATCTGCTCTTCATATTGAATTTCTGCTTCCTACATCAAAAAGAAGAAAGATGCTAGGAAAATTAGGACCTTAAATCTTCCAGTTTTAGCTCTTACCACAAGAAAAAAGCTGGACAAATTGCAAATTTGCTTACCTGAGACATAAACTACTGAGTACTGATAAGAAACCTCAGCTAAAAGAACTTAATAAACTGCTAAAGGCAGAATGTGGGCCAGTGTAAGATTGTGAGTCCCCTGAGGGGCTCCAAAGGAAGTTTATACCTTCTACCAGGCTTTTTTTTTTTTTTTTTTAGGAAACCCACTGTACTTACAGGGAAGGATGGGGAAAATCCTGAGAAAGCTTTCTCTGGTGGTACTGGCTTGGGAGAAGAAGAGCAATTATAAGTCACCTTCTCTATTTCCCCTCCAGACCAAAAACCTTAATCTGTTGGGGAAAGAACAAAACAAAACAAAGCCACAAAACAACAACAGCACTACAGCTAAGGACACTAGTGGAACTGACCCAGGGGAAGGGCACTAACAGCCACAACTGAAAACTCTACCTTCCTTATCTCCCCTAAGGAACAAAAGTCTAATCTACAGAGGGAAGGGCAATAAAAACTGCAGCACAAGAGCACCTGCAGAAACCCACTGCGGGTAGGAGCAGAAGGCTAGGAAAATAAAACATCTCTAGGAAGAGCAGGAATACATGCTAAATTCAGCATTAAGTATGATGGAGGGATCAAAACTCTTGTGAAGACGCCACCGTGACAATCAGCCTTAATAAGAACATCAGAGAATGCCCTGTTCTCCCTCCCTCTATAACCACCCCACTAACAAGGAGAGGAGCTGCAAAGACAGACTCTCTCTCTGGGAAGCAGCACAAAGGAAAGGCCCAAAGAGTCAAAGGAAAAGGCCCAAAGCCAGACAGGAAGCAGTTATGTAGAAAACCCCTCTGATTCTGTTTAAAATAATGTAATACTCCAGAATCAGTCCACACCATAACACAAGGTATCACTAGAGAAATCTAAAGCTTCTGTTGAAAACTTCAACAGGCAGACTTGAAAACTGCGTGGTTGAGTATTGAAGGTGTGCCACACACACATGCAGAGAGCCCTTCTGCAAAGACTGGGAGGTGTGTGCTTTTTCCCTTTGGCCCAATGTATTTAAGGAAATCTCTGTCAAACAAAGCTGATAATTAAGTTAAAAAAGCACAATGATGACTTCAATAGCTATATATTACAAAAACTGCATCCTTTACAAAATTATTTCAGAAACGTCAAAAACAAAAAATGACAAGCAGCAATCTTGGTGAGGGAGAGAAAACTGATTTCTAAGGTTGCCACTTTTCAAAAGGGTAATGTCTAGTTTTAAACAAAATATTACAAGGCATGGGAAGAAAAAAAACAACAGGAAAGTGTGATCCATACACAAGGAAAGAAATGAATAGGAACTGTCCTTGAGCAATTACAGATGATGAACTTACTAGACAAAGACTTTAAATGAACAATTTTAACTAGCTCAGAGAGCTAAAAGAAACCATATACAAAAATACTGCAGCCATTAAAAAATTCATAAGGAATGCTAGGAACAAGGTCATGCTCTTAAATATGACAAGTTACAGAAATATACCAATTCTTCAAAAACCATAAAACTACCAAACCTCAACCTAGGTGATATAGACGATCTAAATAGCTCTACAACCATTAAGTTAATAGTTCCTAAAAAAAAACAAGTTTCCAGGCCAGATGGTTTCACTGAAGAACTCTACCAAACATTTCAAGATAAATTAACACTACGTTCACACAGACTCTTCCAGAAAAATACAACAGGAACACACTGCAACTCATTTTTTGAGACCTGTTTAACTGTGACACCAAAACCAAACAAAGATAATACAAAAAAATTAAACTAAGACCAATATCTGTGAGAAGTTTTGACAAAAAGAAATCCTCAATACCATGTTAGCAAGTGAAATCCAACAATGTATAAAAAATTATACACCATGATCAAGTAGAATGTTTTTATAATGATTTTTATTAATTTCAGAGAGATGAAGGGAGAGGGAGAAAGGAATAGAGACATCAATGATGAGAATCACTGGTCAGCACTTTTTGATTAATTTAATCCTAGGTTTAATTTTATGAGGTGAGTATTCTTCTCATTGCCATTTTATAGATGAAGAAACTGGGTTAGCAAGAGGATAAGTAACTTGTCTCAAGTCACATACTAGGTAAACCTAGATGATCTGTCTCCAGAGTCTCCTTAACACGTATTATATTATCTTTAAAAGACCATGGGTTCTGTAGAACAATATGGATTATGATCTATGTATCATATATGTTCTTTTCCTTCAAACACTTCGGAGTTTAATCTTCATATTCCACAAAAGTTAGAAAAACACCCTAAATCATATTAACTATTTTAAACATGTAAGTATATTCTGATTGTTTGGTAGAACATGTCAAAAAAAAAATAGAAATATTTGTTGAATGGAAAAATAGAATTTTAAGAATTACTACAAATTTTCTAATATTAATATTTTTCTATTTTAGAAATCAATGTAATAGATTAAGTTGACTAATATGAAAACAGCAGTTTAAATACTACTTAGGAAAGAGGTTTTTAAAAATATGAACTTTTAGGCTCTCCCCTATATATCAGATTTTTTCATCTAGAATACTTTGTAGCTAATCAAACCAAGAAACTATCTGAAAGAGTGATTAGTATTTTATTAGACAACATAAGAAACTGAATTGGGCAATTTTGTAGGAGGTGGATTATGAGTTTGAAAAAGAGAATAAAAGTACCCAGTTACAGTTTTGGCTGCTTGGACATGTGCCTGCTATACATACTATGTCCCTAAATCTGTTCAGGGTCAAGAATTAAAGAGGTCTGACCAATACATAGCCCATCTTGTAAAACTACAGCCTGAAGCAAGCACTTTTTAAAAAGCATGACACTTTCTAAAGGTTATAAAGAGTAAATAAACCATCAAATTACTCCTCTTTTATTGTTTTTATAAAACACTTAAATCCTTGTAGTCCTAAGGCAGCTAATAAAAAATAAACACTTTTAAGGTTCGATATTCTTGGATACTTTATTGAAGTTACAGATGGGATTTTCTCACCAAATTTAGTATTTTTTTATTCATTCACAATTTAATAATAATTTTTATTAATAACTTTTGAAAGCTGCTTGAAGAATGCATGGAAAATAAAAAGTTCAAAAAAAGTAAATAATTTTTAATAGAAAGCATGAAGTAAATTTTAAATCCTAATATAGTAGAAGCATATTATAATGTGACTTTCAGCAATGTGAATAACACCCATTGTATCAGCTTTCCATGTAATATAAACATATACATTCTACAAATCATTATAATCACAGAGATGTATGATTCCACTGATAGCATAACTAATTTTATGGGACACTGAAGTGCTGCTTTACCACATATTATACCATTAATTGCTCAGTTTTCTTTCACAATTTCCTTAGCAAATCATTGCTATTCTAGAATACCCAAATTTCCATTGGCTTTTATTTATTGCTAATGTAAAATTCCAAGATTTACTTCTGTTTAGATATTTAATAAATTTAAAGTATCCTTTCTCTGAACTCCCATAATGGTTTTGTCATAATCCGTAATACACACTATATGAGAGTATAGTGATTGATTTGTATGGTATGTTTTGACTATTAAAATTTAAATTCTCTTAGAGCAAGACTGAGTAGTTTTTCAAAGGTTATCAAAAAATGCATATTTTTAAGTTTGAAAGTTCTGTGATAGAAGTCTTTCATTCCCATTGTATAGATAATCTAGCTTAAAAATACTTAAAAATCTGGTTTATAAACTTTCAATCCACTACCAATATTTAGGATCTAATAGATTTTACATTAAAGTATTTTTAAAAATATATTTTTATTTATTTCAGAGAGGAAGGGAGAAGGAGAGAGAGAGATAGAAACATCAATGATGAGAATCATTGGTTGGTTGCCTCTTGCACGCTCCACACTGGGGATTGAACCCACAACCTTGGCATGTGCCCTGACGGGGAATCCAACAGTGACCTCCTGGTTCATAGGTCGACAATCAACCAACTGAGCCACACCAGTGGGGCTACATTAAAGTCTTCAATAATTGGAAAAGCTAACAGTTCAGGGCCCATTTTTTTTCTATATGGCAACAATTTTCTGAAGCTGAATCAGAGATAGGTTGAACTGAAGACATAGTTTCTCCAGTTCAAATACAATTCCTACCCTATTCCCATCATATGCCACTACCTGAATCCAAAGGAAGTTGAATTTGTGACCCTTCTGCTATTGTTCATCCCTACTCATCAGTTATTCTGTCTACCTATCAGACAAGGGAATTTACCAGAAATGGTGTCTAACTTCTAAAAAGCAAACATAAATTCAATATAAACTTTTTTGTTGATTCAGATTGTTTATCTGAAGGTAATTATAATTTAAAATTCTTTTTCCCCAATAAATTATTATAATTATCAAATTAGATCCATAATGGAAAAAAAGGGTCAAGTCCCCTTTCTCTTTTGTTAATTCCAGCATAGGTAAGTAGTAAAATGTAGTTCAATTGAGTAATAAATCTCTTTCTTTGACTTTATTACCTATTGTGCTTACTTCTTTGAAGAAACTTTACTATCTAACCCTCTACAATATTGACCAATTTTATGTTGACTGCGTTATTCATTCTAGTTAACTTATTAAATATATATTAATGGAAGAACATTAGACAAGGAGCAGAGAGATCAGAGTATCAGTCTCTTAAAATTCTCTGGATTTTAGGTTGGACTAGAAGCTACCTCAGGCCACTTCCACCTCTAAAATCCTACAATTTCATGAACCTGCAAAAAGACTGATTATTTAGAATACGTCTCTAAGATCATACAGAAAATGAAAGCAAAAAGAGATGATTCTGACAATTGCCATTCACCCATTTACTAGGGGCTAAGAAAGTGAGGCAGTTCTACCAGCAGTTTTCTGAGGATTGACTTAGTGTTCAGGACCCACTAAAGAGGAGGAATTTTGGAAGATATCCCAGGATTTTAGTTGGAAGTCCAAACATCTACACTCTTAGAGGGTGGAAATAAACTAGCCCTTACAAAAATGGAAACTGAACCTCCAGTGACCTCAATCTCTGATAGGTAAGATGACCTGCCCATCCTTACAGAAGCAAAGTAAACCTCTCTAGAAGAAGATAGCATGCAAAGCCTCAAATTTTCTTTGCAATTTTTCATGCACAAAGTCATTTAATCAAAATTCACCCTACATTTCAGAAAATAAGGTCAAATAACAAAAAATCATGAGAGAAAAAACAGATAATAGAAATGGATCTACAAGCCCAGATATCAGAGTTTATAGCCATAGACATTAAGATATATGAAATAATATGCTAAAAAATATATAATAAAATGAATTTCAGCAGAGAATTGAAAATTACAAAAGAACCAAAAAGAAAATTTAGAAATACAAGAAATAAAATTAAGAATTCAATAGCTTGACTTTATCAGCCGATTAAATAAATGGAAGAGAATATTAGTGAACTAAAAGGACAGAAGAAAATAACCACACTAAAACATGAACAGAAAAAGGAAAATATAGACAAAAAATCAGTAATGATATAGGAGATGTGAACAAGATTAACAAAGTTGGCCAAATTCATATTCCTAGAACACTACACCCAAGAAATAGAAAACACACATTATTTTCAAGTTCATCTATGTTGGAATATTTACCAAAATTGATTATATCCTTGACTAGAAAGCAAAGCTCCACAAATACTAAGTGACTGAAATTAAATAGAGTATGTTATCTGATACAGAATTATGCTAGAAATCGTTTTTTTAAAGTTAACAAAAATAAAATTCTCAAATATTTGTAAAAGCAGTAATACACTTCTAAATAACTCATGGGTTCAAAAAGAAATTTCAATGAAAATTAGAAAATAATTTGAACTGAATGATAATGAAGATAAAATATGTAAAAATTGTGTGACACAGCTAAAACCATACTGAGAGAGGTTTACAGCTTTAAATACTTTGTTAGAAAAACAAAGTTAAAATACCCATCTCCAAAACTTCAAAACAAAAAGAACAGAAAATTAAGTAAAATAAAGAATAAAGCTAAAAGAGATCAATAAAATAAATACACAACAGAATCAGAAAAAACAAATTTAATTTCTTGACAATACTAGCATAATTGACAAACCCTTGTAGAGAATGATCCAAAATTCCTACTCATTCATAACATCTTGTATATCATCATATCTGGCCACCATCTTTTCATTAAGGAAGGATAATCTCTATTCCAAAGACTATAAAATTATTTCTTATATTTTATAGTATTTGTATATTTTTTCTTTACACTTTATATTTGTATGTGAATTATGTATGAATTGTTCAAGTGCCCTGTATTGACTTCCTTCTTTTCCCCCATTGGATTTATTCTTTTACTGATCTATTTGTTCCTGCAACAATATCACATTTTTAATTATTACAGTACTAGAGGCCCAGTGCATGAAACTTGTGCACTCGGGGGTGAGGGTGGGGAGGGGTGTCCCTCAGCCTGACCTGCTCCCTCTCGAAGTCCGGGAACCCTGCAATCGATCGCCCCACGGAGGAAGGCCCCGCCCACCCACTACAGCGCTGCCGCCGGGTAGCCTGGGCCTCCCTCTTTGTGGTGATCTTGGAGCCGCCTGATTGAATGCCCCGCTGGCCAGTGGCCTGGGCCTCCCTCTGCGGAATGATCATGGGCCGATGGTGGGGCCACTGACCAATCGCATCATACCCGCTTTGTCAGGCCTGGTGCCAGTGCATGTCATAGTGTGGTCATCTGGAAGGTCGTTCCGCTGTTTGGCCATTCGGTCGATTTGCATATTACGCTTTTATTATTATAGACTGGAGAAGCCTTTAATATCTGATAGACCAAGTAGCAATTCTTTTTTTTATTTTCTATCTATACTCATACATTTTTTTCTAGCTAATGACATATGACATATAACATTGTATTAGTTAAGGTGTATAACATAATTTTGTATATATTAATACATTTTCTTACAGATATAACTTTAGAATCATTCTGCCAAATTCTAAAAAACATCCCACTGGTTTTTTATTGGCATAACACTAAACTGTTGAGTCCTATCTTGGTCTGTCCAGGCTGCTACAATAAAATGCTATAGACTAGGTGACTTATAAACAACAGAAACTTGTTTCTCATAGTTCTGGAGACTGGAAGTATGAAATCAGGGTGCCTACATGGTCAGGTTCTATGTCTGGTGAGAGCAGCTTCCCAGTTCATAACTTCACGTAGCAAAAAGGGCTAGAGCCCTGTTGGGCCTCATGACCTAATTACCTCCCAAAGCCCCACCTTCTAATTCCATCATACTGGAAATTAGGTTTCAACATATGTATATGGGGGGACACAAACATTCAGACCATAGCAGATCCTTTGAAGAAACCTCTAGAAATGAAAATGTAATCCTTGAAATTAAAAACTCTCATCAAGGTTAGATAGCAGAAAAAAAAACACATTTGAAAAGACAGTTAGGAAATAACAAAATGAATTACACATGCAATAAATGAAAAAATACAAAAACTATAAAACAGTTAAGAGTCATAACAGATAGAATGAAATGATCCAATATACTACCTAAGGGGAATTCCAGAACAAGGTAATAGAAGAAAAGAAATAAGGGAAGGCAACACTCGAAAAGATCACAGCTAAAAATTTTCCTACAAAAGGAGTCCCAAGAAACATTGAACAGCTTTGAACAATATTGATCTCGTGCTAAAATTTTTATACTAGATGTCTCTTTCCTAAAAATTTCAGAGTTATCACTTTTAAACTAAGAATATTTTATTTTTTGAATTCAGAATACTTACTATATACATTTATTTTGTCAATTATGTGTTATCTTGTTTCATCATTTAATCATTTCATAGGTACTTAACTTATAACTTTAACAAAAAATGTAATCTTCTAACGAAGAGTTTTTTTAATCATCCACAGTGTCTAACTATGGTGCTATCTATGCATTCCAAGGTATTTCAACAAATATTAGCTGATTTATCAAGTATTTAACAATCTGAAAATCTACTATATTTTTTGGTTTGTAAATTCTTATTTCCCATTCCCTGAGGTCAACTAAATTTATCCTTTTCTCTTTTACTTCATTATTTGGACTGTATTTCTTCTTTCTAAATAAGAGCTTATTTTGTTAGGTCTTTTTTTTTTCTTAAACCAAAAATTAAACGGGACAAATCCAGTTATCTATTAAAATAGCACTTTAAAAAGGTACTTACCCTTCGCATACGTAATTCTTCTAATGCTTCCAATAAACTAGTTCTGAAATCTAATAGCTGAATAGAAAACAATGTCTCTGAAGAACTTTGAAGAGCAAAGGTAGATGATGATGAGTCAATCTTAAAATCGTTCTCCATGTTGACATTTATTTTCTGTAATGTAAAAAAAAAGCATTTTTCTAGGTTTTCAAGTAAAAGCACAGTTACCATAAAAATGTAACAACCGGTATCCCATAATCCTCCAGGGCTAATAGTGAGTAAGTTTTGTCATTACTCCTATTCTGATCTTCATACACAAAGCACTTAGCAAAACAATGATTGATTTTGGTTCTCTGTGGCTGATCTTTTCTGTTACTGTAGTACCCTCCAGGACTAAATCTCCTGCCCCTTCCATCCTTCTCCTAAAGGCTGGGTTCCTAATGTAGCAGGCAAGGTTTGGCCCTTCACTAATTGTTTTACACCAAGCCTGAGATAAACATTGTGCCTCCTACTAGAGGCAACCAATCAATGTTTCTCTCTCAGAAAGAATTTGGAGGAAAATGAATCATTTTCAGAATCAATCTTCCCAGAACTACAAAAAATATGGGTTTGCAAAGAGCTCATTAAGGGCTGAACCAAGACACATCATGGTGAAATAATGTAACACTAGAGGAAATGGAAAGGATTCTATAAGCTTTAAGAAAGGAAAAAAAGTTTTTTCCATACAAAGGACTAAGAATTACATTAGAGTTTTCAATATCTTCAAAAAAAATTAGGGTTTGCTTTAGGAGCCCATATAAAATGAAAACTAGAATAAAGAAGCTAAGCCTTCAAAATTAGGGGAAAAGATTACCCAATGGAATTTGCCAGCCATGCAAAAATGTGAAGGTAAAAGGTATTTTCAGACATGCAGTGTCAAAACCAATTTATCTTTCATGCATCCTTTCTCAGGAAGCTACTTAAAGATTTCTCCAAGAAAGAGGAAAGTATGAGATACAGGGGATCCTACACAAGAGAGGAAAAGGATCCTAGAACTGTGAAGGGGGGTATAAAGATGACACTGGAACAGCAAACCTTGAGATCAACCAGTCCAAATGGAAGTGGTTTAGTACACTCTAGTAAAAAGTTCATCAATAGGATGAGATTAACAGATTACCAACTGTTTTTAAATTAGTAATAAGAGGTCCATATATCTGGGAAAAGTATGAGGCTGAGTTAGTAATGAATACATTAAAAGTCATCAATAGGAGAAAAAAGACAAATTGGGGGGTGGGTATTGTATAGGTAAGGAAAAAATTATCATAGCACACTCCAAAGGTTCAGCTGTGAATAGCATTTATGTGGTCATAAATTACTTATAAAATCAAGATTATGAAATAACTATATGGTGAGGATAGTATGTGAAGGGGGAAGAATTAGAGCAAAGGTGAAAGAAAAGTTAAATCTTCATTTGTCATTATGGAAAGTCATTAGATAATGACTAACACTGGAAAATCAAGATGTAGCAATGATAAGCACATTATTATTTAGAGATACGGAAGCAAATGTCTGAAGAATCAGCTAAAATAGTTTAAAGTAGTTGCTCTATGGGTCAAAGTGCAAAAAAGTTTTTACAACGCTATTACAAGCAAGCTTGATAAAGTCAGAAATGAACCAGTTTTGTGGTAAATATAGTTTTCTGCGCTTCTGAAAAAGACATATGTATATTTGTAGATTACTATAACAGAATCCAAAACATGTGGATTCAAATTCTATCTCCTCTTACTGGCTGTGTGACTTCCCTAGAGTTCAGTTTCCTCATCTGCATAACAGAGACAATGACACTTATTTCACTGTGTGAGGATTAAATGAGGTAATGTATTTAAGTCTTGGTTTATCACAAAGGTTTAATAGCCAGTGACTACGCATCAAATGGTTATGGGTTCGATTCTGGTCATAGGTTGCAGGTTCGATTCCGGGCCCCACTCAGGGTAGGTGCAGGAGGCAACACGATAGACGTGTCTCTCTCACATCAATGTTTCTCTCTCTCCTCTCTCTCTCTCTCCTTCCCCCACTTCCGTTCTCTTAAAAAAAAAAAAATCCTCCAGTTAGGATTAACAAAATTAAAAAAAAAAGAAAGAAATGAGGATGATTACATGTACAAAATGTGCCTTTTTGATCATTTAAAAGAGACATGTAATATTTAATTTGAAGCTTCATACTTACTTTAATCTTAACAAATCAAAATACTCTCATATTTCAATACTATTATTATAAGTATCTCCAAAAATGCATATGCCTTCCCATATTTTGAATCACAACTTGAATAGCTGAACAATGATTCCATAAAGGAAAGTAGTCATTACTGGCCGGGTAAGCTCAGTTGGTTAGAGCATCAACCCAATACACTAAGGGTGGGGGTTAGATCCCCAGTCAGGGCACACAAAAGTAACCAATGAATGCATAAATAAGTGTAACAACTTGATGTTTCTCTCTCTCTCTAAAAAATCAATCAATAAAAAATTTTTAAGTATATGAAAAAGCTTTCTTTATTAAAAAAAAAATCCTGACTATCTTTATTTTTAACACTTGGCTTCTAAGTGTTACTAAAAAAATTTTCTTGTAAATAGTTCATTTATTTATAGTAATTTATAATACTAAATTTATTGTTTATAATACAATTATTTATAACAAATATTAGTTATAATAAATATATTCTATTTATAATCACTTAATTGTTTATAATATTTCATTATAAAATATACATTTGAAAAATACATTTATTATAAAATACTTAAAGAATTATAAATATATTACAAAATGATTAAAACATTACCTCAGCATTCACCATATTACTGACTCTGTATTTTATAGTATTGCTATTTTTCATTTAAAAAGCTTTATTTTAAGCACGTAATAAAAATCTGTCTTTTACCACAATTAAATGCCAGAAAGGCTTTTAAATCTTTGAAAGTATTTATTAAAAAATTACATCTTAAATACTCTACAGTGGAAAGTAAGTTAGTCTATAATCCTGATAGGGGTCAGAGTAATAACACAAAATGGACAAATTACACTGTCATTCTACTTAAATTATTTAAGTTATTTAATTTGACCTGTAGACAGTCTCTTGTCTTCTCATCATGCCTGACTATTAAGTGGGAGGTCTTCATTCATGATGATCCTTTAATAGAAGCAAAGCTTTCTCCATTTAACCCATGCTGTTATCAATCATGTACAGGGATAAATGAGCCTGTAAGATTTTGCCAGTATCACAAATGACACTGTGACCTGAGGCCAGCATCTTTATTTGCTTCTCCAGTGATTCACTTCAGCAGATATTAACCAATTTTATAATCCATGAAAGGCAAAATTAAAGGACACCATCCATAAAACAGAATAATTCCTATCAGCAACAAAGTGATGTGTGTATTATCTTATAAATTATATGACCATACAGTGTGGTAATGTAATGAAGTAAAGATGGTAATAATCAAATGCCTAGGGCAAACGCTAATATGCATTTAATCACACAGCATAAAGCCGTTTGTCACTACAGTTGAATGCATGTGTACATAAAATACATGAGTCACGTCCTTATTGTTATACTATAACAGCATCAATTTCACACTATCATTTCACATAATAACGACTGTGAGCTTTGACATTAGCTAAAACATTAATAGAGTGTAAACAAAATCAACAATAGCTGTACAAATACCAAAAATTGATTTTTCAGTAACTAAAGTATTTTCCCCCAAAATTCTTTGTTAAAAAGCTATAACTTCCAAGTTTCCTTTTTTTAATAGCCCCTACGTTGGTATCATCATATTGCATTTATTCTCAGGAATACTATTAGTACTTAAACTATATGCTATATCAGTCTTATAAGCATATCTCCTTCATAAGTAATTATAAATATAAAATTTAGATGTGAAATACGGGTGACATTTGTCACAAAAAGTGAAAACTGTATATATATGCATACATACATGTTATATATATAAAAGCTAGTGTGTATATATATATATATTTGAAGAGACAGTGTGTAAATATATTTTAAAAGTATTATATGTATACACCTAGTGTATGTATATTTCTTTAAAAGACTGAGAAAAAATTACCAAAACATGACTCATATTCTATCTTGTATAAGCAATAGTTGTGTTAACCATTATATTGCAAGTTCCTTGATTAGTGCCAAATCTCATTCACTTTTATATCCTCACATTGCCCAATACAATAATTTACAAAAGTCAGGCACTCAATGTTTCTCACATTGCATGTTGCACTGTATTTAACAGAACACTTGCATCCTTTGGAAAGGTGGGGAGTAGGATACTGGGAAACTGAGACAAATAAAGTCACATGTGCAATCAGAGTGTTTCCTGTATCTGTGATAAACAAACTTTGATAGGTATCACAACACTAGAAAAGGCCTAGAGAACAATAATTATATAATGAGGGAAAATGGAAAAGCATCCACATACGAATTTTTAAAATGACTTTTTATATACAGAGTAGAGGCCCAAAGCATAAAATTCGTGCAAGGGGCTCAGCCCTCGCAGCCTCAGCAGCCCCAGCCAGCCCTCGCAGCCCCAGCTTCATCCAGAAGGTCGTCCAGACGGCTGTTCAGTCTAATTAGCATATTAGCTCTTTATTATACAGGACTAGAGGCCTGGTGCATGAAATTCGTGCATGGGTAAGGGTCCACAGGCCTGGCCGGTGATCAGGGCCAATCTGTGGGGTGACTGGTGGGGCAATCAGGGGGCCCCCCGCGGGCACCTGCGTTGGCCAGCCTGGCGCCGCCTGCTTGCCAGCACCGCCCCCTGCCGCTGCTGGTCCCTCGGTGGGGCAACCAGCGGGGCAATCAGGGGGCCCCCACTGGCACCTGCCTTGGAGGCAACCAGTGGAGCGATAAGGGGGTGGCGCCCACTCACTGGCCAGCCCCGCCCACTGATTCCCCCACCACGGCCACCAGTCACCTCCCTCTGTGGGAGGCAACAATCAGTGGGGCAATCACTTGCTCACCAGCCGCCCCAACCCCTGCCCTCACCGGCCAGCCCTGACCCCTGCCACTGCCGCTGCTGGTTGCCTCCCCCTGCAGGATGACCAGTGGGGTGATCAGGGGGCCCCCGCTGGCACCTGCCTTGGCTTGCCTGGGACCTGCAGTCTGGGGACAGCTCCTGCATTGAGCGTCTGCCCCCTGGTGGTCAGTGCGCATCATAGCGACCAGTCATTCCACCACTCATTCTGCCGTTCGGTCAATTTGCATATTAGGCTTTTATTATATCTATATCTATCTATATAAAAGGCTAAAATGCAAAGTGTCCCCTCAGAAGTTCAACCGGAGACCAGGAGTTCAATTGCTCGCTATGACATGTGTTGACCAACCAGAGGGCGGTGTTGAACAAAGGAAGGCCCCGGCCAGCAGCCAGAAAGAAGTTTGGCCGGCAGCTGGAAGGCCCCGATCAGCCCCGATTGCCGGCCAGGCCTAGGGACCCTACCCATGCATGAATTTCATGCACTGGGCCTCTAGTAGGCTAATAAAAAACAGTGACATAATTCAATAAATCTCTGTTCAAGAAACTGCAGGTGATACATATTTGAGTCAATGGTATTTACCTTCAAGGTCTGTAAAAGTGAATAGAGCATTTATTCAAATAAGTGTAACCCCAGACATGATAACACTAAGCATGATATAAAACACACCACAGATAGCCCTGGATGGTGTGGCTCAATTGGTTGAGCTTTGTCCCATGTACTGAGAGGTCACTGGTTCTATTCCCAGTAAGGGCACATGCCCAGAAGAGGGCATGTAGGAAGTAACCAATTGAGGTTGTCTCAATGTTTTTCTCTCTCTATCCCTCTCACTTCTTTTCTCTCTCTCTCTTAAATCAATAAAAACACTTTTTTTTTTTTTAAAAGGCACCATAGATTAAAAAGGGGGCTTTAAGTGTTTGGAGAGTTCAAAGTACACAGTGCCAAAGCCTCATTTATGTTACCTATAAAATAAGAATGCTAAACTAAGTTTAAATTTTTATTTGTTAATTTGGAAATAACCTCATTAACCAAAATAATTATAAGTGCAATAGCAAACTGGAGTAAATGGTATCAGGGCTACTTGTAGCAGTGTAATTCTGATCTAATTAACCTATGGAGAAGAATTCTTAGGCTATTGAGGAATTCAAGAAATAGTTCAAAGGGAAATGGAATTTGGCAGAAGGATAACATGGTAGTTCTTACTGACACAAATTGATCTGGAATATAAAAGGGAGATCCATGAGCAGTTCTCACAAAATGAGATATAGGTAGTAGTTTAAGGTTATAAATAATCAAGGAAAGGTTAGGGGATAGGAGAAAAATGGAAACATTTCACATCTTACAGAAAGAAGCCAGTAAAGATCAAGGGATTAAATATGAAAAGAGGGGATAACTGAAGAAATGAAGTCTTGGAGTTAGGTAAAAGAGAAACACATTGTTGAATGATTAACCTTAGGAAAAAAAGAACACACTCTTTTCTTTCTTAGGAAGTACAGTGAAGAATTATGTGATAGGGTCAAGATACAGAGATTGTTGAGGTTCCAGAAGGGAATAGAATATTATAAAATCAAGTGTAAATCTGACATTGTTAAATAAATTGCAAAATACCAGAACTAAGGGGAGTTTTAAAGTCTGAAAATATTAATGTAAATAAAGAAAGAAAACAAAAAGTTTTCATCCATTCAATAAATAGTTGTTGGCCCTTCTATATTCAAAAACGTAATGATTTTAAAAAAACAACACAGAGACCTTGTGCTCAAGGAACTGTGGTAGAGAGAGATACAAATATATAAAGGTAAGTATAATACAACTAGAGGCCCAGTGCACAAATTCGTGCACAGGTGGGGTCTGGCCAGGCGCCCCGATCAAGGCCGATGGGGCCAGGCCAGCCAGGGGGAGGGGACACAGGAGGTTGGCCAGTTGGCTCCGCCCCAATCATGGTTGAGGCCAGCCGGGGGTGGGGAGGCCTGCGGGCGGTTGGCTGGCCAGCCCTGCCCGTTGGTCAAACTCCCGGTCGAGGGGACAATTTGCATTTTAGCCTTTTATTATATCGGATGTGCAGTGGTAGAGATCCCAGAGAGTTTTATGGTAGGAAAAAGAAGGGGCTTCTAATCCAGCAAGGTCAGCAACTACCTGGAGAAAGTGAGGTCTGGGCTAAAACTCTTAAAAGTTAAGAAGTTAGCAAATTGAAAGATTAGGTAACGGTATTTTAGAACAGCAAAACAGCATAAGCAAAGGCACAGGTGGAAGAAACAACATTTTATTTATTTACTTTAACACATTTTTATTGATTTCAGAGAAGAAAGGAAAGGGAGAGAAAGATAGAAACATCAATGATGGGAGAGAATCATTGACTGGCTGCCTCCTGCATGCCCCACACTGGGGATCGAGCTGGCATTCTGGGTGACCAGAATCAAACCTGGGACCCTTTGGTCCAAAGGTCAACTCTCTTTCCACTACACCAAACTGGCCAGGGCAAAGAAATCTTATATGAAGAACTAAAAGCAGTTTGAGATTAAAGTCTAACATGAAAGGCTGGGAGAAGATGCAATGAGGCTCAAGAAGCAGGCAGGTCTTGAGGGTCATGTATTGCCACATTAAGGAGCCTGAACAAATTAATACCTATACATTTTGCTCTCTCATATAGAATGCCTTCCTCTATCTTTGTTTAAACATATTTAAAAATCAGATCAAATTCCATCTCCTCCATGAAGTTTTTCTTATGAATCCAGCTCACACCAATTTCTCCTTTTTTGGACTGTACTTGTTGCCTGTACCATGTGATCAGTACTTTAGTGTGTATATTGCCCCATTCTCTTATTGTCTATTACATATAATTTTGTATTTTTACATCAATTTAGAATGCTTCCATTAACAATGTTATTTTTTCATTTACTGTTTCATGTTATTAAGTTGCAGTGGGAAATATGCTTTGGGAACACTTGGTAAATATTTTAATTATAAGTTATGCAAAATTAAACACCTACTGTATTTTCCGGCGTATAAGACGACTGGGCGTTTAGAAGATTTTCCTGGGTTAAAAAGTCGTCTTATACGCCGGAAAATACGGTAGTTTCTTGAAAGAAAGTATTTTATACCATTACTAGAGGCCCAGTGCACAAAATTCATGCACGTGGCGGGTGGGGAGTCCCTCAGCCTGGCCTGCACCCTCTCACAATCCGGGACCGCTGGCTCCTAACCACTCGCCTGCCTGATTGCCCTTAACCACTCTGCCTGCCTGCCTGATCACCTCTAACCCCTCTGCCTGCCTGTCTGATCTCCAGTAACTGCTCACCTCTAACCACTCTGCCTGCCTGCCTGATCGCCCCTAACTGCTCGCCTGCCTGCCTCATCACCCCTAACCACCTCTGCTTGCCTGCCTGGACACCCCTAACCCTAACCTCTCTGCCTGCCTGCCTCATCGTCCCTAACCACTCTGCCTGCCTGATCACCCCTAACTGCTCACCTGCCTGCTTGATTGGCCCTAGCTGCCTCTGCCTCAGCCCCTGCCGCTGCAGCTTTGTCCGGATGTCCATAATGATGTCCAGAAGGTCATTTGGCTGTCTGGTCTAATAAGCATATTATGCTTTTATTATTATAGATGAGTAAAATATTCTCTATTCACAATAAAATATTTGCCAAATTTCTCCTTGTTTTAAAAAAAGGAATAGGGATTCCATATACAAGATTTTAAATTTAGAAATATTTAATTCTAAAAATGAATGGTTTGAGGCATGTGAAGGAAATGAAAGAACTGGAAATTCTCTTCATAAGGTTCATTATGGGACATGAAATGAACTATTAATGGAATTTTAAATTTAATTAGTCTAATGCAATACAAAAGAGATCTTTGGATCAAGTACATAAACACTAATTTTGGCCACCTTGTAAATAAAATGTAGGAAAATCCTTTAAGTATTTCTTAAAACACTAATAACATTTAACTAATCTAAACTTCAAATTTTTTCAGGCTGATTCTAAAGCAACTGGATATTTATTGCTCATTGAACTTAAATTAAAACTAAGAGTTTTAGTTTTATATGAAATTAATCAGTGCCAGAGAATTTCATAAAGGCTTTTTTTTAATAACAAAATTTCCATTGGTCATATTAAAACTAAGAATGTTGAATGGCTTGCTGATATTCTCTATCATGTCAATATTAGGAAATAAAATGAGTTATGAAAATTACATGAATAACTTACAATAAAAATTTTCACCTAAAATAGTCATATTACAACAAAAACATTTTTACCTTTATTATCTACATAATCATTTCCCAAAGTGTATTCTAAAGGGCACAAGATCCATAAGATACATCTCTAAAAACAGGTTCTCTGGTCAAATAAATCTGGAAAATGCTGCATACTAACTCCCCATCTTAGAGAATAACAGTGCCATCACATAGTTAGAAGCTGTTTAACCCAAATTTCCCAAGTTTATCTTGACCACGGAACACTTTAAAAAATTAATAATGCAAACTAATACTCTCAGAAGCATGTGTTCCAAAGAATGTAATCTGTATAATTGTTTTATGTTCTCACTTTGCTAGTGTTCTGATTTATGAAAATTAATTTCCCAGTAAGAAACACTATCTCCATTCAACAATTTCCAGGACTGATAAAAGAATATTAACTTCAGCCAAAACCGGTTTGGCTCAGTGGATGGAGCGTCGGCCTGTGGACTGAAAGGTCCCAGGTTCGATTCCGGTCAAGGGCATGTACCTTGGTTGCGGGCACATCCCCAGTAGAGGGTGTGCAGGAGGCAGCTGATCGATGATTCTCTCTCATCGATGTTTCTAACTCTCTATCCCTCTCTCTTCCTCTCTGTAAAAATCAATAAAATATATTTAAAAAAAAAGAATATTAACTTCATCAAAGGTATTTACCATTACATCAACCACTTCCTTCAACCACACACAGCCTTGTATGTTTACCTCGGTGTGTTCCAGTAATATGTGCTTCAAATAAAAAATAGGACCCAAGTTCTAGTCCAGTAAAACTATAGATTGTGGTTCAAGAAATCAATGTAAAAGGTCTTTTTTTAAAAAGACTCTTTTTAAATGAAAGGCTAGGCTAGCCCTGGCTGAGTAGCTCAGAGTGTCATCCTGGTTTGATCTCTGGTCATGGCACATAAAAGAAGCAACCAATGGCTGACTATGTGGCTCAGTGGTTGGGCATTAACATATGAGCCAGGCGGTCACAGTTAGATTTCCTGTCTGGGACCCATGCCGGGGTTGCAGGCTTGATTCCCAGTAGGGGGCATGCAGGAGGCAGCCAATCAATGATTCTCTCTCATCACTGATTTTACTATCTCTCTCTCCTTCTCCTTTCCTCTCTAAAATCATTTTTTTTTAAAGAAGCAACCAATGAATGCATGTATGAATGGAACAACAAATCAATGCCTTTTTCCCTATTTCTAAACTCAACAGAAAAATGTAAATGAAGGCTAGGCTAGAAAAACACAAAATCCTATATAATAAAGAGCTAATATGCTAATTAGACCAACAGCAGAACGGCCATCCGGACAACCTTCCAGATGAAGCCGGGGCTTCAAGGGCCAAGCCCTTTGAACGAATTTCGTGCATTGGGCCTCTAGTAGAAACCATAAGAGTAGTACAAAGGTAAGTACTGCCTCATGTGTATTTTATTTAAGTTGTATATACATATATTTATACTGGTCTGCATGTAAAATGTATTTCTTAATGTGGGTTGTAATAATAAAAACTTAAGAACGCACCCTGGCTGGGTGGCTCAGTTGGTTGGATCATTGGCCCCATACACCAAAAGGCTGCTGATTTGATTCCTGGTGGGGGCAGGTACAGGAGGCAACCAATTAATATTCTCTCTCCTCTCCCTCCCCTCCCCTCCCCTCCCCTCCCCTCCCCTCCCCTCCCTTCCTCTCCCTTCTCTTCTCTTCTCCCTCCCTCCCTCCCTCCCTCCCTCCCTCCCTCCCTCCCTTCCACCTCCCCCATTCTCTTTCTCTCTTTCTCTCCTTCATCCTCTCTTTCTAAAATCAGTAAACATATCCTTGGGTGAGGATTAAAATAAAACTTAGCCGAAACCGGTTTGGCTCGGTGGATAGAGCGTCGGCCTGCGGACTCAAGGGTCCCGGGTTCGATTCCGGTCAAGGACATGTACCTTGGTTGTGGGCACATCCCCAGGTGGGGGGCGTGCAGGAGGCAGCTGATGGATGTTTCTCTCTCATCGATGTTTCTAGCTCTCTATCCCTCTCCTTTCCTCTCTGTAAAAAATCAATAAAAAATATATATATTAAAATAAAACTTAATGCTATGAGTTCAAAAAAAGTTAGGTTAAACAGACTCCTTTACTGCAGGACTTCTTAGAACCTTTAATGAATCATCAAGAGCATTTGTGACCACAGGAACCTTTTTCAATTGAAGCATTTTGCAGGACTAGTATTTCTTGGAACACAATTTAAGAAATAGTGGCTTTTGGAAACTATGCATCCCCAAGTGTTTTGAGGCACATAATATAAAACCAATATTCAATGTTCCCCCTCTTTCAGAATATCCACAGATTTCTCATATTAACTGCTGGTTCTTAATTAATTGGTCAATTTGATAATGGTTTTAATTTGATTAGCACCAAGTAGTTAGTACCTGTGTTTCAGTTCTGGCTCTATCACTTATTGGCTTGTTATTAGCCTTGCATTATTATTTATTCTTTTTCCCACAGCTTCCTCATATGGTATAAAAAGACTAATAGGAATAGTTAAGTCACAGGTTTTGGGACTTATTTAGGATTACATGTGAACATACACATAAAGGAGTTGGCCCAGTACCTGGCATGTAATAAGCATTCAACATCTGATAGATACCAATTACTATCAGAATAACACTATTACAGCATCAGTAATTCTGAAATCCAATCAAAGCGAAAGAAACTAAAAACACTATGCTGCCACCCAGTGGACACTGATGCACTATGATAGCAGGTTCCTTCCAGATATTACTGTAGGAAGCAACATAAAAACGAAAATATTCTCTCAAGTTACATCAGCACAATTTGTAAACCATCAGAGTGGGGGATATAATGTTTAAAAATTCAATAATACTTTAATTCAACCCTGAAACCAGGAAGGGTTATCATAAACACTAAAATTGACTAAAGAAATGGGTAGAGAATAAAACTATGAAGGGCTGTGGAAAAAATTCCACTCACATAGGCCAGACTGCTGTTTCAGTCAGGGTTCCTTCTTAAAAGTACAACACAAACACAGCCACAGGCATCTACCACATCTAAGGCAATACAGCACATAATCAAAAGTTAAAGGATTTCACAGTGGAATCTTCCCGTTTTCTTCCTAAATGGAATATACCCATTACAGGCATACATTGATTGACTGGCTGGTTTTGTTATATTTCACAGATGCTGCAGTTTTTATCAATGGAAGGCCAGGCCCTCCACTTGCGGAAAGATGACCACTCGCTGTGCTGCAGCAGCCCGGCCCCAAAGCCCCGTATCTCCGAGGTGGTCTGCAGGGGTGGGGGACGCCCAGTCCCGTTAGGCCTGCGAAGTCATTTCGCCCAGCCCTGCCACTGCCTCTGGGGGTGACCTAACTAAAGGTTTGACCAAATACAGCAGGCTCATTTTAAAATATATATATATATATTTTATTGATTTCAGAGAGGAAGGAAGAGGGAGAGAGAGATAGAAACATCCATGATGAGAATCATTGATCGCTGCCTCCTGCACACCACCCCACACTGCGGATCGAGCCCACAAACCAGGCATGTGCCCTGGACTGGAATCGAACCCGGGACCCTTCAGTCCTCAGACCGACGCTCTATCCACTGAGCCAAACCGGCCAGGGCGGGCAGGCTCATTTTTAAGGTGGTCATTTTGTATGGCCCGCAAAGGATGTTACAAATATCCAAGTGGCCCCGGGCAGAAAATAGCTTCCCCACCCCTGAAAGGCTCCCATAAATGCCTTGAGAGTTCTGATTGTTTCCAAAAGCTAAGGGGGAGATTAAAAAAAAAACCAACAACAACAATGACGGGAATAATTTAAGCCCACAATCCAGCGTTATCAGAATCGCGGGGATCTGCTGGTGCGGGCGCTTCAGAAGGCGTGAGAAGTCGGTGAGCGCTAAGGAACCCGGAGTTTTCCTGGGGAGTCAGTTGCACATCCCTCGGCGCCTGGCCCGAAGGGATTCCTGCGGAGAAGGTCAGGGTCACCGCCCACAGGTCGAACTGCTGCAATCCAGGGGCACCAGGCCTGTGTGAAGTTTGTCACAAGCACGGCCAACACTGTGGCCTTGTAGTCATTTCAAAAACGTGAGGTTTCAAAATAAAACAAACAAAACCTTAAAAAACAACAAAAAACACCAAGTAAAGACAAGATCTGCGCTTTTCTATGGGAACAGACAAGACCCACCTTACTAACCAGCAGCCCCAAAGGCCGGAGAAGCCCAAGCGGAGTGAGGCCTGCGGGCGCTGGCTGCTCCCCGTCAGGTGTCAGGCTCAGGCGGGCGGAAGGTTCTGGACACCCGCGGCCGACGCCACGGTCAGGTCAGGAGCCTCCTGGCCGCGGAGACGGCTCAGCAGCCAGGGCGAGGAAGGGGAGCTGAGGCAGCCACCACAGAGGCCGGTCAAACCCCTACGGGAACCCCGGACAAAACGATCGGGACCGCTTCTAAACGGCCCGCCCTCAGGTGCCTCAGCCCAGCGCCTCTATCGCTCCCCAGGAAGGACTTCCGGTTCACCTTTACCCTCCATAGGGCGTTTCCGGTTTCCAGGCCTTAAGATCCCCGTGGATGGGGAACCTTGGGCAGCTGGGGCAAAATGTAATTGACTGTTTTAAAGATACAGGCGCCTGGAAAGCTGTCTCTGGATGTTGGATGGTTTTCTTTGTTTAAGTCCGCAGTTTACTAGCTGACATATCCATGCTTGTTTGGTTTTAAATGTTTGGGGCCCTGGATGGGTAGTTCGGTTGGTCAGAGCATCCTCCCCGGAGGCCAAGGTTGCAAGGTTCCATCCTGGTCAAGGCACACACAAGATTCAACCAATGAATATATTGTACAATTTTTATTATTTTTGTATTGATTGATTTTAGGGAGAAAGAGGAAGTGAGAGGGAGAGAGAGAGAGAAACATCGGTTTGTTTATTTTTGTAAAATCAATCAATACAAAAATAATAAAAATTGTACAATCTGTGGAAAGATTTTTAAAAATCTAATGTTACCTGTTTGTTGGGAGCAATGCAAACTGTATAGGACAGACGTCTCTACCTATTTATACTTTTTTATGTTGAATCATGTAGACGTGTTATCCATGCAAAAATGAAATGTTGATTTTTAAGTGAAACAATAAAGAGAAAACTGTAGCTATAATCATACCGATGACCACACCTATTCCAACACCTAATATATTTAAGGTCTCCTATATACGATAGTTTTGGCTGTGCTACCAAATCTGAAAGTTCCTGTACTCAGAAGTGTAACCAGCCTGGCCCGTTTTGCTCAGTGATTAGAATGTCGGCCTGGGACTGAAGAGTCTCAGGTTCAATTCTGATCAAGGGGACAATTCTGACTGGTTGCAGGCTCAATCCTCAGTGCCGGTTGGGGAGCATGCAGGAAGCAACCAATTGATGCTTCTCTCTCTATCTCTCCCCTTCCTTCCCACTCTCTGGAATTCAATGGAAAAAAATACCCTTGGTGAGGATTAACAACAACAACAAAAGTTTGGCCATATTTCTCCGTAAAAGTCTCTTTGGAACTCTCTTTTGACTCCCTGTCGTTTTTCAGGTCTTTACACAAATATCACTAAATTCGGGAGACCTTCCCTGACTACCATATATACAATAGTAATACCAACATACATACTCTACTTTTCAGATTTTGCTTTATTCTCCATAACACAAGCACCATCTAACATGATATATTTGTTTATTGTCTGTATCGTAGAACATAAGCTCCATGAAGGCGGAGACAATTTTTTTTTTCACTTTTGCATACCAAATTCTAGCCAATGCCTGGCATTTAAGTGCCAAATAAATGAATGGATGGAATGTGACCTTTCAATTTGGTATATGCTAACTATAACAGTTATACTGTAATAGTGACTAATATTAACTGATAATTTATTTGTGTCAGACAATGAGCTAAGTATTTTACATATGTTTTCTTAGTTTAGTCTCAAAACAACTCTATTATTATATACTTTTTGCACACTAGGAAACTAAGGTTTAGAGAGGTTGAGTTGAACTTAATAACCTCTGATCCCCTTCTAATTCTATGCAAATTTCACAATGGTTGGTAAATAAAAAATACCTTATTCCTAGAAGACTTATTTGAAATAATTTCTAGATTTTTTGTTGTTGCTATTTCTCCTTTTCTAATATGTTCAATACAGATATTTGCAGTTCAATGGAAAGCACCTCGGTTTCAACTGAAAATAAAATAAGAGTTTAGTTCATCACAATAACTTCATCATTAACAAGAACAATAAAGTTAAACGGATCCTTTGACCTCATAAATCCACTTTTGAGATAGCATTCCAAGGGGAAAAATCAAAAGGAGACAGGAGGGAAAATAACAATTTGTACAGAGGTGTTTATAGCAGTGCTATTTATAGTAAAGAAAATTTTAAAAGAATCATCCTGAAGTAGTTGGATATGTGGAAAATGACAAAATATATGAGTCTGAAAAGAAAACCCTATTGAGAAATCCAGAGGGCTCTCCCATTGCAGGGAGATGTTGCAATAGTGCCGTGCCCTCTTGTGGACATTCTGAGAACAGCACCTCAGTAAGGAATTCTGCCAGTTTGAAAAGAAAACCCAATTAATAGACCTAAAGGGCACTCTCACTGCAGAGAAGTGTTGCAATAGTGCCCTCTTGTGGACATTCGAAGAAAAGCACCCTTTTAAAAAATATATTTTATTGATTTTTTACAGAGAGGAAGGGAGAGGGATAGAGTCAGAAACATCGATGAGAGAGAAACATCGATCAGCTGCCCTCTGCACACTCCCCACTGGGGATGTGCCCGCAACCAAGGTACATGCCCTTGACTGGAATCGAACATGGGACCTTTCAATCCGCAGGCTGACGCTCTATCCACTGAGCCAAACCAGCTAGGGCAAAGCACTCTATTTAAAAAAATATATTTTTATTGATTTTAGAGAGAGATAGAGAGAGGGAGAGAGAGTTAAAAACATTGATGGGAGTCATTGATCAGCCACGTCCTGCATGTCCCCTACTGGGGATTGAGCCTGTAACCCAGGCATACACCCTTGACCGTAATAAAACCCGGGACCCTTCAGTTCACAGACCAACACTATCCACTGAGCCAAACCCGCTAGGGTGAACAGCACCCTATTGATAGACCTAGAGAGCTCTCTCCCTGCAGGGAGATGTTGCAATGGTGCCCTCTGGTGGACCTTCTGAGAACAGCATCTTAGTAAGGAATTCTGCCAGTTTGAAAAGAAAACGCAACTGATAGACCTAAAGGGCTCTCCCACTGCAAGGAGATGTTGCAATAGTGTCCTCCTGTGGACATTCTGAGAACACCACCTCAGTAAGGAATTCTGCCAGTTTGAAAAAAAAAACAAAAACCCAATTGATAGAGCTAAAGGGATCTCTCACTGCAGGGAAGTGTTGCGATAGTGCCCTCCTGTGGACATTCTGAGAACAGCACCTCAATAAGGAATTCTGCCAGTTTGAAAAGAAAACCCAATTGATAGAACCGGAGGCCTCTTCCATGCAGGGAGATGTTGCAATAGTGCCCTTTTGTGGACATTTGGAGAACAGCACTCTATTTTTAAAAATATATTTGTATTATTTTAGAGAGAGATAGGGAGAGGGAGAAAGAGAAACATCGATGGGAGTCATTATCAGCTGCTTCCTGCATGTCCCCTACTGGGTATTGAGCCTGTAACCCAGGCATATGCACTTGAACGGAATCAAACCCAGGACCCTTCAGTCCACAGGCCAACGCTCTATCCACTGAGCCAAACCGGCTAGGGTGAACAGCACCCTATTGATAGACCTAGAGGGCTCTCTCCCTGCAGGGAGATGTTGCAATGGTGCCCTCTGGTGGACCTTCTGAGAACAGCATCCTAGTAAGAAATTTTGCCAGTTTGAAAAGAAAACCCAATTGATAGACCTAGAGAACTCTCCCACTACAGGGAAGGGTTGCAATAGTGCCCTCTTATGGCCATTCTGAGAACAGCACCCTATTGATAGACCTAGAGCAGTGGTTGCCAACGTTTCAGACCTCCATGAACCACCAGTTGGCACCACTGACCTAGAGGGCTCTTGTCCTGCAGGGAGATGTTACAATGGTGCCCTCTTGTGGACATTCTGAGAACAGCACCCTATTGGTAGACTTAGAGGCCTCTCACCTGCAAGAAAGTGTTGCAATATTGCCCTCTGCCAAGCACAAGTTGAATGGTTAGACACGAAATTCTGTGTGTTGGCCCTTTAAGAGGGTGCCATTTCCAGCCATCTCTCCCTGACAGACATAAACCCTGCTGCTTTTCAAAGCCAGATGTTATGTGGCCACTTTTCCCACTTCTGGTGCTCTTTGCTGGGGGGCCCAGCTTGGGAATTAGACCCCAGAGTCTCAGTGGCACCATCCCACCACTGAGATATCTCTCCGGAACTTCAGCTGCTGTCTGTGGGAGCCTGGCCAGACCTTTTGCACCTGCACCCTTCCTACCAGTCTCTATGCGGTCTCCACTTTCCATCCTTGGTTATCAGGGTTATCTCCAGCTAGTCTTCAGTTGATTATTCAGGATGGTGGTGGTGGTGGTGGTGGTGGTGGTGGTGGTGGTGGTGTGTGTGTGTGTGTGTTTTGTATTTTAGTTGTAATTCCAGTTTGGTCCTGGGAGCATGTCTGAGTAGTATCCACTTACTCTGCCACCATTTTTAATCTCCCCTCTTGTGGACATTCTGAGAACAGCACCCTAGTAATAGATTAGTTGCAATACTGGCCTCTTGTGAGCATTCTGAAACAGCATCCTAGTAATGAATTCTAGGAGTCTGAAAAGAAAACCCAATTGACAGTCCTGGAGGGCTCTCTCCCTTGCAGGCAGGTGTTGCAATAGTACCTCCCTGTGGATAATCTGAGTACAGCAGTCTAGTAATGAATTCTGTGAGTCTGAATGGGACGACTCAACCGTCATTCCTTCAAGTAATATATCAAAAATATATATACTGGGGCCAACTATGACCCAGCATTGGGAATACATCAGTGAACAAAACAAAACTTCTCTAGAAACTAAAGATTTCCCTCTCTGGTTGGTCCTGCATTGGTTCAAGTCTTCCATACATAGAACTAGCCTCCTTGTGGCTTGTCAGCCTGCAGCCCCTACATCACTCTCTGCCCTTTCTACCCCCTGAATTGGACAACGCTCTTCAATGATTTCCCTGGGCCCTGCTCTACTCACCGTCCCCTTTGAGCATATCTGTCTATGCTCAGAGACTTTTAACAGTCTCCCCTCCCATGGTCTACATTTTCTTGCCAGAGGCTGCCTTTACTCGAACTGGTTCTCCTGCCATGAATGCTCTCCTCTAGCCCTTTCCTGGCTTCATGGTGTGCCAGTGTTTGGGAACCCAAGTTCAGTTTCCAGTGAGCCATGCTGTCCTTTCTGATGGCCCCTATCTCCCTCATGGCCCAGTGCACTTCTGGAGGGTCCTACTCATCTCTGTGTAGTACTCCAACTCACACCCTGCACCCAGGTCCTTTCACTGCTCTCCAAGGCTCACAAGGCTCATTGGTCCTGGTGCCCCCCTGTGGCCATGAGGGAAATAGATATGACAAGATGAGGTGGCCAATAGCATGGAATATGGAGGCAGAGAACATGGATTCAAATCCAGCTTCCACAATTACTAGTGGTATGGACTTGGGAAAATCACCTAGCCTTTCTGAGTCCCAGGTTTTTCATATTTCTTGTTCTTAAGACATAGATAATGTCACTCTGTAATGTTTGGCTATGAAATGAGATAATGCAAGTAAAAAAGCATTGAGCAGAATAACTTGGTAAATATTGAGGCAGGCTAGGAGGAAGCTAGAATAGAGAAATTCCTTGAGAGGTGGAATAAGGGAAACTGAGACAAAATAATTAAACAAAGCCAAACAATTTGAGTAATTTACAGTCAGCTAATGAATTGCAAGGTTTTATCTTCCTTAAATAAGGACACTTAGGAGCAAATGGTTTACACGTTCCAGGACTTTGTGTGTTCACTCATGTTCACCCTCCTCCTGCCATGAATAGAGAGGCTGGAACATATCAAATGCTCAGTGCATTTTTATTCAGTGAGTGAATGATTGGGAGGATGAAGCTGGGGTTGTCTAGACATTTGATCCGCTAACTCATAAGCTCACACAGGTAAGTAAATAAATATGTGCACTGGACGTCCCACAAGTTGATGTCTTATGGAGGACCTCTTTGCTCAAATCCACTTCAAAGTCCTATCTCCTTTTTTTAAACAGAGGAACAGCATGATTTACAGGCTGAAGAGAATGAAGTCAAGGGTGCCAACAGTTGGGGAAACACATTCCTTAGTTTGTCAGGGAAGGAAGAAGCTGAATTTCAGAAGCCCAGAAAAGGGAGTTCTTCTTTTGGTCCCAGTGAAAGATGCTTCTAGAACCTTTGGCTTATTGGGAGCCCTGGACCACATTGACATGATATGGCGGCGAGTTCACTGGTCCTGGATTGGTGTAGACGGTTTGGAAGACCATCGGCCCCTGGAAAAGAGAGGCACAGGAGGGGCATTAGTGAGAACCGTGTATGCAAAAAGGCCTTTAGACATTCTGGGCAGGACGGGGAGCCTGAAGGCCCCTCTGGTCCCCTCGCTCTTTGGGGCATGTTTACACCCTGTGAAGATCCTACAAACTCACGCTGTTCTGTGACTGGCGGAGTAGTTGACAGCCAAAGTGGGCACACGTGCAGGCGATGCAGAACTCCAGGAGGCTAAAGATCAACAGCACGGCAGAAGTAGCTAATCCAGGGCCCTAGAACCAGGAGGAACACGGAGGTCATGAGGGCTGCCCCGGGAGTGCGAGGTCTGGCTCAAAGCATGGCTCTGCAATGGACCGTGGCTAGGGCTTTGAGGAAGACCTCTAACCTCGTCTCAGCCTCGTGGAGAAAAGATCTCCCCAGGTTTTGTGAGGGTCAAGTGTGTTTGTAAAAGAATTTATTTTAACACTTATGACCTGTGTTCTTCTAAGGGAAACATTGTTTAGGGAGACACCTTGGTGACTTGTTTTAGGTCCAGGGCACAAGACCTAAGGATGGGGTCTGGGGTGAGACAGTGAAAGAGTGAAACTGTTCTGTGTAAGAGTGAAGAGAAATTTGGGAGTAAGGACAAGCCACAGAGAGGGAAGGGAAATGACGGGACCGGAAGGTGGAGTCTGCAGGAAAAGGCATCTTGTGAGAAATTAACACATTACAAAGCAGGGCTGTCTAACCTCCAGGTATCAGTAGTTCCCTCCACCATCCCTCCGAACCTTTAGAGAAAGTCAGCTACTAAAGCAACCTTCCTGGCTTGTGACCATGGCATTTTGTGGGGAGAAATAATTGGGACTGTCTTTATAGCTTGGGAAAACAGTCAGTAGAAGGATCCCCTAATGGAACTAATTCAGCAGATTTCACGTGAGCACCAGGAGACATCTAAGCCAGGGGTGGGGAACGTCCGGCCAGGCCCAAGAAATCATTTGGTCTGGAGCTGCAAAGCATTAGAGGTAAGTTAATTAAATGTTTGACCAAATATAACAGGTTAATTTTTAAGTTGGTAATTTTGTATGGCCTGCAAGTGATGTTATACATATTCAAATGGGCCTTGGCAGAAAAAAGGTTCCCTACCCCTGAATTCTAAGCCCATCCCTTGCTGTTCTCCAGCAATGCTCAGGAAAATGGGGTCTCCCACAGTATCTGGGGAGAGAGTTTGGGTAGAATCCACTTTAATCATAAAAGGACAAGAGATGAATGAGCCCAATAACCATTTGGATTCCAATTACAGGAGAGAATAAAAGTGAAAGTGCATGGCACATGGTAGGTACCAAACAGATATTTGTCAGTTATGATTTTTAAAACGGCATTGGTGATAGCTGGCTGCTCAGAGAATTCTCTCTTATGGAGAGACCCCTTCTTTTCACTTTCCGTTTCTTCCCTCCTATTTAGCAAGCATTTATTAAACATCTGTTTGCTACGAATGGCTAAGAAAGCATCCTGAGAGGCACAATCTAGTGAGGATGCCAGATAAAGATGTAGATAATTATAATTCAAATCAGACATGGTTAGACACAAAAATAGTGCCTCGAGGCACTAAGGAGAGGTAGTTTCTCAGTAGAAGATTCAATGATGTGGGTTTGGACATATGTCCAGGCAAGGGCATAGCAGAATGATGATGTCTTAGTCAAGGAACCACAGAAGCTTAGGGAGAAGGGCCCTTTGCAAATGAAACTGGTCCTTTTCCAATATATTTTTAACAACAAACATTCTTTCCTAAATAAAACTTTCTAATGGGAGGGGAGCTGGAGGCTGAGTGAAGAAGGTGAAGGGATTAAGAAGTACAAATCAGCAGTTATAAAATAGTCATAGGGAAGTAAATTAAAGTATAGCATGGGGAATGTAGTCAATTATACATTGTAATGACTATGTACGATGTCATATGGGTAAAGTCTTTATTGGGGTGATCACCTCATTAATTATATGTGTCTAATTATTATGCTGTGCACCTGACACTAATCCAGTATTGTACGTCAACTGTAATTGGAAAGAAACAAACACCTTTCCATGGGGAGAAGGGATCCTCAAGCAGTTCAGTTATTATTTGGTGAGCATTAATTCATGCTTAGTGAGCCCTTGCAGTAACCCATCCCTTAGCTCATCTTTTGCTAAGCTATGAAGTCCAGCCCTCCTTGTTCAAGACTGAGGCAGGAGGTGGGTGGGTGGCCAGAATGGAAGAATTCTCTTTCCAAGATCAGACATCGGCAGAACTGAGATTAGAAGTCAGCTGGTAGTGTCTCCAGCCAGTGTGGTGACTGAGAATCTGGTGAAAATGGCTGGATTCTGGATGCATTTTAAAGGCGAAGCCAGCAGGCTTCCCTGAGGAGTTTGCTGAGAGGTGTGGGAAACAGAGAGCAGGTCAATGACTTCACTAAGTTTTTGTCCTCACTGACTGCAAGGATTCAGTTGCCATCAACCTGCAAAAGGCAGCCTGAGAGAGGGTTTAGGAAGTAAAACCTAGAGGTGAGATTTGAATATGTTAACTTCAAGATGGTGAATGGACAACTAGATACAAGAGACCGGAGTTTGCTAGAGATGTTTTGCGGGAAGCTATGCAACTGGAGTTATTTTCATAGAGAAAGTGTTTCAAGTCACCAGACTGGATGCCACTGCCAAGGCAGGGAGGAGAGAGAGAAGCAGAAGAAGATGGAGGACTGAGTGTGAGAAGTTGGGGGAAAGACAAGAACCAGCGAAAGGAGCAGAGAAGAGAGCAACCAGTGTGGGTGCAGGAACACCAGCTGCAGGGCCTGGGAGTCCACCAAAGAGGAGGAATGATGGGGGACCTTGAGCAGAGGAAGCTTTTGGAGAAATGAAGCTGAACATATGGCTAGAGTGGGCTCAAGAGATTATGAGAGGAGAGAATTGGAGACTGTGAGGTAGACAATTCTTTTAAGGAATTATCTGCAGAGAGGGCCAGAGAAATGGGGTGGAAGCTGAAGTAACCAAGCAAGGTTGGTTTGTTTCTTAAGATGAAAAAACAAAAGTGTGTTTAGATGCTTATAGAAAATCTGTAGCGAGAGGGGGAAAGTGATGTAGAGGTGAAGTGGGGGCAAGGGAGAGAGGAGAAGCACATGGAGTGATAACCTTGAGTGGGCAGAGAGGACAGGGCCGCTGGGCAGAGGGAGACATTGAGTTTACATGGGACTCATCCAGAGCTGAACTTTCAGATCTGTTAGGACCAGAGGACTTGAGATGTGGTGTAAATGCAAAAACAACACTGGATTTCAAAGATGTGGCACCTTTGCAAAATATTAAATTAATAATTTTTAATACAAATTACATATTGAAATGACATTTTAGATCAATTGGGTTAAATAAATGTATTATTCAAATTAATTTCACCTGTTACTTTTTTTCACTTTTAAATGTGGCAACTAGAAAATGTTAAGTCACATACGAGGCTTACATTAGATTTCTATGGAATAGCTTGGGTCTACAGCATGAATTGGTTCATTTGTCTATGCCTATTCTCTGGCTGCTTTCACACTGGGTTAAGTACTTGCAACAGAGACCAGATGGTCTGCAAAGCCTTAAATATTCACTCCCCATCCTTTTCTGCACACGTTTGCCGAGCCCTTTGTCCATAGTAATGGGCAAGAAGGCAAGCATTGAGTAGAGGTGCAGCCTGTTGGTACGGTGCATTATCTGTATAACTGCATCTAATTCTCCCAACAATGTCATAAGGTAGGAACTGTATTTTTTTTTTTAATCTTCATTGTTGAAAGTATTACATATGTCCCTTTTTTCTTCCATTGACTGCTTAGAGCCTGCCCCCACCCCCGGCCTCCACCACCCTATTGTCTGTGCCCATGGTTTATACATATATGCAAACAAGTTCTTTGGTTGATCTCTTCCCACCCACTGACCTTTGCCTTCCCTCTGAGATTCGACAGTCTGTTCTATGCTTTTATGTCTCTAGATCTATTTTGTTCAATAGCTTACTTAGTGCATTAGATTCCACATATGAGTGAGATCAAGTAATACTTGTCTTTCTCTGACTGGCTTATTTCGCTTAGCGTAATATTCTCCAGGTCCCTCCAGGCTGTCTCAAAGGCTAAGAGATCCCTTTTTATTACTGCTGCATAGTATTCCATGGTGTAAATGTACCCCAACTTTTTTATCCACTCACCTACTGATGGTACTGTTTTATAAAGATAGAAACCAAGACTAAGAAGTCACATGCTTAGAGTAACAGCAATAAAGCTACACACTTGAAACTCTGTTCTGATTCTGACAACACCTCTGTTTTCTTTGGTGCTTGGGGAATTCCTAAACATAGCTAAGTTGGACCCCAGAAGAGCATTGGTCAAGAGGGATACTCACGATACCCCAGTGAAAATAGTAGTCGGGATAGTAGTAATGATGGGGGTTGATAATCAGCTCTGTGATGAACAGCATGATTCCAACCATAGAACAGATTGCACTGATGATGTTCAAGCCCAAGCTTCCATTCAGCTGAAGAAGACACAGAGGGTCAGGATGTGAGAGAAAAATGATTGTAGTTGAGTTGAACATAGATTAAACTTGTGATTCTTAATGTGAATTCCCAGAATCCTAGTTCTGGAGCCAGAGGTGTACTATTCCAAAAAATTAAAATGGTGGTAAATTAGCTTTGAAAACACCTGGGATGAAAAATGTTCAACAGGACTTGTGCAGGACTTCACAGAGCCTTTAACTTGGATTATGGATCTTCCAGAAGTGGACTACTAAATAGATATTTCCACCCCTACCAAGTTTATCTAACCATCTTCATAAAGTGTCTCATGGGACAAGTGTCCCCAAAAAATAATCTTTGGGAAACACTTGACCCATTTATCCCCCAGGAGATGGGCAGAAAACTTAACCCAAGTGTCTTGGGATGTGACAGGCTCCATGCTCCAAAATTCTGGTAAATGTGCAGAAAGGCATGCCCAGAACTGACCTTCCCTATGGAGATTTTAAAATAGATCTCATCTGGTTTGGGACTGGTTCATTCTCGGGCCCCTTGCCCCAGATAACCTGCTTGTGAGAGAAGCCAAGGTACTTTCTTGGTCCAACGCTTGAGGACCACCAAGCCTTGCTCACGTTGATTCACAGAGCTTATTGGGCAGGATTCCTTAGGGAAGCTGCCCTGTGAGCCTCCCCTGGCTTCCCTGTAGAAATGTCTGGCACTGGGCTCTGTGTGCTGCAGGCAGTCAGTGCCTGCTCTGCTGGAGGGCAGCCCTGCACCCCAGGTAGCTTTCTGCCTCCTCTTGTAAGATCTTAGGAAAGTTATTCTCTCCGACTCTCCACACCCTGATGCTACCCTTCCTTCCACCGAATCTTCTGGACTCTCATTTGTGACTCTGTCCAGGTTGATGTGGTCTTGTAAGTGAGTATGAGTGAGCATGCGTGTCAGTGTCCTGTGTCTGGTTATAAGTAGGTGCAAAGATGAGGGAGGCATTGCGTGTGAGCTCCTTTCCCTTGTTGTGTGTGTCTTCTAGGGGTTCACAGTTGGGAGAGCCTGTCTCAGGATGGGACTTACCAGGCAAGAAGATCCCGGTTGCTGTTCTGATGCCACTGAGAGGGATCCTGAAATGATGAACTGGCACAGAAGAGAGGGAGTTTAGAAAGAGATTGGTTCAGGACCCCACCTTCAGGCTTCTTTGTTTCTGGTTACACATATGTTCTCTCATACACCCTAGGATCCTCTGTTGGGATCTCCCACTCAACTGAGGAGAGAGAGAGGAGAAAAGAAGGAGGGAAAGAAGGAAGGAAGGAAGGAAGGAAGGAAGGAAGGAAGGAAGGAAGGAAGGAAGGAAGGAAGGAAGGAAAGACTATTTTACACCCCTTATAGGGCAGTGAATTGGGATAAATATGTATTTTAGAATCCAGTACACCTGGTTTTAAACTTTAACTTGAAACTCTCATGATCTTGGATAAGTTATTCATTTCTCTAAGTGTATATTTCCTCTTAAAAAATTGAAAATACTATTTGTCTTCCTAATTGTTATTGAGATAATCAGTCCCTTGCATCTAGCATTTGGTATATCTTGCCCATGGTAGATCCTGTACATGGTAGATACTCAATAAAATTACTCCATTTCTTGCCTTTTATTTTCCCACATGCACATCTTGTTGGCCTCCTAAAAGGATTCAATCAGGCATGGGGGCTCTTGAGGGAAGAAGGAAGGGGTTCCATATTTTCACTGCTTTTAGATAGAAGCCCAACATCAATTTGCTGAGTACCTCTTAGTTAGTCAGAAAAATGTTGCATCTCTGTGATGCCCAAGATCAACTATGAGGGCTACAGGGTAGATTGTGTGCTTTTATTTCAACACTGATGTTCTGCAGGCATAATGGTAATGGGATTCCCTGCTGTCAGCGAGAGTCTGAGAGGACATCAGCTATGGTTTAATGGAAGCTTTTCTGAGCCCTACATGAAGTGCTCTTAACTTTGCCTTACTTAACTGCACAATGGCCCATCAAGCATCACCATTATTCCCATTTTATAGAGGGGTGGACTGAGACTTAGAGATTTTGAATAACTCATCTAAGATCATTCAGCAAATAGCTTTTCTTGGAATCAAATTCAGGTAGTTGACTCCAGATCTCATATTCTTAACCCTCATCCTATACTTACTCCAGCTCAGTGTAGATGCCTGTGCCTTGGAATGGAAATGGATGGTCACAATGAAAACTAACTCTAGCCACTTGTGCCTTGTAAGAGGAATGCCATGTTCCCATAAGTGGAAAAATAAATATCAATATTACGTCCTTCTTTTTATACAGACATGATGCAGAAGAATGGAAACAGAAGGCTGGACTTCTAACATCCCTTCTGATCCTTTTGAGGTGCCCAAGGAGACGAGCCTTTGGTTTTGAGGAGGACCTTAATGATCTTTAGGAAATAGATAGTCCTGGAGTCAAGAAGGCAACAAAGGCCCTGACCAGTGTGGCTCAGTTGATTGAGCGCTGTCCTATATACCAAAATGTTGCCGGGTTGATTCCTCCTCAGAGCACATGCCCAGGTTAAAGGCTCATTACCTAATAGGGGTGTGCAGGAGGCAGCCGACTGATGTTTCTCTCACGTTAATGTTTCTCTTCCTCTCTCTCTACAATAAAAGAAAATATATTTTTTTTAAAAGAAGGCAACAAAAGGTAAAAGTGCCCTGCAGAACAAAGGGAGAGTGCTGTCCTAAGGGCTGAGGGCACCTGAGTAGCCTGGTGAAGGGGAGATGGCCAGGAAGGCATTTGAGGTGCTTAAGGGAATTGAACACTGAAGTGGTATGCGGTAAGAAACTGTTTTGTGGCTGTGGTGTTAGTCTTCTCCATTGCCCCAAACTCCACTGAAATCTGTTATATACACAAGTATCTGTGGTTGGCTGAGCTCCAACTCTGGGTTTATGCAGAGTAGAGAGAACTCAGCCTCAGAAGATGACTCAGAGGAGGTACTCAGACAAAAGTGCCCCCAAGAACATAAGCCCTGCGATTTTGCAGATGCTGTGTGGGCGTGAAGGTGGAAGATAATTCTAGGCAATTTTATTTAATTCTTATGGTGTACGGTGACTTGGGTTCATGTCCAGGTTACTTTGGAGTTTTAATACTTGTTTTTTTTTTTGTTGTTATTGTTGCTAATCCTCATCCTAGGATATTTTTTTCCATTGATTTTTACAAAGTGAAAGCCAGGGGGAGAGACAGAAAGAGAGAGAAACATCGATTGGTTGCCTCCCACACGGGCCCCAATTGCAGGTGGGGATGAGCCTGCAACATGTGTCCTTGACCGGAATTGAACCCGAAACCCTTCAGTTCCAGAGCATTGCTCTAACCATTGAGCAACTCAGCTCGGGCTGGAGTTTTACTATTGTTGAGAAAAGTTGTTTTGAATCACAGATAAGTGTTCAAGTTGAGAAACAGACTACGTTATAGCAGGGAGAAAAGGAGATGGGTGGTAGGAGGGGAGGAGGAGAGATTGAGTGTGTGTGTATATGTGTGTGTGTGTGTAGAAAGGACGACACTAGGAAGAATGTAAAAGGACCATAAAGGCAATACACTGGAGAAGAGAAAGGACCTATGGTTCTTAACCTTATTTTCTTTAATATATTTTATTGATTTTTTACAGAGAGGAAGGGAGAGGGATAGAGAGTTAGAAACATCAATGAGAGAGAAACATCAATCAGCTGCCTCCTGCACACCCCCCACTGGGGATGTGCCTGCAACCAAGGTACCTGCCCTTGACCTGAATCGAACCTGGGACCTTTCAGTCTGCAGGCCGATACTCTAGCCACTGAGCCAAACCGGTTAGGGCGGTTCTTAACCTTTTAAGGGGTTCCAGATCACCCTGAAAATGTGATAAAAACTATGGGCTTTTCCAGAAAAAAAACCTAATGTTACTACAAAATATTAATCTGTAGATTCCAGGTTGATCCCTACTGTTTAATTTTAATGACTGTTTTGTTGCTGGGCAGCCACTCTTAACTCCTGATGGAAACATTTTTCTTCTGGAGCTCCAGCCTTGGGCTTGTGTTGAAGAGCATGTGAGCGCTTGGCTGATGGAGTAGGAAAAGGTTTCCTGACCTCTGAGTTGGGCTCATTAGAAAAGGTGCCCACTTGGGACAATGGTGCCTTACAGGGTTGTCACTTGGTATATGAGCTGAATTTTGTCTCCTCATAATCCATCTTTTGAGGTCCTAACACCCAGGACCTCCAAATGTGACTGTATGGTTGTTTCCAGACTCACTATAGTTGGACTTATTTATTTATTTTTTTTACTTTACAATGGTGTGAAAATGATATGCATTTAGTAGAAACTGTTCTTTGGATTTTGAATTTTGATCTTTTCCAGGGTGAGTTATATGCGCTAAGATACTCTCTGGTGATGCTGTACAGAAGTAGCCAGCCTCAGCTCCCTGTCAGCCACACAATCAACCCATTGTGTACAGTGTAGAATTTAATGCACTTTGGATGCAGGATATTTTCAATTTATGATGGGGTTTTGGGGATGTAACCCCATCCTAAGTTGAGGAGCATTGTATTTGAAGATAGGGCCTTTAAAGAGGTGATTAAGGTTAAATGAGGTCATACAGGTTGGTTCTAATCCAATATAACTGATGTTCTTATATGAAGAGCTATGAGGACACAGACAGACACAGAGGGAAGATCATGTGAAGACACAGGGAGGAAGACAGTCATTTACACGCCAAGGAGAGAGGCCTCAGGAGAAACAACCCTGTCCACACCTTGATCTTAGACTTCCAGCATCCAGAACTATCTATGTACATAAAAAACTAGTGTCCGTGATGACTGTGATGACCAAACAACTGGTCACCATGAGGTGCATTGAGCACCTCTCGGTCCCTCCCCCCCTCTCCCTGGCTCACGAGCGGGGTGGGGCGGGACTAGGGACTGGCAAGCGGGCTGAACGGCTGACCACTTGGTCCCTGCTCCAGGCCCCCAGCTCTGATGGATCAGCGATGGTGAACAGGGGAATCGGGGTGGGTGGCGGGAGGAACAGGCTGGCTGTCAGGCCGTTGGGATCAGCAGCTCATCCCCAGCTGCTCGGGACTCAAGTCTGTGGGAAAGCAGGCGCCGGTGACTTCACCTCCAATCGCATGTGCCGGGCTGGCCACTGATGGAACATGCTGCCTGCTCGGGGCCACTCACCTGGGTGCCACCACCGCTGCTGCCGCTGCTGCCGGGCTTGAGGCGCTGACGGAAGCTGCAGAGCGCACCCACGACCTACCTGCCCCGGCGTGAGTGGCCCAGAATGGGCAGCATGTTCCAACAACGGCCGGCCCGGCACAAGCACATGGAGGTGAAGTCACCAACGCCTGCTTTTCCGCAGGCCTGAGCCCCGGAGCAGCTGGGGATGAGCTGCTGATCCCAATGGCCTGACAGCCTGGCGATGGAGGTGGCATGCGGCCTAGGGACTGGCAAACGGGCAGAAGATGGCCCTGATTGCAGCAGGCTAGGCCCTAGGGACCCTACCCGCACAATTTTGTGCGCTGGGCCTCTAGTGAGATAATAAAAATATGTTGTTTAGCCATCCAGTCTGTGGTATTTGTTCTGGCTGCCCAAGTGAACTAATGTTCTTGGTGAATAAAGCGGGAGCTGGGTTCACAGCCCACGTGCTCTCTTGCTGGAAAACTTCTGTTGCAAAGTACACAACTTGCCAAGGTGGGCCTCTGTGTATTGGCACTTTTTGGAACTCACTTGCAGGGCAACTCACATTACTTACCCAGATACCTGCCCAGAAGGGATTGCCTCCGATGAATGAGATAGCTAAGTAGTTCCCAGCGATGATGGTCCCCATGATGCTGCCCAGGCCAATGTGTATCAGGCCGATCACGATCTGGATGGCCTGTCAGGGGAGCCAGAAGTTGAGACCTTTGTTTCTGAGACTGGATCCTGCCCACAGTCCCCACCCCTCACACTGCTTTGCCTCCTTCTTATTTTAAAAAATATTTCCTTTTCTTGGTCTAAAAAGTTATATGAGTAATATAAAAATAAAACTTGCCATAATTTCCCCCAACTCAAAGAATTACAATCACTTACATTTTGGTGTATAGCCCTCCATTGTTATTTTCCCCCCAATAATATATAGTGTTAATACAAAATGGCCCTGCATATTTAACTTAATAATATTCCATCCTGAACACATCCCCATGGTATTAAGTATTCTTTAAACATATGCTTTTTAAGGATTTCCCACATTCCATTGTGTGGATGATCTGTGAAGTAGTTGGAACAGGGATATTGGGCAGGTAAGATTGTTTCCGTTTTCATATCATAAACAACACTGCGATAAACATCTCTGTAGATTAAGTCTTTGTGCTCATCTCTTATTTTGGTGATATGGTTTAGGACTGAAATGTATCTGCATCTCTCCCATCAAATTAGTATCTTGAAGTTCAAGCCTCCAGGGCCTCAGAATGATATTTCATCTGGAAATAGGGTTGCTGCAGATGTAATTAGGTAAAATGAGGTGTACTGGAATAGGGTGGTCCCAATATGACTGCTATCCTTTTAAAGGAATGCCCTGTGAAGAGTGAACCCAGGAGAATGCCAAGAATGCCTTTGCTGCCACAAGCCAAGGACCTACTGGAAGCTAGGAGACTGGCCTGGAACAGATCGACCCCTAGAGCCTCTGGAGGGAGCATGGCCCCATGGATACCTTAATTACAAGCTTCTGGCCTCTAGAATGGTGAGACAGTAAATTTCTAAGTGTTCTAAGCCACCTCATTTGCAGTACTGTGTTATGGAAGTTCTAGGAAACTAATACATATTCTTATCCAGATGGTATATACACATCCATATGTATATGTATGTGTGTATGTACTACAAAAATGGCAGTGAATACAAGTACATTATTTCCTTAAATTTGCACAAATGGTAGCAAATTACACACCATGTCTGCTCTTAACCCACCCCCAAGTTAATTATATAGCTTGTGGGTATGTCCTTATCATTGTACAAGGAGGTTTCTTTTTAACCTCCACATTTCATTCTTTGTATGTACAATACATTGATTTAACCAGTATTTCATTGATAGGTATTTCAGTTCTTTTTCTATCACAAGACATGCTTCGATAAAAAAAACGGCATACATGTCATATTTCTCGTGTGTACAGGGATGGCTGCAGGACAAAGTCTCATAAATGGAATTATTGGGTGTTTTTATATCATTTGACATTACTATGAGTAGTATATGGGGGTGGAGTTAGGATTTCAACCTGAGCATCCTGGATCAGAATCCGTGGTCATCATTCAACCATGCAGTGAAATGGGCTTCCCCCTTTCCCACACAGGACAGCCATTTGGGGGAACATCAGCGTGAGCTCTTATTTTGTTCCCATTGGAGAGAGATTCCATTCAAACAAATTGGGTTTAGAATCCACCTTCTGTCTCACTGGACCCACTTCTTCCAGAGGCCACATGGGCCAACATGGGTGCTGGCAACAGGACCAACATTCCAATTTACTGCTTCTTTGTTGCCTTTCTTTCTTTTTCCTAAAATGCCCAAGAGAGATAATACAAGGTCCCACCCAGAGGCCCTGGTGATGCTGTAGAGCTGAGCTTCTTAATAGACCTGAGTTTGGCAAGGCTGGGTCAGCTCCAGCCCCACCTGCTGGATTTGGAGATTCTGTGTTTCCGAACCTCCTCCCACCCCTGACTCCAGCCACGTGGCCAGTGCACACAGTGTGAAATCTCACTTACCCCTAAAACTTTGCCCTCTTTAAAGGATCCCTGGTTAAGTTGCATATATACAGGTGGCTCCAAACCAGGTGGGTTCCCAGAAATTATGTGGACTTGAGGCTGGTTGAGTGGATATCGGGGCACCTGAGACATGTTTCCGGGGATCACAGGACGTCCATTGTGGGGTGCTTCCACAAACACAGTATTGGCCTGGGGGCCTGCTGAAGTCATTGGATTCATGCTGCTAAAAAAGAAATGCAATAGAGTCATCTCTCACATGTGCACTAATATTTACATTGAAAAGATGAGCATCTCAACCCCCTATGAGTTTATTAATTCTTTTTTAGAGATATTAGATAGCAGTTAGAGAGCACTTTCGAAAAATCAATCACAAGAAAACAACTGGAAAATACGCAAAGATATGGAGGCTAAATAATGTGTTACTAAACAATGAATGGGTTAACAATGAGATCAAGAGAGAAATAAAAAGATACATTAAAAAAATGAAAATGAGCACACAACAACCAAAAATCTATGGGACACAGGGAAAGCAGTCCTAGGAGCAAAATTCATAGCATTATAGGCCTACCTCAAGAAACAATAAAAATCTCAAATAAACAATCTAACTTTACACTTAAGAAACTGAAAAAGGAACAAGCAAAGCCCAAAGTGAGTAGAAGGACAGGATGGGAATAATAAAAACCAGAGGTGAAATAAATAGACTCAGAAAAAAAAAAATACAAAAGATCAATGAAACCAAGAGCAGATTCTGTGAAAATATAAAAATCAATAAATCTTTAAGTAGACTCCTCAAGAAAAAAAGAGAGAGGCCCTAGCTGGTTTGTCTCAGTGGTTAGAGCATCCGCCTGCGGACTGAAAGGTCCCGGGTTCAATTCCAGTCAAGGGCACATGCCCGTGTTGCAGGCTCAATCCCCAGTAGAGGCCATGCAGGAGGCAGCCAATCAATGATTCTCTCATCACTGATGTTTCTATCTCTTTTTTCCTCTCCCTTCCTCTCTGAAATCAATAAAAATGTATTAAGAGAGAGAGAGAGAGAGGGAGAGAGAGAGAGAGAGAGAGAGAACCCAAATAAATAAAATCAGACATGAAAGAGGAGAACTAACAACTGACACAAAAGAAATACAAAGGATTGTAAGAACATATTATGAACAACTATATTCCAACAAATTGGACACTCTCCCAGACATGTATAATTTTCCAAAACGGAATCAGGAAGAATCAGATAATCTGAGTAGACAGATCACAACCAGTGAAATTGAGGCAGTAATAATAATAAAAAAATCCCAACAAACCAAAGTCCTGAACCTGCTGGGCTTCACAGTTGAATTTTCTCAAACATTCAAAGAACTGACACCTAGCTTTCTGAAATTATGCCAAAAAATTCAAGAGGAAGTAAGACTCCTAAGCTCATTTTACGAGGCCAGCATTATCTTAATTCCAAGATCATATAAAGACACTACAGCCGAAACCGGTTTGGCTCAGTGGATAGAGCATTGGTCTGCGGACTGAAAGGTCCCAGGTTCGATTCCGGTCAAGGGCATGTACATTGGTTGCGGGCACATCCCAGTAGGGGGCGTGCAGGAGGCAGCTGGTTGATGTTTCTCTCTCATCATCGATGTTTCTAGCTTTCTATCCTTCTCCCTTCCTCTCTGTAAAAAATAAATAAAATATATAAAAAATAAAATAAATAAATAAATAAAATAAATAAAGACACTACAAAGAAAGAAAATTATAGGTAAATATCCCTGATGAGCATAGATGCTAAAATCCTCAGTAAAGCATTAGCAAATCAGATCCAGCAATCCATTAAAAAGATCAGACATCATGCTCAAGTGGTATTTATTCCAGGGGTGCAAAGTAAGTACAATATCCACAAATCAATAAATGTGGTATGCCACATAAACAACATGATCATATCTTTAAATGCACAAAAAGCATTTGATAAAATCCAGTACCCATTTATGATAAAAACTCTCAGCAAAGTGAGAATAGAGGGAACATATCTCAACATAATACAGGCCATATATGATAAACCCATAGCCAACATCATACTCAGTGGGCAAAAACTAAAAGCGTTTTCCCTCAGATCAGGAACACAGGGATGCTTGCTTTCACCATGCTTATTCAATACTAGAGGCCCACTGCACAAAGAAATTCGTGCAATAGGCCTTCCTTCCCTTGGCTTGCAGCACCGGTTTTCCTTTGGCACCCAGGACCCAGGCCTTTGCTCCAGCCAGAGTCTGCTGCCTTTGCTGCAGACTCTGACTCTGGCCAGAGTCTGCCTTCTTCTTCTTTGCTGCAGACTCTGGAGTCTGCAGTCTTTGTCTTCGCTGAGGGGCTGGAGTGCCGCTCCTGTAGATCCCCTCGTCCCCCACTCTCCCTCTCATAGCAAGTGTCCTGCCCCGCCCGGCCACTCTGTGCCTGGAGCAGTTGGGCGGCTGCCATATTTGTCTTTCTAATTTGCATATTCCCTCCTGATTGGCTGGTGGGTGTAGCGGAGGTACGGTCAATTTACATGTTTGTCTATTATTAGATAAGATAACACTGGAAGTGCTAGCCACAGTGATCAGAAAAGAAGAAGTAATAAAAAGGCATCCAAATTGGAAAGGAAGAAGTAAAACTCTCATTATTCCCAGATGACATGATACTGTACATAGAAAAACCTAAAGACTCCACCAAAAAGCTACTAGACTTAATAAATGAATTTGGAAACGTAGCAGGATACAAAATTAACACCCCAAAATCCATGGCATTTTTATATACCAATTAGAGGCCCAGTGGTGCACCAGTGGGGACCCTTGGCCTGGCCTGCGGGATCGGGCCAAAACTGGCTCTCCAATATCCCGTGAGTGGTCCTGGATTGCGAGAGGGTGCAGGCCAGGCCGAGGGTACACAATTGGGGCCGCGGAAGGATGCAGGAGGTTGGCCAGCTGGGAGGGACCACGGGAGGGTGTCTGGCCCATCTCGCTCCATCCCAATGGGCTGGACCCAAGCAGCAAGCTCACCTACTGGTTGGAGTGTCTTCCCCCTGGTGGTCAGTGCACATCATATCGAGCGGTTGAGTGGCCTTGGCTTATCATTAGCATATTATGCTTTGATTGGTTGAACAGCCAACCGTTTGACTGAACACTGAGCACATTAGGCTTTTATTATATAGGATAATGAACTTTCAGAAAGAGAAACTTAAAAAATAACCCCATTTACCATTGCAACAAAAAAATTAATATACTTAGGAATAAACTTAACCAAGGAGGTAAAAGACCTGTACACCGAAAACTACAAGATTTTAAGAAAAGAGATAGAGGAAGATATAAACAAGTGGGAAAATATACCACTTCATAGATTGGTAGAATCAACATCATTAAAATGTCCATACTACCCAAAGTAATCTACAGATTCAATGCAATTCCTATTAAAACACCAACGGCATATTTCACAGACCTAGAATAAAACACTCCAAAAATTTAAATGGAACCACAAAAGACCCCAAATGAGCCACAGCAATCTTGAGAAAGAAGAACAAAGTTAGAGGAATTATGATATCAAACCGCACTGCAAGGCTGAATGAGATTGGTGAAGGGGTTAAGCAAAGAGAATAAGGAAAGACTCCTGGGCACAGATGCAGTATGGAGACTGCCAGAGGGAAGCAGGGGGGAGGGAGGTAGAAGAGGGTAAAATGGGGATAAATGGTGATGGAAGGAGAGTTGACTTGAGGTGCTAAACATACAATATACAGAAGATGTATTGTAAAAATGTATACCTGAAACCTACATAATTTTATTAACCAATGTCACCCCAATTAATTGGATAACATTTTTAATTAATAAATAAACAAAACAAATACATCCTGAATCCTCACACCAACCCAGTTTTACATGTGAGGAAACTAAAGCTCAACGTGGGTAGGCACTACAGAGGTCATTTTTGTATTTCTCATCATGCTTAGCAGGATGCTTTGCACATAGTGGTACTTCAACATTGCAGAGCTAGAGTCTCCTGGAGAACAGTGAGTCAAATTCTCTCAATTTCTGCCAAAGTACACTGAGGCTGGGAGTGTGGATATGAAATCCCCTATTTCAAATCTCTCTCTCTCTCTCTCTCTCTCTCTCTCTCTCTCTCTCTCTCTCAAAAGTACACTGAGGCTGGGAGTGTGGATATGAGGTCCCAGTCATGTAAATATTCATTAAGTGGAGATCCTTATCCTCCAAGGAAGCCCATTGCCAGGGCTGAGTATATTCACTGAGGAGCTCATACTGCTCAATGTTCTAGGTCACTTGTGAATTCTGGTCTGGTTTTAAAAATGTCTTTCTCTTTTTTTCTTCTTCTTTTTTAGAGACACAAAGTAAGTTAAATTTACTTTGCTTGTTCCACTGAGCATTTCATTTGAATTCAGAACTCTTGTTTCATGCAGGAAATTTAGAGAAAAAGAAAGTGAGTTGTAGTAACATACCCGGAAGCAACTTTTAAATAAACTTTAGATAGCGGTAATGACTCACAGAATCCCATATATGCAGTATAACAGAAATAGATTTGAAGACAGGATGGTATAGTACATCCTCAGAAATACTCAAGAAGTTGGCATCTCTGCTGATTAGCCATGTTGGTAGGGCTCTCAGTTGTAGAACATTCTAAAATGACTTACCACACAGAATTGAGTCTCCCACCTGAGAGAGTGCATTCATTATATCAGGTGAGATTTATAATCTATTAGAGTCCTGATACACGAATTTGTGCACCAGTGGGGTCCCTCGGCCTGGCCTGTGGGATCAGGCCAAAACTGGCTCTCCGACATCCCCCGAGTGGTCCCGGATTGTGAGAGGGCGCAGGCCAGGCCCAGGGACCCCACCGGTGCACGATCGGGACTGGGGAGGGACACGGGAGGTTGGCCAGCCAGGGAGGGCTCCAGGGCATGTTCAACCTGTCTCGCTCAGTCCTGATGGGCTGGACCCCAGCAGCAAGCTAATGTACCAGTTGGAGCATCTTCCCCCTGGTGGTCAGTGCATGACATAGCAACTGGTTGACTGTCTGCCCCCTGGTGGTCAGTGCATATCATAGTGAATGGTTGATTTGCCTTAGCATATCCTTAGCATATTACACTTTGATTGGTTGAACAGACGACCAGACACTTAGCATATTAGGCTTTTATTATATAGGAATTTTCCTATTCTTCAGACACTACTTGCACTTTCTCCTCAATACCACAAACTGATATACATATATTTACTAAAATACTTTACCCCTCTATAAGAGTCTAAGATCCTAAACAACAGTGACATTTATTAGTTACTAGAGGCCCGATGCGAGAAATTTGTGCAAGGGCCTTGGCCCCGGCCCCCCACCTGCCGCAGCCAGGGGCCTCTGCCGCCTCTGCCTCGGCCTCCGCCCACCGCAGCTTTGTCTGGAAGGAAAGACATCCAGAAGGATGTCTGGTCTAATTAGCATATTACGCTTTTATTATATAGATAACAACTATCTGGTAAGTAACTGAGTATCTAATAAGTAACTTCATATCATATCACTTTCACTATAGTTTGTTTCTAAGCTGCTCTCACAGATCTTTATACACGTAGCCCCTAATTTTCATAATAACTCTGTGGGGGAGATAATATAGTACTACTCTTGTTTTATAGAGAAGGTAACTAAAGACAAAGAACTCTTGTTTCATGCAGGAACTTTAGAGAAAACGTTAAAGCGAATTGTAGTAACATACCCGGAAGCAACTAAATTTCCAATTTAGGGTTCTATGAAGCAGAGAATTTGAACAATTTCTCTGGTCGAAAAGTCTTCCTGATTTTTCTTAAAGGATAGCACTTCGCATTAGAAATTAGAAATTCATTTATTAGCTCATGTCTGTATAGGTCAGAAGTCTGGCATGGCATGGCTGGGGTCCCTGATCAGGGTCTGACAAGGCTGAGAGCAAAGTGTATAACCAGACTGAAATTTTCTTTCTCTTTTTTGGAACAGACCCCCAAAGCTAGTACAATAAACCCTGCAATGGGCTCTTATCCACATCCAGAGTTATCGTAAGTGTAATGTGGCAAGAAAACCTTATCAGCATCCCTGAGCTACAGATAGAAACCCTTAAGTTAAGTATACTCACTTTGTTCTGCCAGTGGCTGTCTCTCTTGCCTCTCTTCCCCCTGGCTTGTTGAAGGCAACTTGTTTTTCCCTTGAAAGAACAAACGCACTGGTTTCAGGTGGTTGGTATGTTTAGAAAGATCCAAAGTCCTTCTCCTACGTGCAGCTGCCTAGAACTCAACTTCCCCACCCACATTTACTTCCTGTAATTGACAAGGAACCAATTAACCGCAGTTCAATTGGGTAAGTGTTAACTGTGGAGAAGAAAAGGTTTTGCTTGATGCCTTGGGAGAAACACACGGGAATTGATCAGGTCTGTTTTTTGGGGAACCAAAATAAGACACCCACTGTCTTGGTTTTAGAAAGAACTGCCAAGAATAAGAGAATATGAAACTAAAGGCTGAAACAGATATGGAGGCTGCGTATCTAGTTTAACCCTTCTCACGCATCAAATGCTGCTCACGTCCCTTCTATGGCATCCCTGTCAGTTCTGAACACTTCCAGGAGTGGGGAACTTGTCGGGACTCAAAGTTCTCTTGTTAGAGAAAGGTAGTTCTGTGAATGGATTATTATCCCTCTTCACCTAGAGAGAACCGGGTATCCCTATAAGATTCAGTCTCTTTACACTGATCCCACTCACTTTGGGCAAGCATACTTTTGTGCATTCTTGTATTACTTAAGATCCAGGAAGAAAATAGAAGGCAGTGTTAACCTGTTTAATTGAAGGAAGATTAGTGAAGGACCAATTATAGAAATCTGGGCAGGTTCCTGGGGACCAAAAAGTCTGTTGACAAACTTGGGAACCAACAATAGAATGAAGCTGTTCTCCTAAGACTTAAGGGACAAGGGGCATGAACCATGTTACTATAGCAGCAAGAGCTGTAGCCAAAGGATGTGAGCTGCCTAATAGTGTTACAAGATTCCAGGGCAGGAGGAATAGGGCAACTGAGGCAGGAAAGTTAAAATAAGGCCAAACAGTGTGGGCAATTTGCAGCCAGCTTGTAACTAGCAAGCCATTATCTTTCCCACCCAAGGACACAGAGCAAATGGTTAAAAAACACACACACACAAATTAAAAAAAACCACAACCTTCCTAATGAGAGAATGCAGAAAGGGAGGGAGAAAGGGGAAAGGAAAAAAAGGCCATTTTACTCCCTAAGCAGAGAATTCAGCAGTCTCAAGGCTTGGCAAGATAAAGTTGTCAGGTGCTTTTCATGAATTCTGGGAAGGCCACAACAAAGTAAAAAAAGGGGTCCTTGAGATTTAATCTGTACCAAAATAGTCAGCAGAGGAATTTTGAAGCCTACAGACAGGAGGGTATATAACACCTCAGACCCAATTTGCTCTTCAGATTAGCTGAGAGCCTGTCTATCCTTCATAAGCCAGATGTGTAGGTTTGCTTGCCTTGCTGTTGCTTTTTTCAATAAAGATGCATGCTTTAATTGCTTTACTAAATTGGCTTTTCACAACACAGTCAAGGTCTCATATAAATTCATTTATATGAGAATTCAAGGATCCAGGTTGGGGACAGTCCTCTCCCACAGGCTCAGGGGGCTGTCCCATCTGGTAACACCTCTCTGGTGCGGGGGAGAGGTGCCTATAACAATAGGAACTGAGGTCTTCTACAGGGGAACTCAGCTACTGCCCAAACTGTGACCAGAAAATGAAAAATGAACCCTGACTCCTTTCTCCTCCTGAAGTCCAATTTCGTTGGCTAACCCACCAGAAGGATCAAACAAAGGTGTGTAGGGAAGGCTGTTCACATAGGGTACAGAGTACAGGGTACAGAGCAGGGTAGGGAAGGGCAGTGCTGGCTATCTTTTGCCTGCCTTGCTTGATCTCCCCTCCATCCTTCTCCATTCTCTTGTGTTCCTGGGGACTAATATTTATATGGGTTTCATCAACAGGAACTCTTGCCCTATGGCTTCCAATTGGTTTCAAATAATAGGGCACCCTATTAGAGGATTGGAGGGGAGAAAGGGCCTATAATTTATTTTCTTAGTTTCCTCCTTGTAGTGTTGTCAAGGTCCCTTGACCAAAGGTCGCCACTCATGTTAGTGATCCTCTCCATGTGACTTCCTCCTTCTGAGGTGTAGGGACCCAGCCTTTTCACCTGCCTGATCAGGCTTAGAGGATGATGATTTGCTTCTGCTCTTAACAACTTCGGGATATTATTCCATCACTTGGGATTTCTCTACACCCTGCCCACATTCGGAGGAAGCCCTGTATAAAATGCCCCTCCCAGTACCCCATTTGAATGTTCCATTGCAGTCTTATCAGTTACCTGACTGCTCTAACAGCAGAAAATGGATCTGGATGGGCAAATGGGGACTTGTTTGCCTCCTTGATCTCCCCCACCCTGCCCCAAATGGAGGCAAATATGACATTTATGGCTATTTTTTATTTAAAGGAAAAACTTGGAGGCCTCCTCTTGCAAATTCACACAGGGCTCCTAATAAATACCTGATGACTTGTCCTCCCCTGGAGAAGGCTGGCTCATAGAAAGCTCAGGGAAATGGTGTGAGTATGACTTTTTTCCTGATGAATGGGTACACTTTTCTACTTTGTGGATAAAAAGCAGTGCATATAATCTCCAACTCACCTTGTAATTAAATTTTTATCATTGTTAGAGCAAGTTTTTTTTTTTCCCTCTTGTGAAAACCCTTGTGAATTGAGAGCTGGTTGTTGGGACTCCATGAAGATGTGAGGATATCAGTAGGGACTACAATCTTTTTTATTTAGAGCACTAGAGGCCTGATGCATGAAATTCATGCAAGAGTAGGCCTTCCTTCCCCCAGCTGCCGGCACCGGCTTCCCTCTGGCACCCGAGACCCAGGCTTCCCTCCAGCACCCAGGACCCGGGCTTCCCTTATAGCCCCGGCTTCATCTGGAAGGTTGTCTGGAAGGACGTCTGGTCTAATTAGCATATTATACTTTTATTATTATAGATTATATCTGTAGAACCTGCATATTTTCCAAGAAAAGAACATTTTAGGGAACCAAGATGTATAGAGGTAAATCTGTTAATGTTCTGGAATTCTCAAATTTGAAAGCCTGGTTTCTTCTGGCCCCCAAATAAATGCAAACATTTCTAATTCTAATTTCTATTTCTAAGCCAGACTTGGGAAGGATGGAGAAGGAAACATTTTCTTCAGAAGGCTTCCTTTGAATTGGATATTTAAACATTGGGTTGATATTCCATCCTTGGAGGGTATCCTATATAATAAAAGCCTAATATGCAAATCGACCAAACGGCAGAATGAACGGTTGCTATGACATGCACTGACCACCAGGGGGCAGATGCTTAACACAGGAGCTGCCCCCAGCCCGCAGGTCCCAGGCCAGCCAAAGCAGGTGCCAGCAGGCCCCACCCCCCCGCATCACCCCGCTGGTCACCTTGTAGAGGGAGGTGACTGGCAGTGGGGGGGGGGCAGGGGGGGCGGGGCAGGCGAGCGGGTGGCGCCAGGCCAGCCAAGGCGGGTGTCAGCAGGGTCCCCCCGATTGCCCCACCGGTCGCCCCACAGATTGGCCTTGATCACCAGCCATGCCTAGGGACCCTACCCGTGCATAAATTTCGTGCACCAGGCCTCTAGTGAAAGAATAAAGCTTGTAAAGTCTCTCAGAGCAGTGCAGCTCCATTTTGATGGGTTTCAAGAAACTATTTAGCCCTTGTATGCAAATATAATGTCAAGCCTTTCCAAAACTCCTAAGAAGATAAACCTCCTTATAATGGTCTGAGCCCAGAGCTTAATGAATAACTTTCATGGCCTTAGCCTATATCAAAGTTTCTAGCAATGTAGCTGCCACGTATTTGGTTTTACTGGAGACTTCAAGTCCCAAGAGTGATTCACCATCTATACACTATATAAAGAGGTAATATGCTAATTGGTCCTAACGGTGTCACAGTCACGACCGCAAAGGAGGAGGCTGCCTGCACATGCTTGGCAGGGCGTTGCTCTGGAGACTGGGTGGAAGCAGGGAGGCGCCCGGAGAAGGCGGGACCAGCCTGAGGCGACTTGAGGGACTGAGGGAGGGGGTTGAAGTGGCCAGAGAAGGCCAGAGGGGTCAGGGGGCTGGGCCAGGTGCACTGGAGCTCTGTGTAGAGAGGTTAGGGCAGTGATGGCGAACCTATGACACGCGTGTCAGCACTGACACGCGTAGCCATTTCTGATGACACGTGGCCGCATGCTGAGGATGAAACATTTGCTGCTCCTGAGGATGAAACATTTGCGACTAGAGTCTTGGAGTTAGTTTTTTCCTCAAAGTGACACACTACCCGAGTTATGCTCAGTTTTTTGGCGAAGTTTGACACACCAAGCTCAAAAGGTTGCCCATCACTGGGTTAGGGTGTCAAGGCAGGGCGGTGGGTGGGTGGGCAGGCTGCGCAATTTTGCACACTGGACTCCTAGTGTAAAATAATAGGAGAAAAGGTAATGACACTTGTGTTTAACACAGCACACCAATACAGCACAGCCCTATCAGTCTCCACTTGTAACTCTCTCATGCAAACAGGGAACAGAAGAGAACTCAGGCACTTTTGACATAAAATCAATTATGAAATTGGAATGAACATGTGAAATACAAGGAGTTCATTTACTTTCATTGAATTTTAAAAAAACAATAACGAAGGATGTTTTAAAAAATACTTCATATTATTGCCATCTGTGATGCTTAATCTTATGTGTCAATTGAGGCGCCACAGGGTGCCCAGATAGCTGGTTAAACATAATAGCTGGGTATTTCCCTGAGGATCTTTCCAGGAGTAACCATTTGAATTGGGGAACTGAGTAAAGCAGACGGCCCTCCCTAATGTGGATGAACCTCATCCAATTCACTGAAGGCTTTAATAAAACAAAAAGGCAGAGGAAGATTGAATTTGCTCTCTGCCTGACTGCTTGAGCTGGAACATTGTCCTTCTACCCTCCGCACTACTGGCTCTCAAGCCTTCAGACAGATTGGTATCTACACGATCAATTCTGTGGCTTTAATGTTTTAAAATTATACCAGCAGCTTTCCTATTTCGTAAGTCTCCAGCATGCAGAGACTAGATTGTGAGATTGTGAGACTTCTTAACCTCAACAGTCAGGTGAGCCAACACCTTATAATAAATCTCTCTCTCTCTTTCATATATATATATATATATATATACATATATATATATATATATATATGCCATAGATTCCTGTACACACATTTTAATATTTTAACACAATAATAAAAAAATCTCTATTGTGAATATTACATATTGAAATTATATATTTGGGTTTCCCTGGTGTTTTTCAGTCTTACTGGGTATCTCCAGGGGTCCATCTTACAACTTCGGCAAAGCCTCTTTTATAACCATTTCTTCTTCCAGCACATTCTGATACCTCATTGCTTTTTGAAGGTGATGGTACCCAAGGTTACGTTAAGATCATCATGTGAACATATGTCTCAGCCTATGGTGAGATCTCTCATGGTGCATACATTTTTCTAGGATATTTTTCACTTCCACTTCCTATGTCATAACAAAGGGGATTGACATTATATTTGCCTTGATTAATTATGAAAATATTCATCTTCTCTACTTCCACATTCTGTAATTGGCCTTGATGTGCCTACACAGATTAATATTTTATTCTTCTTTCTTCTATATTACACTAATAAGTCTACTCCTTTATAACTTTACTCAGTTATTTGTTAAGTACAACAGTAATTCTTATTCATACCTCTGCTCTCTTTTTTTCACAGATGCCTTCTTTTTCTGACTTAAACACAGGTGGCATTGCCTTTTAGGTGTAGGGTTATATTGTTTGAGATTTTTTCTTGCTTCTTGAAGTAGGCTTGTAATGCTATGAACTTCCTGCTCAGGACTCCTTTCGCTGTGCCCCATAGATTTTTGGGTTGGTCTGTGTTTATTTTTATTTGTTTCCAGGTAATTTTTTATGTCTTCCTTGATCTCACTGTTAACCAATTCATTGTTAATAACATGCTATTAAGCTTTCATGTGTTTGAATGTTTTCCAGTGTTTTTTTTATTGTAGTTGAATTCTAGTTTCATGAATTTGTTAAGACTTGTTTTTGTGTCCTAAAATGTGGTCTATCTTTGAGAACATTCCATGTGCACTTGAGAAGAATGTATAGTCTGCTGCTTTCGAATGAATGTTCTTTAAATATAATTTAAATCCATCCAATTGAGTATGTCATTTAAGGTGGCTGTTGCCTTTTTTATTTTTTGTCTGGAAGATTTATCCATTGATGACAGTGGAGTGTTAAAATGCCCTACTATGACTGTATTGCTGTCAATATCTCCATTACAGTCCATCAAGACTTTCTTTATATATTTAGATGCTCCTATATTGGGTGTATATATGTTTACAAGGGTTATATACTCTTGTTTGATTGATTCCTTTAGTATTATGCATGACCTTCTTTGTGTCTTTTATAGCCTTTGTTTTGAAGTCTATTTTGTCTGATATAAGTATTGCTACCCTAGCTTTTTTCATTTCCATTTACATGGGATATTATTTTCTATACTTTCAGCCTGTGTCTATCTTTTGTTCTGAGCTGTGTCTCTTGTAGACAACACATATATGGGTCATGTTTTCTTATCCATTCAGCTATCCTATATCTTTTGATTGAAGCATTTAATTCATTTACATTTATGGCTATTATTCATAGCTATTCATTTATTACCTTTTTTTCTTTATACGTACATTCCTCTCTTCTTCTCAAAGCAGTCCCTTTAACATTTCTTGCAATACTGGTTTGGTGGTAATGAACTCCTTTAGCTTTTATTTTTTGTCTGGGAATGTCTTTATTTTACCCTCATTTTTTAAAATTTTATTTTATTGTTTAAAGTATTACACATAGTAATAAACATATCTCCTTCCCCCCCCCATTGACCTTTCCCCAGTCTCCCCTAACCCCTGTCGCATTTTTTAAAATTAAATCTTTATTGTTGAAAGTATTACATATGTCTCCCTTTTCCCCCTATTGACCTCTTCTTGCTCACCTCCATCCCCCACCCTAGGCCTAAAACATCCTATTGTCTGTGTCCATGGGTTATATATATATGCATTAAAATTTTTTGGGTGATCTCTTCCTAACCACCCCTTACCTCCACCTTCCCTCGGAAATTCCACAATCTGTTCCATGCTTCTATCTCCCTGGATCTATTTTGTTTATCAGTTTATTTTGTTCATTAGATTCCATGTGTGAGTGAGATCATGTGATACTTGTCTTTCTCTGACTGGCTTATTTCGCTTAGCTTAATACTCTCCAGGTTCCTCCATGCTGCATAGTATTCCATGATATAAATGTACTACAACATTTTATCCACTCATTTACTGATGGGCACCTGGGCTTTTTCCAGATCTTAGCTATTGTAAATTGTGTTGCTATGAACATAGGGTTGTGTACATTCTTTCTGACTGGTGTTTCGGATTTCTTAGAATATATTCCTAGAAGTGGGATCACTGGGTCAAATGGCAGTTGCATATTTAATTTTTTGAGGAAACTCCATACTGTTTTCCGTAATGGCTGCACCAGTCTGCATTCCCACCAGCAGCATACTAGGGTTCTCTTTTCTCTACATCCTCTCCAGCACTTGTCATATGTTGATTTATTGATGGTAGCCATTCTGATAGGTGTGATGTGATACCTCATTTTCATTTTCATTTGCATCTCCCTGATAATCAGTGACTTTGAGCATTTTTTCATGTGTCTCTTGGCTATCTATATTTCCACTTTGGAGAAGTGTCTATTTAGGTCCTTTGCCCATTTTTTAATTGGATTGTTTACCTTCCTTTTGTTAAGTTGTATGAGTTCTTTATACATTTTGGATTTTAAACCTTTATCAGATGTATCATTGCCAAATATATTCTCCCATACGATGGGCTCCCTTTTCATTTTGTTGATGGTTTCCTTTGCTGTGCAGAAGGTTTTTATTTTTATATAGTCCCATTTGTTTCTTTTCTCCTTAGTTTCCTTTGCCCTTGGAGATGTATCCATATACATATTGCCACAAGAGATGTCTGAGATTTTGCTGCCTATGGTTTTACAACTTTTTGAGTTTATGCTTGTGTATGGTGTAAGTTGGTGGTCTTCCACTTGTTTATATCTTTCTCTATCTCTTTTTCCAATGTCCTGTAGTTTTCTGAGTACAAGTCTTTTATCTCCCTAGTTAAATTTATTCCTAAGTATCTTAACTTTTTGTTGCAATGGTAAATAGGATTGTTTGTTTAGTTTCTCTTTCTAAGAATTCATTATTGGCCTATAAAAATACCATTGATTTCTGGGTGTTAATTTTGTATCCTGCTACATTGTTGAATTCCTTTATTAAATCTGGTAGTTTTTTGGTGGAGTCTTTAGGGTTTTCTATGTACAATATCATGTCATCTGTGAGTAATGAGAGTTTTATTTTCTCCTTTCCAATTTGGATGCCTTTTATTTCTTCTTCTTCTCTGATTGCTGTGGCTAGCACTTCCAGTTCTATGTTGAATAAGAGTGGTGAAAGTGGACATCCCTGTCTTGTTCCTATTCTTAGGGGAAATGGTTTCAGTTTTTTGCCTATTGAGTATGATGTTTGCTATAGGTTTGTCCTATATGGCCTTTATCATGTTGAGATATGACCCCTCTATTCTCATTTTGCTGAGAGTTTTTATTTAAAAAAATGGATGATGGATTTTGTCAAATGCTTTTTTTTTGCATCTATTGATGTGATTGTTTGATTTTTGTCTTTTAATTTGTTTATGTAATATATCACACTTATTGATTTGTGGATAGTATATGAGCCTTGCATCCCCAGAATAAATCCCACTTGGTCATGGTGTCTGATCTTTTTCATATATTGCTGGAACCCATTTGCTAATATTTTGTTGAGGATTTTAATATCTATGTTCATCAGGGATATTGGCCTGTAGTTCTCTTTCTTTGTAGTGTCTTTATCTGGTTTTGGAATTTGGATAATGCTGGCCTCATCAAAAGAGCTTGGAAGTGTTACTTCCTCTTGTATTTTTTGGAATAATTTGAAGAGGATAGGTGTTAGTTGTTTTTTGAAGGTTTGGTAAAAGTTCCCTGTGAAGCCAGTGCTTTTGTTTGATGGGAGTTTCTTTTATTACTGCATCTATTTCATCAGTTGCTATTGGCCTATTCATGTTTTCTGATTCTACCTGATTCAGTTTTGGAAGATTGAATTTTTTTTTTTTTTTAGGAATTAGCCCATTTCCTCCACATTGTCCAGCTTGTTGGCATATAGTTGTTCATAGTATTTTCTTACAATCCTTTGTATTTCTGTGGTGTCAGTTGTTACTGCACCACTTTCATTTCTGATGTTACTTATTTAGGTCCACTCTATTTCTTGATGAATCTGGTTAATGGTTCATCAATCTTGTTTATCTTTTCAAGGAACCAGCTCTTGGTTTCATTGATTTTTTTTTTTTTTTTTTGCCTCTATGTCATTTATTTCTGCTCTAATCTTTATTATTTCCTTCTACTTACTCTGGGTTTTTCTTGTTGTTCTCTTTCTAATTCTTTAAGTTGTAGGGTTAAATAATTTATTATTAATTTTTCTTGTTATTTGAGGTAGGCCTGTTGTGCTATGAACTTCCCTCTCAGGATGCTTTCACTGTGTCCCAAAGATTTTGGGTGGTTGTGTGTTCATTTTCATTTGTTTCCAGGACATTTTTTATTTTTATTTTTTCTGGATCTCATTGGTAACCCATTCATTGTTTAATAACATGGTATTTAGCCTCCAGGTGTTTGAATGTTTTTGAGTGTTTTTACTGTAGTTTTACTGAAATTTCTAATTTCATTCCACTGTGATCTGAGAAGATGCTTGATATGATTTAAATCTTCTTGAACTTGTAGAGACTTGTTTTGTGTACTATTCAGCTTCAATTTTAAATGATAGCCTTGGTGGGTATTCCTACCCCTCTTTTAGGAAGAGATACCCTAGCTCATCTGGGAACTACTGTTCCAGAACAGGTCCTATGCCTCCCTATAGTGGAGACTGAAATTAACCCTGACGTTTGGGCCATGCAGGGTAAGATAGGACAATCCATCACAGCCTCCCCAGTCCAGGTCCATCTCCAGGATTCAGCCTCATACCCACATCAGAGGCAATATCTTCTCAAGTCTGAGACTTGAGAAGGACTCATGGTTATAATAGACAATCTAAGGACACCAGGCCTGTTAAAAACATGTAACAGCCCTTGCAGTACTACCATATTAGGAGTGTGAAAACCTAATGGTGAATGGAGGTTAGTTCAGGACTTACCACTAGTAAATGAAGTGGTGATTCCCATTCACCCAGTTTGCCCTAACCCTTATACTCTAGTTACCCAAATTCCAGAGGACACAGAGTGGTTTACAGTACTAGATCTCAAAGGCTGCCTTTTTCTGTATACCCCTGCATCCTGATTCACAGTTTCTATTTGTCTTTGAAGATCCCAATAATCAGGGTAGTCAGCTAACATGGACAGTACTGCCCCAGGGTTTTTGGGATAGCCATCATTTATTTGGGAAGGCCTTATCAAAAGACCTTGGGCAATTCAATTTCCCCAGCACTAAGGTCCTCCAATATATGGATGACCTTTTACTATGTGCCCCATCAGAGGAAATCTCTGAGGAAGGGACTAAGTAAGGCTTTACTAAATTTCCTGTCAGAAAAAGGCTATAAGGTCTCCAAAGCCAAGGCCCAGTTTGTTCCCATTCAGTTAAATACGTAGGTCTTAAGCTACCAAAGGGAGCACGAGCTTTAGGAGGGACCGGATAGGCCCTATTCTCAATTGAGAGGCTTCGTGGGCATCACTAGATATTGCAGGTTATGGATCCCTAGCTAGGGAGATTTAGCATGCCCAATTTACCAACTAGTTAAAGAGGCACAGAAGGTTAGCCTCTCTATTTTAGTCTGGGAACCTGAGGTTGAGCAGGCCTTTAAACAACTAAAAAAGGCCCTTTTACAGGCACCGGCTTTAAGTCTCCCAACAGGCCAGGAATTCAACCTATATGTAACAGAAAGCAGGGCGGGGGGCGGGGGGGCGGGGGGGGGGCAGGGGCATAGCCTTGGGAGTCCTGACTCAACCTAGAGGACAGACCCATCAGCCAGTAGGATATCTGAGTCAGGAAACTGATGTTATGGCTGGCCCTCCTGTTTGCGGACAGTGGCAGCTGTCACTCTCCTGATCCCTGAGGCAGTTAAGCTAACTTTGGGATGGGACTTAACTGGGATGGGACTTAACAGTATACATCCCCTCCCCTCCCCCCATAGGGTGGTCTCTCTTTTGAATACAAGGGGAGGCCTGTGGCTTTCAGATAGCCAACTATTAAGATATCAGGCCCTCCTGCTTGAGAGCCTGGCTGTTCAGATCAGGACCTGCCCTACCTTGAACCCAGCCTCATTTCTCCCTGAGGAGAGTGGGGAGCCTCTGCATGATTGTGAACAGATTATCTTACAAACTTATGCGCCAGGAGAAGCCTCTAAATCAGCGGTTCTCAACCTGTGGGTTGTGACCCCTTTGGGGGTCGAACGACCCTTTCACAGGGGTCGCCTAAGACCATCGGAAAACACAGATATTTACATTATGATTCATAACAGTAGCAAAATTACAGTTATGAAGTAGCAACGAAAATAATTTTATGGTTGGGGGTCACCACAATATGAGGAAATGTATTAAAGGGTCGCGGCATTAGGAAGGTTGAGAACCACTGCTCTAAATGATCCTGACCTGGTTCTGTGCACTGATGGCAGCTCTTAGGTTGAGCAAGGAGTCAGAAAAGCAGAATATACAGTTGTTTCTTTAAATGACACCATTGAGAGCCAGCCACTTCCCCCGGGAACTAGTGCACAAAGGGCAGAATTAACTGCTCTCACCAGAGCTTTGGACTTAAGCCAGGGAAAACGAGTTAACATCTATACTGATTCCAAATATACCTTCCTAGTTTTACATGCCCATACAGCCGTCTGGAAGCAGAGGAGTTACTTAACTGCTAATGGGTCCCCAATTAAATATCATAAGGAAATTGACTGCCTCCTATTGACCATTTTTCAGCCCGCAGAGGTTGCAGTCATACATTGCAAGGGACATCAAAAAAGGAACAGATGAAATAACAGAGGGAAGTCATTAAGCAGATATTGCAGCCAAGGCTGCTACCTGAGAGCCTTGGAAAACTATAGAAGCCCCTCTAGTTTGGGAAGAATCCCTGTGGGATATTAAGCCCTATTATACACAGAAGGAAAAGGAATGAGCATATACTGTACTCCCCTTTCCACCGGATGGATATGGATAGAGGGGGATAAGCTCCTCCTTCCTAGAGCCAATCAGTGGAAAGTTACACCAGGCATTTCATCTAGGAGGTGAAAAGACTTACCAAATAATTCAGAAATTACTTACAGGAAAGGGTCTCCTGAAGACTACCCAACAAGCAGTCAAATCTTGTGAGGTCTGCCAAAGGAACAATCCTAGCAACCAGGAATTAGTATTACTTGGTCTTCCAGGAACCGGAGGTTACCCAGGGGAAAACTGGCAGATAAACTTTACCCACACGCCTAAAGATAAAGGGTTTCTATGACTCCTTGTATGGGTAGACACCTTCACTAACTGGGTAGAGGCCTTCCCTTGTAAGACTGAGAAGGCACAAGAGGTAGTCAGAACTGTAACTTCAGAAATTATTCCCCGCTTTGGATTACCACACTCTCTCCAAGAGCGATAATGGCCCTTCATGCAGGGCCCAGGTTACAGAAGAAACTAGGCCTTCAAATTTGAGAATTCTAGAACATTAGTAGATTTACCTCTATACATCTTGGTTCCCTTAAATTTTCTTTTCTTAGAAAACAATGCAGGTCCTGAAGAAACAGTACTTTGAATAAAAAAGATTGCATCCTAGCATCTTCATGAATTCCCCATGCCCGGCTCTCAAGGACTTTCACAAGGGGAAAAAGAATTGATCTAACACTGAATACATTAATTATAAGGCGAGTTGGAGAGTATATGCACTGCTTTTTATCCATAGAGAAAGTAGAAAATATATACCCACTCAATAGAAAAAAAAAAGTCCTATTCACACCATTGCCCTGAGCTTTCTATGAGCCGTGCCTTCTCCAGGGGAGACAAGTTGTCATGTATTTATTGGGAACCCTGTGTTTATATGCATAAGTATGTTACAGGCATCTCTCACAGACACCAGAGAAGTGTTATCAGACAGGCCCCTGAGTCAGAGGGAGTGGGCTGCACCCACCTCTATTCTTGTCATGCCAAAGTGGACGGAGGAATTTGCCAAATCAAGTACTCATTTGATTTGTTTCAATTTTCTGCCCCTGAGCACAGGCCTAATGTGTCTTTCTAATTTTTATTATACTGCCACCCCCTAAACCCTGGTGGCAAAACAGAAAAAGAAATCCCCGAAGGGACTGAGTTCACTGCGATCAGTTGGAAGGAATCAAAGACAACCACGCAGGCAAGAGTTAACGGGTAGCAATCCAATTCGAGTCACGGCACCAAATGTCACAGGCAGCCCAGAGACCCCAGAAAAGGTGTCATCAGACAGTCCCCTGAGTCAGAGGGAGAGGGCTGTCCCCACCTTGATTCTTGTCTTCTTGTGTAAATGAGAGACCCTGATTGCGTTGTGATAAAGCCAATTTATTTAAAAAGTAAAGCATGGCTCAGCTGGTGTGGCTCAGTGGTTGAGCATTGACTCATTAATCAGGAGGTCACAGTTCAATTCCTGGTGAGGGCACATGTCCAGGTTTCAGGCTCAATCCCCAGTAGGGGCCGTGCAGGACGCAGACGATCAATGATTCTCTCTAATCATTGTTGTTTCTCTCTCTCTCTCCCTCTCCCTTCCTCTCGGAAACCAATAAAAATATGTATTTAAACAAATAATAAGTAAATTCTTATTTGAAAAATTAAAGCATGCACATTTATTAAAGAAGCAAGGCAAGCAAATAAGTACATCTGGCTTATGAAGTGCAGATCGGCTCTCAGCTAATATTAAGAGCCAGTTGGGTGTTGGTTTGAGACATTATATACCCTCCTGTCTATAGGTTACAAAATTCTTCTGCTGAATATTTTGGTACAGATTAATTCTCAAGGTCCCTTTTTACTTTGTTGTGGCCTTCCCATAATTCATGAGAAGCACCTGGCAATTTTATCTTGCCAAGCCTTGAGGTTGCTGGCTTTTCGGTCTAGGGAATAATAAAAAAACAAAAAACTTCCCTTTTTTCCTTTCCCTTTCCCCAAAACAGCTGATTAGTGGCTGAGAAAAGTTTCCGTCTTCTCTCTCCCTTTCCTCTGTTCTTTAGTTGGAAAGTCATTTAACCATTTGCTCTCAAGCATGCCTGATTTGGGGAGATAATGGTTTATTATTTACAAACTGGCTACAAATTGCCCACACTGTTTGGATTTGTTTTAACTTTCTTGGAATTTTCCTAGCTTTTCATTGCCCTTCATTGGCCCTCAAGTTCTTCCTTTAAATAAAAAATAGCCATAGATGTCATGTTTGTCTCCATCTGGGGTGAGGGAGAGGGGGTGCAGGGAAGACCAAGGAGGAAAAAAAGTCCCCACTTGCCCATCCAGATCCATTTTCTGCTCTTAAACAGTTAGGTAACTGGTAGGACTGCGGTGGAACATTCAAATAGGATAATTGGAGGGGCATGTCGTGCAGGAGTTTCCTCTAAAACGTGGGCAGGGTGTAGAGAAATCCCAAGTGATAGAACAATACTGTAGCAGGGAATAAAAACTTGATACTACTCTGACGAACCATGAAACTGAATTAGAATGAAATGTACTAAAAAGCTAGCAAAGGAACTCACACACTGACAGTTTCCTTATAAGCAGATTGCAGTTGAAGTCAGTTCATTGCCTGACCAAGGAACAACCCTGACCGCAAGAATTTGGGCAAGTGACCAGCAAAATCGCTGCCAGAAATGTTGCCTGAATGTCCTGTTACCAGACACCAGCAGTAAAACTGCGGATGGAGCAACGAAACTGAAAGGTGAACAAAGCTGATTAGCATGGTGGTGTGCAGGCAGGCTAAATAGCCATTTCAGACAGTGATTAAAAATATTAAATTTAGCCGAAACCGGTTTGGCTCAGTGGATAGAGCGTCGGTCTGCGGACTCAAGGGTCCCCGGTTCGGGTTCCGGTCGGGGGCATGTACCTGGGTTTCGGGCACATCCCCAGTAGGGGGTGTGCAAGAGGCAGCTGATCAATGTTTCTCTCTCATCGATGTTTCTAACTCTCTATCCCTCTCTCTTCCTCTCTGTAAAAAATCAATAAAAATTTTTTAAAAATATATTAAATTTATTTAAGGGGATGGGATGGGGGATGAGATATCCATGGGGAAGGGCTGCACAGCACCGTGCAAGGGGGCATTGGGTCAATGATAGCAGCACCCAGGAGCTGGAGTTTCATCCTTGTATGCAGTCACTGGCAGGAAACTCTTGTCTTCAGTGGTTTTGGGGGCTGAGGTGAGCTCGGAATGCGGATGGAATGTAAGTGTGCGATCAGATATCTTCAGGACAGTCAATTCTTGGTGTCCAGCAAGGTTTCCCTGGTCTTTTGTTCTGTGGTGAGAAGCTTACAAATAGCCATTAAGGATTGTATTGCAGTACAGTCCTAACATTTCCCTTCTCTTTCTGTTAGTAATTATTCGTAACTAGTGGCCCGGTGCACAGATTCGTGCACATTGAAAGGAATTTAATTAGAAGGTGGATGGCGGGGCGGGACTGGGCGAGAAACAGGCCAGACACGCCCTGAAGTGAACCTCCCATGGTCCCTCCTCGGCCAGCTGCATTTGGGGTGGCACTGCAGCTTGAAGGGCATCTGGGAAGTGAGCGGGGTCCCTCCAGCAGGTGGGGTCCCTTGGCTTGGCCTGCGGGGATTGGGCTGAATCCGGCTCTCTGACATCCCCCCGAGGGGTTCCGGAGTATGAGAGTTGCTGTCACTGGGCAGCTCCTGAGTTGAGTGTCTGCCCCCTGGTGGTCAATGTGCATCATACCTACCGGCTGGTCGCTTAGCCTTTTATATATATAGATGGGGGCGAAGGTGTCTATCTCTGTCAGTTGTCCTAATGAACAAAGCATCCCAGTGCTGTTGGCAGGGATATATAAATAAACAGTTACCCCACATATTAGAAACTTACCAGCTGGCAGCTTAGTTTGTCCATTACTATAAGGGAGGGTGAAATGATCAGAACAGTTCATATTGTAACTAGAGGCCCAGTGCATGAAATTCCTGCATGAGTAGGGTCCCTAGGCCTGGCCGGTGATCAGGGCAGATCAGTCTCTTCCAGCTGCCAGCCAGGGCCTCCCTTCCCTGGCTGCTGACTGCCAGCAGGGCCTTCCTTTGTTCCGTGCCACCCCCTAGTGGTCAGCACACGTCACAGTGAATGATCAAACTCTCAGTCTCCCTGTGAACTCCCGAGGGGACACTTTGCATATCAGCCTTTTATATACTAGCATATAGATTATTAGATACTGAAAGAATAACTAGAACACCTAGTAAAAGTCAGACATTCACCACAGGAAGCTACTGCAGCAGCCTTTAGAGAAAACATCCCTGCATCTTCTCCTGGACAGTGGGTCCCAACACATAAAGGTCCCCAGATGTGACTTTTCCCCCAAAATGAATAGAATGAGTATAAATCTGTATATCAGTAGTAGGTGTTCCAACTCTTACTAGGCAAGATGTAAAGGTCTGTTCTACATAGGTTCCTCCTGAAAGGCAAAAGTATACCCACAACTGAGGAAATCTGTTGAGTGATTAGGTAAGTAAAAGCTGGTCCTGACGCAGCCCTGGCGTCACTTGTCTCATTTTGCTGCTTTTCTGGGCCTGGAGCTGAGATACAACTGAGGCTTAGATGTTGTCTTTAGGGAGGAAAGGGTCAGGGGGTTTAAAATGCCTGACCAGCGGCATGAAAGATCCAGAGTCCAGACCACATGACAAGTGATATGCTAAGGTAGGAAAGGTTACCCTGGGGGTGAGGTTCTTGTTTTCCCAGTTTTGTTCCTTGCTAGGCATCTGGAGCTTTCTGTGCTGGTGAGTTTCTGTACCTGGCCCATCTTCATTGTTCTGGGGGGTCTCAGGGTTTACATCCCCCTCCCCCTCCCCCAAGGACTTTTGGCACTGAATTTTTTTCAGAGAAGAAGCGGGGTCATATCTCTTCTATAACTGCTTTCTGCTGAAAAGGAATGACGTTTCCCTTCAGAGCTAAAAATCGTTGCTCTCTGTCAGAGGGACCATGAGACCTGGGCACAGAAAGAGGTTATGATGGTGTCTAGGGGTGGTATTTTCTGAGTATAAGTGAAAGGAGTTAATGTAGAATTAAGTAGTTAGGGTAAGCCTTACTTTATTTTTTATATCTGTGTTTTCCGATGGTCTTAGGCGACCCTGCTAGCAGTTCTCAACCTGTGGGTCATGACCCACAGGTTGAGAACCGCTGCTGTAGAGCCTAAGACCATTGGAAAACACAGATATTTACATTACGATTCATAACAGTAGCAAAATTACAGTTATGAAGTAGCAACGAAAATAATTTTATGGTTGGGGGTCACCACAACATGAGGAACTGTATTAAAGGGTCGAGGCATTAGTAAAGTTGAGAACCACTGGGGTAAGGGATGAAAGAAGGAGGAATGGTGGAGCTAGCTGAAACAAACAAAGGATGTGTCTTGCAGGAAATAGGATGTTTTTTCTTAGAAGTGAAAGAGAACAATGTTGCAGAAAGGCCAGGAACCAATCAGAGAGCAGCACAGATAGACAAAGAGCAGGCCTTTATCAGATAAAAGGGGAAGAGCAGAATGCTTCCATGGCAACCCATTTGAATCTCCCTCCCAAGGAGCCACTCTGTGTTTGCAATAAATTCCTGCCTTGTTTGAATACCTCTGGTCTGTGGCTTCATTCTTTGATTCCTTGAGACAAGACCCAAGGAAAAATTTCTGCTCTCCAGTTCCAGTATCACAAGTAGGACTTATAACCTGGTGGAGATGAACTGTGGGTCAAAAGCTAGAATGACAATAATAATAATAAATAGTATGGTGGAAGGAAAAAGTTCTGGTTGCTAATTCCAAGTCAAAGAATGAGAGGAAAATTAGACATTAGTTTGGAGGGTTATAGCCAAATATTTAAGGAAACAAATAAACAACAACAACAACAAAAAAAACCACTTCAGGATTTAGTTTAATTTAGCTCCTGTGAAAAATAAACTGAAGATAATGAACTGGAGTCTAACATTTACAACTGTATATATGGAGCCTATTGAAATATAATTTCCCCCCTAAAGTTACCCTCATTTTTATTAAAGAGCCAAATTAAGAGCAATTCATTTACTATATTGTCTAGTTACAACTTGGCCTGATTATTTGTATGAACACAATAAGAATAACAATTGATTATGCAGGCTTTTAAAAACCTGCTTTGCTGGAACATCATGATTGAGTTTTAATTAGTTCTTCAAGGCAAAGAACTGAGCCACCTAGCTGACATGAGGTTTTCCTGTAATTACTGTAGACTTGGGTGAGTTTCTTAAGTTCTTGATGTTCCCAATGATGTCTTGAGGTTCTCTCCTTGCCATCTTCCAGGAAAGCAAACTTTGTGCCTTACCTATAAAGACTGCCATGAACCATGTGATCAAGCAAAGTACCAGGCTTTTTCTTGCAAGTGGCTTTTGATTGGCTTTGAACAGTTTTGAGAATGCTTTCTGGTGGTGCCCAGAGTTCAGGCACATCCTTTTCAGACATGACATTCCACAATTGGAAACTGGTCTCATTGAACTCATGCAAAGAAACGTATTGCCATGACTCACTCATTAAGAACTGCCAGATTCAGGAGGGATCAAGTAAGGAGAAAAATATAAAAGCTTCATTTTGTTTATGAAGGCATAATTTACCAGATTGTTCTAGGGAAATACAAATAAGCTTCTTTATATCTGGAAGACAGAAAGATTTTCAAATAACTAATCTTTTGTCCTGACTAGTTGCCAGAATGTTATGTTTTTAGTCATTTGCCGGAGCCTGCCAGCATCAGTTGAACAGTACCTGCAAGGGGGGTGAGGATGAGAAATGACAGACAGAGAGCAGGATGGGATCGGGAGGATGGAAGCACTTCCCGCTTGCCATCCTGAGTTTATTTTTCTCCACACTTTTATACAGGGTCAGTTACATTCCATACATTACATCATTCCTATAATGTGGTAAGCGTGATTATACCTCTATGTTTAAGGTTTCCTACTGACCTTTACAAAAAGCTCCTTATCTTGTCTAAGATCCTAACGGCTATACCTATGCACACACCTCTGACGCCACCTAAATTCCTTACCATCATATAGTCTAGCCATGCTTCTTGCTGAAGGGTAATTACGCTTATACATTAACTGTGCTTAAAGGTTAACTAAGCTTTAAGGGGCTGAATGTGTGATTACTAACTATTGTGCTTAGGGGTCTCTAAGCCTAAGAGGGGGGCAGGATGTATGACTAACCTTGGGAACAGGCAGGCCACTTTGTGAAACCTGCCCTCTCAGGACTTTGTCAACTGAGGTCGCTCCTGACAGTCATTCGTCAGAGTTCTATAATTTTTCACTTAATGGGCCATCAAAATGAAAGGTGAACAGGGCTGGTTAGCATGGTGGTACACAGGCAGGCTACTAAATAGCCATCTCAGACACTGACTTAAAAAATTAAATTTATTTAAGGGAAGGGGATATCCAAAGGAAGGACTGCACAGCACCATGCCAAGGGGACATTGTGTCGATGATGGCAGCACCCAGGCCCTGGAGTTTCATCCTTATATGCAGTCACTGGCAGGAAACTTGTCTTCAGTGGGTTTGGGTGCTAAGGTGAACTTGGAATGAGGATGGAATGTAGGTGTGTGGTCAGGTATCTTCAGGACAGTTTCCATTCCTTATATGGTCTGACTCTTGGTGTCCAGCAAGCTTTTCCTGGTCTTTTGTTCTATGGCAGGAAGCTTACGAATGACCATTAAGGATTGCATTGCCCTGCATTCCTAACAGAACTACTAGTACATGATGAAGGGTTCATGTTTCTCCCCTGAGGGCTTTGTTATTCTCCCTTACATGCAGCCATATACAGTGACCCTGAGTGCCCAGTTCGTTTCTGTGTCTCCCTGTCCACCAAACACAACCCTTTATTCTCCACAACATCACCATTAAACACTTATCCAATTGAACTGCATTTAATTGGTCACTTGGCATTCATAGGAAGTACATGTGGGTGGGGAAACTGAACTCTAGGCAGCTAGTGACACGCCCTGCCCCTAGGGCTTTGATTTAGATCTTCCTAAAGGTATTTCCCAACTGAACCCAGTGTGGTTGCTCTTTTGGGAACATTGAACTCAGTGTGTTTTTTCTTTCCGGAGTAGTAGGTCGCCTACAACAAGCCCTGGGAAAGAGGAGCAAGGGAGACTTAGCCACTGGCAGAACAAAGTGAGTATACTTAATCTAATGGTTTCTATGGGTAGCTCAGGGATGCTGATAAGGTTTTTCTGCCAAATGAGACTTATGATAACTGTGGGTGTGAGGATGAGCCCATGGCAGGGATTATTGTACTAGCTTTTGACGGTCTGCTCCAAAAACAAACAAAAAAAAAGAGAGAAAGAAAAAAAATTCAGTCAGGTTAGACACTTTGCTTTCAGCCTTGACAGACCCTGATCAGGGACCCCAGCCATGCCAGACTTCTGACCTACACAGACAGGAGCTAATAAATGAATTCTGATTGAAGCTGCTAAATTTATAATTTCTAATACAACGTGCTTTCCTTTAAGAAAAATCTATGAAGACTTCGCAGCCAGAGAGACTGTTCAAAATCTCTGCTTCATAGGACCCTTAATTAGAAATAATGAAGCTTCTTTATTTTTAGTTACCTTCTCTATTGAACAAGAGTAGTACTATATTTATTATCTCCCACACAGAGTTATTATAAAAATTAGAGATCATGTGTATAAAGATCGGTGAGAGCAGCTTAGAAACAAACTACAGTGAAAGTGACATGATACCAAGTTACTTACCAGATACTCAGGGGTAACTGTTGTAATTATAACTCATAAATGCTGTCACTGTTGTTTAGGAACTTAGAACCTTATAGAGAGACATCCAGGGGTAAAGTATTTTAATAAATATATGTGTATCGGTTTATGGCATTGAGGAGAAAGGACAAGTAGTGTCTGAAGAATAGGAAAATAGATTAAAAATCCAACCTGATAAAATGCCTCAAAGAATGCACTCTCACAGATGGGAGATTCAGGTCTGCACGGTAAGTCATTTTAGAATGTTCTACAGTTGAGAGCCCTACCAACATGGCCAATCACCAGAGGTGCCGACTTCTTGAGTATTTCTGAGGATGTACCATCTTGTCTTCAAATGTATTTGTTATGCTATGGAATTCTGTGAGTCATCACCTTTATCTAAGGTTTATTTAGAAGTTGCTTCCCAATATGTTACTACAACTCACTTTAACTTTTTCTCTAAATTTCCCCTCTAACTGCTATCTAATATCTCTAAAACAATAAACCCCTAGGGGATTTAGATGCTCAAATGAGTTTAATGGAAGCAAAAGTCCTTTTTCAATGTAAACATTAATGCATATGTGAGGGATGATTCTACTGCATTTATATCTTAATATCATGAATTTAATATCATGACTTTAGCAGGCCCCACGGCCAATTCTGTGTTTGTGATGGCACCCCACAACAGGTATCCTGTGATCCCGGGAAGCATGTCTCAAGTGCCTGTGTCTCCACTTAACCAACCCCAAGTCCAACAAATGCCTGGGAACCCGCCTAGTTTGGAGCCACGTCGGTCTATGCAACCTGCCCAGAGATCCTTTAAAGAAGCCAAAGTTTTAGGGGTAAGTGAGATTTCACACTGTGTGCACTGGCCACGTGGCTGGAGTCAGGGGTGGGAGGAGGTTCGGAAACACAGAATCTCCAAATCCAGCAGGTGGGGCTGGAGCTGACCCAGCCTTGCCAAACTCAGGTCTATTAAGAAGCTCAGCTCTACAGCATCACCAGGGCCTCTGGGTGGGACCTTGTATTATCTCTCTTGGGCATTTTAGGAAAGAGAAAGAAAAGCAACAAAGAAGCAGTAAATTGGAATGTTGGTCCTGTTGCCAGAATCCATGTTGACCCATGTGGCCTCTGGAAGAAGGTGGGCCCAGAAGGTGGATTCTAAACCCAATGTGCTTGAATGGAATCTTTCTCCAATGGGAACAAAATAAGAGCTCACGATGATTTTTCCCCCAAAGGCTGTCCTGGATGAGACAAGGGAAAGCCCACTCATTACATGGGTAAATGAATGCATGCATGGATTCTGACTCAGGCTGTCCAGGTTCAAATCCTAGCTTCACCCCCATTTACTGCTCATATCAATGTTAATCAATACAACCTGTATGAAAGGCTTTCTGTATCTGCCAAATTTTAAAATACATAATAATTCCACTTCTGAGGCTTGTCTTATAGATATGTCTGTACACATAAGAAATATGACATGTATGAGGTTATTTATTGCAGCATGGTTTGTGATGGTGAAACTGGCTCAAATGATCCTCAGGTTCTTTTGCCTGCTGCTGTGAAGCCAAATACACGACACCATTGCTGATGGAAGGAAAGGGATTTATTTAGGTACTGACTACCTGAGAAGATAGCAGGCTCATGTCTTAGCAACCATCTTAATGTCTCAGGGTAGGCAAAATGTTTTTATAGAGGGATCGTGAGAGAAGGGAATTAAGGAATGCTGATGACATCAGTTTTACATTTAAGCTCTCAGTGGGTTTGATGCTCTCTTTCATGTCTGTCAGCAGACATATCTCGTATTTTTTTCTCTCTGTGGGTTTTATTCCTGGGGATAGGATATTGCAGGCCTGGCCAGCCATTAGCATCTATTACACAATTATGGTAGAGGCCAGTGAAAAGGGGAGTTGGAACTGCTTCTGCCTGTGTAATATGCTTAAATATGAAATTATTAATATTTTAGACTATAAGTTTTATTAGCATATTCTTACTTTCAATCTTTGATTAGTTAGTCAATTAGACATGAGGTGTTTTTTTTTTTATATATCCTATATCCTATACCCTGTTATAATAGGAAAAGATTGGGGATAACCAAAATATTTATCAATATAATACTGGTTAAATCAATGTATTGTATGTCTGAAGAATGAAATGTGATGGAGCTATAAAAAGGATCCTCTTTGCCCTGCCAGTGTGGCTCAGTTGGTTGACCATCAACCCATGTACTCAGTGGTCGCCAGCTCTATTCCCAGTCAGGGCACATGCCCAGTGGCAGACTCCATCTCTAGTAGGAGGCAACTGATCAATATTTCTTTCTCATCAGTATTTCTCTCTCTATCTCTCCCTCTCCCTTCCTCCTTCTCTAAAATCAATGATAACATATTTTAAATACAATATGTATATATATTATATTTAATAAAAATAAAGTTCTTTAGCTCCTTTTATAATGATATGGACATACTCCCAAGCTATATCATTAATGAAAAAAAATAATTGGGGGCAGACGTTTTATTAGCACCACGCTCTAACCAACTGAGCTAACCGGCCAACCGACATGGGGGCAGACGTTTTAAATGATTTTCTAACATTTGTGTAAATTTAATGAAATAATATATTTGTATTCTTTGTTATGTTTGTACTATATACACCTATTTATCATTTGGGCAGGAATATATATTAGTTTCTTAAAGCTGCCATAACAAAGTACTACCAATCAGGTGGCTTAGAACACAAGAAATTTACTGTCTCAGTTCATAAGTTTGTAATCAAGGTATCCATGGGGCCATGCTCTTTTTGAAGGCTCTAGGGGTGAGTCTTTTCCAGGCCAGTCTCCTAGCTTCCAGTAAGTCCTTGGATTGTGGCAGCAAAACTACCATCTCGGCATTCTCCTGGGTGTGCGTGTTTCTCTTCACATGGCATTCCTTTGAAAGGATAGCAGTCATGTAGGGGCCATCCTATTCCATTATACCTCATATTATCTAATTGCATCTGCAGCAACCCTATTTCCAAATGAGATCCCATTCAAAGTCACTGGAGGTTTAAACTTTAAGCCTATCTAATAAAAGAGTAACATGCAAATTGACCATACCTACGCTACACCAACAAGCCACACCCACCAGCCAATCAGGAGCGAGTATGCAAATTAACCCAACCAAGATGGCTGCAGCCATGGAGCAAACAGGAGGCTTGGGTTTCCCTGGCAATGGAGGAAGCCAAGCTTCCTGCACACTCTGGTGGGCCCAGGCCTCCACTCAAAGGTACAAAGTTTCAATTATAGAAGATAAATAAATCCCCCAAAAAATGGCGGCAGCCACAGAGTGAGCAGGAGGTTTGGGTTTCCCCGGCGATGGAGGAAGCCAAACTTCCTGGCCAGCCCGGGCCTCCACTCAAGGCTACAAAGTTTCAATTATAGAAGATAAATAAATCCCAGATCCCAGGGCCTCCGCTTAGGTTGCTGGGGGGCGTGGCCGGCCTGCAAAACACCACAGGCCCCTCGCCCAGGCTGCCCCACGCCCAAAGAGAACCCCCACCGTGATCCAGGACACTGAAGGGCAAACCAACTGGTCCCCACCCGTGCACCAGGCCTCTATCCTATCTAATCCTATCTAATAAAAGAGTAATATGCAAATTACTGTCACTCCAACACACAAGATGGCTGCCCCCATGTGGACACAAGATGGCCGCCACAAGATGGCCAGCAGGGAAGGGCAGTTGTGAGTGATCAGGCCAGCAGGGGAGGACAGTTGGGAGGGACCAGGCCTGCAAGGGAGGGAAGTTGGGGGCAATCAAGCCTGCAGGGGAGGGCAGTTAGGGGTGACCAGGCTGGCAGAGGAGGGAAGTTGGGGGTAACCAGGCCTGCAGGGAAGGGCAGTTGGGGGGGACCAGGCCTGCAGGGGAGGGCAGTTAGGGGCGACCAGGCTGGCAGGGGAGGGCAGTTAGGCATCAATCAGGCTGGCAGGGGAGTGGTTAGGGGGTGATCAGGCTGGCAGGCAGAAGCAGTTAGGGGCAATCAGGAAGGCAGCCAGGTGAGCAGTTGGGAGCCTGCAGTCCTGGATTGTGAGAGGGATGTCTGGCTGCCCATTCAGGCCCGATCCTACTGATAGGATTGGGTCTTAAATGGGCAGTTGGACATCCCTCAAGGGGTCCCAGATTGGAGAGGGTGCAGGCTGGGCTGAGGGACACTCCCCACCCCCGCACAAATTTCATGCACTGGGCCTCTAGTATATTAATATGAGCCCTGGCCAGAGTTACTCAGTGGTTAGAGCGTAGGCACGTACACCAAAGGCTTGCAGGTTTGATTCACAGGCAAGGGAAGGTATCTGGGTTGCAGGTTCAGTACCCAGCTGGGAGGCAAGCAATTGATGTGTCTCTCTCATATCAGTATTTCTCTCTCTTGCTCTTTATCTCTCGCTGTCTTCCATCATCCCTCCATTTCATTTTAAAAATCAATGAAAAAAATATCCTCAGATGAAGATTAACAAACAGATATATAAATTTAATGAAAGACGACACAATTCAATCTAAAATAATATTCCAAAGAAATAAAAGATGAACACAAATACTTATCTACAAAGATGTTTATTGCAGTGTTGTATATAATATGTAAACATATTATACCTGCCCAATATCTTTTGTCTTAATCCTCCACAGATCATCCATATAATGGAATGTAGGAAGACCTTAAAAAGCATATATTTAAAGAATACTTAATGCCATAGGGACGTTTTCATAATGAAATATTAAGTTAAATATGCAGAGCCTTTTTGTATTATCAGTGTGTATATTTTAAAAAATAATGGAACGTTATGTACCAAAATATAAGTGGTTGTTTTCTTTGAGTGGGGGGCAATTATGGGAAGTATTGTTTCATTAGTACATTTTAAATCTGACTTTATTGATCAAGAGAACAAAATGTTTATTAAAATAAAAAGGAGGCCCAAGAGTGCAGGGGTTAAAATCCGGCCTCAGAAACAAAGGTCTCTGCTTTTGGCTCCCCTGACAGGCCAGCCAGATCCTGATCGGCCTGATACACATTTGCCTGGGCAGCATCATGGGGACCATCATGCCTGGGCCCTACACCGCTGTCTCATTCTACGGAGGCTATCCCTTCTGGGGAGGCATCTTGGTAAGTAATGTAAGTCGCCCTGCAAGTGAGTTCCAGAAGTGCCAACACACTGGCAAGTTGTGTACTTTGCTGCATACGTTTTTTAGCCAAGAGAGCACGTGGGCTGTGAACCCAGCTCAGGCCTTGTTCACCAAGAACTTTAGTCCATGTGGGAAGCCAGAGCAAATACCACAGACTTGGTGGCCAAACAACAGACATTTATTATCTCATAGTTCTGGATGCTGGAAGTCCAAGGTCAAGGTGTGGAAAGGGTTGTTTCTCCTGAGGCCTCTCTCTTTGGAGTGTAGATGGCTGTCTTCTTCCCTGTGTCTTCACATGGTTTTCCCTCTGTGTGTTTCTGTGTTCATATCTCTTCTTATTAGAACACCACTCAAATTGTTTTAGGGCCCACCCATATGACCTCATTTAACCTTAATCATCTTCTTTATTAATTTTTTTAAATAAATTTTATTGGGGTGGCATTGGTCAACATGAACATATAGGTTTCATGTGTGAATTTATAAGTTATAAAATCTGTATATAGCCTCATGTGCCCACCACCCAAAGTCAAATCTTCTCCTGTCACCTCATATTAGGACCTCCTTTCCCCCACTCCCCTTCCTCTGGCAACCATGACACTACTGTTTTTGTTCATAAGTTTCAGTTTTATATCCCACATATGAGTGAAATAATATGGTTTTTAGCTTTCTCTGTCTGGCTTATTTTACTTAGCATAATGTTCTCAAGGTCCATCTATGTTCTTGTAAATGACTCTATTTCATCCTTTCTTATGGCCGAGTGCTCATCACCTTCTTAAAGACCCTATCTTCAAATACAGATGCTCTTCAACTGATGATAGGGCTACATCCCCAAAAAACCATCATAAATTGAAAATATCTTGAGTCAAAAATGCATTAAGTACTACACTGTAGAGAATGGGTTGTTTAGGCTCGTGATTGCGTGGCTGACAGGGAGCTGAGGCTGACTGCTTCTGTCCAGCATCACCAGAGAGTATCTTACCACATATCACTCACCCAGGAAAAGATCAAACTTCAAATCCAAAGAACAGTTTCTGCTGAATGCATATCATTTGCACACCATTGCAAAGTGAAAAAAATCATAAGGCAAACTATAGTGAGTCTGGAAACGTCTATACAGTCACATTTGGAGGTTCTAAGGGGTTTAGACTTCAAAAGATGGAGTATGAGGAGACAAAATTCAGTTCATATACCAAGTGACAGCCCTGTAAAGTGCCGTTGCCCCAAAGCAGGCAGCTTCCTAATTAGCCCACCTCAGAGGGTAGGAAACCTTTTCCTAGTTCATCAGCCCAGTGCTCAAGTGTTGTTGGACTCAGGCTCAGAGCTGGTGCTCCAAGAGAAAAATGCTTCCCCCAGGAGTTAAGATTGGCTGCCCAGCCACAGAACAGACATTAAGCAGTGGGACCTCAACCCGGAGTCCTCTGATGGGTTCAGAGTCAACCTTGTTGAAAAATATTTGGTATATTAGATGTTTTTTTATTTTTTTTTCTGGAAAAGCCCACAGTTTTTATCACATTTTCAGGGTGATCTGGAACCTCTTAAAAGGTTAAGAACCAGAGGTCCTTTGTCTTTCCAATGTATTGCCTTTATGATTGTTTTCCACTCTTCTTAGTGTCTTCCCTCTTCCACAGGCATGCGCGCGCACACACACACATAATCCAATCCAGGGGTCCTCAAACTTTTTAAACAGGGGGCCAGTTCACTGTCCCTCAGACCGTTGGAGGGCCGGACTATAGTTTATAAAAAACTATGAACAAATTCCTATGCACACTGCACATATCTTATTTTGAAGTAAAAAAACAAAACGGCAAAAATACCCGCATGTGGCCCACAGGCCAAAATACCCGCATGTGGCCCACAGGCGGTAGTTTGAGGACGCCTGATCCAATCCCTCTCCCACCAACCATGTTCCTCTCTTCTAAATGCCAAAACACAGTTTTTCTCTCTAATCACTTATCTGTGACCCAAGGCAACTTTTCTCACAAATAGCAAAACTCCAGAGTAACCTGAACATCAGCCAAGTCACCATACACTGAGCTTTAAATAAAAATAGCCTAGAGTCATCCACCATCCTCATACACACACAGCCTTTGCAAATGGCAGGGCTTAGATTCTTGGGAGCATTTTTGTCCGAGTAGCTGCTCTCTCTTGTTCCCATTCGTGTCTCATCTTCTGAGGCTGAAGTGGTCTCTCTGTTCAGCACAGACCCAGACTTGGAACTTAGTCAACCACAGACACCTGTGTGTATAACAGACTTCTGTGGAGTTTGGGGAAATAGAGAAGACTAACACCACAGCCACAAAACAGTTCCTATTGAGTGTTAGATTCTCTGAAGACATCTCAAAGGCCTTGCTGGCCATCTCCCCTTCCACCAGGCTGCTCAGGTCCCATCACCCTTATGACACCACCCTCCCTTTTTCCTACAGGACACTTTTGCTCTGTGTTGCCTTCTTGACTCCAGGACTATCTATTTCCTAAAGGTCATATGGTCCTCCTCCAAACCAAAGGCCCACTCCTTAGACATCTCAAAAGGACCAGCAGGGACATCAGAAGTCCAGCCTTCTGTTTCTTTCCTTCCCCATCAAGTCTGTATAAAAAGAAGGACATAATGGTTCACATTTATTTTTCCATTTATAGGAAACATGGCATTCCTCTTAGAAGGCACAGGTGGCTAGAATAAGTTTTCATTGTGAATATCAATTTCCATTCCCTGAAGTAGAATGAGTGCAAGATGAGGGTTAAGAACATGATATCTGGGGTCAACTACCTGGATTTGATTCCCAGATATACTATTTGCTGGATGGTCTTGGGTGTGTTATCCAAAATCTCTAAGCCTCAGTCCACCCCTCTATAAAATAGGAATAATAATGGTGCTTCATGGGCCATCATGGAGTTAAGTAAGGCAAAGTTAAAAGCAGTTCAGGTAGGACTGAGCAAAGCTTCCATTAAATCATATCTGATGCCCTCTCTAACCCTCACTGACAGCAGAGAATTCCATCAGCCACTATGCCTGCAGAAAATCAGTGTTGAAATAAATCCAAACATTCTACCCTGTAGCCCTCATAGCTGATGTACTGCATTGCAGAGATGCAACATTCTTTGGAGTAACTAAAAGATACATTGGGTTGATATCTCAGCAGTGAAAATGTGTTAACCCCTTCCTCCTTCCCTCCAGAGCCCTTGTGCCTGAGTGAATCGTTTTGGGAGGCCAACAAGATGTGCCTGTGGGAAAATAAAAAGCAAGAAAAGAAGTGATTGTATTGAGTATCTACCATGTACAGGGTCTACCATGGGCAAGATATACCAAATGCTAGAAGCAAGGGACAAATTATCTCATGATAATAACACTTAGGAAGACATACAGTTTTCCTCATTTTTTGAAGAGGAAATATACACTAAGAAAAAATTAATAACTTACACAAGATCAAATGAGTTTCAAGTTAGAGTTTAAAAACTGGTATACTGGATTCTAAAATATATATTTATCCCTAGTCACTGCCCTGTCATGTGGCACAAAATAGGCCTTCCTTCCTTCCTTCCTTCCTTCCTTCCTTCCTTCCTTCCTTCCTTCCTTCCTTCCTTCCTTCCTTCCTTTATTAATTAATTTATTTTCCCCAAGTTGAGTAGGAGATCCCAGCAGAGGATCCTAGCATGTGTGAGAGAATATGTATGTGACCAGAAGCATGGATGCCTGAAGGTGGGGCCCTGACCTCTGACCTCTTTCTAAACTCCCTCTCTTCTGTGCCAGTTCATCATTTCAGGATCCCTCTCAGTGGCATCAGAACAGCTACCAAGATCTTCTTGCCTGGTAAGTCACATCCTGAGACAGGCTCTCTGAACTGTGGACCCTTAGGAGAGACACACAATGGGGGAAAGAAGCTCACACACAATGCCTCCTTCATCCTTGCACCTACTTATAACCAGACACAGGGCACTGTCGTGCATATTCACTCATACTCACTTACAAGACCACATGAACCTGGACAGAGTCACAAATGGAAAAAAAAAACTCCAGAAGATTCGGTGGAAGGAAGGGCAGCTTCAGGGTATGGAGAGACAGAGAGAATAATTTTCCTGAGAGGCTCTTATAAGAGGAGGCAAAAAATCACCAGGGGTGCAGGACTCCCCTCCAGCAGAGCAGGCACTGACTGCCTGCAGCACACAGAGCCCAGTGCCAGACATTTCTACAGGGAAGCTGCTCAAGCAGCAGCTTCCCAAAGGAATCCTTTCAAACAAGTTCTGTGAATTAACGTGGGAAAAGCTTGCTGGCCCCAACTATTGGACCAAGAAAGTACCTTTGTTTCCCCAGGATGGCCCAGTCCCACACCAGATGAGATCTATTTAAAAACTCCACAGGGAAGATCAATTCAGGGCATGCCTTTCTGCAAATGGACCAGAATCATGGAGCATCAGAGTTGGTCACATCCCAAAACACTTTGCTTGAGTCTTCTAGCCATGTCCTGTGGGATAAATGAGTCCAGTGATTCCTAAACATTATTCTTAGGGATACTTGTCCCATGAGATACTTTATGAAGATGGTTAAATAACTTGGGAGGGATCTCTATTTAGTAGTCTCCTCTCCAGGGGATCCATGTTCCTTGTTAAAGGCTCTGAGAAGTCCTGCACAAAAGACCTAACTCTGTGTAACCCAGGTGTTTTCAAAGTTAATTTACCACCAAGCCTACTGTATTTTGCACAAGGCATCTCTTTACTTGCCTCGCATCTAGGGTTCCAGGAATTCAAATTATGAAGCACTTGTTGAAACTCTGCTCATCTCAGCTACAATTGTTTTCCTCTCTCATACTGACCTTCTCTGTACCTTCTTCAGCTGAAAAGTAGCATGGGCTTGAGTATCGCCAGTGCAATCTGCTCTATGGTTGGAATCCTGCTCCTCATCACAGATATGGTTATCAACTCCCTATATAGGTACACGGACCCCTATCATTACCTTGGTGTGGTAAGTATCCCTCTTGACCAATTCTCCTGTGGGTTCCAATGTAGCTATCTTTAAGAAATCATTGGAAAAGGCCTGACTCCACCAGGCTTCTTTACCAAGCACCAAAGAAAACAAAGCTCTCTAAATCAGAACAGAGTTTCAAGTCCCTTACCTGTAACTTTACTGCTGTTACTCTAAGTAAGTGACTTTTCTTAATCTTGTTTCCATCTTTATAAAAGAGTACCTACCTTTTGACATTGTTTGGAGAATTAAATGCAGTTATAGAGAAAATTCATCAGTACCCACCAATCTGCTCATCTTCCTGCCCATTACTGTGGAGAAAAGGGTCAGCAAAGGTGTTTAAAAAAAGGATACAGTGTGAACATTTAAGGTTTTGCAGGCCATCTGGTCTCTGTTGCAAGTACTCAATCCAGTGTGAAAGCAGCCATAGAAATGAATAGGTGAATGAGCCACCAAGGCTATAGACCCATTCTGTCAAATAGAAATCTAATGTAAGCCACATGTGTAGGTTTACATTTTCTAGTCTCTGTATTAAAGAGTGAAAAAAAAAACTGAAATAAATTTCCACAATACATTTATTTAACCCAATAAATACAAAACATCATTTCAATGTGTAACCTGTATAAAAAAGTTATTAATTCAAAATTTTGCATTTTAGGTGCCACGTCTTAGAAATCCAGTGTGTATTTTGCATTTGCAACACATCTCAAGTCCTCAGGGGACACTTGGCTAACATCTGAAAATTCAGCTATAGATGAGTCCCATGTAAACTCAGTGTCTCCCTCTACACAGCAGCCCTGCCCTCTCTGCTCACTCAAGTTATCACTCCATGTGCTTCTCCCTACTCCCTGGCTCCACCTCTCTTCTACATCACTACCTGCCATTGGCTACAGCTTTTCCATCAACATCTGAACACACTTCTGTCTCTTTCATCTTCGATAACACACTAACCTTCTCTTGGTTATTTCAGCTACCACTCCATTTCTCTGGCTCTCGCTGCAGAAAATTCCTTAAAAGAATTGTCTGCCTCACTGTCTCCAATTCTCTCCTCTCATAATCTCTCTTTAACCCATGCTAGCCATACTTCTAGCCTCAGTTCTCCAAAAAACTCTACTCAAGCGCCCAATCATTCCTCCTCTTTGGTGGACTTCCCGTTGGCTTCCAGGCCCTGCAGCTGTTGTTTCTGCACCCACACTGGTTGCTCTCTTCTCTGTCCCTTTTGCTGGTTCTTGTCTTTTCCCCAACTTCTCACACTCAGTCCTCAATCTTCTTCTGTTTCTCTCTATACTCTGCCTTAGCAATCTCATGCAGTCTGGTGACTTGAAACACTTTCCTTATGACAATGACTCCAAATGCCTAGGTTCTGGCAAATCATCTCTCACAAACGCCTGTCTAGTATCCAGTTGTCCCCTTACCATCTAATATTTGGATGTTAATATATCCAAATCTCCTATCCATATTTTACTTCCCAAACTTTCTCTCAGGTTGCCTTTTCCAGGGTGATGGCAACTGCATCCTTCCAGTCACTCACGACAAACCCTGGTGAAATCATTCACTCACTCTGCCCCCCCCCCCCCCACCGCAACCTCGGAGCCAACGCCGCAGGGAATCCTGTTGAATTCACCTTTAAAATGCATCCAGAATCCAGCCATTTTCACCAGTTTCTCAGTCACCACACTGGCTGGAGCCACCACCACCTGACTTCAGTTCTGCCGATGTCTGATCTCTTTCATCCCCTGCACCCACACACCTCTGGCTTCAGTCCAGAAGGAGGAGGGCTGGACTTCAACATAGCTTACCAAAAGATGAGCCAAGGGATGGGGTGCTTCAAGGTCTCAACCAGCATGAATTAATACTCACCAAATAGTAACTATCTAAACTGCTTAAGGAACCCTTCTCCTTCATAGAAGGGTATATTTATTTATTTATTTATTTATTTATTTATTTATTTATTTTTCAATTACAGTTGACAAACAATACCATATTAGTTTCAGGTATATGGTGTAATGATTAGATACACTTATCTTATGAGGTAATACATTCCCTATACTGTACTTTAATTTACCTCCCTGTGACTATTTTTATAACTCCCTATTTGTTGTTCTTAATACCCTTCACCTTTTTTATCTATCTTCCCAACTCTCCTCCCATTAGAAAGCTTTCTTTATAAAAGATCTAGAGGCCTGGTGCACAAATTCATGCACCAGTGGAGTCCCTCGGCCTGGCCAGTGATCAGGCTGATAGGGGCCATTTCACCAGGCCCTGATTGGGGCCGTGGGGGCCGACTGGCTGGGGAGGGGCCTTCGGAGGACTCTAGGGTGTATCCGGCCCTCTCACCCACTCCCAATCACCTGGACCCCAGCTGCAATCTAACCTACTGGTCGGAGTGTCTGGCCCCTGGTGATCAGTGTGTGTCGTAGTGACTGGTCAAACGATCAACCGATCCATCGGACACTTAGCATATTATGCTTTTATTATATAGGATGTTGTTGTTAAAAACATTTGAAAAGTACCAGCATCATTTGTAAAGGCCCCTTCTCCGTAAGCTTCTGTGATTCTGTTACTCAGACATCACCATCCTGCTGTTCCCCTTGCCTAAACACATGTCCAAACCCACATCATTGGATCTTCAACTAAGAATGAAACTTTCTCTCCTCAGTGCCCTGAGACTATTATTGGCTCTTTTATAGCTCTTACCATGTCTGATTTAAATTATAATTTAATACATCTATATCTGCCTCCCTCACTAGATTGTGCCTCTCAGGATGCTTTCTTAGCCTTCCATAGCAAACAGATGTTTAATAAGTACTTGATAAATCAAGAGGGAAGAGAAGGAAACTGCTGAGGAGAGGTCTCTCCATGAGAGAGGATTCTCTGAGCAGCCAGCTATCACCGAAGCCCTTTAAAAAATTATGATTGACCAACATTTGTTTGATACCTATCATATGCCATGCTTTCACTTTCATATGTATTCTCTCCTGTAATTGAAATCCAAATGTTATTGTGGTCATTCATCTCTTGTCTTTTTATGACTGAAGTGGATTCTACCCAAACTCTCTCCCCAGATAAGGTGGGAGATCCCATGTTCCTGAGAATTGTTATAGAACAGCAAGGGAAAGGCTTAGATGTCTCCTGATGCTCACATGAAATCAACTACCGCTGAATTAGTTCCATTTGGGGATCGCTTTACTGACCATTTTTCTTAAGTTAAAGACAGTCCCAATTATTTCTCTCCACAAAATGCCACAGTCACAAGCCAGGAAGCTTGTTTTAGTAGCTGACTTTCTCTAAAGGTTCGGAGAGGTGGTGGAGGTAACTACTGATGCCTGGAGGTTAGACATCCCTGCTTTGTCTTAATTTCTCACAAGATGCTTTTCTTTGCAGACTCCACCTTCCCTTCATGTTGCTGAGTCCTGTCTTTCTCCTCTACCCATCTCTCTTTGCTCTCTCTGAGGACTGTCCATACTCCCAAATTTCTCTTCGCTTCCTACACAGAACAGTTTCACTGTCTCACTCCAGACCCCATCCTTATGTTTCGTGCCCTGTACCCGAAATAAGTCATCAAGGTGTTTCCCTAAACAATGACTATTCTTTTCCTTAGAAGAACACGGGTCGTAAGTGTTAAAATAATTCCTTTACAAACACACGTGACCCTCACAAAACCTGGTGAGATCTTTTCTCCATGAGGCTGAGATGAGGTTAGAGGTCTTCCTCAAAGCCCTAGCCATGGTCCATTGCAGAGCCATGCTTTGAGCCAGACCTCACATTCCCCAGGCAACACTCATCACCTCCGTGTTCCTCCTGGTTCCAGGCCTTTGGAGTAGCTACTTCTGCCGTGCTGTTCATCTTTAGCCTCCTGGAGTTCTGCATTGCCTGCACGTCTGCCCACTTTGGCTGCAAACTCGTCTGCTATTCACATAACAACGTGAGTGTGTAGGATTCTCAGTGGGTGGAAAGATGCTCTAAAGAGTGTGAGGACTAGAGAGGTTTTCAAGCTTTCCCTTCTTTCCCAGGCACTTGGGGAATCCCAGAATGTCTAAAGGCCTTTGTGCAATTGTGGTTCTGACTAACGCACCTCCTGTGCCTGTCTTTTTCAGGGCACTGTGGTCTTCCAAACCGTCTATGTGACACACCCAGTGGCCAATCCTGAACCAGTGAACTCTCCACCGTCTTATTCCAGTGAGGACCAGGACTCCTAATAAGTCAATGGTTCTAGAAGCATCTTTCACTGGAACTAAAAGAAGAACTCCCCTTTCTGGTCTTCTGAAACTCAGCTTCTTCCTTCTCTGACAAACTAAGGAAAATTTCTCTCCAACTCTTGGCACCCTGTACTTCATTCACTTCAGCTTGGTTAATCATCCTGTTCCTCCATTTAAAAGGAGACAGGACTTTAAAGTGGATTTGAGCAAAGAGGTCCTCCCTAGGACATCCACCTGTGGGATGTCTAGTGCACATATTCATGTGCTTTCCTGTGTGAGCTTATGAGCTAGTGAAACAAATGTCTAGATAACCCAAGCTTCATTCTCCCAATCTTTCTTTCACTTACTGAATAAAAGTACACTGAGCATTTGATACGTTCAAAACTCAATTAATGGCAGGATGAGGGTGAATATGGTGAATTTGCAAAGTCCTTGACTTCATGGAACTTCTGCCACACAAGAGAAGAAGAACATGCAAGCAATTTTCTTTAACATAGGCAGAATGTGGGGATAGTACAGAGAGATCAGAGAGGGAAATGATTTATTCTGACAGTGACGGGTGAAGCAGAGAACAAGCCTGGTTGAGGAATCAGCATTTGTTGGGGCATTAAAAGAGAGTGTGTGGTTTTTATGTTGTTTTTTAGTGCAATAATATGTGCCGTGCCAGCACAGCCAAGGGTTCGGTGAGCCTGAGGGAGGGCCAGCGAAGGATGAAGAAAAGACAGACAAAGAGAATATGCTGGGTCTAGGTGGATCTTCTGTGTGTGACTGAGACCACAGAACAGATCCAGACTGCAAGCTGATGCTTTATTTTATAGTCAGAGGTAAACAAGGTAATTTACAATGTTCTTGTAAGTTTCACTTGTTTTGGCAGCACCATCTGCACCTCCCACAGCCCATTAGCTACCCAGGAAAGATCTAGGGAGCAGTCACAAGATCAAGCTTAATTATGCTAAGAGGGCTGTGCCCTCTAAGCTGGGACTTGTTTGTGGCTTTGCCAGCAAGTCAGTCCAAGGCTTAACCCTATAACCACTCCCTACAATAATATACCATTATTTTGAGAAGACCCTCGGAGAGAATCATCCACTGAAATTATTATGCTTTTTATATGCTGTTGCCACTGATGCAATAGTACTCAAGAACAAGCATTGTCTTAAGATATCTTCCGAAGTTATGAGGCAATTATATCTTTATTTAACAAAGGATCAGAACTCATTCAAAGAAGTTATGTATATAACTTCTAGATGTCTACTCTTTCAATTTAAATATTGTTACCCATGATGGCCAATTGGCTCCCTAAAGGTTACATGCCCACAGATTATAGAAATAATCTGTAAAGGCCTACATTGTGTTTTCTAGAACTTAGTGGGTCTTAGGAAATGACAGACAACAAAAAAATGTCAGTCGTTCTGATTTAGACGACTGACTGTTCTGATTTAGACCAGCCCTCCACCTATCTGTTCTGATTTAGACCAGCCCTCCACCTATCTGTTTTGTAAGCTGAGTCCAATGTTAGTACACTGAGCTCCCCATCATGGGCTGACTTGTTTGGTCCAGTTTTGGAAGGCTGGATGGTCAGAGTGAGTCTGGCCCTCTCTCCTTCTTCTTTGTTATTACCTCTCACTGCCCCATTGGATTTGACATCTTCTCACTCCACAGATCTCCAGTCCTCCAAATTGATCCTACACTCTCTTCTCAGAGCCTCCTTCCTGACTTATCTGACCTCTGAGTTAACATAAATACTCCAGATGTGTCTCACCTCCTACATGTGCATCATCTCAGAGAAAGCATCTTCTAACACACCTGGTGCTTCTCCAGAGATGGATACCTTCCACCTTCCCTGCTGAAATCACCATGGGGCTAGTTTGAAGAGTCTCTTTTTTATCCTACTACCTACTTTATTAGTTCTGTGTGCTAGGCCCATCATCCAAGAGGGTTCCTTCCCCAACCTGGAGTGATAGCTCACTGTCTCCAGCAGGTAATAAAATTGCATACTTGCCCTGCACTGTCCCACAAGCCATCTGTCTGCACACCTCCATTCACTCCCATATTCTTCAGATCAATGACACATAAAAGCTGGAAGAGACCTTGGAGACCTATGGATCAATGGAAATGCAGTTTCCATCGATGGAGGGCAGAAATTTCCCAGGGTTATCAAGCCACTTTTATGACCATTTCATTTTGCAGTACATTCTGGTACCTCATTGCTTTTTGAAGGTGATGGTACCCAAGATTATTAAGATCATCATGTGAACATATGTCTCAACCTATGGTGGGATCTCTCTTGGTGCATACATTTTCTGGAATATTTTTCACTTTCCCTTCCTATGTCATAACAAAGGGGATTGATATTATATTTGCCTTGGTTAATTATAAAAATACTCATTTTCTCTACTTCCACATTCTGTACTTTGCCTTGATGTGACTATACAGATTAATATTTTATTCTTCTTTCTCCTATATTAGATTAATAAGTCTACTCCTTTATAACTTAATTTTGTTATTTATTACTTGCTAGTGTCCCGGTGCACAGATTCATGCACATAGAAAGGAAATTAATTAGAAGAAATATTTCTCTCTTCGCCCTTTCTACTATAATAGAAGTCAACCAAATTCACGGTCAACAATGACAGATCGAAACACACGCATGCAATTGGCACCAGTGAGAGCTTTATATGTATTGCGCATGTGTGAGCCAACTTAACCTTTTATATATATAGAATAAACTTGCTTAATTAGACTTGCTTTCTTATTAAGCTAAACTTTTTCCAGCCCAGTGAAGCACCCCAACTTCTCTTTCAGGCAATTGTCAGCAACATAGCAGTAAATATCAACACGAAGCATATTATTATTGTAGATCACACAGGGAGAACAAAAGGTAAAATATTTAACTGTAGCAGTGTTTGACTATATTCTGCTCAGCAAGAAAACCTGAAATCATTTATTGGGAGCCCTGTGTTAACTTGCATGATTAGGACTCCAAGTTCTTCCTTTAAATAAAAATAGCCATAGATGTCATGTTTGCCTCCATTTGGGGCAGGGTGGTTGTGGGGACCCTATCTATAGTGTGTTGGATGTTCAAGGCCACTCTGAGCATGGGAATCCTAATCAGGGTGTTCAAGGCTAAGTTGCTATAAGCAGGTGCCAGAAGCAAGGACACATTATCTTACTGTATGTATACTGCAAAAGGGTGCCCTTCTGTAACCCAAAAATAGTGAGGTCACTATTTGGAAAGAAGCCTCTTTTGTCTAAGTTAGTATTAAAGTATGTTACTGACCAGTAGGTAGCAGGCTCAGAGGTGGCTACTTAGTGAGGCTGTAGCTCTAAGGATGGCTCCTGTATAGCTCCTATGTTGAGGCTACTGCTTCTTTGTAGGAAAGATGTACTGTTACCTAGCTGGTGTACGGCTACTGGGGACTGTACTTTGAAGAACTGCTTTGTCTAATAGCTCATGTCTCAGCAATGGCTGCTTGGGCTACAATAAAGACTCTCTTATATACCCACAACTTCTCAGGGCTTCTCCGTCAAATACCCGGCATCCAAGAAGGTCCAGTCCCTGGCAGAGGGGCTCAGACTTGATGTTGGGGAAGACCAAGGAGGCAAACAAGTCCCCCCTTGCCCACCCAGATCCATTTTCTGCTGTTAGAGCAGTTAGGTAACTGGTTATGTTATCAGAGAATTGCACAGGTGGAATTTTTCCGTTGCTAGTGGGATTCTTACGATATCTTGAGAAAAAGAATTTCCTAAGACTCATATGGGAGAATGAGATGTGGTAGAAAGGTTTATTCAAGTGAAATTATATCCCTGGGGTTGCAAAGTCCCATTTCTCTTAAAGCAGTCCTGAAAAATGTGCAGCTGGGGCTTCAGCAGAGCTAGAAGCAAAGCCGGTGTCCAAAGTTTCCATTCCATGAAGGAGTTGAGTTGGGCACAGCATCAGTCTAGTCACATTGTATGGAGTCCACAGGGCTGTGAGTCACATGGGTGCATGCAGGGGAGCACGCCCCCTGTAACAGGGAAGCCAGGAGCACAAGAGGGCCAAGAGAGAAAAGTCCTTTGATCAGGAGCTTATCTACCACAAATTCCACTCTTGTGGTGCCAATGTCTATTCTGGCCAATGCCCTGAACCCAGGTGTCTTGACAGATAACTACCTTCCTTTACCTCATTTAGACCTTACTGGGCCTACATCTGTTATCTAGTCTCTTCCCCCTGTGTTGTGCGGGCAACAGACCTGGAGAGTGTTAAGTGGCAGATTCCTGGCAGAGCTGTACAAATGGCATGCCTATATTATCTGGCCTTCTTTTTGCCACTTTTCTGTTAATTAATAAATAAATAAATAAATAAATAAATAAATAAATAAATAATAACTGGGTTAATTATAATGGTATCAGTAAGACTGCAAAATAGGATAATTTAAGGGACATTTAATTCAGGACTTCCCTCCAAAATGTGGGTTCTGAATCCAAAATAAGAGTTCTGAATTCAAATGAAATGCATAGTGGAATAAGCAAAGTAAAGTTAACTTACTTTGTGTCTCTAAAAAAGAAATATGGGCAGTGTGTACAAAAATCCCAATATAGTAACAGAAAATAAAAAAATTTATACTATTCTAACTATTAAACAGAATTAGAATAAAATGTACTAAAAGTGATAAAGGAATTCACATACAGTGTCCTTATACTAGTAAGCTAATTGTAGTTCCTCCCTCGCTGACTGTAAGAATTTTGGCAAATGCCCAGCAGAAATGTGGCCTGAACCTCCTCTTCCCCCTTCTGGGAAGCCAACAGTGACACTTCAGGTGGAGCAATGAAACTATGTGATGAAGGGTTCCTGTTTCTCCTTCTGAGGGATTTGTTTTTCTGTCCAGGCAGCTATATGCAGTACCTTGAGCGCCCAGCTCAAGCAACCCTTTCTTTTCCACACTGATACCATTAAACACTGGGGTAGCTGTTACAATTGAACTGCGTTTAATTGGTTCCTTGTCAATTATAGGAAGTATATGTGGGTGGGGAAGCTGAGCTCCAGGCAGCTGGTAACCTGCCCTGCCCCTAGGAGAAGGACTTTGTTTTGAATCTTTCTAAATATATTTTGTAACTGAACCTGGTGCGTTTGTTCTTTCCGGAAAAACAAGTTGCATACAGCAAGCCCTGGGGAAGAGAAGCAAAGGAGACTTAGCCACTGGCAGAACAAAGTGAGTATACTTAACCTAAGGGTTTCTCTGGGTAGCTCAGGCATGCTGATAAGGTTTTCCTGCCAAATGATAACTGGGGGGTGTGAGGATGAGCCCATGGCAGGGTTTATTGGACTAGTTTTTGAGGTTCTGCTCTAAAAAAAAAAGGAAGGAAAAGAATTCAGTCAGGTTAGACACTTTGCTTTCAGCCTTGACAGACCCTGATCAGGGACCCCAGCCATGCCAGACTTCTGACCTTCACAGACAGGAGCGAATAAATGAATTCTGTTTGGAGCTGCAAAATTTATAATTCCCAATACAAAGTGCTCTCCTTTAAGAAAAATCATGAAGACTTTGCAGTCAGAGAGATTGTTCAAAATCTGTGTCATTGGACCCTAAATTGGGAATAATGAAACTTTTTTCTCTTTAGTTACCATCTCTATAAAACAAGAGTAGTAATATATTATTCCCTTCCCCCCCCCACCCACAGAGTTATAAAAATTAGAGATCATGTGTATAAAGATCTGTGAGAGCAGCTTAGAAACAAACCATAGTGAAAGTGACATGATACCAAGTTACTTACCAGATACTCAGGGGTAGCTGTTACAATTATAACTAGTAAATATTGTCACTGTTGTTTGGGAACTTAGAACCTTATAGAAGGGACATGCATGGCGGTAAAGTATTTAAGTAAATATATGTATATCCGTTTATGGCATTGGGGAGAAAATGCAAGTAGTGTCTGAAGAATAGGAAAATAGATTAAAAATCCACCTGATAAAATGCCCCAAAGAATTCCCTCTTTCAGATGGGAGATTCAGGTCTGCATGGTAAGTTATTTTAGAATGTTCTAGAGCTGAGAGCCCTAGTAACATGGCCAGTCATCAGAGGTGAGTATTTCTGAAGATGTGCTGTACCATTTTATTTTCAAATGTATTTGTTATGCTACCTTTATGGAATTCTGTGAGCCATTACCTTTACCTAAGGTTTATTTAAAAGTTGCTTCCTGATATGTTATTACAATTCACTTTAACTTTTTCTCTAAATTTCCTGCATGAATCATAAGAGTTCTATATGCAAATGAAATGCACAGTGGAAGAAGCAAAATAAATTTAACTTACTTTGTATCTCTTAAAAAAAAAAAAAGAAAGAAATTTAAAAAACGAAACCAGAATTCCCAATTGACCTAGAACACTGAGTACCATGAGCCCCCCAGTGAATATATTCAGCCCTGGGAATGGGCTTCCTTGGAGGATAAGGATCTCCATTTAACAAATATTTATATGACTGGGAACTAGGGGAATTCGTGTCCACACTCCCAGCCTCAGTTTCCTTTTTTTCAGAAATTGAAAGAATTAGAGTCGTCACTGTTCTCCTGGAGACTCTCCAGCTCTGCAATGTTGAAGTACCACTTTGTGCAAAACGCCCTGTAAGCACAATGAGAGATACAAAAGTGAAAAGACACAGCCCTGCCCTCTGTAGCTCTCAGCCACGCTGGGCCTCCGTTTTCTCACCTGGGAAACTGGCAAGGTGTGAGGAACCAAAGAGATGTATTTGTAAAGCACTGACTGCATTTGTGCTCTCTAACTGCTGCCTAATATCTCAAACAATAAACTCATAGGGCATTTAGATGCTCAAATGAGTTAATGAAAGCAAAAGTTATTTTCCAATGTAAACATTAATGCACATGTGGGGGATGACTCTACTGCATTTATACCTTAACAGCATGAATCTGATGACTTCAGCAGGCCCCACGGCCAATTCTGTGTTTGTGATGGCACCCCACACCGGGTATCCTGTGATACCCGGAAGCTTGTCTCAGGTGCCCCTATATCCACTCACCCAGTCCCAAGTCCACCAAATTTCTGGGAACCAACCTGGTTTGGAGCCACCTGTGTCTATGCAACCTGCCCAGAGGTCCTTTAAAGAAGCCAAAGTTTTAGGGGTAAGTGAGATTTCACACTGTGTGCACTGGCCACGTGGCTGGAGTCAGGGGTGGGAGGAGGTTCGGAAACACAGAATCTCCAAATCCAGCAGGTGGGGCTGGAGCCGACCCAGCCTTGCCAAACTCAGGTCTATTAAGAAGCTCAGCTCTACAGCATCACCAGGGCCTCTGGGTGGGACCTTGTATTATCTCTCTTGGGCATTTTAGGAAAGAGAAAGAAAAGCAACAAAGAAGCAGTAAATTGGAATGTTGGTTGTGTTGCCAGAATCCATGTTGACCCATGTGGCCTCTGGAAGAAGGTGGGTCCAGTGAACCAGAAGGTAGATTCTAAACCCAATGTGCTTGAATGGAATCTCTCTTCAATGTGAATAAGATACGAGCTTGTGATGATTCCCCCTCACCGCCCCTCCCCCCCCCCCCAAAAAAAAAAAAAAGGCTGTCCTGGGTGAGACCAGGGAAAGCCCATCTCATTGCTTGGGTGAAAGAAGACACTCATGGATTCTTTTTGTTGTTGTATTTGTCAATCCTCACCTGAGGATATTTTTCCATTGATCTTTTAGAGAGAGGGAGAGAGAGAAAGACAGAGAAACATGGGTGTGAGAGAAACACATTGATTGGTTGCCTCCTGAATGCACCCGCATTAGGGCCTGGGCCTGGGCCAGGGAGGAGCCTGCAACTGAGGTATGGGCCCTTGACCAGAAATGAACCCAGGACCCTTCAGTCCGCAGGCCTACGCTCTATCCACGGAACCAAACCAGCTAGGGCAAGACATGCATGAATTCTGATTCAGGCTGCCTGGGTTCAAATCCTAACTTCTCCCCCACCCCCCATACTACTCATAGTAATGTCAATTGATACAACCTGTATGGAGGGCTTTCTATATCTGCTAAATTTTAAAATACGTAATTCCATTTCTGAGACTTGTCCTGCAGACATGCCTGTTCACATAAGAAATATGACATGTATGAGGTTATTTATTGCAGCATGGTTTGTGATAGTGAAACTGGCCCAAATGACCCTCAGGTTCTTTTACCTGCTGCTGTGAAGCCAAATACACAACACCGTTGCTGATGGAAGGAAAGTGAGTTATTTAGGTGCTGACTACCTGAGAAGATGGCAGGCTCATGCCTTAGCAACCATCATAATGTCTCAGGGTAGGCAAAAGGCTTTTCTAGAGGGATCATAGAAAGAAGGGTATTAAGGAATGCTGATGACATTATAAGCTCTCACGTGGGTTCGATGCTCTCTTTCATGTCTGTCAGCAGACATATCTGGTATTTTTTTCTCTCTGTGGGTTTTATTTCTGGCATCAGGATGTTATAGGTTTGTCCAGCCGTCAGCATCTATTACACAATTATGGTAGAGGCCAGTGAAAAGGGGAACTGGAACTGCTTCTGCCTGTAACATGCTTAAATATGAAATTATTAATATTTTACACTATACGTTTTATTAGTATATTCTTACTTTTAATTTTTGATTAGTTAGTCAATTAGATGTGAAGTTTTTTTTTAAACCCTACACCCTGTTACAATAGTTAAAGAATGGGAACAACCAAAATATTCATCAATATAATACCAGTTATATCAATATATTATATGTCTAAAGAGTGAAATGTGATGGAGCTATGAAAAGGACACTCTTTGCCCTGTCCAGTGTGGCTCAGTTGTTTGACCATCATGCCATGTACTCAGTGGTAGCCAACCAACTCTTTTCCCAGTCAGGTCACATGCCCGTGGAAGACTCCATCTCCAATAAGAGGCAACTGATCAATGTTTCTTTCTCATCAGTAGTTCTCTCTTCCTTCTCCCTTCCTCTCTCTCTCAAATCAATGATAACTTATTTTTTTAATACAAAATGTTTTTTAAATAAAAATAAAACTCCTTAGCTCCTTATGTAATTACTAGTGGCCTGGTGCACGAAATTCATGCACGGGGGCGGCGGGGAGGGAGGTTGTCCCTCAGCCCAGCCTGCACCCTCTCCAATCTGGGACCCCTCAGGGTATGTCCCACTGCCGATTTAGGCCTGATCCTGATGGGGCCTAAACCGGCAGTCGGACATCCCTCTCACAATCCAGGACTGCTGGCTCATAAATACTCATCTGACTGCCTGCCTGATTGCTCCTAAACGCTTCTGTCTGCCAGCCTGATCGCCCCCTAACTGCTCCCGTGATGGCCTGATTGATGCCTAACTGCTCCCCTGCTGGCCCGATCACCCCCAACTGCCCTCCCCTGCTGCGACCTGCCTCCTCCTCCGGGACCTGCCTCCACTGTAAGAGGCGGTGGAGATGCCAGGACCTGCCTCCTTCGTGCAGCACGAAGCCATGGGACTCCTAGGCCTCACCACGCAGAGCGGCTGCCGGGCCCTGCCTCAGCTGTGCGCATGGCCATCTTGTGGTGGCTATCTTTGTGGCGGCCATCTTGTGGCAATGTCACATGTGAGGGTCACGTAAGCTTTTATTAGTATAGATATGGACATACTCCCAAGCTATATCATTGAGAAAAAGAATTGGGGGCAGGCATTTTGTATAATTTTCTACCATTTGTGCAAATTTAATGATATGTTTGTATACTCTGTAATGTTTGTGCTGTATACACACACACACACACACACACACACACACACACACATACATATATATATATATATATATATATATATATAGCATTTGGGCAAGAATATATATTAGTTTCCTAGAGTTGCCATTAAAAAGTACTACTGATTGGGTGGCTTAGAACACAAGAATTTTTTTTATCTCATTTCAAAAGTTTGTAATCAAGGTATCCATAGGGCCATGCTCCCTCTGAAGACTCTAGGGGTGGATCTGTTCCAGGCCAGTCTCCTAGCTTCCGGTAGGTCCTTGGCTTGTGGCAGCAAAACTCCCATCTTGGCATTCTCCTGGGTGCGCATGTTTCTCTTCACATGGCATTCCTTTGAAAAGATAGCAGGGGTCACCCTATTCCATTATACCTCATATTATCTAATTGCATCTGAAGCAACCCTATTTCCAAATGAGATTCCATTCTGAGTCACTGGAGGTTTGAACTTCAAAATATTAATTTGAGTCCTGGTCAGAGTTGCTCAATTGTTGAGCACCAGTCTGTGCACCGAAGGGTAGCAGGTTTGATTACTAGTCAAGGGCATGTACCTGGGTTATAGGTTTAATACCCAGCCCCAGTCCAGTCATATGTGGGAGGCAGCCAATTGATGTGTCTCTTACACATCAGTGTTTTTCTCTCTCTCCCTCTCTCTCTCTCTCTCTCTCTCACCTATCATCTCTCCATTCCATTCTCTCTCAAGATCAATGAAAAAAAATCCTCAGGTGAAGATTTAAAAATAGAGATATATAAATTTGATGAGGGAGAGAAGACACAATTCAATCCAAAACTATATTCCAAAGAAATAAAAGATGAGCACAAAGACTTACCTACAAAATGATGTTCATTCCAAGTTGTTTATAATATGGAAACATTATACCTGCCCAATATCTCTGTTCCAACTCTTCCACAGACCCTCCACATAATGGGATGTGGGCTACCTTATAAAGCATATATTTAAAGAATACTTAATACCATGGGGATGTTTTCATAATGAAATATGAAGTTATATATGCAAAGCCCTTTTGTATAATCAGTGTATATATTTGAAAAAATAATGTAAGGTTATACACCAAATTGTAAGTGGTTGTTTTCTTTGAGTGGGGGGAAATTATGGGAAGTATTATTTCATTAGTACATTTTAAATATGACTTTATTGACCAAGAGAACAAAATATTTATTAAAATAAAAAGGAGTCCCAAGGGTGCAGGGGTTAAGATCCGGCCTTAGAGACAAAGGTCTCAGTTTTTGGCTCCCCTGACAGGCCATCCAGATCCTGATCGGCCTGATACACATCGGCCTCGGCAGTGTCATAGGCACCATCGTTCTCTGGTACTACACCGCTGTCTCATTCTACGGAGGCTATCCCTTCTGGGGAGGCATCTTGGTAAGTAACATAAGTTGCCCTGCAAGTGAGTTCCAGAAAGTGCCAACACACTCAGCCTCACCTTGGCAAGTTGTGTACTTTGCTGCAGAAGTTTTTTTAGCCAAGAGAGCATGTTGGCTGTGAAACCAGCTCAGGCTTTGTTCACCAGGAATATTAGTCCACTTGGGCAGCCAGAACAAATACCACAGACTGGGTGACTAAGCAACAGACATTTATTATCTCATCAAAATTTGTGCACTTTGGGGGGGGGGGGCGGTCCGTCAGCCCGGCCTGCACCCTCTCACAGTCCGGGAGCCCTCGGGGGATGTCCAATTGCTGGCTTAGGCCCGCTCCCTGTGGGAAGCAAGCCTAAGCTGGCAGTCAGACATCCTTAGCACTCCTGTGAAGGCGGGAGAGGCTCCTGCTACGGCCGCTGTGCTCGGCAGCCATGAGCCCAGCTTCTGGCTGAGCAGTGCTCCCTGTGGGAGCATACTGACCACCAGGGAGCAGCTCCTGCATTGAGCGTCTGCCCCCACCAGTCGTTCCGCTGTTCGGCCGAAACCAGCTCTCTGACATCCCCTGAGGGGACCCAGGTTGTGAGAGGGTGCAGGCCAAGCCGAGGGACCCCACTAGTGCACCATCAGGGGTGGGGAGGGATGTGGGAGGTTGGCCAGCTGGGGAAGGACCATGGGAGGGCTCCAGGGTGTGTTTGGCCCATCTCGCTCAGTCCCAATTGGCTGGACCCCAACAGCAAGCTAACCTACCTGTCGAGCGTTTGCACCCTGGTGGTCAGTGTACGTCATAGCGAGTGGCTGAGCGGGCTTAGCATATCATTAGCATATTGACCAGAGATGACCCGACACTTGGCATATTAGGCTTTTATTATATAGGATAGTTGTGGATGCTGGAAATCCAAGATCAAGGTGTGGACAGGATTGTTTCTCCTGAGGCCTCTCTCCTTGGCTTGTAGATGGTTGTCTTCCTCCCTGTGTCTTCACATGATCTTCCTCTGTGTGTGTCTTTGTCCTCATAGCTCTTCTTATTAGAACACCACTTATATTTTATTAGGGCACATCCACATGACCTCATTTAACCTTAACCACCTCATTAAAGGCCCTATCTTCAAATATAGATGCTCTTCAACTTATGATGGGGTTACATCCCCAAAAACCCATCATAAATTGAAAATATCCTGAGTCAAAAATGCATTAAGTACTACACTATAGAGAATGGGTTGTTTAGGCTCGTGATTGCGTGGCTGACAGGGAGCTGAGGCTGGCTGCTTCTGTCCAGCATCCCCAGAGAGTATGTTACCACATATCACTCACCCAGGAAAAGGTCAAAATCCAAAATCCAAAGAATAGTTTCTACTGAATATGTAGGGCTTTCACACCATTGTAAAGTAAAAAAAAAAAAAAAAAAAAGGAAGAAAAAAAATCATAGTTCCAACTACAGTGAGTCTGGAAATATCTATACAGTCACATTTGGAGGTTCTGGGATTTAGACTTCAAAAGATGGATTATGAAGAGATAAACTTCAGCTCATAATACCAAGTCCCAGCCCTATAAGGCACCATCACCCCAATTAGGTCACCTTTTCTAATTAGCCCACCTTAGAAGTTAGGAAACCTTTTCCCAGTTCATCACCCCAGTGCTCAAGTGCTGTTGGACAAAGGCCCACAACTGGAGCTTCAGGAGAAAACATTTTCACTACTAATTGAGTGTCTGCCCAGCCACAGAACAGTCATTAAGCAGTGAGAACTCAACCTGGAGTCCTCTGATGGGATCAGAGTCCACCTTGTTACAAAATATTTGGTACATAGATGTTTTTGTTTTTGTATTTATGGAAAAGCCCATAGTATTTATCACATTTTCAGGGTGATCTAGAATCCCTTAAAAGGTTAAGAACCACAGATCCTTTCTCTTCTCCAATATATTGCCTTTATGATTCTTTTCCATTCTCCTCAGTGTCTTCCCTCCTCCAGAGGCACACACATGCAATTTAATCCCTCTCCCATCAACCATGTTCTTTTCTACCCACTATAACACAATTTTTCTCTCAAATCACATATCTGAGACCCAAGGGAGTTTTCTCACAAATAATAAAACTCCAGAGTAGCCTGGACATCAGCAAAGTCACCATATACCATGAGATTTAAATAAAATAGCCTAGAGTTGTCCACCACCTTCATACACACACACACACAGCATCTGCAAATGGCAGGGCTTAGATTCTTGGAAGCATTTTTTTCTGAGCACCTGCTCTCTCTTGTTCCCATTCGTGTCTCATCTTCTGAGGCTGAGGTCTTCTCTCTCTGTTCAGCACAGACACAGACTTGTAACTCAGCCAACCACAGATACCTGTGTGTATAACAGACTTCTGTGGAGTTTGGGGAAATGGAGAAGACTAACACCACAGCCACAAAACAGTTCCTATTGAGTGTTAGATTCTCTTAAGGCATTTCAAAGGCCTTGGTGGCCATCTCCCCTTCCACCAGGCTGCTCAGGTCCCATCAGCCCTCATGACATCACCCTCCCTTTTTCCTACAGGGCACTTTTGCTCTGTGTTGCCTTCTTGACTCCAGGACTATCTATTTCCTAAAGATCATTAAAGTCCTCCTCCAAACCAAAGGCCCTCTCCTTAAGCACCTTAAAAGGACCAGCAGGGACACCAGAAGTCCAGCCTTCTGTTTCCTTCCTTTCCGACAAAGTCTGTAGAAAACATAAAATCGAGACTCATTTTCTTACTTGTAGGAAAAATGGCATTCCTCTTACAAGGCACAGGTGGCTAGAGTAAGTTTTCATTGTGAATACCCATTTCCATTCCAAGGCATAGGCATCTACTCTGGGGTGGAATGAGTTCAGGATGAGGGTTAAGAACATGAGATCTGGAGTCAATTACCTGGATTTGATTCCCAGATATGCTATTTGCTGGATGGTCTTGGTTGTGTCTTTTAAAATTTCTAAGCCTCAGTCCACACCTCCTTAAACTGGGAATAATAATGGTGCTTGATGGGCCATCATGGAGTTAAGTAACTTCATTTAGGGCTGAGCAAAACTTCCATTAAACCATAGCTGATGCCCTTTCAGACTCTCACTGACAGCAGGGAATCCCACCAACCACTATGCCTGCAGAACATAAGTGTTGAAATAGATGCACACAATCTATCCTGTCGCCCTCATAGTTGATGTTCATCATTGCAGAGATGCAACATTCTTCTGAGTAACTAAAAGGCACCAAATTGTAGACGGGAAAGGACTGATATTGGGCTTTTATCTCAAAGCAGTGAAAATATGGGGACCCCTTCCTTCTTCCCTCCAGAACCCCTATGCCTGAGTGAATTGTTTTGGGAGGCCAGCAACAAGTGCATGTGAGAAAATAAAAGGCAAGAAAAGAAGTGATTTTACTAAGTATCTACTATGTAGAGGATCTACCATGGGCAAGATATACCAAATGCTAGATGCAAGGGACAAATTATCTCATGATAATAACACTTAGGAAGACATATAGTTTTCCCCATTTTTTAAGAGGAAATATACACTTAGAAAAATTAATAACTTACCCAAGATCACATGAGTTTCAAGTTAGAGTTTAAAACGAGGTGTACTGGATTCTAAAATACATATTTATCCCTAGTCACTGCCCTGTCATGTGGTACAAATCGTCCTTCGCTTTCCTCCCCTCCCCTCCCCTCCCCTCCCCTCCCCTCTCCTCTTCTTTACCTTTCCCTTCCCCATCTCCTTCCTTCCCTTTCCTTCCTTCCCCCGCCCCCCACCTCCTTGATTGAGTAGGAGGTCCCAGCAGCGGATCCTAGCATGTATGAGAGAACATGTGTGTGATCAGAAGCATGGAAGCCTGAAAGTGGGGCTCTAACCTCTGGCCTCTTTCTTTTTTTACAATATATTTTTATTGATTTCAGAGAGGAAAGGAGAGGGAGAGAGAGATAGAAACATCAATGATGAGAATCACTGATTGGCCACCTCCTGCACGCCTCCCACTGGGGATCGAGCCCACAACCCAGGCCTGTGCCCTTGACTGGAATAAAACCTGGGACCCTTTAGTCCACAGGCCAACACTTTATCCACTGAGCCAAACCAGCTAGGGCTCTCTGGCCTCTTTCTAAACTCCCTCTCTTCTCTGCCAGTTCATCATTTCAGGATCCCTCTCAGTGGCATCAGAACAGCTACCAAGATCTTCTTGCCTGGTAAGTCCCATCCTGAGACAGGCTCTCCCAACTATGAACCCCAAGACACACACAACAAGGGAAAGGAGCTCACACACAATGCCTCCCTCATCTTTGCACCTACTTATAACCAGACACAGGGCACTGACACGCATGCTCACTCATACTCACAAGACCACATCAACCTGGACAGAGTCACAAATGAGAGTCCAGAAGATTCGGTGGAAGGAAGGGTAGCATCAGGGTGTGGAGAGACGGAGAGAATAACTTTCCTAAGAGGATCTTACAAAAGGAGGCAAAAAACAACCAGGAGTGCCAGGCTGCCCTCCAGCCGAGCAGGCACTGACTGCCTGCGGCACACAGAGCCCAGTGCCAGACATTTCTACAGGGAAGCCAGGGGAGGCTCAAGCAGCAGCTTCCCAAAGGAATCCTTTCAAACAAGTTCTGTGAATTAACACAGGCAAGGATTGGTGGCCCCAAATATTGGACCAAGAAAGTACCTTTGTTTCCCCAGGATGGCCCGGTCCCACACAAGATGAGATCTATTTAAAAACTCCATACAGACCAGAATCATGGCGCATCAGAGCCTGTCACATCCCAGAACACGTGGGCTGAGTCTCCTGCCCATCTCCTGTGGGGTAAATGAGTCCATTGATTCCTGAACATTATTTTTGGGGATACTTGTTCCACGAGATACTTTATGAAGATGATACTTTATTTAGATAACTTGGGAGGGATCTCTATTTAGTAGTCTCCTCTCCAGGGGATCCATATTCCTTGTTAAAGGCTCTGAGAAGTCCTGCTTAAAAGACCTAACTTTGTGCAACACAGGTGTTTTCCAAGTTAATTTACCACCAAACCTACTATATTTTTGCACAAGACATCTAGGGTTCCAGGAATTCACATTATGAAGCACTTGTTGAGTCTCTGCTCATCTCAGCTACAATTGTTTTCCTCTCTCATACTGACCCTGTCTCTGTCTCTTCTCCAGCTGAAAGGTAGCATGGGCTTGAGTATTGCCAGTGCAATCTGCTCTTTGGTCGGAATCATGCTCCTCATCACAGATATGGCTATTAACAACCTGTATAGCTCCTTCAGCTCCTATCCCTGCAGTGGTATGGTAAGTATCTCTCTTGAACAATGCTCCTCTGGTTTCCAATGTAGCTATCTTTAGGAAATCATTGGAAAGGGCCTGGCCCCACCAAGCTTCTTCACCAAGCACCAAAGGAAACAGAGATGCTCTCAGAACAGTTTTAAGTCCCTGACCTGTAGGTTTATTGCTGCTACTCCAAGCATGTGACTTTTCTTAGTCTTAGTTCCTATCTTTATAAAACAGTACCTACCTTTTGACATTGTTGGGAGAATTAAATGCAGTTATAGAGATAATGCACCGGTACCCACCAACCTGTACATCTACCCACATGTTCACCTTCCTGCCCATTTTCATGGATAAAGGGGTCGGCAAAGGTGTTCAGAAGAAGACAGAGAGTGAACATTTAAGGTTTTGCAGGCCATCTGGTCTCTGTTGCAAGTACTCAATCCAGTGTGAAAGCAGCCATAGAAATGAATAGGCGAATGAGCCATCCCATTTTATAGACCCATTCTGTCAAATAGAAATCTAATGTAAGCCACATGTGTGATTTTACATTTTCTAGTCTCTGTATTACAAAGAGTGAAAAAAACTGAAATTAATTTCCAAAATACATTGATTTAACTCCATAAATACAAAACATCATTTCATTGTGTAACCTGTATAAAAAAAGTTATTAATTCAAAACTTTGCATTTTAGGTGCCACATCTTAGAAATCCAGTGTGTATTTTGCATTTACAACACATCTCAAATCCTCAGGGGACAGTTGGCTAACATCTGAAAATTCAGCTATAGATGAGTCCCATGTAAACTCAGTGTCTCCCTCTACACAGCAGCCCTGCCCTCTCTGCTCACTCAAGTTATCACTCCATGTGCTTCTCCCTACTCCCTGGCTCCACCTCTCTTCTACATCACTACCTGCCATTGGCTACAGCTTTTCCATCAACATCTGAACACACTTCTGTCTCTTTCATCTTCGATAACACACTAACCTTCTCTTAGTTATTTCAGCTACCACTCCATTTCTCTGGCTTTCTCTGCAGAAAATTCCTTAAAAGAATTGTCTGCCTCACTGTCTCCAATTCTCTCCTCTCATAATCTCTCTTTAACCCATGCTAGCCATACTTCTAGCCTCAGTTCTCCAAAAAACTCCTCTACTCAAGCGCCCAATCATTCCTCCTCTTTGGTGGACTTCCCGTTGGCTTCCAGGCCCTGCAGCTGTTGTTTCTGCACCCACACTGGTTGTTCTCTTCTGTGTCCCTTTTGCTGGTTCTTGTCTTTCCCCCAACTTCTCACACTCAGTCCTCAATCTTCTTCTGTTTCTCTCTATACTCTGCCTTAGCAATCTCATGCAATCTGGTGACTTGAAACACTTTCCTTATGACAATGACTCCAAATGCCTAGGTTCCAACAAAACATCTCTCACAAACTCCTCTCTAGTATCCAGTTGTCCACTCTCCATATTATATTTGGATATTAACATCTCCAGATTTTATTTGCCAAACCTTCTCACAGGTTGCCTTTTCCAGGGTGATGGCAACTGCATCCTTCCAGTCACTCAGGGCAAACTCTGGTGAAATCATTGATTGCCCCACTCTGTCTCCTGCACCTCTAAGCCAACTCCTCAAAGAATCCTGCTGATTTCACCTTTAAAATGCATCCAGAATCTAACCATTTTTACCAGTTTCTCAGTCACCACACTGGCTGGAGCCACCACCACCTGACTTCTAATCTCAGTTCTGCCAATGTCTGATCTTGGAAAGAGATCTCTTCCATCCCCTGCACCCACACACCTCTGGCTTCAGTCCAGAAGGAGGAGGGCTGACTTCAACCGAACTTACCAAAAGATGAGCCAAGGGATGGGGTGCTTCAAGGTCTCAACAAGCATGAATCAACACTGACCAAATAATAACTATCCAAACTGCTTGAGGAACCCTTCTCCCTCATGGAAGGCTGTTTTTATTTTTCAGTTACAGTTGACAAACAATACCATATTAGTTTCAGGTATATGGTGTAATGATTAGACACATATAACTTATGAGGTGACTACATTCCCCATACTGTACTTTAATTTACCTTCCTGTGACTGTTTTTACAACTCCCTATTTGTATTTCGTAATACCCTTCCCATTTTTCACCCATCCTCCCAGCCCTCCTCCCATTAGAAAGATTTATTTATAAAAGAAAGTTGTTGTTAAAAACATTTGAAAAGGACCAGCATCATTTGTAAAGGCCCCTTCTCCCTAAGCTTCTGTGATTCCTTGTCTAAGACATCATCATACTACTGTTCCCCTTGCCTGGACAGATGTCCAAACCCACATCACTGAATCTTCTACTGAGAATGAAACTTTCTCTCCTCAGTGCCCGGAGACTATTATTGGCTCTTTTATAGCTCTTACCATGTCAGATTTAAATTATAACTATCTACATTTGTATGTGCCTCCCCCACTAGATTGTGCCTCTCAGGATGCTTTCTTAGCCTTTCGTAGCAAACAGATGTTTAATAAATGCTTGCTAAATCAAGAGGGAAGAGAAGGAAAGTGCTAAGGAGGGTTCTCTCCATGAGAGAGGATTCTCTGAGCAGCAGCTATCACCAAAGCCATTTTAAAAATTATGATTGACCAACATTTGTTTGATACTTACTATATGCCAAGCATTTTCAGATTTATTCTCTCCTGTAATTGGAATACAAATGGTTATTATGGTCATTCATCTCTTGTCCTTTCATGATTAAAGTGGATTCTACACAAATTCTCTCCCCAGATACAGTGGGAGATCCCATTTTCCTGAGCATTGCTGGAGAACAGCCAGGGAAGGGCTTAGATGTCTCCTGGTGCTCATGTGAAATCGACTACTGCTGAATTAGTTCAATTTGGGGATCCTTTTACTGACTGTTTTCTTAAGTTAATGACAGTCTCAATTATTTCTCTCTACAAAATGCCACAGTCACAAGCCCAGGAAGGTTGTTTCAGTAGCTGACTTTCTCTAAAGGTTCGGAGGGATGGTGGAGGTAACTACTGATGCCTGGAGGTTAGACATCTCTGCTTTGTAATGTGTTAATTTCTCACAAGATGCCTTTTTCTGTAGGCTCTACCATCCCTTCACATTGCTCAGTCCCATCTTTCTCCTCTATCCATCTCCCTTTGCTTTCTCTGAGGACTGTCCATACTCCCAAATTTCTCTTCACTTCCTACACAGAACAGTTTCACTCATTCACTGTCTCACTCCAGACCCCACCCTTAGGGTTCGTACCCTGTGCCTAAAACAAGTCATCAAGGTGTTTCCCTAAACAATGACTATTCTTTTCCTTAGAAGAACACAGGTAATAAGTTTTAAAATAATTCCTTTACAAACACACTTGACCCTCACATAACTTGGGGAGATATTTTCTCCACAAGGCTGAGACCAGGTTAGAGGCCTTCTCAAAGCCCTAGCCACGGTCCATTGCAGAGCCATGCTTTGAGCCAGACCTCACACTCCCAGGGCACCACTCGTGACCTCCATGATCCTTCTGGTTCCAGGTCTCTGGAGTGACTACTTCTGCTGTGCTGTTCATCTTTAGCCTCCTGGAGTTCTGCATTGCCTGCACGTCTGCCCACTTTGGCTGCAAACTGGTCCGCTATTCACACAACAACGTGAGTTTGTAGGACCCTTAGTGGGTGGAAAGATGCCCTAAAGGGTGTGGACACTAGAAAGGTTGTTAGGCTTTTGTTTCCTGTCCAGGGACATGGGGAGTCCCGGAATGTCTAAAGGCCTTTGTGCAATTGTGGTTCTGACTAACGCACCTCCATGTACCTGTCTTTTTCAGGGCACTGTGGTCTTTCAAACCGTCTATGTGACAAACCCAGTGGCCAATCCTGAACCAGTGAACTCTCCACCATCTTATTCCAGTGAGGTCCAGGACTCCAAATAAGCCAAAGGTTCTAGAAGCATCTTTCACTGGAACTAAAAGAAGAACTCCCCTTTCTGGTCTTCTGAAACTCAGCTTCTTTCTTCCCTGACAAACTAAGGAATGTGTCTCTCCAACTGTCGGCACCCTGTACTTCATTCCCTTCAGCTTGGTTAATCATGCTGTTCCTCCATTTAAAAGGAGACAGGACTTTGAAGTGGATTTGAGCAAAGAGGTCCTCCCTACGACATCCCCCTGTGGGATGTCTAGTGCACATATTCATATGTTTACTTGTGTGAGCTTATGTGTTAGTGAAACAAATGTCTAGACAACCCAAGCTTCATTCTCCCAATCATTCACTCACTGAATAAAAGTGCACTGAGCATTTGATATGGTCAAAACTCTATTAATGGCAGGATGAGGGTGAACATGGTAAATTTTCAAAGTCCTTGACTTCAAGGAACGTCTGCCTCACAAGAGAAGAAGAACATGCAAGCAGTTTTCTATAACACACAGTAGGATTTAGGGGTGTGTAGAGAGAGATCAGAGATGAAAATCATTTATTTTGGCAGTGATGGTGAAGCAGAGAACAAGTGTGGTTGAAGAAGCAGCATTTGTTGGGGTATCAAAGGATAGAGTGTCGTTTTTGGGGTGTTTTTAAAAAAATCTTTATTGTTGAAATTATTACATATGTTCCTCTTTTTCTCCCATTAACCTCCTTCAGCCCACTTCTGTACCCCACCCCAGGCTCTCACCATCCCATTGTCTGTGTCCACGGGTTATGCATATATGCATACAAGGTCAGGATTGATCTCTTCCTATCCTCTAAGGTTCAACATGCTTCTATGACTCTGGGTCTATTTTTGTTCATCAGTTTTATTTGGATCATTAGATTCCACATATGAATGAGATCAGGTGATACTTATGTTTCTGTGACTGGCTTACTTTGCTTAGCATAATACTCTCCAGGTCCATCCAGGCTGTTGCAAGTGGTAAGAGTTCTTCCTTTTTCATTGCCACATAGTATTCCGTTGTGTAAAAGTACCTGTTGAGGAATACTTACTCCTTAATCCTGCTTGCTGCACCAATTGTTGGAGCAAGTTCTTCCTTGATTCTGCTCGACTATGCTAAGTGTGGGGTCTCAGTTCCCCTGCCAGGAACTGGACCTTGATGGGTGCCGGGTATTAGACAGAGAAGACAATATGAGCATTCACCGGCATATAAGAAGTCTTTATTGTAGACTCAATAGCCGTTGCTAACAAGGCAGTCCACAAAGTAGTCCTTGCTAAAACAATAGTAAACACAAAGCAGCCCTTGCTAATAGAGTAGTAAACACAGGAGCCATTACTAACAAAGTAGCCTGACCAAGTAGCCGCACAAGGCAGCCCTTGTAGACAAGTAGTCCCCATACATAAAAGTAGCCTTAGTAACATAGGAGCTATCACACAAGTCTGACCAGGCAGCCTCTCACTGGCTGGTCAGTAACACACTTTATACTAACTTAGACAAAAGTGGCTTCTTGCCAAATAGTGACCTCAATACTTGGGCTATGGACAGGCATGCCTGCAAAGTGTACACAGTAAGATTGCTGTGTCCTTGCGCAGATTGGCTTTGAACATCCTGATTAGGGTTCCCGTGCTCAGATTGGTCTTGAACATCCAGCGTACTCTGAACAGGGTTCCCACAGCACCACAATTTTAAGAGTGTGGTTTCTAAGTTGTTTTTAGTGCAATAAACTACAATTTTGAGACTTTTGAAGAGAGTTCATCCTCTAAAATTATTAGACTTTTTATATGCTGTTGTCATTGATGCAATAGTACTCAAGAACAAACATTGTCTTAAGATATCTTCCAAAGTTATGAGGCTATTATATCTTTTATTTACCAAAGGATAGGAACTCATTCAAAGAGAAATAGTTATATCTATACCTTCTAGATTTGTACACATTCAATTTAAATACTGTTATCCATGATGGCAATTGGCTCCCTAAAGCCAATTGCCATCATGGATATAGATTATAGATTATAGAAATAATATCTAAAATCCAGCAGATTATAGAAATAATATCTAAATTCCAGGTGCCATCAAATTTTCCTTTGCTGCACAGCCTGGCAATGACTTTCTCTTTTTATATTATTAAGTACAGACATGTTTTTACTCTTGTAAATATTTTTAGGCTCTGACTTTACCTAAGAAGTTTCCTCTCAATGGCTTGATGTTCAGAGTTCTGTCCCTTTCTGCACCTGTATCTTCTCTGACCAGGGAGCCAGTCAGGAATGGCTGAGTTTCCAAGGCCTCCAGTGGATTTTCTAGAACTGAGTGGGCCTTAGGAAATGACAGACACGACTAACCATGAAATGGAATTAGAATAAAATGTACTAAAAACCTGCTAAAGGAACTCACATACAGACAGTGTCCATATAAGCTTATTGCAATTGCAGTTAGTTCCTGCCTGACTAAGAATTTGGGCACGTGACCAGCAGAAATGCTGCCTGAATGTCCTGTTCCCATTCCCGGAAGCCAGCAATGAAACTGTAGGTGCAGCAATGAAACTGAAACTGGACACAATGGGTTCCAGGCCATATGTCAGTACTTGAGTCAAATTAAAGCAGAGACAGGGTTGAATCATAAAATGAGCATTTATTCCAGTAGTGCCGGCAGTACGGGGAGAGTAGTTGGGTCACCCTAGGAATTTTGCTCTGACCCCCCTCGCCAGTTGGCTGATTATATATACACAGGAGTGAGAAGATAGCTACGTGCAGCTGTGAGCTGCAAGTATAACATGGAAAGCGGAGGGGGGGGAGGGTCTGCAGTCTGGCCTTCGGGAGCTCAAAGTCAGATAACCAGGTGGCTAATCTATGATGTTACAAACAGCTCAGCCCATTCCTGGGACCAGAGAATGGTCAGCATTCAGAAAAAAACTCCCTGAGCAGGTCAGGGTTCGGGCACAGCAACCAAATCAAAGCGTGTTCTTTGGTCTGTTTTCAAAATTTATTTCTTTTCTGAGTAATGGGCCCATCAAGATATCTTATCTTTTTACAGCCTTGTTTCATATTCCAGTTTCCCAGCGTCTGTAAGAAAACTTCTTATTTAGTAAATAAGGTGAATAATTATTAGACAACTGTGGCTCTATTCTTATTACATGCCTTCCCCACTATCAAAACTACATGATGAAGGGTTCCTGTTTCTCCCCTGAGGGATTTGTTATTCGTCCTACATGAAGCTGTATGCAGTAACCCTGAGTGCCCAGTTGAAGCACAACCATTTCTTCTCCACACAGATACCATTATACACTTATCCAATTGAACAGCATTTGATTGGTTCCTTGTCAGTTATAGGAAGTATATATAAGCTGAGCTCCAGGCAGCTGGTAACCTGCCCTGCCCCTAGGAGAAGGACTTTGTTTTGAATCTTTCTAAATATATTTTGTAACTGAACCTGGTGCGTTTGTTCTTTCTGGAAAAACAAGTTGCATACAGCAAGCCCTGGGGAAGAGAAGCAAAGGAGACTTAGCCACTGGCAGAACAAAGTGAGTATACTTAACCTAAGGGTTTCTCTGGGTAGCTCAGGCATGCTGATAAGGTTTTCCTGCCAAATGATAACTGTGGGTGTGAGGATGAGCCCATGGCAGGGTTTATTGGACTAGCTTTTGAGGGTGTCCTCCAAAAAAAGAGGAAGGAAAAGAATTCAGTCACGTTAGGCACTTTGCTTTCAGGCTTATCATACCCTGATCAGGGACCCCAGCCATGCCAGACTTCTGACCTACACAGACAGGAGCGAATAAATGAATTCTGTTTGAAGCTGCAAAATTTATTTCGCAATACAAAGTGCTATCCTTTAAGAAAAATCATGAAGACTTTGCAGCCAGAGAGATTGTTCAAAATCTGTGTCATTGGGCCCTAAATTGGGAATAATGAAACTTTTTTTCTCTTTAGTTACCATCTCTATAAAACAAGAGTAGTAATATATTATTCCCTTCCCCCCACAGAGTTATAAAAATTAGAGATCATGTGTATAAAGATCTGTGAGAGCAGCTTAGAAACAAACTACAGTGAAAATGACATGATACCAAGTTACTTACCAGATACTCAGGGGTAGCTGTTACAATTATAACTAGTAAATATTATCACTGTTGTTTAGGAACGTAGAACCTTATAGAAGGGACATGCATGGTGGTATTTAAGTAAATATATGTATATCCGTTTATGGCATTGAGGAGAAAATGCAAGTAGTGTCTGAAGAATAGGAAAATAAATTATAAATCCCACCTGATAAAATGAATGTGCTCTCTCAGGTGGGAGACTCAGGTCTTCTTAGTAAGTCATTTTAGAATGTTCTAGAAATAGAGCATGGCCAATCAGCAGAGGTACGGAATTCTTGAGTGTTTCTGTCATCAAATGTATTTGTTATGCTACCTTTATGGAATTCTGTGAGTCATCACCTTTACCTAAGGTTTATTTAAACATTGCTTCCTGATATGTTATTACAATTCACTTTAACTTTTTCTCTAAATTTTCTGCATAAAACATAAGCATTCTGAATTAAATGAATACACAGTGGAATAAGCAAAATAAATTTAACTTACTTTGTGTCTCTTAAAAAAAAAAAGAAAGAAAGAAAAAAAAAAGAAAGATTTTAAAAATGAAACCAGAATTCACAAGTGACCTAGAACCGTGGTTGGCAAACTGCGGCTCGCGAGCCACATGCAGCTCTTTGGCCCCTTGAGTGTGGTTCTTCCACAAAATACCACGGCCTGGGCGAGTCTATTTTGAAGAAGTGGCGTTAGAAGAAGTTTAAGTTTAAAAAATTTGGCTCTCAAAAGAAATTTCAATCCTTGTACTGTTGATATTTGGCTCTGTTGACTAATGAGTTTGCCGACCACTGACCTAGAACATTGAGCAGCATGAAACCCCCAGTGAATATAATCAGTCCTGGCAATGGGCTTCCTTGAAGGATAAAGATCTTTATTAATGAATGTTTATATGACTGGGAATTCATTTCCCTGCTCCCAGCCTCAGTTTTCTTTTTCAGAAAGTGAGCTAATTAGACGCACTGTTCTCCAGGAGACTCTCTAGCTCTCCAATGTTGAAGTACCACTATGTGCAAAGCACCTGCTAAGCACAATGAGAGATACTAAAGTGAAAATGTCACAGCCCTGCCTTCTGAAGTTCTTAGCCACTTTGGGCCTCGGTTTTCTCACCTAGAAAACTGTCCAGGTGAGAGGAATCAAGGAGATGTGTTTGTAAAGCACTGACTGCATACGTGTCTTTTAACTGCTACCAATAGGCGGTTTAGATGCTCAAATGAGTTAATGAAAACAGAAGTCCTTTTTCAATGTGCACACGTGAGGGACTTCTCTACTGCATTTGTACCTTAACAGCATGAACCTGATGACTTCAGCAGGCCCCACGGCCAATTCTGTGTTTGTGATGGCACCCCACAACGGGTATCCTGTGATCCCGGGAAGCATGTCTCAGGTGCCCCTGTATCCACTCACCCAGCCCCAAGTCCACCAAATTTCTGGGAACCCACCTGATTTGGAGCCACCTGTGTCTATGCAACCTGCCCAGAGATCCTTTAAAGAAGCCAAAGTTTTAGGGGTAAGTGAGATTTCACACTGTGTGCACTGGCCACGTGGCTGGAGTCAGGGGTGGGAGGAGGTTCGGAAACACAGAATCTCCAAATCCAGCAGGTGGGGCTGGAGCCGACCCAGCCTTGCCAAACTCAGGTCTATTCAGAAGCTCAGCTCTACAGCATCACCAGGGCCTCTGGGTGGGACCTTGTATTATCTCTCTTGGGCATTTTAGAAAAGAGAAAGAAAAGCAACAAAGAAGCAGTAAATTGGAATGTTGGTTGTGTTGCCAGAATCCATGTTGACCCATGTGGCCTCTGGAAGAAGGTGGGTCCAGTGAACCAGAAGGTAGATTCTAAACCCAATGTGCTGGGTGGGACAAGGGAAAGCCCATTTCATTGCTTGGGTGAATGAAGACGCGCTTGGATTCTTTTTGTTGTTGTTGCTGTTAATCCTCACCTGAGGATATTTCTCCATTGATCTTTTAGAGAGAGAGAAAGACCGAGAGAAACATCGATGTGAGAGAAACATTGATTGGTTGCCTCCCAAATGCACCCGGATCAGGGCCTGGGCCTGGGCCTAGGCTGGGGAGGAGCCTGCAACCGAGATATATACCCTTGACCAGAATTGAACCCGAGATCCTTTGGTCTTCAGGCCAATGCTCTATCCACTGAGCCATACCAGCTAGGGCAAGACAGGCATGAATTCTGATTCAGGCTGCCTGGGTTTAAATCATAGCTTCTCCCCCATATACTATTCATAGTAATGTCAGTGGATACATCCTGTATGGAGGGCTTTCTGTATCTGCCAAATTTTAAAATACATAATTCCATTTCTGAGACTTGTCCTGCAGACATGCCTGTTCACATAAGAAATATGACATGTATGAGGTTATTTATTAAAGCATGGTTTGTGATAGTGAAACTGGTCCAAACGACCCTCAGTTTCTTTTGCTTGCTGCTGTGAAGCCAAATACAGGACACTGTTGCTGATGGAAGGAAAGTGATTTATTTAGGTGGTGACTACCTGAGAAGACGGCAGGCTCATGCCTTAACAACCATCTTAATGTCTCAGGATAGACAAAAGGCTTTTCTAGAGGGATTGTGCAAAGAAGGGTATTAAGGCATTTTGATGACATTAGTTTCACATTTCAGCTTTCACGTGCATTCGATGATCTTTTTCATGTCTGTCAGCGCCTGGTGGTTTTTTTTTGCTCTCTCTGTGGGTTTTATTTCTGGCATCAGGAAGTTACAGGCCTGGTGAGCCATCGCCATCTACTACACATTTATGGTAGAGGCCAGTGAAAAGGGGAACTGGAACTGCTTCTGCCTGTAACATGCTTAAATATGAAATTATTAATATTTTAGACTGTAAGTTTTATTAGTATATTCTTACTTTTAATCTTTGATTAATCAATTTAGATGTGAGGTTTTTATACCCTATACCCTGTTGCAATAGGAAAATAATGGAAACAACCAAAGTATTCATCAATATAATACCAGTTAAATCTATATATTATATGTCTAAAGAATGAAATGTGATGGAGCTATACAAAGGAAGCTCTTTGCCCTGTCTGGTGTGGCTCAGTTGTTGGACCATCAAACCATGTATTCAGAGGTTGCCAGCTCTATTCCCAATCAGGGCACTTGCCCAGTGGCAGACGTCATCCCCAGTAGGGATTGTTCAGGAGGCAGACATTCAATGTTTTTTTCTCATCAATGTTTCTCTCTCTCTCCCTCTCCCTCTTCCTTCCTCACTCTCTAAAATCAATGATAACATATATTTAAATACAAAAAATATTTTTTAGATAAAAATAAAACTCCTTGGCTTCTTGTGTAATTAATTATATGTTATATCATTATTGAGAAAAATGATTGGGGGCAGACATTTCATAATTTGCTACCATTTGTGCAAATTTAATGAAATTATATATATATATATATATATATATATATATATATATATTTAATTTAATAAATCTTTATTGTTCAGATTATTACAATTGTTTCTCCTTTTCCCCCCCTATATTTCCCCTCCACCCGGTTCTCACCCTCCCTCTGCCCTTACCTCCCCCCTGCTGTCCTTATCCATAGGTATATGATTTTTGTCCAGTCTCTTCCAGTACCCCCCACACGGATGAAATAATATATTTGTATTCTCTGTCATGTTTGTGCTATGTCTACATATAAAAATACACACACATACACACACACGTGTGTGTGTGTATCATTTGGGTAAGAATATATATGTTTCATAAAGCTGTCATAAAGTACTACTAGTGGGGTGGCTTAGGACACAAGGAATTTACTGTCTCAGTTCAGAAGTTTGTAATCAAGGTATCCATGGGGCCATGCTCCCTCTGAAGGCTCTAGGGGTGGATCTGTTCCAGGCCAGTCTCCTAGCTTCCGGTAGGTCATTGGCTTGTGGCAGCATAACTCCTATCTTGGCATTCTCTGGTTGCACATGTTTCTCTTCACATGGCATTCCTTTAAAAAGATAGCAGTCATATAGGGGCCACCCTATTCCAGTATACCTCATATTACCTAACTACATTTACAGCAACCCTATTTCGAAATGAGATCCCATTCTGAGGCACTGGAGGTTTGAACTTCAAAATATTAATTTGAGCCCTGGTTAGAGTTGCTCAGTTGTTAGAATGTCAGCCTGTGCACCAAAGGGTCACAGGTTTATTAGTCAAGGGCACATACCTAGGTTGCAGGTTCAGTACCCAGTCCCAGTCCCGTCATGTGTGGGAGGCAGCCAATTGATGTGTTTCTTGCACATCAGTATTTCAGTGTTTCTCTCTCTGTCTCTCTGTCTCTCTGTCTCTCTCTCTCTCTCTCTCTCTCTCTCTCTCCCTCTCTCTTTCTGCCACCCTCTCTCCCACAGTCCCTCCCTTCTGCTCTCTTTAAAAATCAATGCAAAAAATACCCTCATATAAAGATTAACAGATATATATATATACTAGAAGCCTGGTGCACGAAATTCGTGCACGGCGGGGGGTTGTCCCTCAGCCCAGCCTGTACCCTCTCCAATCTGGGACTCCTGGAGGGATGTCCGACTGCCCGTTTAGGCCCGATCCTGGTGGGATCGGGCCTAAACGGGCAGTCGGACATCCCTCTCACAATCCAGGACTGCTGGCTCCCAACTGCTTGCCTGCCTGCCTTTCTGATTGCCCCTAACCGCTTCTGCCTGCCAGCCTGATCACCCCCTAACCACTCCGCTGCCAGCCTGGTTGATGCTTAACTGCTCCCCTGCCAGCCTGTTTGCCCCCAACTTCCCTCCTCTGCCAGCCTGGTCACCCCTAACTGCCCTCTCCTGCAGGGTTGGTCACCTCCAACTGCCCTCCCTTGCAAGCCTGGTCCCTCTCAACTGCCCTCCCTTGCAGGCCTGGTCCCTCACAACTGCCCTCCCTTGCAGGCCGGGTGCCTCCCAACTGCCCTCCTCTGCTGGCCATCTTGTAGTGGCCATCTTGTGTCCACATGGGGGCAGGATCTTTGACCACATGGGGGCAGCTATATTGTGTGTTGCAGTGATGATCAATCTGTATATTACTCTTTTATTAGATAGGATAGAGGCCTGGTGCATGGGTGGGGGCCAGCTGGTTTGCCCTGAAGGGTGTCCCGGATCAGGGTGGGGTTCCCTTGGGGCATGGGGCGGCCTGAGCAAGGGGTCTGTGGTGATTTGCAGGCCGGCCACGCCCCCTGGCAACCCAAGCAGAGGCCCTGGTATCTGGAATTTATTTTCCTTCTACAATTGAAACTTTGTAGCCTGGAGCGGAGCCAAGCCTGCTGCTCCCTCTGGGGCGGCAGCCATTTCTGTGGCAGTTAATTCACCTTCTACAATTGAAACTTTGTAGCCTTAAGCGAGTGAGCCCGGCCAGGGTGTGCGGAAAGCTTTGCTTCTCCTGTTGCCGGCGGCAACCCTGGCCTGCTCTCTCAAGCTCCATTCTGCCGCCATTTGTTTGAATTTGTTTACCTTCTATAATTGAAACTTTGTAGCTTGAGTGGAGGCTTAGGCCTGCAACGGCTATGGGAAAGCTTGGCTTCCTCTGTTACCTGGGAAACCTTGCTCTCTGTGGCTGTAGCCATCTTGGATGGGGGTTAATTTGCATACTCGCCCTGATTGGCTGGTGGGCGTGGCTTGGCTGGTGGGCGTGGCTTATGTAACGGAGTGATGGTTAATTTGCATATTACCATTTTATTAGAGAGGATACCAGTGCCCTGGTGCATGGATTCATGCACATTGAAAGGAAATTAATTAGAAGGTGGCTGGCAGGGCGGGACTGGGCGGGACTGGCCAGACATGCCCTGGAGCTAACCTCCAGTGATTCCTTCCTGGCCGGCACCTGGGGCCGTGCAGTGGCTTGAAGGGAGTGAGCAGGGTCCCTCTGGCAGATGGGGTCCCTCAGCCTGGCCTGTGGGGATTGGGCCAAAACTGGCTCTCCAATATCCCCCAAAGGGTTCTGTATTGCCAGAGGGCAGTTCTCAGGTGATGCACCCCGGAATCGGGCTCCCTCATCTATGGTTCCAGTGTGTGTCACCGGAGAACCACAGCTGCCAAGTCACCAAGTGTTAAGGGTCTGCCCCCTGAGGGTCACTGCGGGTCATAGCTACCAGTTGGATGGTGAGACAGTCGCTTAGCCTTTTATATATATAGACTAGAGGCCCGGTGCACGAAATTCGTGCACGGGGGGGATCAGCGGGGAGGGTGTCCCTCAGCCTGGCCTGCACCCTCTCCAATCTGGGACCCCTCGTGGGATAACCAGCAGTTGGACATCCCTCTCACAATTCAGATCTGCTGGCTCCTAACCACTTGCCTGCCTGCCTGATTGCCCCTAACTGCTTCTGCCTACCAGCCTGATTGTCCCTAAACTGCTCCCCTGCTGGCTTGATTGCCCCTAACCACCTCTGCCTCGGCCCACACCTGGTACCCAGGATTCCCTCCTCCAGCCGACCACAGGCACCCAGGATCCGGGCTTCCCTCCCTCTGGTCAGCCAGAGGTGCCCAGGCTGGCTGCAGGGGATGGTGGGCAGGTGGCTTCGCCTGTGCTGCAGCTGCAAGTGCTGGCGCCCAGGACCGCAGGGTGGGCGGCTTCTCTCTCCCAGGCCACAGCCAGCCACAGGTGCTGGTGCCCGGGACTGCGGGGTGGGCGGCTTCTCCATCTACCAGGCTGTAGCCAGCTGCAGGTGCTGGCGCCTGTACTGCAGGCGGGTGGCTTCTCCATCTTCCCTCGGATGCAGTGGGAGCAACTTCTCTGTCTGGCTGAGGCCTGGGATCATAGAGCAGGTGGCTTCTTCATCTCCCGGGCTGCAGCCAGCCTCAGGTACTGGGGCCCGGTTTCTCCATCTCCCCCAGGACATGGGGCGGGTGGGCATGGGGTGGGCGGCTTCTCCAGCTGGCTGTAGCCTGGGATCACTGGGCAGGCGGCTTCTTCGTCTCCCAGGTCGCATCCACCCTCAGGCACTGGCACCCGGTTTCTTGTCTCACCCAGGACGTGGGGTGGGTGGCTTCTCCAGCTGGCTGCAGCTTGGGATCACGGGGCAGGCGACTTCTTCATCTCCCAGGTCGCAGCCAGCCTCAGGCGCTGGGGCCCGGTTTATCAGTCTCCCCCAGGACATGGGGCAAGCAGACCTGAGGTTTCTGCTGCTGGCTGCGGCCTGGGATCACAGGGCAGGCGGCTTCTTCATCTCCTGGGCTGCAGCCAGCCTCAGGCACTGGCACCCGGTTTCTTGTCTCCCCCAGGACGTGGGGTGAATGGCTTCTCCAGCTGGCTGAGGCCTGGGATCACGGAGCAGGCAGCTTCTTGGTCTCCGTGGCTGCAGCCAGCCTCAGGCGCTGGGGCCCGGTTTCTCAGTCTCCCCCAGGACATGGGGCGGGCCGTTTCTCCAGCTGGCTGTGGCCTGGGGCAGGCGGCTTCTTGGTCTCCCGGGCCGCACCCAGCTTCAGGCACTGGGGCCTGATTTCTCCATCTCCCCAGGACGTGGGGCAGGCGGACGTGAGGCTTCTGAGGCTGGCTGCAGCCTGGGATCATGGGGCAGGCGGCTTCTTGGTCTCTGTGGCTGCAACCAGCCTCAGGCACTGACGCCTGACTTCTCCGACTCCCACAGGCCCGAAGAGGCTGGGGGGGCGGGGCTGCCGCCATGGTTTCAGTTTAATTTGCATACTCACTCTGATTGGCTGGTGGGTGTGGCTTGTGAGTGTAGCAGAGTGCTGATTTGCATATTACTCTTTTATTAGATAGGATTAATTTGATGAGGGAGAGAATACCCAATCAAATCCAAAACAATATTCCAAAGAAATAAAAGATGAGCACAAAAAGTTATCTCCAAAATGATGTTCATTGCAGTGTTGTTTATAATACAGAAACATATTATACCTGCCCAATATATCTGGGCAATCCTTAAAAAAATATATATTCAGAGAATACTTAATACCATGGGGAGATATTGATAATGAAATATTAAGTTAAATATGCAGAGTCATTTTGTATTATCAGTGTATATATTTAAAAAAATAATCGAAGGCTATACACCAAAATATAAGTGGTTGTTTTCTTTAAGTAGGGTGAAATTATGCGAAGTATTGTTTCAGTTGTACATTTTAAATATGACTTTATTGACCAAGAAAACAAAATATTTATTAAAATTAAAAGGAAGCACAAGGGAGCAGGGTTAAGATCTGGCCTGAGAAACAAAGGTCTCAGCTCTGGCTTCCCTGACAGGCCATCCAGATCCTGATTGGCCTGATACACATTGGCCTGGGCATCATCCTGGGGACGTTCCTGCCTGGGACCTTCGTATCTGTCTCATTCTATGGAGGCTATCCCTTCTGGGGAGGCATCTTGGTAAGTAATGTCAGTCGCCCTGCAAGTGAGTTTCAGAAAGTGCCAACATATTCAGTTCCACCTTGGCAAGTGGTGTATTTTGCTGCAGAAAATTTCCAGCCAATAGAGTTCATGGGCATCTTTCTAATTAGCCCACCTCAATAGAGCATGGGGGCTGTGAAACCAGCTCAGGCCTTATTCACAAAAATATTAGCCCTCTTGGGAAGCCACAGATGGGGTGGCTAAACAACAGACATTTATTAATTCATAGCTCTGGATGCTGGAAGTTCAAGATCAAGGTGTGGGCATGGTTTTTTCTCTTGAGGCCTTTCTCGTTGGTGGGTAGATGGCTGTCTTCCTCCTTGTGTCTTCACCTGGTTTACCCTTTGTGTGTGTCTGTATCCTCATATCTCTTCTTATAAGAACACCAGTCATATTGGATTAGGGCCCGCCCATATGACCTCATTTAACTTTAATTACTTCTTTAAAGGCCCTATCTTCAAATATAGATGCTCTTCAGCTTATGATGGAATTATATTTCAATAAACCATCATAAATTGCAAGTATTCTGAGTCTTCCCTAGCTGGTTTGGCTCAGTGGATGGAGTGTTGGCCTGCTGACTGAAAGGTCTCAGATTCAATTCTGGTCAAGGACATGTGCCTGGGTTGAGGGCTTGATCCCCAAGGTGGGGCACGCAGGAGGCAGCCAATCAGTGATTCTCTCTCATCACTGATGTTTCTATCTCTCTCTCCCTCTCCCTTCCTTTCTATAATCAGTAAAAATATATTTTAAGAAAAGTGCATTAAATACTACATTACAGAGAATGGGTGGTTTACCCTCATGATCGCATGGCTGACAGGGAGCTCAGGCTGGCTGCTTCTGTCCAGCATCACCAGAGAGTATCTTAACACATGTCACTCACCTGGGAAAGATAAAAATTCAAAAACCAAAGTACAGTTTCTACTGAATGCATATGGCTTTCACACCATTGTAAAGTCAAAAAAATCAGGAGTCCAACTATAGTGAGTCTGGAAAAAACTATGCAGTCACATTTGGAGGTCCTGGGGATTTGGACTTCAAAAGATGGATTATGAGGAGATAAAATTCAGGTAATAACAAGTGACAGCCTGCAAGGTGCCATTGCCCCAGAGTGGGCACCTTTCTAATTAGCCTACCTCAGAGGTAAGGAAACATTTCTGTAGTTCTTTAGCCCAGTGCATACATGTTATTCAAATCAGGCCCACAGCTGGAGCTCCAGGAGAAAAACATTTCCACCAGGGGTTAAGAGTGGCTGTCCAGTCACAGAACAGTCAGGAAGCAGTAGGGACTCAATCTGGAGTTCACTGATGGGTTCAGACTCCACCTTTTTGCAAAATATTTGGTATATTAGATGTTTTTGTGGTGTTTTTTTTTTCTGGAAAAGCCCACCATTTTTATCACATTCTCAGGGTGACCTAGAACCCCTTAAAAGGTTAAGAACAACAGGTCCGTTCTCTTCTCAAATGAATTGCCTTCATGATACTTTTCCATTTTCCTTAGTGTCTTCCCTCCTACACACACACACACACACACACACACACACACACACACGCACACACAATCCAATCCCTTTCTCACCAACCATCTCCTTTTCTCCCTGCTATAACAGTTTTTCTCTCAACTCACATATCTATAACCCAAAGCAACTTTTCTCACAAATAGAAAAACTCCAGAGTAACCTGGACATCAGCCAAGTCACCATATACCATGCGATTTAAATAAATAGCCTAGAGTTGTCCACCACCCTCATACACACAGCATCTGCAAAATGGCTGGGCTGAGATTCTGAGGAGCATTTTTGTCTGAGCACCTGCTCTCTCTTGTTCCCATTTGTGTCTCATCCTCTGAGGCCTAAGTCCTCTCTCTGTTCTGCACAGACCCAGACTTGGAACTCAGCCAACCACAGACACCTGTGTGTATAACAGACTTCTGTGGAGTTTGGGGAAATGGAGAAAACATAGCCACAAAACAGTTCCTATTGAGTGTTAGATTCTCTTAAGACATCTCAAAGGCCTTGCTGGCCATCTCCCCTTCCACCAGGCTGCTCAGGTCCCATCAGCCCTCATGACATCACCCTCCCTTTTTCCTACAGGGCACTTTGGCTCTTTGTTGCCTTTGACTCCAAAACTATCTATTTCAGTGGTTCTCAACCTTTCTAATGCCACGACTCTTTAATACAGTTCCTCATGTTGTGGTGACCCCAACCATAAAATAATTTTTGTTGCTACTTCATAACTGTAATTTTGCTACTGTTATGAATCATAATGTAAATATCTGTGTTGTCCGATGTTCTTAGGCGACTCTGCTAGCGGTTCTCAACCTGTGGGTCGCAACCCACAGGTTGAGAACCGCTGCTGTAGAACCACTGCTGTAGAGCCTAAGACCATCAGAAAACACAGATATTTACATTACGATTCATTAACAATAGCAAAATTACAGTTATGAAGTAGCAATGAAAATAATGTTATGGTTGGGGGTCACCACAACATGAGGTACTGTATTAAAGGGTCGCGGCATTAAAAAGGTTGAGAACCACTGATCTATTTCCTAAAGATCATTAAAGTCCTCCTCCAAACCAGAGGCCCTCTCCTTAGGGTATTCAAAGGGACCAGCAGGGACACCAGAAGTCCAGCCTTCTGTTTCCTTCCTTACTCATCAAATCTGTAGAAATAGAAGGACAGAAGATTGGGACTAATTTTCCCACTTAAAAGAAAAATGGCATTCCTCTTAGAAGGCACAGGTGGCTAGAGTAAGTTTTCATTGTGAATACCATGTCCATTCCAAGGCACACACATCTACCCTGAGTGGCAGGGAGTGTAGGATGAGGTTTAAGAACACAGGGTCTGTAGTCAACTACCTGGATTTGTTTCCCAGATCTTCTCTCTGCTGCATGCTCTTGGATGTGCCATTTAAAACTTCCAAATCTTGGTCCACCCCTCCTTAAACTGGTAATAATAATGGGGCTTGATGGACCATAGTGTAGTTAAATAAGGCAAACTTAAAAGCAGTTCACATAGGACTGAGAAAAACACTTATTAAACAATACCTAATGCCCTCTCTGACCCTCACTAACAGCAGGGAATCCCATCAGCCACTATGCTTGCAGAACACCAATGTTGAAATAAATGCACCCAATCTACCTATCGCCCTCATAGTTGTTCCGCACTGTAGAGATGCAACATTCTTCTGAGTAACTAAAAGGTACTCACCAAACTGTAGATGGGCAAGGTCTGAGCTTGGGCTTATATCTCAAAGCAGTGAAAATGCAGGAACCCCTTCCTTCTTCCCTCCAGAGCCCCCATGCCTGAATATTGGTATTCACAATGAAAACTTATTCAAGCTACCTGTACCTTCTAAGAGGAATGCCAATTTCTTTTGGGAGACCAACAAGATATGCATATGGGGAAATAAAAGGCAAGAAAATAAGTAATTGTATTGAGTATCTACTATGTACAGCAACATGTCAAACTCAAAGGCCAACATGGGCCAAATGACTACCATCAACACAGGGCACTGACATGCATGCTCACTCATACTCACTTAACAAGACCACATGAACCTGGACAGAGTCACAAATGGGAAAGAGTCCAGAAGATTCGGTGGAAGGAAGGGCAGCTTCAGGGTGTGGAGTGACAGAGAATAACTTTGCTAAGAGGATCTTACAGAAGGAGGCAAAAAGCTACCTAGGGTGCAGGGCTCCCCTCCAGCAGAGCAGGCACTGACTGCCTGCAGCACACAGAGCCCAGTGCCAGACATTTCTACAGGGAAGCCAGGGGAGGCTCAGGCAAAGGAATCCTTCCAAACAAGTTCTGTCAGAATGACTATCATCAACAAATCAACAAATGACAAGTGCTGGTGAGGATGCGGAGAAAAAGGAACCTTTGTGCATTGCTGGTGGGAATGCAGACTGGTGCAGCCACTGTGGAGAACAGTATGGAGTTTCCCAAAAAAACTAAAAATGGAACTCCCATTTGACCCAGTGATCCCACTTCTAGGAATATATCCCAAGAAACCAGAAACACCAATTAGAAAGGATATATGCACTCCTATGTTCATAGCAGCACAATTCACCATAGCTAAGATTTTGAAACATCCTAAGTGCCCATCAGCAGATGAGTGGATTAAAAAACTGTGGCATGTCTACACAATGGAATACTACGCTGCGGTAAAAAAGGAGTTCTTACCATTTGCAACAGCTTGGATGGAACTGGAGAGCATTATGCTAAGTGAAATAAGCCAGTCAGAGAAAGATAAACAAGGTTTAAGTTTATGTGGGCCGCAAAAAGAAAAGCTTCAATTTTCATAAAAATGTAGTTTTATTTTGATAGAGACATGCTGAATACAAAGGGCTGAAATTAATGAGTAATAATTAACATAAAAAATAGAACTTTTTAATAAAAATTAGTATTTTTTCTTGAACATTAACTTACCAGAAACTGAATAACTACACAATTAATAAATGTAATGCAAATAAACCTATTTTTCTTGTTCTCCAAAAGCGAAATATTTCTTGTTGTGCACACCAAACTAGTTAGTCCAAGACTAATGATGTGGCAATCGGCTGCTAACATATTTGCTGCTAGTATTAGTGAAGAGAAACGTTATGCCCGTGCATAAGGTGCGTAAAGGAAATGAATGCAATACAATTATGTAATCAGTCATTAGCAAATGTTGTAGTTTGTTATTAATAATTATGTATAACAGGATATTGTAAAAATTAAGTTACAAAAATTTTATTAAAATGTTTCTTACATACCATTTTATTGGCTGGGCCACAAAAATATTCATTGTGGGCCTCATGCGGCCCATGGGCTGTGAGTTTGACATGCTTGATGTACAGGATCTACTATTACAGGATCTAAATGTTAGATGCAAGCGACAAATTATCTCATGATAATAACACTTAGGAAGATGCATAATTTTTCCCATTTTTTGAAGAGGAAATATACACTTAGAGAAATTAATAACTTATCCAAGATCACATGAGTTTCAAGTTAAAGTTTAAAACCAGGTATACTGGATTCTAAAATATATATTTATCCCAATTCACTGCCCTGCCTAGTGGTGCAAAATAGCCCTTCCTCCCTTCTTTCCTTCCTTTTACCCTTCCTTCCTTCCCTCCTTTATTAATTAATTTATTTATTTTCCCCAAGTTGAGTAAGAGATCCCAGCAGAGGATCCTAGCATGTGTGAGAGAATATGTATGTGACCAGAAGCATGGATGCCTGAAGGTGGGGCCCTGACCTCTGACCTCTTTCTAAACTCCCTCTCTTCTGTGCCAGTTCATCATTTCAGGATCCCTCTCAGTGGCATCAGAACAGCTACCAAGATCTTCTTGCCTGGTAAGTCACATCCTGAGACAGGCTCTCTGAATCGAGGACTCTTAGGAGAGACACACTATGGGGGAAAGAAGCTCACACACACTGCCTCCCTCATCCTTGCACCTACTTATAACCAGACACAGGGCACTGACATACATGCTCACTTATATTCACTTAACAAGACCACATGAACCTGGACAGAGTCACAAATGGGAAAGAGTCCAGAAGATTCGGTGGAAGGAAGGGCAGCTTCAGGGTGTGGAGTGACAGAGAATAACTTTGCTAAGAGGATCTTACAAGAGGGGGCAAAAAGCTACCTGGGGTGCAGGACTCCCCTCCAGCAGAGCAGGCACTGACTGCCTGCAGCACACAGAGCCCAGTGCCAGACATTTCTACAGGGAAGCCAGGGGAGGCTCAGGCAAAGGAATCCTTCCAAACAAGTTCTGTGAATTAACATGGGCAAGGCTTTGTGGTCCTCAAGCACTGGACCAAGAAAGTACCTTTGTTTCTCTCATGAGCAGGTTATCTGGGGCAAGGGGCCCCAAACTGAACCAGTCCCACACCAGATAAGATCTATTTTAAAATCGCCACAGGGCATGGCTCTCTGCACAAAGACCAGAATCAAGGAGCATCAGAACCTGTCATATCCCAGAGCACTTGGGCTGAATCTTTGGGCCATTTCCTATGAGATAAATGAGTCAAGTGTTTCCTAAACATTATTCATGGGATACTTATCCTACGAGATACTTCATGAAGATGGTTAGATAAACTTGGGAGCGAGTTCTATTTAGTAGGCTCCTCTCTAGGGGATCCATAATCCTTGTTAAAAACTGAAAAGTCCTCCACAAAAGACCTATTTAACTTTGTTCAACCCAGATGTTTTCAAAGTTAATTCACCACCAGATCTATTTTGCACAGGATATCTCTTTACTTGCCTCACATCTAGGGTCCCATGAGTTCACGTTATGAAGCACTTGTTGAATCTCTGCTCATCTCAGCTACAGTTGTTTTCCTCTCTCATACTGTCCCTCTGTGTCTTCTTCAGCTGAAAGGTAGCATGGGCCTGAGTATCGTCAGTGCAGTCTGCTCTGTGGTTGGAATCATGCTCCTCATCACAGATACAGTTATCAACTCCCTATTTATCCACAACAGCTCCAGTGGTATGGTAAGTATCCCTCTTGACCAATGCTCCTCTGAGCTTCACCTGGGCTATCTTTAGGAAATCATTGGAAAAGGCCAAGCTTCTTCACCAAACACCAAAGAAAACAGAGGTGTTCTCAGAATCAGAACAGTTTCAGGTCCCTTACCTATAGCTCTATTGCTGTTACTCTAAGCATGTGACTTTCCTTAATATCACTTGCCATGTTTATAAAACATTACCTGCCTTTTGATATTGTTTGAAAATTAGATGAAATTATACAGATAACGCACTGGTACCCACCAACCTGTGCATTTACGCACATGCTCACCTTCCTGCCCATCTTCATGGACAAAGAGGTCTGCAAAGGTGTTCAGAAGAGGACAGAGAGTGAACATTTAGGTTTTGCAGGCCATCTGGTCTCTGTTACAAGTACTCAACCCAGTGTGAAAGCAGCCATAGAAATGCATAGATGAATGAGCCATCCCATGCTATAGACCAGTTCTATAAAGTAGAAATGTAATGTAATCCTCATATGTGACTTTACCTTTTCTGGTTTCTGTATTAGAAAGTGAAAAAATAACAGGTGAAATTAATCTTAATAATACATTTATTTGACCCAATAAATCCAAGATGTCACTTCATTATGTAATATATATTAAAAACTATCATTCAATATTTTGTATTTTGGGAGCCACATCTTTGAAATCCAGTGTGTATTTTACATTTACAACACATCTCAAGTCCTAGGGAGCCACTTGGCTACCAGATGGGAAATTGAAGCTATAGATGAGTCTTCATGTAAAACCAATGTCTCCTTCTGCACAGCAGCCCTGTCCTCTCTGCCCATCCAAGGTTATTACTCCATGTGTTTCTTCTCCCTGATCCCCACCTCCCTTCTACATCTCTGTGTGCTATTTGCTACAGCTTTTCTATCAGCATCTGAATATACTTTTGTTTCTTTCATCTTAAAACACACACACACAACAACCTTCTTTCAGTTACTTTAGCTAACACCCCATTTCTCTGGCCCTCTCTGTAGAAAAGTCCTGAAAACAATTGTCTACCTCACAGTCTCCAATTCTCTCCTCTCATAATCTCATAAGCCCACTATAGGCATACTCTCAGCCTCACTTCTCCAAAAGCCTCCTCTGCTCAAAGTCCCCGACCATTCCTCCTCTTTGGTGGACTTCCAGTGGCTCCCAGGCCCTGCTGCTGGTGTTCCTCACCCACACTGGTTGCTCTCTTCTATGTCCCTTTTGCTGGTTCTTATTCCCCCCCCTCCTCCAATTTCTCATGCCCAGTCCTCAATCTTCTGTTTCTCTCTCTACTCCCTGCCTTGGCAGTGTCATCCAGTCTGGTGACTTGAAACACTTTCTCTATGACAATGACTCCAAATGCATAGCTTCCCGCAAAACATCTCTCGCAAACTTCAGTCTCTTGCATCCAGTTGTCCACTCACCATCTTGAAATTAACCTCCCCAAATCTCATCTCCAGATTTTACTTCCCAAACCTTCTCACAGGTTGCCTTTTCCAGGTTGGTGGCAACTGCATCCATGCAGTTGCTCAGGACAAGAACCTGGTGAAATCATTGACCCAGTCTCTGTTTCCTGCACCTCCCAGGAAACTCCTCAGAGAATCCTGCTGGTTTCATCTTTGACCATCCGGAATCCAGTCATTTTCACCAGTTTCTCAGTCACCACACTGGCTGGAGCCACCACCACCTGACTTCTAATCTCAGTTCTGCCAATGTCTGATAGGAACTCTTCTATTCTGGCCACCCACACACTTCTGGCTTCAGTCCAGAAGAAGGAGGGCTGGACTTTGACATAGTTTAGCAAAAGAAGAGCCAAGGGAGGGGGTGCTCCAAGGTCTCAACAAGCATGAATTAATACTCACCAAATAATAACTATTTAAGCTGCTTGAGAAACCCTTCTTCCTCATGAAAGGATGTTTTTTATTTTATTTTTCAGTTACAGTTGATATACAATACTATATTAGTTTCAGGTGTACAGCATAAGGATTAGACACATACAACTTATGAGGTGACTATATACTCTATACTGTACTTTAATTTACCTCCCTGTGACTATTTTTATAATTCCCTATTTGTACTTATTAATAACCTTCACCTTTTTCACCCATCCCCCCATCCCTCCTCCTATTATTAGAAAGCTTTCGTTATAAAACAATGATTTTGTTAAAAGAACAGATTTGAAAAGGACCAGCATCATTTGGAGAGGCTCTTTCTCCCCATGCTTCTGTGATTTCTTGACTAAGGCATCACCATACTGCCATTCCCTTTGCCTAGACACCAACCTCACATCGTTGATCTTATACTGAGAATGAATCTGTGTCTCCTTGTGCCCCGAAGCACTATTTTTGGCTCTTTTATAGCTCTTACCAAGTCTGATTTAAATTATGACCATCTCCATCTGTATATGCCTCCCTCACTAGACTGTGCCTCTTGGGATGCTTTCTTAGCCTTTCGTAGCAAACAGATGTTTAATAAGTGCTTGATAAATTGAGAGGGAAGAGAAGGAAAGTGCTAAGGAAGGGTCTCTCCATGAGAGAGGATTCTCTGAGCAGCCAGCTATCACCAAAGCCATTTAAAAAATCATAATTGATCAACATTTGTTTGATACCTACCATGTGCCATACACTTTAACATTCACATTTATTCTCTCCTGTAATTGGAATCCAAATGGTTTTGAGGTCATTCATCTCTTGTCCTTTCATGATTAAGGTGGATTCTACCTAAACTCTCTCCCCAGATACAGTGGGAGATCCCATTTTCCTGAGCATTGCTGGAGAACAGCCAGGGAAGGGCTTAGATGTCTCCTGGTGCTCACGTGAAATCGACTGCTGCTGAATTAGTTCCATTTGGGGATCCTTTCACTGACCATTTTTCTTAAGTTAAAGACAGTCCCAATTATTTCTCTCCACAAAATGCCACAGTCACAAGCCAGGAAGCTTGTTTTAGTAGTTGACTTTAAAGGTTCGGAGAGGTGGTGGAGATAACCACTGATGCCTGGAAGTTAGACATCCCTGCTTTGTAATGTCTTATTTTCTCATAAGATGCCTTTCTTTGCAGACTCCACCTTCCCTTCATGTTTCTCAGTCCCGTCTTTCTCCTCTATTCGTCTTTCTTTCCTCTTTCTGAGGACTGTCCATACTCCCAAATTTCTCTTCGCTTCCTACACAGAACAGTTTCACTCATTCACTGTCTCACTCCAGACCCCATCCTTAGGTTTTGTGCCCTGTATCCGAAACAAGTCATCAAGGTGTTTCCCTAAACAATGACTATTCTTTTCCTTAGAAGAACACAGGTAATAAGTGTTAAAATAATTCTTTTACAAACACACTTGACCCTCACAAAACCTGGTGAAATATTTTCTCCACGAGGCTGAGACCAGGTTAGAGGCCTTCTCAAAGCCCTAGAAAAGGGTCCATTGCAGAGCCATGCTTTGAGCCAGACCTCACACTACCAGAACACCACTCATGATCTCCATGATCCTTCTGGTTCCAGGTCTCTGGAATAGCTATTTCTGCCGTGCTGTTCATCTTTAGCCTCCTGGAGTTCTGCATTGCCTGCACGTCTGCCCACTTTGGCTGCAAACTGGTCCGCTATTCGTACAACAATGTGAGTTTGTAGGATCCTCAGTGGGTGGAAAGATGCCCGAAAGAGTATGAGGACTAATGATGTCGTCTGGCTTCCCCTTCCCACGCAGGTGCACAGGGAATCTCAGAATGTCTAAAGGCCTTTGTGCATACATAGTTTGCACTAACGCACCTCCTGTGCCTGTCTTTTTCAGGGCACTGTGGTCTTCCAAACCGTCTATGTGACTAACCCAGTGGCCAATCCAGAACCAGTGATCTCTCCACCGTCTTATTCCAGTGAGGTCCAGGACCCCAAATAAGCCAAAGGTTCTAGAAGCATCGTTCCCTGGAACCAAAATAGAACTCCCTTTCTGGGCTTCTGAAACTCAGCTTCTTCCTTCTCTGACAAACTAAGGAATGTGTCTCTCCAACTGTCGGCACCCTGTACTTCATTCACTTCAGCTTGGTTAATCATGCTGTTCCTCCATTTAAAAGGAGACAGGACTTTGAAGTGGATTTGAGCAAAGAGGTCCTCCCTAGGACATCCACCCGTGGGACGTCCAGTGCACATATTCATGTGCTTAACTATGTGAGCTTATGAGCTAGTGAAACAAATGTCTAGACAACCCAAGCTTCATTCTCCCAATCACTCACTCACTGAATAAAAATGCACTGAGTATTTGATATGTTCAAAACTATTTATGGCAGGAAGAGGATAAACATGGAACATGCAAATTCCTTGACTTCAAGCAACTTCTGCCTCACAAGAGAAGAAGAACATGCAAGCAATTTTCTTTAACATAGGCAGAATGTGGGGATAGTGCAGAGAGATCAGAGAGGGAAATGATTTATTCTGACAGTGATGGTGGAAGCAGAGCACAAGCCTGGTCGAGGAAGCAGCATTTGTTGGAACATTAAAGGAGGTAGTGTGGTTTTTATATTGTTGTTTTTAGTGCAATAGCAAACCACAATTTTGAGAAGACCTTTGGAGAGTCATCCACTAAAATTATTAGGTTTTTTTATATGCTGTTACCAACCAATGCAATATTACTCAAGAATAAACATTGTCTTAAAATATCTTCCAAAGTTATGAGGCTATTGTATCTTTATTAAATAAAGGATAGTGACTCGTTTAAAGAGAAATGGTTATGTCTTCTAAATTTGCACACTTTCATTTACATATTGTTATCCTTGATGGCCAGTTGGCTCCCTAAATGTTATGTGCCAGCAAATTATAGAAATAATCTTTCAATTCCAGGTGCCATCAAATTTTCCTTTGCTACACAGCCTGACAATGACTTATTTTTTATTACTAAATACGGAATATGATTTTACTAAAAAGTATTTTTAGTCTCTGACTTTACCTAATACGTTTCTTCTCAATAGCTTACTGTTCATAGCTCTTTCTTTCTCTGCACCTACATCTTTTCTGACCAGAGAGCCTTTGGCTGCCCATCAAGTCAGGAATGGCTGAGGTTCTAAGGCCTCCAGTGCATTTTCTAGAACTTAGCAGCCTTAAGAAAAGACAGTCAGCAAAAATGACAGATGGAGCAATAATAAGCTGGTTTAGACCAGCCCTCCACCTATCTGTTTTGTAAGCTGAGCCCAATGTTAGTACACTGCGCTCCCCATAAGGGCCTGGCTTATTTGGACCATTCTTAGAAGGCTGGATTGTCAGAATAAGTCTGGCCCTCTCTCCTTCTAATGTTGCCTCCCACTGCCCCATCCAATTTGACATCTTCTTCCTCCACAGATCTCCAATCCTCCATGTTGATCTTACACTCTCTTCTCAGAGCATCCTTCCTGACTTATCTGACCTCTGAGTTAACATAGACACTCCAGATGTGTCTTACCTCCTACATGTGCATCACCTCAGAGAAAGCATCTTCTAACACACCTGGTGCTTCTCCAGAGAGGGATACCTCCCACCTGCGCTGCTGAAATCACCATGGGGTTAGTTAGAAAAGGGTCCCTTTCTTATCCTACTACCTACTCTATTAGTTCAGTCTACTAGGCCCTCATCCCCAAGGGCCCCTTCATCAACTTGGGGTGATAAAGGTGCCTCCATCCAGTAAGCAATAAAATTGTGTGCTTGTTCTGCATCATCCCACAAGTCATTTCTCTGCACACCTCCCTTCTCTTTAAAACAATGACACATAAAAGCTGGAAGAGACCTTGGAGTTCTATGGATAAATACAAACGCCAAGGTAGAGAGGCAGAAATATTCCCAGCTCAAGCCAGCTAGGAGCACAGGCAAGACCAAAACTCCAGAAGGCTAGTCCAGGGCTCCTTGAAGAAGCAGACACATGTGGTGGGAAAAGCAATGTGATTAAGGTCAGAAGACAGTTGTTGTTTTTTTCACCTTAGCAAACACTACACTCAACCTTACTTTCTCCAACACCTTCATTCCCCATTCCAAGGACAATGTCATCAATACACCCTCGCCTTACCCCATGTTGCCAAGCTCAATGGTTCTATTTATTTTCTTTCTTGACCTCTGCAGAATTTGACCCAACAATCCACTCTTGATTTAAAACAGTCTCCTAATTCTGCTCCAGTGTCTCCACATGTCCTCCTAATTCTTCTACAATGGCTCTTCTTTCTCCTCTTGTGCCTCAAGCTTTGCTCCCCAATATGGCACGTCCCTTGGTCCTCTTCTTATTTTATGTACTCATTTCTGGGGGCTTGAGATTCAAATCTCAAGTAAGATTGTGAGATTCACATGTGCTAATCAGTGCACAAAAGTACTGCAAAGTATACCATTATCCAACTAGGCCTTGGTTTCCAGGACCCATCATCAACCAATTGGGATTTCTTATGAAAGAGCTTCTTGTATTTCCTTTCTCATATGCTGCCACTCTTATTCACTGTAGTATTGGAAGTCCTAGCCAAAGTGATCAGATAAGAAGAAGAAGAAAAAAAAGCATTCAAATTGGATAGGAAGGAGTAAAACTGCCCTTACTTGAGATAACATAATACTCTATGTAGAGAACCCTAAAGAATCCAATAAAAAAACTACCAGAACTGATAAATGAATTCAGTAAAGTAGCAGGATATAAAATAAATATACAGAAATCTATTTTATTTTTATACACCAATAGTGAACTGACAGAAAGGGAAACGAAGAAAACATTCCCATTCATAATTGATTAAAAAAGAATAAAAACCTAGGAATAAATTTCACCAAGGATGTGAAAGTCCTTTACTCAGAAAATTATAACACACTGAAGAAAGAAATTGAAGAAGATCCAAATAAGTGGAAACATATATCGTGTTCATGGATTGAAAGAATTAACATCATTAAAATGTCCATACTACCCAAAGCAATCTATAAATTCAATGCACTTCCTATAAAGACACCAATGTCTCACTGTGCTAGAGGCTGGAAGTCCTAAATGAAGGTACTGGTGGGGTCATGCTCCCCCTAAAACCTGTAGGAAAAGGAGCCTTCCTTTTGTCTTCCTAGCTTCTGGAGAGTTGCCCGCAATTTTTGGCATTTCTTGGCTTGTAGTTGTATCACTCCAGTCCTCCATCTTCATGTGATGTTTTTCTTACATGTCTCTACTCCATCTTCCCACTGTATATGTCCCCTTATGTATCTAAATTTCCCCTTTATTAGGACAGCAGTCACATTAGAATAAGGCCCATCCTGTTGACCTAATTTTACCTCTATAAAGATTCCATGTCCAAATAAGGTCATATTATGAGGTACTGTGCATATCCTTGTATATGCACATCACCTTTTTATTTCTAGGTATTGTCATAGTTTCAAAGTTCCCCATGGACAGCCAAGGACTCTAATATATCATTTTTAGGGGACCCAATTCTACCCATAACAGCACTCCTCAGAAAGCTCTCAAGTGATTTTTTTGACTTAGAATGTTGAGCATATCTTCTGTTTTCAAAGGTGGACTCTGATCACCAATTCTTAGAAAATAGGAAACAGTACGTTTAGGCTCCTATAGCATTATGCTACAGATATAATGACAAGAGTTAATAGGGGATAAATAATAATAATTTATTGAGGGATTACCATTAGCTAAGTGCTGTTCTAAGTCCTTTAAATGAAATATTGTCATTTAATCCTTGCATCTACTCTGTGGGCTATGGATTATTACTTCTGTTTTGTAGGTGAAATAAAAGCACAGAGAAATCAATAATCTTGCTATTGCTACATTGGCATTATGCCTGCTTTCAAAATCAGAGTATTTCCTTCTTTCAGATGGACCCCCTTCACTCAGGCCAATCTCCTCTCACTTGAAATAAAGTGGGCAGTCAACTTGACCATCTGGCGTTCTTCCAACTGACTGTATTTATCCATGTCAACTCAGAATAGCTTTTAAATAAGAGTCAACGTGTGGTCAAATTGCACTCTTTATTGAAGAAAAAGGTGTACCAGAAAGGACTTCATCAGAATGCATTTCTCATGAGGTTGCTTGAAAAAAAAATTACAGTTCTTCACTAATTCACAATTAATCTTTTGTTCTTGAATGGAGACACACCAGTTCTTTGTAAATTATGAAATGATGGAGGTGCGGCATCTTGACAGTGAGAAACCTGAAGTGAGATTAAGTGATAGAAAACTGATCATTACTAAACCCTAAAATAAGAGCCTTGACCTGAGTTTTTGAGTCAAAACAAGATAAAGTAACAGCAACAAACAAACAAATAAACAAACATGTAAACTTAGAATGTGACCAGTTGAAACCATACTGAAAAGATAGCACCTACTCTGTCTGTCCTGGGGGAGTCAAAGGCCCATCAGATCTATGGCCCATCAGAAACCAGAGGTTTTGATAGATTACAATAACCATATTAAACTAAAATATTATTGCTCTACATAAAATGACTTTACCTTTAGCTGGACTCTGGTGAGTCCAAGATTCCTCTTGGGTTTTCTAACTTCATGTTCTAGGTCAGAAGGAGCAATATCTGAACAACCACTGGATTGGTGAGCTACCTGGCTCACATATAAGATTTTGGGGCATCATTGTAGAAGGCATTCTAATGGAAACAGTGTCATTTTCTTTTCCTGAGTAAAACTCTTGTGTTTTTTCTTTTTGTGTTTTGTTTTTAAGTTCATAGCTGAGCATTAGCACAGACACACACACACAAAAATACCTGAATGTGCATAGACATTTTGAAGAATTTTATAATCAAGTGAAATACAGATCAGTATTTAAACTTAAGCTCAATAGTTATTGAACAATATAGGGATTAGAAATAAAGGATATGCAGTTTATGAAACTAATTTTAATGAAACTAAGACCCTTATTATCTAGCAACATTGAGTGTGAATCTGATATATAAAACATCAATAAACTTCCTAAATATCTTTCAAATTTATCTTCTTCTCTTTTTCTCTGTTGTTCAAACTCTATCCACTGAGCCAAACTGGTTAGGGCCTGAAGGACATCTTGGTTGCTTCCAAGTTTTTGGCAGTTATGAATGAGCTGCTATAAACATCCGTGTGCATGGTTTTGTGTAAACATAACTTTTCATTTCCTTTGCATAAATACCAAGGAGCACAATTATGAGATTGTACATTATCAGTATGGTTAGTTTTGTAAGAAACCCACCAAATTGTCTTCCAACGTGGTTGTTACCATTTTCATTCCCACCAGCAGTGAATGAGAGTGCCTGTTGTTCCGTATCCTCTCCATGTTGTCAGTGTTCCAGATTTTGACCTTTCTAATACGTGGATGACAGTCATTTTATTTTTTAAAGATCGATTTGGCTATTTTTGTGTACTTTCCATTTTTGTATAAATACTAGAATAAGCTTATAAAAACATCAGCTGAGATTTTGGTTGAGATTGTCCTGAATTGTAAGTTAGTTTGGGGCGTATTATCAACTAGACATTAAGTCTTCTGATCCATAAACATGGAATGTTTTTCTATTTGTTTAAATCTCCTTTAAAAATTTCTCTCAATAATGTCTCCTAGTTTGTGGTGGACAAAACCATGTTGGAAAATATGGTTTCTTTAGTTCTTTTAGCACACTTATAATAGCTGATTTAAAGTCATTTTTTCTTAGTAAATCCAACATCTAGACTTCCTCAGATACAAATTGTATTGATTGCTTTTCCCCTGTATTTAGGCCATCATTTTCTGTTTCTTTGCATATTTCATAATTTCTTTTGTTAAAAACTACATATTTAAAAATAATATAATGTGGCAATGTTGAAAATCGGATCCTCCCAGGAATTGTTTTTTGTTGTTGTTGTTTTTGTCATACTGTTTAGTGGCTTTCCTGAACTAATTGTATAAAATCTTCACATTTGTCATTTGTGGGCATTGATATCTCTGCTGTGTTAGCTTAGTTGTCATTACATAACTGGACATAAATTTCCTTAACTGCCTTGAACCAATAAGCTTTCCAGTCTTTGCTGAGAAGCTGTGTGTGTGGTAAATCTTTAAAGCTCTGGGAGACAGTTTGCACCTCTGCCTTAGCTACCACTTCCTGCTTCCAGATAGCCTCAGGTCCGCCAGAGGTGGCAGATAGGGCATTCTCAGGTTTTTATTGGGCATGCAAACATCCTTGTATATGCACATCACCTTTTTATTTCTAGGTATTGTCATAGTTTCAAAGTTCCCCATGGACAGCCAAGGAAAAAGTTGTTCTCAGTGGCTGAGTGAGGTCACATTAAGAAGAGCCTTGCCAGTAGGAATTTCCAGGGAGCTACCAGACAAACCAATACCAATTCTCTTGGAATAAGTTTTTTGTTTTTTAGTGGGGGGCGCAACTCCAATTTCATCCCCTTCCCAACCCTCTTGGGATTGTTAGGTTGGTATTTTTCACAGGTACTGTTGATTCATTTAAAGGGGCAAGGGGAATGGGAGTGGGGAAAATTACAACACAAAAAAGCTCACTGTTCTTACTAAGAATCAGCCATTCTTTTTTCTCAAGTGCTCCTTGGATTGTTGCAAGTCTTTGATTAATTTCCAGAGTCCTGAAAAGGTTGATTCTGACAACTTTTGCCAGTGTCCTTATTTATTTTATGAGGGAATGGATTGTTAGAGATTCTATTCTTCTATTCTAGAACTACTCTCCTAACGATCCTCCAAAACTTTTATTTTCTGATGGCATTTGAAGATCTCAAACTTTGGAAACCAACAATCCATAACTAAATTTGAATTAGCATTCATTGTCCCCATATTACTGGTATGACCTGTGAAACTCCTCAGTCTATACATTTCCTCTATTAATTTCCTGGGAGATGTAAATATAAAAGATATAATTCTCTCTCATAGTTTTGCCTAGGCCAGTGGTCGGCAAACTCATTAGTCAACAGAGCCAAATATCAACAGTACAACGACTGAAATTTCTTCTGAGAGCCAAAATTTTTAAACTTAACTTCTTCTAACGCCACTTCTTCAAAATAGACTCGCCAAGGCCGTGGTATTTTGTGGAAGAGCCACACTCAAGGGGCCAAAGAGCCACATGTGGCTCATGAGCCGCAGTTTGCCAACCACTGGCCTAGGTTATTTGACTTCAGTTTTACACAGTATCAAGCAAGAAACATTTCCATACATTTTCAAGTAATACTTAGTTTAGAAGTAATACGTCTGTTCCCCAATTCTAGCTAAACTCTACCAGGGGTCCTCAAACTTTTTAAACAGGGGGCCAGTTCACTGTCCCTCAGACCGTTGGAGGGCCGGACTATAGTTTTTTAAAAAAAACAATGAACAAATTCCTATGCACACTGCACATATCTTATTTTGAAGTAAAAAAACAAAACGGCAAAAATACCCGCATGTGGCCCGCGGGCTGTAGTTTGAGGACGCCTGCGTCCCTCAGAGAGGGTTCTTAACAGAAACTGTTTTATCCTGATCTGAAAGCCAGAAGCAAAATTACTCACTCTCTTCATCATATTCTGTATGTTGCAATGCTTTCACAATCCAGCTGATAAGTAAGCCTGCAATGATCATTTCTGAGATGGCGCTGAAGAGTAAAAATTGTAAAAGCATACTACCAGCCATCTGAATCAAAAAGGAAAGAAATATTCTTCATATTAATTAACCATTTAAAAATTATACAAGAACCACATTTATTGAATATTTACATATGTAGCACCTATTATGTTAAGCACTTTAATTCAAGCAATGTCTTACAAATTTGATACTTTTATTCCTATGTTACACATGACAAGACTGAAAAGTACAGAAATAACCTCTTATACCACGGGCTATTGGAAGTCTTCAGGATCTGGTACTGATTTTTGTTTTTTCTGCTCTGTCTTTTGCTGATCAGGGGATGACTGCAGGTTCTATTTTCTTTTAACTTATGCGTTATAAACATTATTATACGTAGTGGATGGAACCATTCTCTCTCTCTTTCCACATTTCTACCATGGCCCAAAATAGGAGTTTCTGCACTCTTAGAAAAGAATGGCTTTGATGCTTCCCAATGCTCTTCACTTACAGATCCCCAGGTGAGAAGCAGGGATTATCTAATTAGTGATTTTGAGAGAAGGAACCCAGCTCCTCTGGATTCTCCTTTTTCCCAGAATGGTTTGTATTTATGACCCCAAGTTCTCCTTAACATCTGATAACTGTCTGGTCCTAGCATAGGGAGGCCGATGGTCAATCTGTAACTAGGTGGATGAGATTAATTCATGAGGGGAGGTACCAGCAAGCTCATTTAGCTGAAGATTTAAGACTTGTTCTCCAATGATAATAATCAACAATAAAGCAGATAGTTTTATCTACATCTGCTTGATTCTTGTGTTTTATCTCAGTTGGTTCTGAACATGAGAAAAGAGTAGGTGGCTATTTATTGGCCTCCTATACTAGCTTTCTAAGGCTGCTGTAATAAAATGTCACAACTGGGTGACTTACCACAACTGAAATTTACTGTATCAGAGTTCCGGAGGGTAAAAGTCAAAACCTTTAGAGGAGAGTTCTTCCTTGCCTCTTTCAGCTCCTGGTACTTATGGCTTGTAGAAGCAAGAACTCCAATCTCTGCCTCCATGTTTACATGGCAATCTTCCTTCTGTGTCTGTGTCCAAATTTCCCTCTTCTTATAAGACCACCAGTTATGTAGCATTAATGGCCCACCCTACCCAGTATGACCTAATTTTAACTAATTACATCGGCAAAGATCCCATTTCCAAATAATGACACCTTTTGAGGCACTGTGGGTTAGGACATCAATATATCTTTTTGGGGGATGCAAACTGAGTTTTAAATATCCCCATGGCAAATATTTGGAGGAAATACAGTTTCTTCTTATATTTCTATGCCAAAAATGGTTTATAAGTTTGGTTGCCTTTTCCATATCTTGCTCACTACAACATACATCATTCGCCATAGTTTTTTCATTTATATCTAAAATTTTGATTCAGTTATTATTAAACTTGGTACTTACCTGTGACCAAATATAGTCATTACTTTTTGACTGGTAAGTTAAACATGCAAGAGTTAATATAGCTGCGCCAATAGTAGCAAAGCAGAAACTTATGATGTTCATAATAATGGCAGCAACAAACTGTAATTGACATAAAAAAAACGAATCATGAGCAACATAAACATTTTTTTTTTTTCTTTTTAAAATCCTCACCTGAGGATATTTTTCCATTGATTTTTAGATAGAGTAGAAGAGAGGAAGGGAGGGAGGGAGAGAAACATCAAAGTGAGAGAGACACATCTGTGAGAGAGACACATCGATTGGTTGCCTACCGCACGTACCCGCACCCCAACTGAGGCTCGGGGATGGAACCTGCAACCCAGGTACATGCCCTTGATGAGGAGTCGAACCTGTGACCCTTTGGTGTTCAGGCTGACACTCTAACCACCGAGAAACACCAGCCAGAGCAGCATAAACAGATTTTGGTGAAGCAATCAGTCTGTTGTGTTGAATAGAACATTGAAGTTGAAATTATTTATTTGATTTTCTAGAATCTTACTGTGGTTGATATCAGGATGCTGCCTGAACTCTAGCACCCAATAGGATAAAACATTTTTTATATAAAGTATTTGTTTATTTATTTGCCGGGATGGCATGGTTTAGTGACTGAGCTCGAAATATGAACCAGGAAGTCATGGTTCCATTGTTGATCAGGGTACATCCCGGGTAGCGAGCTCCATCCCCATTGTGGGGCATGCAGGAGGCAGTCAATCAATGATTCTCTCTCATCATTGGTGTTTCTATCTCCCTCTTCCTCTCCTTTCCTCTGTGAAATAAATAAAAATATATTTTAAAACATAAAGTATTTATTTATTTAACCAATAATTATACAGTGCCTACAACATAATAAATAAACATTGTGCAAGGAATTAAGCTCAGCATCCTACTCAGAATCCTGCAATCTAATATGGGAGAAAAAATGACAAATTTAATTCAATAGCCTTTAATAAATATAATATTGATAAGCTTCAAGTCTAGGATTTGTGTTATTCTTACTCCAGTAATGTCACTTTACTACTTAATACTTTTCCAGAAGACAGCATCCAAAGTCTTGAATGGCACTGAGTACTGAGGGCCTTGCATACGTTGCACAGGGAGGCTGTGCCTCTTTGAGAAGGGGCAGCATGTATTTTGTATGTATGTGTGGGGGATAGTTACATTTTAAAGATTTTTTTTTTTGTAATGGGAAGAAGGATGTGATTTGATAGTGGTCAACCAAAGAAAAGGACTTATGTAGACATGTTAATTTTTGCTTGTCCAGCAGGTAGCTCCCTTTATGCTTTGGGAGCTGTCCTCACTGGTTTAGTTTTTATAACAGAAGTTTATCAAGCTTCTTTTTTAAAAAAAATATATTTTATTGATTTTCTACAGAGAGGAAGAGAGAGGGATAGAGAGCTAGAAACATCGATGAGAGAGAAACATCGATCAGCTGCCTCCTGCACACCCCGCAATGGGGCTGTGCCCGCAACCAAGGTACATGCCCTTGACCGGAATCGAACCTGGGACCCTTCAGTCTGCAGGCTGACGCTCTATCCACTGAGCCAAACCGATTTCGGCTATCAAGCTTCTACTATAAATACAGAGGAGGGAAGTCCTCCCTCTCTTGAATCACTAAGAGCCAGGGCTAGGCCATGGTCAGTAAAAGAGGTCAATTCTCCTTCTATGGATTGTGAATCTTGAGCAAATACTTTAAGTAATGTGAAATTTAGTCCTAGAAGAGGCAGCTGTGATGCTATGCAATGGGGCAGTGGGAGCCTTGGGTGGTAGAGGGAAGTTATGATGTTTAGTGATGGTAACAATCTGGCCATATTCTCCTTATAGCTATTGTACTTCTTTGCTTTCTGTTTCTGGCTCTCTGGAATTTCCTCAAATCTTATTTACTTTCTAAGCCTGGGCCTTTGCCTTCTGTAGATGTTATGAGCCTGGCATCTTCCCAATAGATCCTTGATATATCCAGATTCAGTTCACAATGATGGACAAAATGGACAAAGTGTACTATTCCAGAGAGAACAGTGTATATCAAATCTCAGAAGCATGGGAAAGCATGTCTTCAGGAAAATATCTGGCATTTGATGGGGCTGCAATGTGAAGCACTGAAGGAGAGTTGGATTGAATGTGGCTAGAAAAGTGGGTAGGGGATAGATGATAAAGAATCTAGAATGCTGTGCTAAGGATTTTAGTTTTATCTTTATGAATACGTATGTAGATCTATGCTGTTGGGAGCATCAGCTAGAAAGACCCTTCCTCAGTACAAAGCAAGGTAGGCTACAGAACTTGCACACTGATAAAATGCTTCTGCACACTTACCCTAGGTCCACTTATGAGGTGAGAACCAGGATTACCTATAGAAAGATATTTACATTTCCCCAAATCCTAACCAGAATTAATATAGGGTGTCCTCAAAAAATCTATACACACTTTAACAGCCGAAACTTATGTAATTTTCACTTCTTTTCAAGTTTAACTGATTTGAAATAATGGGTGAAGTCAGACTAAGCTTTGAACAAAGAAAATTTATCTAAATGTGCCATTAAACTTTTTTTATGGGGATGCATAAAAGATAAAGTTTATGGTACAAAACCAGCAACAGCTGATGAACTGAGTGCACACAAATATCAAACAAAATTATTCTTGATGTTTGTGATTCCATTGCTTTGAATTATCAGCAGTGCCTGGACCAGAGCAGTCCAGTTAGAAAACAGGCATTGACAAAAAAAAATTATTCATTTCTGTAGATTCTTTTAAATTTTGAAAATGAACTGTATGTTAATAAATACTGACTTTATAATCATTCAAAGAATGTATACATTTTTTTTTCTGGGATACCCTGTATACATTATTATTACTTTTGAAAGGTTTTCCTTCCAGCATGAGAGTGTGAGCACTCTGTAGACCAACACCCCAGCCAAACTTGTACAAATTACAAAGAAGAAGAAGAAGAAGAAGAAGAAGAAGAAGAAGAAGAAGAAGAAGAAGAAGAAGAAGAAGAGGAGGAGGAGGAGGAGGAGGAGGAGGAGGAGGAGGAGAAACATTTATTCAAGTAATGTACCAAAACTCAGTAAAATCTGTTGCGAGTGTGAGGTACCTGAAACAAGATGTATACCCTCTGGCCCTCTCTCAATTCAGCAAGACCAGTCAGGTTGGTGCAGCCAAGAACACAAGGCTCCCTTTCCCCTCTGATCCCAGTTAGAGTGCTATCTTCCCTGGAGAGGTAGGTTGTCTAATTAGCATGTCTAATCTTGCTCCTAGCTACCTGTTGCTGAGGCTAAATCCCAGCGTGCGCAGCTAAGAGAGGGGGCTCTCTTCTTCTGTCCAGCCCTCACTCATGGGATTGGGACTTTACCTGGGGTGTAGTGCCAGTGAGAGTACGAGGTCCTGATCACCCCTGCCCTGGCTCATATAGTAAGGGTTCCACATAATGTGAGGCAAATGGAAAAGACCTGGGACTATTGCTCCCCTTCACCAAGCCCTCAGCTCTTAAAGTGGGGGTGTCACTCAGAGAGAAACACTCCATTGTCCCTGTCCCCTTGTCTCCTCATCCTAGCACCAGAGCCTTGGCTTAGAGATTATGTCCAGGGAAGAAGGATATAGAACAGAAGAGCTCTAATCTCCCTAAAGGAGGTGACTTCATTTGCAACAGTGTGTGGAGAAGTTTAGACCTAAGAGTACTCTCAAAAACAGTAGAAATTGTGGTGCAAGGAAATTAGGAGGAATTGATAGACTCATTTGAGATATAGGCTTAACTGTAGGTCAGCTAGTTTGCCAGAAAGATGGGGAAAGAAACAGCTGGGAAAAGCCCAACAAGCCAATATGTAAGGAAATACTCCCCAAATTGTTCTACTAATTCAATGTAAGCTCTGTCAAAGTCCCAGCTGTTTGTCCTTAATAGAAATTGACAAGCGGATCCTAAAATTCATATGGCATTGAAAGAGACTTAGAGTAGAGAGGGGTGGGGGGGAATCTTGAAAAAGAGTAGCAAAATTGAAGGATTCATATTTCCTGATTTTAACACTTACTAGAAAACAATAGTAATCAAGACTTTGTGGTACTGGTACAAAGATAGACATATAGATCAACGGAAAAGAATTCAAAGTTCAGAAATAAACAGACAAGGGTGCCAAAAATAATTCAACGAGGAAGCGAATAGTCTTTTCAACAAATGAAGCTGGGACAACTGGATATTAACATGCAAAATAATGAAATTGGGCCCTTACTTTACACCACCAACAAAAATTAACTCAAAATGAACCACATACTTAAATATAAGAATTAAAACCACATAATGCCTTTAAGAAAAGAGGCATACATTTTTTAGTTTAAAAAAAAATTTTAATCCTCACCTGAGGATATGTTTTTATTGATTTTTAAAGAAAGAGGGGCAGAGAGAGAAACATCAATGTGAGAGACAAACATCGATTGGTTGCCTCCTGTGTGCATCCTGACTAGGGATTGAACCCAGAACCTGACTAGGCATCAAATCTGTAACGTTTTTGTATACAGAAGTATGTTCCAACCAACTGAGCCACCTAGCTGGTGCAACAGACATAAATTTTTATGTCCTCAGTTTGACAACGGATTCTTAAATAAGTGAGAGCATCAAAAGAAAAATAGACAAATTGGATTTCAACAAAATTAAAATGTCTATGCTTCAAAGGACACTATCAAGGAAGTGACAATATAATACACAGAATAAAAAATGTTTGCAAATCATATATCTGATAAAGACTTGTATCTAGAATATATAAAAACTCTTAAAACTGAATAATAAAAAAGCAAATAACCAATTAAAAAGTAGGCAAAGTGCTTGAATCAACATTTCTCCAAAGAAGATATAGAAATGGCTAATAAGCATATTAAAAGGTACTTGCATATCACTAGCCATCAGGGTTATGCACACCCATACCACAATAAAATGCCTTTTTAAACCCACTAGGATGGCTATAGTAAAAGCTCAGATGATAACAAATGTTGGTGAGGATATGGAGAAATAGGAACCCTCATACAAGTGCTGGTGGGAATGAATATAAAATGTTGTAGTCACTTTGGAAAAATAGTCTGTCACTTCTTCTAGTGATTAAACAGAGTCACCACATTCCCCAGCAATTCTATGCATCCTGACCAGATCTATGCTATCACACCTCATACTACAACCTCCCATTCTTCCCAGCCCAAGGAAACCACTAATCTATTTTCTATCACCATATATTTGCCCATTCCTAGTTATATACCCCAAATAACTGAAAACATATTCAAATAAAAATTGTATCCAAATATTTATAGCAGCATTATTTATAATAGCCAAAGTTGGAATCAACCCAAATATCCATCAGTTGATGAATGGATAAACAAAATGAAGTATAGCTGTGCAATGGAATATTATTTAGCCCTAGAAAAGATGGAGTACTGGTATATGTTACAACAAGGATGAACATTGAAAACATTATGCTAAATAAAAGAAGCCATTTATGAAAAATTATGTATTATATAATTCCTTTTCTATGAAATGTCCAGAATGGGCAAATATATGGTGATAGAAAATAGATTAGTGGTTTCCTTGGGCTGGGAAGAATGGGAGGTTGTAGTATGAGGTGTGATAGCGAAATGGTACAGGGTTGCTTTCTGAGTTATTGAAAATATTCTAAAATTAACTATGGTGATATTTGCACATATCTGTGAATATGCTACAAATTAATGAATTGAACGCTTAAAAATACAGAATTAAGGTAGTAAATTTTTACCTAGGTGGCAAAAGATTTCCCCAGGATAACATGCAAATAAATATGTTTTCAGGAAATAAAACTTGGTGAACTCAAATTTTTACCCAGATAAGGGGCCACCTAAAGTTGATTATTGTTAAAAAATTTTTAAATTTAGTGCAAAAAAACCATACACCTTACATTTATTTTCTGCTTCAATTTGAAAACAGACACATTCATAAAATATAAGTGACACTGTACTCTGAACACAATGTTAAACCAAAAAACTTTTCAACTAAAATAATTTTCTCTTCTTCTTCCTATTCTGCATGTTAGAATGCCCTAGAGTTTAGTTTTTGTTTCTTTCCTTCTTTTCTATTCCCCCCCATTGAAGATCTTGACAAGTTTCATTGCTTTAAATACCACCTTCATGTCTAAGATTCCCAATTCAGTCCTTCCAATTATTCAAATCAAAAGCTTTATTTTAATCCCTGACTCCTCTTTTTTTTTTCAAAACCTGCACCCATTAAGAAGCCCTTGTTGGCATTACTTTCAAAAATATACAGAAACTAAGAATTTATCACTCCCTCCGCTGCATTTACCCTGGTCTAAACCATCATCTTTTACCTACCTGACTATAGTGGCCCTGTAACTGGCCTCCCTGCTTTTAACCTTGCCCCCCTTACTATTATCATAGAATTTCAGTCAGAATGGTCCTATTAAAACACACACTTCATCGTGTCACTCCTCAAAATATTCTCCTACTTTCCTTAGGGCAAAAGCTGGTCTAAAAGACCACAAATGATCTGGTCCCCACAGCACATGGACTTCATGTCCTACTATTGTTCCCTGAGCTATTCTGCTATGGCCACACTGACCTCCTTGCCAGAACATGCCAGACATGTTCTCACCTTAGGGCTTTTTAAATGGTTGATCCCTTTACTTGGACTGCTGTTCCCTCTGATATCTGCAGGGCTATCTTTCTCCCTCAGGCTTTGCTCAATAAGACAGACCGTCAAACCTTAGGAAGGGCAGGGGAAGGTGGGAGGAGGGGTTAAGAGATCAACCAAAGGACTTGTATGTATGCATATAAGCATAACCAATGGACACAGACAGTAGGGGGGGTGAGGGCCTGTGCTGGGGGTTGGAGTGGGCGGGGAGTGGAATGGGGGGAAAAGGAGACATATGTAATACTTTCAACAATAAAGAATTTATAAAAGAGACGGATTTGGGTAATTTTAGTTCAACACATAGCCCACTGATGGCAGCCCCCCTTTCTTTTTTCCCCGTGGAAGCTATCACCTTCTGAAACACTTTCATTTCCTTATTGTCATCTTTACTTGTCTTAACACCCCTATTAGAATATATGCTCCACAGTGGCAATAAATCTTTGTTTGCTAACTGATGTACCCTATATACCCAGAACATGCCTCAGACTCAATACATACTTTTTAAATGAAATTATTGGAATTTAGCTACATTAGATACAGCAGATATACTAGGGTACCCAAGTATAACAGAGTACTATGCTGCCACTAGAATGATTTTTCTAAATCATTTTTCATGACTTGGTAAATAATTATAATTGCTTTCACTTTGTGGACTTGAGCCACATTGGTTTGGAAAATTTCTGGACAAGCATCCTTGGTGCACATGAGTCTCTGTGTTTCTGTGAGGAAGGATGTCAAGTGTTTCTAGAGAAGAAAATAGAATTGCTCTGTATGAAACAAGAAGAGGACTTTATTTTTCCTTCTTGAGGTGGTATGAGAAGAGGGAAAAGGAAGGCAGAAAATAGAGTGATGTTGGAGGTTGTGGAGAGAATTACAAGTGGAGCAAGATCATGGCCAGAACTTGGAAATTATCTTCTCCTACCATTCCTCAAGTATAAGACCAAACACTTTTTGTTAAGGAGCCAAGCTTATTCACACCTGTTTTCTTGGAAGTTGTGAAGCAAAATTGGGACAGTGTGTGCAAATACAGAAACCAAACTATGAGACTGTTGGTTCCAGATATTGGCAAAATCACAGTGGGGCTTCATGACCTTAAAGGTCAACTGTATTTATATCTCTGGGGAGAAAGCAACACCAGGTAGCAGCTGGGTTATATATACCCCATGTTTGTAAATATGTTGGAGAAACAAGTTTAGGAAAAGGCCTAGAATAGAAAATGATGTCAACAGTGGCTGCCTAGGTGATGGTAGAAGTGGGGAAAAAAAAAAAGGTATATAAACTGAATGTCCGTACTTATAGCCAGCAAGCTGCTGCTGAGTGAAATAGCTTTTTGTGTCTCTTTGATCCCATCCTTTAGAAAAAATAAAAACAAAGTGGACCTTTTACTGAATTACGAAACAAAATTTCTTCTTTTACCAGTTCCTGAAAGCACCTTGTTTCTCTCAGTAGGTTTTGCTAAGCAGAACTCACTGTGAACCAGGGAGGATTCTTTGTGCTTGTTTACTCATTTAATCCTTCCAACAACCCTTTAGGTAGGTACTAACTATTATTAATCACAATTTTTTTTTCAGATGAGAAGAGTGAAGCACAGAGTAAAGTAATTTGCCCATGTTCACACAGCCAGAGGTAGGGGAGTCAGAATTTGAATCCAGGCAATCTACCTCCAAAGCTGTGATCCTAACCACAAGGGGAGAAGTTCTAAAAGAGAAAGTGACTGTCCTTTGTTGGATGTATTTTAATGATATGTGACTTGTATTTTAATGATATTCTCTAGACCTGGGTGCTGAAGGCAATTCTCTTTTCAAATATTATTTTGTCTTGTCCCCTTCCCCAGATAAACACTGATATTCTAGGCTTACCCTACCTAATTCCCTTTCCATTACTTTGACTCCAGGTCAGAATTTTTTTGCGGTTATATATACCCCTTTAGAAAGCTTGAAATGATTTATTACATCAAAACCCTCACATCTGACACCTTATAAAATCTATTTCTCACACTGCGGCCTCAATACCAATTCACAAAGAATACACTGGAGTGCATCCTTATAAAAATTAAATGATTTTTTTTTTTTACCAACCACAACATTTAGAAAAGTACCCCCCCCCCCAAAAAAAAAGTGAGCTTAGAAGCAATAATTTCTTTTGCTCAGTTTGTGTGTAGTAATCTTTTTATCTTTGGCATTGCTCCAAACAGTCCACCATACCAAACAGTCCACCATACCAAACGTCGTGTAGGGTGCCTCTGTGCTTCCACACTGGCAGATCCCGAGTTGATGAACTGTGGATAAAAACAGGCATTTGTAAACACCCATTCCTGTTGATGTTCCCCCAAACAAGTACTTTTCCTAGTGCCAGTGGTGTTCTTGAGATCTGAAGGATCAGTGAATTCTCTGAAGAAAATGGTTTTAATGATTTCAGTTCTCTGGTGACCACTAGTAGGTTCTCTAAGAAATGGAGTCACCATTTCTTTGTTATGGAGATGAAAAGGTTAAAGTCGCCAGTCCTTAATGAAAGCTTTGGTGATAGGACTTAGGGATTTCACAGTGATTTTATGAGAAACATGCTATAGGTACTTCACTTGTTTTGATTATCATTTGTTAAACTCATGGCCTAAATTATTAGAAAGTAATCCCTAGTGGCTAGTGAGGTGGCTCTCACTTGCAAAACCTTTTCCCCCATACTTTTGTAGAAAAAGAAATTCATCAATAGAAAACAGTTTCAGAAAGCATGTGATCTGCAGAGTGACAGGCTGACTTCCACAAACATCATATCCTAAGTCAGGGGTCCTCAAACTTTTTAAACAGGGGGCCAGTTCACTGTCCCTCAGACCGTTGGAGGGCCGGACTATAGTTTAAAAAAAAACTATGAACAAATTCCTATGCACACTGCACATACCTTATTTTGAAGTAAAAAAACAAAACGGCAAAAACACCCGCATGTAGCCTGCAGGCTGTAGTTTGAGGACGCCTGTGACCTAAGTGCTATCACCAGTTGAAAGGATTGTTGTTTCTGGTATGTCAATAATATAATTGTTTTCCCCAGATCTTATATCTTCAATCTGCCTACAGCACTAACGAAAGATGACTCATCTGAAGGACACTGAGTATCTTTTGGTCCAGGAAAATAAGATCCTGTCGTGGAAGCAGAAGTACCTTAGCCTAATTTTTAAAAAATTCTGACACTTGATTGCTGAGTCACTCTGTAAAAGTTACTAACATTTTCTAAGTCTTGGTTTCCTCATTTGTAAAATGGGGATCACTAATAGCTATCTCTTACACACTCTCACCCCCTCCTTTTGTAAAGGTTGATTCCACAGCAAAATAAGCTCCTTAGAGTCAGAGATTGGGTCTTCAGCCTTTGCTTGATTTCTTGAGTAATGCACTTGATACATTAGGGGGGGAAAAAAAAGAATTGAAATCAAGAATACCACGGTTTACTCACAAATGGTACTGTCCAAAATGTGTAAATGAGGGTAACAGGTACAGGGACATAACCGGTTTCTGGTATATTCTCCTCTTGGAGAAACAGACGAAAACAGAGAACCCCCAGGGCACAGTGAATCAGAGCAATAATTATTTGCGCAGCCTGTGTGTGAGAAGGGAGAACCATCATTATCACGCAAGTCAAGTCTATAACAGACCATGGAAAGGTCACAGAGATGTCCAGTTTACCATGGTATTTCTGAAGCAATGATGCAAGAATTACATGCCAGGGAGGACCCAAGCTGGATAATGAAAGTGTGGCTGCAATAGGGTGGCAGGGTCTCCACATTTATTTAAACAGGGGGTATTTGTTTTTGTTTTATAACAACCTTCAGAGATAATTAATATTTAATTTTCTAGTTGGTTCTAGTTAAGGAAAAAGCAGAGGCCTATTTGAGTGTTTGTCTCAGGGGGACACATGACTAAAAAGTGAGCTGCTGGATGTGGGGATCGGGACACCCCTCTCTTTCCTGCAGTTATTTCTATGAGGCCAACTCCCATTGGTGACTCAGTTCTTATTTCCTCCACCAAAGCAAACCAGGTACTTTTTCACCTTGCCTTCTTTTTCTCTCCCTCTCTTGTCTGGCACTTGGATTTTGGTTCTCTTTTGCTATCCTCATTCCCACACCCTGTGCTGGTTTTTGTATCCACAGTCTGGACCACAGTTCTAAGTTTTGTTCAAAAGAAACATCAAGGAAGGCTCTCTAATAACCTCTGGCATTCTATAACTCTTATGTGAAGTGTTCTCAGGGGCTATGCATGGAGGTGGGCCTCATTCTCCAGGTAGAGAGGAACCATATAAACACACCAGTGATAAGGGTGCCAGCAACCACTGAAGCTGACAGAGAAGGTCAGTCTTTTGTTCTAGCCAGGCCTCCACATTAGGGAGGGCAATCTGCCTTAGTCGTGGTTCAGTGATTTAAATGTTAATCTCATCCAAAAACTCCTTCCCAGAAACACCCAAAATAATGTAACCAAATTTACCTCGTGACCTAAGTAAGTTGAAACATAAAATTAACCATCACAGAAAGTCAAGAAGTGCCTTTTGGGTAATGATACGCCTCTCCCTTGAAGATTACCCTGACCTTGAAGCAGCACAAAACCATGTATTTATTGGTGACTTCTGTCTCAATCTGGCACATGGGAGATGGCAATTTGGGATGGGATTGAATGGAGTTGCCTGCTACTGCCATGCTCTTCAATTTCAGCTTCTTTTTTGGGCCATAAATACACTAACTTACTCTGAATTCAGTGAAGGACCCAGGAAGGTTTAGTAGGAGATACTAACAGAAGATCCTTAAACCCTTCATCCTCTCTTAGCTGGATAGGTCAGTGGGTAGCCAGGGACAAGCCTATCCTTTTCATACACATTGACATCACCACTCTCCAGACCAGATAAGAAAATAAAAAGCAAGTAATTCAGACCTAAAACACCATGATAATAGAAACCACTAGTCCCCTGCCCCTGCTATATATGAGGCCTTGCTGCATTAAGGTATGCCCTCCATTCTGGCAGTGGCAATAATCATAAACTTGAAATGTTAGGAATTTTCCTAGTACAAGCTTTAATCTTTCTGGCTTAGATAAAAATATGAGCCAAGGTCCCACACCTAGTGGTGGCTAATACAAAAGGGGATAGCATTCTAAGGTTGAGGAAAAGTGAGAGGAAGAACACTGGTGCTAAATATTATCTCCTTGAGCTAAATAATGGGAGAGCTTGTTGAGAGCACAATGTTACAAATGGCCACTGGCCACAGAGCCCCTGTGTCTACAACCACTCCTGGTCTTGGGCCCATTGCCCGACAACCTCATTTATGATCTATAAGCTTGTTTCAAATGGTTTACAAGCAAAGGCAGAAAATGGACCTCCCATTTTCTGCAAATCTCAGAGTGTATTTGCTAGAATCTTAGGTAGGTTGTGATGATGCTGAAATATTCAGTTATGATTTGTGGATTTATAATTTGTGTCCAATTTGCTCTAGCCTGACTGGCATCACCTCAGAACACTTTCATCAACTTTCCTTCCTGTGAGTTCATTGTAGATGTGGTCTCTTCCCTTTTATATTGGGAAGATGCAACAGTCAGCATTTATTAACCCAAGTAGTACTTAGTCCTTACCCCCATTGCTCTGCCATCCTCTCTTAAGAAGTATATTCTCGGCATTTTAATTAGGAAGTTATACATAAAATATGGAGAATGAATGGACTCCTTTTCTGTAGAGAAATATAGAGAAAAACAATACTAATTATTTTTGAGATAAAGCACTTAATATTACAGCCTCTGCTACATAGCTATTAACTTCCTGTCAAAACCCAAGAGCTACTTCTTAGATTTTATGCTTCCATCGTGGTCATTAAATGAGACTGAGTAGATAACTTTTGATGTAGGTGCCTCACTCCCATTATTTTCTCCTTTTCTAGGAATTAACCTGCTTCCCTAGATCCTCAGGGACATCCATGTTTGAGTTCCTGGTTGCCTTGTGTGATGTTCACAAGAATGTCTCTCAATCTAGTCATAGTTGATTGGAGAAGGCATGGGTATCTGACTAACTGAACCAATCATATTTCCCATTGTATTTAGCACTAAGATAATACATTCCCAATCTGGGCTTGTCTCTTGAACAAAAAGTATTAGCATTGCCACATTCCACCTTTTGGAAAGAAGAGTGGAGGAACACCCAGAGTAAAGAAGTGGAGGGAGAGTACTCCCTAAAAATTCTGATGGTTCTCATTTCCCTGATTCTAGTTGCTTTTTTAGGCCTGTCTATGAGACACACTGCATCTTTAAAATAAATTCCCCTTTATTTTGTTAGAACTCATGTAAGAGGAAGTACATAAAGTGAGAGTTTTCATTGTGTTCCAGAATAATGACTGAGTTTTAAAGCCTGGGACAAAAGGCAATGTTTTGCATCTTAAGTTCATAAAATTTCCAGAGGTTGTGGCTAGTGGCCTTCTCCAAGGGCTTATTGATAGGCGATGGTTCAGGCAAGTAGATATGGTCAATTGAATTACTGTCCCTAATTATTCTTTACCCTTTGCCTGTTAGAAATTATACACCTTCACATGTTGCCTTGTGACTTGCAGTGTCCCCTTTCCACTCCATGGAAGGATAACTTCTCTACCGTGCTGGTATTGGATATATATATATATATATATATATATATATATATATATATTAATTCTCACTGGAGGATATTTTTTACCATTGATTTCTAGAGAGAGTGGAAGGAAGAGAGGAGGGGGGGAGGGGGAGAGAGAGAGAGAGAGAGAGAGAGAGAGAGAGAGAGAGAGAGAGAGAGCAACTGAGGTACTTGCCCTTGACTGGAAATCAAACCTGTGACTCTTTGATCTGTAGGCTGATGCTCTAACCACAGAGCAAAACTGGCCAGGGCTGGATTTGGCCTTCTAACATGCTTTGACTGATACAATGTGAGAACGTGACACATACCACATCTGAACCAAAACCTTATGAGGTATTTTAAGTATTTATCAGTTTTCTTGCTCATTCCCCTCTGTTGTGAGAATATCACTTCCCAGGATATTGCTATATTTTAGTGTGAATTGCACACATGGAGTAGACCCAAGCTTGCCATAAAAAAGAAGAAAATCTTGCCATTTATGACATGGATGAAACTGGAGGGGCATTATGATAAATAAAATAAACTAGAGAGAAAAAAAACAAATACTATATGGTATTACTTACATGTGGAACATTTTTTTTAAAAGTCAAACTCATAGAAACCATGTAAAATGGTGGTTGCAAGGGGCTGTGTGGATAGGGGAAATGCAAAGATGTTCGTCAAAAGTTACAACTTTCAGTTATAAGATGAATATGTTTTTAGATCTAATGTACAGCATGGTGATTGTAGTTAATAAAACTGTATTATATGCTTGAAATTTGCTAAGAAAGTAGATCTTAAGTGTTCTTAAAATATCATTACTTGATTGCGGTAATCATTACACGAAGTGAACCTATATAAAATCATTATATTGTACATTTTAAATATAATTGTATTCATCAGTTATATCTCAATAATGCTGGAAAAAAGTTTTTTGTTTTTTTAAAATATATTTTTATTGATTTCAGAGAGGAAAGGAGAGGGAGAGTTAGAAATATCAATGATGAGAGAGAATCATTGATTGGCTGCCTCCTGCACACTGTCTACTGGGGATCGAGCCTGCAATCCGGGCATGTGCCCTTGACTAGAATCAAACCCAGGACCCTTGAATCCACAGGCCAATACTCTATCCACTGAGACAAATGGGCCAGGGCAAGTTTTCCATTTTTATGAAGGCCAGTATATCTCTTTTTTCTTGTGTTGCTTGTGCTTTTGGTGTTATATTTAAGAAACCTATGTCTAATTCAAGATCATGAAGATTTATGCCTATGTTTTCTTTTAGGTATTTCATATTTTTAACTCTTACATTTTTAGGTCTTTGATCCTAATGGTGCAGTATGGGTTGAAATGTATTCTCTTGCATATGAATATCCAGTTTTTCCAGCACTATTTTTTGCCCCATTAAATGGGCTTGTCATTCATTTAAAATCAACTGACCATAGACTCCTGGATTTATTTTTGGACTCTCAATTCCGTTTTATTGACTTATATGTCTTTCTTTATGCCAGTACTACACTATTTTGATAGCTTTGTAATAGGTTTTAAAATGGGCAAGTATGAGTCCTTCACTTTGTACCTTGTTTTGGATAATCAGCCTCCCTTGCCATCCATATGAATTTTAGGATGATTTTGTCGAGTTCTGAAAGAAAAACAAGTTGGGATTTTGATACAGATTACATTTAATCTGTAGATCAATCTGGGAATATTGCATCTTAACCATATTAAATGTTCCAATCCATTGAACACAGGAAATGCTTTAATTTATGCTAGTCTTCTTTTCTTTCAACAATTTTGTTTTTTAAGTGTACAAGTCTTGCACCTCTTTTGTTAAATAAATTTATTCCTAAGTATTTTATTCTTTTTGGTTGTTATTGTAATTGTTTTCTTAATATCGTTTTTGAATTGTTTAATGCCAATGTATATCAATACAAGTAATTATTGTGCATTGATCTCACATCTGGAGAGCTTTTGAACTTATTTATTAACTTGTGTGTGTGTTGTATGCTACTAGAGATAGCTTTGCTTCTTACTTTCTGTGTAGATGCACCATTGAAATCCCAGTAAATGTTAAATAGAAGTGAACCGAGTGGACATCTTGTCTTGTTCCTGATCTTAGGAAGAAAACTTTCAGTCGCTCACCATTAAGTCTAATGTTAGTTGTGGTTTGCCATACATATCATTTATCAGGTTGAGGAAGTCCCTTGCTATTCCTGGTTTATTGAGCATTTTTATCATTTAAGGCATATTAGATTTTCACAAATGCATTTTCTGCACCAATTTAAATGATCATGTGTTTTTCCCCTTCATTCTCTAAATATGGTATATTACATGGGCTGGTTTTCATATATCCAGCCACCTTTGCATTAGTGGGATGAATCTTGTTTGGTCATGGTCTATAATCCTTTTAATGCATTCCTAGATTTGGTTTGCTATCTCGGCACTGGGATAGTTCTGAGTTAGGTGAGACAAAGGTAGGTCCTTTGAGCAGGTCCTCCAGTAAACCACCAGACAGATAAAACAAACAGCCAAACTTTTTTGAGGACAGATTTGTTCTGCTTCCTGTGGCACTTGTATACTAGGAATGTAGACTATTTTCAAGGCCATTGATAAGCTGGGGAGTGGAGAATGGGACCCAGGTAAGCTAAAATTCTAAAAAAGGTGCTTAGCAAGATTCAGTTGTGTTTTCTTGGTTAACAATTCCCTTCTTGTAAGTTTCCACTATTTTCCAGAGTTGGGAGGCAGTTTATTCTGGCAGTTTTTGTCAGTTTATTCATTGCTTGGTGTTCCCTACTTTGTCATTTTCAATGATGTCACATCTATCCATGTCTTTTTAAATTAGTCTCACTGCCATAAGATTCATATCCGGAAATGAGCATCATGGGTTCCCATATGCTCACTGTATTTCAGCTTTCCTTTAATTTCTGTAAGCTTTCTTTTTTCCGGACTGGTCTTTTGCCCTATTTCCAATGTAAACTGCTGTTTTTCAGTGGAATTAAAATGGTGTCTAGAAACCTGATAGATGTGTCATTAAACTTGGATATGCTCACTGCTTCCTTCCAACCTCCTCCCCTTTACCCTTCTTTCCTCAAAGCCAACCTATCTTGACCACTCAACCAACCAACCAACCAACCAACCAACCAACCAACCAACCAAAATATACAGAAGCCAAAAATGAAATCTGTGACTATATTGAGGAGTAGGTGAAGAGGTGCAGAGTTAGAAATGAGCAAAAAAGCTAAGAGATCAGTAGCTGAGTTGACATGGGATTCATTCTTTTGCTTGGATTATTGCAAAAGTCTGTATTTGATCTTCTTTCCTCCAATATTTCATTATTCCTTTTCTTGTCCCTTTATCCCATTTCCTGTACTTCAGTCACAGCAATCTTTCAAATCTGATGATATGACTTAGGATATTCCCCACTGTCTTCAAATAGTGTCTAAACATACAATAGCCTTTCATGATGTGCCCCTTGGTTTCCTTTGCAGCCAAATTTCTCAAACCATACTCCAGCCATTTCTGATTAGTTTCAGTTCCACCAATGGGCCATATGTTTTCTTTTTTGTATGTTTGTATTGTATTTTTTATTGTAGACTTTAAACACTGTGTATAGCATTTCATGGTATTTTAGGTGATAGGTGTGAATATATGGGTTCATGCCATTCATTAAATTAATATTAAAGAAAGAAAGAAATTAGAAAAGCGTTTGGTATGTAGTAGTGAGCAATACATGTAGCCCTGGTTGTATTATTAGTAGTACTGTCCTAAAGAGCAAGTTGAAACTCCAGGTAACTTTTCATTAAATTTGGATGGTATGTCTGGAATCGACTGACTTCATCTAAGCTATGGTGAATTTATAAAATTCTCTTTAGGGACCCTGGAGACACCCCTCAATGTGATAAACAGTGATCATATGAAATAGCTGAAACCCAGACTCAAGAGGATCTCATATGGAGATCTGAAGCATTAGGATGAAAAGAGAAAACAATCAGTGGTCTCAAACAAGAACCCAAATTGGATGTATACTGAAAACTGCAGGTCTTGGTTTATAATGTTACTCACAGGTCAACTCTCCAGCACCTTTACTTAATAGAAGATTCTCTCAGGCAATGTTTGTTAGCCACCTAGCCTTCTGAATGGTGCTGAAACGCATAGGATGAGCACGGATCTTCTCAACTCAACTACTGTTATCAGTAAAACATTCCGAGAGATAGGGGAACCCAAGATGATGAAGTCCCACGGTGCCAGGGCCTGACAACCTTTGATCTCAAGGTAACGGATCTGAGTCCTAGTGGCAACCCCTCCTAGGCTCCTTACCCTCAAGTTATGTCCTGAGCACAGAGCCAGAGGGGCGTGATCCTGCAGGTGGCACGGTCAGTTCAGGGCCGCCAGGCCAGAGGAGCATGGTGGGATCTACTTCCTCGGTTGTGCTCCTCATCCTGCCTCGTGCGATAACAACGCAGCGGTTGTGGTCTACACTCTAGAGCGCAGCCGTGTGGGGCATTGCACGTGGAGACCCACGTAGACGCATGCGTGAGGTAGAACCTCCGCAGCTCCACTGAGCCTGCACGCTCACAGGATAAGGGTACGGTAGTGGGCGGACAGAGATACCAACCTTCCCTGGGCTGTGTCAGCATCTTACTCTGTCCTTGGACCTGAGCACTCCCAGGAGGAAGAGGCTGTGCTTGACTCTTCCTGCTGGCTGATAATTCTGCAGAGACACCTCTTTGAAGAGGTGTCATCATGGAAGTTATCTACCACCAAGAATCATCTACCCGCTGTGGTGGGCACAACTGGGAAGAATAATTAGTTTCTGTGGTCCTCAGTTACTCAGCAGAGTGGAGATAATACCTACTCAGGTACCTCGCAGGCTCATGCTATAGAACTTTGAAGACCAAAGCTATTACATAATCTACCACTATAATTATTATTTTATTTTAATTAAGTAAAAGCCATGAGTCAAATATTTAGAATCCTTCTAGATGGTGATTTTCACGAGAGCAGAAACTTTATCTGACTTCTTTACCTATATGCCTACCCACCTCCCCCTCATTCATCCCTAATACCCCCTAACACCTGACAGTCAGCTATTACTTGTATACTACCGTTTCTGGTACATAGTATGAATGAATGAATGAGTGAATGAATGAACCATAGAGCTCATTTTTTGGTCTTGCCTGATTGCTGAAAGATGTTTGTTTACTTTCTCTTTCTTTATTTGGAAAGAATCTGGTGGTGTTTTCTAAATGCATCTTATCCAGATAGATCTGCTTTTCCCTTTGGGACCTCTTTTGCGGAAAGAAGGTGTAGGTTGCTCTGTGGGTGATGGTGGTAGTGGTGGCCTCTGGGGTTTTCATGAGTAAAATTATTCTGTAACTCAAGACAACCAGATCTAAACTGATAAAACTTCATACTCAACATCCCCCATATAGAAAATATAAATGAGAGTCATCCATTTTAATTTTTATTTACAGAATGGGGAGAAGCAAACATTTGGACAAACTTTTCTAAAAGGTGTTTCTAGAAAGCCACTTGAAAAAAAAATGATGATGTTCTCCCTTCCTTCATCATTAAACTTTTTCATTCTTAACTAAGGTCATGATGGTTCTGTTCTTCAATATGTAAGAAAAGGACTCTTTATACCATGAAACTGAGCCAAGTGGAGTGTTAGTAAACTCACCATTAATTTCTCTACTAAGTGACTTTCCAAAATTTTCCCCATTAAATATTTATCCTGACATGGTAGAGTGATTTGGAGACACAGCATGCTGGGAATTAGGGAAAGAACACAATCATTTTAAAAGAAACATTACTCAGCATATTCTCTTTCAGCTTATTCTTGAATAAAGATATTAATTCTTACTAGGACTCCAAGAGTCTCTAAATCTGTTCTTGAGTCATCTCATCTCTGGGCAGATAAGTGATCTCTAAAAAGCTGATAAGAGAGGACTGTCTATGTCAGATCCCAGGATTTTTGGTGGTCATTTTGGAAGGGACATTAATGGGAATGTTGTCATACTGAGTTTCCCCTTCTTCTGACCTTCAGAAATCAACACATCTTCTTTTGGTGTTTTTCTTTTTCTCTCCATCTAGGTTCCAAACTAACAACCATGCTTTATAAACACTAAAAACCTAGACTAAACAAATATACATGAATGTTTAGTTTTCCAGCTAACCTAACCAAGTTTAAGCTGTGAAGAATTTAATGCTTTTTTCCCAAATTCCATTCTCTATTGGTTTTCTTCTTCCTATAAGATCAACCCTCCAGGAGAGGGTCAAGATTTAGGAACCCAGGGACTTAGGTTCAATTAACTTGCAGACTTCGGCAATTTGTTGCTGCTATGTATATGTTTTTTGTTTGTTTTGCTTTTGTCCAGAACCATAATTTCTGTTTTTGACTGTGTGTCTTTACCTAGAACTGCAGCCACCCCAGTTCACTGCTTCTTAATGTCACAAACCTGGCCCTTTACTCAGGTCTTAATTTCATGCTCTTATACCATTTAGGTCCCCACTATGTCCCTTGTCTCAACTATGGTTCTCTTCATGGGCAATGCCTTTTGAAGCTGGAGATTAGTCTACCACCTGTAAAGTTACAAGTCCCAAAGCTGAATCCTAGGCCTCTCTACTGAGCTCTAGGTGCATATTCCCAACTTCTTACTAGATGTTTTGACTCCAAAACACCTCAGATGAAATAAGTTCAAAACTAAATCTATCATCTGATCCAAAGTTGTTCTCTTTTCTTCTCTAGTTAAGAGGGGGAAAAACTTGCAATGAGCAGTAGATAAGCTCTAGAGTTCTGATGCACGTATAATCATCAAAATTGCTAATAAGAATCTTAATTATCCCAAACACCAAAAGAAATTATGTGACATGATAATGGTGCTAACTATTGCTATAATGGCAATCATCTATAATAATAAAAGCGTAATATGCTAATTAGACGGGATAGCAGAACAACCTTCTAGACAAAGCCGCAGCTACAAGGACTGAGGCAGAGGCAGCTGCCGTGGCTTCTAGGGCCGAGTCCCTTGCATCGGGCCTCTAGTGTATAATATATAAATATATCAAATCAACATGCTGTACACCTTGAATTTGCAGAATGTTATATGTCAAATATATTTCAATTAAAAAACAAAACACCATCACCCACTTGATTGTTCTGGCCAGGGAGTTGTATGCTACATCCAAATTGAAATAATCAGATAATCCTTTTGATACAATCTTCTAAACTTATGTTATAATGTCATCCTTTGCTCTATCCTGCACAATTCTAGTGTAGGCAAGCATCGCTTACAGCACGGCAAGCAGCTACAGAGATTCATTTCCTCTCATTCACTCCCTCAAACTGTTTCTCAGCCTCATCAAATTCTCTACCTTATTTAGATTTTTCTTCTCATTATGAAGATTTAAAAAATTAGATTATTTCCATTTTGAATAATCATGATACATTTGGTAAATGTAGGTAGGGAAATAAAATTATCAATTGTTAACATTTGCTTTCTCAGGTAGGGGCTCAGCTATTTCCCTCTTTTCCTTTATGTTCTGAGGTTATGTCTTCATTTACACCCCCAATAATATTTTCTTTTCTCAAAATGTGTGAATTGATCTACTGGACACTGGTGGCTTTTAAATTAAGTAACCTTAAACTTTATCCCCACAATTGATAGTTTTTCCAGTCATATACTAAATGTCCCTTTGAGAAGTTTTCCTTTATTTCAGATTTTTTCAATATGCATCACTCAAATCCCAAAGATCCTGGAGAGGGTTCAGTAAATGCTGAATTGCCAGGTTGTAATCCTTCTATTCCAACAACCAGTCCACAGCTCAACCTGAGTTTCTCCTGCAAGGCCCTCATTTCTTCACACAATATGAGTTCATTTTCATTCCTTCTTTCATATCAGATCACAGGTTGATCCACTTTCAGTCAGTTGTGAGTAAGTTTGAATTCCAAGACTGTTGTTGCCCTAAACCCAGGAGCTGCTCAGAATGGAGAAATAAATTATTTGGGTATCACTGGGTTCATCCAGTACCATCAGTGCTTGATAACAGGACCTGTCATTACCTCTTTCCTCTTATCACAATCTATTTTCTTTCTGATCAAGGCTCCTAAACCCCACAGGTCCAAACTGTACCTGATAATTAGAGGCCATGAACCCAGTGCATTGATCTCCATAGGATTATCCTTCAATGAAATCGACCTGAGCCAGAAAATAATACACGTGCTCTATTTTCTTATGAGGATATGGATACATACTTTTTTAATTCTAAAATTTTATCTAGAGAGAATTATCTTTATATGGATACAGACATATGTAGTCCAGACTATTTCAGCTCATATTCAGTGTTTAGAGGCAACACTGAGTACAAACAATTCCTATTGAAACTTTAATCCCCTTAGTGTAGGTTCATAACAGAAGTTAATACTTACTTATTCACCAGAGAAATACTCACATTATATGGAATAGCTGCCACGCTGAGATGCTTGGATTCCCCATCTGGCCACTGTATTTGCAATGTAAAATTCCAAGATGGCAAATATCCACAAATACACAGAAAGAATAATTCCACTTTTCTGGATACAAAAAGAAAATCTATAATTTTATAGATCTTTAAATATGTAATAATTTTAGCATCTTAAATATAATATAAAATTGCAAAAATTTTGGAAAACATAATACTTACCTATAACTTCCCACCAGCTTAATACAATAGTGATTATTTTTACCTATTTACATGATAATAATTGTAATAATAGACATTTATTGACACTATGTGGCTAGGCATTTGTATTAAATGTTTTTTAATATTAAAACATTAAGTTACAGTTGACATAGAATATATTAGCTTCAGATGTACAACATAGTGATTAGACATTTATATAACTTATAAAGTGATCACCTCATTAAGTTTGTTTATAATCTGACACCCACAGAGTTATTATAATGTTACTAGTAGCCCGTTTGCACGAAGATTCGTGCAATAGACCTTCATTCACCTGGCTGCCTGCACCAGTTTTCTGCCGGCACCGGGGACCCAGGCCTTGGCTGTGACCACCGCCTTCTGCCTTCTTTCAGGGTCGGGGCTTGGCCCTGGGCAGTGGCCTTGGGCTTGGCCACACCCAACATCCCTGCTAAGGATCGCAGGAGCCGACCCCCAGTGGTTTCCTGCGATTCGTGCAGGCTCCCCACTGGTGCCCAAGGCCGGGAAAGCCTCCGCCCGAGGCTTTCCCGGCCTTGGGCTCCGCCATACCCCAACATCCCTGCAACGGTTTCCTGGTGGGCGTGGTTGGTGGGCGTGGCATGGTTTGTGGCCGTGGCTTGGGTGTAGCGAAGGTATGGTCAATTTGCATATTTGTCTATTATAAGGTAAGATTAGAGGCCCGATTCACGAAATTCGTGCACGGGGGTGGGGATGTGTGTGTCCCTCAGCCTAGCCTGCACCCTCTCCAATATGGGACCCCTCGAGGGATGTCTGACTGCCCGTTTAGGTCCAATCCCAGTAGGATGGACCTAAATGGGCAGTCGGACATCCCTCTCACAATCCAGGACTGCAGGCTCCCAACTGTTCGCCTGCCTGCCTTCCTGATTGCCCCTAACCGCTTCTGCCTGCCAGCCTGATCACCCCCTAACCACTCCCCTGCCAGCCTGATTGATGCCTAACTGCTCCCCTGCCAGCTCAATTGCCCCTAACTGCCCTCTCCTGCCAGCCTGGTCCCCCCCAAATGCCCTCCCCTGCAGGCCTGGGTCCCCCCAAACTGCCCTCTCCTGCAGGCCTGGTCCCCCCTAACTGCTCTCCCCTTCAGGCCTGGGTCCCCTCCAACTGCCCTTCCCTGCTGGCTATCTTGTGGCAGCCATCTTTGACCACATGGGAGCAGCCATCTTGTGTGTTGGAGTGACAGTCAATTTGCATCTTACACTTTTATTAGATAGGATATATACACATATATCTACACTAATAAAAAAATAAGATCCAAATTGACCATACCTTCATGACGCCCACCAGCCAATCAGGAGTGAGTATGCAAATTAACCCAACAAAGATGGTGGGTTAATTTGCATACACAGGTGCCAAGTATCCTTATAAGCAGTATTTTGAACTCTGCATCTGATAAATTGCTTGTTTCCCTTTTGTTTAGTTCTTTTTCTGGAGTTTTGTCCTGTTCTTTCATTTGTGACATGTTTCTTTGTCTCATCATTTTGGCTGACTCCCTGTGTTTGTTTCTATGTATTAGGTAGAACTGCTGTGTCTCACACACTTGGCAGAGGGGCCTTATGTAGTAGGTGTCCTATGGGGCCCAGTGGTGCAGTCTCTATGGTCACCTGAGCTGGGTGTTCCAGGTGTGTCCATTATATGTGCTGTGTGTGTGTCCTCTTTTGTAGCTGAAACTTTATGTCTGTTGGCACATCAATGGGATGGATTGACCATGAAGCTGAGTGGCTGTTGTACAGGGACTAACCCCATGAAACAGATTCAATTTAGCAGAACTATGGTGCCTGCTGAATCTATCCTTTATGTATGTTATTAGTAGAGCTAATTGGGTGGTGCTCTGGTGTGGTCTGAATTTGACCACTGGGTAATGTTAGTCTGAGGCCTATTGGAAGGGGCCCTGTTCAGCTGCTGCCTGTGCCTGGCCTGGAGCCACCAGGGAATATCTATAAAGTGATCTGCAGATGGTTACCACCTGTGCTGGGGTTCAAGGCATCTGGGAATGGCTAAGCTGTGAAGCAAGGCTAGCTGCCACTAGTGCAAACTTAGGGTTTGTGAACATTTGAGAGATTTTAGAGAAGTCCACAGTGTGAGCTGAGATAGGCCATTTGTGTGGAAGAGCTGCTGGGCTTGGCTTTGGTGGCCCTGTGTGCTGGGTAGGTTGGGATCTCAGACTTGGCACCTGCCTGCCCTGCAAGCTTTGTGGGGGAAGTTCTGTGTAAAGGAACAGAGGTGCCTGCCAGCACTTCTGTCTAAAATAGCTGCCCCTTCAACCCTTGCCCTGACGCCAGACAATTCAGTTCCTTTCTACACTGACATGTTTCTTTGTCTCATCAGTTTGGCTGCCCTAGCCCTTTTCAAGCTGTGGCCCCAACACTGGAGCCAAAGCAAGTGAGTCCATAATCGAGTAAGTGTGTGAACAGGTCCTTTAAGAGGAATTCCTGGGATTCCAGCAGCTTTCCATCTGACTCAGCTTCAATTCCTGCTGGTGTTCACAAATAGAAGTTATGGGGACCTCTCTTCCTGGCACTAGAATCCTAGACTGGGAAGCCATATTCTGTTTGCCCCTGCAGTTCTTGTATCTCTGTAATAGCTTTAGGTGTGAAAAGCCATCACATTTCAAAACATTCTTGTACTTAAATTTTCTTGATAGAGTTCAAAATGAACTTCCAAGATGTATGGCTGACAGAACTTTGAATGTACTGTGATTCCTTAGCCCTTTGCTCTATATATATCTTTTATGTTTGTTTTTATATACTAGTAAGTGACATCTTCTAAGACCTATCAACCAGTTGTTCAACCAAGTACAGTAGCCCCTTCTTATTCATGCAGGATATGTTCCAAAAGCCCTAGTGGATGATAGCACCAAGCCCTATATATACTATGCTGTTTCCCTACACATACATACTTATGATAAAATTTAATTTATAAATTAGGCACAGTAAGAGATAGGATATTCATTCTTACCATAGATCTTAGCAACCTCAGCATACAATTATTTTTCTTTTTTCATTAAATCAAGAACTTTCACTTTTTCCCTTAAAGCACTTACCGCTTCTCTTTGGAATATTCTAGTTGCCAGCATCACTACTGTGGTGCTTTGAGGTCATTACTAAGTTAAATAAGGATTACTTGATCACAAGTGTCATGATACCACAATAGCAGAATTGATAACCAGGTGGCTACTAAGTGACTAACAGGCGAGAAGAGTGTTCAAGATGGAGAAACTGGACAAAAGGATGATTCACATCCTGGGGACAGGGCAGGACAATGTGTGATTCATCACACTTCTCAGACTGGCACACAATTTAAAACTTATGAAGTGTTTATTTCTGGAATTTTTCATTTATTATTTTTGGACCATGATTAATGGTGGGCAAATGAAACCACAGATATCACAACCATGAAAAAGAGGGGGGTGTTTACTGTATTTTAAAGTGTTCTTATTTATTCCTATTACCTGTAGAAATAGAACCTCTACATATTTACTGAACTATCACACCAATAAAGCATAAGCAAGACACTGAAAAAGAAATATGAATGCTTCTACTCCATAAAGCATACAGTATACATGGTACATTAAAATGTAAGTGCAGTCCCACTGTGACAAAAATGCCAATAATGTTAATGATAGTAGAAATCCAGGACTGCAAATATTTGCCCTGACTATCCTGTCATCTTGACAATGTGCTGAAAAAGAATTACAGTTCCTTTCTTTATCTCAGTTGCACCAGGTCTTTGAAAACTTGAAGGGCTGATGTACTAATATAAATATTTCCATAACTTTAAGAAACTGGGGACCCCATGCAAATTTAACCAATGACCAATATGTTTGTTTGTTTTTTCCATTTCAACGTTCATATCCAGTATATTTAGTTTAAAACCAAATGGTTAGTGCCATGTCAAGAAAAAATGAATTTATGGCATATTCAGGGGACTTGGGATTTATCTGCCTATTGTGTCCACAGAACTTCTGATTACCAATTCTCAAAAGTATTTTATATGCTAATCATGGGATACCATCAAAGGGTTTAATAAAGAACACTCATTCATACAATTAACACATGTGTTCATTTACAGGCTTTATATTAGTTTGGGGAGACACTGATAAGTAAATATGTTTAGGACATTGAGTCAATGAGCCTGCCAACCTCAGATCTGTCCTTATTTTGAAAAAATACCTATATTTACTTAATATTTTTTAATCTTCGCCAGTATTCTTTATTAGAATCTCAATAATCTAGATATTAGTTATTTTATGTAATAGCCTTTATTTGATTTCTTGAATTTTTGGTGGTCAGGTTTAGAAATCTATTCAGTGGTTTGGATAATATTTGTGGTCATGCCAAATGGGAATGATTCCTATCACCTCTACATTTGTTTAACACCAAAATACTCTCAGCTCATTTACAAACAAATTTAAAGTGTAAGTCTTTAATTGTAAACAAACAAACAAACACAACTTCGTACTTACGTGTGCCCATTGAAGCTTTACTCGGTTCAGTAAAAATAGTGTAATTTCAGTTAAAGTTATAACTAGACCAATCATTGCAACAGCAAGACTGTGGATGTTCACCCTTATGGTACACGCCAACTGGGATAGACACAAAATATCAACTAGTTATAAGTCTACTAGTCCAAACATGTTGGAATAAACTTATTAGTTTGCATTAATGGCAAGTATTGTTATAATTTCTGAACTTTTCAGAATCATTTAGCTACTCTATGGGTTTTCCAATCTCTAAATTTATCAGTACCCAAATGAGATTCAATGTTTGCTTTATTGTTGTTTTATTGCATGCCTGCATTTCTTTCACTTCCTCAATATAAAATAAAATTTTAAAATAAAATATTATAAAGCAACATTTTACATTTAAGTATTTGGGGTAGATTTTTACTCTTTCAGAGGTAATGAAATCTCCTCCTTACTAATATTCTTGCTTTTGATAACTTAAAATTTTTATCTTTGAAATTGCTTCAATTATTCTGACTTACCAACTTTGGGGAACACTTTTTCTCTGCTTCTATTGCAAAAAATCCTGAGATGACATACTGAGAACAAAAAGAGGTGCACATAAGAATCTTTTCATTATCATCTAAGAGATTCTTCTCACAACTTTAGTAGCATTCATTTTTTTTAAATTAATAGTGAGTTTAATAAAAGGTCTGTAAAATGTAACATCATGCCAACTTCACTAATTGCTAAATTTAGAGCCTTAACAACTTCATTACATTTGGAAAATTATTAATAAATTAGATTTTGTTCTCTTCTCAAGATTTCCCAAGTATTCACAATGATTGCTGAGAAGGTATACCTAATAATAAATTAAATGAGTTATTTATAATTTTCTAAAAAATGTTATAAAAAAACTTTGATTTTTCAAAACAAATGATATTTAATATGAAGATATCAGAGCATTTTAATATGTTTGATATGGTGTGAGATGAAATCCCTCAATTTCCAAAATGGCTGTTAAACTAACTCACTTCCCTGGCAATGCCCTGGCGTGGTCTCTTTTAGAGTGTAATGGAATTCTGATGCTAATTAAAAGTTAGCTCAGATATCACAGGTTAAGGACATAGTCCCCCAAAACACTGCCCTTACATCAGACACCATCTACAAGTTTGGGGGTTTCCATTCAACCTGTATTTCTGACAATTTGCTATAAAATATGGGGGTTCTACAATCCATCTCAGGTTTGATAATTATAAACACATTTATTTGCCTCTTTATTTACTTATACCCTCTTAGTTCAAAATGGCATTTAGATGACTTGCATAAGTATATACATTAGGTTTAAAAATTAACAAACAGAAGTAATTGATAAATAAAGATACCAGGGATAATAAGGGTAAATAAGTAGCTGAGGCCAGAGATAATCTTAATCCAGTGAAATTGTATTGTGGGTCCCTGAATTGTATTGTGGGTCCCCCCCATATTACCCAATTGATGGGACTGAATAGAACTGATCTTCACGTTTGGTTCTGAAGCTACTGGTAGCTTTTTTTACTGTGCGAGAACATCATAATAATATGGCATGCAAATATATGTAACCCACATGTGGCTTACTAAACCTCCTATTGGATTCCCACCATAATTTTGAGGCCAGATTCAGTTAATCATTGTGTCAGGATGAAAACACATACTACCTTTGTTCTGTCAGTTACTGTCACAGTATTTTGCTTCTTTTTGTAGGAAAACTCAATGAAAGAGTTGTCTAAATTTGCTCTGCCCTCCAATTCTTTCTTAACTCCACTCCAATCAGGTTTTCAGCTCCACCTTGGCAATGAGTCTCTTCTTGTCGAGATCACTTATGACTTCAATGTTGCAGAATCCAGTGGCAATTTTAGATCTTATTTTATCTAACAGCTCCTTCCTTCTTGACTCTACTTTCTTTAGTTGGCTTTCAGGCTAGCTCACTCTCTTGTTTTTCTTCTCAATTTTCTTTGCTGGTCCCTCTCTCACAACTGAATTCCTAGTGTTGGAGGTGCCCCAGAACTCAGGCCATTGTGCTCGTCTCTATTCTATTGACACAAGATGAGGTCACTTCTTGATAATTTCCTCTTATCTCACAGCATTAATATCATCAATATACCAATGCCCCACATTTACAATTTTTTTTAAACCTCAGACTCATATATACACATAATACTTGATATCTCTACTTGGTATCTTTAAAAAAGACTTCAAACCCAATGTACCCCAAGAGCATCTGAAATTCCATTCCCTTCAAACTTATAGGCTTACCCATTTCAGTCAATGGCAAACCCACTCTTCCAATTGCTTCAGCTAATATTTTGGAGTCTCCTTTATTTCCCCCCCTCACATGCCATATAAACCTATCAAGAAATCCTTCAGGCTCTATTATAAAAATATGTCCAAAATCAACTCCTTTTCATTTTATTACCTTCTGGTTTGACTATCATCTCTCACCTGGATAATTGTAATCAGATTTTAAGAAGGGTCCTTGCTTTTACCTTTGTTCATTTATGATCTTTTAATGGTTCTTTAAAATTTAAGTCAAATCATGTCATTCCTCTGTTCAACACCCGGCAATGCCTCTCAGTTTATTCAGAGTTATAGTACATGCAATGATACAAGCACTTAAATTAACACACCACATATCATATAACTGACTTCTTTTCCTACTAAGCTTTTCTTATTTGTGTGTTTTTTAGCTCAATTTGCTCCATCTTAACTGACTTTTTTGTTGTTCAGTAAACCTTCAGGCTTGCTCTCAGCTGAGCTTTCTTGCACATTCTTCTCTAGATAGCCCTGTGACTTATCATTTCAAATCCTTCAAGTCTTTGCTCAAATGTCTTTTCTCAATGAAGCTTGAATATCCTATGAAAAATTGCAATCTGCTCTAATCTCATACCTCCTTATCCTCCTCTACATTTTATCCCCCCCCCCCACACACACAGTATTTTTCATCTTTTAAAAGGTAATTTCTTTTTTTGCTAATCCTTACCCACGGATATTTTCCCATTGTTTTTCAGAGAGTGAAAGGAACGGGGAGAGACATCAATTGGTTGCCTCCTGCACATGCCTGATGATAAGACTTGAACCCAGGACCCTTCAGTCCTCAGGCCAACACTAGCCACTGAGCAAAACTAGCTAGGGCTCAAAGTAATTTTTACAAGGGTAGACATCTTGGTCTGTTTTGTTCACTGCTTTAACTGAAGCACTTAGAACAGAGCCTGGTCCACATTAGATATTCAATAAATATTTGTCAAACAAATGAATGAAAAATATTTTTGTGAGATAGACACTTATTATTGAGAAGTCTGGGAAAATGGAAGGAGATAGTATATTTTACCCTTTTGCTATAAGACAATACAAATCCCTGAGAAGTCCCTGTTGAAACCTTTCACATTCCTCTTGGCTCAAAAGCAGCCTGCTCTCTTTCTTTTGGGGAACTACTTTAAAAAATCTCTTCTATTGCCCCAGCAATTAAGCGCTGGCTCTCAGCTTGCTCATATTATTAGCAAACATGGGCAATTAGGTAAGTTGAACAGTCATCAACCACTTGCTATGTATCTAAAATGCCCTTCGGAAAACTTACCATTCCTTGGTTCTAACATTCATTCAACTAGGTAGAATCATTGTTTAGAAGAATTTTATAAATAAATTTGTCACTTTGAAATATCCTCAATAGATCTAAGAATTCTTTGGAAGCAGTAATTGTATATTTTCACAGATGGTTTTCACAGTGCCTGGCTACAGAAGCAATCACTAAATATATTGAATAAATGTATGAATTTATCTACTCACACTCAAGGTTGCAAGAAATGGGTATCCTGATAGCAAGGCTATAGGCATGTAGGTTAATGAAAGTAGTTCAATTTGCCTGATATATAACTGCATCCAGATATACCCCAGAGCACAGTGGATCAGACCAATTATTACTTGGGCAGCCTGTAAGACAGGAATGTCATAATCAATTACCCAGACATATCAAATTTTAAGAGAGTTACAAAATGGGAGCTAGAAAGGACATGGGAGGAGTATAGCATCCATTTTTTCTGAATCATAGGTGTCTCTACTATTCTGGTTAGCCATAAAAAATTATCAAACACTGGGGAGAAGCCAAGGTGATGGAGGAAGGTAGCAGCCACAAAAACTCTTAGAATTGTTACGTGTAGCTCATACAAAGATTATTCATGAAGTGTTGTGTGTTTTTTAGCAACTTGTAGTGGTGTGATTGCTTTCAGGTAAATGAGTCTAGGGGCTTGTTTAAGGACTAGGGCAGAAGGACACACACCTGGAGTCCTCTGGCTCTGAGAGAAGAGCTTCAGTCTCTACAGGCCCTTCTGCCGCTGCCTCCTCCTGTTTATTTGGTCTTACATACACTATGCTCAGTTCCACTCATTTTCTCTGATACTGTTCTACCATCTCCATCCTCCTCAACCAGCTAATGGGACAATGTTGTTGTTGTTGTTTTCTGATAGTAATTTTGCCTATGCACCATGTGGTGGGAGGACCCCCTCATAATCAACCTTATCTGCTAAATCCTGGCCCCAGTGATCTTAGGAACTTTCCTGAACCATGATTTATCTTACAGTCTTGGGTTTAAATATGACTCAAGGTTCCATTAGTTAGGATGTATGATGGGGAAAGATGTAGCATGCTTAGTTAGGTTAGGTGAAGGAATAGGAATAGTGGTCCTGAATATCACCTTCCCCAAGATAAATGTATGTTAGGAACACAATGCTGTGAGATGATCAATGTCCACAAAGCCTTGTGATTTAGAATATCTCTTGACTATAACCCCCCTGACCTCATCATTTCCTTTATAACCCACAATCTCAGATTTACTTTATAGACATACATAGAAAGAAGGAAATCACAAAGGTAGGATTGCTAGAATTAATTCCATCGATTGTCTTTCATTGGATAGTTGATGTAAAGGAGTCAATGTCTCATTTAAAAAGTAATATTTTAAACTTGCAACATCAAAGATCATTTATCCACTCAAGTAGCACTTAGTCCTTACCCCCAACATTCTGGTTTCTGTTTTCAACACAATGCGGGGTGTTGACATCTTATCCAAAATATAGCATAGATATTAGAGAGAGTGAATGGATTCTATTTCTAGAAGAAAATATAGAAAAATAAACAATGATTTTCTCAGATAAGGCACTTAAAAGTCATTGAGAAATTTATTCTTGCTTTCCCTAATTTTTTACAATGAAACAATTCCCTCAAATAAGAATTTATAATCAATCATTGATATGCTGTCTTGGACATAGCTAATGATATCTTAAAAATTCAAATTATCCTGTTATATTGATATATGTTTTACCCCCAACTTTAAAGACACTTTGTGAGCTTATGCTTCTCAGATGCAGACAACAGAATTTAATCTGCTGGTTTAAGCAAAATAGGATATTAGTGAGTACACAGAATCACTGTGAAGGTTAAGCTTATAGAACAATGCCCAGAGTCAAACTTCCTATCTAGACTGAGGAGAAGGTTTCCTTACTTTCTTCCCACCTCAGAATTCTGCTGTAGAACTGTGCTGCAGATGGTCAAACCTTCCCTGCCTCCTTGGACAGGCATATGTGCAAGCAGAATTAATGCTCAGTACACGGTCTCTTTTGTTGTTTTCTTCCAAATCAAACTCTAGTGCAAGGTTATGTGATTGGTCTGCACTCTGATTGCCAGAGAAGTTGGGGGATATAATTTTTTGGATTTAACTTTCAGAAAAGTAGCTTTTACAACTTAGCAACCAATAAAAAAAGAGACACTCAAAAGATTTGGCAGCCATGAATGATTGCTCTCTATTGCTTCACTATTATGGACACCCTTTTGGGTATGTGTCCCATTTACCTCAGTTTATGCTTAATATTTGTAGGAACTACTTCCTGATTTACCTAATTGGAAGAGAGACAGAGAATCTGTCTCAATTTGGACCCATCAGCATCTCTTTCCCAGCAATTGTATATTTAGAACTAAGACAGTGGTTGGCAAACTCATTAGTCAACAGAGCCAAATATCAACAGTACAACGATTGAAATTTCTTTTGAGAGCCAAAAACCGACTTTTGCGCATGGGCCATGAAGTTTCAATCGTTGGTATTGAAATACCCGCACGTGGTATTTTGTGGAAGAGCCATACTCAAGGGGCCAAAGAGCCGCATGTGGCTCGCAAGCCGCAGTTTGCCGACCACTGAACTAAGATATAGCCTTAGTCTGGGCTTATCTATATAATAAAAGCCCAGTGACCAGAACGACCAGAATGACCAGAGACCAGAACCACTATGGCCCCTTGCTGGGCTGGCCCCACCCCCAAGCAAGTGGTTAGGGGTGATCAGGTAGGCAGACCAGCGGTTAGGGGTGATCAGGTAGGCAGGCGAGCAGTTAGGGGGCGTCACAGGGCTGGCCCCACCCTTCAGCAAAGAAAGAGGGAGGCCCAGGCCACTGGTGGCGACTCTTTGGCAGGTGTGAGATAGGCCAGCCAATTCATTGCACCCCATGCCTGTTGCCTGCAGAGGGAGGACACCAGTGGCAGGTGATGGGAGGTGGGGTGGGGAGGCAGTGCTGCACAGATGGCAAGCAGTGGCAGCGGCAGGGGTGGGGACAGCTGCCTGCAACTGGGGGAAAGAAAGCCCCACTAGGCCCTGATCTCAGGCAAGGCCTAGGGACCCTACCTGAAAAGTCCCAGATTGTGAGAGGGTGGAGGCTGGGCTGAGGGACCCCCCTGAGTGCACAATTTTTGTGTGCACTGGGCCTCTAGTCTCTTGATAAAAAGATATAAACTCCTGAAACAAATCGCATTGCCATGTTCTATCATATGGGTGAAAAGACATCCACAAAAATCAGAGATGAGAAACAGAGCAAGAAAATTGATAACTTTCAGTTTCCAAATTCTGAGCCTTTTCTGAAACTGAGATGCTTCCTGCTCTTGGTTTCTAGGAGACATACCCAGATTTAAAAAATATGTTTTCTGCCCAGCGGGATTGCTCAGTGGTTGAGCATTGACCTATGAATCAGAAGGTCACATTTTGATTCCTGGTCAGGGCACATGCCCGAGTTGTGGGCTCGATCCCCAGTGTGGGGCGAGCAGGAGGTGGCTGATCAATGATCCTCTCTCATCATTGATGTTTCTATCTCTCCTTCCCCCTTCCTCTCTGAAATCAATAAAAATATATTTTTAAAAATATGGTTTCCTTATGCTAGTATGAGTTTTCTCTATTACTTGCAACCAAAATATTTGTTTATTCTTGCTCTGTCTTTCTGAAAACTCTTCTCCTATGCCTTTGAGAATTCATGTTTTGATTCTGCAAAATTTTATGGATCTTAATTCTTTCCATAATTTAGATTTGCCAACCTTTTGTCAACAGCCAACTCTTATGTCTAAATTCGTGGGTTCAAAACCTACTTAAACTAATTTCTTTTCCAATTTACATCAACTATCAATTCTCAAGGATCAGTTACCAAATGGATGTACCAATGAAATATGAAACAGAGAAAATGGAGCATAATGATATGGAATGAGTAATATAGGTTTAAGTTAAAATTTTTCCCATTTCCCTTCAGCCTTTCTCCAGTTAGCTAATTATAAGACTCCAATCTCCCACTATAGTTTTGGATATTTCTTTGGGGGTCTCTTTTCTGTATTTTGTTAGAAACAAGTTCACTGATTATTTAGTGCAATTCTTTTGAATTATTCCATTGAGTTTAGTATACATCATCATGAATTCATTCTTAGGTAACAACAGCAGCCATCCTAGCGTGCTCTCACTCACAGAAAGAGTGAGACTGTATGTCACTCCTGGAGACTGTATGTCAAATATGATAGTGACTGCTGCTATCTTTATGGCTCCATCAGGCTGGGGGACTGAGCTTTGTCTGAACCTGCCCTACAGCTCCAGCAGGGTGCTTCTCCAGAGACCAGGGCAACTGCAGCAGCTTCATGATCCCCAATTGTTTAATTCTCAAAATTAGAGAAGCCCCCTAACTATAACCTGCTACTATTACAGAACAATAACCCAATAACCACAGTGTAGAAACATAAAGCCTTAAATTCAGAAGCTATGCTATGACCACAGTGACATTTCTGAACTGGGAATCAAATGTGGAAATCACTTGCTTAAAACCTTTTGATGGCTCCTGGTTCCTTCAGGCCCCAGTGCACATTTCTTTGTGTGGCTTATTAGTGCTGTTATGATTTGATCTCCCCTTTCTTAGCATCCCATACATTCTTGACCACTACCATGTGATATTACATTCATGTTTCCAAACACCTTCTCATATACATCTTTGCTGCTGTAAAACCTCACAGTGTCGCATTGCCTGGCTCTAATAACATATTTGTAAATGGTTGGAATTTGATAGCTCCTTGCTCAATCAATCTGGCAAATAAATTTCTCTCTCTTGGTCTGTTACAGCATTATGTATAAGTGTATAGAATTGTTTATGCGAGTCCTATAACATATGTTTGGAAGGTCAGCCTTAAAGTATTTATTGAATTAATTTTGGGCAGCCCTGGAGGTTACCACAAAGACAAACACAGTCATTCTCCAGAGCAAGTGAATTCAAGGGGGGAAGAAGGGAGGAGAGAACCGGTTGAACGGGACATATGGTATGTACTAAGAGGTCTTGGGTAGAGAAAAGAAACTGGTTTTGAGGTTGAGGGTCAAACTGAATTTCTATGGGCAGGCCACCGGCATTATAGGAAGTAATTCCCAGAAGAGCCACTCTTGCATGAGGAACTCTCACTGGACTGTTCCATATTGGCAGCAGCAGAATTTACTTAATCACCATTAAAGACTCTCAAGCAATGCTTGCAAACTCACCTAGGAAAGGGAATACACAATCAGAGGAACTCTTAACTCATAGTTCTTGAAAATCAACCATCAAGAATATGAGTTTTCATAGAAGAGGAAAATAGTCCATAGTATTATATTAAGTTTACATGGTGACAGATGATGACTAGAATTAGTGGGGTGATCACATTGTAAGGTATAAAAATGCCGAATCACTATATTGTACACCTAAAACTAATATAACAAAAATAAGGTTGTATACCAGCTATACTTAAGTAAAAAAATTTTTTAAAGAGAAAAAAGAATATGCATTTCTGTTCATATATTCTCTATTGCAAAATCTAACACACATCTTCTAAACCACAAATATATATATATATATATTTTCAAAGGTGGAAGGCAACAATCAGTATTGCCACTACTTGCTCCATGACCCTGGGATTCCCAAGTCACTATACTCGTATGTTCTTCTGAAAATAACCAACATACTTTTATCTGAGAAGATGCTGTACGTGTAAAACAGGCCAGTTATTGAAAACATACTTTGGAAGAAGGGGTATTGAAAGGAGTAAGTAAAAAGCACGATGTATTAATTGGAGTTCTTTCCAATTGTAAGCACTGGGACTAGGAGGTTTTGGAAGCCCCTGACCCTCTCCCTCCCTCTCCCCTCCTGGTCCTAACACCAGTGACAACCTGGCCAGGGTTTCCTACACTCACGTGTAGGTCCAGAGATGCGTGAAGTCATAGCTGGCGCCCTTGATTCAGGGCTGCGACAGGGCCTCGCAGCCAGGGTATTCAGGTGGGCGCTGCTTCCTGGGTGGTGGTACCCCTAATCTCCGCCTCACGCGGTCCAACGCTGCAGTTGTAACGAAGAATGCTGGAGGCTCGGCGCGAGCAGCCCCACGCGGACAGCTTCAGCGCCTTGGAACACCTGTGGCTCGGTGGGAGCCCCGCAGTTCTACTGAATAGGCAGGTTTCCAGGACGAATGTGGAGCAGTGGGCTGGCAGAGATGTCGCCTTTTCTGGCGGCGTCAGCATCATATTCTGTCCTTGTATCTGGGCACACACAGGGGGAAGAGGCTGTGCTTGACAGTACTGGGCTGATCCAGTGGCAGCCCCATCCCTCACTTTATGTCTTCTCTGGGCCCTTGGGAAGAAGGATCATCATCAGAAGCCCCGTTCAACCAGCAATCTTCTGCAGCCTCGTTGGTCCTCAGTTTATTCTTTTGTAGAGATAATACACATGGCACAGAAGTCTGAAGACCAACATTGTCTTACACATTCCACTGCTACAATCAGGGATGAATATCCTTCATGCTGAAGCTGACTGTCTACTTTTCAATATATATATATATATATTTATTGATTTTTTTACAGAGAGGAAGAGAGAGGGATAGAGAGTTAGAAACATCGATGAGAGAGAAACATCGATCAGCTGCCTCTTGCACACCCCCTACTGGGGATGTGCCCTTGACTGGAATCGAACCTGGGACCCTTGAGTCCACAGGCCGACGCTCTATCCACTGAGCCAAACCGGTTTCGGCTGACTGTCTACTTTTCATACTCAGTGTTTAACTGTCCCAACACATGGATAGGAACAAACGAGTGACTACAAAGTCTGAGGAGTTGTTAAATTATTTGTATCACAGGGCTAATTATGAGTGGTAATTAAGTTTGTTGAGTTCTTGTGTGTTTGGTATTTTACCAGTCAATTACTTCAATACAATATCATGGAGTGCCAGTGTGTGCCAGGCATTACGCTCAAGGCTGGTGATTCAGCAGTGAAGCAAACACATGAATTACCCTGCCCTCCTGTGGGCTTATATTAAGGAGGAGGAAATCAATAATAAACAAGAACCATAAAGAAAATGTATTGTATGTTAAGAGTGACAAAAGGAGAAAAATTAAGTATGGAAGGGGGATAAGGTATGTGTGTAGATGAAAATGGAAGTGAGGACAGTCAGGAAAGTCCTCCCTGGAAAGAAGGCATTTGACCAAAGAGAAGATGAAGGAGAGAACCTTGTGGCTGTATGGGTAGAGGAGATGCAGGACAGTACCTGAAGGTGATGGAGGAGGAGGGTGTGGTGGAGCTAGGAATGAGGAGAGGAAGCCAGATCATGTAAGGCCTTGTCAGGACTTTGGCTTTACCTGTGAGATGAGATACTATTGAAAGTTTTATGTTTAACTTATCATGAAAAATTTCCAACAGCAGAAAAAATATGATAGATCCCATGTAGACATCACTTAGCCTCATTAATTATGCTTTGCAATCTTCTTTCATCAATTCTCCTTCTCCTAGATTATTTTTGACTGGACCAATGTATCATTTCACCTGTAAGTATTTTAGTATGTGTTCTAACAGTTTTAACAGTATTCTAAGAGAAAAGTTTTTTTTAAAAAAAAACAACACACACACACAATATCATTATTAAATGTAATAAAATTAACAATAGTTTCTTGATATTATTTAATAACCCAATCCATATTCAAATTTCCTGCTTTTGTCTCAGAAATGTCTTTTTGTAGTTGGTTGATTTGAGTCACTATTCAAATAAGATCCGCTTACTACATTTGGTTGCTTTATGTCTTAAGCTTTTAAAACACTTTGCTTTCTTCCTTTTTAAAATGTCATGTGTTTAGTGAGAAGAGTGTATAGGTCATTTGTCCCTTGTAATTTCCCACATTCTGAAGTCACGAATTGCTTCTGTGTGGTATTATTTAACTTGTTTCTCTATTTTCCATATTTCCTGCAAACTAGTGGTCATAATAGAAGCTTGATTAGATTTAGGTTCAGATTTTCTGGCAAAATGCTCCCATGGTCAAATCTGTATAATTCCTTTTGTATCACATTGGGAGGCACTTGTTGACTGGTTTGCCTGTTTCAGTGATATTAAAACTGCACAGTGCATTTAGGTTTTGTCTTGACCTACCCATTACACATTTTCTCATGAACTTTTCTTCTAATGAATTTTAGAATCCATTTATGTTCTTTATTTAGATCCATGCCATTGGAGATTCCACGATTGTGGTTTTCTTTTCATTATTTTATTTTATTTTATTTTATTTTATTTTATTTTATTTTATTTTATTTTATTTTATTAATCCTCAACAGAGGATTTCCATTGATTTTTAGAGAGAGTGGAAGGGAAGGGAGAGACAGAGAGAAACACCGATGTGAGAGAGACACATCGATTGGTTGCCTCCCACATGCCCCCAACCAGAGCAGGAAGCCTGTAACTGGGGTACGTGCCCTTGACCGGAATCAAACCTGGAACCCTTCAGTCCACAAGCTGACTCTCTATCCACTGAGCCAAACTGGCTAAGGCAATTGTGGTTTTCTTAATACTATTATTTCGTCTTAATTTATTGTCTGGTATTCTTCTGAAAAGAATAACCTCCCTCCTCCCCCAATTATTTGATTCTCCAAAAATAGTTTGTGTAAAAAAGACAAAAGGCAAAAACATTCTGGAATGGTAAAATAAAGACCACCAAAAATCTGTGCCTCCATTAAAAGCAATGAGGACATTGGGAAAAAATGTCAAAGTCAACTTTTTAGAATTCTAGACCTTAACCAAAAACTTGCATGAGAAGTGTTCATACAAGAAAAATGGCTGACTTTTGGCATCAACCTTTGTGGTGTTTTAACTTGCCTATTTCCACCCCACCCGCACCCCATCATCCTGGTAGTCTTTGAAACCATAGCCTCAGAATGATGGTGACTGTGAAAGTCAGTAGCATAGCAGCCACTGGAGAGATCAGACAGATTTAGAACTCTCCCAAAAGCCTTCCTCTCAGAGAATTGTCACCGTTTGACTAGTATGTCAGCTCTTTGGGAAAACCTTATTCACAGAACTTATTTTTATTTGACCTGACTCAGAGCTCACTCACTGAGAAAATCCCAATTACAGGGTGTTTGTGGAATCTGATAGGTGGGTTTTTAAAAATTGTAGCTGCCAGCTACCTAAGGAAGTAATACCAGTAGCAATGCCAGCAGAAAAGAGGCTGGACAAAAACCTTAAAGTGAAAATCTAAGGAATGATATATCCATTAGGGCTCTGTAACTGTAAAGTTCTTACATATTCCTCGATATCTAGTAGAACTCACACATGTGCACATGGTCAAGGAAAGACCTGAAGAGACATTAATCTCTGGCTGCCCTTGAGGCTCCTTGTGAGCCAGAAGAAAAGGCTAAGGCAGAGTTTTAAACTTTTCAAATGTTAAAGGCACTGACATACCTATAGATTCCTTCAGCAAGGGGTGAGAAACTTGTAGTCTCAAGCCACTTATGTACAACTCACTCCAATTATTAGCTTAACACTAAGTTAAAGTGACTGCACGTGACAAAGAATATAGATTTTTGTTTCAGGGAAATCACTGAACAAACAGCAAAAACAAATACTGGAATTCTAATAAAAACTGATTTCTAAAGTTGCCTCATTATATTATTTAGAATGTCCAGTTTTAATAAAAAGATGTTAAGACATACAAAGAAACAGGATAATATACACAGAGGGGAAGGGACATTAATGGAAAACATCCCAGAGGAAACTCAGATGATAAGCCTAGTAGACATTGACTTTAAATAAATTATAATAGATATATTGAAAATGCTAAAGAAAATCATATCTAAAGAATCAAAGAAAAGACATGAAAACAATATCTCACTAAAGAGAAAATATTAAAGACACTTAAATTACAAAAAACGAACTAAATAGAAACTCTAAAGTATAATAACTAAAATTAAAAAAAAAAAAACTCACCGAAGGGGCTCAATAGCTGATTTGAACTGTCAGAAGAACGAATTCAAAAACTCAAAGTTAGGCTAATTAAGATTATCCAGTATGGTGAAAAGAAACAAAAATAATGAAGAAAAATGAACAGAATCTCAGTGATCTGTGGGATCCTATCCAGCATAACAACAGAGTCATAATGAGAAAGTGACAAGGTCAAGAAAGGGGCATAAAGAGTACTTGAGAAGAAAATAGACAATTTTTTTTTCAAATTTGATAAAAAATATTAATCCAAGAAGCTAAACAAATTCCAAGTTAAATAAACTTAAAAGGATCCATATCTAGATACAGCGAAGTTAAAATGGGAAAAGCTACCTATAGACAAAAAATATCTATAAAGTAGGAATAGAAAAGCAAGTTATGTTCAAGGGATCCTCAGCAAGATTAACAGCTGATTTATCATAAAGCATTGAGGTCTAAAGACAATGGGATGATAGCTTTAAAGTGATGAAAAAATATAAAAATAATTTTTGAAGTTAGAAATGAAAGAGAAATTAGACATTTCCAGGCATATAAAATTTGTTTCTAGCAGACCTTCCAGAGGGGTGGCCTGAGGCTAGACTTTGCTCCTGGCCCAACACCAGCTTCCAGAGGTCCTCCCTTTGTGTTCTTCAGGCTAAAAGGAAGAACATGAGATATGAGGTCCGCTCCACATGAGGAAATAAAATTACTAGATAAGTAGATATTAAAGTCAGTATAATTGCATTTTTGGTTGAAAACTTACTGCTGAGTGGGAAAAAATATGTGTACATATATGTGTATGTATAGTTTACATGAATTACAAGTACATCCCTACAATAGAATGCTGTGCATATTTTGGGAACACTTAAAAATATACACATTATATACAGCTAGAGAGGCCCGGTGCACGAAATTCGTACACTGAGGGGGGATCGGGCCTAAGCTGGCAGTCAGACATCCCTCTCACAGACCAGGGCTCTTGCAGTCTGGGACCCCTTGCTTCTTACTGCCCACCTGCTCGCTGCTCCTTAGTGCTGCCGTGGAGGTGGGAGAGGCTCCCGCAACCGTCACTGTGCTTGCCAGCTGTGAGCCTGGTTTCTGGCTGAGCGGTGCTCCCCTGTGGGAGCTCACTGACCACCAGGGGGCAGCTCCTGCATTGAACATCTGCCCCCTGGTGGTCAGTGTGCATCATAGCGACTGGTCATTCAGTCGATTTGCATATTAGGGTTTTATTATATAGGATAAAACAATTGTTCATGGAGGGAGGAAAGTGAGAGTTGGGTGTGGAGAGCAAAGCAAAGCAAATGAAAACAGAAAAGAGTCCTTACAAACCTAACAAAGAATTTGTAACAAGACAATGTACCTAAAATGTTTTTAAAATTCATAACGTGAAAAATCATAGAGTAAATTTGTGGGCAAAAAGTTATAATATTTTGGGAATTGAACTTTCTAGAAAAACTAGAATACAGGAGACATTCATTCATATAGTTTCAATAGCATATGGATATTAAATATACCTTCTTCACTAGGTAAGCTATGCAAATTTTAACAATCTATATGTATAAAACCCTAATATGCAAATAGACCAAATGGTGGAACAACCAAACAACCTGTCACTAAAATGTGTGTTGACCACCAGGGGTCACGCGTGGAACAGGTGTTGGCAGCAGGTGGCAGAGGGTGGAACATGGCGGGCATCAGCCGCTATGGGATAGTGGAGCAGGTGAGTGGGGGCACCAGATCAAGGCAGGGCACCAGTCGCTGTCATCAGGGTGAGCCTCTGGTGGTTATTGAAAATGCTTCGCTCCCGCAGGCCGCAGCCCAGCCCAGTGCTTGTACCTGCTGCTGGTGCCAGCTCTATTCACACCCGCTGCCGGCACTGGAGTGGTGGCTGCCAGCCCCGACCGCCCCTCAAGGCATCTCCACCTCCCCCTGCTCCTGAGGGGCAATTGGGAAAGCAGCCACCACTTGCACCTACTGACAGCACCAGCCCCAATTGCTCCGCACTGCCAGTGGGTGCAAGCAGGCTGGTGCCGTCAGCTGCCAGCAGATAGGGGGTCAGTGGGGCCAGGCAGGGGCGTGGAGGATGGGCTGAGACCTGCCCCCATGCCCACTGTGGCCCACAGTTCCTTTCAAGGTGCATGAATTCGTGCACTAAGCCCCTAGTATGTAATAAGAAAGAAACATTAGAAATGGTGTTTAGAGCTAATCTGCAGAGAGGCCTTTACAAGCCTCTGTTTATAATTTGTGCTAATTTTCATGATTTCCTTGAATCAGCATTTAGTATATCACCCTATCCATATTTAAATCTGAATCCCACTCCAGAAATATGTATACCCAAACTTAGAATTTCTCTTGAATGGAAAAAACCCTTAATTTAGGCTAACCAGATTTAACTTGAGAAAAATTAATGCTCACCTACCCACACAGAAAATAATAACTATATTTATCCATTTACATTTTTATTAATGAGGGAAAGGAAATACTGAGATGGACTTAATATGCATTTTTCGCTGAAGCCTCTTGAACAAAGTGAAGTTCTTCATTCGTCATTAAACTTTCCCTTTTGATTAAGGTCATGATGGTTCTTTCATATGTAGGATAAGGATCACATTCTTCCATGTACCTGAGGTAAGTTTGGTATTAGTAAATTGATCATTAATACACTCTAAAATAAATAACTACAGGATTTTGGGTTGAATTTTGGAAAGATTGCTAATAGAAATATGCTCATCATTGAGATTTTAAAATTTAAACCATGTGCTTTTGATGTTGTATAGTTTCCTTCCTTTGCCCCTCCTCTCCCTTCCTTCCTCCCTCCTAGCCTCCCTCCCATTCTTCCTTTCTCCCTTCCTTCCTTCCTTAATCTGTAGATTGCTTTGCTTAAATAATCTCTATTTTGAATTAATCTGATAAATTTAAGATTGGAGAAGGAATTTCAGAAAAGTTTTTTCCTTTGGATTGTCCACATTCTCTTGATACTCAGAAACTGAATCTCCATTTGTACTGCAAAAGGCATTTCCATTTAAAAATGTGCATGCTAGATATAATTCCTGAGAAATTAAGGTATTGAAAGCCTGATATCTGGATCACTGATTGCCTTTCTATAAATTTTCTGTTTTTTTCTCTCCATTGCTAGTTTGTTGTTGTTAATCCTCACCAGAGGATATTTTTTTCCATTGTGTTTTGTTTTGTTTTAAATTAAATCTTTATTGTTGAAAGTATTACATATGTCCTCCTTTTCCCCCCATTGACCCCTTTAGCCCACCCTTGCCCCTTGCCCCCTGCCCCGGGCCTTTACCCACCCTATTGTATGTGTCCATGGGTTATGCATATATGCGTACAAGTTCTTTGGTTGATCTCTTCCCACCCACTTCTACCTTCTCTCTGAGATTCCACAATCAGACTGTAGAATCCATTGCTTTTTCAGAGAGAGTGGAAGGGCGGGAAGGAAGACAGGGGGAGAGAGAGAAAGATCCATGTTGAGAGACACATCCACTGGTTGCCTTTCACATGCACTCCTACCAGGGGCCTGGGGAGTGAACCTGCAACCCAGGTAAGTGCCCTTGGCTGGGAATTGAACCCGAGACCCTTTGGTCCATAGGCTGATGCTCTAACTATTGAGCAAACCAGCCAGGGCTCCATTGCTAGTTTTTGAGATCCTAAGAAATACTTCATTTGACGAAGCTTTTTCATATTCTGGTGTTGTGTAATTTCTATCATCTTACATTTGACACAATGACATTTTGTTAGGAATAAAATCTGACAGTCTTGGGTTTTATATGCTAGGACTTACCCATATCATTTTTGCCTCACCTTATAGCTTAGACCCAAAGTTTCCTTCACATTATTTAAGCATTTTGCTCTTATTTCCATTATCCTATCAGAGCAATGGTTGACTTCATCTCAGTCATTTGTACTTTAGTATGAATGAGTTTCAGTGCCTATTCCTAAAAGATGCTTGAAGTGGAGGTAAATATCCAAGTACATATGAAGTTCTAAAACAAGTAATATTTGAGAACAGGATCTGTCAGCAGCTCCTTCCCTCTTTTCTCTCAACTTTCCTTTTCCTTCTTTTACTCTAAGACTCCTAGGCATTCTTATTCTTTCTTGTTCTTTCCTAAATCTCCCTCTGTATCTGATCTGGGCTATTTGGACAAGTCACTCTCTGCTTCATGCTAATTTTGTACTCTTTCTAAGCGGTTCTTATGATTGTACTGAAACTGTTTTGTGGGTACTGGGGAGGAAAAGGCAGATGTATTTTTCATCAAAGTTTTCTGCTTCAGTGATGTTGAGGTCAATAGGAGATAAAGTTTTTTGAGACATGAAGTAGGAGGAAGGGAAAATAACTTTATTGAAATGATTTTTACCATCTTTCCAACTTCTTAGTTACCTATTCAAAAATCTTGGTTTCTGAAAACACCAAATGTCCCAAACTTTTGATTTTCAACTTGTTCTCTCAAAATTTGAAAATTAAAGGTATGAGTCTTCAGCATTTCCATATTCCTGTGCCTTTTAACAACCTCTACAAATCTGTTGAATTGAACAGGCCTGTGCCAGGAAGTCATATATCTTCCATTTTATTCTCTCATAAGGTGTAAACATAAAAATATCCTGTAATATAAAATACCTTTGTCTAGGGCAAATTATTTACCTTCAATTGTATAGAAATTATTATAGTGCACAATGGTTAGTGCAGAGTGTTTTAGCTACCTCTAATCACAGCTTACAGACTACTTTATACTTAATTCTTATAAAAATCTAATTCTTCAAACAGGGTTTATAATAGAACCCAATATCTTTTGATTCACCAAGGGAGATATGAAATACTCACCACATCTTTATTATCTTCTATATTTAGCATTGCATGCCCAATGGGTCACTATACATGCGACAATCAATTCCAAGGTGACGAATACGAACAAATACTGTGAAAGCATTTTACCACTTCTCTGTTTCCAAAAAGAAAATGTACATTCTTTTTATCTTTATATGTTAACACTTTAAAAATAAAGGCATATAAAATTGCAGGAAGGTAAAACATAAAAAAATAATTACCTAATATATTTCCTACCCTCAACAACTATGGTTATTTATATATATTTTTGTTGATAATAATAATACTGATAATTATTGAGGAATATTATAAAGATTATTAACATTATAATAATGTTAACTGATAATTATTGAGGAAGCTCTATCCACTTAGCCAAACCGGCTAGGGCTCAGCTACAGATTTCTGATAAATTTCTGCCAAATGGATAATGAACTTCATTGTCTGTGTTTTCTTATTGTGGACTAGAGGCCCAGTGCATGATTGAATCATGCACGTGTAGGGTCCCCTACACGCTTTTGCTTTTGATCACGGGGAGCTGGGTGCCTGTCCGCTAGTGCACCAGGCCTTTCAGAAGCCTCCAGTGCGGCGGAGGCTTCTGAAAGGCCTGGTGTCTGAGCGGAAAGGCATCCAGCTGCCACGCTTTTGCTTTTGATCGCGGGGAGTTGGGTGCCTGTCCGCTGGTGCACCAGGCCTTTCAGAAGCCTCCTGCGTGGCGGAAGCTTCTGAAAGGCCTGGTGTCTGAGCGGAAAGGCATCCAGCTGCCACACTTTTGCTTTTGATCGCGGGGAGCTGGGTGCCTGAGTGGACAGGCACCCAGCTCCCACGCTTTTGATGGTCGGTGGCCGCTGAGGGGGGCTACCCTGCTGTTGAGAGGCGCAGGGGGCGGGACTCCCACCCCCTGCGCCTCTCAACGGCCGCTGAGGAGGGCTGCCGCGGACACCTGGCTACCCTGCCTTTGAGAGGCGTAGCTGGGTGTCCGCTCAGGCCCCCTCAGCGGCTGCGGATCTGGCCTCGATCTGGCCTTTGAGAGGCGCAGGGGGCGGGAGTCCCGCCCCCCTCAGTGGCAGCAGATCCGTGCCTCTCAATGGCCAGATAGGCCATCCCAAGTCCCGCCCCCCAGCCTCCCACCGCCCAATCGTGGGTGTAGTGGAGTGATGGTAATTTACATTTTACTCTATTATTAGATAGGATAAGGTCAGCAAATTTTCTTTGAGTTCAATGAACCTCTGAAGAAGATGGAATTGAGATACTCTTGAGGTTCAGTGTTATAGAACTTACTACTTAATAGAGAGATGTTCAAACTTAAGTCTGTTGTTAGAAAAGAACCCAAAGAGGAATTCACAGCGAAGGAAGAGGAAATTTGGGTCTGTGCTCTAGGCTTATGTGTCCTGAGGGTAGGTAGTTTCCTCTCAGGACTGCCCCAATAGACACATATTCTTGCAGGATACTTGGGTTGGGAATAAGAATACAAAATCGGCAATATTGGAGACCCAGCCCTAAAGGACCAAAGCACTTTTGTGACAAGGCCACCATAAACTGAGTGGCCAGATTATTATGTGCTCAGAGATCATAATAATCTGGCCACTCAGTTTATGGTGAGGCCCGGTGCATGAATTCATGCATAGGTGGGGTCTGGCCAGCCTGGCCAGGGGAAAGGGACATGGGTGGTTGGCCGGCCTGCCTGCTGGTTGAACCCCTGGTTGAGGGGACACTTTGCATATTAGCCTTTTATTATATAGGACTAGAGGCCCAGTACATGAAATTCATGCAAGGGTGTGTGTGTCCCTAAGCTCAGCCTGCACCCTCTCCAATCTGGGACCCCTTGAAGAATGTCCAACTGCCCATTTAGGCCCAATCTGGCAGTTGGACATCCTTCTCACAATCCAGGACTCCTGGCTTCCAACTGCTTGCCTTCCTGCCTGCCTGATTGCCCCTAACCGCTTCTGCCTGCCAGACTGATCACCCCCTAGCCACTCCCTGCCAGCCTGATCGACACATAACTGCTCCCCTGCCAGCCCAATTGCCTCTAATTGCCCTCCCCTGCCGGCCGGGTTGCCCCTAACTGTCCTCCCCTGCAGGCCTGGTCACCCTAACTGCCCTCCCCTGCTGGCCCAGTCACCCTTAAATGCCCTCCCTTGCCAGCCTGGTCACCCCTAACTGCCCTCCCCTGATGGCCTGGTCACCCCCAACTGCCCTCCCCTGCAGGCCTGGTTGCCCCTAACTGTCCTCCCCTGCAGGCCTGGTCAACCCCAACTGCCTCCCCTGCTGAACGGTCACCGCTAACCTCCCTCCCTTTACAGCCTGGTTGCCCCTAACTGTCCTCCCCTGTCAGCCTGATTGCCCCTAACTGCCCTCTCCTCCCAGCCTGGTCCTCCTCAACTTTCCTCCTCTGCCAGCCCGGTCACCCCAAACTGCCAGCCTAGTTGCCCCCAACTGCCCTCCTCTGCTGGCCCAATTGCCCCTAACTGCCCTCCCCTGCCAGCCTGCTCACCCATAACTGTCCTCCCCTGCCAGCTTGGTCACCCTCAACTGCCCTACCTTGCAAGCCTGGTCCCCCTCAACTGCCCTCACCTGCAGGCCTGGCCCCGCCAACTGCCCTCCCTGCCAGCCTGGTCACCCCCAACTTCCCTCCCCTGAATGGCTGGTTCCCCCCAACTGCCCTCCCCTGCAGGCCTGATTGCCCACAAGTGCTCTCCCCTGTTGACCATCTTGTAGCAGCCATCTTGTGTCCACATGGGGGTGGAAATCTTGTGTGTTGGAGTGATGGTCAATTTGCATATTACTCTTTTATTAGATAGAATATACACCGAGTGGCCAGATTATTATGCGTTCAGAGATCATAATAATCTGGCCACTCAGTGTAGACTCTCAGGATCAGTTTTCAATATTGATATCACTTAAAAGAAACTGAAGCCAGGGAAGTGGAAGTTATGGGCATGTTGGTGGACTGTTGAGATGCTCCAGGGTTATATCAACTAGAGATTTTTAAATTTTTAAAAAAATCCTCATCCAAGGATACCTTTCCATTGGTTTTTAGAGAGAGTGGAAGAGAGAAGGAAAGATGGAGAAAAATGTTGATGTGAGAGAAACACACTGATTGGTTGCCTCCTGCATGTGCCTTGACCAGAGCCCGAGCTGGGGAGAAGCCTGCAACCAAGGTACATGTTCTTGACCAGAATCAAACCTGGGACTGTTCAGTTCGCAAGCCGAAGCTCTATCCACTGAGCCAAACCAGCTAGGGCTCAACTACAGATTTGAAGTCCATACTGAACCTTTGATTCTCAATGTTCCTGAATAACTTGATAGGTTTAACAGGGAAAGGGACTCAAGAGGAAGATCTTGAATTTCTTGCTAATATGAACATTGGTGGCTCAAAAGATGAATTGGATAAATGAAAGAGTTAAGACTATAATTGTACTCCAATTCAGTAAAAGGTGACATTCCTGTTGTGCAAATATAATTTTAAGTAATACCTGGTATATGTATTTAATATTTCACTTAAAGTTATCCTTCAGGGTATGTGTCATAAAATATTAGCACCCCTTACAGCAAAAAGATGGTTCTTTGATGTGCCATTTAATTGATTTCTGTTTGATTTTTGTGTAGTGAAATAACTTGAAATTTGGACCATGCTCAATTAGGATAAATGTTCTGCAAGTGAATAGCCCTGTGATCCTGAGCAAATAGCTTAACATTTTTAAGCTTATTCGTTTAATTGAATCAGAGATATAAATTATTCCCTGAGTAAATTTGCAATCCCACTTGCTGTAAAATCCTATTCAGAGCTATGCAGAAAGAAGAAAATTCAACAAAATGCAAACCAACATACTGAAGTAAGGGGAGCTTTCTGATTTAGGCTAAGAACGTAAATACAGGTGACATCCTCAATTCAGAAAAGTTGGTTTTTAGGTCTTGATTAAAGACCAGCTATTTTGACCTTTGGCAAGCCATGGGCAGATGGAATATAAGAAGTGGAATCCATAGAAAAGGCTTTGGAACCTATGGCTTCAATTCCTACCCAACTTGCTTAGCACTGACTTTCATCTCCTTGCCCTCCTGGTTCCTTCTCCTCTCCATACCAACAAATCTACATATATAGGTGCACATATGTCCACAGTCCCACATTCACAGAAACACAGATATACACACATACTGAAGCATAAACACAAGCACACTTAAACAGACTCACATAGACCTGCTGATAGACAAACAGTCACAAAGCAGGAGATGCAAAAATATCCACAGTCACGTGCATACAGAACTGTGTACACATGCATTCCAAGTTACATCCATGTACAGCGTTCAGCTTTATTTTGTCTTCAGACTATATCTCTGACATTGAACATAAATCCCTGGGTACCACAAGTACATAAGGATACTATTTCCTTCTTTAAAGATCAAATCTTGCTATAATAAACTTGATCTTTTAAGGCCTGGGAAAACTGGCTTCAGACATATAGGTACCTGGAAATAATAGAACTATCATAAAAATATCTTGGTTACCTGGTGGGCTAGATTTGAATTTAATGCTAACTCATTCAAAATACATCTATTAATATTTATAATATACTCCATTTGGGTACTTGAGGTTTTGGGTGATCCTAGCTTTAGGAATGTAACCTGTGTTTGAACGACATTTGTAGTAGGTGCATGTGCCAAAGAGTAAACTAATGATGAAGTTCATTGGCAGGGCTTGCATAATACTTAAATACTTTGATTATTCATTTAACATGTAATTCTAAATTTGAGCCCTCTCAGTGTGGCTTAGCAGTTGAGCATCAACCTAAGAAACAAGAGGTTCAATTAGTTTGATTTCTGGTCAGGGCACATGCCCGGGTTGTGGGCTTGATCCCCAGTAGGGGTGCGTGCATGTTCCTCTCTCATTGGTGTTTCTGTCTTTCTATCCCTCTCCCTTCCTCTCTAAAAATAATTGAAAAATACTAAATAAATAAATTTGTGATGAAATTCTTATCGAAAGCTGGTGTTTACCTGGGGCCAAATAACAGCAGTTGAATTTAAATTGAATGTGAGAAATTCAAATGATAGTAAAAGTAGACCAAATATTGCAATGCTGGCACTTATGATATTCACTGCTATAGTATAAGACACCTGGAATAGAACAAAAGAACCATATGGTCACTGAAAGTTACCCACATGCATCACTGGCAAATATATTCCAGTAGAAGATTTATATAAATTTTGATCTTTTCAGAATTGTAAGGTCAACTGTCAGAACTGCAGATTTGTCAGGATCCCAATAGGACTGAACAATTTTGGAGAAAATAAAACTTTCTTATGGATAATAAAGAACATTATAAACTGTTGAACAAAAAGATAGATACAGTAAAGCATCAAACAGAATGTCAAATTACAGTAGGAAGGTTAGGGAGAGGTGGGGGAGATAAGAGATCAACCGAAGGACTTGTATGCATGCATATAAGCATAATCAATGGACGCAAAACTCTGGGGGGTGAGGGCATGTATGGGAGTGGGGTGGGGGGGCAATGGTAAGATATGTACACATATAATACCTTAATTAAAAAAAAGAAAACTTTCAATGTAGCACGCATGTCTTTAGTCCTTCACTGACAAATAATTATTGAAAGTATATTCTGTACCATGCAAACTATGCTCTGTGTCAGTAGATAAGGAGGCAATGGTCTCTGCACTCAAGAGGCTTTCAGACTATTGAGGATAACAAATAAATGTTTCTTAAAAGTAAATACAGTGTTAAAAATGTTAACATTATAGGCCATTCATTGTGCCATTCTTGGTCAGAGTACCAGAATGCTAATATCCCAGAAGTTTGCTATGGTTCATTTTAGAGAGCAAGGAGGAGGTTGTAGGGAATTTTTTTTGGAGAGATGGGCGCTATCTAGATAGATATTTAGGGTTTTATCTTGAAGGTGGTGGGGATTTATGTTGTTGGAGGTGCCTACTCTGTTTTCAGGCCACACTCTTGTCAGGCTATATACTCCAGACAAATGTGTATATATAATGTTGCTGCATAATCACACTTCATCCATATGAGGTCAGAGAGGTGATAAGTGTATGATATTGCTATTGGAAAAATCCTTCCCTTATACTTCCTTGTTGTCATTTGCACTGATGAAATTCTATCTTACATGAATTAGATAATAAATATGAAAAATTCAACTACTGGATTCTGAAACCTACCTCACTGGATACATCATATGTTTATCTAAATTGTTATTCATTGTTGTACAGTAATCTCATCTTATTCTTTTGTGGCAAATATTCCTTAAAGAAAGACAACCTCATTAAAATAAAATGTTTATTAATTCACTCTTATAACCTAAACATCCAACAGTATTGTTTAGTAAGTGGTAGTATATAAATATAAATGTAATGCAATCTTTAAAATGATGAATTTTCAATTACATATAAAATGATTGTGCCATAGTAATAAATTTTTATTCCAAAGGAGAGCCACCTTTGTTGAGGAAATGAATCCCTAAGGCCACTTGCAGCAGGAGTTCTTCTGTGCAGCATGGAGTTTTATTGGCAAAGGCTTTTCTGAATAGGACAAGCAGAGCACTTATTCTGGTTCCTGGTCTAGGTTGGGGTGTGCTGGAGTGCAGTGTATGAGTAAAGGTATGGAGGAACTGGAACACTCATAACCTGTGGGTACAAATGCTTTGCAAAACAATTTTATGGGTTCTCAAAAAGTTAAGCATACATATGACTCAGGTATTTACCAAAGAAAAATAAAAGCATATGTCTATACTAAAACTTGTAGGAGAATGTTCATGGTAGCTTTATTTGTAAGAGCTCAAAACTGGAAACATTGCAAATTCCATCAACAGGTGACTAGATAAACAAATTGTGGCATATCCATACAATGGCATATGACTCAGAAATAAGCAGGAATTATTGGTATGCATGGATTAATCTTGAAATAATCATGCTGAATAAAAAAATCAGATAAAAAAGAGTGTATACTTCTGTGTGACTCTATATAAAATGCTAGAAAATGTATAATTACATTAATATAAAATTCTAAAAAATTGCAAACTAATTTATAGTGACAAGAAACAGATAAGTGTTGCCTAGATTATCAAGGGCACAAGGAAACTTTGAGAGTGATGGTCATTTCACGATTGGTGATCGTTATTTGATTGTGTTAATGATTTATCAAATAGTATACTTGAAATTTTTTAAGCCTGTTGTTTATTGTATATCAATTATGCCTCAATAAGGCCATTAAAATCTTTTCAAAAACATGAAGAGCACTATGTAAAAGCCAGATATGGTGGTAAAAAAGTGTGAAGCATGGCATAAACTGCTCCCTGCAGCCCTGCCATCTACTACAAAGTTATTTGTTTAGTAATGTTTAAAAGTAGAGGATATATAAATATTATTTTAAGGAATAATATTTGTTACTTTTATTATATTCACTGTAAAGTATTAACTATTAATCTTTATTAAAAGTTCTAAGCTTTTTTTTCTAAAAAAACTAAAAATTTCAGATCAAGGTTTTTTAACATTTAGTCCAATTTTAGTATACATATATGATACACACACAATAGTATTGTCACCTATCTGTCTTCTTCTCCCTGTCAAACTCTAGTACTTCTGATATTGTTCTTTTGGTGGTGTCCTATTGATCACGTAGGTTTAGTTTGCTTTTTTCCTTTGACTTAGGTATTTCAAAATTCCTAGCCTCAAACTCACTGATTTTATCTTCTGTTTGGTAGATACAGCTGTTAATACTATCTATTGCATTTTTCATTTCATCCAGTCAATTCTTTAGCTCCAGCTTTTCTTTTTTATGATTTCTATGTCTTTATTAAATTTCTCATGTTGTTTAGTTATAATTTTCCTGATTTTATTGAGTTGTCTTTCTGTGCTTTCTTTTGGCTCATTGAGTTTCCTCAACAAAACAACTATCTTGAATTCTTTATCAGGTAAATCACAGAATCCCATATTTTTTGTTTAAGTTACTGGAAGTCTATTGTGAGATTTTAATGATCTTACATTTCCTTAATTCTTCATGTTCCTTGAAGTTTTGCGTTGTTATTTTCACATTTGGAAAAGCACTTATCTCCTCCAATCTTTACTAGTTGTTTTCAGATAGGAGATGCTTTTTCATTTGTCCTGTTTATAGCTGGGGCTTTCTCCTACTTTGTATAGATACACTTGTTCCATGCTTCTTGCTCCCTCTTGTGGCCGAATTTTTTAGCTTGTATGTCTTTCTTTTTTTGTGTGTTAATCCTCACCTGAGGATATTTTTCCATTGATTTTTAGGGAGAGGAGCAAAGAGGGGAAGACAGAGAGAAACATCGATGTGAGAGAAACATATCTATTGGTTGCCTCCTGCACAAGCCCTGATCAGGGCCCGGGCCGGGGAGGAGCCTGCAACCAAGGTACATGCCCTAGACTGGAATTGATCCCTGGACCCTTTGGTCTATAGGCCAATGCTCTAACCATTGAGTAACCAGCTAGGGCTTATAAGTCTTCTCTTGATCTTGCAACTCACCAGGTCGGCTGCTGGAAACCTTTCCTTTTTTCCTCTTTAAAATATTTTATTTATTTATTTTTATTTATTGATTTGAGAGATAGAGAGGAAGATATATATATATATGTATGTATGTATATATGTGTGTATATATATATATATATATATATATATATATATATATATATACTAGAGGCCCAGTGCACGAAATTCGTGCACGGAGGGGGGTTGTCCCTCAGCCCAGCCTGTACCCTCTCCAATCTGGGACCCCTCAAGGGATGTCCAAACGGGCAGTCGGACATCCTTCTCACAATCCAGGACTGCTGGCTCCCAACTGCTTGCCTGCCTGCCTTCCTGATTGCCCCTAACAGCTTCTGCCTTCCAGCCTGATCACCCCCTAACCACTCCGCTGCCAGCCTGTTTGCCCCCAACTTCCCTCCTCTGCTGGCCTGGTCACTCCTAACTGCCCTCTCCTGCAGGGTTGATCACCTCCAACTGCCCTCCCTTGCAGGCCTGGTCCCTCTCAACTGCCCTCCCTTGCAGGCCTGGTCCTTCTCAACTGCCCTCCCTTGCAGGCCTGGTCCCTCTCAACTGCCCTCCCTTGCAGTCCGGGTGCCTCCCAACTGCCTTCTCCTGCTGGCTATCTTGTGGTGGCCATCTTGTGTCCACATGGGGGCAGGATCTTTGACCACATGGGGGCAACTATATTGTGTGTTGCAGTGATGATCAATCTGCATATTACTCTTTTATTAGATAGGATAGAGGCCTGGTACAGGGGTGGGGGCCAGTTGGTTTGCCCTGAAGGGTGTCCCTGATCAGGGTAGGGTTCCCTTGGGGCATGGGGCGGCCTGAGCGAGGGGCCTGTGCTGGTTTGCAGGCCGGCCACGCCCCCTGGCAACCCAAGTGGAGGCCCTGGTATCTGGAATTTATTTTCCTTCTACAATTGAAACTTTGTAGCCTGGAGCGGAGCCAAGCCTGGGGCTCCCTCTGAGGCCGGCAGCCATTTCTGTTGGGGTTATAATTGAAACTTTGTAGCCTTAAGCGGGTGGGCCTGGCCAGGGTGTGCAGAAAGCTTTGCTTCCCCTGTTGCCAGGAGCAACCCTGGCCTGCTCTCTCAAGCTCCATTCTGCCGCCATTTCTGTTTGAATTTGTTTACCTTCTATAATTGAAACTTTGTAGCTTGAGTGGAGGCATATATATATATATATATATATATATATATATATATATATAGAGAGAGAGAGAGAGAGAGAGAGAGAGAGAGAGAGAGACAGACAGACAGAGAGACTGATTTGTTATTCCACTTATTTGTATACATTGATTGATTCTTGCATGTGCCCTAACCAGAGATCAAACTCCCAAAGGTGATGCTATATCTCAAGTTTGTGATTTCTATAAATCATGGCCTGTTTTCTGTTGGCATTCCCTATCTACTGAAACTCAATCTCTCACTACCCTTAGGCACACAAGGAGGAGGCCTCAGGGTGGGGTAGGTGTGGTTTTGGCACTTCAGGTATTGGGGTGGCTGTGGACCAGATTAGGGGATCTTTCTGTGAAGTTTGATTAATTTCCTGTGTTCTGAAATCATGAATTTTAGTTGTTCTGCTGATATTTCCCTTGCTTTGTGGAAGGATGAGCCCATGGAGTTGCTTACTCTGCCATTCCAAAAATCAATCTTCTAGCATTAATTTTCAAAATTACTCATTCTTACACTGTACTACCTCTCAACATAAAACTCAATACTCTCTAAAAGTGAATCAACATAATATCTATAATATCTCACACCCATTGCCCACAATACAATCAGAAGTTTCTAGACATGTGAAGAAGGAAGAAAGAAGGTAATAACAGATACTGGGTCATTTCAAGATATCCAAATTTACATGTCATAACCAACATTTTAATTTGCATTAAATCAGTGGTTCTCAACCTTCCTAATGCCTCGACCCTTTAATACAGTTCCTCATGTTGTGGTGACACCCAACCATAAAATTATTTTCGTTGCTACTTCATAACTGTAATTTTGCTACTGTTATGAATCGTTATGTAAATATCTGTGTTTTCCGATGGTCTTAGGCGACCCCTGTGAAAGGGTCGTTCGACCCCTAAAGGGGTCACGACCCACAGGTTGAGAACCGCTGCATTAAATAATATATTATCTAGAAATATAACTCCATGATTAACTTCATACATCCTGAATTATTTTTATGGCTAATAAAATATAACCAAGATTTCAGTAATTGGAATGTATCCTTTTTTTGGGTGAAAAAATGCAGTAGAAACTCAAATTTCTTATATTTTAAAAATTTACCCTCCAAAAATTTGATTAAATTTCTAGTGACTCAGAGACAATACTACCTCCTTATTAACTCTGTTTCTTTTAGCAAATAAAACTTATCTCTAGAGTTGCTACAAACATTCTGACTTACCAAGATCCATGACCGATTCTTCTCTAACATTATTGTAAGGAATCCTGAGGAAAGAAACTGGAAATAAGATTCATATTGATTAATACCATGCATTACATTTATAGGAATGCATAAAGAATAAGAGAATTCTAGAATGCTATAATATGAAGAATATCATCCTAATGCTTTAGCAGGATCATTGAGAAAATCATCTAAGAAATAATTCAATGGTTCTCTAGTACAGAGATAGGAAAAGGCATGAAATCTCTGATCACTAATATAACAGATGTATTGGAAATGAAACCTAGGGAAACCTTGAGGTGACTTTGTGGGACAAAAGGAGTGTCAAATTATAATTAATTTTTGTTGATTATAATTTATTTAGCCCCTATGTGAATTATAAGAAAACATATCATTAATACTAGAAAATGTTACATTTTGGTGATTTCACATGTGAATACTTTTAATATAATGTTAAAATATTTTATTAAAATAAAATATTCAGAAAACATTTCAGCTTCCTTTTTCTTATTTAAATATAAGAATCACATAATGTCTTCCATGAGTAACTTGTTCTGAGACCTCCATCATTTCCTAAAACTTGTCGAAAGATGGCAGTTATGGTGTATTATACATTTCTTTTTCCACTGATGCAATTTTTATGCATGCATGGAATACCCACAGCATTAAAAAAATAACTATTTTTTAGTAGTAGAAAGAAGGAATGTTCTATACTCAGAAAAATGGGGCCAACACTAAATAGCATTTTGGGAATAGAAGGATCTGAATTTGAATTCTTTGCACTTTGCTTTTTATGGGACTCTAAGAGAAATTACTTAAGCTATGTTTTAGTTTTGCTTTTCTCATTGCAAAGTGAGGGTTAATATTTTCTATGTTGTTGTATCACTGTATTGCTGCTGTAACAATTACATATAAAGCAATTCCCTGAATTATTTACAGTCAACTCCTTCCTAAGGCTCAGAACTATGTTTACCAGAATTTCCTTCCTTGGATGGTTCCTAGTTACAGTTGTCCAAGAGAAAATCTCAAGCAATATTTGGAAGGGAGAAGGGAAGCAGAAACTATTACTCTCAGAAAGTCGTAGCAATCAGACAAACCCTGATTTTATGGGGTATGACAGATTTATTATATTCCAATTTTCTCCATTAGTACATTTATATTTGTCAGGCTAGGGCTAGTGATATGTAAGAGAATGCCTGGGGGCCATTTTAAATAGGAGGATCAAAGGAGACCTCTTGAGAAAGTAACATGAAAGCTGAGCTCATAGGACAAGAGTGACCAGAGACTTGAAAACTGAAGGAAAGAGTTGCCCAGAAAGAGAAAATACAAGCACTCACAGAAGAGAAATCTATTTTTTTTAAGGACCAGTGTACCTGGATGTACAAAAATGCGTGGCCATCACTCACATAATATTGCCCTAGGATAATTGCTATCCTTTAGAAGAATATGCTGTTTATTTTCTTCACAATACTTAAAATTAGAAATTTTCTTGCTTGTTTACTCATTACCTCAACTAAGAAAGTGGGTTATGCAAGTAGTAGATGCATTTTTTTTTATCTTGCTTAGACTTAATGGAGATCTTTTTCATTGCTTTATCCCTAAAGCAGTTCTTGCAGCGTGTCTCTCCAATATATTTCTTTACTGAATGAATAAAAATATCTTAACACAATCCATGTTAGAAATGAACAAATTGTGAGAAGACCTTTTAATAGATTCCATGTTTTTTAATTTACTCATTCAGAGTTCATCTTCAACTAGGTCCCAGATGATAGAGACCATAAAAAAAATAGCATTTCAGGGAATCACAATAAATACCCCTTCAGGTATATTAGATGTGTATGTGTAAATTACATACTTGTTCCAAAATTTATATGGTAAAGTGATGCGAGAATAGTCAATATACTATTGAAGGAGAACAAGATGGTAGGCCTCACTATACTGACATCAAAACTTATATATAAAGCCGTAGTAGATAAGACATTGTAATACCAACACAATTATAGAATAGAGTTTGGAAGTAGATTCAAACCTAGGTGGACACTCAATTTGTAGATGCAAAAGAATCTTCCTTCCAACATATCATGATTTTGAAAATTCATATCATAAAAATATGAAATTTGACCCCTAATTCATATCATAAGCAAAAATAAATTCCAGTTACACTGGAAATCTAAATGCACAGCAAAACAACTCAGCTTTTAGGACATAATATAAAAATAGTTTCCTGAACTTTGAGCAGGAAAAGACTTATTAAATTGTATATAAAAATTACTACCAAGCCCTAGCTGGTTTGACTCAGTGGATAGAACATCATCAGCCTGTAGACCAAAGGGCTCCAGATTCCATTCTGGTCAAGGGCATGTACCTGTACCTGGGTTGCAGGCTCCTCCCTGACGGGGGGCCCTGGTCGGGGCACATGCAGGAGGCAACCAATGGATGTGTTTCTCTCACATTGATATTTCTCTGTCTTTCCCTCTCTCTCCCTTTTTCTCTAAAAATCAATGGGGGGGAAAAAAGTACTACTATAAAGAAAAAATTTAGTACATTGGACTACACTAAAAAGAACTTAATCAAAAAACAACTTACCCTTAAGGGAGAGAAAAGGCAAACCACCGAGTAAAAATGTTTAGAACATATGCTGGCAAAGGCCTTTATTCAGAATATATAAAGAATTATAGAAAATTAGGGCAAAAAAGAGAGACAATCCAATTAAAAATAAAAATAAAAAACTTGTAGAATACTTAAAAAAAGATGTCAAAATAAATCAACAAATGAAAAGGTTCTTTACATTAGTCATCAAGGCAATGCAAACTAAAGCCACAAATTAAAAGTTCTAACCAGAGTGGCTAAAATTAAGACTGACAATACAAAGTACTGCACAGGATATGGAACAACAGTAATTCTCATAACCTGCTAATGGGGATATAAAATTGTAAAACTAATTGGGAAATGTTTAGTATTATATACTAAAGTTGAGTACGTACATGATCTAAGATCTAGCAATTTCATTTTTGTATATATATGTATATCTATAAGATATATCTGCACATGTGCATCTAAAGGCATGCACATGAAAGTTACTAAAAGCCAAAACTGGAAGTATTGTAGTACTCCAAACTGGAAGAAACCCAAATGTCCACCCATTAGGTTAAGTAAATGAACTATATTAGATTAATACAATGGAATATTAACTAGCAATAATAATATAAATCAAAATGTAAAAATATAAATAATATCTTTTAACCTATATAATAAAGAGGCGATATACAAATTGACCATCACTCCACCTCACAAGATGGCCGCCCCCATGTGGTCAAAGATGGCCACCACAAGATGGACGACAGGGGAGGGCAGTTGGGGGAGAGGAGGACAGCAGGGGAGAGCAGTTGGGGGGGACCAGCCCTGCAGGGGAGGGCAGTTAGGGGTGACCAGGCCGGCAGGAGAGAACAGTTGAGGGTGACCGGGCCAGCAGGGGAGGGCAGTTGTGGGTGATCAGGCTGGCAGGGAAGCAGGTAGGCATCGATCAGGCTGGCAGGCAGAAGTGGTTAGGGGCAATCAAGCAGGTGAGCAGTTGGGTGCCAGCAGCCCTGGATTGTGAGAGGGATGTCTGACTGCCGGTATAGGCCCAATCCCATAGAGATCGTGCCTAAACGGGCAGTCGAACATCCCTCAAGGGGTCCCAGATTGGATAGGGTGCAGACTGGGATGAGGGACATCCCCCTCCCCCAGTGCACAAATTTCATGCACCAAGCCTCTATTTACTGATAGGAACCTAAGTATAGATATCAACTGGATATAAGAATGAGTTCCTTGAGAACAGGGATCATGCATTTTAGTGTTCTATCCCTGGCACACTGCTCAGCTCAGAAACAGTTATTAAATGTAATGAACAAATTAATGAATAACAATCAGGGAGTAAATATTTTTACTCACAGTCAGAGATGCCCAGTATGGATATCCTGTTACTGCTACCACAGGAAGATAGACTTTTCCAAATGCAATCTTTTGTGTGGTAAACAAATATGTCCAGATCACTCCCAGCCAGTTACAAATCAGACCAGTCATTATTTGTATGGCCTGGGAGAAAAGAACACTAATAGTAGTTACTTACTACTATTCCAATCCAATCATTGAAAAGAACACACACCAAGAAAAAGCCAAGGTAGAGAAGTAAGGTGATGACCTAACAGAATTTGAGGATTCTGAACCTTCAACTCAGATGAGGAAGGTTGGTTATTATTTCAGAGTCATTGCAGAAACAATAACTATCTAGATTTCCAACTAAATTGTACTAGGAGACTGTTTGTCTTCTTGACTCAAGAAGTTATGTGACATTAGCCCTGGAACCCTGAAAAAAATTTCTATTCCTCAATACTTATGCAGTTAACAACCCTAACTTGCAGATATAGCTCTTAGGTTATATAGGCTAGTGGACGTGGTACTTCTGACCATACCTGTCCTTCTCTCATCCTCTCAAAACTGGGATTTGGACTTTGATTCCTTTTGTTCTGCCCACCCCTGTGTCCATCTGTAACTGTGGTTTATATCAGAGTCCCAGGGCTCCTTATAAACAAAGAGTTTAAAAAGATAGTGAACCTTTGTAACACCTTGTTTTCTATAGCTTTTCCTAGGGACTACTAGCTGGATGGGAATTGTGGATGATTTCTGCCCACTGAAGCCAGGTCAGTTTAGAATAGTTTCTGAGCCAGAGGAGAAGAAAAATTCTGATCTTGCTATTTAAAGCCCTATAATATCTTATTGTGAGGTCTTTCAGTTGGTTTTCAGGTACTGATAATCCTTTTTCTCATAGCTCTTCTTAAATAGGGTAACTTCAAATTGAAATTAGCAATAGGCTCCTGTTTTGGGTATGTGATTATGAGGAGAGCCAATAAGTGGGTAATTGTTGTACTTCTCTCACTTGGAGAGCACTTTGACCATGTTTGAGAGCACTTTGACAAGACAACACAGAACTCTGAACTTAGTGTCACTTCTGACAGGCTGTGGCAAAGGGAGGAGGCAGGGGACATGGGGGTAGATAGGACTTTTCCCATTTCTGCAAAGGTGCAGATTTAAGCTCCTTGCTGGTCTTGGGATACACTGACTTTCTCTGAAGTCTGAGTTTAGTGAAGGATGCTGGATGTTAAAAATAAACAAAACTTTTTATTTTTAAATAATTATAGATGCACAGGAATTTGCAAAAAATAGTATGGAGAGGTCCTGTGAACCCTGAATATGGATTCTCCAACTGATTACAACTTACACAACCATAGTACAATATCAGAATGAGAAAATCGACCTCAGTATAATGTGTGCTTAGAGTTCTATGTCGTTTTCTCACATGTGTATATTTGTGAACCCATAACCATAGTCAAGACACAGAGCTATTCCATCACCAAAAAAATACTCCCTCATGCTACATCTTTATAGTCATGTTCCCTTCAACGTCCTTATTCCTGAGCAATCACTAATGTTTTTCTTTACTAACTTTTGCCATTTTGAGGCTTTTATATAAAATAAATACTTCAGTATGTACCTTTAGAGATTGGCTTTCTTATTTAGCCCTTTTTTAATTTAATGCCCTTGAGATCCATCTAAGTTGTTGCATGTATCAATGCAGTCCATAATTTTTTCTTTCCGAGTATTCCATGTATGGATGCTGGTAGTGCAACTACTCATGTTTTGAGGAATTTTTGATAGTTTTCAGGTAGTTTCAGATAGTTTGGGGGTGGAGGGTATCATAAATAAAGCTGCTATGAACACTCATGTGAAAGTTGTACAGGTATTATCTTTCAGTTCTCCAGGATATATCCCAGAGTATACCTGCTGGGTTTAATGGCCTGTGTAAATTTAGTATTTAAAGTAACTGTTAAACTATTTCCCAGAGTGATTGTACTATTTTTATATTTATACTAGTAATGCAAGAGACATCCAGTTTCTTTGCATCATCACCAGCATTTAGTAATGTTATTATTTTTACTTTGGTGGTTCTAATAGGTGCGTAGCAATTACCTCATTGTAATCTTAGTTTGTATCTCTCTAATAGCTAATAATGTTGAATATCTTTACATATGTGTATTTTCTATCTGTATATACTCTTCAGTAAAATATTTCATGTATTTTGCCCATGTTAAATTGGATCACTTGTTTTTTTATTGTTGAGCTTTGAGAATTTAAAAAAATATATTATAGATATAAATCATTTGTCAGATATGTGGTTTGCAAGTATCTCTTCCCACTCTGTAGCTTGTCATTTCATCTTCTTAACAGAGTCTTTCACAGAAAAAATATTTAAATTTTACTGAAGTCTAATTTATTGACCCTCCCCCCCTTACATGGATCTTGCTTTTGGTGTCATGTCTAAGAACTCTTTGATGACTCTAGGAACCAAATATTTTCTCCTATGCTTATAATTTTACAATTTATATTTAAATCTATGACCCATTTTCAATTAATTTTCATATAAGGAGGCAGAGTTAGGTTGAAGTTCTTTTATTTTTGTTTTGCTATGGCTATCCAATTGTTCCAGCAATATTTGTTGAGAAGACTCTCCTTCCTCTATTGAATTACCTTTATTGAAAAAAATCAGTCAGCTGTACTTGGGTGGATCTGTTTCTGGATTGTGTGCTCTGTTCTACTGATCTATGTATCTGTTACTGTGTGAATACCACAGTCCTGATTACTGTAGCTATATAAAGTCAGGTAGTTTGATTATTCCTACTCTTTTTCAAAATTTTCATCTATTCTAGTTCTTTTGATTTTCCATATACATCTATCCTCTCTAATAAAATGGTAATATGCAAATTAACCATCACTCTGCTACATAAGCCACGCCCACCAGCCAAGCCACGCCCACCAGCCAATCAGGGCGAGTATGCAAATTAACCCCAATCCAAGATGGCTACAGCCACAGAGAGCAAGGTTTCCCAGGTAACAGAGGAAGCCAAACTTTCCATAGCCGTTGCAGGCCTGAGCCTCCACTCAAGCTACAAAGTTTCAATTATAGAAGGTAAACAAATTCAAACAAATGGCGGCAGAATGGAGCTTGAGAGAGCAGGCCAGGGTTGCCGGCGGCAACAGGGGAAGCAAAGCTTTCCGCACACCCTGGCGGGGCTCACCCGCTTAAGGCTACAAAGTTTCAATTGTAGAAGGTGAATTAACTGCCACAGAAATGGCTGCCGGAGCCCCAGGCTTGGCTCCGCTCCAGGCTACAAAGTTTCAATTATAGAAGGAAAATAAATTCCAGATACCAAGGCCTCTGCTTGGGTTGCCAGGGGGCGTGGCCGGCCTGCAAACCACCACAGGCCCCTTGCTCAGGCCGCCCCATGCCCCAAGGGAACCCCACCCTGATCCGGGACACCCTTCAGGGCAAACCAGCTGGCCCCCACCCGTGCACCAGGCCTCTATCCTATCTAATAAAAGAATAATATACAGATTGATCATCACTGCAACACACAATATAGCTGCCCCCATGTGGTCAAAAATCCTGCCCCCATGTGGACACAAGATGGCCACCACAAGATGGCCAGCAGGAGAGGGCAGTTGGGAGGCACCCGGCCTGCAAGGGAGGGCAGTGGTGAGGGACAAGGCTTGCAAGGGAGGGCAGTTGGAGGTGATCAACCCTGCAGGAGAGGGCAGTTAGGTGTGACCAGGCCAGCAGAGGAGGGAAGTTGGGGGCAAACAGGCTGGCAGGGGAGCAGTTAAGCATCAACCAGACTGGCAGCGGAGTGGTTAGGGGGTGATCAGGCTGGCAGGCAGAAGCGGTTAGGGGCAATCAGGAAGGCAGGCAGGCAAGCAGTTGGGAGCCAGCAGTCCTGGATTGTGATAGGGATGTCCGACTGCCCTCCAAGAGTCCCAGATTGGAGAGGGTACAGGCTGGGCTGAGGGACAACCCCCCGCCGTGCACAAATTTCGTGCACTGGGCTTCTAGTATATGTATAAAAAGCCTGTGGTCATGGTGCCCTCATGCCATAACAACCGATCAGCAGATCTTCACTGACATAGTGCTGGCAAGGGCATGGGGGTACAGCTTTGTTACTACTAGGTATGAGTTAAATTTCCCAGGCAGCCTCCATTAACACTAGGGGGAGACCCTGGGTCTGGGGATGATGTAAAAAAGATAATGCTATTATGACCATTGCCCACAAAGCTCTATGGTCTGCAACTTCTCCTGAATATAGTTTTCACAATCAGACCATCTCTTTGGGGCCATATCATCATCAGATTAAATAATTTATAGATGCCAAAAAAGGATTTTCTACCTATTTACAAACTCAGAGTATATTTTGTAAGAGTATGACTAGGTTGTAATGGTATGAAATTATTTAAATTTAGTTGATAGATTCATAATTTCTGCTTTATTTAACTTTAGACTTATATACATTTTATATATTTAGGCTGCATGTGGAAAATGCAGATATTGCATAACTATTTCAGGACACTTTCATTAATTCTCTTCCATTTGGGGAGTTCGAAATAGAGTGGTTAAAGTCTCCTTTTTTTTATATTTAGAAATTAAAACACTACAGTTATTTATTCACTCAAGTAACATTTAATTCTTACCCCCAATATTCTTGTTTCCTTTCTTATCCTCAGTTGATTTCTTGGCATATTTCCACTAGAATACAATAGAAAAATGAGAGGATAAATATGTTTCTTTTCTGTATGAAATATGGGGACATATTCATATTAATTATTTTCCTGTGTAAGATACTTAAAATTGAGAGGGAAATTGAATGCTAGAGTTGCTAATTTTTCACTGCTTTTAAGTACCTTGAGAGATGTTTTTCATCAAATCATCAATATTGCTATCTTGAAAAGAATCCAATAATTCTTTTTCAAGTAATTTTGTTCACCTGCCAATTGGACTGTATTAATTAGTAATGTGGCGTGCACTCCCACCCACCAATCCCACTAGAAATTACCCATATCCCATCTTCACAGGGTCAGGAAAATTGGACTTTTGCTTGCTATGGCTTATTGTCTTAATCCATGTTATTTCCTTCCAAATTAAAGCCTGATGCAGGGGTGCCTGACTGGCAGTTCCCAAATCACATGCCCCCATCAGCTGCAGAGGAAGCTGAAAAATATTCTCTAAGGAAAGGTGTCAATAGATAAGGCAAATGAAACTCACAGATAGCTATCATTAAAATTGTGGATAACCTTTGGGATTTTTGTATAACTCATATCAGTCCTCCTAGACTCCATATTTTATATCCATGAGAATTTTTCCTTGAGCCTAGCTGACTGGGACAAAGGTAGGCATATAACTTAAGCTGGGCCCATAATCTACTCTTCCTCCCTCAGGCTGTTTGGGCTGGTCTCTTGATATGAAGATCTAAAACTTTAGGAGCAATGGTATTATTATGGTCGACCTTAACAAACCGAGTTGTAGAGAATGATTTTTGAGAGTGAGAAGAATCGAGAGAACACCTGAAAACAGAGACAAGAAAGAGCAGAACTTTCCGAGTTTCTGATGGTTTTCAATTTTCTAGTTCCAACTTCTTTTGGAAACCTGGCTAACTTCTTGCCCTTACATTATGTAAACATATCTGTTCATGTATTATAGTAATGTATCTTCATTTTGCTAAAATTAGAAAGATATAGTTTTTGTTTCTTGCAACCAAAATGTTTTGTTGTGTGTGGGGTTTTTTAAATCACCTTGTCTTCTAATATGACTTTGGCAATCTACTCTCCAAAACTGCAATGTCTGATGGGTCTTCTTTTTTTCTTCAACCTCTTATCCAGACCATACCTGAAGTCTGCAACCTTGTCTTCAAATTCTTCACTTACAAACTTTTCTTCCATTTACATAAGCCACAAACTCTTAGGGTCTGAGTTGCCCCTGAGATGGCCTACTGATGCTTGAAAAGTGAGAAAATGTAGAAAGATATAGTGAAAAGTAAAACTTGAATTCAAATCTGTCCTTACCAGTTACTATGTGACCTTGCCCATATCCTTTATTCTTTCAAAGGCTATGTCCTCAGCAACAAAAAGCCTGTAGGAGGGAGGCCAATAAGAGAAACTGATTCAAGACTGAAACAAAAACCAGTGTTGGGAACGTCCTCAGGATGGTCCTTACCAACTCCAGGTCTCTACATCTGCGCGATCACGGGGCTACAGGGCATGATCTAACAGGTGGTGCCCTTACTTCCGGACCTTTTTGCTCCAGGAGTCCTGGCAGCAGTACTTGCCGAGTTGGCCCTGGCTGTTTCCTCGGTGATGGTGCCCCTCATATCCCCACCGTTCTAACGGCCACGGTTGTGGCCAAGAGAAGGGCTTGGAGTGGGGGGAGGGCCCCTGTGCGCTCCCCTGTGCGCTCGAGGGCTTCGCGCCTGCACCTCTGTGGTGGGGGCCTCAGAGCTCTGCTGAGTCTGTAGGCTCCCAAGACCAGGACAGGAAATGATGTGTGGGGGCGACAGCTGACACAGAGTTGGGTATACCTGGGTGGGCAAAAGTAGGTTTATATTTGTTGGTATGGAAAAGGCATGCAGATTATTACAATAGTTTGATTAACTCAAGAGAATGTCACAATGGTACAAGATTGTACTTAAGTGCATTGTGCCATTCTTTTGAATTAATAAAGCTATTCAAATTATCTATTTTATATGAGCGAGTTGTGGTAGCTTGTACTTTTCAAGGAATTGGTCCATTTCATGTAAGTTGTCAAAATTATGCATGTAGAGCTGTTTGTAATGTTTCCTTATTGTCCTTCCGATGTCTGCAGGGTCTATAGTAATATCTCTTGTTTTGAAACTTATGTTAGTAATGTGTTTCTTCCGGCAGTCTTGGTAAAATTTTGTCAGTCCGCTTGATTTTTTTCAAAAACCAGTTTTTGTTTCATTTTCTCTTTTCCGTTTCATTGATTTCTTTTTAATTTTTGCTTCATGTTTGTTTTGCTCTTTTTCTAGATGCTTAAGGTCAGAGCTTAAATTACTGATGCAAGGCTTTTTCTGTTTTCTAATATAAACATTAAATGGTATAAATTTCACTTAGCTGTTTCACAAAATTTGATATGCTGCATTTTTATTATCATGTAGTTCAATACGTTAAAAAAAATTCCCCTTAAGACTTCCTCTTTGACCTGCAATTACTTAGAAGTATGGTGTTTAATTTCTCTCCTTTCCTCTGAAAAGTTACCACTATCTTGACTTCCAACAGGTGTTTTACTTGTTTTTGACATTTAAGGAAGTTGAATCCTGAAATATATAATACTTGATGTTTGATATTTTTGATCAACCTTAAATTTGTGAAATCCATTCTACTATTGATGAGCATTTAGATTTGCAATTTTAGATTTTTTTCCTATTTGGGTTTGGGATACTGATTTTGTGACTATTCTATGAATATTCTTTTATTTTGTTGAACATATGCACTAATTTTTTAGGCTATAAACCTAGGAATAGAGTTTCTAGTATAGCATATTCTCAAACTGTCATTCAAAGTTGTTTTAAAAAACAACTGTTAAAATTAGGGCTGTTATGAATTCGTTCTTTACTGCTTTCCAGAAAAAGCAAGGACCCTAAAACACTATAACTTCACTTATCACCTGTCCTGTGCTATTTCAGTTCTCTTTTTTACATACATTTTAGTATGCCTAGAAATTATTGTCATTAACTTTATGAAATCCATTCTACTCAGAAATTTGTCTTTGTCTATTTTGCCTTTTTTTTTTCCCCCTGCTTGTTCATGTTTCCATCTGGGATCATTTCTTTTTTGTCTGAAGAACACTTACTAAAATTTCATTTCATTACTGATAAGCTTTGGCTTTTATTGTTTTTCTTAACAAGTTAGCTGCCATTCTGTTTATTGTTTTTCTTTGAAACTAAAATGTCTTTTCTCCTTGTCTACCTTTAAGACTTTTCTTGTTGTGGCTGGTTTTAGACAGTTTTACTATGATGTTTGTAGATGTCAATTTCTTTGTATTTAATTAGCTTAGGATTGTAACCCTTCTTGAATCTATAATGTCATTTTTTTTATCAAGTTGGGAGAATGCCCATGTACAATCTCTTCTAATATTACTTATTTGCTTTTATCACTATTCTCTTTTTAAATTTCAAATATATGGTATTGGAACTTCTCATCAGTACAATATGTCTCTTACTCTCTGTCCACATTCCACATTGCATTTTCTATCATTTGGTCAATGCTTCAGTGTGATTTTTCCCTTCTTTTTTTTCTAGATCATGGATTTTTCTCACCACTTATGCTTAATTGCTGTTACATTCATATATTTAGATGTTAATTTCAGTCATTGTTATTTCTCATGTCCATTTGATTTTTATAATTTTTATTTCTCTACTAAAATCTTGTTAAGATTTTATCATTTTGTTATGGTATCTATCATGGACCTGTTTTTTTCTTGGATTTCAGTTCTTTCTTGTTTTACTTTTATTGAATCCCAGACATTGTGTATAAAGATGGTATTGATAATTTGATACTTGGGATAATGTTATCTTCACCTTGAAATGATTTATTTTGCTTTGGTAGAATGTTAGGTTTGGGGAAGCTCACTTTAATACAACCTGTAACTGAGCTGATTTGGGTTTGATCATCAGTCTATGAGAGTGATGGCCCAATTTTGCTTACCTTTACTAAAAGCCCTTTTAGGAATCACAACTGAAAGTCCTGGGTATTTAAGATGGTCTCACTGCTTGGTGAACCTGAACTCTAGTTACTGTCTTAACAACCCTATAAGAATACCAGAAACTTATCTCAGATTTTCAACCTCTCATCTGTGGTTTGTGATTCAGAAAATGTATCTGGGGGAAAATCTGTATCAAAGGCTGGATCATCTCTTATTTTCAACTCTTTTTTTTGGCTTCTTAAATCCTACCTCCCTTAAATTCTGTATCTTCAAAATCTTCTAACAGATGGTGTTTTAAAATTTTTGTTTGCTTTTGTTGTGTTCTTTGTAGGAAATTTAGGCTTTAATAACCTAATCCTTAGTTTCTGAAAATAGAAACCACCTAATATTTTAATTATCATAAAACCAATCTCTGTACATAGCTCATATTTCTCCATCCCCCAGATATGTATTTTCAACTGCCTAATAGACATCTCTATTTTAATTTCTCATAGTTATCTCAAACTCAACCTATCCAAAACCCTGCTGTGTCTTCTACATTTTGTATCACTGCAGGCGAAACCCAAACCAGAAACTGGGTTGTTTTAGATTTTTTTCCTTCAGACCTTATGTTTAATCAGTCAACAAAGCTAAAACTTACCTCTCTTTTTTACTGCTTGTCTGAATCATTGCAATAGTTATCCATTATTCTCTTCCATAGTCTATTTGTTATTAAATTTATCCTTCCTAATACATTTACCCCTATTTAAAATGTTTTCTCAAGCGTATTATTTACCTACTTAAAAAGTCTTCCATGACTTACCACTGTCTTAAGATATAGTTCAATACTTTAATAATAAATCTTTGATGATTTAACTTCTTTATCATCTAGCTTCTACCTCACCAACTTTCACACTTGACCTACTCTTATCATTTTCATAATATATATTTTAGCCAATGAAATATACTATGATCTTTATCACATTTCTGTTTTTGCATGAGCTAGTATTTCTATTTGAAATGTCCTCCCACATTTCATTCTGCTTGGTAAACAATGATTAATCCCCAGTTCAGAGGCCATAACCTTCATTAAACTTTATTCCCTCCCTTTTCCCAACAGAATTTTCTCTTCTATGCTTTCTTCATACTTCTGTTAATACATGGATCACACTGCTTAATCTTAATTTGTTACTTGTTTGTTTCCTCCCCTAAAATGAACTCTTTGTGGTGAGGTACATTATTAAGGTTTGATATTCTATAGTTTAATATAGTTTAATATATTCATTGGCGCACAGTAGACAATCAATGTGTAGAGTTGAAAGACATGAGCTGAGAACTGGAATTCTAAGAAGCATGAAAACTGAATTTATAATATAAAGATAACAATTGATGAAGCTTCATGAGAGGCAAGGCAGAAAACAAACAAATAAAAAAACAGCAGCATATATAAAAGAGCTATATGTGCTCACGGGCATGATTAACATTGACGAGCAAAGCTTTCTGAAGTTCTATTCCATATTAGAAGAGAGGGTGACTCTGAATTCACAACTCACACTTGGGAAATCTTCATTGTGAAGAAGTAGCCTGTTTGCTCTGAAAAGCAATTGAATAGGTGATTCAAGCAATGATAAGACAGAAGCAAGGGGAATGAAAGGGAAGAAAGACAGCAGAGACCTTCAGGGCAGAAAGAAACTTTAATAAGAAGAGAAGTCAAAGAACAATGAAGGGACTATGAATAGGATGCCTTTTGATTCATACTTTGTTCAGATAGAAGCTAGTTTAGGTAGAAGAACTAAGACTGAAATGTACTCTTTACTTGTAGGGGCATAAATTATTTTAAAATTTCCTGAGAATTATACAACATCATGCTCTGAAGTCTTTGTAACCTGCACTCTGCTTTACAAAAGTTCCATTAGGGGGAGCTGACAACTCTTCAGAGTACCTAGAACATAAATTCTTCCTTGTAATTAAATCAGATTTAAACAAGAAAAAGCTGTTTTCTTGGGGTATATTCCTAGAAGTGGGATTACTGGGTCAAATGGAAGTTCCACTTTTAATTTTTTGAGGAAACACCATACTGTTTTCCAGAGTGGCTGTACCAGTCTGCATTCCGCATCCTCTCCAGCACTTGTCATTTGGTGATTTGTTGATGATAGCCATTCTGACAGGTTTGCAATAACATGGATGGAACTGGAGAACATTATGCTAAGCAAAATAAGCCAGTCAGAGAAAGATAAATATCACATGATCTCACTCCTTTGTGAAATATAATAAACAACATAAACTGATGAACAAAATAGAACCAGAGTCATAGAAGCATTGAACAGATAGTCCACCTATGAGGGAAGGCGGGGGTGAGGGGGTAAGAGAACAACCAAAGGACTTGTATGCATGCATATGAGCATAACCAATGGACACAGATGGCGGGGGGGGGGGGGGGGGGGGGGGAGGCGCGAGTGTTTGAGGGCATGTGCTGGGGGGTGGGGGCGGCCGGGGAGAAGTCAATGGGGGGAAAAAGGAGACTATGTAATACTTGAAACAATAAATAATTAATCTAAATTTAAAAAAAAGAAATATCAGTTGACCTAAGAATGTTGGCAATAAAAGAAGCAATTAAACAAAAATAAATAAATAAATAAAAAGCTTTCCACTTGAACCTACAAAAATATGTGCAGAGAAATGTCTTGAATACTGTGAAGAAAAAAAATCCACTTTTGTTTTGTATTTTATTTTGCACACAATCAGTGGGCTTTGTAGCAGCTTTATTATACAGAGATATCATTAGGACCCACATTAGGTCTGCGGATCAGGAAAATTCTCACATTTCCAAGGTTTTTAAAAAGCGCTTTCAGCTTCCTCTGCAACAGTTGCAAGACTACTACTCTCCTGACCCTGAAAAAAAAATTAGCCTCTTATAAATCATGTTTCTTAAAATAATACATGCAATAAATACTTAGTTTTTAAAAAATACAAGTAATCTTGATGTTTATAAAATAAAATGTTAAAGTTGTCCTCTTTCTGTCTGATCTCTACCACAATCTACTCTCTTAATTCCTATTGGACTACTCATAACTTTTAGTTTATTTCCAGACTTTTATAATAAAAAAAATTCATGGTCTTCCCAAACATGAACAGTTGCCAGCATCTCAAAGGTCACCTTGTCTAAAACTTCCCAATTGGTACCTAATCCTTCTCTCCAAAAATAGCTGTCATTTTGACTTTAAGGTAATTATGCCTTTTTCTTTCTAGTTTTACCAATTAGCTTGCATCCATCCCTAAAAATTATAATTTAGTTTGTCTGGCTTCAAATTTCATATGAATGGAATCATAAAGTATGCATTCTTTTGAGTCTACCTTCCTGTACTCAACATTATGAAATTCATCCATGCTGGTAAATGTAGGTGTAGTTCATTTTAACTACTGTGTAGAATTTCATTAGAGTAATATACCTCAATATATTCACCATGCACCCAGTTGCATTTTTTCACCCTAGAGCTATTATGAACAATACTAATATATATGTATATATATTTCCTGGAAGAATATCTTGGTAATATGGGCACAGATTTCTCTTGTGTATATAAGAAGGACTGAAATTACTGATAGGGTGTGTACATCTTTTTTTTTTTTTGGGGGGGTGTACATCTTAACTTTTAGTAAATAATACCCAAAAGTTTTTCAAAGTTGTTGCAATAATTTACAACCCAACTGGGAGAGTATATGAGATTTATTTTATCTCACCATTACCATCACTTATAATTATATTTTGAAATTTAGTCATTCTCTTAGGTACTTATTTTATTTTTTAAAATATATTTTTATTGATTTCAGAAAGAAAGATAGAAAGATAGAAACATCAATGATGACAGAGAATCATTGATTGGCTGCCTCCTGCACGCCCCCTACTGGGGATCAAGCCTGCAACCTGGGAATGTGCCCTTGGCTAGAATTGAACCCAGAACCCATCAGTCTGCAGGCTGACACTCTATCCACTGAGCCAAACCAGCTAGGGCTCTCAGGTATTTAATATTTCATTGTAATTTCATTTTAATATTATTATTGAAATGATTAAATTTATGTGTAATAACTTATATTTGTTTTCTATGTCTCATACTTTGTCCTTCCTTTATCTCTTTTTAAAAATTAAATACTTTTTGTGTGTCATCTTAATTTCTTTGTTCATTTTTACTATAATTTTTTGTTTTCTTAGTCATTGATCTAGGAATTACAACATGCACCTTAATTTCTCAAAATTTGCTTCAGATGAATGCTAGTTTAATTTCAGTAAATTACAGAAACTTTGTTGTCATGTAGCTCTATTCCTTCTCCCTTTCTTTGTGCTCTTACTGTAATATTGTTGTAGTTTCTGCTTTTATAATCTTATCTCTGAAAATTTAATAGGAAAAAAAAAATCTATAGAATAGGGGTTGGCAAACTCTGGCATCTGGATCAAATTTGGGCCACCACCTGTTTGGTAGAGTTTTATTGGAACAAACATATCCATTCATTTATGTATTGCATATGGCTGTTTTCATGCTACAAGGTAGAGTTGGGTAGTTATGGTAGATGAATTAAGGTGATAATAACATGATTTTAAAATTAGGAGATTATCTGGGTAGGCCCATGCAATTTATGCAATTGTCATTTAAATCAGTTAAGGAGAGAAAGCACAAAATATATAGTTATACTATTTTTATAGTCATTTACATAATTACCTTTATGATGCACTTATTTCTTCATGCATATTTGTGTTCCATCTGATATCACTTCCTTTCAGTTTAAAGAACTTCTTTTATTGTTTCTTGTAAAGATGTTCTGCTAGCCACACAGTCTTTGTCTTTTTTCATCCTTGTATATCTTTATTTCACCTTCATTTTTTAAGGGTAGTTTTTTCCTCCAACACTTTTATATGCTATCCCACTATCTTTAGGCCTCCATTGTTTCTGATGAAAAATTAGCTGTGAATCCTACTGTGGTTACATGAAGAGTCATTTTTCTCTTGCTTTCAAAAACCTCTCCCTCAGATTTCTTTCATTAATTTGGTTCTGATTTGTCTAGGAGTGAATCTCTTTGTGTTTAACATAATTGGAGAATATTGAGTTCCTTATATGTACAGAATAATATTTTTCATTAAATTTGGGAAATTTTTGGCCATTATTACTTCAATTTTTTTTTCTGTTCATCCAATTTCTGGGATTCTCATTATGCATATGTAGGTGCACTAGATGGTGTCCCAAAGATCTCTGAAGTTTTGTTTATTTTTCTTGTTCTTTTTTCTCCCCTGTTTTTCACACTGGAAGATTTACATTGTTCTATCATGTTTTCTGATGTTTGTCTTCTTGTCAGCTCAAATCTGTTCTTCAGCCCCTCTAATAATTTTTCATTTCAGCCACTCTATTTTTAAACTCCTAGATTTCCATTTGGTCCTTTAAAATAATTTCTGTGTCTTTTATTTATATTCTTATTTTTAAAATTAAGCAGCTTTATTGAGGCATAACTCATATACAAATAACTACACATATTTAATATGTGTACAATTTGATAAATTCAGACATATGCAAACACTGTGATACCATTGCCACAATCAAGGTAATAGACATTGATATTCTTATTTGATGAGTCATTATCATCTGTTAATTCTTCAAACATATTTTCCTTTAGTTCTTTGAAGTCCTTATTTGTGAAGTTCAGTATTTATCTTCCCATCACCCCAAAAGACTGCTTTTTTTCACTCTTTCCTGTTTGTTGCATATCATATTTTGCTGTTGCTGTTGTTGAAAAATTGATATTTTAGATAATATATTGCAGCAACTTTGGATTCTGATTGCCTCAATTTCCCTCAGGAATGGTTGTTACCTCTTTTGTGACTTGCCTATACTAATTCGTAGAGTCTGTGTCCCTTGCAGTGGGTGGCAGCTGACTTCCCCCTTTGTCAATGGAACAGTGTAGCTTAAGGAATACATGCCTATATTCAAAGGTTAGGCCATTTGTAAATCTGCTTTTATTGTGTTTGCAATGCCTCTTATTCAGCCAGGTGTGACTGACTTGCTAGGACCTTCTCCAGTCTTTTTAATGCATATATAGCCAAGTGCACACTTATAACCTCCCATACCACATGGATAAGTAGGGTATCATCAAGGCCCCTTTGACTCTCTTGTTCTCAGAATCTCCCTTTAAGTTTCTGCCTGGTTGCCAATTTCTTGACCCAAGTATTACGATCTCAGTTAGGCTAGGTGTTCTATTGGCTTTTTCAGATTGTTTGTCACTGAGATCACTATTTTTATAATAACACCTGTAGTCATAGCATTTTCTGTGCTCTGTTAAAAAGAAAATCAGCCTTCTCTAGGAGTGAGGCTGCTCATCCTCATGGTCTGATTCACCCAGGTAAACTCCTGCAAAATGCAACCTGGAGTGGGGGTGGTAGGTTGGGAAAATTGGAGCAGCACCAAGCTAAAATGTCACAGACACCCACTATTCTTATTGAGGTTTAGCAAATTTTCTTAAACTCTTCTGAATTTGTTGTAGTCTTTGGTAAATGTCCCAAATTAGAAGATCTTTTATTGATAATTCTCTCCAGTTTTATTTATTTTTAAGGACATTTGCCATATCCTCACTCAGGAATTCTGGAAGCCCCATCTTTCTCTATTTTTGAAAAACTCTTTCTCCATGTAGTCTCATAGTTACTTCTGCACTGCATTTAGTCCCTGCTTAGCATGCTTTCCCCTTAATTTACTTTATAATATTTGCCTTATCTTCCTACTCTGTTGTATTTTACCTGATAACACTTTTCAATTTCCTAAAATTATTGTGTGTGTGTGTGTTTGTGTATTTATTGTTTTTTCTCCCCCACAGGAATTCAAGCTCCCCGAGGATAGGGATGCTATCTTGGTAATTGCTACATCCTTAGTGACTATTATAATGTCTAGTATATAGTAGCTCCTCCATAAATATTTGTGAAAAAAATGAATGAATGGTAGGTATCTAGCCTTTTTAGGCTGTGAGAAAATAATCATTCTCATAAACTTTTATGTACCATGAATCATTACAGCAACTTGGAATGTTACTAAACTTGCAATTACAGTTGACACTTGAACAACACAGGTTTGAACTGCAGATACTCTTCAATAAATATATTGGGGGAAAAATTGGAGATTTGTGACAACTTGAAAAACTCACAGATGAATGGCGTAGAGTAGAAATATTGAAAAAATTTAAGAAAAAGTTAGGTATGTCTTGAATACATAAAATATATGTAGATACTAGTCTATTTTATCATTTGCCAACATGAAATATACACAAGTCTATTATAATAAATTTAATTGTATAATAATTTATGCAAACAAACATACTGTACACAACACCTTCACAGTTAAGAGAAATATAAACAAACATAAAGAAGCCATATTAAGTCCTAACTACCTAGCATTAACTGTAGTACATACTGTACTACTGTAATAATTTTGTAGTCATCTCCTGGTGTCATTTTGATGAGCCCAAGTGTTATATCTGCTTAAGCATCATGAGACACTAACCATCTCCATGTGAATTTGTCCCTCTAGTAATTGAGTATTGTAGTAAAAAGTGATCTCTTGTAGTTCTCATGTATTTTTCATCATGTTTGGTATTACACTGGAAACTGCATAGCACCATGAGCCCCATCCAGAGTTCTACTAATGATGCTGAAAGTGTTCCCAAGAAGCAGAGAAAAGCCATGATATTCTAAGACCAAGTTGAATTACTTGATAGCAACTATAGAATAAGGTCTATACCTGTGGCTGTCCACCATCCTATATAATAAGGAGGTAATATGCAAATTGACCATCACTCCAACACACAAGATGGCCACCACAAGATGGCCAACAGGGGAGGGCAGTTGGGGGGAACCAGGCCTGCAGAGGAGGGGAGTTGGGGGCGACCAGGCCTGCAGGGGAGGACAGTTGGGGGGGACCTAGGCCTGCAGGGGAGGGCAGGTGGGGGGAACCAGGTCTGCAGGGGAGGGCAGTTGGGGGAACCAGGCCTGCAGGAGAGGGCAGTTGGGGGTGACCAGGCCTGCAGGGGAGAGCAGTTAGGGGCAACCAGGCTGGCAGGGAGGGAAGTTAAGGGTGACCAGGCCAGCAGGGGAGCATTTAGGCATCAATCAAGCTGGCAGGGGCATGGTTAGGGGGTGACCAGGCTGGCAGGCAGAAGCAGTTAGGGGCAATCAGGCACACAGGCAGGTGAGCGGTTGGGAGCCAGCAGTCCTGAATTGTGAGAGAGATGAGATTGGGTCTAAACGAGCAGTTGGACGTCCCTCTAGGAGTCCCAGATTGGGAAGGGTGCAGGCTGGGCTGAGAGACACCCTTCCCCCAACACCCCCCAACACCCCCCAACACATGAATTTCATGCACTGGGCCTCTAGTTTCAAGATAAACAAATCCAGTGTAATGATCATTGTAAAAAAACTAAAGGAAATTCATGAAGCTACTGCCACTGCAGCTATGCCAGCAGGCACAAAAACCTTGCACTTTTTGTGAAATACATTTTTATCTCTTGTATGTAGGTGCAAGATTGCTCTAAGAAATGCATACCTGTAGACTAATGTGATTCAAGAAAAAGTGAAGCCATCACATGACAACTTAAAGCAAAAGGAAGGTGAAGATCTAAAGCTGGAGAATTTAATGCCAATGAAAGAGGGTTTGATACTTGTTGAAAGAGGTTTGGCTAAAAAATGTCAAGATAACAGGAGAAGCAGTTTCTGCCGACCTACAGGAAGATCAATTCCCAGACGCCATTAGGAAAATCATTGCAACAGTATGAATGGACCTGGAGATTATTATGCTAAGTGAAATAAGCCAGAGAGAGAAAGACAAATACCATATGATCTAACTTATATGTGGAATTTAATGAATAAAATAAACTGACGACCAAAACAGAACCAGAGGCATGGATTCATGGAACAGACTGACAGCTGTCAGAGGAGAGGGGAAAAGAGACGGGGGAGACTGGATGAAATAATGTGAAGAGATTAGCCAAAGAACATATATGCATAGCCCAAGGACACAGATAACAGTGTGGTGATGGTCAGAGGGAGGGAGGGCAGAGGTTGGGGGGAGGTGGTAAGGGGGAAAATAGGAAGGACATCTATAATAGTGTCAACAAAGAATCTTTTAAAAAGAAAATCATTGTGAGGACTGGATAAAGGTAGGTAAAGGGAGGAAATGGGGACTCTGTAATAATTTCAACAACAACAAAAAAAGTTTTTAAAAAAGAGATAAAACTTTAAAAAAGAAAGAAAAAATAAGAATTGAGGAGAAAAGATACCTGCCTGAAAGATATTTGATGCTAACAAAAGTCCCCTATTCTTGGGGGTGGGGGGAATCCACAGAAGATATCATTAGTAAGGAAGAAAAACAAGCAAGGAGATTTAAGGCAGGAAGAGATAGGCTAACTCTACTGTTCCGTGCAAATGTAGTTGGATTTATGATCAGGACTGCCTTTATCTATAAAGCTTTACATCTTGAGCCTTAACTGGCAAAGATAAGCACCAGCTGACAGTCTTTTGGGTTGTACAACAAGAAGGCTTGGATAATGAGAACCCTTGTCCTGGGTTGGTTCCATCGATGCTTTTCCCTGCGGTCAGGAAATACCTAACCACCAAATGACTGCTTTTTAAAGTCCTTTTGATATTGAACAGTGCTTCTGGCCACCCAGAACCCAAGAGTTCAACACTGAAAGTGTTGAAGGGATCTGCTCACCCCAAAATATGGCATTATCTTATTCAGACTCTAGATCAGGAGGTCAATAAGGACCTTTAAGGATCATCACTACACAAGGTAACATGGAAGTCTAGGGAAAGGATTGTCTATGCTATGGGAGAAAGCCTTGATAGAGCATCATGAAAGTCTGGAATAATTACAACACTGTCATTAAGAATTACATTACCATACAGTTTGCCTCTTTCTCTCTAATTGAATAAACTGCACATCAGCCTATCTTCTCAGGAAAATGGTTTTTTAAAAATGTAGCAATGTTTCCTATATTGTATTATGACTATGACTGTAATACTGTATGCCATAAAGATGTGAATGACTTATGCATTAGTGTATAGGCTAAGCTACTATGAGGAAATCATCTCAATTATACTAGGCTAACATGAAGTAATCATATTGCTGTTTTTCATTATCAATGTATGAATCATTAAACCTATATGTAAATATGAATTTATTTTTCACATTATCTTTTTATTTATGATGTCTAGTGTCAATAATATGCATAGCCTATAAGACAATATTGATGCAGGTGCTTATAGACAGACAATTTATCTTGTAAAGAGATGGAATAAACTTACAGGATCAATAAATACAGTACTATAAATGTATTTTCTCTTCTTTATGATTTAATAACATTTTCTTTTATCTAGCTTACTTTATTGTAAGGATACAGAATATATATATATATATATATATATATATATATATATATAATACAAAATATGTATCAACTGACTGTTTATGTTATTGGTAAGGCTTCTGGTTAACAGTAGACTATTGTTAGTTAAGTTTTTGGGGAGTCAGAAGTTACACACAGGTTTTCAACTGCATGGTGGTAATGGGGGTCAGTGCTTCTAACTCCTGTGTTGTTCAATGGTCACCTGTACACCTCTAGAAATCAACTACCTACAGAAATACTAGTCTTATATGCAAAGATGTATGTACCAGTCTGTTCACTACATCATTGTTTTATAATTCTAAAAATTAGAAAATAGCTAAATATGCAGCAATAAAGGAATGTTAAAATAAATTCTAAGGAAAAGTATGACACCATTAAAAGGCATTATTTAAATATGTTTTATAATGTAAAGCTTTTTATGACAGTTGAATAAAATGCATGTGACCAAACAATATCAGTATGATCGCATAGTTAGTAACAAAGAAAATTGTGTGTGTTTGTGTCTGTATCTTTTTGTGTAGATCTGCATGTGTGAGTATGACGACTATATTAAGAGGACAGTAACATTTTTTAATCCTTACTCAAGGATATACTTATTGACTTGAGAGAGAGAGAGATATTGATTGGTTGCCTTCCATATGTGCCTCACTAGAGATTGAGCCCACAACCTAGGTATATGCACTCATCGGGAATCAAAACCATACTTTTTGGTGTATAGGAGTACGATCCAACCAACTGAGCCATACTGGCCAGAGCAAGAGGACAGTACCTTTTTTTTACTTTTTAATTTACAGTTTTATTATTCCTTTTATAATTTTATAAAATTAAAATAAAGAAAAAATTTAAAAGGAAATATTATATATCCCATTTTTATTCATTTCAAACATATTGTATCATTTAATAAGCACACTTCTCCTCAAAGGATGTGCTTATTAAAATCAACATCTCTTGATATGCCAGAGAGTAGATAAACACTTACCAAATCAACACAGCCGAAGATCGAGTATGTAAATGCAACAGCTAACTCCAAGAAGTAGGAGAACAGTAAAATACGTGAAACTTCCCTCCCAAGTTTCTGAAACCAGAATAGGGAGAAACCTTGCATTATTATTTTTAATAAGAGCAACTGTGTTCAAGGAAGACTCCTAGTATGAGAGGAAAATAGGAAGAATAAATAAGTCCCTCTCACCATTTGACATCCCTAGGCATTCTACTCCTTTACCTTCTGCTCCACTCTTTCTAACTTTCATTCCCCCAATTCCTTGCCTACAGCTTCCAGTTTTGATCTTTATTGCTCCCCATTCTTGTCGCACTTCTTCCAACTCTTCATTTTCATCATTCTCTGCACTATAGAGTCCCCGGAAGCTCACTGTCCAAACTCTCCCCAAATCCAATGATAAGATGGCTACTAAGAGATTTTATCAAGCAATCCTCAGGTATTAAAACAGCTATTATTAACTGCAAACTTACTTAAATGTACGTGTGTGGTAATAAAAATCACATAGAAATTGTTGTCATATATATATGCAAGGATGAGTAAATTAAGAGTTCAAAGAACACTATTTCATTGGGAAGTAGAAGGGGATTGTGGTTGATGGGATAAATAAAGCAGACCCCTTCTATTGCTATCTGACAGATAATTTCAATACATATCACGATGAATGATATTGGTACTAATCCTGAAAATAATTGTACTTTTTGTACTGGCTATGGGAAGATAAAAATGATATTTAGACCTAGAAAGAATAACATCATAATTCTTTCCTTCAATTCCTTCTTTTCTTTTTTCTTGGGTTTATTTAATAACTTTTATATGAAATAAACTATGAGGTAGTAGAATTAGATGGCAAGAATGAAGTGAAAAATATTCCTATTTTATCAAGGTTTATATTCAAGTAGAAAAGACAGAAAGAAAATATATGGTAACCTATGATAAAGTTAAATATGTTCAAATGAATAAAGACTTGCTCAATAATTATAGGGGACAGGAGGTGCACCCTAAGCCATGCATATCTGGGAGAGTTTCATAAAGAGCCAGGACCTTTGAAATAAGAGAAGGACTGAGAAAAGTGAAGTTGGGAAGCAACAATCTAGATAGCTTTAATTTACTTGTTTCTTTGTAACTTTTCTTGTTCCAGAAAGAATTTAGTAACATAAACTAAAACTGTGACTAAACAATTAAGAAGTGAAGACAACATTAGAACCAACAATAGAGCTAAAATACATATCACATGATCTATGGTTTGATAATGTGAGCAAAAAACTGAATGTAAGAATGAACATAACATGTTGAGAAAATGATAAAATAAATTTAACTCAGATATAGTGTGCACTCATGTCTGACATTGCCAGCAAGCTAAAGAAAAGACTTAGAGGGGTTGAAATGGCAAGATAAAGAATTCTGATTTAATTTTGCTGGCAGAAACATAATTGTAACATTTGAGCTGGAAAGTACTTGTGACCCCTTATCCAGCAAGATTGTAAAAAGTCATTTTGCCCATATTTCTTAATTTACTAGTATATGTTAGTGTTATTCTCAAACTCCCTCCCTGAAAGTGGCAAGATGTTGGCCAAAGTTCCAGCAGGAAAACAACACAGTGACTTAGTGCTCCACACATGCTTGAAGCTTCCAAATCACCCCTTTTTTGCTTAAGTCATTTTGGGTTGCATTTCCTATCACTTACAACCAAGAGAGTCCTGATTAGTAAAAATTTAAGTAAGTAATAAACGATATTTGGTAATTGGGAAGACAGTGGCTAGAAAAGGGTAAAGGGTTACAGAAAAGTTTTGAGCCTAAGAGATTGAAATAAGGTAGTTTTGCAGTGCAGTATTTTGGGGGAGGTAAATATTTTCCATTTTATATCTGTTGAGTTTGAGATGATGATGCTAGAAACATATCCTAGTAGAAAAATAAAACTGGCCATGAGAACAACAGGACTAGAGTTTGGGAGACAAAGTAGTTAGCTAATAGGTTGTGTTAGGATTTTCTTTCTCCTTTTACACATAAACAAACTAAGGAACAAAAAAAGTTAAGAAACTAGTCCAAAAGGTCATACACAGTGAGTACTGAGGATGGTGTTTGAATAAAGGCAGTCTGGTTCTGGATTATACTATTTACCATTTTTCTATATGAGGAGTATATCTCAAGGCATGCACTTTGAGGGCTGGCTGAACCTACTGTGAACACTGATGACTTGATGAGTGTGTGGATTTAGCCAAAACACTTGCTTATGTTAGAAAGATTGGCATATGGAAAATCTTGTAAAATTCTGCTACTTTAGGTATCCTATCTAATAAAAGAGTGATATGCAAATTAACCATCACTCTGCTACACCCACAAGCCACGCCTACCAGCCAGTCAGGAGCGAGTATGCAAATTAACCCAACCACTATGGCTGCAGCCACAGAGCTGGCAGGAAGCTTGGTTTTCCCCAGTAATGGAGAAAGCCAAGCTTTTTGCATACCCTGGCGGCCTCAGCCTCCACTCAAGGCTACAAAGTTTCAATTATAGAAGATAAATAAATCCCAGATACCAGAGCCTCTGCTTGGGTCACTAGGGGGTGTGGCTGGCCTGCAAACTACCACAGGCCCCTCGCCCAGGCTTCCCCACACCCCAAGGGAACCCTCACCCTGATCCGGGACACCCTTCAGGGAAAACCACCCATGCACCAGGCCTCTATCCTATCTAATAAATCACTCCAACACATAAGATGGCTGCCCCCATGTGGTCAAAGATGGCTGCCCCCATGTGGACACAAGATGGCCACCACAAGATGGCCAGCAGGGGAAGCAGTTGGGAGGGAACAGGCCTTCAAGGGAGGGCAGTTGGGGGCGATCAAGCCTGAAGGGGAGGGCAGTTAGGGGTGACCAGGCCAGCAGAGGAGGGAAGTTGGGGGTGACTGGGCCTGCAGGAAAGGGCAGTTGAGGGGGACCCAGGCCTGCAGGGGAGAGCAGTTGCGGGGGAGACCAGGCCTGCAGGGGAGGGCAAGTTAGGGGCAAACAGGCTGGCAGGGGAGCAGTTAGGCATCAATCAGGCTGGCAGGGGAGTGGTTAGGGGGTGATCAGGCTGGCAGGCAGAAGCGGTTAGGGGCAATCAGGAAGGCAGGCAGGCGAGCAGTTGGGAGCCAGCAGTCCTGGATTGTGAGAGGGATGTTTGACTGCCCGTTTAGGCCCTATCCCAGTAGGATCAGGCCTAAACAGGCAGTCAGACATCCCTCGAGGGTTCCCAGATTGGAGAGGGTGCAGGCTGGGCTGAGGGACACACACTCCCATGCAGGAATTTTGTGCACTGGGCCTCTAGTATAATTCTATAATGCTGCTAAGAAAAAACAGCAGGTTAGAGATGTAGGTCTAACATACAAGTTCATTTCGTCTAACTAATCACAGCAAATAAAGCTGAAACATGTATTTGAGAGATTGTAAAACAGATCATTAATACTGAGTTCAGGTCAGATAAATACAATTGCAATGGTTTGTAACAGTGTTTGCAAAAGGTAAGTCTTGGCAATTATGCCATGTGATCTTAAACTGATTATTCCAAGCTTATGAAAAGGAGTCGTAAGCTAAAATAACTTGAAATAATTCTACATTTAATTCCCCTTTCCCTATCTTTGGTACCAAAATCAGAATTGAAGATTTCTAGATTGCATTTTCAGGGCAAGTAGAGAATTTTCTTACAATTTATAGGAAGAAATATGATGCATGCTTATTTAAATCACTCATTACACACAATCTATTTTAGGGTATTACTGCATCTTCTCTCATAATCTCACTGTTGTCTAGGCTTCTGTTCTCCATGCTTGGATTCCTTCCACTGATGGTCCTATGGAGTGGGGGTGTCTGGGAGGAACAGAAAGTTTATTCCTTACCCACAATGACTCTTCTACTCATTAGAATTATATTTGGATTAACACTTTCAAATTATTGCCATAGCTGGTTTGGCTCAGTGGATAGAGTGCTGGCCTGAGAACTGAAGGGTCCCAGGTTTGATTCTAGACAATGGTATGTACCTCGGTTGCAGGTTCCTTCCCGGCCTGGGCTCTGGCTGGGGTTCATAAAGGAGGCAACCAATCGATGTGCTTCTCTCACATTGATATTTCTGTCTTTTCCTCTCTCTTCCACTCTCTCTAAAAATCAATGGAAAAAATTTCCTCGTGTGGGATTAAAAATAAATAAATAATTTTTTAAAAACACCTTTCAAATTGTTATTTGTTGTTATATATATCTCGGTGGATAGAATGTGGGCCTGTGGACTGAAGCGTCCCAGGTTCGATTCCGGTCAAGGGCACATGCCTGGGTTGTGGGCTTAATCCCCAGTGGAGGGCATGCAGGAGGCAACCAATCAATGATTCTCTCTCATCATTGATGTTCCTATCTCTCCCTTTTCCTTCCTCTCTTTTGTTCAGTAATAAAGGGGAGCTCCACTCCAATCTGTTATAATTTTAAATGGAAGATCTTTATAAATATTGCAACACTAATAATCTGTGACTCTGAATTTAAAGCCAACACAATTGGAATAAAATCTATTGTGATATAAGTAAAGATATTCACATTTATTTAGTATTTAAGGACTTAGAGCAAAATTCATGTGAAATAGGCTGTGCAAAAAATGCTACATGTTAAACAAGAAATTACGAGGTGTCTGCAATTCCAACTATATGCATCAATAGCAGAATTCTTTTGTTGATTATGGGAATGGTTTTAAAGTCAAGGATTATCTTTTCTTTCTTTAAGAGAATCATCAGTGATCCCATGCCTATTGCAGATACACTTACCATTGAGGCCTTCAAATTATTTACTTGCTTTATTTTAATTGGGCATGCCAAGATCTCAAATATTCCAGTATTATTTTTTAAAAATCATGTTACAATTATTTTTGAGTTAGAACTTTCAATCAAAAGCTTACAATTCGCCCTAGCTCAGTGGATAGAATGTGGGCCTGTGGACTGAAGGGTCCCAGGTTCGATTCTGGTCAAGGGCACATGCCTGGGTTGTGGGCTTAATCCCCAGTGGAGGGCATGCAGGAGGCAACCAATCAATGATTCTCTCTCATCATTGATGTTTCTATGTCTCCCTTTTCCTTCCTCTCTGAAATCAATAAAAATATATTTAAAAAGATCTTACCATTGAATCAGAGAATTTTGTGAGGACCTAAAAACCTTATTTTACCTCCTAAGGCTTCAAAATCTCTGAAAAGAATAATTTTAAAGTTAAGATGCTCCTATAGAATTGGTGACTTACTGCTTGTCCATAATTCCTATATGACACAGAATGAAAACTAGACAACTCGATTATTGTTAAAATTACTGCAACAATTACAGTAATTATGCAGGTGATGTTCAAGATCAAAGAGACTGTAACCTGAAAAGAAGATTAGGGAAAATTTATTATAATCAGAACAAACACTTTGGTTACACAGTATGCTGAAAAAAATCATCTAGTTAAAACTTTGATCTAGTTTCTAAAGCTTTAGAAGTGTTGGTATGCTTGCCATTAGAGTAAAATATTTTTCTGGCTGACATAAAACTCAGTTAATCTGGAGAAAACACTAAAATATGATCACACCAATAAGCATAAATCTTTCATTTAAGGATAAACAATATTGTATGTTACAATCTTCTGAGTTAGTTGGAAGAAAGCCTTATAAGATATGATTTGAACAAAAGCAGTTCCACTGCAAAAAGGAAAAAAAAAAAAGTAAAAGATGGAAAAGAACTGCTTGTAGAAATAAGCCAAATAGGAATCAATAATTTTTAATGCTGGGTTTTAATTCTCTAGGAAAAATCCATAAATACCTTTGAATATCTGTACAATTATGTACAGGTTTTGTTTATCTATACAATCAGAGATAAGATGAGTTAATTTCTAAGGTATTGTTTAGCTATAAAATTTTCTCTTTCCAATATCTTTCCACCTACACCATAAATGGATCTTTATTCTAGACATATCTTCTATTTTGCTACAAGATACAATCCTGTTCCCAAACTGGATTAAGAAAATTGAATTTTTTAGGAGTATTATGTCTGTATATAAAGGCATTCAGTCCTATTACATTTTTCTAATAGTACAGTTTATGCACTTGAAAAAAAGGTAGAGTACAAATAAAAAACTCTATATTTAAATTTGGAAACCTATAATCATGTTTCTAACATATATAACATGTTTGTGTACGTTAAAATATGTACTTTTGGATTTTCACTTAATTCCTTCATTTATTTTACAGGTAGGGTAGATTCCTTCATTGTTTAGATACTATCTTTTCTTAAAACCTTTGTGACAAGTGACATCTAGGATACCCTAAACATTTCAACTTACCAGGCTAGGAGTTGGATGCTTTGCTACTTTTATTAAGACAGCTCCTGAAATGATAAACTGGATATAAAAACATATATTTATAAATATTCATTAATAATGCTCAGCAACTTAAAATGTATTTTTAACAAGTTCTCTTCTAAGTCAATTATGTTTATAATTCTAAGAGTAACAAATTATAAAAAAGGTTTAGTTGAAGGAGTGAGGACATATATAAATTGAAAGGCAATAGTAATAGTAGGGTCACTAATAACAGAAATATACAGGGCACAGTGGGTTGTGCCAAAAATGACTTAAGTGGCCCTGAATCAGGGACCAAACTTGTTTTTATCTGTGTATGCTTTCTAAACTCATTCAATTATGACTTCCAATGCTATTCTTCCTCATTAAATGATGCCACTAATTATAAATACTGTATACACACCCAGATATGAAAAAGTGGTCCATGAATCTATTCCAAATTGTGCTTCTTAAAAATATATATCTTAACTAAAACTATGACACTATTAAGGTAACAGCTGCTACTCATATTTTTGTCTTTTTCAAAAAGAGGTTCCTTTATTTCATACCAAGCCACTTTGTCTATTTCCCAGAAGTATAAAGTGATGCCATATTTTTTTAAGGTGGCCTGGACAATTCCCTTGATAGAGTCCTTTCATCTTATGTACTTTGTTTTAGTGACTTTGATGAAGATCCAAGTCAAAGGCTAATTTGTGGAAAAATAGTATTCATACTACACACCACATATAGAAAGGCCAAATACTAACTCCTCAAGGATAACTTAAATCTACACACTCAGCACTTTATTCTGTAGCAAAAGCCAAGATTTCCAAGGAGGTACACAGTGAAAGTAAGAGCTAATTCAGAATATAAAGTGAAAATATACTGTGAATTTTAAACTGTAATGCTATCTAATTTAAACTACCAAACCATATGCTTTACAAATTACCGTTAAAAGTTTATGACCTAAATAAGAAATTTTGCATTGGTTTAAATGGAATATAAATTTTAGATAATTTATTCTAGGAGCTAAATATGCTATTTTTATATGAATGATTGAACACTGAGGGATATGTATCATTTATCTGGATTTTGGTTTGGAAATTCACTGTTCTTCTATTGTTTTCCAATGCAGTGCTTTGACACTTGTGAACCAATGTATAAAGGCAGAGTATCTCCTAGACCTAGAGGCCGCTACTTCGGTTATAGCCTTCTCAAGTAGTGACCATCTTATCTCCAATAGTCCTTATACCATTGGTTGTAACCATGAGGTAAATGGTCTCCTTGCTCCTTATTGCTACTTCCAACCGTTCTCTCTCCTTCAGCTTTGAATCAAATCTCAGATTCTATGACCAACTATCCCTCTTGGTTAAAGTCATGTGTTGATCCCTTGGTTACTCTTCTCTTTCTAGGTAATTTTAATTCTTGTGTTTAAGTCTCTTTCTAACATATCTGAATCCTTTGTATTTTCAATACACACATATATAATCCTTTCTAATACACGGGCTTAAATTTATGTCCTTCAATCTTTTAACTCCATCCTATCTCAGCCACTCACTCTCATATCCATTCTCTTGCCCTTGTTTCTGCCAATAAGCGTAACATCTTTCAAATCTCAATTTCAAGTATCCTACTCTCACCATCAACTTCTATCTTTTTAGCTCATGCACTGTAGAATTATAATTCTAACAATCCTTTGACCCCATATAGATCTATAATCTGAGCCCCTCATCTCCCTGTTACATTTTCCCCTTCACTATCTTGAGTTCCATGGCAAACCTCGACACTCATTTATATGCACTCTCAGCTCTTTGCTCCTTTCTTGTTCAATCACAGTTGCATGCTTACATCACAATCCTGATTAAATTCAGTTCTTCTTAGTGCATGCCTGCACCTGTGCAGCCAATCATGGCCTAAGAAAGACAGACAACCATCTTGAGCCACCTCACTATAAGCTTAAGTGAGCCCTTACTACTGCATGAAAGTTAAAGTACTTTTCCATAATACACATGCACTCTCTCACTTTTCCTAGATGACTATTTCATGCCCTCTCTCCTCAAACAACCAATCCACTCTCCCATTGGCACTCTCAGCTCATGATTTTGCTTTCTAATTCAATGTGATATTTGAAGTCATTGGAAGAAAATTTCTATAACCTTCCAACATCCCATCTACCTACTTATCAAAATGCTTCTCCTATCTCTGTTCCTCTACCTTTTTCTCCTTTTACCTACCTTGACACTATTTACATTAAACATGGGTAATCCTTTGCTGTAGGCTCTGTCGTATGCATTGTAGGATGTTTATCAGCATCTGTGGTCTCTTCCTACTAGATGCATACCCCCAGCTGTGAAAACTAAAATTGTCTCCAGACATTACCAAATGTCCTCTGAGGGGCAAAATCATCTCTAGTTGAGAACCACTGCTAAAGATGAACTGTCCGTGCTCTTAGCCATTTGTGTACTAAAATTCATTATCTCTTGCTTACACAAGTACATGATTCTAATAATCCCTCTTCCCACCAATTATCTCATAGAAATTTTCTCTTCTGGTTCAGTTCCTTCAATAAAAGACATGATACTTCCAACTTGCTAAAACTAGCAAATCCTCTCTTGACACAAATTTTCGTTATACCACCTTACATCAAAGTCCTTAAAGGACTTGTCTGTGTTTACTGTCAATAACTCCTCATCTCCCCTTATTTTTTAAAACAACTCCAGGCAGGTTTTTGCCTCACTATTCTATTGAATCTACTTATCAGGTTTACTGCTGGCCTCCATATTGTTAATTCCGAAGGTCAGCCAGCCCTTATCTTACTTTATCTTTGTCTATTTCTTTGTTAACTTGGTTTCCAGGATGCCATACTCCAGAAGGCTATGTAGGAAACCACAGGAGAGTACAGTTAATGACAAATTTAGAAAATGTGTGAGTATAGATTCATTGTGTGGGGAAGCTAAGGTAATGACCCTAAATATAAAAATTAACCATGATAATGGATATTATGGTTAACATTCTTTCTCTTTCACATATCTAACAACAATCAAACCTATGGTTGTCATTGTATATTTACTCCTGTATCCATATCTCTCATAACAGCGCTGGTAAGTTAATAGTGTTCAAAAAATATTTGTTGAAAAAAGAATTTTATTTTTAATGAATTACCAGTCTTAGATTTTGTTACATAATTCTCCTGAAAACTTCATTTAGAAACTGCTCCCTATCTTCTATTAGTGGCATGCACATTATTTTCTGAATGATTAAATTATATAAATGCATTCTACTCACAAAAATTCCCCATAAAGTACATCCTACTCTGTACGTTAGAGGTTCATATGTCCCAAAGACTCCTCGAATCTGTCCCATATACAAAATCAATAGGAAATACCACATGAGAACATGAAAGATGCCAAGCAAAATCTGGATAGTCTGTGAGAAGAAAATACTATTAGTTCTGAAATCATGTAACTTATAACACAATTCCAATAACACTTTTACAAAAAAACAAAAGTAAAATAGCAATTCTACACTTAACCATGTATTTCTTGGATTGGTTCACCCAAAAAGAAAGCCCTAACTAGGAAATACTGAGGTTAACCAAATAAGAATCAGCCATACTTAGGAACAGATTGTTGTATTATAATTCTGGCCATTCCTCTCATAAGAAAGTTGACAATATGACTCTATTACTGGCTATTTACCCTATCTACCAAGAAATGGCATGAGAGGAGAATACTGAGGGTACTTGAGAGAAAATGTGTTTCCTAACTTAGTTGGATGCAGATAGCCACAAATTCAATATTTTATTGTTAATTAATAATTTATTAAGTATTAATCACTTTGAATCTTATAAAAGTTTGATACGTCTTTTTCTTCAAAGCATACTTGGTATGGATCTGTCACTAGTATGCCGGGGTGAGGTACACAGAGATACAAAGAATATCCAAAGCAGATTTACTTGTACAATGTCTTCCTATTGAATAGGGATGAGTTAGGTTAGGGGAGAACTGTTCCTCAACTTTAATTTGTAAGAATATAATTATAATCTCATTAAATAACTCCCAGTAAATTTATTTCTGAATTTATATGTAAACTAATACTTCATATTCTGAATTACATTTTTAATTATTCTTTAAATATTTCAGAGGGTATATTATTTTCATTTTATGTAAACTTTAATAGAAAGCTATTTAATGTTTAATTTTAATAGTTCCAGCTCTTTGTAAAGCAGGTACTCTATGAAACACATAGATGCAATTGGCTGGTACAAAAAAATACATTTTAGAGAAGTAGTTTGTTTGTTTTTTATAGAAAGACTACTTTTGGGGTGGGGGGTAACAATTTCATTGCATTTTGTAGATTTAGAATTTAAGATTTCCTCTGCATCAAATATGGAAGAATGGCATTATTTTTAGAAGTTCTTTGGATTGTATTGGGAGACAATCCTCTACTAGATCACAAAATTCTCAAGGGCCTGGACTTCAGTGTCTCACTGCTGTTATCAGCCTCTAATATGGTGCCCAGTGCAGAGCAGGCACCCAGAAATCACCTCTTGTATAAGCACATCAGTATCAAGAACATAAATTTCATGTGACTTTCCAACTGTTAAAAGGACTGACTAGGTTGAAAAGTAATGTCTCCTTTGATATGACTGGCAATTGTTCTATATAAAACTATGAAATTATATTATTATTATTATAAATTACATAATTTATTATTTTGCAACCACACCCCCATTTAGCCAAAGCTTATGACAAACTCTACAAGAAAACAAGGCTACTATTGTGTGGAAAATGACAAGATGGGCTTTCTTGTTTTTAAAATGGTCTTGGCCCTGGCCAGGTAGTTCAATGGATTAAAGCGTTATCCTGATATGCCAAGGTTTCAAGTTCAATGCCTGGTCAGGGCACATACAAGAATCAACCAATGAATGCATATATATGTGGAACAACAAACAGATGTTTCTCTCTCTCTCTCTCTCTCTCTCTCTCTCTCTCTCTCTCTCTCTCTCTCTCTCTCCATTCTCTTTTTAAAATCAATACATGTTTAAAAATGCTTCTTAACCTAAAAGCCAATGAATGGGTCCTAGGAAGACATAGTCCTCCCAGAGGAAAAAAAAAATGAGTGTGAAGGATCATGGTATATACATGAGTCTGAGAAGATTCAGAGCTTTATTCCTGTGTCTAAGGGATCTAGGACTCCAAAGAGGTTAAGAACCAGTCAGGTAGGAAACTTAAGACAGTGGATCTACACAGTAGTCAAATTCAAAGGAAAAGTTCATGTCCAGTAGAAAAGCTTTTTCCCCTTCAGATGTGAAAGAGCATGATCTTCATAATGCTTTGGTGTTTTTATTAAGGGAGCTAGATAAACTCTCTGTTTATAGCTAAAGAGACAGATTAATAATCATCCTACTGCATTGATATTAATTCAGTAATTAAAAGGGATCAGCAATAGATCTCTCTCACAGTTAAAAAAAATACACACACACTCTTTCTTTTATTATTCCTGTTTTGTATTGTATCTATTACTCTGTGTATGTTAATTTAGTCAGTATATTTATACCTAACAAATACTTGTTAATGAAGGGGCATGGTATCATTCAAAATTTGTAGAACACAGCATCAAACAAACAATTTTCACCCTTTTGACTTAACCAAATCTGACCCTTTCCAGATCCAAGAGTATTGCCTATTAAATTGAGGTAGTACATGATCTCAAATTTAGTCAAAGTGAAGTTGTACTTACCCCTAACACAAGTGTATCTGCTGTAGAGATTTTTGAACACACACATGGAGCCATATTAACAGCATTTCTTCTGGATGATTGTGTCTCTAATCTTTGGTGATATCTTTATTTGCACACTTCTACAAAATAATACAAAATGCACATACATACTTTGCTCAAAAAAATACTTCAGTTTGATTCTTTCTTTATTGTTTCACAACTACCACTGCCCAAACTCAGAAGCAATAGCTTTTCTTTCCATGCCTTCATTTTTAGCGGCATCCACTTGCATCCACCTGTTCTGAATAAGTCTCCATAACTGGAAAGCCTCTCTGTGACTAAAAGATATTGGTATATTTAAGATATTTTCTGTGAGTAGTAAACAGTGTCTCTGATGATAAAGTAGAAAGAACAACTAGAGAACAGTGTTAGAACATTTTCAGTAAAGCTTTTAACGCTCTAATCAACTGAGCTTCCTGGCCAGGGCCAAGACCATTTTTCCTGACAAATACCCCCCCACACACCTATATTCCTGCATTTCTCCCTGGTATTTAGATCTTCTTTACATTAAAATAAAAACCTGGCTAATAATTGCATCTTCTTAAGAGATTTTATCCTCTTGTGGATCAGAAATTATACTGTTCTACATTTTCTAACATGTTATATTATGTCAATAGCATGAGTAATGCCACTTAGCCAGGTAATAATCTGGTGGATTATCTTAAAACTTGAGCCTTTGTCCTTTCAAAAAGGAGGGAGTTTGACTAAATGACCTTTCATTCCCTGCACCCTTAAAAACTCATGGCTTGGTTATTTTAATGAGTCTTCAGTTTCTAAAACTGGTTTTCTGATGTTTCTTAATTCTATAAAGAATAGAGACAAAAAGAAAAACTAGGCAAGGACCCAACAACTAGTGATAGCAGAGAAACAGTATGTTATAGAATTTACATGGAAAGAGTAATGAGGGAAAGCCATATCTAGAATGCTATTTATTTCACTTTTTAGGTAAAAGGAAAATAATAAAAATAATAAGCCCTTTTTTTGTATCTGTAATCTCTATTAGGCCCCCACCAAAACCACCCAAAATGAGGGTTCGTTAAAATACTAAGAAAAAGAAGGATGTGTGTGTGTGTGTGTGTGTGTGTGTGTGTGTGTTTAAAACCCTCAGCTTAATATGATCTCATTCATTTGTGGAATATAATGAACAACATAAACGGATGAACAAAAATAGTTCCAGAGACATAAAAGCATCTAACAGACCATCAAACCTCAGAGGGAAGGAAGGGGAGGGTGAGGGGGGCGGGGGCTGTGGTAAGAGATCAACCAAAGGACTTGTATCCAAGCCTATGAGCATGACCAATGGACATAGACAATAGGGGGGTGGGGGCAGGTGCTGGGGGGAGGGCGGAGCAGGCAGGGAGAGGTCAGGGGTGGGGGCAAGGAGACATATGTAAAACTTTCAACAATAAAGAATTAAAAAACCAACAAACCCTCAGCTTCATTGATGAAAGGAGGAAACTAAGAAAAACTACAAGATATTCCTGGAATAAATGATGGTTAGGAACAACAACCAAAAACACCATTCTATGTGCAGCTACTGTACAACCCAGTTAAGTATCCCCTTTTGTATAAATACATGAAATTAATCATTTATTGCTTAGTAGTTTCTACAGAACAAGCCCCCCGTCTTTATTGCCGACCCTCTTAACAGTGCCTTACAAATTCTGGAACAGTCATAAGAGAGCTCATGTCTAGAAATCACTTGTCCATCTTTAGCATCTTTAGTAGCGATGCAACACCACTGTCTTCACATTCTTGAGCGGGGCATCTGAAGCCCTTCACGAACTGCTCCCTGCCCACCTTCTCAGCCTCAACCCGGCCACCCCCTCGGTTTCAGCCCTAAACAGCTCGGACAGTGTCCTTCTTTGGGGCCTCCTCTCCTGGTCCCCCAACCTTCTGAACATGCATGCCTCCTATCACAGTGTAATCTAACTTTTGGCTTTCAAGCGCTGGCTCCCAAGTTAGTGTGAGCTTCCGGAAGTCAAGGAATTCATTTCTGTATGTTCAGGGCCAGTCCTGGGCCGCAACCCAGAGACTCAGACTGCGTGAGCCCAACCTCTTGGGGGTGAGTGGGGGTTAGGGGGTGAAGCACCGAATTCTGTCTCCATGCCCCGTTATGGTCTTTAACACTTGAGAAATCCCATAAGCAAAACGACATCATTACCCCTCATTTTACTTGTTTAAGGTCCCAAGGATCGAGTGTCTCCCTCTCAGGCCCAGGCTATAAGGTGTTCTCCGCGCGGGCCTGGCTTAAGAGGCAGAGCTCAGCTCGCTGGCGCCCTCAGAGCCAGGCTGCCAGACCCTTCCCAGAGGTCATCACTTAGGTAGCAAGGAGCCCAGGACCAGCTGGCCCTCAGGCTCCTCACTCCCGCTGTTTGGGCCTCCAACGGCGGCGGGGCGGGCAGCGGCGTGGTCCTTGGGCGCCTGCGTGCCCACTCCTGCTGGGCGGGGCGGGAGAGCTTGTGCGCAGACTCCCTAGGGCCGGCTGGGCCATGCATTCTGACCCCGGCCAACCACCACTTGGGGATCTCTAGACGTGGCTTCTCCAAACATCCATTTCAGACGTTGGCCCTTCTGGCGCATTTCTTGTACACGCATCTGCGGCAAAGCGACCCACATCACCGGTAGCATTTTCTGCCCTCAACTATTGCCACAAATGCACTTTAGATTCGAAGGTGGAGATAAAAAGGCGAGTAGCTGAGGCAATGACTCACTTAAAAAAAAAAAGTAGCCAAATAAGGAAGTTGATGAATGGAATATTTAGCAAGACACCAGAATGACTTTTCCATCCACCTGCTGAGGTGAGTTTACCTTTCAGATTATACCTGGCATCAGTTTTCTATTTGATGTAGACAGTGGTTAAAACAATGTTTAGAAAGAGGTGAAGTGTTCTGACAATGGCTTGGAAACTCTGTGTGGTATCTGAGCTTGACTAGCAGCCTCTGGTGGCAAGCGGGGTCCAGAGAAGCAAGCCATTGTGATATGATGGTGACAGATTTTTACCACCAGATGTCCTCCATGGTTAATCTTTGCCTTTCTAAAATTTCATGCATGTTTGGGGCGATTACACTTTTATTCTCTTTCTGGGATGGTCTAAGAAAGAGAAACAAATAAATAAATGATAGGAACACCAGACTGTGACAAGTGAGTGCCGGGCAGAGAATTCGGATGAAGGGGGTGTGGGGGCGGTGTCTAAAGAGCAAGGTGAAACTGGGTGGTCAGAAAGAGCCTGTTTTGTGTTGTTGGTTTTTCTTGTTGTTTTTCCAAATTCTGAAATATTGTCTTTACAATTCAAAAGTAATATTTCAGAAGCTATTTAAAGTGATACTAGTTAAATTACTTTTTCTTAAGTATTTGGATTTCATAGAAGGAATTTAGAATAGTGGTCCTTAAACTGATGCATATTAGAATCACCGTGAGAAGTTTTTTTTTTTTTTTTAAAAAATTCTTATGCCCAAGCTGAAACCAGGACGACTGGTAGAATCTCTGGACTGGCACTCAAGGGTCAGGAGTGATTAAAAACTCCCCGGGTGATTCCAGTGAACAGTTATAACTGAAAACCAGCAGAATAACAATATCATATATCCTAGCTTCTTTTAATGCTAAAATGCCTGTGTAAAACTCATTTCAGCTTAAATCTACTCCTTGCATTCCCCCAGTCAGTGATACCCGTTTCCAAATTTGTCTATCTTAGAAATTTCCTAATGGTAAAATTTTCAAGAGGGCTTAGGAAAAAAGAAAGTGTTTAAAAGAATCTGTTGCCATTCCGCATTGGCAAACAAAAGGTCTGCAAATGATACATCCTGGATGCAGCTCAGCTTGCTATTTTGACAAGCACCTAATTCACGTTTACTTAAAAGAAAAAAAATGTATGTGCGTTTGTGTAATTTTTAATAAAGTTTTCTACCACCTTGTGACTTGGATTGTTCCTGTCATAAGCTTAGATTCATTGCAGCTGTTTCCTGCACAATGCAAAAACTTGTCATTTTACAAGTTTCATTTCCTGTAAAGATAAAAGCACAGAGAGTTGTGAATAGATCTCTGGGCAGCTCTTTTACTGAAGCTGGTGGAAAATGGCGTCAGAGTTATTGACACAGTGAGAGCTTTTTGCCACTTTGTGACCATCCCCTTCTCTGTTGCTTCATCTCATCTGGTTCCTAGAGTAATATCGCTCTCGTCATTGATGCTGCAGCCCGCAAATTTGTTTCTCTAGTATTGGCTGTAGTGGCTGTTCCTGTCAAAGCTGGGAAAATATTGGTTAGAACATCAAGAACATTGTAAAAGTCACACACAGTTGTCAGTGAGTTGTTAGAATGTCAGTAAGTTGGAAGTGATACAACAAACCCCAGCTCTTCAGTGAACGAGAGTGGCCAAACTTTGCAACATCCTCTTGACTAGTGACAGCAGATTGATGCATCTAAGTGATGTAAACAAAGGCAGGGATTTTTGTCTGTGTTGTTCACTCTGTTATACAGAGTGGGGCAAAAGTAGGTTTACAGTTGTTTGTATGACAAATAATGCAATAATTAACAAGAATAAACTTTTGCATGCTCACAACTGTAAGTCTACTTTTGCCCGACCCTGTATACTCATCACTCAGAACAGTACCAAGCCAAGGAAGGTGCTCACTACATATTTGGATTTATTACATGAATGTAGCCTTGCAACTATTTGTGCCAGCAGGTTTTACACTACCCACCATGCTAGATAATTCCGTGTTCTGCTTCTCACTCAAACCACTGAGTCATCTCTCTTTCCTTTTATGACCAAACCAGAGGCCCGATGCACAAAGATTCATGCAAGAATGGGCCTTCCTTCCCCTGGCTGCTGGCACTGCCTTCGCTCTGGCCGGAGCAACCTTTCCGCCTTCCCACGCTGCCCAGAGGCCCAGAGCGGCTGGGGTGGTGCGGAACGCCTGCGACACAAGCTTCCCACCCCACCCCCAGCCACTTGGCACCTGTATATGCAAATTAACCAGCCAGCTTTGTTTGGTTAATTTGCATACTCACTCCTGATTGGCTGGTGGGTGTCACGAAGCTACGGTCAATTAGCATGTCACTCTTTTATTAGGTAGATAGCCCCAAAGCAGAGTCTGTTTTCATAGCGCAAACACTTTCATGTCACATTTATTTTTCATTGAATTGCAGACTGTCTTCTTGCTTTAGTAGTTTTCTAAAATTGTTTCCCTTAATGCTGCCAGCTACTCCTAATTGCTCAATCCAATAACCTCTACTGGACTCTCATTCTTTGGAATTTCTTAACAACATTGCTTGCCTGCTTCCTTGCCCTTTGACACACTCATCCTTCTTTAGCTTCGAAGACAGACCACCCTCTAAGTCCCTCTCCTACTTTATTAGACATCCTCAATTTCATCTTCACTAACATCACTTTCTTGGACAAGTAAATGAGATCATTCCTTACAAAATGTCGCCTTCCCCTAGGAGTTGTAATTCATTCCCATAACTATCAATTTTAGGTGAATACTTCATGCAATTACATTTTCAATCCTGTTCTCTAATCTGATTTTAAAACTGTCATTTCCAGATATCTGCAATACACATCATAATGAATCTTAAATCCACTGTGTAAAATTATCTAAGCTCATGATCCAGTTCCCATGCTCCTCCTTTCCCAGCTTCCTCTCCTGCCCCACTCCCCATTATCCAAACTCAAAACTGAGAGATAGCTTTGATTTCTTTCTTTTTCCTTTTTTAAGTATTATAAAGCCCTTCACATCCATTAAGCCCAAAATATCTCTAAAATATGACCCTTTTCTTTCTTTTCTTTAATTCAGATCTAGTTTCTTGTTTACTCTTCCTGTCTCACTTATATTCTAGACTCACCCCCAACTTCCCCCCCCTTCCCACTGCCAGCCTGGTCGCCCCATGCAGCCTGCTCTTCAGTCATTTGGTCGTCCCTCACTAACCCCCCTGCCGACCAGGTCACCCCATGCAACCTGCTATTCAGTCATTACTGTTCCTGTGATGGCGTCCCAGACAATTTGCATATTCCTCTATTATAGTATAGATACCACACTGATTTATCTATTCATCAGTCAATACACTTTTGCGTTGTTTTACTTTGGGGCCATTATGGATAATGCTGCTAAGAATATTTGTAGAAAAGAATTTGTGTGATCATATATTTTCAATTTTCTTGAGTATATATACCTACTAGTAGGCTACTGGGTCTTATAGTAACTTATGTTTAGCTTTTTGAGAAACTGACAAACAATTTTTTCAAAGTAGCTAAAGCATCTTACAGTACCACTAGCAGTGTATGAGTGTTCCAATTTCTTCAAATCCTCACCAACAATCATTACTTTATTTTTTATTATAGCCATCCCCATGAGTGTGAAGTGGTATTTCATTGTGGTTTTGATATATGTTTCCCTAGTGACTTGAGCATTTTTCATGTGCTTATTGACCATTTGTACATTTGGAGAAATATATATTCAAAAATTTTGCCAAGTTTTTTTTAACTGGCTTATTTGTCTTTTTATTGTTGACCTGTAAACTTTCTTTATACATTCTGAATACTAGACCCTTATCAGATACATCATGTTCAAATATTTTCTCCCCTTCAATGGTTTTATTTTTACTTTCTTTATAGTGTCCTTTGACACACAAAGGTTTTTAATTTTGATGATATTCAATTTATTTTTTTCTTTCTTTGCTTATGATTTTGGTGTCATATCTAAAACATCATTGCCTAATCCAAGACTTCAAACTTTACACCATGTTTTCTTTTAAGAATTCTATAGTTTTAGCTCTTAGGTTTAGGCCTCTGACAGACTTTGACAAGGCTTGAAGTGTTAAGCCACATTTTGAATAATGAGAAGAGGAAATATGTTTTTTTTCTCAAGGTTTCTGCAGTTCCAAAAGTGATTTGCAAAAAAAAAAATAAAATGGAAATACCCTAAGTAACCAATTATAGAATGGTGAATTCTATCTTGATTTAATGGAGGGCTAAATTGCAACTAAAAATTATACTTATGAAAATTATATATCAATAAGGAAAATATTTATGAAAACACTAAGTATAAAAGCAGATTATATTATACAGTAACTATAGGTGGGTAAAATTCTGTATTACTATGAATGAGGGTGATAAATCACCCTGATTTGCCTGGGACTATCTGGGTTTTAGCACTGAAAGTGCTGCATCCCAGGAAACCCCTCAGTCTTGAACAAACTGGGGTGGTCAGTCACCCTATAATGAAAAAATTGCCCTAGGGGTAATTGGGGAGAAGGTCATAGCAAGGATATTCATTCTTCTTTAACAGACATTAACAGTGTCTCAGATTATAAGTGGTTATCTGAGGTGGATAAAAACTAATTATTTGAGATCATAAAATGGATAAAATAAATTTTTAAGGAAACCATGGATTTGGAAGGGGAACCTCATATGTATTTCAGAAATGGAGAAAATAAGAAATAAGAGATTTTTTTTAAGGTTTTTTTCTCTTTTTTTTTTCCATTGAGTCTAGCATTGCCATGCCCTCTTCCCTTTCCCCTAGTTCAATTCAGGAGTGCCTACCATATAATTCAGTCAAATTCTAGAGTGCTAAGAGTGAGGAACACATTATTAATGACCTGTCCCGTGAAAAGTTTCCTTGGGCAAGTGTATATGTAAGGATATACTGACATTAATAGTCAATATCCTGATACTTCATAATTCACACCCAGATTAGAGTTGTGTGATTATGAACTTAAGGCTTTAGGAGCCTCACATGGTCTGATGTTATAGGAATAAAGAAGACTTGGGGAAATACCATGTTGGAATCATCTATTGCAGATAAGAATACAAATATAGTTTTATTTATTTAAAGCTAATTTTGAGGACTTTACATAGAGAAATATCCTACCTCCTTTTTCTTTCTAATCAGAGGAAATATCTTCCATTGGTGGCCCCTAACAAAATGGAAATATCACAGGGAGTGGAAATTACATTGTCTATACACTTGCCAGAATCTGACAGCACTCAACATGTAGCAAATGCTCAAATGTCGTTGATAGATGATAGTGACCTTCCTCGGTTAAGATTCTTTCTTTATAGGGTACTAGTTTCTCTGAATATGAACAAGAATCAGTAAGTAGGATAGCTGTTGCCTGAGATTAGGCATTGTAACTATTTATATAATTTTTAAGCATGATCTTCTTTCTCACAATGTCTGTAGCACTTAGTCTGTAGCATTGATAACTCAGTATCTACATTATGTAATCTAACAAACCATTATACATCAATGATGTAAGTAGTTTTGAAAAGGTTGTGAATGTCTAAGTCTTTTTATCCCCACATGGTAAAATTTGATTTCTGACTCTTTTGTGTCTCTCTCAACACCTGTTTCGTGCTGGTCAGAGAGTAGGTGCTTGATAAAAAAACCTTTTGACTTCACTCTAGTAGTTTATGTGGGCATTGGGTAGGTAATTTGGTTATTTCAAACATTACAGGATTTGAGTAAGAAGATTTAGTAATGAAAAAGCCCCTCAAAATTACTAGCTGTAAATTACCTTTACTTAGTTACAAATTAGTTAGCCTTTTTGAATCATTTGTAAAATAGGGATAGGGATTCTTTTTTATCAGGGATGATCAAAAGCAATTATTTGATAAAATATTTTGTTGACTAGAAAATATTCTACAAATAAAATGTTGGTTATTATTTGAGATATGGCTACTCCTGGTATTATTCTTTCATTCTTTCTTCTCTTTTCTAAAGACTAAAAGTAGGTAAACAGTGCAGCCAAGAGCCTAGAGCAGGGGTTAGAGAAAGTTAAGACCAATAGAGACATGGCCATTTATAAGCTGTGCTGTTTGTACAAAGAAAGGATTGGGTGTTGGTCTCTCAGAGCCTCCCTGAAGGGCTATGGAGGCTCAGTGTGTATCAATGTCAGCCCCATAGAAAGATAGATGGGATCGGCTCCTTATTGCACCTCATTATTATTATTTTTGCTTTCCTTAAAACAGTGGTGCAAAGGGACTACACCCAAAATGTAGATGGGGTAGGAATTAGAGATAGTTTACGGATGGCATACAGCAGTCATTTATCTTTTTCATCAGGTGCAGAATCTTCCTGTTGAGAAGGGAAGAAATGGAAAACAAAACAAAACAACGCTAAAACACTACTGTGGCTACTACTTATCCAAGGCAAAGGCTGGTAAAAAATCACATTCTGCCTTTTTTAAATGTAAGAAAACTGCTCCAAACAAGAAACATTATAATGCAATCTGCTACAATAGCTATATTTCCTGAATGAGAGAGAGAGAGAGAGAGAGAGAATGCACATGCTCTGTGGTCACTCCATGCAAAGACCAGAGAGATATGTGGAGATACATGCAGAGTGTCTCAAGAAATGGGGGGGAATATATCTCTTGGAAGCTATGAACACTAATGCTTAGAAAAAGGAAACAGAAAATTAAAAAAGAAAAAAAGTTTAAGGGACACTATCATCTTCTATTGGTGAGGATTCCTGGTCTTGGGGAGGTTCTGGAAAGTTTACTTCTGTTTCTTCTTCTTCTTCTTGGACTGGAATAATTTCAATGTCTTCTTCATTTTTTGGTTGGGCAGATATTTCAGTCAACTCTACCACATCTTCTTTTATTTCAATTGCCTTTTCTTTTTTTTCTTCAGCTGACAGGAGAAGAACTACATCCTAGAACACAAAATTCAACAAACTTTTCTTGACTTTTATCATTGGCATATTTCTCAATAATCTCTACAAATATTTATCAAATAACTCCTTGTTTTTATGCTATTTATTTTATTTCCCATGTTCCTCCAAGTGCCAGGATTGGTTTCCTAGGTGCTCATATTCTTACCCAATCACTTATCAAGATTTATCCTCAATGCCAACAGTTTTTGCCCTCTTTCCAGGAATGATCACACAATATTTGGGAAAGAACATTGCAATAATAGAGGAATTTATATTTTTACTTTGATTTGCCTTTATTGGAGATAATTTTGGAAAAAATAATTTTTGGTCTCTAATCCTACTTTTCTCATCTGCAAAATGAAATAATTAGTGCTGATTCCTAAGTTCTGTACTAAATCTGACATTCTATGGTTCTGAAGCAGTTAATAATAGATATTTCCCAGTTGTGGAGCTTTTTTGAACCTATTGTTTTGGAAGAGGGATTAGAGGGAAGAAAAGGTGGTTGGGTGGAAGAAGGGAATACTGAGAAATCAAGTGGAAGAACTATTGTCTTTAATCAACCTTCAACCTTCAGCCATCTGCACATGACGTATGGAATCAAGTTGGATGCCTGAGTCAAGCAGAAGTCAAGGTTAGGAGGAGGGTGCATATACTATAGAACTGTTTCCTCTGTCTAACCTTTAGACTTATTTTAAGTTTCAAGACATTTTCTTTCATTATTGGTATTTTCTGCTTCCCAGTAAGATGCCAAGACCATTTTTCATGAAGCTCCCAGGCTCAAAGTCTCATTGGATCTTTTTTTTTTTTTTTTTGTAAGACACGATTTTCCTAGAGGGAGATTGAGGACAGAGTGGCTACTACTTACAGCTTTGGGTCTGGAGCAAAGTTTTTTCCATTCATTCTCAACAGTGCCAGCTGTCACAAGTTTCTGGAAGAAGGCAAAGATCAGCATCACTGCGAAAAGGCTCTGAAGAACAATGAAAAAATGAGGATGAAATGTAATAATAAAAAACATAAGAATAAGGTAAGTGCTCAGTAAATGACTGTTGACTAAAATTAAGTGATTAAAAAATAAATTCTTTAGGTGAATAATGACTATCTTTAAGAACTACAGTATGTTTGTAACCCTAAGCCTTAGCAACTCCTGACACAGAAAAAAATAGTTAATCCATGTTGCTGATAGAAAGTGAATAATAGTTGAAGAATCAATTCTATGTAGGAAAGAATAATTACTGAGTCACAAATTAATTGTATCCAGCTTTATTTAGGTGGTATCACACCAAGGAAACCTCTTCACATTTGGGATATGCACTTTCCCCCTTCAAACTCTACACTAAAAACTCCTTGAGGCAGCCCTAGCTGGTTTGCCTCAGTGGATAGAGTGTCAGCCTAGGAACTGAAGGGTCCCAGGTTTGTTTCTAGTCAAGGGCACATGCCTGGGTTGTGGGCTCAATCCCCAGTAGGAGGCATGCAGGAGGCAGCCAATCAATGATTCTCTGTCATCATTGATGTTTCTATCTCTCTCTCTTCCTCTCTGAAATCAATAAAAATATATTTAAAAACAAAAAACTCCTTGAGGCAAAAGCTATTCATAACAACGTAGGCAGTTCTTCAATGTTCATCTTAATAATAATAATGATAAATGTAAATATCATTAATAATATTAATGTTAAAACAAATACATGCATAGCACTTTCTGTGTACCAGACACTGTTTTAAATGTTTTGCATATATTGACTCATCCCTCAAAACAGGGATGTAAGTAAGTACTATTATCTTCTCCATTTCATAATTAAAACTGAGACAGAATGTGGTTAAAATTCTTGCCCAAAGGCATGAGGCAATAAACACCAGATGCTGACAATCTGGATCTAGAGTTGATGCTCATAATAAAAATGCCACACTTCCTCTCTGAAAAGGAATCATATTTCACACTTACCAAGAACACGGATCGAACTCTGTAACAATATTGTACATATAAAGAGGTTTTCTCAGTGGGGTTAGCTGGTTCACAGTTGTGTATGTTAATATATGGCACAGAAGCCTTAATAAAGTTCAGACTCTCCACTTTAAAAAAATGGGAAATTGTAATATTAAATATGTCCATGATCAAAAGAATTATCCCAGAAATGGCAGCAAAGAGGCTCATTGAGTTCATTATCATTTTCCCTTTGACCTGAAAAGAAAACATAAAGAGTCATTAATTGGGTTTGATTTCCATTTGGAGAATTTAACCTAAGAAGGTATTCCAGATCTCATTCCTCTGACTCACAGAGGTACTACTAAATCATCCTATACAATACCTCCCTCAGTTGTTTTTAGTTTTCTGTTACTGTAAAATAAAAACCTTCATCTCTCAATTTTGTGCCTTTCTCCATATTTCCCGTCTCATTTTATGCCATCACTATCCAATCAGTTTATCCAGGAAAAAAAGTAGGAGTAATCCTTTATTCTTATAAATTGTCCACTTGCACTTCTTTTCACTACCATTGTTACCATCCTAGTAGGTATTTAATAAATATTTATTGGGTAAATGAAAATAAATAGTATTCAGACTATATCTGTCTGTGTAAGAAGGTAGAAGGGAGAGAAAAAAGAAGGTTCTTCCACAAAAAAAGTGGGTATATATAGGGAAAGAGCAGATAGACCCTCTGAATCTGGACCACCAAGTGAAAACAAAGAACAGCAAGATTAATAACACCACCTTCTCCCTACTGACATCGATTGCAGTCAGCCATCTTTAGGGCTGATGTCTCTGGTAGCATAGGTAAGAAGATGTCAGTGGGAGTGTTCTAACTTGCAAGGATGATAAAAGGTCAAAACAGGAAAATATATGTGACAAGTACCATAAAGATATGAAATTATTGATGACTACTTTAAGACACACATATTTCATCCATGAAATGGCAAGTCAGTAGGACTGGCTGTATTTGGAGAATAAAACAACGTGACCTTCATAAACAGTTTCTCCCCCGCCCCCCGGCTCGCCGCCGACACACACACTCAAACTGAGTTTGTCAGACCACCTCTGGAGTAGAGCATTTCAGTTCACTCAGTTCCTCACTGACTTTGGAAGTGACTCAGTCAGTAATAGCTTACTAGGTGTAAAAAACAAATTGGGGAGGAAACCTGCTGGTGAGCTCTTGACCCATACAATATGGGAGCTCTTCCAGAGTGAAAGTGCCTCCGAAGCACTTTCCTGTATATTACTCCATTTCATCCTAATGACAATGACATATGGTAATAAGTACTATTATCTCCATTTACAGGTGAAAACTTAGAGGTACATGGAGATAAACTGAGCTCAAAATTACAGCTCAAAGTCAATTAGGACTTGAGTCAATCATAGCATTGATTAGATAGCTGTCCTAAATGGTGGCCTGAGAGAAATTTGTTAGTCTCACACAGCATTTATCAGTCATAAAATCATAAGCATGCTCTTCATCTGCCTTTACATTGTTTCCATGGATACATTTCAGGTAGATCTCATTTTCAAGTGTTTTTTTTTTTTTAAATAAAATCACAATAGCATTGTAGAGGATCTTTTGCTTTTTAGGGTTGAGAGAACTCAATGCTATTGTGATTCCAAAGGTCTTTAAGGGTATTTGTTTTCAACTGAGAAATCAAATATTCCTCTGATATGTGGGAGAGAAGAACATATGATTACTTGCCAAACTTTTCCTGGAGTTTGTCTTGGCTGCTGCCAGGAGTGATCCAGAAATGATGTACTGTGAAAAGAGAAGTGGTAGGTGGGGAAGGGTGTGAAGATGGGAGAATTGGCAGAGGGGAAGAGAAGCAGAGAGAGTGATTACTTTGTAACATTGAGAACTGGGTTGTAAAAAAAGCTATCCATGCTTTCAACCACTTTCACTAATCTACATAGCCATTTTTATTGGATTCATTTATTTTTCAGTGGTCATATTTCCCCTTTATTCAAGTTCAACTACATTCAATCCATGCCTCTTATTCAACCAACTGAAGAGCTGTGACTAGGAAAATAATAAAACCAAAGATGCCCTGCCAACGTTGCTCAGTGGTTAGAGTGTAGACCTGCTCACCAGAGGGTCTCAGGTTTGATCCCAGGTCAAGGGCATGTATCTGGGTTTCAGGTCTAATCCCTGCCCCCTGGTTCCAGTGCGTGTGGGTGGCAACCAATCATGGTGTCTGTCACAATGATGTTTCTCTCTCTCTCTCTTCCCTCCACCCCCTCCCTTCCACTGTCACTAAAAATCAATGGAAAAAAAGTATCTTCACTCCTCCGGTGAGGGTTAAAAAAATAATAATAATTTAAAAAAACACAAAGAAGCAGAATTCACATTTCCATATCAATTAGTAGTCAGACTATGGATATAAAAGTTTTGGTTTTATTTTTTAAAAAATTTTGTATGATTGCTCTTTGTAGTTCCCAATGATTTACATGACTGATGTTAATGAAGAATGAATCAGTGTAGGAAATATTTGGCCTGAATGTCATAGGCACCCCATTAAAATGTTGGCTGCTAAAGGAAGTGCTGATGATTATTTCTCATTTTCTTTTTCTACTATTCAAGCTGTAAAAATGGAGAAAATTCTTGTTCTAATCTATCTCCCCTTGTTCGGAAAATCTTGGGCTCATCTTGATCGTAGCAACTATTAAAATGTAATGGCGATATAAACACCACTGCCCCATACCACACCCAGACAGGCTTACAAGTTTGAAAAACATGTACATGAAACAGCCATAAGGAATGCTGCTCTCATGATAAGCTACAGAAGATTCATTTGGGATGGGACTAATTTCACCATGTGCAATAGTAACTAAACAGAATTGTAAGGAAGAAGGACCAGTTGGAAGTGGGATGGTCTTACCCCCGTTTGCTTTCCGAAACACCATGCTATATAGTCCAAATGTCTAGTGCTCCTCTGCCCGCCCAACTTGACTTTGGATAAGTCATGCTTTGAACACTCTTCCTTCCCTTTGCAGATTCATGTAGAATATCTTTCTCTGACTTCACATGAAGCATGATGACTAACTCTCAACAATGTCATTCCTTGACTCAATTTAGTCAAGTTTCTTTCCACCAAATTACTTTAATCAGACAAGCTATCTCCTACTCAACTTTCCTCAACACAGAACTAATCTGGCATATTCCTGTGGAGCCTTTTTAAAATTTTTGTCTGCATCACTCCCCAAATGGTTGTGAATTTTTACTCACCATAATGCCTCCCCAGAGAGGGTACCACACAGTTACACAGATAGGCACATAGACCTCCAGGTGGATTATCAGGAGACCACCAAGAGCAATGTGGAAGAACCCATTCATAATCTGGACAGCCTGTGGAGAAAATAGGAGCACTGGTGAGTGAATTTAAATCATCCTCAAGTAAGAAAGCAAAGGTAAGGCTGTAAGCCCTGGCTTGGGCCTGTGTAAAATGCCTAAAAGAAGTGGTGAAGATGCCAAGACCTATGTCTTGTTTGGATTCATTTTCTTCACCACCTGGGTGAAGAAGATGGGTCATTTCCAAGGCAGATATACCTAGGATGCTGGTGATGAACTGGGATGTCATATATAAGCCTCAAAATAAAAAAATCACTGTGATAACTTCTCTGTACATCTCTGATTTGACCCACCATTTCAGACATAAAGAACACCTCAGGTTAAATCAGATACCTTCAAATTGGATTGAATCCTGAACCTGGTCTATAGCATCTACTTCTATAATCCAGAGAATCCCTAGGATATGGAATAGAGGGTAACTGACTCACCCCCAAAGCCTTGGATTCCCTCATGAAGAAGCTTTGTGTGGGGCCAACCACAGGAGATACCTTCCTGGGAATGATTTTTTTAGCAGGTTGCATGGCAATAGGGCCTTTCATAGGATCTGCTGGGAAAGCTCCACTCATTGAATTTCTGGGTGTCGTCATTTCACCCTCAAAAATCCTAAAAATAAAACAAATAATAAAATGAGAAGAGAGAGAACAGGATTTCAGTAGTCTTTTATCTTGTGTCATTCGACCTGAATACTTTTTTTTTCAGTAGTTTTTTTCATGGGTGTCTTTGAGAGTAAACATGGCCTATTCCTTGTGACTTTGGATCTGAGGCAAGTCCTACTGGATTCGGACGAGGCATCTCAGGCAAGGACATATGGGCCCAGGGTTTGCTGCCAGTATTTTTGACAACTATGTTTGGGGCATAATTTATCTTTATAGAGAATACCATGCTCATATATCTGCATGTTCTGTTTGTCTCTCAGCCCTGGATGCTTTTCTTATGCTTTAGTATTGGAAAATGCATTTTGTATGGACTTGCCCTTATTCCTTTGCTTATTTGCTTTTGTCCATTGTGATGGACCAGAGGCATCATGACAGAATATGATGACGTCTGTCCTTGGAGTCAGGAAGGGCTGGTTCTAGTCTGCCCTCTACCACTAACTCTGTGATCTTGAGTTTATCACTTCAAGGAGGCTCTCTAAGGTTGTATGTAAGACCATGGCCTCCTGATTCAGATTGCCTATGTTTAAATCATGATTCTTCTTTTTGCTGTGAACCTTGGGCAAATTTTTAAAAAGTCTCTGGGCCCCAAGTTGAACTCTTGTTATGGAAGATAATAATAATTCTTTTCTCATAAGGTTGCTATAAGGTTTAAATGAGCTGATGGTCTGTGGATGGCTGGTGTCTTTTTACTCAGATGGAGCTAAATGTCAGATTCTCAGAGAAGCCTTCCCTGAACCCTCAATCAATGATTCAACCTGCTAGTTACTCTCTCCCACAACACCCCCATTATATTTGCTTGCTTGTTTATAAATTCCATCAAAGCAGAGATCTTGTTCTCTCTTATCCAGTATTTTAGTAGCTTCTTATAAATATGATTGAAGAAATAAATGTATGTAAGGTACTTATGTCTGAATAATTATTAGCTGGTTTTGTTGCTGTTCTTGTTTTTAGCATTATTACCTTTTGGGCATTAGTTTCTCTTGTTTCTATCTGAAAAATGAGCACAATACCCCTTTCACAGACATTTGTGAGAAGTAAGTTAACATGTGAAAGTGCCTAGTACATAGCGAGAAAGTAGTACATGCTAGTTGTTCTTAGAATTCATAATTTATTCATTTCTGAAGTTAGACAGTGATTATTAACAAGATCCTTCCCAGCTCTAATACTTCAAGCCTGCTCAGCCCTCTTTACCTGGGGCTTCCTTCTGGTATTCATTTGTTTATGTCAATTTCTTACATGAATTCTATTTGGTCTCTCCTGGGCCCTGGAAATCTCTCTTTCGGGACACATCTTTGTTCTTGTCTTTATTGACTGCAAGTTGTGTAAGGAGACTTGGAGACCAGGACTGTCCATCTTGCTTATCTTACTGAAGTCACACAGAGCCAGGCAACTACAGGTATGCCATGAGACAGGTAATTGGATGTCTTCTGGGCCTCACCTTTGTACCCACTTTATAGTGACAAAGAGATTTCACATCTCGCATCTCATTTGAGCCTCACAGAGTAGATTAGGGATAAGTCATTGTCTCTACTTTGTACAGAAGGTAGCAAGGGCATAGAAAAGTTAGGTAACTGTTCAAAGTTTCATGACTAATAGAGATTTAAAATGTGGATTTTAACCTCTACAATGAGGTACCTATGGTACCAGACTGTTTTGTCCCCTGTAGGGAATAGGAATTCAGTCTATTTTACTAATGAACCTCTTTCTTCTCCTTCAAATTGGGTGATTACAAATCAATTGAAGAAAGAATATCTGTCTGAGCTGAAGGGAAGAGAGGAGGATTTGACTGAATGCTTTGAACTTGATTTTGCTCATATGTGGTGTGGTCTTGGGGTTCTGCTTTGTACCAACCAAAAGGAATATATCAATGTAGCCCACTACGGAGTTTACAAACTGATTCTGGTCACCAGGCAGGATTTAAAGCTACTCAAGGGGAATCTCAGAAACATTCTGTTCATTTGACAAATGAGGAAATGGTGGCCCAGGGATGGGACATGCCTTGTTAAAGACCTTACACCCAGTGACCAAGCCAAACTGGAAGGTAGTCACCATGGCCCTGAGACTGGTGCTCTTTCTACCACACAACAAGCTAGACCACATACAGTTATTCACTGAGCACCTACTATGATCCAGGAATAGTGTATATGCATCTAGTTCCAACTCTCCCAACACATTCCTTACTAAATAGGCATTTTGTCTTTTTGCAGACATAGAAATAGAGGTTCAGAGAGGTTAATTTTCCCATGACAAGTGTGGAATGAGCTGGGAGGCACCACACTCCTCTCCAGAGGGCTCATTTTTAGTGAGGATGACTTAAAGAGCAAAAGTCATCAATTATCTAGATGATTGGGCTTCTGTTGTTTTTAATTTCCCCATATTTTTTCAATGGCCTAAGGTTGTATCTGTATTATTGGTGAGATAAACCATTTATGTAAGCAAGTTCTACTCAGGTTATGTCTGCAGTGGCTAATAGCAGTAATGACCATTAGGGAAAACTATATTTTTTCTATTAAAATAATGTCTTGTTATGGAAATTTCTACAAAGCTTTCAAAAATATTAAGATAAAAATGGTAGTAGATAAACAAAAGTATACCTGTTTCTATATGCTCCTTCATTTCTTATGCAAATATTCTTTCTTGTATATATACTTATGTGTGTGATTATATTAATTATATTATATTATATTATATTATATTATATTATATTATATTATATTATATTATATTATATTATATATCCATCACAGAAAGCCTCTAGTATAATATAATATAATATAATATAATATAATATAATATAATATAATATAATATTATATTATACTAGAGGCCCGGTGCATGAATTTGTGCACAGGTGGGGTCCTTCAGCCTGGCCTGCACCCTCTTGCAATAGAGGACCCCTCAGGGATATCGGAGAGCTGGTCTTGGCCCAATCCTCACAGGCCAGGCCAAGGGACCCCACTGGTGTGCAAATCCGTGCACCAGGCCTCTAGTATGCATATAAGATCTTTGGTTAATCTCTTCCTGACCTCCCCTCTTCCCTCTTCCCTCTCAGATTCATCAGTCTGTTCCATGTTTCCATGCCTGTGCATTGAGCATCTGCCCCCTGGTGGTCATTGCATGTCATAGCTACCGGTCGAATGGTTGAACGGTCACTTAGGCTTTTATATATATAGATTATATTATGCCAGGACATTATAGAGTGACTGGGTAATGAAAGCTTCATTCTATGGGAATATATAAAACTAGATCACATACTCCTAATGATATTGTAGATTCTTAAAGCTTTGCTTTATTTAAAAAATTGTTCATAATTACTTACATGGTGCCCTACATGGTTATGCCCAAAGACTCATTGGTACATTAATAACTCATAAGCAATGTGGGTTACTGACCACATTGGTCAAAATATGGTAATAATAGGGCCTTATTTTCTCTAAGCTATATTAAAATAGGACTCAGTTTACTAGACACTGCCCCATTTTATGGCAAATCTCTTTTGATTTTTAGAAGACACCACTGTTTCTCTCCACCCACTGAAGGGGAGCTCACAGCTTTCATGGGTTTTGGTTTGAGTTATGACTTTTAGGCCTAATAATTCCATCATTTACTGAGAAGTTCAAAACTTTTGTTACCTCAACTTCTCCCTTCCTTACCTCAACTTCCTCCTTTGCCACTCAAAATACTTTTGCATTTTTATCCTTTCTGGCCTCCTGTGTTACTTATCTCTTAGGAAGAATGTTCTTGCTTCCTTTCCCTCTGCCTGTGCATTTCAGCCCATCTCTATCCACCAAGACTTTAGTCCTTCAAGAAGTCAGTTGTTGCATCATCATTCTCACTGTTCTTAATGCCATGTAGCAGGAGCTAGTCTCAGCTCTGTTGCTTGCTACTTTTGTGATCTCTTGATTCAAAGTATTGTTTTGAGAACATGAGATACCTTGCAACTTATAAAATATTTAATATTTAAAGAAAATTGTAATCACCAGACATTTTTTTAAATATTAAAATGTGCTGTGGTGTCCCCCAATCCCAAAGCCCTTTCTTTAATATAGCGGTGTCCCCTGACACTGCCCAGTGCCCCTGTCCTTTACCCAAAGCTTCTTAAAACCTTATGGTTTCACTCTCTTCCTCCACTTCCTCTTCGCCTCCTCACTCATCAATGCTTCACAGCCAGTTGTAGGGGAATCACTCAACTGGAACTGTTCTCTTCAGGGACTGTGCTGCAGAGTCCCCAGCCTTTCCTCAGGCATCATCCCTCAGATTGCTTTATTTCTGTTTCCTCCATCACCCAGGCATAAAATGTTGGAGCCATCTGTCACTCGGCTCCTTTGTCTCCCACGTTCACTCAATGGCCAGGTCATCCTGTATGGGCCTCTGTAATGTACCTTATCTTGCAGGTGAACCTTTTTCTACTTCCACTATCACCTCATGCATTCAATTCTCATTTCCTCTCTTGGTTTAAGCACAAAAATCTTGCTTTTCTGCCTTCAATCTTTCTCTTTTCTAATGCACCCTCTCTTTTTTGTTGTTGTTGTTTTTGTTAATCCTCACCTGAGGATATTTTCCATTGATTTTTAGAGAAAGTGAAAAGAGAATGAAAGACAGAGAGAAACACATCCATTGGTTGCCTCCTGCATGAGGCTGACCAAGGCCCCAGGCCTGGGAGGATCGAACCTGGGACCCTTTGCTCCACAGGCTGACGCTGTATCCACTGAGCCAAACTGGCTAGGGCTACCCTCCCTCTTTCTGTGATGGATTTGAAGCAGGATTTGGGGCTCATTTTGATGATCCAATGCCCTAAATTACTACTTAGGTCATGCTCTTCCTGAGCTTGAACTCTCTCTCCAATCAGTCATTGCCTGTGAAGAATCCCTTCACAGTTCAGCTCTACCTAACTTCTTAAGCTCCATCCCATTGTTTCCCACTGTGCCCCACCGGAGCCAGAGCCGCTGGTCTGGACAAGCCTCTTGCTTTCTCCTCTCAATCCTCTCCTTTGTGAAATGCTCCTCCTGCCCCTGCATTTTCAGTCAAATTCCCCATGAGACACGCACATGACCAGAGGTTGTTCCTGCCCTTCTCACCGATGGCAGCAACTTCTCTTTCAAAGTCACAGCTATTTGCATTGCTTACTATTTTCTTTCTATTTCATATTGTAGCTTCTCTAATGGGATATAAATTCTGCAAGGAAATTTCATACTAGGATTACACAGAGAACTCATTTTCTCCATATTATGAAGTCAGTAAACGTTAGAATGAACATTAAACTGAACTGCCTCTTCAGAGCAGGTTTACAAAATGCACAGGACCTTGGACAAAAAAGAGATCTGATCAGTGAGATCAAGCTATCTTATGGGAAACAGGGAAAGGAGTGATATTATATACTGTTTTTAGAAAATAGATATGACATGGTTAAATTTTATTTTTGTCCCCCTTCAGTAGAGCTTCCTCTCATCTCCAGTGCCCACTTTTATTCTAAGCTTTTGTGATGGATTTGAGTCAGGATTTGAAGTTCATTTTGGTGTCCACCAAGCCCCTCCAGAAATGTTAGCCTGTGAGGCTTAGTAACATCTAAGGATATTTCCATTCAGCGGGATATCTTTTGAGGGGAAAAAATTAAAGTAAGGGGAATAGAGTTATTTTCATTATAGCCACAACTGGTTACTTTCTTGTTTCGTACCACGCAACTGGTTCTAAGAGCTTCAGATTTTAGCTCATTTAATCTTTATAATGCAATTGGTGTTACTATTGCCACAATTTTATAGAAGAGGGAACTGAGAACACAGAGGCTTAGTAACTTGGCCTGAGGTTATGTGGCTTGTAAGTGGTAGAGTGCAGGTCTGAGCCCAGCAGGTTGGCAATTGTGTTTTAATCTACATGCTGCAATCTGACTCAAAGTTGATCTCCCAGAATTGAGAAAGAGAGGGAGGGAGGGAGGGAGGGAGGGAGGGGGAGAGAGAGAGAGAGAGAGAGAGAGAGAGAGAGAGAGAGAGAGAGAAATATTAAGAGTGGGTGGGCAGAAAGCTTTGATATTACCCCTACTCAAATCATGACACTATCAGAAAACCTGACCAGGAAAGCCCTAGAATTAAAGCCAAAAATCTCCAGTCTCCAAAACTATCCTATACCTTCCCCATCACTCCCTTTTAGTCATTGAAACAAAGTAAATTGATTCCTTACCTGAGTCTCCAAGACCTTAGAGCTCAAGGGCTGATTTGATGCTTGCTGCTGAGTTCACTTGACTGCTACTTTCTCAAGTGCACAGGGGTGAGTGAGATAGGCCAGACCTAGGATTGCTGATAGATACCAGGTGACAGGAAATCAGTGGCTTCTGCTACCTTGGACATCACCCCAATTACTTTGGTTTAATACACACTTATCAGAGCTGAAGGACATAGAAAAAAGTTTTTGCCTTACCAGAAGGTTTCACTTCTTGAAAAGGACCCCAGGGGACTGCATGGCGTACTTTGCACAACCTTAATTAGAAGAACTTTGCAGCCCCCACCCTGTAAGCAGGTGTGGATATTGGGTCCCCAAGGGCAGGAAGGGCTCTAGAAATTTTGCAAAGATGGGCTGTGAACACTTTTAACTTTTTACTTCACTTTTAGGAGTGGGTAGGTGGGAAGGAGGCATCCATGCAGAGAGAATTAAGAATCATTAAGCCCTTACACATGAGAGATTCTGTGTATCTGTCTCCAAATATTGTCTCATTGGCCCACAGTTAGGGTTCTAGTGGGACCACATGTGTCTTGTGTCGGATTTAGTAGAAATGGCCTAAAAATATACTCTGGTGCTGTAGACCACATCCCCAAAAGCTTGAGACAAGAGTTTCATGTTTGGGGTTATAAATTGAAATAGTACTTTTACCTGCAAACCTACCTTTTCCTCCACCTACCTTTTCCTCCATCTGTTTAGTTCCCTTGTGTCCCCTCTCTTTTAATTCTGGGCTGGAGCTGAGGCTATCAAGCCCAGTGCCAGATCAAATGAGGGAATGGAGGAAGCTGGTAGCCAGGAGAGTGCAAACATTTAAGAGATTAATCAAAAAAAGTTTTGCCCCAAAATACTGAACCCCCTACGCCCACTATAATACAGCCTCTACAGTAGTCTCCTCTTATTTGTGGTTTCATTTTCAGGGGTTTTAGTTACCCACAGTCAATTGTGGTCTGAAAATATTAAATGAAAAAGTTCAGAAATAAACAATTCATATTTTTAAATTGTGTGTCATTCTGAGTAGTGTGATAAAATCTTATGCTGTCCTGCTCTGGCTCACCCCAGACATGAATCATCCCTTTGTCCAGCATCTCCACACTGTATATACTTCTTCCCAGTGGTCACTTAGTAGCTGTCTAGGTTAAGAGATCAACTGTGGTGGTATCTCAGTGCTTGTGTTCAAGTAACTCTTATTTTACTTAATAATGGCTCCAAATCGCAAGAGTAGGGATCCTAGCAACTTGGATATAACAAAGAGAGGCTGTGAAGTGTTATGTATGTGTAGGAAAAAATATAATACATATAGGCTTCAGTACTGTCTGTGGTTTCAGGCATCAACTGGGGGTCTTAAAATAGATTGCCTATGGATAATTAGGACTATTGTATTTCACATGTTGGATTTTTCATTATTTTTTAAATTTCCTTCCCCATTGCCTTATTTAATTAGAGACCCAGGGTTGTAGTTAGGTAATTGTTGCCTATTCTAAAGGGCTGAAATACACTGAGTGGCCAGATTATTATGATCTCTGAATGCACAATAATCTGGCCACTCAGTGTATATCCTATATAATAAAAGGCTAATATGCAAATTGTCTCCTCAACCAGGAGTTTGACCAGCAGGCAGGCCGGCCAACTGCCCATGTCCCCTCTCCCTGGCCAGGCTGGCCAGACCCCACACATGCACGAATTCAGTGTATGGTAGCTCTATTGCCAAATCTAAGGTTAATTCATATTTAATCTCTTATTTTCTCTTTTCTTCTCTCCTCTTTTTCTCCCTTTGCCTCTCTTTTCTTTAGGGTGGTTTGGAATCAAAGGGTTAAAACCAATGATTAATAGTAGGTCTGGAGAGGCTGTTTTTGATGCAACATGTAAGAAAATGCCACCTCATTTGTTTCATTTTTCCCTTATTTCCCTTGCATTTGGGATTAATCTTATTAACCAATGTCACTCCAATAAATTTATTTTTAAAAAATTAAAAATGTTATCTCCCTACCCAGGAGTAGTTCATCAGTGGACTAGGCTACCACTTGAATGGAGAACTTGTTGTCATCAAGTATACACAGGTAAGCCATGCAGTCACCTCTTATAAAAGCCGTAGGGAGGAGAGGAGTGGAAGCATAAGCTTTGCCACCCATCCATTCAATATTCTGGTTATGGATCTATGAGCATCTGCTTAAGTGCTTGAGTGATTGGTGACAGGGACAGTAATTTCATAGGGTCTGAGTTGTGGATGACTGTGAGGCCTGAGGTTTGGGTCCAGGATGTTGCGTGGCTATAGGGATGTGCCTTCATTTCAGTGAGCATGGTAGCAGGGTCAGACTTGGCAAATATCTGGCATCAGTAAGGCTCAAATTGGGTTTGCACACCTGATTCTTCATATCCTTGTCTCTGTGTAGGCCCTGCTTTTCCCAACTCTTCCTTGGAAAGTTGCTACTCTGTTTTTTGGTGTGTGTTTTTCAAACTTAGGTGCCTACAAGTGTGATTGCTCCTAAATAAACTTGAATTTGAACTTATATAAACTTTCACTTAGCCTTTGCCAGTTTGGCTAGATTGACCTTTAGGTGCTTAAATGTGTTGACATCCCACTACAGTTTGGGTTTGTCAGTAGCACTTAATTTTCCCATTTTTTTTCTTTGTTATGTTTGAAGATGTTTTATGAGATCAATTATACATTTAAAATTTTTTTATCTGAAGTAAACCTCTCGTCATTACCTAGTGGCCTCCTTACTTCCATATAATGATCTCTTTCTTGAACTCTGCACAGAATTTTATCAATTCCACTTTTATTTAGTCAGCATTTGCCTGATAGGAATTCTTCTTCCTTTTATTCTCTCCACCTCCTAATACCCCTATTTATTTTTATCCTGGAAACATTTGCCTCTCTTATGAAAAGTACATTTCACAATGTAGTTTCTACATTTCACAATGCCATTACGATGTACTGTCCTCATTATTTGTAGGCTTTGACTTGTGTGTCCCTTGCAAGCAGCAATTTCATAGGGTCTTATTGCCTTGCTCTCTGCAGTGCTGTGAAAGATGTCACCACTTGGGTACTGCCTCCCATGTCGGTGATCATCAGCCCTCGCCACTCTCAGGAAGCATTGGTACCAGAACTACCTGGTGCTGGAGGGTACGGTTTCAGAGAATTGGTTAGGAAGATTCAGGGTCCCTCAGAAGTGAAACCTAAGACCTTACTATAAATACTTTTTTAAATTACATTTATGGGGGTAACATTGGTTAAGATTACATAGGTTTCAAGTGTACAATTCTATGGTACATCATCTGTGTTTTGCTTTGGGTGCCCTTCACCCAAAGTCAGATCTTCTTCCATCACCATATACACTGAGTGGCCAGATTATTATGATCTCTGAACGCATAAAAATCTGGCCACTCAGTGTATATCCTATATAATAAAAGGCTAATGTGCAAATTGTCCCCTCGACCAGGAGTTTGACCAGCAGGCAGGCCGGCCAACTGCCCATGTCCCCTAACCCTGGCCAGGCTGGCCGGACCCCACCCATGCACGAATTCATGCACCGGACCTCTAATACACACACACACACACACACACACACACACACACACACACACACACACACACAGAGTGGCCAGATTATTATGCGTTCAGAGATCATAATAATCTGGCCACTCAGTGTATTTGTCGCCTTTTACCTTTTACACCCCCCCTCCCCACCCTACCAAGTTGCAAATAGAACTTGGTTACAGGTTGGAAAGTCCCAATGTTATACTTATAAATAATTAAAACTCAGGAAAATGTAAATTTGAGTACTTAAGAGCTTTGTAGTTTACGAGGTCCTCTTTCTGTCCTGGGGGACTACTTTACATTTTTGACAGTTAGGAAAGTTACATCAGTTGAATACCTATTTATATGCCAAGCGTTGTCCATATAAGACTATAATTTGATTCTGTTTTATAATCAGTGGAAATGAATGTTCAGGAAGTGGGGGAAACTGACCCATAGTCATGAGTAAGTGATAAAATGTGATTTTGGAAAGCAAGAAAACCTCAATTATAAATTTAAACGAAAATGTACCATTTCCTAAGTGATTTTTAAGTCCCAGGCACTGATAAAACCAGTTTACATGGTTCACTTAAGCCTCATGGAAACCCACCATGGAGGTATTATTGCATTTTAATCTAGAAATTTAAAGCTTATGAAGGTTAATTTGTTCAAGTCAATTAGCTGTAAATTGCAAAACTGACATTTAAAACTAGGTCTGACTTAAAAGCCCTGACCATGAAGTGAAAGCTTTTCACCCTTAAATATATCTCAAACCTCACACATCTGAACCTCACTCAGCTGCCACCAAATATTTTTTATCAGAACCTCACTCCACTGGAAATAAATATTTTAAAATAAATATTTAAAAAAACATATTTTTCATCAGAACTTCATTTCCCCATCCCCTGCCTTCATATATGTACCTGTCTTCATTTCCCCATCCCCTGCCTTCATATATGTACCTATAGGCTGATCTCCTTCCAGCTCACAGCAGAAATGAAAGCCAGATAGTTTCTTTCTTTGAATATGCCAAGTACTTTTATGCCAATAGAAGCATAGGACAATGGGGTTTGTAGTTGGAGATCTTGCTTCAAATCCTGGTTCTAATTCCCCTTTGTGGTCTCAGAAAAGTTAACCATGTTGAGTTTCAGTTTTCATGTCTGTGACATAGGTCATTCAAACCTCTCAGGGGGCTGTCATGACAATTAAATGAGATGGCAGAAGTAAGAGCTCTAATACTGAACAGGTAGTCCATCAGTGGACACAGTATAAGGCAGCTGTCCTTAAAGTGTGGTCTGGGGAACTTCTGGAGTCCTTGAGGCACTTTTAGAGGGGTTGGGGACCTATGAACTCAAAACAAAATTTCATAATAATACTAAGACCTATTTACCCCTTTCCATGAGTTTGCAGTGGTATTCTCCACACCCCACAGAAGATAAGATGTCACAATAGGTTGAATTCAAAAGAAGTTAAGAGAATCTGCTCATCTCCCATTAAGATAAAGAGAAATGGTGGTTCCTAACCTTTGCATTGGAGTCACCTGGAGATCTTTGAAAAATATTGGTGCCCAGCTCTCATCAAATTCTGATTTTATTGGTATGTGGTAGTATGTGGTGCATTGGGTTTATAAAAGTTCTTCAGGTGATATGAATAGACAGTAAAATTACATGGGGATTTGTTTTTCACTGGGCATAAAGTTTCTTTTTTATGAGAATGAGTAAATTTTAGGAATCTTCTTTATAATAGGGCACTTAAAGTTAATAATATGGTATTGTGCACTGTATAATATTCTGAGGACAAATTTCATGTTGTGTTCATACCAAAAACAAAAGCAAAATAAAAACTTAACAAAAGAATACAAGGAAATTTTTGGAGGTGATGGATGTGTTTAGTATCTTGGTTATGGTGATGATATTGGGAGTATGCATACATTATATGTACAATTTTTTGTATACAAACTATGACTCAATAAAGCTAAAAAAAAACGAGAAAAGAAAAGAATGTTAAGTAACCTATAAAAAGAGATTTGCAAAACTTTTTATCAGTGCCACTCTCCACACTATTTCTTTTTCTATTTTGAAAAATATAGTTATGTTAATAAAAGGTTTATTTGTAGAATTATGTAATGAGTCTTCAATAGTTTTTTAAAGTATGAGGGGTTCTGAAACCAAAAGTTTCAAAGATGTTGGTATATGTATTAAGACCTTGGGCCCTGGAGACACACTGTCTGTTGATATCATGGTTCTGCCCTTGCAACTGACCTTGGGTACATAACTTACCTTCTCTGTGCACCAGCTTCCTTGTCCATAAAATGAGTTTCATAATCAAATTTGCCTCTTAGAATTTTTTGTGAGATTAAATGAGTCATATACATAAAAAACAACATATAGTGCTTGGAACATTGTACTGCCTTTTACCAATATTTTCCCTCATTATTATTACTACTAGAAGCCCGGTGCATGAAATTCGTGCACGGCGGGGGGTTGTCCCTCAGCCCAGCCTGTACCCTCTCCAATCTGGGACTCCTGGAGGGATGTCCGACTGCCCGTTTAGGCCTGATCCTGGTGGGATCAGGCCTAAACGGGCAGTCGGACATCCCTCTCACAATCCAGGACTGCTGGCTCCCAACTGCTTGCCTGCCTGCCTTCCTGATTGCCCCTAACCGCTTCTGCCTGCCAGCCTGATCACCCCCTAACCACTCCACTGCCAGCCTGGTTGATGCTTAACTGCTCCCCTGCCAGCCTGTTTGCCCCCAACTCCCCTCCTCTGCCAGCCTGGTCACCCCTAACTGCCCTCTCCTGCAGGGTTGATCACCTCCAACTGCCCTCCCTTTCAAGCCTGGTCCCTCTCAACTGCCCTCCCTTGCAGGCCTGGTCCCTCACAACTGCCCTCCCTTGCAGGCCGGTTGCCTCCCAACTGCCCTTCCCTGCTGGCCATCTTGTAGTGGCCATCTTGTGTCCACATGGGGGCAGGATCTTTGACCACATGGGGGCAGCTATATTGTGTGTTGCAGTGATGATCAATCTGTATATTACTCTTTTATTAGATATGATAGAGGCCTGGTGCACGGGTGGGGGCCAGCTGGTTTGCCCTGAAGGGTGTCCCGGATCAGGGTGGGGTTCCCTTGGGGCGTGGGGCGGCCTGAGCGAGGGGCCTGTGGTGGTTTGCAGGCCGGCCACGCCCCCTGGCAACCCAAGCAGAGACCTGGTATCTGGAATTTATTTTCCTTCTACAATTGAAACTTTGTAGCCTGGAGCGGAGCCAAGCCTCCTGCAACCATTTCTGTGGCAGTTAATTCACCTTCTACAATTGAAACTTTGTAGCCTTAAGTGGGTGAGCCTGGCCAGGGTGTGCGGAAAGCTTTGCTTCCCCTGTTGCCGCCGGCAACCCTGGCCTGCTCTCTCAAGTTCCATTCTGCCGCCATTTGTTTGAATTTGTTTACCTTCTATAATTGAAACTTTGTAGCTTGAGTGGAGGCTTGGGCCTGCAACGGCTATTGGAAAGCTTGGCTTCCTCTGTTACCTGGGAAACCTTGCTCTCTCTGGCTGTAGCCATCTTGGATGGGGGTTAATTTGCATACTCGCCCTGATTGGCTGGTGGGCGTGGCTTGGCTGGTGGGTGTGGCTTATGTAGCGGAGTGATGGTTAATTTGCATATTACCATTTTATTAGAGAGGATTGTAGTTGTTATAAGTTGATAATATTGATACTGCATGATCAATGTAAAATTTGTGGGCCAAGACATTCTTCCCATAACTCATCTGTCTACAGGACAATAGGGTAGGAGCCTCTTGGAGACAGAGCCTCCTGGTGAAATCAGTAGGACTTGGTCACTGCACACCCTGGACTTTGATTCCTTTATCTATTTGTTGCAGCAGCAACACCACACTGCTTCAGTGAATGCATGACTGACAGAGGAGGTAACACCAAAGTGACCATGTGATTCTGGGAGAGGAGGAAATGACATTTCAAAGAGGCGGATGTATTTTATGAGTCAAAATTTTCCCCAGCCCCATTCTCCTGAGTCCCTCCCCTTTGCTTCAAAGAGTTGCCAGCTTTAACATCCTACGTTCCTTTTGGCTGTTCCTCACAAATATAATTAATCTCTCCATGATATTATCTCACTTCTTTATTTGCACAGTGATTTTCAACACCATTCCTCACAATCACAGCAGTCAAAGGATCTGCTAAAAATTGAGTAAAACATAGCAATGAGTAGTTCAATAGTGCTGAAGGCTACCAGCATAATCAAAATTCCCTGTAACAGAAGAAAAAAATAAAAGAATCATGGTATTAGCACAATAATGGTTTTTCAGATGATAATGAGGTAACAATGCCCAGATAAGAAAGTTTCCCCACATATCAAAGGTAGCTAATGCTTACAAAGCAAATTAGTAGAGGCTCGTTGCAATATACAGATATTTTAGTACAGTACTACATAGCACAGCACAGTGTGGTACCCTACAGCAGAGCACAAAATTGCACAGGCCTTCATTTCTTTCTTCTTCAATGCACTTAGACTGGAATCAGATTCCATACGGGCAACATTGGCAAATTTTCTCAAGGTATAAGTAGCTTTATTGCTCTTTGGTATTCCATTGACAGATTTCAGATTAAGCTTTCATCTAAAAAATTGATCTAGGTGATCCAGGTGATTTAGCAGCGTTTCAGGGCTTTTAAATTGTTTTAAAAAGTGTGGGGGTTTTTTAATGTAGCATTTTTCTTTGTTTCTAGACTAGGTTCAATTCACACATCCCATTTTACTATTACCAAAATTAATCTATTCTCTTCTCCCCTGTTTTCTGTGGTTCTACTACATTCTGTTCCTTCGAATCTTCCATATGAAAAATTATGGATCCCCTTCTATTAGGATTCCCTTTTCCTTAGATGATTAGTTTTCAAATTTCTCAGCAATTTTTTATGGATCTTATTGGCTATTTTCTCTCTCCATGAAGATTCATATCTTTTACGTGCCTTTACACTAAGTTCAGAAAAGCAGAAATAAATGCCTGTTTTAAATCTATATTGTTTTATCAGAAACCCAGTCTAAATATTAAAACCAAAACCATAAAAACGCTCCACTCATGATTCTAATGTACATCCAGGGCTATAACTACTACCATACTGCTATACTTGCTTTTTCTTCTAATATATCACTTTTTTATATATTATTCTCATTGATGTATATGTTTTATCTTCTGTACTCATCTGTGAATTTCTCAAGTTGGGGGTAATAATACATTTATTGTTCTATTCTACAATGCCTGGTTGAATGCCTATTAGATGCTATGATTTCTGTACATGTTTGTGAGTTAAATAATACATTTGTCTGCAACATTATTTGGATGATGCTGATTAGGTTCTAATAAACCTTTATGATTAAACACATTACTCCTCACCCTAAAAATGCAGCATACTTACAATGAATAGGGTGTTAACAGCCTTACACTCACTAACTTCTCCAGAATAGCCACAAAGGTAGTTTTGATCTAGAATGAAACCAAATACAAGGAGAATGATTCCAGCTGTTGCTGCCAGGACACTAAAACAATTCATTGTTTGGCTCATCCTCATCTGAAAGAGAGTAAAAACATAACACAATTACCAGGCTCCATCTGAGTCTATAGACAAAACAATGGGTGAGGAGACTGGGCAGCAGGATTTTGGTCTCAGCACTACAATGCCATGAAGCAGCCATATCATCTTATGAATGTCCCTTCACCTAACTGGGCTTCAGGTCCTCATCTACAGAATAAGGGGAACCAGTGAACTTTTAATAACCCTTCCATCCCCCATAATCTGTGCCTAATTTAAATCCTATTTAATTAGGGGGAGGGGTACACACTGGACAATAAAAGTTCTTAGAGATAGCCACATTGAATTTTGATGCTCTGGTCAAAGTTATAACTTATTTATGACTCTGTTTAATACATACTATATTTAATATACATATATATTTAACATATACTAGTACACTGTATACTATATATTATATATATATTTAACACACACACACACACACATATATATATATATATATATATATATATATATATATATATATATATATATATACATATACATATATACATATATATACTTGCAATTTTTTTTCTTACCAAAACTGCAAATCTATAGGTGGCATTCTTTGCTGAAAATAATTTATTGGCTTATTAATATCTCATAGCTTTGATTCTCTGAGAAAAGTAAAATTATGCTGCTTATAGTTTATCTGTAAGTTAAAGATTTGCATTCATTAACACTTATTATTTATTTTCTGATTCTGCATATCAGGTTAAATTATGTCATTTACATAGTGTGCTTATCATATAAGTGTCAAATGACTGCCTGTCAAAGTGTCTGGCATGCAGTAGGCACCAGAAATACTTATGTTGGCCCACAGGCTGAAGGGTCTTGAGTTCGATTCTGGTCAAGGGCACGCACTTCGGTTGCAGGCTGGGGAGCATGCAGGAGGCAACCAATCAATGTGAGAGGGTTCTCTCTATCTGTCTCTCCCCCTCCCTTCCACTCTCTCTAAAATCACTCTCTCTAAAAATCAATAGAAAAATACCTTCGGGTGAGTAATAGCAACAATAAAAAATTAAAAAAAAGAATGAGTGAGATACTGTAATAATGCCATCTGCCCTCTGGTTGAGGAATTTGGACAAGTTATTTAATCTATGCCTCGGTGTCTATATATAAAATCAGAATTAAACTGGATGACCTAGGAAACTTGCTTTTGGTTCTAATGTTTTATGATTCTATGAAAAAAATAAGCAAATAACATTGATTGGTATCAGTAATTGACAGTTTGTGGAGTTATAGTGGCTTAATGATTTTCCAAATTCATTTTCAAGACTCAAAGGAATTATTTCAAAGTTATAAATACCTTTTTAATAAAGGGAAAATATAACTCACCACAGTTTGTGTGCCTTTTCTTTCCAATGCAATTAGGCAGGCCCCAGAATAAATGAACTGTTAGAAAGAATACATATCTTAGTGATGGACATAAAGAGTTCTCAGAGGATAGACTTCTACATGGCCCTTTCACAGTCTGGCAGGGGAGTGAGAAAGGTGAGATGCCTTGTATGGGTTGTCCATAAATGAATAGTGGACAAAATACTGGACTAGAAGTTTGCTTTAGCTTTAACTATTTATTTGAACATGAGAATTTTTAAAAACTTTACTGAGATTTCATTTTTCTCATCCATCTTCCTTTTATAGCTATTGCAGACATCGTGACATACTGGTGTCAATTCAGTTTACAGCCAATAAGATCAGATTCCATCATTCCTGTAGGAAACATCCTTCCTACCTATGTGCAATCTGATGTGTTCTCTTGGATGGAAACATAAGCAGAGTTGCAGCTAATATTCTGGGAGTTATATAAAAATACCAAAATTTTCATTGTGATGAGTCATAGTGGTAGGATCATTGTCTAAGAGAAATTTCAAATTTGATCACAGTTTATCCACTTTTTAAATTTCTAGTTCATTCTGTGGTATTTCTTCAGCCTCATTCCTCCCCTCTTACTCTCTGCACTGAACTCTTACAGTTCTCAGAATAAATACTTTAAGCTTTTCTCTTGTTTTTCATGTTTCTCCCTTGACATACAGCAAGACATCCTACCTCTTACACCCAACTATCCCCCACTCCCTTCCTCCATATGTGTCTTCATCTGATTAAAATTCTTTAAACTTGGTCAAGCTGGAAATATCTCTGGGAAACCTTCCCTCTATTTTTTAAGTGCCTTTCCTATAGAGACAGCTTGTGTGTCCTCTGTCACCATTCATCACACCACATGGTAATTTTTTCATGTATTATTTTTGTTTGGTTGTTTTTTGTTTTCTCCCAGTTTTATTGAGAAATTTGAGGCCTGGTGCACAAAATTCATGCACAGGAGGGGGGGTCCCCTCAGCCCAGCCTGCACCCTCTCCAATCCAGGACCCCTCAGGGGGTGTCCTAGGGATAGGGCCTAAACCGGCAGTCGGACATCCCTCTCACAATCCAGGACCGCTGGCTCCTAACTGCTCATCTGCCTGATTGTCCCTAGCTGCCCCCCCTGCCAGCCTGATTACCCCTAACCACTTCTGCCTGCCAGCCTGATTGCCCCTAACTGCCCCCACTGCCAGCCTGTTCACCCCTTACTGCCCCCACTGCCAGCCTGGTCACCCCCAACTGCCCCCCCTGCTGGCCTGGTTGCCCCCAACTACCCCACACACACACACCAGCCTGGTCACCCCCAACTAACCCCCCTGCCGGCCTGGTCACCTGCTGTTCAGTCATTTGGTCATCCCTCACTAACCCCCCTGCTGGCCTGGTCACCCCACACAGCCTGCTGTTCAGTCGTTACTGTGAGGGCATCCTGACCAATTTACATATTACCCTTTTATTAGTATAGATAATTGGCATACATCACTATATAAGTTTAGGGTGTGCAGCATAATGATCTAACTTACATATATCATTAAATGATCACCATAATAACTTTAGTTAGCATCCATCTTCTCATTTAGATACAAAACAAAAAGGAAAAAGAAAGAAAATATATATTTTCCCTTGTGATGAGGCCTTTTAGGAGGTACCCTCTTTAAAATATCATATATATTATACAACAGTGTTAAATAGTCATCATGTACTTTTTTAATCTTATAATTGGGAGTTTATGTCCTTTGACACCACCCCTGCCTTTGGTAATGTCAGATCTGATCGCTTTTGTTTTAATTAAAAATTTGGGGATGATGTTGGTTACTAAAATTATATAGGTTTCAGCTCAGCTGACATGGCTCAGTGATTGAGCATTGAACTATGAACTAGGAGATCACAGTTCAATTCCTAGTCAGGGCACATGCCTGGGTTGCGGACTCAATCCCTGGTGTGGGGTGTGCAGGAAGCAGACAATCAATGATTCTCTTTCATCATTAATGTTTTTGTGACTCTCTCCCTCTGCCTTCCTCTCTGGAGTAAGTAAAAAAATATATATTTTTTTTAATTATATAGGTTTCAGTTCTATAACATCATCTGTAAATTGCTTTGTGTGCCCACCATCCCAATTCAAATATTCTTCCATCATCGTATATTTGACCCTCTTTAATCCTTTCTACCCTCACCCCCTTTTGATTCCACATATAAATGAGATCATACAGTATTTGTATTTCTCTATCTAGCTTATTTTGCTTAGCATAATGATCTTAAGTTTCATCTATGTTGTCACAGTTGGCAGGATATCCTCATTTTTTATGACAGAATATTCCATTGTGTGTGTGCAAACTTCTTTATCCATTTGTCTGTAGAACACAGCTTTTTTCCATGTCTTGGCTGTTGTACATAATGCTGCTATGAATATGGGGGTATCGACATCTCTTTGACATAATGTTTTCATTTCCTTTGGATATATTCCCAGAAGTGAAATTGCTGAATCACATAATAATTCTTGTTTTAATTTTTTGGAGGAATAGCCACACTGTTTTTCATAATCAGAGCCCATGTATTTTATTAACCTTTGAATCCTGATTGCCTTCTTCTATGTATCTGGCTCAGATGGTAACTCATTTGAATGAATGAATGGACAAATAACCTCAAGACCCAAAGAAATATTCCCAAAGGAACTTCAAGACACAATGATGAAATATCAGTAACTGCTGAATTAATGGGGAAATAATTTCAACAAGGTTTATTTTTATTTTGACATTTCAAAGCCTATCATACAACTGAATATTGTTCATTTTGAAACTAAGAATTCTCTAATATCCCTGTTGACATGGCTTCACATTGAACTTGATTTACTATACTCACCAAAATGGAGCTCCAGAATGGATATCCTGTAATAAATATAAAAGGGAACCTTGGATACGGTTCTTCAAACATGAAAAAGAAAATTACCCCAAAAGAAAAGTTCATCAGTCCAAGCAGTATCTGGATAGTCTGTAAAGAGAGGAAAAGGACACAGTAAGGAAAAAGCAAAATGGTGGGTTCCCCTTTAGAAAATTTAGATCTCCTTTTGATAAAAGGAGTTGGCAATTATCCTCTTTTATAAATAAGGGAAGGGTAGTAGAAGCCCCTTTATTATGTACCCAGGCATTTTTGGATCCCTCTACCTGGTATTTGGTAATGAGAAAAATTATTTAAATCAATGCTCCTAAAGATTTAGTCCATGATTTGCAGCCTTAGGATCACCTAAGAATTAGAGGTGCAAATTATCATGCACAATCCTATACTTACTGAATAAAATCCCCAGGATAAAATTCAAAATAGAGCTACTATATGGTCCAGCAGTCCCAATTCTGGGTATATATCCTAAGGAAATATAATCACTACCTCAAAGAAAAATTTATGCTATTATTTACAATAGGTAAGACATGGGAACAATCTAGGTAGATAAAGAAAATGAAATATCTGTATGTACAAAAGGCTAAGTGACCATCTGACCATCCGACCAGTAGCTATGATGCTCAATGAGCACCAGGGGGCAGAAGCTCAATGCAGGAGCTGCTAAGCTGCGGTGACTTGGTGATGCACCCGGAACCAGAGAGGAGGGAGCCTGATTCCGGGATGCGTCACCCAAGAACTGCCTTCTCGCAATCCAGGACCCCTTAGGGGATGGTGAAGAGCCAATTTCAGCCTGACCCTGCAGGCCCGGCTGAGGGACCCCACCTGCCAGAGGGACCCTGCTCACTCCACAGATGGCCTTCGAGCCATGGCGCCGCCCCAGGTGCAGCCTGCTGGGGAGGGACCATGGAGGTTGGCTCTAGGGTGTGTCTGGCCCATCTCACCCAGTCCCACCTGACTGGCCACCTTCAAATTAATTTCCTCTCAGTGTGCATGAATCCATGCACTGGGCACTAGTTCAGTATAAAAAAGAAAATTCTGCCATTTGCAATAACATGGACGGACCTTGAAGAAATTATGCTAAGTGGAGTAAGAGAATGACAAGTAGTTTGTATGTGGAATCTAAAGACATTGAACTCAGAATCAGAGAGTAGAACAGTGGTTGTTAAAGGTTCAGAGGTTGGGGAGACTATGGAGATGTTGGTCAAAGGGTACAAACTTTCAGTTAAGTTCCAAGCTCTAAGGTACAATATAGTGACTACAGTTAACAACACTATATTGTATGCTTGAAAGTTACTATGAAGTTGAGTTTTAATGTTCTCATCATACAACAACAAAAATGGCAATTATGTGAAAGATGTGATAACTAACCATATTGTGGTAAACATTTTGCAATATACATGTGTATCAAACCATTATATTATACACCTTAAACTGTACAAAGTTGTATGTCAATTACATCTCAACAAAGCTGGGGGGAAAACCACCAAGTCTGTGGCATATAAATGTTAACGTTTGAAAAGTACTGAATTCTAAATCACCACGCAGGCCTGGTCTCAAATAGCAGTGGACTGTCAGAAGCCCTTATGTCAACGACCCATCCTTTGAGCCTATGGAGGTATTGTCATGTCCCAGGATTCACAGCACTCCCCCATCTTTTCTATTTTTTGTCTCTATGCCACACTTGTGATGCACTACCACACCAAGCAGTGGTTTGACGAATGCTGGGAAAGATTGGTGAGAATGACATGAAGAATGGAAGGTATACAAAAGAAGAGTCTGAGTCCTTGCCCTCTTTCATTCCCGTCCACCTTCTCCATCTGAGGAATCTCATTTTCTCCCATTGCAACTATTACCTTAATGTAGTTGAGTGGTAAACAATATCATTTCCCTTAATTCCAGATTCATATTTTTAGCTCTTGTCAAACATCCCCACTTGAATATCCCATGGGTAACACCACTGCATATTCAATATGTCCAGTCAAGTTCACTCTCTAAGACGATGGAGCCTTCCTATACAGCTCTCCTCGTTACTTTGTGAGCTCTCACTAGAATTGCATTTACCAGTTCCTTCAGGGAAATCTCAGCTTCTTCTAGCATGCACTTGAAAACTCTTCTACCCTCTACCCATTGCCCATCTCCAAAGCTGCTTTCACATTTTAAAATATTTGTTATAGCAGCAGCCCACTTTTTGGTACCAATGTCTGTCTTAGTCAACTTGGGCTGCTATAACAAAGTATCATAGACCCAGTGACTTATAAACAACAGAAATTTATTTCTCACATTTCTGAAGACTGAAAGTCTGAGATCAGGGTACCAGAATGATCAGATTCTGGTGAAGGCCTTCTTCTGGCTTATAGACTACAGACTTCTCTGTTGTATCCTCACAAAGAAACCTAGCATTCTGACCCCCTACTTATTAATAAAATAATTATCCCACAAAGTCTCTGCCTCTAGATACCGTCACGTTGGGATTATGGCTTCAAATATGAATTTTTGAGGAACACACATATTACATTCCTAACACACCTTCAGTAGCATTTACATTGGGGCAAATCTTACTTACCCCAAAGATTTTTATTTTTGTAGTACAACATTTTGAAAAGGGCATGGTAGATTCGTAGGCTGTGGCTATATTTTTCATTGACTGAAATTCTGAAGCAGTGAGCTCTGGAGGAAATACCATAAATACAGGATGGTGTGCAGAGTTTGAATCCATGATGGTATAGTTGATATTTTGAAGGGTAAAATTATTTAGTTGGTACTTCAATCTAGACCATGCTCTTATCGTGTCCCAAGGCTGTCTGGGGCACTGGCATTGTTGGGCTTTGTCTTGGAATTCTAGAACCATAAAGTCACAGAGTCATGGAATCTCAGGTCAAGATCTCAAGAAGGACAATGAGTAAAAGACCCAGGTCTGGAGGGTCGGAGGGCCTGACTGGTAGTCCTGGTTCACGTTGGGATTATGGTTTAGTCAGAAATTTCCTGTGACCTTGAGAGGATCATATCCCCCTGTCTTGGTTTCAGCTTCCTTATATGTACATTGATCAGGTTGGACTAGAAATCTATAAATACATTTCAATTTCCAAATAAAAGAGTATTGTGAACATTTATTTTTAAGTCAGGTAAAGGGAAAAACCCCTCTTGCCCTAAAATTAATTAGTCACTGCTTAAAGTAGACAATTATTATTACCATTTTAATCACGGTGGCCAGGTGTTTTGCTTTTGCTTTGTGTCCACATTTCCAAAGTTCATTTTTGTTGGCTCTTTATCAGCTAAATGTCTTATGTATCTTTATGAGCTTAGCTATAAAACATTGGAAATGTCACACTGAGCTATTCCAGAAGTTATTTTACCTCATTTCTCCATTTCAACATGGCTGTGGAACTTTACAGTCTTCTGCTAATCAATCTACTAGGCCCATTGGTACACGCATAATGTGTATTTGTGCACTACTTTTTTTTCTTTCCATAGCCTTAGATTTCTTCTTATTTCCTAATCTGACACAACTTACTCTCTTTATAGGATTAGTCCTCTCCTTCTCACTTCTTCTGCTCTGATTCTCTTGTTAGATAATTCCAAGGAAGGCTCTCTGTGCTCTTCCTCTTATTATTCTCCTATTGCCACTGAAGCTCAATTTTACTTGTTTTTAAGTATCTAATCTTCGTCTCTACTGCAAAATCTCCCTGTTTCTTCTCTACTGCAAAATATCCACACTCTAGAGAATTTGACAGAAGCAGTCAGTTAGTGTGACCAGATATCCCCTAGTTAGTGGTTCCCAAGTCCTTTCATTTTCTCTTGATTTTAAATTCATAAATGATAATAGCTCTAGATCTTATCCATGAATAATGATAAAACCCAGTTTCTCTCCCAGATACATCTTAGAAGGGGCAATTAGAAATGAGGAAAGCAATTTGGGCTTCTATATTGCCTATTGATCTTAGGCTTTTGATTTTCTGCTTCTGTTGAGTCCTTAGTTTTCACTGTATGTCTGGGTTTCTATGTATGAGTCTCTTTCAGGGCTCACAACTTCTAAGTTGTCAAGCCATTTATGTGGCAGTTGAGCTAGGAATTTGAACCCCTGAGCTTAGCATTCTCTCTCAGCATCTAGTCCAGTGACCAATAGGAGTGATCTGTCAATCTCATTAATTAGTTTCCAAAAATGTTCAAAAGCAGCTCCCTGTTTTTCATAAGTGGTTGACAGGATTATTCAATATCTGTGTATCTTTATTTCCATGGACTGTCAGTGTTCTCTTTACCATTGGAAATAGAGTCATTGGAATCTTTAAATCTAATGAGATTACAGAGCCAATTCCAGAAACCTCAGAACCAATTAAGAAAACTCATCCTTAAAATATCACTGTTCCTCAAAATATCACTTTCCATAAAATTTGTATTAGGGTTCTCCAGAGAAGCAGATCAGTTATCCAAATATATATACTAGAGGCCCATTGCAGGAAGATTTCTGCAAGAATAGGGCTTCCTTGGGCCCATTCCTGCAAGAAGAGGGCTTCCTGCGGCCTGAACGAAGCAGAGAAGGGAGCGAAACTCGCCTCGGCGGGCTTCGCTCCCTTCTCCGCTGCCTTGCTCCCTTGCTCCCTCCTGTCTCTGCTGCCTCACTCCCTCCCATCTCCACTGCCTCGCTCCCTCCAGTCTCCACTGCCTCACTCCCTCCAGTCTCTGCTTCCTCGCTCCCTCCCATCTCCGCCGCTTCGTTCCCTTCTGCAGCACTTGGCTTCCTTCTACGCTGTCTTCAGTCTTAGCTCTGCACCTGCATATGCAAATTAAATGTCATCTTTGTTGGGTTAATTTGCATACTCACTCCTGATTGGCTGGTGGTCGTAGTGGAGGGACTATCAATTTGCATGTTTCTCTTTTGTTAGTGTAGATACCAATAAGATATATACACCAATAAGATCTATATACCAATAAGTTATATATACCAATCTTACCTAATAATTGACAATGGCGATGATGCAGGTGTTCTGCCCCACCCCCAGTCTCTCAAGGCCTCTGGGCAGCATGGGAAGGCAGGGCCGGAGCAGAAAGAGGCGTCTCTGGGGCCTGACTGGAAAGGGGCTGGGCCAGCGTGGAAAGGCGATGCCAGAAGCCAGAGAAAGGAAAGCCCATTCTAGCACGAATCTTCATGCATCGGGCTTCTAGTAAGATATATATACATATATCATATATATACATATATATATATTTATGTCATACATAGAAAGTGAAAACTCTGAGAGATAAAGAACTACTGACACACACAAAAATATGGATGGGCCTCAAGAGAATTATGCTTAGTGAATAAACTCAGTCTCAAGAGCTTAAATATTGTATGATTTCATTTCAACAATCTTGAAATGGAAAAAATAATGGGGAGGAAGGACAAATAAGTGGTTACTAGGAGACAGAGATAAGGTTGGTGGTGAGGTGTTACTATGAGGAGGCAGCATGAAAAAGTTTTATGTGGTTATGAAACTGTTCTGTCTCTTGATTATGGTGATGGTTACAGAAACATATATATAGGATAAACTTGTATGCAACTAAATAGGCACACAAATAAATGCAGAATAAAATATGACAAACACTAAAAAAGGTCTGTGATTTAATTAACTATAATGTTCCACTGTCGATTTTCTGGTTTTGATATTGTGCTCCAGCTGCACAGACTTAACTATTGGGCAGTTGGATGAAGGGTACATCAGCCTCTATCTTTGCAGCTTCAAGGAATTTTGAGTGAATCTATAGATACTTCAAAATGTAAAGATAAGAAAACTTTACTGAGCTTGAAAAGTTAAAAAATATATATTGAAGTGTTAACAAGATAAAGTATATTTATATATTCATTTCTATGTTTAAAAATTATCCAGAAAACAGTTCTTGGGAACATTAAAATCAATAAATGTGTTACATCCATGAATGGAGAATGAGGGCAGAAAGCTACTGGAGTATTTATTTTATTTTTCATATCAAGGGAGCACAGCAAGAGAGAGAAATAAATTATGTATAAAGTAAAAGAAACCATGAAAATATTCTAAGATGATGAAAAAGAAGAAGGGGTCCTGGGTTGACAACTGTGTACCAGCAATGGAGGGTGAGTAGGCTGGGCATCTCCAATACAGACTCCTTCAAAATGATGAAGCTGGAATATGAGTCAATGTATTTAAGAGATTTAGAAAACTAGTGAAGAGTATGGGGTTAAAATCAAACAGAAACAAAAAAGAATAAAAAAAGACACAATTCTGGGGGGTGGTGAAAAACAAATTATTAAATGGCTCAGTTCTGATAGCATACATGGTCATAAAAATACAAATAAGTACATGTCTCTCTGCTTCAAATTATGAGCTTTAATAGACAGAATGGATATGGGAAATGTTCATGTGTGTGGTGATTGGGTGTTGGAAAAGGAAGGGTTAAATCTTGATCTTCCATAGTTATATCAGTGTTTCTCAACTTTTTTCACATAAAGGTACTCATAGAAAATATGTGTCTGGGACATGGCTGAATTAGAGGCATTTAGAGTTCCAAATGGGGTTACTTGCTACTCAAGATAATTTTGTATGACTAGTTAATTTTTTAAACCATGTAAATATATAACTATGATTATTGAAACCTTAAAAACTGTCTACAGTGGGCCTTTGGACAACAGGGGGATAGGGATGCCAATCATAATGCAGTCATAAATCCACATGTAACTTTTGACTCCCCCAAGATTTTTGTCATCCTTCTAGAACCCACCACACACAGATAGCAAAATCATCAGGTGATAAAGCCCCTGATATAAAATGCCATAGAACAATGCATACAATTGGCCCTCCACATTGTGGATTCCCAACTAAAAATGGAAAATACTGTTTTTCATTTGCAGCTAGTCAAATCCACAGATGTGAAACTCAGTGATAGATACTAAGGGGTGACTGTATATTTATTGAAAAAAATATGTATAAGTGAACCTGTGCAGTTCAAAGCCATGTTGTTCAAGGGTTTACTGCACTTTGGTTTCATATGTGACAAGGCAAGTTACTATAGTAAAGGGAAAAATAATACATCAAAATATATTTAACTAGCGTTCCCGTTGCAGGAAAAATCCTGCAATAGAGTTTCCTGCTGCACTCTACCCCGCCCTGCCTGCTCTCCTCCCTTGACCCCCGCCCCGTGTTCTCCGCCAGCCCCCCTGCTTTTCTCCCTTCTCCGCCAGCCCGCTCTCCTTCCTTCTCCCCTGGCCCCGTCTCCGCTCCTCCCTTCTCCCCCGGCCCCGCCTGCTCAACTTCCTTCTCCCCCAGCCCCGCCTCCGCACCTCTCTTCTCCTCCCCCTGGCTTGCTTGCTTCTCCGCAGCTTTGCTCCCTTCTGCAGCTCTTGGCTTCTTTCTACGCTGTCTTGATATGCAAATTATCCGCCATCTTTGTTGGGGTAATTTGCATATTCATCCTGATTGGTTGGTGGGCGTGGCTTGGTTGGTGGGCGTGGCTTGGTTGTAGCGAAGGTGCGGTCAATTTGCATATTTGTCTATTATTAGATAGGATCATTTTTCTTCTCCCTTTATCACTCATCAGGGGTGTGATAGGAAGAACTATGGCCCCCAAGAAAAGTCCATGCCCTTATTCTCAGGAATGTGAATGTGATATCATACCTATGAATATATTACCTTACATGGCAAGAGGAACTTTATAAATAAAATTAGTAAATTTACTTTAAAATGGGGAGATTATTCTGGAATATTTGAGTGGGTCCAATGGAATCACAGGACACCTTAAAAGTAGAAGTTTGAGCCAAAACCGGTTTGGCTCAGTGGATAGAGCGTCGGCCTGCGGACTGAAGGGTCCCAGGTTCGATTCTGGTCAAGGGCATGTGCCTTGGTTGTGGGCACATCCCCAGTGTGGGGTGTGCAAGAGGCAGCTGATCGATGTTTCTAACTCTCTATCCCTCTCTCTTCCTCTCTGTAAAATATTAATAAAATATATATATATTTTTAAAAGTAGAAGTTTGAGAAGGACTTACCCAGCACTGGTTTAAAAATGGAGTGGACCACATGAGAAGAAATGCAGTTGGTTCTAGGAGCAGAGAATACCACCCCTCCCCTCCAGCTGACAGAGGGAAAAGAAACCTACAGCTGTAAGAAACTGAATTCTTCCAACAATGAATGAGCTTGAGGAGGATCCCAAGCCTCAGAACCACAGACCTGGCCAGCAATATGATTTTAGTTAAGGGAGACTCAGCAAATAATCTAACCAAGTTGTCCAGTACTTCTGACCTACAGAAACTGAAATAATAAATTTGTGGTGTTTTAAACAGCTACATTTTTGGTAATTTGTTGTATATCAATAGATAATACAAGATTTAGCAAGATTTGAAGTTCTTTGCCTTAGTTACTATTATTCAGATTAGGGTAACTTCTATGACAAACAATTCCATATTTTCCTTGGACTAGTACCATAGGTCACAGTCCAATGGAATGATCAGCAATGGATTTAATCTCTGCAATTATTTATGGGCCAGGCTTAATTCTCTAAATATTTGAGCATCTTTGGGTCCTGGATTCTTTGCATGTGGCCAGGGCATGAGAAATTATAAGAGCAATGCAGAGGGTTTAGGGATCAAACCTGGAAGTGGTGAGCATCACTTCAGCAACACTTCATTGGTGTTAGGCACCTTCTCACCAACTTAGATGCAAAAGGGCTGGAAAGTGTAATCTAGCTATGGGATATGTAATCTGACAAATGGAAGTGCCCTTGTAAATAATGAGCTCATTTCTCCCATGTGCTCTTGGGAATTGTAGGTGTAAGGTACTAACGTTGGAAAATAATTCTTCCCAATTTTACCAAAATAAAAAGCCTAATAGATTCTAGGAAAGACATATTATGTTCAGAATAAGACAGTTTTTAAAAAGTACATTACCCTTAAGTCAATCATAAATGCTCTGGCTCCCTACAGCCTTTTGCACCTGGTCTTATAAACAGCTACTTCACACATTTTTATTCCCTTGTTGGCTCCTAAACATCTGATTTTGTCAACTCTAGACCCAAACTCATTGACAGGACTGTATTAGATATCTCAGAAAGGGGAGGGAAGGGGAAGAATTCCTGAAAAGTAGAGAGAGAAAAATGGAATTCTTGCAGATTGGAAAGGCGACTATGGGTCTAAGGGCATGAGGGGCTTCTGACTTTCTCCCTAGCATCATTCGCAGTGGGATAAAAAAAAACTCAGAAATTATTTTTTAAAATATTCTTACATTTTCACATTGTAAATTTATACCCTAGGAGGCACTGTATTCTTACAATAATAAAAGAAAAACCCTGTCTTCCAAGTGTGGTACAGAAGCATCAAGTTCATAGGACAATGTGAACTGGGACAATGAGTTTCTCAGTGGTAAATGGTGTGGACGCCTCAGTGATGACAGGAATCGTCTCTCCAATGACTTTGTACTATTTAAGACCCCAGAACCCTTGTGCATGTGTGCATCAATGTGTGTGTGTGTGTGTGTGTGTGTGTGTGTGTGTGTGTGTGTCTGTTGGATGTGCATGGGGATGAATGGGCAGGAATGACTACATGGGTTGGATTCTTAAAGAATTTGATTAAAAATTGAAAATATATATTTCCTGAACATCTATGTGTGTGGATCAAAAGTTAAAGCCATTATACAAGCACCATGCAAATGTGTGCTAATCTAGCAGAAGCAAAAGGGGGAATTATCAGTATTATTTAGAATAATTGGAATACAAAGTGGCAACCATTCACAAGCTGGAGGCCAACTCATGCAGGGTTCTTACCAAGATGGAACCACTCAGGAGGCTAATCCTTACTACAGAGATAAATACAGGGGACATAAGCAGTCTCTCTAACTCTATGCCTCATTATTCTGCTACACATAACTTCACTCATCTCTAGGTGGAGGGTTCAGGCTCCCCTTTATGCTTTTAAAAACTTATTTATCTAATACTTGCTGGAAGCAAGCCTTCGTGCAGAATTCTGTAGAAGACAGATATGACAGTCTGGGCTTATTCACAAGAACATAAGAGAACTACCAGAGTATATATGATTTCAGAAAAGAAGGAAGTTGGTGATAGGTCCCCTGGAAATACTTATTTTAGACTTTTTGAAACAGGGAGAGAAAAAACAAAGAAGCCAACAAGGGTGATGAAGGTTGCAGAGAGAAGGGATGATTAGCAATTCCAAATGTATCAAAGTGATCAAAGACAATGAGGATTGGAAAATGTAATTAGGCTTGGAAAATGGAGGGTAACTGATGGCTTTTGTTCACACAATTTTCTCCGACTACTGAGGATAAAATTATATGTCATGAGGGTTGAGAAGTTAGAAGCAGTGAGTGAGTGCAGGCATATGGAAGGGATCTAGAGTTTCACTCATTACAGTCTTTCATACTTTGATGGCATCTGCATTCTCTATCCTTCTCTGCCTCCTACTTCCCCATCTCTAGGTGTGTTTTATTCTCTCCCTATACCACATTATGTCCTCATTACCATGTTATCCCATTAATAATTAAACAAACTTAGAGTATATATCCTCAACATAGATTTGGGGCAGAGGGATTAAATTGGATGATTGGAAACAGCAAAATAGAGGAATGGTGGAATTGGTTTTTGTTCTTTGCTGACTCTTTTGGTTCTTGAGCCCTTATAGCCTGCATAGACTTCCTCCTGGTTGATGTGCTAAGCCTAATACACAGAGAAAGAGGCAAGAAATATCAGCACCATAGAAAAGTAGGTCCACTAAATATTAAGTTGTAAAATGAATTGCTGATCATAAATTGAAACACTAACATTGATGCCAAAGAATTTAAATGTGAATTATTTCTTTTCCCCCAGAAAGTTCTGAAATACTATTAATATTTGTTGTCATTTTATTTTATTTAAGGACAAATTCTTTGAATGTTCTGCATGCCTTTCATTTTCTGGTGAGTGAATAAGCTAGCAACAACACTGGAGAATACAGAAGGTGACTATATTGTTTTCCCCCAATTTGATTCCATAATTGGGATAGATTCTGCAAGTTAGTCAGAGTCTTCAGATTGCTGTTGATCCTTTGGATAACATGAGTTTAAGGTTGGATCTTCTTTGTATGAAGTTGAGCTAATTGAAGTATTTTGTTGCACATCTTGTTCTGAGCATTCATAGGTGGAAGATTCATCTTGTACTGAGCTTTGGCAGGAGGAATGATGAAATTCTGGCTTCATATCTTCTGATAGCACATCACTTGGGTTTTGGCATAGACTTTTCATTTCTATCATTTTGATGTCTTTTGTTTGTATAGTGCTTATTTGCATATTGTATTTTGTTGGTCTAGTGCTTATTTGCATATCTTCTTTTTTGATAGCTGTGGATCGAGGTTTTTGTTGGTTCTTATCTTGTAATTGCTGATCAAGGTGATGTTGAGGTATGGCGTGCAGAGCTTTGGTATCTTTGAATAGAACTTTCTGCGTTAGGATTTCTTTCTCTAATATATCTTGGGTTTGTGTGGATTGGGATTGCCAATTTATGGAACGTTTCATTTCAAATTTGCTTTCTTGTGCTTTATAATCTTTGTTTATCCATTCTTGAGTTTCCCAATCTTGGGATTGTTGGCCTAAAGATTGCCAATCTTGGTGTTTCTGAATTTGGGAATGCAGATGTTCACCTAGTTGCTTTGAGGATTTCTCCTCTTGGACCTGCAGGTCTTTAGTTTGTTGAAATTGGATTTGTTTCTTAAGGGATTTCTCCTCTTTGCCGTACTGGTTTTCACCTTGCCAGTTTTGGGATTGTTGCTTTAGGGATTGCTTTCCTTGCACCAGCTGGACATCAGTTTGCTGATCTGAGAATTGCTTAACTTGAACTTGCTTATCTTGCTTATCTATGGAGTGCCTCTTTAGGGATAGCCAGCCTTTGATTTGCTGGTCGAAGGATTTCTTCCTTGGGGGTTGCTGGTCTTGGACTGGTAAGTCTATGGATTGCTTTCTTGGATGTTTGTTATTCAGGTCGAAGGAAATCTGCTTGGTGGATTTCCTGATTTGGTGGTGTTTCTCCTTAAATTTCCATTCTTGGGTCAGTAACTTGACTTCTGATTGAAGGTCTTGATATGGTACCCGTGTAAGTTGCTGGTCTTGATGTTGTACGTTTTGGAGTTGAAGATCCAGGGATTGCTGTTCTAGGTGTTCTACATTAATGGCCTGCATAGCATGGAATGTTTGGGCTTCAATTTGCATGGCTTCGGATATCAGGTCCTGTGTGACATGGAATGTTGGGGTTTCATATAGTATGGATTGTGGCAGAACTTGTACTCGGGAAAGCATATCTTGGGAAGGCACGTTTTGAGATTGTATGTCCTTGGATTGTGTGTTTTGGGATTTTATGTTTTGAGGTGACATATCTTCAGCTACCAAATCATGAGACAAGAATGTTGGGGCTTCATGTAGCATGGCATGTGGCAGAACTTGTCCTCGGGAAAGCATATCTTGGGAAGGCACGTTTTGAGATTGTATGTCCTTGGATTGTGTGTTTTGGGATTTTATGTTTTGAGGTGACATATCTTCAGCTACCAAATCATGAGACAAGAATGTTGGGGCTTCATGTAGCATGGATTGTGGCAGAACTTGTACTCGGGAAAGCATATCTTGGGAAGGCATGTTTTGAGATTGTATGTTCTTGGATTGTATGTTTTGGGGTGACATATCTTCGGCTACCAAATCATGAGACAAGCATGTTGGGGCTTCATGTAGCATGGCGTGTGGCAGAACTTGTACTCGGGAAAGCATATCTTGGGAAGGCATGTTTTTAGATTGTATGTCCTTGGATTGTATGTTTTGGGATTGTATGTTTTGAGGTAACATATCTTCAGCTACCAAATCATGAAAGAAGCATGTTGGGGCTTCATATAGTATGGATTGTGGCAGAACTTGTACTCGGGAAAGCATATCTTGGGAAGGCATGTTTTGAGATTGTATGTTCTTGGATTGTGTATTTTGGGGTGACATATCTTCGGCTACCAAATCATGAGACAAGCATGTTGGGGCTTCATGTAGCATGGCTTGTGGCAGAACTTGTACTCGGGAAAGCATATCTTGGGAAGGCATGTTTTGAGATTGTATGTTTTGGGATTGTATGTTTTGAGGTAACGTATCTTCAGCTACCAAATCATGAGACAAGCATGTTGGGGCTTCATGTAGCATGGATTGTGGCAGAACTTGTACTCGGGAAAGCATATCTTGGGAAGGCATGTTTTGAGATTGTATGTCCTTGGATTGTATGTTTTGAGGTAACATATCTTCAGCTACCAAATCATGAGACAAGCATGTTGGGGCTTCATATAGTATGGATTGTGGCAGAACTTGTACTCGGGAAAGCATATCTTGGGAAGGCATGTTTTGAGATTGTATGTCCTTGGATTGTATGTTTTGAGGTAACATATCTTCAGCTACCAAATCATGAGACAAGCATGTTGGGGCTTCGTATAGTATGGCTTGTGGCAGAACTTGTACTCGGGAAAGCTTATCTTGGGAAGGCATGTTTTGAGATTGTATGTCCTTGGATTGTGTGTTTTGGGATTGTATGTTTTGGGGTGACATATCTTCGGATACCAAGTCATGAGACAAAAATGTTGGGACTTCAAGTAGCATGGCTTGTGGTGGTGGCAGAACTTGTACTTGGGAAAGCATATCTTGGAAAGACATGTTTTGTGATTTTATGTCTTGGGATGGCATATCTTGGGAAGACATGTCTTGGGATTGTGTGTCTTGGGATTGTGTATTTGAGGATGGTATGTCTTGGGATGGCATGTCCTCAGTTTCTAGGTCATGAAACTGTTTAACATGGGATGGTGGGGTTTCAGATAGCGGGACTTTTACTAACAGAACTTGAGATGACAAATCAGGTACTGGTAATGCTTCAAGACTTTTTACAGAATAGGATGGAAAAACTTGGGGTGTCAATGAGTTAGCCTGCATTGATTGTGTTTGCATTTCTGGGGGTTGTTCAATAGCAAAATGTAGATCTTCATCATTTATTTGTTCAGCTTGTCTGATTTCTTCTGAGGGCCTTTTCTCTAATATGACAGACAAATGTTGCTGCTCAGTATCATTCTCATAAGGTCTTAAAGAGGGAGGGCTATATTTCTGTTGTTCATCTGAATCAGATAAAGAAGTTGTATAGTAATTATTACTGCCTCTCTTTTCAGAATTATGGATGGTTAATGGATTTTTTGAGACTCTTAATTTGAAGAAAGTATAGCCTCCAAAGAAAACAGGTTGTGTCTTTGTTATTGAATCATTCTTGAAACACTCTTCTTGAAAGTCAAATTGTATTACAGCATCTTCTTCCATTGTAGATAATTCACTCTTTTGAGCAATATCCACAGGCAAGAAAAACACAATCTATAAAACCAAGGGGTGGGGTAAACATTAATTTAACAATCATCTTTGATGTTTTCCTTTTTGTATTCCCACATTATTTTCATCTCTGCGTTAGACAGACGGGGAATAACAACTACATGAGGAATAAGAAAATGAATACCACTACTTTCTTTACCATCAACTCATTGGTTTTATTTTGAACAAGTCATAACCCTCTATTATCTCAAATATTGAATAGGGGAATTTGATTAAGATAATCTGAAAGTCTTCCCATAACTTAACATTATAAAGCTTATAAGGCATTTTATATTCATATATTCTGGTTTATTTATTTATTGATCACCTACTAGGTGCTGGAGGTAAAAAATAATTAGATGTGGGTTTTTTCCCCATAAGGTGCTCACAATTATAGGTATTCCAATATATAAATAGATAACAATATAGTTTAGCAAATGCTATTATGTAAATAGCCACTAAGTGCTTTATGGGAATGTAGAAGATAACCTAATTCTGAGAGAGCCAGGAAATGCTTCATAGGAGAGGTGGTATTTGATCTATATTTTGATGAGTAGGAATTCCTCAGGAAAACAACAAAACAAAACATGAAATAAGGTAGGAGTCAAAATCCACGTTGAGGAAACAATGGGTACAAAATCATATGTAGCATATGACTTGTGATGTAACATAATGTGATGGCAGATGGTAAGTAGAAATTTTTAGATGGTATACTAGGTATAAACTAAATGTTTCTATATGTAATAATGGATATTTGGCAAATAAAAATTTTAAATACAATGTAAATGAGAATAAAAATCGTGAAATACTTAGGGGAAATTTTAACAAATTATGTACAAGACTTGCCCACTGAAAACTACAAAATATTGCTAAGAGAAATAAAAGAAGTAAGAAAATGTAGACATTTTCCACAGACATGAATAAGAAGACTAAAAAGTATCAATAAATAAATTTTCCCTAAATTATATATAGTTTCAATGCAATTCCAATAATAATCCCAGCAACATGTTTTGTGTTTTATGGTACAGAGTTTGTATTGGGATGATGAAAAAGTTTGGGGCACAGATAATAGTGATGATTATATTCATTACTAGAGGCCCAGTGCATGAAAATTCATACACTGGAGGGGGGTCCCTCAGCCTGGCCTGCCCCTCTCACAGTCTGGGAACCCTCAGGGGCGGGAGGCGACCCGGCGATCAGGGCAAGGCAATGCCCCATCACACCTCTGCTGCTGCCACTGTCAGCAGTGCAAGCCTCAACTGGCCCTGGTTACCTGAGCCTCAGGCGGCCCTGGATGGCTGGGAAGCTGCCATCTGAGGCTTGCCTGTGCCTCGGAATGGCCCTAGGCGGATGGGCAGCTGCCATCCAAGGCTTGCCTATGCCTCAGGCCAGCCCTAGGCGGCTGGGCAGCCGCCATCCAAGGCTTGCCTGAACCTTGGGCTGGCCCTGGGTGGCTGGGAGGCTGAGGGTGGGTCCAACCGCACCGTGCGCCTGCCACCCGCCCCTTCTGGTGGGGCTGAAAGGACTGGGTACTCTGGAAGGGCTGAGGGGACTGGCGTCGCCATCTTGTGGCTATGGGCACCACCATCTTTGTGATGGCATGACAGTCAATTTGTATATTTCCTCTTTATTAGATAGGGTGAATGTATTTAATGCCACTGAATTGTACACTTAACCCTTTGCACTCGCTTTTTTCTCGATTCCTTTATTCTACTCGGGATTTAATTTTTTAAATACCCCAGATTTTACAAAGCGCGGCAGTAGAATAAAAAACTGGAGTTTCTTTTCATACAAACTTATTTATTTGGATTTTTTTATATTTCAAATTATTGATACATTCAAAGAGTAATCTGTACTCAACATCCGAGTGCAAAAGGTTAAAATGGTTAAAATGATAAATAGCATATTTATTTTACCACAATGAGAAATAATTACTCTAAAGTTTCATAAATTAAGACAGTATGGATTATGTGGAAGAATAGATACATAGATCAATAAAAAAATAAAAGTGTTCAAAGAGACCTATAAATAACAGGTCAGTTGATTTTCACAAAGCTGCCAGGGTAATGGGGGAAAGCATTGCATTTTCAACAAACAGTGATGGAACTATCCATGGTGATATATGTGTGTGTTTGTGTGTATGTGGGTGCATGAATGTCTAACCTTACCTCATAACTATGCACAAAATTTAACCAAGCCAGCAATACAAGAAATGCTAAAGGGACTGCTATAAAAAGAAGAAATAGAAAAGGAAGAAGGAACACAGGCATAAAGAATAAAAATGGCAATAAACAAGTACCTATCCTATCTAATAAAAGAGTTATATGCAAATTAACTATCACTCTGCTACACCCACAAGCCACGCCCACCAGCCAATCAGGATCAAGTATGCAAATTAACTCAACCAAGATGGCTGCAGCCACAGAGTGAGCAGGAGGCTTGGGTTTCTCCGGCAATGGAAGAAGCAAAGCTTTCCGCACACCCTGGCTGGCCCAGACCTCCACTCAAGGCTACAAAGTTTCAATTATATAAGATAAATAAATACCAACAAAAATGGCAGCAGCCACGGAGCTGGAGAGAGTAGGAGGCTTGGGTTGCCCCCGGTGATGGAGGAAGCCACACTTCTGCAGCCCTAGCCTGCCTTGCCCTCCAATTAAGGCTACTAAGTTTCAATTATAGAAGATAAATAAATACCAACAAAAATAGCTGCAGCCACAGAGCAAGCAGGAGGCTTGACTCTGTTCAAGTCTACAAAGTTTCAATTATAGAAGATAAATAAATCCCAGATACCAGGCCTCCACTTGGGTTGCCGGGGGGTGTTGCCAGCCTGAAAACCACCACAGGCCCCCAACCCAGGCCTCCCATGCCCCAAGGGAATCCCCACCCTGATCTGGGACACCCTTCAAGGCAAACCAGCTGGCCCTCACCTGTGCACCAGGCCTCTATCCTATCTAATCCTATCTAATAAAAGAATAATATACAAATTGACCATCACTCCAACACACAAGATGGATGCCCTCATGTGGTCAAATATGGCTGCCCCCATGTGGATACAAGATGGCTGCCAGAAGATGGCCAGCAGGGGAGGGCAGTTGGGGGTGACCAGGCCATCAGAGGAGGGAAGTTGGGGGTGACTGGGCCTGCAGGGAAGGGCAGTTGGGGAGACCAGGCCTGCAGGGGAGGGCAGTTAAGGGTGACCAGGCCTGCAGGGGAGGGCAGTTAGGGGCAAACAGGCTGGCAGGGGAGCAGTTAGGCATCAATCAGGCTGGCAGGGGAGTGGTTAGGGGGTGATCAGGCTGGCAGGCAGAAGCGGTTAGGGGCAATCAGGAAGGCAGGCAGGCGAGCAGTTGGGTGCCAGCAGTCCTGGATTATGAGAGGGATGTCCAACTGCCCGTTTAGGCCCGATCCTACTGGGATCGGGCCTAAACGAGCAGTCAGACATCACTTGAGGGGTCCCAGATTGGAGAGGGTGCAGGCTGGGCTAAGGGACACAACCCCCCCTCATGCACGAATTTCATGCACCGAACCTCTAGTCAATAATAAACTTAAATGTAAATGGATTAAATGCTCCAATTAAAAGACATAGAGTGGCTGGATAGATAAGAGAACATGACCCATATATATGCTATCTACAAGAGACCCACTGCAGAACAAAGGATGCACATAGACTGAAAGTGAAGGAATGGAAAAAAAATTTTAGGCAAACAGAAATGAAAAAAAATCTGGGGTAGCAATACTTATATCTGACAAATTAGACCTCAAAGTGAAGGCCATAACAAGAAGGAAGGCCACTTCATAATACTAAAGGGATCAATACAACAAGAGGATATAACACTGGTAAACATATATGCACCCAACACAGGAGCACCCAAATACATAAAACAACTTCTGGAAGATATTAAAGGAGAGATTGTCAGCAATAGAATCATAACCCCATTGACATCACTGGATAAATCTTCTAGAAAAAAAAATCAACAAACAGCAGTCCTAAACAACTCACTAGATCAGATGGAATTAATTGACATCTTCAGAACATTTCACCTGAAAGAAACAAATAAACATTCTTCTCAAGTGCACATGGGACATTTTCAAAAATAGACCACATGTTAGGATACAGGCTAAGTCTCTTCAAATTCAAGAAGATAAAAATCATATCAAGCATCTTCTCAGATCACAATGGCATTAAATTAGAAATCAACTACAATAAAAATAATTTTAAAAAATCAAATACTTGGAAGCTACATAGCATGCTATTAAACAATGATTGGGGAGGATCCAAGATGGCTGCCAATGGGACTGCAGGCTGCTAGATAGTGTGAGAGTGAGAGAACAAAAGGAGAGTGCATGGACGTGTGGAGAGTGTCAGTATTTGTGAGTGAGGGACAGCTGTACTCCAAGGGACTGTTGGGGACTGGCGGACCAGCACCCGCTGACTGAGTAGCCTCTAATGCCGCTGAAATCTCTCCTGGAGTGGCCAGCTCTGCTGCAGAGACTGTGGCCATCTTGAAGGGGAGACAGCTGTGATCACAGACTGACTGTGATCGGATTCCCAGCCTTACCTTCAACCGGGGAGATCTTGGATACCTCCGGGGACCTTACAACCACAATGCACAGGCAAGGAGGTCTGCTCAGGGGAAGACAAACGGAGCGAATTCGCTGACAGGCCCTGCGCCTTCTCACAGAGCTGAAGGAACAGCTGAATCAAAAAGCACCCACCCAGAACTGGTGAATTAAACACAGCTGGCATTGCCTAAAGACAGGTGAAATTTGGGATCCAGGCTGGAGGGAGAAACATGCCCAGTGGGAACTAGAGCCTCAGAGAAAGACTGCCCCCCACAAAATTCATGTATGTTGGGGTCGGTGTAGCCCTCAAATGTGGAAGGTGTCGCCCTCAAATGTGGGGTCCACAGGGCTGCTGGCAGAAGGGGATTCTAGATATTAACCCACAGCTGGACTGGACCCAGAAAGGCAGCCTGAAGTACTATACTGGCTGCGGAGAGTCCCACACAGAGTCGCGCACAGAGTTGCTAGCAGAGCCAGAGTAGAGAGGCCTTTTAGCCCAGGATATTAAGACAGAAGCCCTGCCACCCAGGGGCTGTAGCAGAAATTGACTCTTGTGTGTAAACACAACTAAAGACCTGCTGAGAACCAAAGACAGCAGAGAGATCCCACCTGCTTGAAAATAGGGTTCTGGCTTACAACACAGAGAAGCGGTGGATCATAGGGAACTTCAATACTGTGCTGACTACCTGCAATGAAAAAGACGTGCCAAGCAGAGCAGTGGAGGAAGTGAACAACCTTCACTACTTCACATTTTTATTTCTTATCTTTTACTTAAGAAACTAATTTTTTTCTCATACTTGATTCTACCTTGTTTTTTATTATATTTTTATTTTTAACTATTAGTATTAATACTATTATTTTACCCTATTTTTAAAGTTTTGTTTTATCTTATTTTTCTTTATTTTTATTTTGGGGTTAGTGTTATACATTCTATTTTTATTTTCCCTTTAGCATTATTTTACTCTATCTCAATTTTTCCTTTATGCCAACATTCTCTTCATCACTTTTTCCACTTTTAGTCCTGTTTCTCTTACCCTGTTCCTGCTTTAGTTTTTCTCTACCCTTTCTTTTTATTCCCTGTTAAAAATTGATCTTACTCATATATCTAATTTCCTCTCCCCTGCTCCAAACCCATACACACTTCTCTCTTCTCTTTCTTCACTATCCATATTCTTTTTCTTTTTCTTTTTTTGCCTTTTTCTTTCTGTCTTATTGTTGTTTGTTTGATTATTGGTTAGTTTTTTTTGTTTGTTTTTGCTTCTGTTTTTTCTCTCCTTGCTTGTTCACTTCTTCTACTAGTAGCTTAACTAATTCCAATCACCAACTCAAGCCTATCTACTCTCTATCCTCCTTTTCCAATAGTAAACAAATACATAGATAGATTAAAGAAGGAGGGAAATTATATATATATACACACACACTGAGTGGCCAGATTACTATGATCTCTGAACGCATAATAATCTGGGCACTCAGTGTACATCATATATAACAAAAGGCTAATATGCAAATTGGCCCTTCGAGCCAGGAGTTAGACCAGCAGGCAGGCCGGCCAACCACCCATGTCCCCTCATCCTGGCCAAGCTGGCCAGACCACACCCATGCATGAATTCATGCACCCGGCCTCTAATATATATACTGAGTGGCCAGATTATTATGCATTGGGAGATCATAATAATCTGGCCCCTCAGTGTGTGTGTGTGTGTGTGTGTGTGTGTGTGTGTGTGTGTATCCTATCTAATAAAAGAGTAATATACAAATTGACTGTCACTCCAACACACAAGATGGCTGCACCCATGTGGTCAAAGATGGCTACCCGCATGTGGACACAAGATAGCTGCCACAAGATGGCCAGCAGGGGAGGGCAATTGGGAGGGACCAGGCCTGCAAGGGAGGGAAGTTGGGGGCGATCAAGCCTGCAGGGGAGGGCAGTTAGGGGTTACCAGGCCAGCAGAGGAGGGAAGTTGGGAGTGACTGGGCCTGCAGGGAAGGGCAGTTAGGAGGGGGACCCAGGCCTGCAGGGGGGAGAAGTTGGGGGGAACTAGGCCTGCAAGGGAGAGCAGTTGTGGGGGACCAGGACTGCAGGGGAGGGAAGTTAGGGGTGACCAGGCCTGCAGGGGAGGGAAGTTAGGGGCAATCAGGTTGGCAGGTGAGCAGTTATGCATCAATTAGGCTGGCAGGGGAGTGGTTAGGGGGTAATCAGGCTGGCAGGCAGAAGCGGTTAGGGGAAAAAAGGAAGGCAGGCAGGCAAGCAGTTGGGAGCCAGTAGTCCTGGATTCTGAGAGGGATGTTCGACTGCCTGTTTAGGCCCAATCCCGGTAGGATCGGGCCTAAACGGGCAGTTGCACATCCCTCGAGTGGTCCCAGATTGGAGAGGGTGCAGGCTGGGCTGAGGGACACACCCCCCCGTGCACCTGGCCTCTAGTATAAATATAAATATAAATATAAATATAAATATAAATATAAATATAAATATAAATATAAATATAAATATAAATATAAATATAAATATAAATATAAATATGAATATGAATATAAATATAAATATAAATGTATATATATATATATATATATATATATATATATATATATATATCATGGATACCCCTCTACCCATGCAAAAATATATATATCCAAGGCCCGGTGCACAAAATTTTTGCATGGGTGGAGGGGTATCCCTCAGCCCAGCCTGCACCCTCTCCAATCTGGGACCCCTCAAGAGATGTCCGATTGCCCGTTTAGGCCCAATCCCAGTAGGATCGGGCCTAAACGGGCAGTCGGACATCCCTCTCACAATCCAGGTCTGCTGGCTCCCAACCTCTTGCCTGCCTGCCTGCCTGATTGCCCCTAACTGCTTCTGCCTGCCAGCCCGATCACCCCCTAACCACTCTCCTGCCAGCCTGATTGATGCCTAATTGCTCCCCTGCCAGCCTTTTTGCCACTAACTGCCCTCCCCTGCAGGCCTGGTCCACCCCAACTGCCCTTCTCTGCAAGCCCAGTTGCCCCCAACTTCCCTCCTCTGACGACCTGGTCACCCCTACCTGCCCTCCCCTGCAGGCTTGATCACCCCCAACTTCCCTCACTTGCAGGCCTGGTCCCTCCAAATTGCCCTCCCCTGCTGGCCATCTTCTGGCAGCCATCTTGTATCCACATGGGGGCAGTCATCTTTGACCACATGAGGGCATCCATCTTGTGTGTTGGAGTGATGGTTAATTTGCATACTATTCTCTTATTAGATAGGATTAGATAGGATAGAGGCCTGGTACACGGGTGGGGGCTGGCAGGTTTGCCCTGAAGGGTGTCCCAGATCAGGGTGGGGGTTCCCTTGGGGCATGGGAGGCCTAGGTGAGGGTCCTGTGGTGGTTTTCAGGCTGGCGACGCCACCCGGCGACCCAAGTGTAGGCCCTGGTATCTGGGATTTATTTATCTTCTATAATTGAAACTTTGTAGCCTTAATCAGAGGGCAAGGCAGGGGAAACTTGGCTTCCTCCATCACTGGGGCAATTCAAGCCTCCTGCTCTCTCCAGTTCCTTGGCTGCCACCATTTTTGTTGGTATTTATTTACCTTCTATAATTGAAACTTTGTAGCCTTGAGTGGAGGCCTGGACCAGCCAGGGTGTGCGGAAAGCTTTGCTTCCTCCATTGCCAGGGAAACCCAAGGCTCCTGCTTGCTCCGTGGCCACAGCCATCTTGGTTGGGTTAATTTGCACACTTGCTCCTGATTGGCTGGTGGGAGGGCTTGTGGGTGTAGCAGAGTGATAGTTAATTTGCATATTACTCTTTTATTCGATGGGATATATGTATATGTATATGTACATGTATATATACATATATAACATATATATATGTATATATACATATATATAAATTTTCTTTTATATATATATTTCTATATATTTTTTCTTTTTTTGTATTTAGTTTTTTACTTTTCTTCTTATACACCCATTCTCTTTCTCCCTCCTCTATACTGAATTGTGGTTATTTCCCCATTCATTCAATTCCTTGACCTTACCTCCTGGAAATATGCTCTGCCTCCTCAGACTCATCTGGGTGTTTGGAGGTTTGTTGTTTGAATTTTTTGGATTAGTTGTTTTTTTTTAGTTTGCATTCATCTCTGGGTGTTTGTTGTTTGCATTTTTTGGATTAGTTGTTGTTTTATTGGAGTTTTCTCCCCATATACATATTTCCCCCTTCTTTTTTTCTTCTCTTTCTTTTCTCTCTTACATTTTTTACTTTTCTCAATATCATTTTTGCACTCTTCTCTATTACCTAATTCTCTTTTCTCTGGTGGTCCCCTTTATTTAGGGGTATTAGTATTGTGAATACATTTGTGTTTGGTGCCCTGTGCATTGTGTCTTGTTGTGTTGTATTTTGTGCCTTTACGTCAACACAGGAGAGAGAGAGCTACATAACCAGATACCTTGAGAGGAGTGATCATGGGGAGACAAAGAAACAGCCCACATATGAAAGAAAAGGAAGAATCTCCAGAAAAGAAGTAAATGAAATGGAGGCAAGCAACCTGTCAGAGAAAGAATTCAGAGCAATGGTCATAAGGTTGCTGAAAAGAATGGAAGACAAAGTCAACAATATGTGTAAGAACCAAGAGGAAATGAAGAAAAAACAACGAGAAATGAAAAATGACATTGCTGAAATGAAGAACTCAATACGAAGCATCAACAGTACGCTAGAAGATGCGGAGGACTGCATCAGTGAGCTGGAAGACAAGGTAAAAAGATACTCAAGCAGAGCAGCATCTAGAAAAAAACACACAAACACTTAAAAAACAGGAGGAGAGCCTAAGGGAACTTTGGGACAACACGAAATGAAACAACATCTGAATAATAGGGGTGCCAGAAGGAGAGGAAACTGAGCAAGGAATAGAAAACCTGTTTGAAGAAATAATGACAGAAATCTTCCCTGATATCGGGAAGAAAAAACTCACACACGTCCAAGAAGCTCAGAGTCCCAAACAAAATGAACCCCAAAAGATCGACACCAAGACACATTATAATTAAATTGGCAAACACCAACGACAAAGTAAGAATCTTAAAGGCTGCCAGAGAGAGACAGAAAGTTACCTACAAAGGATCTCCCATTAGACTATCAACTGATTTCTCAAAAGAAACACATCAGGCCAGAAGGGAATGGAATGAAATATACAAAGTCATGCAAAGCAAGGGTCTGAATCCAAGAATACTGTACCCAGCAAGGCTATCAATAAAATTTGAGGGTGAAATCAGGAGCTTCACAGACAACAAAAGGACTAAGGGAATTAATTACCACCAAACCACCAATGCTAAATGGTCTGCTATAAAAAGAAAAAAATAAGAAGGGAAGAAGGAACACAGGCATAAAGAATAAAAATGGTGACAAACAAGTACCTATCAATAATAACTTTAAGTGTAAATTGATTAAATGCCCAATCAAAAGACATAGGATAGCTGAGTGGATAAGAAAACATGACCCATATATCTGCTGTCTATAGGAAACCCACCTTAGAACAAAGGACTCACACAGATGGATGGTGAAGGGATGGCAAAAGGTTTTTTAGGCAAATGGAAATGAAAAAAAAAGTTGAGGTAGCAATACTTTTATCTGACAAATTAGACCTCAAAGTGAAGGCCATAACAAGAGATAAGGAAGGCCACTTAATAATACTAATGGGAGCAATTCAACAAGAAGATATAACTCTGGTAAACATATATGCACCCAATACAGGAGCACCCAAATACATAAAAAAAACTTCTGGAGGATATCAAGGGAGAGATTGAGAGCAATACAGTAATAGTAGGGGACTTTAATACCCCACTGACACCACTGGACAAATCCTCTAAACAACAAACCAGCAAAGAAACATCAATCCTAAATGACTCACTAGATCAGATGAAATTAATTGACATCTTCAGAACATTCCACCCCAAAGCCACAGAATATACATTCTTTTCAAGTGCACATGGGTCATTTTCAAAGATAGACCACATATTGGGCACAGGCAAAGTCTCTTCAAATTCACGAAGATAGAAATCATATCAAGCATCTTCTCAGATCACAATGGCATAAAACTAGAAATGAACTGCAATAAAAAAAAAATCAAACACCTAGAGGCTAAATAGCATGCTTTTAAACAATGATGGGGTTACCAGAGAGATCAAAGAAGAAATAAAAAAGCATCATGGTAACAAATGACAATGAAAACACAACAATCCAAAATCTATGGGACACAGCAAAAGCAGTCTTGAGAGGGAAGTTCATTTCTCTGCAGGCCTATCTCAAAAAACAAGAAAAGATGGTAATAAATTATCTAACCCTACAACTCAAAGAGTTAGAAAGAGAGCAACAAGAAAACCCAGAGTAAGCAGAGGAAGGAAATAATAAAAGATTGGAGCAGAGCCAAAACTGGTTTGGCTCAGTGGATAGAGCGTCGGCCTGCGGACTGAAAGGTCCCAGGTTCGATTCCGGTCAAGGGCATGTACCTTGGTTGCGGGCACATCCCCGGTAGGGGGTGTGCAGGAGGCAGCTGGACGATGTTTCTCTCTCATCGATGTTTCTAGCTTTCTATTCCTCTCCCTTCCTCTCTGTAAAAAATCAATAAAATAAAATAAAATAAAATAAAATAAAATAAAATAAAATAAAATAAAATAAAGATTGGAGCAGAAATAATTGACATAGAGACCAAAAATACTATATATAAGATCAATGAAACCAAGAGCTGGTTCTTTGAAAGGATAAACAAGATTGATGAACCTCTAGCCAGGCTCACCGGGAAACAAAGGGAGAAGACCCAAGTAAACAAAATAAAAAATGAAAGACCCCACAGACATACAAAGGATTGTAGAAAAAAATACTACAAACAACTCTACTCCATCAAACTGGACAACAAACAAAATGGACATATTCCTAGAAAAATACAATCTTCCAAAACTCAATCAGGAAGAATCAAAAAACCTGAATAGGCTGATAACTAGAGATGAAATTGAAGCAGTATTCAAAAAATTTCCAGCAAACAAAAACCCTGGGCCAGGCAGCTTCACAGAGGAGTTTTACCAAACATTTAAAGAACTAATATCTATCCTCCTCAGACTATTCCAAAAAATTCAAGAGGAAGGCAGACGCCCAAGCTCTTCCTATGAAGCCAGCATTACCCTAATCCCAAACCAGATAAAGACACTACAAAGAAAGAGAATTCCAGACCAATATCCATGATGAACATAGAAGCTAAAATCCTCAACAAAATTCTAGCAAATTAGATCCAGCATTACTTTAGAAAGATCATACACCAGCCTTTCTGGCGGTGACAACCTCCCCACGACAATATGGCTGTGAGTTCCTTGTTGCAGGTTTCAGCAGAGATTCGCTCTTCTGTTCACATGCTTCCCTTACGCTGGTTTTGGATCTCAGAGGGCGTCACTTGACCTGTGAATTGCCTAGGACATTAACCACAGGGACTGCAGAGGTCTGCAGAGGGGGGCGGCGGAGGCTGCATAGATGGGAGGTAAGAGGAGATAAGATGGTGACCCAGCTGCACAGACACCAGGCCCAGCGAGGGGCAAGCTCTACCGGCTCGCAAAGGATCTCCTTCATCCCTCTCCAGAAGAGGAGGAGAGGAAACACAAGAAGAAGCACCTGGTGCAGAGCCCCAAATCCTACTTCATGGATGTAAAATGCCCAGGATGCTATAAAATCACCACTCTCTTCAGTCATGCACAAACAGTAGTTTTGTGTGTTGGTTGCTCCACTGTTCTCTGTCAGCCAACATGAGGACAAGCAAGGCTTACAGAAGGATGTTCCTTCAGAAGGAAGCAGCACTAAAAGCACCTCAAATCAAGATGAGTGGGAAACCATCCCAATAAACACATTTTGGGAAGGAGAAGGAGAAGGAGAAGGAGAAGGAGAAGGAGAAGGAGAAGGAGAAGGAGAAGGAGAAGGAGAAGGAGAAGGAGAAGGAGAAAAGGAGAAGAAGAAGAAAGATCATACACCATGATCAAGAAGGATTAATTCCAAGGATGCAAGGTTGGTACAATATCCTCAAATCAATAAACATTATACATCACATAAACAAACTGAGAGACAAAAATCACATAATCATATCAGTTGATGCATAAAAAGCATTTGACAAAATCCAACACCCTTTCCTGATCAAAACTCTCAGCAAAGTGGAAATATAGGGACCATAACTCACATTAATAAAAGCCTTATATGAAAAACCTACAGCCAACATCATACTCAATGGGCAAAAACTAAACTCACTTCCCCTAAGAACAGGAATAAGACAGGGATGCCCACTTTCACCACTCATGTTCAACATAGCATTGAAAGTGCTAGCCATAGCAATCAGAGAAGAAGAAAAAATAAAAAGGTATCCAAATTGAAAAAGAAGAAGTAAAACAGTCATTATTCACAGATGACATGATATTTTACATAGAAAACTCTAAAGACACCATCGAAAAGTTACTAGACTGAACTTAACTAAGGAGGTAAAAGACTTGTGTTCAAAAAACTACAGGACATAGAAAAAAAGAGATAGAGGAAGACATAAACAAATGGAAGAATATACCGTGTTCATGGATTGATAGAATCAACATTAAAATGTCCATACTACCCAAAGCAATCAATAGCTTCATGCAATTCCCATGAACATACCAACGACATATTTCATAGACCTAGAACAAACTCTCCAAAAATTCATATGGAATTAAAAAAGACCCTGAATAGCCACAGCAATCCTGAGAAAGAAGAACAAAGTTGAAGGGATCACAATACCAGATATCAACCTGTATTACAAAGCCACTGTTCTCAAAACTGCCTGGTACTGGCATAAGAACAGACATATAGACCAATGGAACAGAACAGAGAACCCAGAAATCGACCCAAGCCATTATGCTCAATTAATATTTGACAAAGGAGGCAAGAGCATACAATGGAGTCAAGACAGTCTCTTCAGTAAATGGTGTTGGGAAAACTGGACAGATACATTAAAAAAAAAAAAAAAAGGAAACTAGACCACCAACTTATACCATACAAAAAAAAAAAACCTCAAAATCAATAAAGGACTTAAGCATAAGAAGGGAAACAATAAAAATCTTAGAAGAATCTATAGACAGCAAAATATCCACATATGTCATAGCAATATCTTAACCAATATAGCTGCTACGACAATGGCAACGAAGGAGAAAATAAACAAATGGGACTACATCAAAAAAAGCTTCTGCACAGCAAAAGCAGCCATCAACAAAACAACAAGAGAACCCATTTGGGAGAACATATTTGCTAATGTTATATCCTATAAGGGTTTAATCTCCAAAATTTATAGGGAATTTATACAACTTAACAAAATAAAGATAAACAATCAAATAAAAAAATGGGCAAAGAGAATGAGAAACCAAGATGGCAACATAGGTAAACACCTAAACTGCTGCTTCACACAACAATTTCAAAACTACAACTAAAAGACAAAATGTCTATCACCCAGAACCATGGCAAAGCTGGCTGAGTAGAAGTTCTACAACTAGAAGGAAGGAGAAAAGAGCATTGAGACATGCATAAGCGCTGAAAAGCTGAGGTACGGAGGCGTGCAAATTGGGCTGGCTGCGGGCGACTGGGTGCACTGCTTTTTTCAACCCAAAGGGAGACAAGCTCCCGATTGCTCTGAACTCCAGTTTCTGGGGAGACGCTGGGGACCCAAACTCCTATGGGGAGAAGATGGACTGTCTGCCATTGGGTAGGAAAGTGACAGTGACTTTCTTGCAGAGGTGTGCCCAGCAATCATTATTTACTGCGCTGGGGCACGGGGCGCGGGGACTTAGAAACGTGGAAACTCAGAGACGGCTGACTGGCAGCCATCACTGTTTGCCACGCCCTAGCCTACTGACTCCCTGAGATCCCACCCCACACAATCTACAAACCCACCCAAGCTACAGGCAGCGGCTTTGGCATATAAATGTACTGCCCTATCGCAGCTTAACCTAACAAACTGAAGCTCTGGTCAGACAGCTCCAAACCTCCAAACCCCAAGCAAAGAGGAGATAACTGTAGTTGTCGCTGTAGCTCCTGCTGGGTGGCCTCAGACAGTAGCTGACCTGCACCCCATTGGAGATCCAGAAGCTAGTGTATCTAGTGGTCAGTGTGAGATGACACCAGATTTCAACTACTTACATCCATAAGAGACACATTCAAGAGGCAGACTCAGTGAGCACCAAAGCCCCACTGAAACAAGTCCTGCCCCATAAGTGTGTCTCCAGCACAGCAGTTCTTCCATTATAGACACAGCGGGTCCCCACAGCCAATTGGCCTGGAGGTCAATTCCACCCAGTGACACCAACAACAATCAAGACTTAACTACAACAAGGCTGTACACACAGTCCACAAAGGGGTGCACCAAGAGTGTCCACCTCAGGTAACTGGGAGAACGACCCACTGGACCATATAGGACACCTAGCACACAAAGCCACCCTACCAACTCAGGGAAGTAGCAAAAATGCGGAGACAAAGAAACAGATCACAAATGAAAGAAATGGAGGAAAACAAACAAATGGATATAGAGTTCAAAACCACGGTTATAAGGTTTTTCAAGAATTTCCTAGAAAAGGCTGATAAATTTAATGAGACCCTCAAGGATATGAAAAAGGACTAACTAGAAATTAAACATACACTGACTGAAATAAAAAATATTATACAGAGACCCAACAGCAGACTAGAGGAACACAAGAAGCAAGTCAAAGATTTGAAATACAAAGAAGCAAAAAAAACTTAACCAGGAAAGCAAAAAGAAAAAAGAATCCAAAAAGTTGAAGATAGTGTAAGAAGTATCTGGGAAAACTTCAAGCATACCAACATCAGAATTATGGGGGTGCCGGAAGAAGAGAGAGAGAGCAAGATACTGAAAACCTATTTGGAGTAATAATGACTGAAAACTTCCCCCACCTGGTGAAAGAAATAGACTTACAAGCCCAGGAAACGCACAGAACCCCAAACAAAAGGAATCCAAAGAGGACCACACCAAGACACATCATAATTAAAATGCCAAGAGCAAAAGACAAAGAGAGAATATTAAAAGCAGCAAGAGAAAAACAGTTAATTACCTACAAGGGAGCACCCATACGATTTTCAGCTGATTTCTCAACAGAAACTATACAGGCCAGACGGGAGTGGCAAGAAATATTCAAAGTGATGAATAGCAAGAACCTACAACCAAGATTACTCTACCCAGCAAAGTTATCATTCAGAATTGAAGGTCAGATAAAGAGCTTCACAGATAAGAAAAAGCTAAAGGAGTTCATCACCACCAAACTAGTATTATATGAAATGCTGAAAGGTATTCTTTAAGAAGAGGAAGAAGAAGAAAAAAGTAAAGATAAAAATTATGAACACAAATACATATCTATCAACAAGTGAATCTAAAAATCAAGTGAATTAAAAATCTTATGAACAGAATAAACTGGTGAATATAATAGAATCAGAGGCATAGAATGAGAGTGGATTGATAATTCCCAGGGGGAAGTGGGGGGGGGGGGCGTTACGGGAAGAGCCTGGACAAAAATCGTACACCTATGGATGAGGACAGTGGGGGTACGTAAGGGCAGAGGGTGGGGTGGGAACCAGGTGGAGGGGAGCTATGGGGGGAAAAGGGAGAAACAATTGTAATTATCTGAACAATAAAGATTTATTAAATTAAAAATAATGGGCAAAGAAGCCTAAATAGACACTTTTTGAAAGTGGACATACAGAAGGCCAAGAGACATATGAAAACATGCTCAAAGTCACTAATCATCTGCGAGATGCAAATCAAAATGACAATGTGGGTATCATCTCACACTTGTCAGAATGGCTATCATCAACAAATCAACAAACGACAAGTGCTGATGAGGATGTGGAAAAAAAGGAACTCTCATGCACTGCTGGTGGGAATGCAGACTAGTTTAGCCACTGTGGAAAACAGTATGGAGTTTCCTCAAAAAATTAAAAATGGAACTCCCATTTGACCCACTAATCAATGCCACTTCTAGGACTATATTCCAAGAAATCAGAAACACCAATCTGTAGAGGGCCCCCTGGGAAGGCACATGGATATTTCTTTAAATTGTCAGCTGAGCCTGAGGCACTGGCCGAGTCGTGTCCCCGGTTACACACCCCTCCCCTAAGAAGGCGCTGGGTGTTATTCAGTTCTGACTTAACCTTTGTCCAAGTGTCGGCAGGGACGGGTCTATATATGTAAATCCAGTAATGCCAGGGCCTACTTAAGAATGCAAATAAGCTGCTTTGATCCTATAAAATAAACCTGCTGCGTGGCTCTGTGTGCTCGCTGCCTCTCCATCAGAGAGAATGGCGGCCCACCTAGCTCCCAGCTTTATAATTCTATTTCTGCATCTTGCTCTCTTTCTTTCTTTAATTTCTTAATCCCCAGCTCCTCCACTCAGTAACCGGACTGTTTCCTTTTCCGTGATGGACAAGGAAAAGAGAGAAACACCCCACCACACACCAATCAGAAAGGATATATGCACACCTATGTTCATAGTAGCACAATTTACAATACCTAAGATTTGGAAACAGCCTAAGTGCCCATTAGCAGATGAGTGGATTAAAAAATGGTGGTATATCTACACAATGGAATACAAATCTGCTGTAAAAAAAAAAAAAAAAAAAAGAACTCTTACCATTTTCAACAGCATGGATCGACATGGAGAGCATTATGCTAAGTGAAATAAGCCAGTTGAAGAAAGATAAATATCATATGATCTCACTGATTTATTTAGTATGAACAACATAAACTTATGAATAAAAATAAATCCAGAAACATAGAAGCATCGAACAGATTGTCCAACCTCTGAGGGAAGTTCAGGGGAGCAGGGTGGGTAAGAGATCTTATATACATGCATATAAGGACTTATATACTTGCATATAAGCATAATCTATGGACACAGACAGTAGGGGAGTGAGGCCATGTGCTGGGTGATGGGAGTGGCTGGGGGGAGCTCAAAGAGGTGGGGGGAGGTGACATATGTAATACTTTCAACAATAAAGAATTTAAATTAAAAAATAAAATTTAAATTTAAAAAAAAGTTGACTAAATATTTGAACAGACACATCTCAAAAAAAGATATACAAATTAACAATAAGCACATAGAAATAGTCTCATCTTTTTTCATCAGAAAAATGCAAATTAAAGCTATGCACACTACATAATCACTAGAATGGCTATATTATTTTAATATAATTGAAAATTCCAAATGTTGCTGATTATATGGAGCAACTGCACCTTTCATATATTGCTGGTAAGAATGCAAAATGGTATAGTCAGTTTGAAGAAATGTTTGGCATTTTCTTAATAAACATCGACTTGCCATATGACCTAGCAATCAAATCCTAGATACAACACACCAAGGGACATGAAAACATATGTTCACACAAAGACAGTAACTCAAATGCCTTTAAAAAAGTAAATGGGTAAACAGATTGTGGTATATCCTTACATAAAAGGATCAAACTAGCCTTAGCTACTGTGGCTCAATTGGTTGGGCGTCGTCCAGTACACCAAGGGGTTGCTGGTTCAATTCCTGGTAGGGAGTGTGTAGAATGCAGCCAATGTTTCTCTCTCTCTCTCTCTCTCTCTCTCTCTCTCTCCCTCTCTCTCTCTCTCCCTCTCTCTCTCCCCTAAAAAAGAAAATCAATAAAAACTATTGATACATGCAATGGCATAGATGAATCTTAAAACATGTTACTGAGTGAAAAAAGCCAGATACAAAGAGTACTTATTTAAAATTCCAAGTGTATGAAGTTTGAGACTATTTAACTGAAAAAGAGATTCCAGGAAAACTTTTTGGGTCACAGAAATACTCTACATCTTGATTGTGATGTTAGCTAAACAGGTATATACAATTTGTCAAAATTCCTTCAATGGCATACTTAAAGTTGATGTAAAAAAAGCGGGGGTGGAGACCACCTAAAACAGGGCCTGAAATTATGATCTGGGATTGAGGGAGCACTCTCTGAAATCACATTACTTGAGTCCGAAGCATGATGTTATAGGACTCTGGAGAGGTGACTCTTTGTGCTTTAGTTCTTTTATATGTAAAATAAAGGTGTTATAATAGTTTTCTTAAGATTGAGTAAGTTGGTGCTAAGCGATTATAACAATAACTGACAGAGTGTTCAGTAAGTATAAGCTCTAATGATTATTATAGATTTCTAGAGGCCCGGTGCATGAAATTTGTGCACAGGCGGAGGGGACCCCTCAGCCCAGCCTGTACCCTCTCCAATCCAGGACCCCTTGGGGGATGTCCAACTGCCAGTTTAGGCCCGATCCTGGGGATTCAGCCTAAACCAGCAGTTGGACATCCCTCTCACAATCCGGGACCACTGGCTCCTAACTGTTCACCTGCCTGCCTGCCTGACCCCCATTGAACATCCCCCTCCCCCCTGCTGGCCTGGTCACCCCCAACTTCCCCCCCTGCCCCGCCAGCCTGGTTGCCCCTCACTGCTCCCAGAACTCCCCTGCTGGCCTAGTCACCCCACGCAACCTGCTTGTTCAGTTGTTTGGTCGTCCCTCACTAACCCCCCTGCCGGCCTGGTCGCCCCATGCAGCCTGTTTGGTCGTCCATTCGGTTGTTTCAGTAGCGACAGTCACTTAGGCTTTTATATATATAGATTAGTATCACTGTTAAATTATTCTGCTTTATCTCTGATGAGGGAATTACCTCACACACCCTTATGGCCTAAGTATAAGTTCCTCATGCTACAGTCATATGAGTTCCCATTAAGTCTTGGTCTTTCATATACTTTGTCAGGCATGTAAGAAGCTATGTTGGAATGACTGGGGATAGCAGATAGAGCAAGAAAATGAAGCATAGTTGTCTGAAAAGGTGAAGTGGGCCTTCCGTTTTAAGCTTTTCCTAAAGTGGAAAGTTTTAGTTCAGCATCTGAGAACATTGCTCTGCACACTGATAGACCAAATATCACCTTGGAGTGTTTCAATGGGAACCATTCTCATAACAACATTGTACACACCTCATTTGACTTGGTCCAGCACTTGCTTCTGAAGGAGGCTATAGTCACAGAGATGCTGAGCTCTGCTATGCTGAGGATCAGTAAGACCGACAAAATTCCCTGCAAAAAAAATGAGGATAAATAAATGGCATTTGGGATGAAAGCTATTCCATTTTAAAGATCTAAGCCAAGGACCACTTACACTGTATGACCAAGTAAAGCAAAACTCATATTTTATATGTGCCATCAGTGATTGAACAGTTTTCATCTTACATCTTCCTGATAAGCAGGAGGAACTAACTCCAATGCATATAGAGGCAGGCAACCATCTTAAAAGAGTGATACAGGAGGGGAGATGGTAGAGAGTAAAGGTATTTCTAGGATTCATACATTACTCAGTTCCAGGCAATAGTTACCATATAGGAATATGGTTTCCATGTTGCCTTGTCATTTTTCTTTCCCAGGGAAGCCTGATATACGTATTTTTATGTGAAATTTTACAGTTAATTTATTTACTTGTGTAAATCAACTAGAACATATCTTCAGCCTGAATATAGTCTGATGATTGCTATTTTGCACACTCTGCTTTGAGGTAATGTTTAGATCAAGAAGCAGCATGGAATAGCATGGTGTTCAAAAGGCTTAGACACTGGAAACAGAAACAGTGGGGTTCAATTGGGTCCAAGGTTACACTTAACCTTGGACAGTGACTGAGTCTATATGAATCTTGATTTTTCTTCAACATATTCAAAAGCTTGGATATAACCCATTTGTTGGTAAACCAATAGGTGTGAAGTACCTACTGTGAATTCACTGGCTTCAGCTGTTGAATGAGATATCTGGTTTTGGTCTTTGTGGAACTTTGTCATAGTAAGGAAAGTAGACAGTAACAAGTAATTAGGTAATTATTTACTAAATTGTGTTAAGTGCTATGAAAAAGTATTGGGAACTGTGCATAGTTATCACGGGAGATCCGACCAGGTCTGCATTGAGGGTAGAGGTGCAATCAGGAAGGACCTCCTTTAAAAAGTGATGTTTATACTGAAATTAAAGAATGAGGAGGAGTTCAATGAGTAGGTGCAAAAAGGTAGGTACTAGGCTGGGAAAGATTTGAAGCAAGAAAAAGCTGATCTTATGGTCCTGGGGCAGTGCGTACTTGACACAATAAGGAATTTCAGAAAGTGGCAGGAGAATAGAGTGAGAAAGAACACCCTGAGACTCCCTTTAATGAGTGATTATGAGAATTAAATAAGATCTCACATTGAATAACTGATAACTCTATTTCCTTTCCTTCTTCATTGTGGGAGACAGTTTCTCATGATTTCACTTCCACCCAAATGGGTCAAATCTCATTAACTATATAGGATCAAAGCCATTAAGATGTGGCTGGTAGAAATAAAATAAAACCCCAGGATTTGCTTGGGGAAGTAGAAGGAAATGCCTTTTGGAATTATTGACATGCATAAAAATAATTTCATTGAATGCTTTTTAGATAAATACATAAAATTACACCTACAGTAATATTTCCTAGTAAAGATACCTCTCATCTGCTTTAATGAATAACATTGCTACATTTATATAAAATTATTTCTAAAATTATTAGCATACTTTACTAAGTGACTTAAACACCTTCTCCCACTGTGTTTTGTTTTTAGTATTGAGTAAACATTTTAGATCATTCTGTTCCTTATTAATGCTGAAAAGGTAAATTTTAATCCAATCCATGACAACCCTAATGGTAATAGCTAGAACCTATTGACAACAATATACCAGCTAGTATTATAATGTAAGTAATCCTCTCAACAACCCGATGAGGTAGGCATCCTATGGTCTTCATTTTCCACATGAGGAAAACTGAGGCTCAGAGAAGACAAAATGTTAGGCCAAGGTCACAAGCTTATAAGTGACAAAACCAGGATTTCAAATCCAAACACTGTGGCTGTTAAATCACAATATGGTTCTCAACATTCAGTTCAAATGTAGATACAACATCAATTACTGAGATAAAAACTAATGAATTGATGCATCGTTACTATAGCTCAGATAAAATTATACAGATTCATTGTGGAGAATGAGATCACTTACATTGTAAAGGACTCTACCTATAACACATATTCCTTCGAGGGAAGGCATCTTGCAGTAGTGGTGCTGATATTGAAAGCTGATAATGGTGAGAGTGATCCCAGTCACTGCAGCCAAAGAACTGATCACATTCAGGGCCATGATTTCTTGCCTCTGGAAAAGTTTTTTAAAAATAATAATTGAAAAATCAAACCAAACCAAAAATACCTTGTAAGAAATTCTTAATGCATTTATCTTTCCAGATACCCCTCCAGGATGAACTGCTCCATCAGGTCAGTCTGCTCAAAAGGCTTGATTAACTTAAATCCTGATTCATCAAAGTCAGAAGACAATCTGCTTTAATATAAGCCAGGAAGCCAAGAAAGAGAATGGGTGGAGTAGGGATGCACTATGGTTAATACTTAAGGAAATGTTTATTTTATTCGGATGCAACACTTTTCACAATAGATAAGCAAAATAGTGTGTAGAAATTATCTTGGCCTTATGATTTGACCTGATTCTCAGTCTAGTGAACTAGGACCTCATACAAGAGAGTTGATCTCGTGGAATCTCAATTTGTATCTTTAAAAATGAGAGTGATGACATCTAATTTTAGTATGCATTTATTGACCTATTTTAATAAATACTTAGTGTGTACCAGCTATGTGTCAGACACTGACTTAGGCCCCTGGAAAGGTGAAGGTGGGAGAGAGGCCACAATTTTTTCCCAATTAAGCACCCTTGACGTATAGCAGTGGTTTTTAACCTTTTGCATCTCATTGCACAAAGAAACTAATTACTGAAATTTTACAGTACACCAAAAAATGTATTTTGCCAATCTGACAAAATAATAGGTATAATTTTGATTCACACCAGATGGGTATTGTTGTGTTGGCTGTTGTCGTTTTTTTTATTTGACAACCTAAGGGGAAAGAGGTCAGTGCCCATGACTAAATAGTCAGGTATTGCATGTTTTAAAGTTTTTTGTGGCTCACCGGTTGAAAATTGTTGAGTTAGAGGATGGTTTCTAATAAACAATTCTTTCAGTTTAGTTGACCAGAGAATGAGGAACCAGTAGAAGGATGTAGGGTTAATGGTGACGCTGACAAACAGGAATTACTTGAACTGCAAATTTGATGTATAAAGATTTTCCTGAGAGACCCTTAGATTCCTGAAGGCTTTATACACAAAGATGAGCTAAAGCAAGTAGATAATTTTAAATTATAAAGAAGTCACAAAAATGACTTACCAGACGTGTTTTCTCCCAGTTGAGTCCTGTGAAATATCCTGTAATAATAAACTTTTAAAAAAGAAAGGAGACAAAAGTTAACAGGTGATAGATCTCACCACCTTACAACATAGTTTACTTTGGAGATTATATTTTAATTTATTTGTCTGTGATTCTCCCAAACCTCCCAGTCTTTCCACCTGAGCATCAGAAGAGGAGGGTAGCATTGATGTAAGAGATGCTCAGCACTGCCCAAAGACTCTTTGCTAGGATCAGCTTGGAGAAGTAGGCCCCTCCTTAAGTTCTAAGGTATTTCTCTCAAATGTTTGGCCCAGCTGGGCTCCAAAACAAAAGATAATCCTGGGCTCTGGGTCTGAAAAAGGGAAAGGTGAACTGTGTCTGCTCTGCGCAGATAGAAGGAGACTTTCTCAGGGCAGAACTCTCTAAGCAAAGGCTGATATGGGGGCCAGAATCTAGTATAATGATCTCAGCCATTTTGGGGGGGAAATTGAAGAAAGATTTTATTGTACTGCACACACAACAAGCAACTGGTACAGAAAAGGCCATTTCCAGTAATTCTGTTGAGAATTTCTTTCCATGATTTCTCCCATTAAAGTACATTTTTCAAAGCAACCACCATGACAAAGGAAGCATCAAATTAGTCTATTTTCTTCTTATGCAAGAATGCCGAATATTTACTGTCCCATCTATAGTTGTGTCAGCAGTGTAATGAACACAGTGCATACTAACTATTCTCTGAACTCCAAGAACTGTTGAAGTCTCTGCTGATCTTCTGCAGATGCTTGAACAACATTCAGATGTTCACAAAATGTAGTAGTTATTTGATAGATGGCAGTTTTTAGTGATGCTGTAAATACAAATCTTAATGTTTTATAAGAAGCATCCACAGGGTTCCTGAAATCCGAGGTGGTTTACTGGAATCATGAAGAAACTTGGAGTACTTGTAAACTAACCCTTGCAGCATCAATAGGAATTACTGGTAGTGTAAACTGGACAATACCAAATCTATCTTCTATAAATGCTGCTGCTACTAAGTGAGACAGACCTTCTAATGCCCACCCAAATATCTGGGGGGGGGGGGGGGGACCCAGCCTGAATGGAGGCCTCTGGATGCGTACTGAAAAAATCCATTATCAGCACCCATTTTGACAAGAAATTCTTAATCTGTTCACATTTATTCTAAATCCATAATAAATCACACTGGGCTGTCTAGAAAATTCATTCATTTGCTGATCAGAAACAGAAGTCCATGATCTTGACCCTTTTCTTATTAGCTGAGAACGATGAGGTGACCCATAACAGGTGTTTACATAAAAAGTTCCAGCCATCCAACTCATTACACTAGAGCCAAATGGGGACCCACTGGGACTTGCAACATCGGGTGCAGGTAATTTTGAGAAAATCAGTGATGTCTTTACTAATGGTAGCAATGAAGGTCAAGGCGTATGGCTAGAATTTGGGGTCTGAAAAGTAGTTTCTTCTGGAGAATTCAATTTCTTAGGTTCCATTGGGTATGATGAAGGCATTACTCTTCCATTTGTAATAGCAGCTTCTGGGCAGAGAACCAGTTTCTGAGTCATATCATTTAAAAGATTCAAACACTCCCTTTAAATGGCTGTCCGATTGTGGGGATATCCACCTGGGTATCCCTCTTGTCTAAAACCCTCTTGTCTTCATGAAAGAGGCTATTGAGATAGCAACATCAGGTCCTGCAAGGCCAAGTACTCTATGATGAGGGCCAGATTGCTGTTTAAAACTCCCTGTTACTCATTGAACAGACCATCCAACCTCAGAGGGAAGGAAGGGGAGGGGGAGAGTTCAACCAAAGGATTTGTATGCATGCATATAAGCATAACCAATGGACAAAGAGAGTAGGGGGGTAAGGGCATGTGCTGGCGGGTGGGAGCAGCTGGGGAGAGGTCATTGGGAGGAAAGGGAGACATATTTAATACTTTAAACAATAAAGAATTTAAATTTTAAAAAAAGCCTCCATATTACATGACAAGGCATCCTATTTAATAAAAGAGTAATATGCAAATTAACTGTCACTCCACGACAAAAATGGCGGTGCCCATGGCCACAAGATGGTGGTGCCCAGTCCTCTTAACCCCAGCGGAGTCCACCCAGCAGCGGCAGTCCAGGGTGTCCGGCTGGGAGGCACCAGTGGCGGCGGCTTGGGCTGGGGTCTCAGACCGGCAGGGCCCCGCCCCCAAGCTGCGCCATCGCTGGCAAGCGGCGGCTGCCTGGGCCGGGGTCTCATGCCTACAGGGCTGGGCACCCCCACTGCATGATCACCCAGCCAGTGGCAGCAGCCTTGGCTGGGGTCTCAGGCCGGCAGGGCGGTGCACCCCCACTGTGCTATCTTCAGGCCAGGGAAGGCAGCCTGGGCTTGAGCTGTGCACCCCCACTGGGCTATCCCCAGCCAGGCTGAGATGGCAGCCTAGGCAGGGGTCTCAGCCTGGCTGAGGCGGCAGCCTGGGCTGGGGTCTCAGCCTGGCCAGGGCCCGATCCCCTTCCAGCGGTGGCAGCCTGGGGTCTCAACCATTGAGTCACACCAGCCAGGCAGATATGGAGGAATCTTAAATGTTTCTTTTTTATAATATATATTTTATTGATTTTTTACAGAGAGGAAGGGAAAGGGATAGAGAGCTAGAAACATCTATGAGAGAGAAACATCAATCAGCTGCCTCCTGCACACTCCCCACTGGGTATGTGCCCCCAACCAAGGTACATGCCCTTGACCAGAATCGAACCTGAGGCCCTTGATTCTGCAGGCCAATGCTCCATCCACTGAGCCAAACCAGTTAGGACTGTCCAATATGCTAAAGAAAAAACCCTATCTAATAAAGAGGGAATATGCAAGGGAGGGCATTTGGGGGTGACCGGGGTATCAGGGGAGGGCAGTTAGGCATTAATCGGGCTGGCAGGGGAGTGGTTAGGGGGTGATCAGGCTGGCAGGCAGAGCGGTTAGGGGCAATCAGGAAGGCAGGCAGGCAAGTAGTTGGGAGCCAGCAGTCCTAGATTGTGAAAGGGATGTCTGACTGCCTGTTTAGGCCCGATCCCTAAACAGGCAGTTGGACATCCCCCAAGGGGTCCCAGATTGGAGAGGGTGCAGGTTGGGCTAAGAGACACGCCCCCCCCCATGCACGAATTTCGTGCACCGGGCCTCTAGTCTAATTGTAAGAGCAATTCACCAGTTCTCTCAGAGAGGGTTTGTTTACCAGAACTCTCAGCACCTAGGATACTACTGAAGATATACTTTGTGCTCAGCAAATATCTTTTCAATGAAGAGTGGAGTTTTTAACAAGCAGTATGCCAGGATTTAAAATTCATGCCTGCAGATCACACAAAGTCACACTGGGAAAATTCCTGTTGTGAAATGTGCAATTGAGGAGTTGGTCGGTTTGATTTTTCTACAGTGTGATATGTATAGTTTGAAAATCATAGTCAGTGTTATTTATATTTAGAAATGAAAACTCTACTAATTGTCTTTGAAATGCAAATTATTAAAAAGGCATGAAATATTTATGTTCATCTAAAGAGAACAGCGATTGCCTGACTGGCGTGGCCCAGTGGTTGAGCGTAGACCTATAAACCAGGAGGTCACTGTTTGATTCCTGGTCAGGGTAAATGCCCGGGTTGCAAGCTTGATCCCCAGTAGGGGGCATGCAGGAGAAGGCAGCCGATCAATGATTCTCTCTCATCATTGATGTTTATGTATCTCTCTCCCACTCCCTTCCTCTCTGAAATCAATAAAAAGATGTTTAAAAAATAAAAATAAAGAGAGCAGGGATTTTAATAAATGAGACTACTATTTTTCATTTCATCCATTTCTTTATTGAATGATTCATTCATTCATCTACTGTGCATTAAACATGAGTCTAGGTTCTGAGAATGTAATGGCAACTGAGACAATATCCTTACCCTCTTGTGGGTGTATGTTTTATTGGGGGAAACTCTAATGAGTCTACCCTTAAATATTGTGGCACGAGAACAGGAGCCATGGCTGTGAGGATTGGATGGAAATAGCACTATACTAAGAATTTTATTTATGGCTCTAAAATTAACTAGATGAGTGACGCCCATAAAATTGTCTTTTGGGATAACAAGGGGATTGAACCATAATAATCATCTTAAACTTCTGGTTAAGCTATGAGAGTCTGTGATTCTATGAGTGCTAGCTAGATATGTTTAAATTATTAACTTTCTTTCAAACTCAGTTTCCTTATTTGCAAAGGGGAAAATGGGATATTTACCCTTCTAATCCCCTAGATTGGTAGAAAAGAGCTAATGCCTTACTATATACACAAGGGGCATGGAAACCTTTAAATACTGAACACCTGAGAGTAGTTATTGCTATGATGACGATGATAGTGTAGTGTCCAAATAGAGTCACTTTTACTGTGGAAGGGCCTGGTCTCCTTGGGGACCATGTTCATGGGATTCATTATTCCAGGACTCAAGACAGTCTTTATAGTAATTTTTCTAAAGCTCCTGGCAGTACTCACAATAAATGCTCCCCAGAATGTATATCCTGCGCAGAAAACAAGTGGAAATCTTTGGGAGAAAAGGAAGTAATTAACTGCAAATATAGTTCCAATGCCCATAATGATCAAGGCAAGCAGGATCTGGATAGCCTGTGAAGAGAGAAATGGGTACATGAGGTCGCAAATGCCAAAGTCTTTGAACCTGCTCTCCCAGGTCCCTTGGGCTTCCCTCTAAGCTAGTTAATGCATTCCTCTTTCCATTGACCAACCACTCTCAGATTTTCAAGGGGCCCATTGTCTCTTTCCTCATCACACTTGCCTGGGTCCTTCAAGTTCAGATGCTTTACTCTTGTGCATCACTACTTGCTATATCTCCTGGTGTTACCAATTTATCTTGTATCAGACAAATTTGAGTATATGTCCTCTTCCTGAGGACAGAGACTACAAACTATTCACCCTTAAATTTTTTCCCTTTTGTAGCATCTGCATCCTGTTATTATCCCCACACCCCAATGCACACACATTTCCCACATTCACTGTATGTTTTTGGGATTGCAGCTCAGCCCAGTTCTCTAATAGTTTATGAAGTTCGCTGATGCAGAGCAGAGAGACTTGGGTGAGGTTGTGTCTCATTTCTTCATGCAGCAGCCTGACTAGAGCGGAGAGTAACCTAGTGGACTTATCATTCTGCAGGGAGGGGAACTCTGTGGTGGTCGTGCAGGGTCAGTGGCTCTTCTCAGGGCAGAGCTGCTCCTTCAGCATTCCAGGTTTTGTCCCCAGGCCACACCTCTGTGTCACTGTGCCTGCAACAAGTAGTGAATTTACTCTTGCCCCTTCTATGTGCATTTATGACTGAAATTGTTTGTATGTGTATGTCCACTTTGTGGCTGACTATCGAGCATTGAATGTGATTTTTAAAGAACTCCCAATGCCTTTAGCAGCATGAAGTGGAAGTTTAAGCTCTCTTCCAATGGCTTTTGCTCCAAGCTCAGAGGTGCCACCACACCTGATGTCGCCTCCTCAATAAAATATTTGGAAAAGTTATACCGATTTCTTACTTCTCCTCTGCTATGATTCAAAGACAGTACTAACTCTTCATAAAACAGCGTGAGGATTTCCTCAGGGTCAGGGAGTTTGTAATTATAGGTAAATATTCTATTTCTCAGAGTTAAAAAAGCCCTCAGAAATATTTCTAAGACATGAAGCAAACTGTGTGTGTTTCTAAACAGAACTTTTATTTATCTTATTTATAAAAGGGAAATTGTATTATTGGCTCTTCTACTGGTGATCTAATTACTTGTACAAGCAAATGACTTACAAGTATTTGTGATTAATCAAGAAGGATACATTGTGGCTGAAGCGGGGGGAGGGGAGAGCCCACTCCCTTCCTGAAAAGCCTCTATGCAGATATACATGGAGAAATAACCTCTTTGCTCCCTTCCAGGGAGCTCCATGGATGGGAGAGGACTTACCCCCAAGACTCTTGGCTCTCCTTTGAGGAAATCCAGCAGAGAGCTATGAGGCCAATAGGGAAACGCAGTTAGTACAGTTTCTTTCGGTTGGACAGTGATGGTATGGCCCGATCTTTTGGCCTTGAGTGATGGATCCATGATTCAAAGGCAAACTCTATAAAAAGACGGAATGAGTGAACATTGTAGCCACCATCATGGTCTTCCCTCAGTCTTACATGAAGTCCCTAGCAATGAGCCCATAGTGATTTCTCCACTCAGTACTAGAACCACAGAATCATAGTCATTAAGTCATAGAGTCTTAGAATTCCAGAGCATATCCAGCCCCCTACCTTCCTGGTGAAGAATCCAGTTATCCACAAGACTTACTTCTTCATCAATTTATTTAGAAATAGCCAGTAAACGTAAAAATAAATTCCAGTATCTATGTTCATGAAATATAAAGGAACTAAAATGTATAGAATATTTACTATGCTTTAGGTGCTGTAAAGGTGCTTGTTTTTAACATGCATTGAAAATAGTTTAACAATTCTGCAGTGCTGAAGCTGAGGTACAGAAAGGTTAAGTTGCCTGAGATCACATACCATGGAACAGGGTAAGGAGTCAAACTCCATTTCTGTCTCCAAAATCTGTGCCATTTCTATTCAACCATGCTTCCACCCTCTTTCAGAAGCAGGTTCCCACTTGTAGTTAATGTATTGTCTCCTGTATTGTTTAACCATATTCCTTTGTAGTATAAAAATCAGTCATTAAGAAGGCCTAGTTGTAGTTGCCACTTTAATAGAGCATATTTTAGCTTTCACAAAGGCCGGGAAAATTAATTCTACTCAAGGTCTTCCTGGTTCAAATGATACAATTAAAATAATATAAAGTGTCTTTTTGGAATATTTCTTTCCACATTAATCCTTTATATCCCCATATTTGCTATTATTTTAATTATTAAATCATAAAGGCAAATGATTTCAAAAACAAAAAAACTATGTACAAATATTATATTGAGTATTTCCTAGTTTGTGGCAACCATGCATAGCAAGTTTCTCGACCTTGGCACTGGGGGCATGTGGGGCCTGATAATTCTTTGTTATAGGGAGTAAGATGCATTGTAAGATGTTTCCAGACATGGCCAAATTTGCTTCCTAGGGGAGCAAAATCATTCCAGGTTGAAAACCACTGACGTGTAGAAATAATCGCAGAATGTGACCTCTGTTTATTTTATTTTTTTAATAGACTGCCTCATTGTTTTTTTACACCCAAACATCAGAGAAGGTATGTATTTCTCAACCCAACATATTTCTGCCAATGTTTATTCAGGTAAATTTTAATTTATGTTCCTACAGTGAAACACAACATTTTAAACAAAAAGTATGGGACAAGTCTGTATTTAAATTCTAAGCAGAACTGACAGACCATCAGAATCCTGTGGAGTTTTGAAAAGCCTGCTGTGCAATAAAAGGGAAGTGCGCCCCAGATGGTGCTGACTCTAACTGCAGCCACACACTTCACACACAGCAGCAGTTAACCAGCCATTGTGATTATTTTGGTGAGCAAGTAATTTATAGCCTGTTAATTTACTTCTTATATGTAGATAGTTTACTGAATTTTACTTACATTTTAGGAAAGTGGATGGGAGTTTGGGTTGAATAATAACATAATTTTTTTCTCTTTAAAATGATGAAAAAGAACTGCAGACTTCTTGATTTTTAGGAATGACTTACTGATATTAAGCAGGACAAATTTATAATTTGAAATGCCTTGGTTATTTCAAAATGCATCTCATTTTATGATTTTGGTTGTCATCCTCTGCCTTTTCCTCCTGCTTCTTTCAAACTTCTTTAAAATAGGTTTCTAATATTTAAGCCTATGGACTCAGACCAGTGGGCAGGAACTAGGCTATTGTATGGGGAGATGAAATGACAGAACCCTTTAAGGGATCTATAAGAGGGTGATATTCTTTAAGTGGAAAGTGTATTTCCTCTTGCTCTCAACATGCAAAAGACCTCTCTTCCTTGAGTTTAACAAGTAACACTTAGCCCCTAAATGTGCCATCACTGCCCTAAATAAAATCATATATTTACTCCCTTATTAAATGCGTCCTCTGCCTGAGTTGCCATGTCATCTTGCCAACAACCTGGGAAGGCAGGTTTTATTATCATACCCATTTTGAATACATAACTGAGTACCATAGTTATTTCTGGTAAATGGTGGGGCTGAAATTTGAACTTGGCTTTTTCTCTTCCATTTTCCGTGCACCAAGTTAGGTAAGATTGGAGGAAGGGTTGGAGAGTTTGTGGTAAAAATCTGTATTTGTTTCTATTATTATGTAACTACCACAAATCTAAGTGGCTTAAAACAGCACACATTTATTATCTTGCAGCTTTCGTGGATCAGGAGGTGAGATATGTCTTAGTTGGGTGCCTCTGCTCAGGGCCTCACATCGCTGCAATCAAGGTGCCAGCCAGGCTGTGTTTTCATCTGGAGGCTCAAATGGGGAAAACCCATTCTTAAGCACGTTCAGGTAGCTGACAGAATTTGTTTCCTTATGGTTGCATGAGTAAGGACTCTAGGGTTTTTTTTTGCGTGTTTTTTTTTATATATTTTATTTATTTATTTATTTTACAGAGAGGAAGGGAGAGGGATAGAGAGTTAGAAACATCGATGAGAGAGAAACATTGATCAGCTGCCTCCTGCACACCTCCTACTGGGACCTTTCAGTTCGCAGGCTGTTGCTCTATCCACTGCGCCAAACCGGTTAGGGCAAGGACTCTAGGTTTTTGCTGGCTGGAGACTAGAGGCTGCCATCAGATCCTAGAGGGTGCCCTCAGTTCCTTGCTGCCTCACATCGCTGCTTACTTACTTCATCAGACCAACAAGGAGAATCTTTCACCAAGTTAGGTAAGATTGGAGGAAGGGTTGGAGAATTTGTGGTAAAAATCTGAGTATATGTGGCTTAGTCACTAATTTTGGGTTACCATTTTGTAGAAGCTGCATTTTTTAAAGATTAAGAGTGAGAACTCAAAGCTCTAATGTATAGTATGTTAAAGATTTGCAATGTCTTCCTGGACTTGGTTGAAATCATTACTCTTCTTCCCATGAGTTTATTAGACCTTCCTGTGAGGTTCTTGCCTAACTGTTTTCCCAAAGGGAATGTGGTAGTGAGACAAAGGAAGGAGTCAAAATGACTCCAAAATTTCTGACTTTAGAAACTGAGTGGGTGGTCATGTCATTTGTAAAAGACAACCAGGCTGGGGTGGTTGGAGGAGTGGAGGAGTTAAAAATGAAAGATGCAACCTTATTGCACCTTCCATCCATTTAGAATATTATCCCAGACAATTCTATCTAATAAAGAGGGAATATGCTAATTGACCCTCACGCCATTGCAAAGATGGCAGCACCCACCGCCAATAAGGAGGAAATATGCTAATTGACTATCACTCCCTCAAATATGGCAGTGCCCACAGCCACAAGATGGTGGCGCCCAATCCCCTCAGCCCCGCCGGGGCAGCAGGCACAGCAAGGCCTTGTCACACTCCTGCCTCTGGAGTCCCCCAGTCCCCTCAGATAGTGGCTGCCCAGCTGCCCAGGGCTGCCCGAGGCTCAGGTAACCAGGGCCGGCCGAAGCTTGCGCTGCCAGCAGTGGCAGTAGCAGAGGTATGATGGGGGCGTCACCTTCCCCTAATCACCGGGTCACCTCCCGCCTGTGACTGTGAAAGGGGGCAGGCCAGGCTGAAGGACCCCCCCCCCCCCCATCCAGTGCATGAATTTTCATGAACTGGGCCTCTAGTTCTGAATATAATTCTCCATTTAGTCTGAAGAAATTTTCTATTAATAGAAAAGGAACAACAAAAACAAACAAATAAGAAATAGATTCTGGATAAAATATAATTGCATTGCATAGCTTGACTTGTGGGATAAAGAGGAATCTCAAAGGTTCTGCATCCAAGTTTAAAATATTCACACACACACACACTTAAAAACACTCAAATGGGAGCTGTAAGTACTATGGAGAAAAATTAGCAAGTGAAGGGGAAAGAGGGTTACAATATTATGTAGTTTGGTGGGAGAAAGTTACATTGAGGCTTAGAGATTTGACAACCTGAAAGAAGTGAGAATACAAGCAATGAAAATAATTGCAAGAAAAGCATTCCAGATAGAGGGGCTTGCAAGTGTAAAGTCTCTGGAAAAATAATATGTCAAGGCCAATGTGATAGGAGTAGAGGGAACAAGTGGGAGAGAAGTCAGAGAGTAGATTAGAGAGGAAAGAGAGTTTAGACTTATAAGGACTATAAGGACTCTACTTTTATTCAGAATGAAATGGAATGGGCTTGAGCAAAGAAATAACATGATATGATTTTAGATTTTTAAAACTCCCCCTGTCTGCTATGTGGAGAAAGGCTGAGTGGTGTGGGTGACCAGTTGGTTTCTCATTACAATAAAGCCAATGGGAAATGATAAACCAGAGTACGCATGAGATGGTGAGAAGTAATTAGACTTGATATATTTTGAAGTTAGATCTAGCAGGCTTTTGAGGTTAGATCTAGCTGGTAGATTTGATATGGTGTGTGAGGCAAATAGAGGAGTTAAGGATGACTCCAGGCTTTGGGGAGATGATGTTTTAAAGGAATTTGGCTATGGAGAAGTGAGGGATGGCTCAATAACTAGACAAGCACAAGAGGTCAAAAGTAACTGTTTAAAATGTTTTTATTCCATTGCAATACAGAAAGAAGAGAACACATTATATATGCACAGCACCAGCATCCAGATAAAGGAAAAAAGAACATTTGTAGGAACCATAGGCCTTCTGGGTCCCCTTCCAATTATTGCCCCCAAAGGTGACCATGCTCCTGATTCTAACACTCTATTTTAGTTTTGTTTGTGTTCAAACTTTATTTTATAAAAATGGAATTATACAGTATATATTCTCATATGTAGCTTTTGTTCCCCTGAACATTATTTTGTGGATTTATCAATGTGGCTGCATGAATTGTACTTTGTTCACTCACAGTACTATCTACTACGCCATTGCCTAAATATACCACAGTTTTCATTTGTTTCTTCTACTGTTTAGTTGGATGTTTGCCTTTGGGGGATATTATCTGTATGACTTCTATGACCATTTTCGTACATGTCATTTGGAAAATATCCATGTGCACATCTGCTGCATAGTCCCCTCTGGGACAGGAACCAAGACCTAGACCCAGGAGCAATATTAGGAATCTCTTTATTAGGTCAGCCATGTTGTTTACTCCAATACAATAATGAAGTTGATATTATTTCTATATGTCTAATTTATTATTCAGTCCAGAACTTAGATGGGAGAAAGCATTAGATTGTGATAAATTATAATATTTGAATCCAGATATTTAAGAATAAAGCCATTGAGACAGAACATTGAGCTATATTTAATGAAGAGGAATGTAATCCATTCAATTAACAGAAATACAGCCATATATTTTAAAGTATTTTTAATTAAAATGTTCTTGCAATCCTAATATCTATTATTTAAGCAATATGCATGTGAAAATAATACAGGAACAGAGCCTGCAGACACATGACTTAGCCAATTCACACTAGCACGAAACAGCAAATTTTCTCTTGCTATTTATGGATAGACAATCACTTTCTGTTTAGTTTACCAAGTTTATATAGCCCTAGCTGGTTTGGCTCAGTGGATAGAGCATCAGTCTGCGGACTGAAGAGCCCCCAGTCAAGGGCACATGCCTGGGTTGCAGGCTTGATCCCCAATAGGGGATGTGCAGGAGGCAGCCGATCAATTATTCTCTCCCATCATTGATGTTTCTACCCCTCTCTCCCTCTCCCTTCCTCTCTGAAATCAATAAAGATATACTTTTTTAAGTTTATACATTTTATGGCCATTTCAGAAGACAGGCTAATAAAATTTTACTGACCTGAGCTCTGGGGAAATTATTTCTAAGAGTAATAAAATTACTCATATGGACAAAATACAAAACAAAAGCTATTTTTAAAAAAGATTCTTCCAGCGTCTAAAGTAGCTGAAATTTCAGGGAAGTCTAATCACACTTTGCCATGAGCACTGGGTTTCTCCTTCCTTTTTCCTCTACAGCCAACAGTTACTCATTGCCATACCCTTGAAGAAGTCTTTGACATGTTTGATACGATCTTGTGACTGAGGCAAGGAAAATGAACTCTAGGAAAGATCAAAATTGTTAATAGTTTTAAAACTCTGATTTTGGAGACCTTTCAAATACATATTTATAATGCATTCCCCCCAAATGTTGCAGAGTACTAGCTCTCCCAACTTTCCTATAATATATAATTGCATCAATATTAGTTCAAACAAATGCCATTCTTCAATCTGCTAATTATGTTGTCATTTTCTGATAAGATCATAATTGAATCATAATTTGTTCAATCCTCTTAAATATTTCTCTCTTGTTTACAGCTCTCAAAGATTTGGGCCCCATTTAAATTTAAAATTATAATGTCAAGACCTAAAAAGAAGTAAGGAAGAACACAGGAAAGCATGAGTGGAACAGAGATGTCCTAGTAAATCTCATCATATTCACAAGGGAACTGGGCTAGAGAGGCAGGTGGCTGTCTGTGACAAGAGTGAGGAGATGCAAGTTCTCAGTCTCAGCTCATTAGTCCATATCATTCATTCTCCATGTGACTTATCCAAGCCTTGGTTCTTTAATAAGGAACTGGGTCAGGTGATTCTAGCTTCATCATAAGTAATTCTCTAACTGGTTTGCTACACAATAGGCACCAGCTGATCTTTGATGACCAGCGTGTCATCATGAAGGAGCCCTTTAATTGAACTCTTTTCTCACTATAAAAGTTACCTTCCACCTATACCCAGTGACCTGATCATCATAACTCAAAGCTTGGGACCCAGCAGGCATCATGTGACATGTCAGAGTACTCACCCCAGGGTTGCTGGAGTAGACCTGTTTCCACCAAAAGACAGAAGCATATGCAGCTAGTAAGAGCTCCAGCACAGAAAAGATGAGCATCACCACCAGCACACCCTGCAAATCAGAACAGGGATGGTTGGTGCCATAAGCCAGCCTTTGTGCCTGACTGAGAGGAAACTGGGGGATGAAGGCTCTAGTAGTGGAGAGAACAAGAGACAGAGAAAATTGTTTAATTCTCTCTTCTGCTTTCTCTTTTGGATCTCTTAACAGAAAAAGGGAAATAAGCAGCAACAGTTTCATTTCACAGAATATTATGCCAAATGAAATAAGCCAGTCAGAGAAAGACAAATACCATGTGATCTCACTTATATGTGGAATCTAATAGATTAAAAAAACTGACAAACAAAATAGAGATTGACAGCTGTCAGTGGGGAGAGGAGTTGGGAGACTGGATGAAAGAAGGTGAAGGGGTTAATCAAAGAACAAATATGCATAACCCATAGACACAGACAACAGTGTGGTGATGGCCAGAAGAAAATGAGGTGGGGGCTGGATGGAGGTGGGCAAAGGCGGAGAAAATGGGGACATCTGTAATACTGTCAACAATAAAGAAAATAAATTACAATAAAATAAGAACTTTCATCTCAGAACCTTGGTGTCCCACATTCTGAAATAAGAGTAATCCTTCATTTATCCATGGTGGCCTTTATTACTTCCTTTGCTGAGTTTTATTATCATGGTGTTTTCAGGAGTAGATCTGTTTTCATTTATGCATCATCAGTCTCAGTGCATTCCTTCAGCCTGACAAATTTTCAGTGATATCTCTTTTAAATTCTGACAAATTTTCAGTGATGTCTCTTGGCATATTTTTCTCTCCCATGCTGTCCTACTGGAGTTCAGATTAGATGTGTGTTGAACCTTTTCAATTCACTGTATCCTCCGTGTCTTTTTTTTTTAAATAAATCTTTATTGTTCAGATTATTACAATTGTTTCTCCTTTGTTCCCCCCATAGCTCCCTTCCACCCGGTTCCCACCCCACCCTCTGACCTTAACTCCCCCCCATTTTCCTCATCCATAGGTGTATGATTTTTGTCCAGTCTCTTCCTGCACCCCCCATACTCCTTTCCCCTTGAGAATTATCAGTCCACTCCCTTTCTATGCCCCTGATTCTATTATATTCACCAGTTTATTCTGTTCCTCAGATTTTTAATTCACTTGATTTTTAGATTCACTTGTTGATAGCTATGTATTTGTTGTTCATAGTTTTTATCTTTACTTTTTCTTCTTCTTCCTTTTCTTAAAGAATACCTTTCAGCATTTCATATAATACTGGTTTGGTGGTGATGAACTCCTTTAGCTTTATCTTATCTGTGAAGCTCTTTATCTGACCTTCAATTCTGAATGATAGCTTTGCTGGGTAGAGTAATCTTGGTTGTAGGTTCTTGCTATTCATCACTTTGAATATTTCTTGCCACTCCCGTCTGGCCTGCATAGTTTCTGTTGAGAAATCAGCTGACAATCGTATGGGTGCTCTCTTGCTGCTTTTAATATTCTCTCTTTGTCTTTTGCTCTTGGCATTTTAATTATGATGTGTCTTGGTGTGGTCCTCTTTGGATTCCTTTTGTTTGGGGTTCTGTGCGCTTCCTGGACTTGTAAGTCTATTTCTTTCACCAGGTGGGGGAAGTTTTCAGTCATTATTTATTCAAATAGGTTTTGAGTATCTTGTTCTCTCTCTTCTTCTGGCACCCCCATAATTCTGATGTTGGTACACTTGAAGTTGTCCCATAGGTTCCTTACACTATCTTCAAATTTTTGGATTCTTTTTTCTTTTTGCTTTTCCGGTTGGGTGTTTTTTGCTTCTTTGTATTTCAAATCTTTGACTTGATTCTTGTGTCCCTCTAGTCTGCTGTTGGGTCTCTGTATAATATTTTTTATTTCAGTCAGTGTATGTTTAATTTCTAGTTGGTCCTTTTTCATATCCTCAAGGGTCTCGCTAAATTTATCAGCCTTTTCTAGGAAATTCTTGAAAAACCTTATAACCGTGGTTTTGAATTCTATATCCATTTGTTTGTTTTCCTCCATTTCTTTCGTTTGTGATCTGTTTCTTTGTCTCCGCATTTTCGCTGCTTCCCTGAGTTGGTAGGGTAGCTTTGTGTGCTAGGTTTCCTATATGGCCCAGTGGCTCAGCCTCCCAGTTACCTGAGGTGGACACTCTTGGTGCACCCCTTTGTGGACTGTGAGTACAGCCTTGTTGTAGTTAAGTCTTGATTGTTGTTGGTATCACTGGGAGGAATTGACCTCAGGGCAATTGGTTGTGTGTATCAGCTGTGTCTACCCCAGGTGACCTGTGCTAGAGACAGCCTTATAGGACCAGACTTGCAAAATTGCAAAAGCCTCTTTGCTCAGCTTGGATGGGGCGGAGTCTCATGGCTGAGCAGACAGTCTTGGCTTCCCATCAGCCCTGCCCTTGCGCGCGCGCCTCCAGACCTCTGCCTTCCACGGCTCCCCTGAGTTTCCGCCTGACAGTCCAGGTTCCCCCTGTAAGAGCATGTGTCCCAGGGGTTCGCCCAGAACTGGGGTTCAGTGCAGTCAAGAGCTTCCGACTCCCTTCTGCTAGGGAGAGCTAGTGGAAACCTCCACAGTCAGTCTTCTCTGCGAGCACTCGCACGCGTGTACCTCCAGACCCCTGCCCACCGCGGCTTCCCTAGTCTCTGAGTCTCCCTGTGCCTTTCTCTCTACCTGACAGTCCAGACTCCCCCCGTATGAACCTGGGTCCATGGGGTTCCACCAGGAACTGGGGTTCAGTGTAGTCGGAACTGGGATTCAGTGCAGTCGGGGGCTTCCATCCCCCTCCTGCCAGAGAAAACCAGCCAGGCACTCAGCTGCCCATCCTCTCTGCATGCATGTCTCCGTACTTCAGCCCTTTGCAGCTCCTCTGATTTTCCGTGAGCTTTTCTCTTTCCTTCTAGTTGTAGAATTTCCACTCAGCCAGCTTTCCTGTGGTTCTGAATGATGTCTGTTCTGTCTTTTAGTTGTAGTTTTGAAATTGTTGTGCGAGGCAGCAGTTTAGGTGCTTACCTATGCCACCATCTTGGTTTCTCTCCTCCATGTCTTTTAATTTCTCATTCATATTTTCCAAATTTTTATCTTTATCTTACTGTATTGTGTTTCATGTGACGTAATCAGACCTGCATTTCATTTAGCTGTTTATTCTTTGGACAGGTTGACGCCACTATTTAACTGATATGCTAAGCTTTTAACACCAAATATTATAATTTTCATTTCTAATCTATTATCATATAATTTCTTATTCTTGGGCAACTATATAATTTCAGTGTGTGAGTGTTATTGGGGGGTGGGGATTCTTTGATATGTAGAAAACTCATAAGCTGGGTTTGTGGACATCTCCTTAGGTCAAGCATGTCAAACTCAAAGGCTAACATGGGCCAAATAAACGAAGCATGAAGTTTGACATGCTTGCCCTAGATAGTAATTTTAGGTTGTTGTTTGGTTTTGTTTTTTTAAATATATTTTATTGATTTTTTACAGAGAGGAAGGGAGAGGGATAGAGAGTTAGAAACATCAACAAGAGGGAAACATCGATCAGCTGCCTCTTGCACACCTCCTACTGGGGATGTGCCCACAACGAAGGTATATGCCCTTGACCAGAATCGAACCTGCAGGCCAATGCTCTATCCACTGAGCCAAACTGGTTAGGACTAATTTTAGGTTTGATTCTGATAGAATCTTAGGAGTTTTACAGATCCAGGAAGTTTTTAAGTTAATTCTTTTATCTGAGGCTCTTCTCTTTTATATATATACTAGGGGCCTGGTGCATGAAATTCATGCACTGGGGTGGGGTGGGGGGGAGTCCCTCAGCCCAGCCTGCACCCTCTCCAATCTGGGACCCCTCGGGGGATGTCTGACTGGCCCTGTGGGATCGGGCCTAAACCGGCAGTCGGACATCCCTCTCACAATCCAGGACTGCTGACTCCCAACTGCTCGCCTGCCTGCCAGCCTGATCATCCCCTATCCACTCCCCTGCCAGCCTGATCAATGCCTAACTGCTCCCCTACCAGCCCAATTTCCCCCAACTGCCCTCCCCTGCTGGCCTGATCGCCCCCAACTGCCCTCCCCTGCCAGCCTGGTCACCCCTAAATGCCCTCTTCTGCAGGCCTGGTCCCCCCCGCAACTGCCCTCCCCTGCTGGCCTGGTCACCCACAACTATCCTCCCCTGCTGGCCATCTTTGACCACATGGGGGTGGCCATCTTATGTGAGGGCATGAGGGTCAATTTGCATATTACCTCTATATTATATAGGATTTTTTCTTTGGATGCCATATGTGCAAAAGACTTGGTAAGATGATTTCATCCCAGAAACCCTTATGGCAGATTTTCTTGAAGCTACTTGGTATGTTGGGCAGAGTTTCCCTTGTCTTATTTTCATAAATATTCCATCTCAGCATCTAACATTCTTGCAGGGCCCTCTATGTGCATTCCCTGCTTTCTGTGGAGCCTCAAATCCTGTCTTGGGCATTAAAACTCCACGATCCCAGCCTCCAACACCTGTGTTCCTATCCAGACCTCCATGGTTTTCTGGTCTCAGCTCTTGTTCGGTGACCTGGCTTTAGGATTTTTCTTAGCTTCTGGGACCTACGATATTTTTCTTCCTTGATTTCTTTCTTCCTTTCATCCTCCCTTCCTTCCTTCTTCCAACCAGGGGTATGTATCACTAATATTTTTTAATTTGTTGCTCTTCTCCAGGTTACCTTTGTGTTAATAAAGAAAGAACTTTTAAATCCGTTTAGTCAGCCAAGGTGCAACTCCTCTGATATTGCACATAGTTCTCTTTGACTCCTGTTATGTGAGAATGGGAGGCAGTTTTATGTATTGAGATTAGTTTTCATTAAACTCAGCCCCCACTATCCCAGGGTGGAGGATGAATCTCATACCCCCATTGTTTTGCCTAACGTCTGCCCTGCACCACAGTTATAATATCTCCTGGGCTCTTCATGCTGGTTTCTAACCAGATGGGTTTCTGTGCTCTTCTGCTTCCTCAAGCTCCTGGATCAAGGGGAGTTTGGACAGCCTCTGGATCACATGGATAGCTGCACATAAGGGTGTGAGTCCAGAAAGTTGGCGCGCATTCTCCGTGATTCATGAGACAGGTAGATCCCAGATAATGAGAGACAGTGTCTTTGTCTCTACAGCTCCTTTAGAGAGCAATCACAAAGGAAGAAATCTTTCTCCATAAAGGGCCAGAGTTGATGGTTTTAACCTCTGATCCAGTATATAGAGGATTGACTAATCCAGGATTGTCACCATCAACAGGTGGTGACTGTCAAGTTTGGGGGAAAGGAGGTAAGAAAATGCTGCCCAGAGATGTTGGCATTTCTGCTAGAAGTCGAATCCACTGGTGAGCCATCTCCCATCCTCCTCTCACTCTCTGCCAGATCTATGAGGCCAAAGTATAATAATTATATGTTTGGGCTTCAGGTTCAAAATCCATATCTAACTTAATATAGGATACCTGTATCTCAAATCAAATGAAATTCAAATAAAGAGTGGTGTTTCTGGGATATTCACTGAGGGGGGGGGGGAAATGCCTGTTCAAAAAAGGGAACACTTTGAGAGTTAAACCTACTGAGAATGGGATTTTCTTTTTTAATTTAAGAAAGACTACTGTAGGAATGGACTACCCACATCCCTTCTTGATTTCCTTTTTCGACTTTGCACAATGTATCCCCCATGTTATGCAGTCTGCTGACAGGCCTCTTTCAACCGTATTTTCTTCTGTCTGTCTTCAGACAGTCAGACAAACAGGGCTAGGGATTGCTGAAAAAGCAAGATTATGCAAAAGGGAGACAGAGATTTCACATGACAGGAGACTCAATCTGAAAGTACTTACTGTGAGACTGACACCATCCAGGACACAGTCCTTGACATCATATATTGGATTAGGGTACCTTGAATAAGGCAAGGAGGATAGATGCTCCTTTTCTGAGTCACACAGTTGAGAGGCAGTTCTCAGGGCTACCAGGCTGTAAATGAGGAGGAAGAGGCCTGCTCCAGCGACAACAGAACTCACTGCATTAGATGTCAGGCTGCCGATGGCCTGGAAGAGAAATTCTGCACTGGGACCTCATCACAGAAATGGCACATGACTCTGATTCCCTCCATCCACTGCACTGCAACCAAGCTTCCCTCTAATCTGCATAGTTCTAGTGGGCACATACTGTGTCTCATTCATCTCTGTGTATTCATCCTCATTATCTAGTCCATCACCTTATATAATTAGCAAATGTTTGTTGAATTAAAAAATCTATGGATTAATTCCTGCTTTGGGAGAAGGGTTCCTTGACTTTGCAGCACTGAAAACAGAAGTCGTATCGCAATATCTCCCTTTACTCCTCAACAGAATAATTTTAAAAGCTTCTAGAATATGGCCTTTGGTCCCTCCTGGGAAGACCAATCTATGGCTTGTTCTTTCATAAAGAAGCAGCTTCAGAGAAAAAGAAAGAAGCAAATTGGAGAAGTTGGAATATATTCTATAGGTGGATCAGGCCTATAAGATCCTCATCACCATACTCGCTCCATAGTCTACATTTTGGGGAAAGGGGTTCTCACAAGATGTGACTCCTCTGCAAAGACACTGATGTACCAGATTCCCAGCGCATGCTCTTTTCTGTTTAAGCATCACTGTAGGATACTGTGTGTTGGAGAGGATGGTTGCCCTATCCTCTTCTGCCTTGACCCAGTAGCTATATGGTTTTAAGTTTCTGAGTCCCTGAAGGAAGAATCAGGGTGAATGGGCAGCACCTTGCTCAGGAGCTGCCATGCAGGCAGCGAGCCCTCATATTATCCTGTGTCCCACATGTGGAGCCCATATTGTGTCAGGTCATCCCAAGCATAGTTTTTCCTTTCAGTGTATTCAGGGCACTTGGGAAGCCACCTCTGAGATCCACATGTTCATTTTTCACATTTCGTAAATAAGAAAACTGAAGTCCAGAGAAGGCGGGAACTTTTTCAAGCACATAGATGGATAGGGGGCTGAGCTGGGATGGGAGTAAAGGTTTCCTGATTCTAAGTCCAGAATTCTGACTCCATCCATGCTGTAAACTCTTCAATACCCTCTTCACTGATTCTGGGGGTGAGACTCTAGTTTCAAGCATCAGGAGCATATACCAGTATAGTACATCTTATGTTTTCTCATCCATAGCTAACCAGACCTTGGATCTACCTGAGTCAGGTTATGGCTTTTCTCAAGTCATCTTGTGGGCATATGTCAGGGGAAAGGGAAAGGTTGCTATGGAGAAGATCAAAGATCTCAGCTACTTCCACCCACTGCCTCCCAACTCCTGACCTTTGTCAGGAGAGTGACTACAGTCTGATAATTCCTTGTTCTTGAAGGAGTAAATGAGATAGCCAGAGAAGATCTAAGCCCACGCACCTCTGCCTCTGCCCATGCCATTTAGGGAAATTGACACATTATTGGATAGATTTTTTTTAGAAAAAACATTAGGATCTAGCTGGGATGGTCATCTACCATATCCAGGGCGGCCAAGGTAAGTTTTAAAGGATCCTTAGTATATGTAAAAATTTCCACTGTTTGGAGCTCCATTATGTAGGGGAAAGAATACTGGTATGAAGGCGAGGAATTTGGGCTTTACTCCTAGTTCAGCCAGTGGACCAGTGGGGAGAACTTGGGCTGAGCCTTGTTTCCTCACTTGCTTGGGCTGAGCCTTGTTTCCTCACTTGCTCTGAGCCTTGTTTCCCTAAATCAGGGGTCATCAAACTTTTTAAGCAGGGTGCCAGTTCACTGTCCCTCAGACCGTTGGAGGGCCGGACTACAGTTTAAAAGAAACTATGAACAAATTCCTATGCACACTGCACATATCTTATTTTGAAGTAAAAAAAAAAACGGCAAAAATACCCGCATGTGGCCAGCGAGCCGTAGCTTGAGGACGCCTGCCCTAAATAGGCAAATGGAAATTTTGAACTGGAAGAATTAACTCTGAAGTTCCTTTTATACTTACAAGGGGCTTAGTTGATTTTTTCCCAGAGATAATGGAAAGGATTCCAGTAATGGCAAACTGCTCAGAAAAGAGAGAAATAATCAGTTCAGTTGTTTTGTAGAAATGTATCAATCACTCAATCAATAAGTAATCTAAAACTTTCAGGGAGATGACACTGTATGAATGGTGTAGGTCCATATTGATAGAGAGGTCTGATTTCTGCCCTCGGGATGTTTACCATTGACTTTGAAGAATCGGCAGATGTGCAAGAACTGGAGTCATGTTAGTGAAAATCAATATGAGCTAAGGAAGCCTGGAGGTGTGCATGGAGGGAGGAGAGTAATAAATTACAAGGTTGGCTACTAACCCAGGCCTAGTGTCTGATCTAGAAATCTCCATACAGCAGAGGTCTAGGGATATCTAGTTGTTGCAACAGGCCAGACTCTTCTAGAAGCTGTATCTGCAAAGCACTTGATATGAGATGGAAGCATTAGGAAACTCCCCACTTAGTTTCAACTTTTTAATAGGTTGGGGGGTTCTTAATTATTTATATTTATTGTTAGAACCCCATTTTTTAATCACAGAATCTGATTGTAAATACAGTTTATGGGTATGGATTTTTTTCCTTGGATTTAATTGTAAATAGAGTTTTGTTTTATGTGGGAGTTTTTCTTCACTAACAATCATCTTGTTAGCCTTTTCTCACTAAATAGTTATTCCTTTAAAGCCTTATTTGTAGTGGCTGTAAGGTATTTAATCATATGGCTGATGTATAATTTATTTAGCGCATCTCTTGTTGGACATTTCATTGTTTGCAATGTTTCACTATCTAAAATAATTCCATAATAAATCTCATTGTACATTAAAAAATTTCATGGTTGAAAGAAAGGAGATTGAGAATGGCCAATAACTTGAAGGGAGAGAAAGATGGGAGCAGCCAACAGAAGCACTTGGTGGTTCAAGATGCAGAAGCAAATGGGCTTCAAGCCATTGGTGTAGGTGGCCTGAGTTAGACTGGGAGCCAAGGAAAATGGAAAGTACAGGGTCACATGTGAAGAGTCTTTCATCATGAAGCCCCAGAAGTCAATATTTGACTCCAGTGGTGTTAAGGATCCAATTGGTGGAAAAACGGTATTCCGAGAAGCTAAAATGTTGGTTAACCTGTGGCTTAGAGATTTGGTTGTCACAAAGAGGATCCAGAATGAATTAATTCTAATGTGAAAGACACAACTACTGGTTAAATAGGAAAGTCAAGGGCAAATTATGCTTTGGGGGCAGGAGCAGGGCCTTCTTACATCACTGCACGATTTGTGTCCACACAAGGGCTGTATCCATACAGGAGTGATGCCTTGATAAAATTCATTTGCCCAGAATGTGTACTTTTTTCCTCCTCTGTACAGGATACTACATAGAAAAGAAGCGTGTGTGGGAGGTATGACTAGTGTCTAAAAGAAGGTCCTTTCTTCATGAGTCATTAGATGCAAGGCAGCCACCAAGGTTTCCAAGTGTTCAGGATTGCCTTTGAACTTATAACAAGAGTACCCTGCCTTGCATGAATTTTACCATTGATGGTTTACTTCTCTGTAAACCTGTGGCATCTCCCAGTTGTGGTCATTTTATTATAAAAATGACCTTTTCACTCTATCTGACAGGTGGACTATTCTTAAACTGAAGGTAATCCAATGGCTTCATTGAAGGCCCAAAGAAGGATGCAAAAAATGTTCTACTTTTCCAGAGGCATACTGTAAAGCCAGGTTAGAAATGCTGGTATGTCCACTGCATTATCTTCTTGCCTTCTGTCTCATCCATTCACTCCCTGAGATTCTTACTGATTAAGCCTCTCTCTGCTCTTCCTGAATTGCAGAGACATGATGTGGGATGATAACAGAAGGAAATTTGGAGGTCTTAGCCTTTTTCTCCTCTCTCCCCACTTCTCAGAACTGAGTTACTCCATGACTTAGCATGCTGTTAGCATTTATAAAGCATATCTACCCTTGGATACCCCATTCTACTCACACACAAAGCTCCTACAAATGGGTACCCGGACATCAACATGACGGAAACTGCTGGCTTGAGGTGGGAAGAGTAGGGAGAAGAAACCAAAATAGCCCCGAAACTTGAAATCATCAAGCAACACAGGATATGGATACTCTATAATAGACAAGAGGAAAAATACTAGAGTACACTTTAAATAGATAAAAGTGGCATTTGAATGTACATTGTGAATTATAAAGAATATTAACATGTTACAATGTGTCATATTAAAAAGGAAAAATGTGCTAGAAGGAGCTAATAAGCATTCTCTAAGAGAAATTCATGTTACTAACATTTTTTGTTTTCTGATAGGATTATTAAACTAGTAAATCAGGGAATAATTATATGTATATTTTTAAACTTTATTTTGAAAATGTTGACAAATTTTTATGGTTCTAGGAAAAGTAGATGGAGAAAATTTTTTCTGGACAGCAGTCCAGTTACACGGATATAGAAAGCAAACTTACCAAGGGAGTGCTAATAAAGGGGTCAATTTCAATGGAAATAAAATAGAGCAGGAATTCTTTAGTGCTGTTATTCATCTTATCTTTTTCATCATTGGATTTTAATAATCATTGCTATTTTTATGAAACCCATGATGATAATAATGGGTTTGCTGAACACTCTCTACATTCTGGCTATTACAGATAAGAAAAAATGAGATACCAGAAGTTAAAATAGCTTGTACAAAACAACACAAATGGCCAAGACTCAGGGGTGAGGAATCATTTTTCTGCCAAGGACTATTTAGATATTTATAACATCATTCTAGGGTCATACAAAATTATCAACTTAAAAAATTAGCCTGCTATATTTGGCCAAACACCTAATTAAGTCACCCCTGATTCCTTGGCAGGGCCAGACCAAATGATTTCGAGATAGCAAGAAGTAGTTGTATTCTAGATGTACTATGAAGATTAAACCTGTAGGATTTGCTGAAAGTTTGAATGTGGATTATGAAAGAGAAGAATGAGCCCCGCTGGTATGGCTCAGTGGTTGAGCATTGACCTATGAACCAGGAGGCCATGGTTCAATTCCCTGTCATGCATGGGTTGCAGGCTTGATCCCCAGTAGGGGGCATGCAGGAGGCAGACAATTAATGATTCTCTCTTGTTATTGATGTTTCTATCTCTCCTTCTCCCTTCCTCTCTGAAATCAATTTTTTTTAAAATTTTAAGAAAGGAATAATAGTTGCCTCCAAGTGTTTTGGCTTGAGCGTCTGAAATGATGGTATCGATATTGATCTGAGATGGAAAATATTGTATGAGGTGTGGGTTTGGGAAGGAGTATCAGGATTTCAGTCTTATGCAGGATAAATGAGAGATGTTTAGTGTATATCCAAGTGGAGATGTACCGAAGCATTTGTATGTATGAGTCTTAAGTTTATAACAGAGATCCAGGCAAAGGATATTGTTTTATTTCCCCAAGTCATATTAGAGATAATATTTAAAGTCATATTACTGGATGTGGTTGCCATTGCAGCAGATACAGAAAATGAATAGAAGCAAGGACTGAGCTATAGAGCACTCCAAATTTAGGATCAGGGAAATTCATAAAAACTATAAAAGAGCATAAAGAGAACAGCCAAGGAGGAAAGAAAAGAAAACAGAAGAATGTGATGTCCAAGAAGTCAAGTGAATGAAATGTTTCAAGTAGAAGAGTGGTCAACTGCATCAAACACTTTCATTAACTCAATAAAGTTAACAACAGAGACTTGAAAATTGGATTAGTAATGTGGAGCAAAGGAGGCAAATACCATTGGATGTGATTCAAGAGTAATTGGAGAGCCCTAGCCGGTTTGGCTCAATGGATAGAGTGTTGGCCTGCGGACTGAAGGGTCCTGGGTTCAATTCTGGTCAAGGGCACATCGATTCCAGTCAAGGGCACATGCCCGGGTTGCGGACTCAATCTCCAGTTAGGGGCATGCAGGAGGCAGCTGATCAATGATTCTCTCTCATCATTGATGTTTCTATCTCTCTCTCTCCTCTCCCTTCCTCTCTGAAATCAATAAAAAAATTTTAAAAAGAGTAATTGGTGACATTGACTTCCTACCTTTTAGAGGACAGTTGCTGGGAAGGCAAGTAATGAATGGGGCATTAGCTGGAGAATATGAACTTAAAAGTATTTGATTTTGTTTTTTGTTTTCAAGACGGGAAAGATAGGAGTAAGATTCTGTGCTTATGAACTTGATTTAAAAATTTACAGGGAGGATTGTCATTAATTAGATAGACATTTTATTCTTTTTAAAAATATTTTTTTATTGATTTAAGAAAGTAAGGGAGAGGGAGAGAGAGATAGAAACATCAATAAAGAGAGAGAATCATTAATTGGCTGCCTCCTGCATGCCCCCTACTAGGGATCAAGCCCACAACCCGGCATATGCCCTGATAGGGAATTGAACCGTGTGTGACCTTCTGGTTCATAGGTCGATGTTCAACCACAGAGCCAAACTGGCTGGACAGATATTTTATTCTTAGTAGCTGGATTGAGGAGAAAGAATGTATGGACATAGACATGGGTAATTGTAGATGAATAGCAGCTTATGGACATTCTATCCAGATTGCCTCAATATTTTAGTATTACAGGAAACAAAGTAATAAATGAAGATGGAAGAAACTTATGAGATTTGAAGGAGGAAATGTATAAAATAGTTTTCTGGGATAATAAGAAAGTGAATGGATGAAAGAAATAGGTACTTTTAGGCAGATTTTTTAGTCCATTTGAGGTTATGGTCATAAACCAGAAAGTGTGTGTGTAACTAAGGTTAGTGAATTCAGTTATAGAGTAGAAAAATGGGCAGAGTTAGAAATAAACCAATGTCATCTCAGAGGAAAGGTGGGGGAGGGTGGGTGGGTGTGTGGGAAGTAATCAACCAAAGACCTTAAATGCATATATGCATAACCCATGGACACAGACAATAGGGTGCTAACATGAGATTCTAAAGTAGGAGTATAGATGAGAAGGAAAGATTGATCTGGAAGCATCCATGAGAAGCTAAGAAGACACTGAGTTCACTTCCATGCCTGGAAGTAAGGGTTGGAGTGAAAACCATTCCTTCGGGGCTAGATTTCTGTTTGCACATAGATGAAGAGGCCTTTGAGAGGGGAAAAAAGCACAACTGGGGGAATAAAGAGGACTATGCAATTAACTGACCCTGAATTCCAGAGGCCACAACTGGGCAGGGCTCCAAAGCTGGAATGAGTAGGAATTGGGTCTTAAAAGGGGTATTCAGAACCTTGTGGGAATAAAAGTCCTGAATGTGAAGGATGAGAATCTAGGACACTGGGGTGTCCTATAGTTACTCAGATAAACAGGGAGAAAATGTATGGTGAGATTAGTTCAGATCGTCTCACCTTAAAATGTGTAAGAAATGAGCTCAAATTAAGATGACCTAATCTAATCATATTGAGTAAAATATACAGTTAAATCAATATCTCCACTATATTAAGGCCAATTTATAAGATACTTCATTGTGTAGATTACAAGTAGAAAAGACCCAGTGTTTTTTGTTGATTTAAAGAGAAGTCTGGGGAGGACATAGTCTTCCCATAAAGTCCCATTTCATGGCCCAATTAGCCTGGAGTCACACAGAAAAATAAATGACTCTCCCAGATCCATTGTAGATCTGTAGTCGGGAAACATTCACAATATATCCCTAGAGTTCTCCTTATAATGAGGTGGACTTACTCCAACAACTGTGGTTTCTTTTTGAAGATCATTCTGCTGTGTATCTTCTTTTTGGTAAATGTGTCCAGGTTTCTCTCTTTGGGGGATAATTATGTCCTTCAGAGTGGAGTCAAAGGCTTCCTTGGTCTTGGACTGTGACAGCATGATGCTAAAGATGCTGGAAGAGGCAATGAGCTCAGTTAGGACCCAAGGTCTGACTTAATGATATGAAACTCCCACAGATCAGACTTTGTAGGAACTTAAAATTGATCTGTCCTTCAGGAGCATAACTGAATATGGGAAGCAAGGAAAGCATTGAAAAGTTAGCATGCTTGATACAGTCCATCCATTGAGGACTGAAAGAATGTCCCTGGTGAAAACTGTAAACATTTGTAGGTCTCCCCAACCGAGAGGCAGACAATTTATATACAACTTGTTTTGCAGCCTTGAGTGTATCCATTTCACTCTTTCTGACCTTAAGGGAATTTGAGTTGATGGTCTCTAGTTCCAGAATTGTTCCCATATTCTGGCAACTTGGCTTCTTCCTTGCTTTTGTGGTTTAATAGACCTAATATGCATGTAGTCCCCTTTTTCTAATCTTAATAACCAGTCTTTCAAGCTGCATCCATATTGTCATGTATTGCAAGATTTCCTTCTTATTTTAAAAGCTGACCTTGAGGACATTGTGCTAAGTAAAATAAACCAGTCACGGGAGGACATGATTTAACTTACATAAGGTATGGTAAATAGTCAAACTCATAGAAGCAAAGACTAGAATGGTGCTTGCCAGGATCTGGGGGAGGAGGAAATGGGGAGCTGTTGTACAATATGTATAAAGTTTCAAATGTGCAAGATCAATTCTAGAGGTCTGCTGTACAACACTGTGCTTATAGATAGCAATGCTACATGGTGCATTTAAAAAGCTGTCAAGAGAATAAATCTTAAGTATTTTACTGCAATAAAAAAAAGAGAAAATCATGAAAAAAGAAATCGAAGGTTTACCCCAACTTAAGGATTTTTTTAAGTCTCTATACTCCTGAATTCCTCTCTGCAGATTTCAGTTCTCATGCCCAAAGACTACAAATGTGCTAATTCTGAGACTGAAGCTAGAACCTGGGGCCTAGTTGGTAGCCTCTAGCTTACCGCACTCTCAGATAGCATGTAAATTCATTTTCTTTTATTATATTTTGTCTGTTTTGTTTTAAATAGAGTGTAACATAGCAAATGCAATCAAAAGAGGAATAAGGTTTGAAGAAGAAAAAAAATTTCCTTAAATCTTAATTATCACCTACTGACTACTATTTTATATATATCCTTTACATTTTCTTTTTCTCCTTTCTCATTTGCCTCCTCTTTCTTCATATATGTTTATACACATTCATAATTCTACATAAACAGAATCATTCTAACCATTACACTTAACATTATTGTTGACATCATTGACACTAATACATATAGATATTACCCATCCTAAATTTAAAAGCCAAGTGGCAAATTCTGACACATGCTACAACTTGAATGAACCTTGAATACAATATGCTTACTGAAATACTAGTAAGCCAGTAATAGAAGGACAAATATTGTATGACTATACTTCTGTGAGGCACCCAGAGTACTTAAATTCATAGAGACATATAAAACTGAAAGCAACAAATGAACAAACAAGAAAAAAAACCTCACAGACAACAGAATGGGGTGACCAGAGGGAAGGAGGGTCGAAGGGTAGTAAAGGGAAAGGGGTCAAATATATGGTGACAGAAGATTTGACTTTGTGTGGTGGGCACACAATGCAATATACAGACAATGTATCATAGAATTGTATACTTGAAACCTATAAAATTTTATTAATCAATGTCGCCCCAATAAATTTAATTTTTAAAAAACATAGAATGATGGTTACCAGGGACTGGGAAGAGAGAACAGCATGGTGTTACTATTTAATGGGCATGGAGTTTTGGTTTGGGAAGATGAAAAAATTGTGGAGTTCAGTCGTGGGGATGGTTTCACAAGGAATCTCTATATTGATGCCATCATCTCCAAACTCTACAGTCTGTGAAGGATCCTTTGTCCTCCCACATTCACCACATGGATACAAACTTGAGGTAGCCCCCAACTTTCCAAGACAGTTCTAAAAATCCCCACTTTGAAGGCAAATAAATCATAGCTTGGAGAACAACTTCTCTGCACACAGCAATTTTCTCTAATACAAAATTAAAATGGAACAATGGGATCCTAATGCAGGATTCAATCTAACTGCACAGTATTTGTTGAGAGTATAAAATGCAGAGAATTGTAGAAAATCACAACTTTAAAGCGTGAAGGAAGTTTAAGGATGGTTTCACCCAGTTCTCTTATTTGGAAAGAGAGTAAACTGAGGCCCAGAGAAGGAAATCAACTCACCAATTCATGCAGGTGGTCAGCAGCAGAGACAAGGTGAGAATCTTAATTCTTGGCTCTCTGTTAAAAAAAAAAAACACACACAATAATCACCCCCAAAATTTATGATCCAAACCAAGGTGCCTCCCTGTTCCTCCAGCCCAGCCCTGTGTGTTGTGGCTGGTGGGCCAGGTCACTTCTGGGGAGCTCTCAGCCAGAACTTCCTACTGGCTATTCCTGCCACAAAGATTTTGCTGCATTGCTCTCCAACCTCTGAGACTTCCTGTCCCTCATTCAGAGTAATGTTTATGATTACACAAGATATGAGTCTCGTTGTACTTATGCACAGTTTCTACATAAAAAAAAAAGTACATCAGTTTCCTCTTTCTAAATGTCAAGGTCTGGAAAACAACACAAATTAGAAGTAACACACAAGAAAGAGCTTGCGAGGGCGAGTGAGTTGCACGGCCCCATTTAGAATTTGTTTCCTGCAAGCCTATAGGTAATTCAACTAGTTCCTTTTGGCCTGAATTTTCTTACCTACTAGATGGGGATGGATAATAATAATGCCACTATATGGCTGTTGGAAAAAATAAAGAGAAAGGATGTTAAGAGCTTATGAAAAGTAGGCACTCAATAATTAGTGATAATGGTAATGTTAATTTGAATTTGGGAGAAATTATTTTCCCATTTCCCAGGTCTTGGCAAATTGAAAGCAACCCGTGGGGACTCATTTCCTAGTTGGTACTTCTTTTGGGTGTCTCTTCATTCTCAGCCTCCGGCTTCATATCTTTCTAACTTCATACTCAGCTAAGTCCAGGCACATCTTTGGAAAGATGTCAATGGATTGGAATCAGAGGCAGAGCCATCAGGGGTGCAAACAAGTTCATATTTCTGGGGAGTACAGATTTTTGTTGAGGGAACATTGTTTCTATTTTAACATTCTTTTTAAGGAGGCCGGGAGAACAGCCTTTGCTCAGAAGGAGGAACATGGCTAAGGTGGCAGTAGCAACAGCTAGCAGCATGTCATGCTCCATGCTTCTCAATTTCCTGTTGGCTGGAAAGACTGGTCCCAAGAGAGGAGAAAATCTAAGCTAGTGGGGTTTAAGAAACTTATAAAATGCTTGAAGAGAATTTTAATCCCATCTCTTTAGTCTCCAGACTAGATATTGCTGAACAAACCACAGATCCACAGGTCAAGTCAGGGGGAAAAGCAGGATAAGGATCCAAGTCTCTTGGTAGCTGAGCTCAGGCTTACACCTCAGCAACAGTCTATCATTTTGTCATCTCCATCCCCATGACAAACATCATCTTAATTTAAGAACACCAGGAGAAACCAAGATGGCGGCATAGGTAAATACCTGAAATTGCTGCCTCGCACAACAACTTCAAAACTACAACTAAAAGACAAAATGGACATCGTCCAGAACCACAGGAAGGCTGGCTAAGTGGAAATTCTACAACTAGAAGAGAAGAGAAAAGCACACTGAGACTTAGAGGAGCTGCAGAAGTAAAGGCAGAGGTACGGAGGCACGTGCATGTGGAGAGGACTGGTAACTGAGCACGTGGCTGTCTTTTTCAAGCGAGAGGCAGACAAAAGCTCCCAACTGCTCTGAACTCCAGTTCCAAGCGAGACTCTGGGGACCCAGACTCATACGGGCAGAAACTGGACTGTCTGGCAGCGGGCGGAACTCAAGGGCAGCTTTCTCTCAGAAGTGCTTGCAGTGATTACCAAGGGACACTGAGATCCGGGGGCCTCTTAGGCAGGGCTGACAGGAAGCCATTGCTGTTTGCTCCACCCTGAGACTCCACCCCATCCAAACGGTGTGCAGAGGCTTTTGCATATGAACGGCCAGGTCCTTTGAAATCTAAACTTACCTAACAAACTGCAGCTGAGTCAGTGAGACCCAGAACATCCAAAAGAAGGCCCAAGGCCCCACAGCAGCTTGCATTGCTTCACAGCTGGGCCTTATCTCGGCACCTCCAAAACCCAAACAAAGAAGAAGAATCTGCAGATCTCTCCATAGCTCCTGCCTGGTGGCCTCAGGCAGAGGCTAAATTAGCACCTCCTTGGAGATCCAAGAGCCAGTGTACCCAGGGGTCAGAGTAGGACCATCCAGATTACAACTCCTCAGATCCATAGGGACACACTCAGGGGGTAGACTCAGTGAGCACCAAAGCCCCACTGAAGCAAGTCTTGCCTCATAAGGGTGTCTCCAGCACAGAAGTTCTCCCATCATAGACATAGCTGATCCTCACAGCCAATTGGCCTGGAGGTCAATTCCTCCCAGTGATGCCAACAACAATCAAGGCTTAACTACAACAAGACTGTGCAAACAGCCCACAAAGGGGTGCACCAAGAGTGTCCAACTCAGGTAACTGGGAGACTGACCCATTAAACCATATAGGACACCTAGCACACAAAGCCACTCTATCAACTCAGGGAAGCAGCCAAAATGTGGAGACAAAGAAACAGGTCACAAATGAAAAAAATGGAGGAAAGCAAACTACTGGATGTAGAGCTCAAAATCATGGTTATAAGGTTTTTCAAGAGTTTTCTAGAAACTGCCAATAAATTTAGTGAGACCCTCGAGGATATGAAAAAGGACCAACTAGAAATTAAGCATACACTGACTGAAATAAAAAATGATACACAGAGATCCAACAGCAGACTAGAGGATTGCAAGAATCAAGTCAAAGATTTGAAATACGAAGAAGCAAAAAACATCCAACCAGAAAAGCAAAAAGAATCCAAAAATATGAAGATAGTGTAAGGAGCCTCTGGGACAACTTCAAGCATACAAACATCCAAATTATGGGGGTGCTAGAAGAAGAGAGAGAGCAAAATATTGAAATCCTATTTGAAGAAATAATGACAGAAAACTTTCCCCACCTGGTGAAAGAAATAAACTTATAAGTCCAGGAAGCACAGAGAACCCCAAACAAAAGGAATCCAAAGAGAACCACACCAAGACACATCATAATTAAAATGCCAAGAGCAAAAGACAAAGAGAGAATATTAAAAGCAGCAAGAAAAAAACAGTTAGTTACTACAAGGGAGCACCCATACAATTGTCAGCTGATTTCTCAACAGAAACTATGCAGGCCAGATGGGAGTTGCAAGAAATATTCAAAGTGATGAATAGCAAGAACCTACGACCAAGATTACTCTACCCAGCAAAGCTATCATTCAGAATTGAAGGTCAGATAAAGAGCTTCACAGATAAGAAAAAGCTAAAGGAGTTCATCACCACCAAACCAGTATTATATGAAATGCTGAAAGGTATTCTTTAAGAAGAGGAAGAAGAAGAAAAAGGTAAAGATAAAAATTATGAACACAAATACATATCTATCAACAAGTGAATCTAAAAATCAAGTGAATAAAAAATCTTATGAACAGAATAAACTGGTGAATATAATAGAATCAGGGGCATAGAAAGGGAGTGGACTGCAATTCTCGGGGGGGAAAGGGGTGTGGGGGTGCGGGGAGAGAATGGACAAAAATCGTATACCTATAGATTAGGACAACGGGGGGGTGGTTAAGGGCAGAGGGTGGGGTGAGAACCAGGTGGAGGGGAGCTATGGGGGGAAAAAAGAGGAACAATTGTAATAATCTGGACAATAAAGATTTTTTAAAAAAAATAACACCTTCATGGTCCAGAACTTCCTCTCGGTCTGTGACCGGCTTTGAACAAATTGCCAAAGAAGAATCTTGGTCATTTGGGCTTCTCTCATGTCTCTTCTGATTCTCAGAAGGAATGTGTGGAAAAATCAGTTGAATATCAGTTCAGTTTTATCATATATAAAATCATAATAAAAAGTACTTCTGAATTTTTGGGAGGAGTCAGGCATATATAAAGTCATGTATGTGAGTCCTATATAAAATGCCCTGCATAGAGTCTGACATATACTAGTAAAAAAATTCAAGAAAATCTGTATACCTGGTGCAATATCTTCTTCCACCTTCTATATTGAAAAATGTACTTTCTCTCTAAATTAATCTCTGGTCTCTATGTGTAATTTTTTTATGTTTACTCTAAACTCATTCTTCTGTCATTGATTGAAATATCCTCAGCCCTTTCCAAAGAATCCTGGTTTTTTAGACTGGCAAATGACTCGTGGTACTAAAATTGCTTCAAGGGTTCATCTATTTCCCAATTTCCCATCCTCCCACCCCAAGCTGACTGTGAAGCTAGTGAAAGTGGAAGTGTGTCTCAGCTCTCTACTGACCTTGAATGGAGGTGACTGGGATTTTTTCCTCTCCTCCAGATATAGGTAAGATAGAGTGCATCCACAGTATGGAGGTTCCTCAAAAATTAAACTGCCTTATGACCCAGTAATTCCACTTCTGGGTATATATCTGAAGAAATCCAAAACACTAATTCAAAAGAATATATGCCCACCACCCAAAGTCACATCTTCTCCTGTCACCTCATATTGGGACCCAGACTTTGTAACTTAGAAATCCACACATGAAACCTCTATGTTCATATTGACTAATGTCACCCCAATAAAATTTAATTTAAAAAATAAATAAGGGAAAAAAGAATATATGCAACCCCTATGTTCATTGCAGCATTATTTTTCAATAGCCAATATATGCAAGCAACCCAAGTGCCCATCAATAGATGAGTGAATTAAAAAGTTGTGGTACATATATATAATTGAATATTAATTGATCATGCTGTCCTTTATGTGAAAGTGTTTTACTGTTGGTGGTCTGTGAATAAGAACAAAGAAGATTATACGCAACACTGCTGGTGGGAATACAGACTGGGGCAGCCGCTATGGGAAACAGTATTCCTCAAAAAATTAAAAATGAAACTCCCATTTGACCCAGTGATCCCACTTCTAGGAATATATCCTACGAAACCTGGAACATTCATCAGAAAGAATATATGCATCCCTATGTTCATAGCAGCGCAATTTATAATAGCTAAGATTTGGAAACAGCCTAAGTGCCCATCAGCAGATGAGTGGATAAAAAACTGTGGTACATTTACACAATTGAATACTACACTGAGTGGCCAGATTATTATGATCTCTGAACGCATAATAATCTGGCCACTCAGTGTATATCCTATATAATAAAAGGCTAATATGCAGCCGAAACCAGTTTGGCTCAGTGGATAGAGCGTCGGCCTGCAGACTGAAAGGTCCCAGGTTCGACTCCGGTCAAGGGCATGTACCTTGGTTGTGGGCACATCCCCAGTAGAAGGTGTGCAGGAGGCAGCTGATAGATGTTTCTAACTCTCTATCCCTCTCCCTTCCTCTCTGTAAAAAATCAATAAAATATATATATATATTTTAAAGGCTAATATGCAAATTGTCCCCTTGACCAGGAGTTCGACCAGCAGTCAGGCCGGCCAATCGCCCATGTCCCCTCCCCCTGGCCAGGCTGGCCAGACCCCACCCATGCATGAATTCATGCACCAGCCCCCCCCCTCTCTCTCTCTCTCTCTCTCTCTCTCTCTCTCTCTCTCTCTCTATATATATATATATATATATATATATACATATATATATATATATATATATATATATATATATATATATGCTGAGTGGCTAGATTATTATGGGTTCAGAGATCATAATAATCTGGCCACTCAGTGCATGTGACTGTGAAAAAGAAAGAACTCTTACCATTTGCAACAGCTTGGATGGGCCTGGAGAGTATTATGCTGAGCGAAGTAAGCCAGTCAGTAAGTATCACATGGTCTCACTCATATGTGAAATCTAATGAAAAAAATAAACTGATGAAAAAATAGATCCAGAGACTTAGAAGCATGGAACAGACTGTTGAACCTCAGAGGGAAGGCAAAGGAGGGTGGGTGGGAAGAGATTTACAAATGAACTTGTATGAATATATGCATAACCCATGGGCACAGACAATGGGGTGAGGAGGACCTGAGTGGGGGATGGGGGATGGGGGCATGATGGAAGAGATCAATACGGGGGGGGGGGGGGGGGAGGGCTGGCAGGAAGGGAGAGGACTTATGTAACAAAGATTCTAAGGCATCTATGCATATAATTGAGCAGATATAATTTACTTATTAATAGAACACCTTCTTCTGAAAAATTAGCAGTGAACACATTTGGACCTCATTTTACAGTTATAAAAATAATTTTTTTCCCTAAAAACTTGAATATAATTTCTATGAGATGAGGCAAAAACTTTGCAACCTAGGTACCAATTCTAGCCTCTATAGTCTCAATCTTCTTGAAAAAATATTAATTTTAACATAGTATACATATTGAAATACAGTAATATTTAATGTTGTTAGATGACAATATTACTTAGAATATTGCTTTTTACTTTTTTAAATATAAGAGACATTTTATCAGACATCTGACAATTTTTTTTCTCTATTGATTTCACCCTCTAATTTGAATTCTATGAGGAACAAAACTGTTGAATATAAGCACAAAAATGGAAGTGTAGGGAATTTTTATCATTCTATCTATAAATTTTAAATCATTAAAAATGCTCATGTTAACAAAGGTTTTTCATTAATTCCTTCTGTTTAATATTGGCACACTCTGATATTAGTCCACTATTCACATAATGTGTAGTACCTGTGTGGATGTGAGTTCATTTTTATTAAGGTGTTAGTTATTACAATCCAATGCTTACATTTACATAGCATCAAATGTTTAGTGTGAGTGGTGACCACTTACCTGATTTAGAAGACATGTAAGGCATTTTAGGAAGCCTCAACTAATTTGCTTTCCAAACCTTTGTAATATAATATTGAATTTCCCAAACACAAAAAACATTGACAGGCCCCTATGATTCTTTATTCTGTGATAAATTTGGGGAGAAGACAGACAACTGTCTTTGCAATTGAATTTGACTAAGCTATCTGTTCCAAGAATTTGCCATAATTAGGAGAGTCAAGTAAATCTTGCACATTTTTTTTCTAAACCAAATATTGTTAACACTGTTATAAATTTCTGTTGTTAATGTCTGTTAAAAAAGTAGCTTCATACAAAAGGACTTCTTAAAATGGGCCTGATAACAATGTACATCTGTTTCTTATCTTCGCCAGGTCGTTGTCCACTTCCCTTAACTGAAACGACATTGTTCCTTTTAGTACACTTTGTTTTTTCCTTTTTCCTCTACGAGCCCCCTGTACCTATTATTCTAAATTTTTACAAACTTTTATAAATCAATAGGGCTTCATTAAATTTGAGAGAACTTATAATGAAGTTAATTTCTCTCTATAAGTAGGTAAAAATGCCTTTTTTGTTTCTTAACATTGTTTATTCCACCAGGGATCATTCTTTTCTTTTTCTTTTTTACGTTAAGTTTTAATGTGTCGCTCTTTTTGTAACTTATTGGTTGACCATAAGAAATAATACTGGCCTTGAAATTAGGCCACCTAGATTTTGCCTTACCCTTTTTTTTTCAAATTCAAGTACAGTAATGGTATTGGTCCCCCCCCCCCTACATAGTTTTCAAATGCCTTAAATTCACAAATATAAAATCCAGTTGCATTGTGTTGTACTATTTATATTTAAAAGCAAGAGTATCAACAGCTAAGTGGGCCAGAATTTTGTCTCTATGTAAGGGATATTAGAGCAGGTTAGATCATTCTTATACCACTAAGTAGAAAGACATTAATAGATTAGAAAGACATTAATAAATTATAGGTTTTAATTCTTCACAGCTCTGCTCACTATCCACAGCACTGGAGAGCATCTCTTACCCACATATCTTCGTGGGAGGCAATAGAACATTCTGTTGACATGAAGTGGCTTCTCCCTTCATGTGTCATTATGAATGGAAGTTCTGGAAACACGCACATCTGATAAAGTCACACATCTGATTATTCTACATTTTCCTATGTGTACAGTGAACAAATGGGAGGCAGTTGATGGCTAAGAAATCTACCTGGGCTGATGTCACTGCCATAGACATGAGAAGCCACACAGAAACCAGGAGAACCAAAATACATAAAAAATGCAGACACAGATATACATACAAACAATACCCTCACTAAAAATTACAACACAAATAATTCTGCTGCCAAAATTTCCACATGATTATTCACACAGCTGTAATTGTACAAGCTAGGAATTGAATCCTGTTTTTCATACTCCAAGCTCATTGTGTTTTTCATACATGAAACTTTCACGGAAACAAGTTGAGGTGTCCCTGGTCCTAGCACAGGCCATTTGCTAGCTAAATCTGTGGTCTCCTCAACAATTGCATTTGAAGATAATTAATGGCCCACATCCATGATCTACTTATGTCCAGAGTCACCTTGAGATATTTTGATGAAGTTATAGGTAAAAGTATTTGAGACCCTGAAAATCCAAATTGTTGTAATAATAGGCTAGTGATAATTGGTGTAATAATAGGCTGGTATAATAACAGCATTTATTCCCTCATTAACTAATCTTGTTTCCCTAAGGTAATAATAGTTCTGTAGAGCATTAATAATCAATGGAAGAGAACAGGTTATATGAGTCCCTGTAGGCAACACACCACAAAAGAAACAATACTGGCCTTGGAGTTAGGAGCTCTGAGTCTGAATCATAACTCAGGGCAGCCCCATTTCCCAACCTGTTTAATGCTAGGGATGAACAAAACCAGAGACTTTCTAAGGCCAATACAACTATAATCTATACTAATAATAGAGGAATATGCAAATTGTCCAGGACTCCATCATAGTAACGACTGAACAGCAGGCTGCGTGGAGCTGGGCTGAGGAGACCCCCCCATGCACGAATTTCATGCACCAGGCCTCTAGCATATATAAATCTAATATGCTAAGTGTCCAACTGTTTCGACAAGTCACTATAACACACACTGACCACCAGGGGGCAGACAGTCCAACCAATAGGTTAGCTTGCTGCTGGGGTCCAGCCAATCGATTGGGACTGAACTGGCCTTGGAGCCAACCTCCCGCGGTCCCTCCCCAGCCTCTAAAATATTTCTTCTAATTAATTTTCTTTTTCAATGTGCACAAATCTGTGCACTGGGCCTCTAGTATTAAATAATGGCATGTCCCAAGTGTCAGAAGAGGTATATAAGGTATATAAGGTAATTATTAGTGAAGATCATTTTGAACCTTGCTCTGTTAGGATATCTTCAGGTTTATTTTATCATTTGCATGAACTATGTTTATTCTTTCTAGAGATGCCTATGTTAGTCTATCAATCAGAGATTGCATTTAGTTCTATGCCACAGATTCCTGAACACCAAAGCTTAGGAAAGTAAGGTTATCCAAGATGTCAGGGGAGGCTGTCTAGAGCTAATGAAGAAGATTCACGATATCCTCAGTGTTTTGAGCTCCTCTATCTTTCTGCTCAACTATTCATAGTGGGCTTTCATCCTCCTGGGAGCTGTACAATAGCAAGCTGGATGTTTCACCATCAGCTTCCTTTCACCTTCCCATAGGAAGAAGAAAGATATGAAAAGGAGGAGTGATACCTTAAATAAGAAATGGACACATTCCCAAGAATCTCCCAGCAAAATTCCTCTTACGACTCATTGGCCAGAGCCATGTCACACTGCCATTTCTATCCACTAGGAAGACTGGAAAATATAGTATCTTAGCTGTGCACTGTACTATTGCTGAATAAACTCACCATCATTTTGGTGAAAGACAGAGAGGCCAGATAGAGAGAGGTAAATTATCTGTTTACAATTAGTGTTGAATTTGCAAGATAATTTCTTGGTGAGCTGGGTTTTCATCCTCATGGGAGCTGTACAATAAATAGCAAGCTGGATGATTCACCATCAGCTTCCTTTTCTCTTCCCATAGTCAAAAGAATGATAATTTATTTGCATACTTCAAGTAACTAGTTATGAGCTCATTTAAAGATCTAGCTGCAAATATTTGAAAAATTATGAAATGGCATGTTTAAGACTTGATAAGATGTCTTCCTAAGTATTTTCTTAAATCAGACAGTGAGAGTGGATATAGAACCATTTTACTATCACTTTGCAGATATTATTAAAATACATTATTTGGAAGAATTTTATATTTCATCTTTAAACCTCCACACACAGCCCCTATATTATATCAAATTTCAATGGCATTTAAAAAAATTGTTCATCAATGTTTTTCTATAATTTTGGCCAGCAATTAATTTTGAGCGCAAAAGATAATTGTTTCTAGGAAATAAATCAAAGCTGAGTTTGTGTCTCATTACAACTAATTTAATCCACTGAAGCTGGAGAATGATTATAAACTTTGAACAACAGGACTTGTTTTAAACAATTCATTTTTCCCACCCAGAGTGCTAGTTTTCAGTCTAGTATTTCCACAACCAGCAGAAAGCTTCCTTCTTACCAGCTAGAAAACCCCACACTTTCCCCCTCAGCAAGTGCTTAGTCAATTTGCTCTATGATATTTCCTTAGAGAAATGCAAATTGCTTGCATATCTTGGTTATTTAAAAAATGCTGCAGTGAAAATAGGGGTGCATGTATCTTTTCTAATTAGTGTTTTGGGTTTCTTTGGATATATACCCAGAAGTGGAATTGCTGGGGTGTAAAGCAGTTCCAGTTTTAATTTTTTGAGGAACTTTCATACTGTCTTCCATAGTGGCTGCACCAATCAGCACTCCCACCAACAGTGTTCCCTTTTCTCCACATACTTGCCAGCACTTGTTATCAGTTGATTTACTGATAATAGCCATTCCAACAGGTATGAATTGATATCTCATTGTGTTTTTAATTTGCATTTCTCTGATGATTAGTGATGTTGAGCATCTTTTCATAAGTCTATTGTCCATCTGTATGTTCTCTTTGGAGAAGTCTATATTCAGGTCCTCCATCCATTTTTTAATTTGACTATTTGTTTGTTTGTTTTGTTGAGTTATATGAGTACTTTTTAAATGTTGGATATTAACCCCTTATCAGATGTATCATTGGCTAATAACAAAGTCTTCTTTAAGGAAATCATATGGTGTCAAGGAATTTAATAGTTCAATTCCTAAAGCATGAATATATGCAACATGGAGAACACAAAACTAATATAGCCCTTTTCTCCTATTCAGATTTTCAAAATCTTTGTGCCTCACAGTGTTCAAAGGAAACAGCATTACTCTTTCCCCACAATTGTCCTTTCCAAACATTCTCAGTGTGCCTAGTTCCCCTCAGCTTCTTATTTAAAATCTAAGATGAATTACTGACAGCAAGTGAAGAGTTCTCCAGTCCCTTCAGTAACTAAAATGCACAATCTTACTCAAGAATCAAAACTCAGTTGTCAATGACAGTGAACACATTTTCCTTTCCTCATTTTGGGTCTGCTTTAGACAGAACACCTGTCTAAAAAGGGAAGAAGAAAAAAATGTTCTCTCTCTTTTATTTTTTATCTGTCCTTTGCTAGCTTGCTAAGAGAGATTTCTGATTCTTGCTGATCTAAGGGTAGGAATGAGAAGAGCTGAGGAGCAGAAAATGTCTTCCTTCATTGGTACTTTCCCAACTTGATGTCAGGGGTTGGATGTCCTGTGGTTGCATCATGGGATTCACTGGCTGTGATTCCCTCAAAATTCTAATGCACTTACTCAGCTGGTTGCTCATGTTCCTCCTTTGCCCCATCCCTGAGTGTCCTGAGAAAGTCTCCAGCTTCAAGGTCTCCTTGTTTCTTCCTGATATCCTTTTGGAGCGAGCTCTAAGACCACCCAGCTGTAGTTTCTTTCACATGGCTTACATGTAGGACAGGCCATCCCAATACCACCTGTTCTTCCTGTATAGTTGTAGCAAACAGACTCTAGGCAGGCTCTCAGGATTCCTGCCTCCTAGAACTCATGTCTTTTGTGATTGCCTCCCTTGGGTATAGGCAAGACCAGTGGCTTGCTTTGAATCAGTAGAATAAAGCAAAGGCGCCAGGCTATATTTGACTATGTGTATGTGGTTAAATAGTTGCAGTGTAGAAGGTTGTAGCATCTGTCTATTTCTCTTTCTTGCTGGCTTTGAGGAAGCACACAGCTATTTAGGGGCCTCTATGTGGCAAGGAACTGTGAACAGCATTTAGGAATCGAGAGTGGCCTCTAGCCAACAGCTTACAAAGACCTCCAATAAACACCAGTGAGAAAATGGGGCCTGTTGTATCATAATTCAATTCTTACAACTACTAAGAATTGGATTATGATAACAACAGCGGAAGCTTGAAAGTGACTCTTTCCTTAGTCAAGCCTCAGTTGACACGAAAACCCTGCCAACACTTTGATTTCAGCATTGTGTGATCCTGAAGCAAACAATGCAATCAAGCCATGCCCAGAGTGCTGACCCATAGATACTAAAATAATAAAGGTGTGTTGTTTTAAACCTCTAAGGTTGTGGTAATAGATTACTCAGCAATAAATAAATACACTGGCCATCAGTGTCCAAAGCCCCCACCCAGTCTTAGCCTTTTTGGATTCCTCCCAGTATGTTAGACTCAAATCTACTGTCTTCCCCAAACTGTGAGAATCTATTTACAGTAAGATCCCCACATGGTCCCATTGAATCCTGTCTCTCTGAGCTTAAAGAAGAGGGGGAAAGGCCCCCTTCCTCCTACTCTCACACAGAAGTTAATTTTCTTTTTATTTATTTATTTTATTGTTGATTACAGATGTCTCCCATCCCCCTGCCCCTCCTTTCCCAGCCCCTACCCACTCACCCAGGTCTTCACCACCCTATTGCTGGTGTCCATGGGCTATGCATATAAATATATAAGTTCTTTGATTTATCTCTTCTCATCCCCCCAACCCCACATTGAAGTATGTCAGTCTGTTCCATGACTCCCTGCTTCGGGTCTTATTTTTTTGGTCAATTCACTTTGTTCATTAGATTCGTCAAATAAGTGAGATCATGTGATATTTGTCTTTCTCCAATTGGCTTATTTCACTTAGCATAATAATGAAATTCTCCAACAATGTTTTCAAGCAATCTTCCGTTTCTAATAAAATTCTCTTAGTCCCATCTAAATCTTTAAATTTCTTTTCTTCAAAGGCTGGTTGAGAAAACCATTTGGGGTTCTTTTGTAATTTGTTCTTGGGTAAATGGCATTTCATTTTGTAAATTGGAAGCAATGGTCATCTACCAGGCAAATCAAGAAGAGGGTGATAGGAGTGGTCCCTCCAGATGCAGGCAACAAGGGGGAGCATTGTCTGTAGAAAATTTTAAAGCAACACCAAAACTGCCATCTGTCTTTATCACCTAAGTGTAAAGCAATTCTAAACAATATTGATAATAAAATTCTCCAATCTAAAAATGGCCTGGCCCTAACTGGTTTGGCTCAGTGGATAGAGCGTCAGCCTGTGGACTGAAAGGTCCCAGGTTCAATTCCGGTCAAGGGCATGTACCTTGGTTGTGGACACATCCCCAGTAGGGAGTGTGCAGGAGGCAGCTGATTGATGTTTCTCTCTCATCAATGTTTCTAACTCTCTATCCCTCTCCCTTCCTGTCTGTAAAAAATCAATATAATATATCTAAAAATAAATAAATAAATAAATAAATAAATAAATAAATAAATGGCCTGTTCCTGGCCCAGATTCCTCCCATTGTCTTTTCCTCCCCCCTCCACCACCCCCCACTCCCCGGCCTTGTGTTATCTATTCTCTTTGGGTCTCAGATGAAACTGAGAAGTCTCTTGCCTACTTAAGTCCTATTACCTCCAAATGGACAGCTTAACCACTAATCTTTACAATGCCCTCTACCCTTCCTCAGGACACTTTGCTACCATCTGCTGGGCAGTTGTAAAAAGTACACAAATCCATGGTAGTTGTAAAAATGAATGGAACTTCTTTGATTTATGTGTAGTGTTCTACTGGTACACTCATGTGTATGCGCGCATGTGTGTGTGCATGCACATGTGTGTGCACGTGTGTACATGCAACTTTAAGAAATCAGATGGAATATTCAGCATTATCTAAGACATAAAGAATTAATGGCTATTGTAAAAAATTTCCACCATGTCTTCATTTTCTTTTGATCTAGCAGGAGTGGTACCAGAAAGACACTTGAGTGGGCCTATCGGGGCAGAGAGGAAGGGTTGGGCTCTTTGGGGAAAATAAAGAAGTCAAGCTCCAGATGGGTAAAATAATCAGTAATTCACTTAAGTTGAAGTGTGAAGAACTTATATGAGGAAAGATGAGCATTTTTTATTACAGATATAAAAAGAGACTTGACTGTACTGACATATTTCTGGATGTCAGTTATTCTAATATATATTTCCAAAAAAAACCATTGTTGAACTTGACATTAATTTAAAGATCATGTGGAATGAGTGCATCTAAATGAGTGCATCCAAAGCATTTTTTAAAAGAAATGCTGATCCCAGCCCCTGCCTCCAGTGCACATTAAAGAGCCAACACCCTGATGGACTCCAAGTACTTCACAACCAATAAAAAAGGAGAAATCTTTGAATTAAAGGCTAAACTCAGTAATGAAAAGAGGAAGGGGCCTGGGAAGAAAGTGATTGCTGCTATGACTGTGGGGGAGGATGTTAGCTCTCTCTTTCCAGATAGAGCGAAGTGTGTGCAGACTGAGGACCTGGAACTAAAGAAGCTTGTGTATCTCTACTGGATGAACCATGCCAACAATCAGCCAGACATGGCCATCATGGCTGTCAACAGCTTTGCTAAGGACTGTGATTATCCCAATCCTCGGATTTTGGCCTTGGCAGTCAGTACCATGGAGTGCATCCAGGTAGACAAGATGACAGAATATCTCCCTGAGACCCTCCCCAAGTGCTTGAAAGATGAAGACCCCCATGTTCGGAAAACAGCAGCAGTCTGCATGGCAAAACTATATGATATCAATGCCCAAATGGTGGAAGATTGGTGATTTTTGAATTCTCTGTGGGATCTCATAGCAGATTCAAATCCAATGGTGGTGGCTAATGCTGTAGCAGTGTTATCTGAAATCAGTGACTCTCACCTAAATAGCAACTTACTGGATCTGAACCCACAGAACGTTAATAAGCTGCTGACATCCCTGAATGTATGCATTGAATAGGGCCAGATTTTTATCCTGGACTTCCTGCCCAATTACAGCCCTAAAGATGATTAGGAGGCTCAGAGCATCTGTGAATAAGTAACTCCCCAGCTATCTCATCCAACACAGCAGTGGTGCTTTCAGCAGTAAGAGTCCTAGTGAAACTTCTAGATTGTTGCCTAACCGGTTTGGCTCAGTAGATAGAGCATCAGCCTGCGGACTGAAGGGTCCCAGGTTCAATTCCAGTCAAGGGCATGTACCTTGGTTGTGGGCACATCCCCAGTAGGGGGTGTGCAGGAGGCAGCTGATCAATGTTTCTAACTCTCTACCCCTCTCCCTTCCTCTCTGTAAAAAAATCAATAAAATATATTTTAAAAAGAAAAACTTTTAGAGTTGTTACCCAAGGAATCTGACTACTACAATATGCTGCTGAAGAAGTTGGCCCTCCCCTGTCACCTGTCACTCTGCTGTCTGGGAAGCCAGAGGTGTAGTATGTTGCCCTGAGAAACATCAACCTAATTGTCCAGAAAAGGCCTGAAATCTTAAATCAGGTAATCACAGTCTTCTTTGTAAAGGCTGATTCCATCTTTGTTAAACTAGGGAAGTTGGACATCAGATCCATTTGGCATCCTAAGCCAATATTGCTCAGGTTCTGGCAGAGCTGAAGGAATGTGTCACAGAGGTGGATGCTGATTGTTGGGCCATTGGACAGTGTACCATTGATACGGGAAGGACATGTAATAGGAATAGGACCACAGTTGTTTAGTGATTATTCACCTTACTAACTATAGGTAAGAGGTTTTCTTATAGACCCTGGGAAACTGGAGGATGTATTGCAAGAAGAAAAACAGGGCTGTAAAAGATAAGGCAACTTTGAAGCCGGATGGGTCCATTACTCAGAAAAGAAATATATTTTAAAAGCAGACCAAAGACAGGAGATGCTTTGACTTGGTCGCTGTGCCTGGACCCTGACCCCATCTGGGAGTTTGCCTCAGGAACACCAACTATTCTCCGGTTCCAGGAACAGGCTAAGCTGTTTTTAACATCATAGAAGATTAGCCACCTTGTTATCAGACTTTGAGTTCCTGGAGGCCAGACTGCAGATCCTACACTCCCCTTCCCTTGTTACATTCCCAGCTGCACGTAGTTATTTTCCCTCACCCCTACATAGTCAGCCAGCTGGCAGAAGAAGGGGGAGCAGGATTTTTCCAGGGCATGAGGTCTGCTGCTCACTCCATATTGCCACCAATATGAAATAAAGACTCGTAGATGATTCAACCTTGTCTCTGCTTTTTGACTCAGTAGTGTCAGGCAGCTTTGGACACGTTTAGTGTCCAGTTTCACCATCAAAGTGGAGCAATCTACAGAATGTCATGTAAGCACACTGCTTGATCTCATCCAGACTAAAGTAAATTATGTGGTCCAAGAGGTGACTGTTGTCATCAGGGACATCTCCACAAGTACTCCAACAAGTGTTAAAGCATCATGGCCACTCTGTATGAGAACTTAGATTCTCTGGATGAGCCAGATGCTCAAGCCAGATGATTTGGATTGTGGGAGAATATGCTGGAGGAATTGACAATGTTGATAAGTTGCTAGAGAGCTTCCTGGAAGGTGTCCATGATGAGAGCACCCAGGGGCAGCTCACTCTGCTCACTGCCATAGTGAAGCTGTTTCTAAAAAAACCGTCAGAAACACAGGAGGTGGTACACCAGGTCTTGAGTTTGGCAACACAGGATTCTAATAATCCTGACCTTCGAAATAGGGGCCGTATTTATTGGCAGTTTCTCTCAATGGACCATGTCACAGCCAAAGAAGTAGTTTTGCCTGAGAAGCGACTAGTCCCTGAGGAGACAGATCTTACTGGGCTGACTCTGCTGGATGAGCTCATCTGCCATATTGGTTCTTTGGCCTCTGTGTACCACAAGCATTCCAATGCTTTTGTGGAAGGAAGTAACAGAATCCATTGCAAACATTTGCCAATATATCATGGGAGCACCCATGCAGGTGATTTTTGTAGGTAGAGCCATACTTCATAGAATGGGAATTATTTGGGAAATTTTACTTCTAAGATAATTTTCAGAGACAGTTCTTTAATTGGCTTTTATCAGGGCAGTTCAGAACAAATGTTATTGTCCCAGTTGTCTTGCTAGATGGTATATCAAAGTGCTCTGATTGCTGTTGCTACCCCAGACACAAACTTAGTAATTTTGATTCCCACAAGCACAGGACATGGAAACAGAAAGATCAGGTGAGATCTTTTGTTCCAAAATGAGTTTATTAATAGATTGTCCCATTTGATAAAGCATTGATAAAAATAAATACTCTACAGACTGTTCTTGGTATTTGGTATTACTGAATTGATGTTTCAGTTCTATTATTCTTAATCAGCCCCTCACCCTCATATACAGTACATACACAGAGAGACAAGAAATCAAGTTAAATGATTCCAATTTATTATAGAAATACTGTTAATTGATACATCAAGGAGATCACAAGTATACAAATAATAAATGACAACACACTGCATTGTGGGGTAAGATGGTCATGAAGCAAGAAACCAAGGCTGTATGAATAGGTGTGCAGTAGACAATCTTCACACAGAAGGTGACCTTTACATTGAAATATTTAAAAAGATAATTTGGAACAATGAAAGGGTAGAGGACATGGCAGTTGTATACTCAGTGTGTACTTGAAGTGGGGCTGTGATAAAAGACAGGAAGGGACAGGACAACTATCAGAATGGTCTTGAGACAAAATATATGTTGTGTACATAGAAAATATACAGTCAACAATGTGGTTAAAATATTAATCGAGTGGGAGAAAGAGCATTGTAAAATCTTATACAAGTGTAACGATAGACTGGATCCATTTCAAGAGGTCCTGGTAGACCAGGCTTAGTATTTTGATATGAATACATATGCCATGGAGGTGATGTGACCAATACCTATGAAGAAACAGCTTAGCAAGCTACACAGTGAAAGGGTATATTTTCATTCTGCTGTCAAATTTTGAGGGGGGAAAATTACTTCGGGAAAATTGAAATAGAAAACCTGAGGTCCTAAAATTAATCATACCAAGTCAATCGCTCATTGTGTGGTTATGTGGTCACTTTCATAGTCTGGGAAATTCACTTCTAATTGTCCCTTCTTAATTTTGGTATCCTAAACACATAAAATGTAATTACTTATTTTATTAATGAATTGTGACTAATACCCCCATACTGATTTTTCAGTACCTCCATAGGATGCTTCTACTTAGGCTAAAGATTTGAATTCCTTTTTCCTTCTCTTAATAAAAACATCAATGGAAATAACATTATTTTGCTAATTTTTCTTCACTACTTTGTATTCACAATCCACTCTATTATTTCTCACACCACATATACCCCAATTCCCTTTAAATGCCTCTGCAAATGTTTTATTCATTTCCTCTTCACCATACCCTGTTCTGAATTTCTCTGCAACTTTGCATTTATTCGCCACTGGTGTTTTTTCTGCCCCCTCTCCCTGCCTTACCTGGAGTTGATTTATCTCTGCAGACTTTTCTCTTGTCAAACTTGCAGATACTATTTCTGATCAGTTACCCTTTTCCTTCTTTGTCTAATTGCTCTCCACTTTAGGCTATCCGCTATCTACTATTTCACAATGCACTTTTCTGAACAATTCTTATATCTTCCACCCTAGATATTTTCTTCCTTCCACTTTCCCCCTGGTTATAGGAATATGAAGGTTAACTTGGCTTCGCTTTTATCTCAAAATAATTATCTTTGAGTGTTGATCAAATAATGAGCTCTCTTATAATGACAGTAATCTCCATCACCACGTTTCCTTTTTACCAGTGCTCTGCAGTGGGTGCTGTCAGACCCTCTCTAGTTGCATTTCTTTTGGTCTCCTAAAAATGACCATCTAAAATGAAGCTTAATTTAGGCCTAACTGGACTCCTTCCCATTAATGCATATTTCTGACTTCCTGTCATTTCTTTCAACATTCCCAGGTGTTCTCCTTTGATCTTAGAATCAAACTCTTAACCAATTGCTTGTCTAAATGTATCCTTTTATTCAACTTGTTAATAAGAAGACTGATTAGTTTTTTCTCTCCATGTTTTAGATATGACCATTTCTCTCCATGCCCACTTATTTCATTTTAGCTAAGATCTTCATTAATTTACTCATCTTTCATTTTGAATTCTTCCTTAGATATGTCCTATTCTCTCATCAGATACTAACTTCATTAAACTCTCCACTGCCCACTCATCAATCTGCAAATATTATTGAGTATTTTGTCCATGAATGCACTGACGATTCACACAATATACTGATCTTTAGGAGACTTTGAATCTTAGAAAAAAATGTATTATGAATGTAAAATATTTGCATTTAGAAAGTTATATATAGTGTAAGTTGTGTGTGTGTGTGTGTGTGTGTGTGTGTGCGCGTGTGTGTGTGTGTGTGTTTGTTTGAAAAAGTAATCATCTCTAGAGAGGAGCAATCTTGGCTAGAAAATCTTAAAGAATGAGGTGGGATTTATGATAGGCATTAAAGAAAGGAAGAATTCAAGTAAGTACAGAAGAGAGAGCATAACATTTCAAGCCAGGGTGTTGATGTGAAGTAGTCAAGCACAAACCATATTAAAGAGAAAGTTGAAGTGGGACCAAAGAGTAAGGCTTTTAAAGTTACGATAAAATAGACTTAAGTTTTAAATCATTGGAGATTAGTAAGATTTGGAGATTGCTTAGAGGTATATATAAATTAGGTAATTTATATAATAATATACTTTAGGACATTTTAAAGATATAGTACATATGTGCATGTGTGTATTTCCACAACAGACATTTAATGCTGGCAGGTAAATTATGCCTAATCTTAATTTTACAGATGAGGAAACCCATATTGAGTAAATTATTTGCCACAACTCACTCAACTAGTAAGCAATCAGCCTGGGATTCCAATGTAGACTCCCTTCGTTTCATAAGCTCAATGATCTTTCTAACATAGTATAATATGCTTCTCCATATAATAAGATCAAAATAAGCAGGAAGCATCCATTGTTAACCTGATATGAATCCACCAAAATATTTAACACATGATTACAGAATTTCTATTCAAATTTCTGACTATCTTCCTAAGTCTATGCTTAATATCTACCAATTTGGTCTCCTTATTGCCTCCAAATTCACTTCAGAATCATTTCTTTCTCCTTATTTACTCTACCTCTGGCCTGGCCTGGTGGGATATTTTCCCTGCATCTACACCCATCCACTCCATAAATATACACTCAGCACCCACTATGGGTGAAATACTGGGATACACAATATAAAAGAGTCAAGTGTGGAAAACTTAAAACACTTAATTAGTTCTTAGGATATGTTTGCTGAATGGTGCTTGTAATCTAGTGGGAGATGTGTAATCATGCCCATCACTTCTGTGAATTCTAAAAAGGGTTGAAAACTACATAAAACTGTTCAAGTTTTACTCAACTCTCGACCAGCCTTCCTCTTGTTTTTCCTATTTGCACAGTTAAAGGCACACAGTAAATGCTTATTGCATGTTGATTTCCCAGAAGAGATGGGTGTGAAGAAAACAAGAAAAATAGGAATCAATCATATTGACAAATTGGGCAAGAGGAATACTTAGATGTACAGAAACAGAATATTACCATGTGGAAAATAAATCACAATGTAAAATTGGTGCATCATAGAGAGATCTGGAATTTTGCCAGTATCCCCTTAAACAAAGATCTTGGTTTTCTATATCCTTTGCTATGGATGAGAATGTTCTGAATGTGCTTCTTATGAGTCAGTGGGAGATGTCTCCCCTCTGTCTTCCAATTCACTGTAAATTGGTGAATATATGTTTAATTCTTCATAGAGACGATCTTCTGGAATCTGGTGAGGAAAAAAATATTCAGTATCAATCATCAAGAAGACTTGTTCAAGAGATGTATATCATCTCTTTTTGTCTTTCTGGATCTCATATTCTCTCCCATTACACTCTCCCATTACAATTATTTCCTCCATCTCCAACAAACTAAGCCAGATTGATGGGCCCAAAATAAATTATGTCGGTCAATGACAAGTTGGTGAGTGTGTCTGAACTTTGGTATATCTACTGTCTTAATTGTCTTTGGAGGAAAGTGATCAAAACAAGGCAGCCACTCTTGAATGCTTCAGCCAAGTGGACAGATGGGCAAGTGGAGAGAGTATGTTTCATCTGGAAGATCTGAGTAAGTGTATATGCATCAAGAATTAGCAATTCTTTTTCTTACATCCAAGGTGCAATGGGTGAGTAAGACAAGAGGAAATGCAGGTGATAGTTGTAAATTAAGGAGGAAAAAACACTGAGGCTTCAGAGCAAGTGGTAAAGGGAAAGCCAAGGAAAAAAGACAGAAGGGGAACAAATATAAGGGAGCTCTTCTGGGACAGAAAATAAGCCCAGGTATCTGAGTGGTTCCTTCACATGCTACCTGCTCATTCATTTCATGCCTGATACATTTCAAAGCATCTGAATTTTCTAAAATGATGAAGGTTCAATTTTCCTAACTCTCAGTCACAGAGCTATACTGATATTTATGCTACTTAGGAGTGGGAAATGTGATTTGAAACATGAGATTTGGAAACAAAAACACTGAAAATTGGAGAAATACTTTCTTTTTTTTCTTTTATAATTTTATTGATTTCAGAGAGAGAGAGAGAGAGAGAGAGAGAGAGAGAGAGAGAAACATCAATGATGAGAGAGAATCATTGATTGGCTGCCTCCTGCACACTGCAGGCCCCACACTGAGGATCAAGCATGCAACCAGGGCATATACCCTAACTGGGAATTGAATCATGACCTCCTGGTTTATAGGTCAACACTCAACCACTGAGCCATGTCGGCTAGACCAAGAAATACTTTCTTGGAAGAAATGTTCCAGGAAATTTAGGCCATATGTTTTAGGGAATAAGCTCAAATTCTTTAGCCTGTCATTCAGGATTTAGTATCAGGCCTCTGCCTACCTGATTTTCTTTGAATAGTTCTCCAATTCTGTAGACTATGAGTAACACAGCAGCCCCAAACCCCAGAATGGTAAGAAACAGGATCATCGCCACAAGCTCCTGTTGAAAAATAACCAAAAAAAAAGACAGAGTGGGTCACAAGTTAGGTGTCCCCAAGGTACATTCCCTTATAGCAGCTCCTGTTTTCATCGCACCCACATGATCAGTCCCTATAGAATTACACACACATACACACACACACACACACACACACACACACACACACACACACACAAACCAGGAGATGGTTACTCAAGGCAGATGACACCAACCTTGCAGAATTGAGCTGGGGACGAGGGGGAGAGGTCATCAGCATCTCTATGCATGAACCTTCAGAATACCACATTATGTGATAGAGGTTGCAAAAAAGGTTTGTGTTCATGAAAAAAGGAAATGGGGACTTCTTTACTTAGATTAGGATCAAGAAATACATACTGTGGAAAAAAAGGCCGTTATACAGAAGTCGTCCTCAGAAGCTTCCTGGCAAACATCGATATAAGCCAAACTGCCCTTTAGGTTGGTGACCAGGATAAAGATTCCTGTTCCTGCAGCTGTGCCGCTGACCAAATTTGCTCCCAGGCTTCCTTGCACCTAATAATAAAAACACTTAGACCCGTTCCTGCACCTGCCAGTGCATTCAATTAACCCATCAACATTTCAGGGTTGGATGTATACAGTAAATTCTGCATGTATACAAAATAGAGATTAAAAAAGGAGCTCTTGAAAATGTATTTGTTTAATAAGGATTTATAACTTTCTTGCTAGGACCACATTCAGGAAGACCCACATGGGCACACAGAGTCTCTCCTCAAATAGTCTCCTTAATTGGAAACAAATCATTTATATGATCATATGTCTATACTTACAAGGATGAGGGTGATACGAGGATATTTTCTAAACAAGTGGCAAAGTAGTTACACTTTGTAGTTTAAAATGACACAACTGATATTTTAATGATTATAACCAAAACAAAATAGAGTGTGTGTTGGGAGGGGGAGTCACATATCCACATTATCTCATAACATAAGAGATGATGGCATGTCTCCCTCTAGACTCCTAAAATTCAACTTTTCTTACCTTCTCAAGGAATTGCAACTCACCAGATATGCTGCATTTTTCTTTTCAGACATAATTGACAAAAATCCTGAAATAACAAACTGTCCAAAGGAAGAGAGGAAGCACAGTGAGTCTCTGCCCTTCTCTATGTCCCTTTCACTCCCCTCCTCCAAATATAGGATCAAGCTGTGGATATTCTACAAAGTTAACCTTTCAGGTTTTCCATGAGCTCACTATTTTCTTATTCTTATTCCCTATGGAGTGCTTCACAAAGTTAATGTACTCATGAATCAAGTGAGGGTTTTGTTAAAATGCAGATTGTTATTTATAGGTCCTGGAAGGGGCTTGAGATTCTTCCTTTGTTCCAGCAGGCTGCCTGACTGATACTAAGATTGACAGGCCATGGGTCACCTTTGGAGTAGCAAGGTCCAGCAGCACCTGCTCCATGATTATGCCATACCTTTGTAACTATTTGTTTGTATAAGAACCTTTTATGTTAGACTGTCAGCTCATTTGAGCAAGAAATGTATATGTGGCACATATATCTCTAGAGACTGGCATATATCATCTAGACATTTAGTAATTATGAGAATGTACATGGTGAAAATATTAATGAATAGCATAAGTTCAAAACAATCTCAAAGATTCAGATTGTTTGATGCATTGAGACACTAATAAGCTAAGTGTTTGGAATGAAAAGATAGTAGAGAGAAGTTTCAAATAAAATATGGCCAAGGTTCAAGGAGAGTTCTGATCTAGTCCTAAGTCTTTAACTGAGTGCCAAACCAATGTGATTTTTTTTCTTTTTTGATTAAGGAATTACATATCTGTCCTTATCCCCCCATTACCCCCCCTCCGCTCGTGCCCTCACCCCTCTTGTGTCTGTGTCCATTGGTTATGCAAAGTCCTTTGGTTGATCTCTCCCCTTCCCCTGACCCGCCCCCAATGTGATATCTTATAGACTTAAAATATATCCTGTGAATGAGGTGTAGATACAAAAAATGACATGAATTAAATGAAAATAATTAATGCTGAGTGAAGGAAGCCAGACAGTAGAGAGAACATGCCGTATAATATTTCATTTATATAAAACTCTAGAAAATGCAAACTAATCTATAGTGACAGAAAACAGATGAGTGAGTGAGTGCTTGAGAACAGGAAGACAGGGAATATAAGAAAGGAGGAACACAAGGAAACTTTTGGAGGTAATGGATATGTTCATTATATTGATGTGATAATGTTTTCATATGTATGTGTGCATGTGTGAAAAATTATCAAGTTACACACCTTATATATGTGCAATTTATTGTATGTCAATTGTAACTCAATAAAGCTAGGTATGTTTGTAATCTCATTCAGTCATCTAGTTTCTAAATAGTAAAATTATTAAAAGAGATTCAATGAGAAAGCACCTGAAAATTTTTCTAGGGCATGAGAGAAGTTCATCAAATGCCTTTGACCTGTTCTCCTCACCTAAGCAGTCTCTTTTCCTTTCTTTATTAAAATAACTTCACTGATGAGAGTGTTAGGGACATTTCTTTGGAATTGGATTCCCAACATTTAGGTTCTATTTTTATTGGCTAAATTTCCCTTGAACAATTCGTTTAACTTTTATTAATCTCAGGTTTCTCATGTAATAACAGTGTGTTAAACCTGAAATGTTTAATCCACAGAGTTTTATAAACTGCAAATATATTTTATAATATATATATATATACAAATATATAATTTAAATGTATTATTATATATAATCTGAATACTAGAGATAACTAGGTAGATATGATCTGGGTAAGAGAAAAGCTATGTGCAGTGTTATTTCAGAGAAAATTGTAAGAATATACTCACAATTACTGCTCCCCAGAATGGGTAGCCTGTTTGAAATGATGAAAAAAATTCTGTCTCAAATTCTGAAATCTTGAACACGGAGTAGACAATTGTTCCAAAATAAAGACATATGAAACCAATCAGAATTTGTGTTACCTGTAGAAAAATGCATAACTCTTATGGAATAAAAAGATATTTCCCGAAGAGTGTATCAATTTCCTTACAATTAAGGCCAAGTGTGGGAAAGTGCTTTGGTGTCTTAGGCAGTCCTGAGAAAGGATCCACATGTGCTATCTTCCAGTATCCTCTGACCACTCTAAGAATTGATACAAGTGTTACCTAATGCAGGAATGGCCAATATGATTCTCATCGCCTTTACTTAGCTAGACATGGTGGACATCAATAACTGTCCTTTCCATAAGAGAAGATAAAGATTATAAATCCTTCAGAGCAAGATATTACATTAGCCACCAGCAATTGGCCAGAGTTGGCAAATCCTATTTGCCATTCTCATTCTAATATTCATGAGGAGATGCTTCTTTCTACCCAACAGGACCCAGTTGGTGTCAACTCATCTACTGGATTCTTTACTCCTCATGAATCCTACTGGGAAAACTGTTGATGCAACCTAATGCTCTTTCCTAGAACCAGTCCTTATTTTAATTGAGGTTGAAAAAGCTCACTTACGCCTAGGAATTCCAGCTCCCTCTTCAAAAATGTCAGCCATGTCTGGCGTGGTGATGGGGCAGCCTTCTCCAGTAGGGTGCTATCACGGAAAGGTGCTTCTGAAAGTTCAATTTCAGGCACACTGTGAAGTTTAAACAGAAATTTAGTCATGAGAAAATTTTCTAAGTTTCTATGTTCAGTTTTGAACTCACAAAAAGGAGAGTTTTCATTGTTTACTTTTTCGAAAGTCTTGCAATTAAAATTTTTATTGCAATGAATAAAAACCTGAGGTTCAAAGGGTCCAAGTAACTGGTCAAGATTGCTATCTAATCAGGGATTAGAGAACACAAAGTGGAACGAAAACTGTGCCAAGTCTTTTTATTAATCCAAGAATTAAACCAAGCTCTTTCCCATTAATCTGTGCTGATGAGTGAAAATAGAAGCAATCAAACATGTTTACCTATGCATATCTCAGTCCTTTTAACATAGAAATGTGTGTGACTGTATTTTGTCACTGGCACACCCAATTTCATGTGCACAAAGAAATGGCTTGGAAGGGTTAGTTGAATTTCTAATCCTGTTTTCATCCTCAGGGGAGGTTAACTGGAAATACTCTCCCTTCTAAAGATTTGGAATATAACTAACATTTCACAATCGAACATTGATTCTCAAAGTTCTGTTTTCAGCCTCTCCCAAAACTGTTCAAAGGAAAGTCTTAACATGTGTTCATGTTTGGTATTCAAAGGAAACCTAAATTGTCCACCTCTATTGGCCTTCATTCCAAGGACATTTCCCCTCTAAACAGAGGGACAGAATCCCACAGTTTAAGGTTAACAAAGACTTCCCAGAAAGGAGCCCAGGGCCGTTTCGTTTTTAAAAGCATCTGTCCTTTAGCACACATCAGACACAGAGGCTAGAAATCTATATTGATAGAACAAACTCCTCTACCTCATACCTAGAATGTGAACCTCTATTGTTAGAAAACTTAAGTTATTCCCAGTTCACAAGCTGAGTAAAAACCTTCCTCCCTTCAACCAGAGAGAACTACTGGTAAGGTATAGCAATATATTAATTAAACCAGATAGGTCCGAAACTGAGTCCATGAATTGACATCTCCCCACCATTGTGACTATCTCTGTCTGGATCACTAAATAACTGAGCATAGAAAAATATAACAATGAACTTGTATACATATATGCATAACCCTTGGACACAGACAATGGGGTGGTGAGGACCTGGGGAGGAGGGAGGGAGGACAGGAACAGGCTAGAAAAGGTGAATGGAGGAGGGGGAGAAGGGAAGGAGGAACTATGTAATACCTTCAACAATAAAGATTAAAAGAAAAAACAGAAATAGGTCAGAAGGTAGGTAACCTAGATTTACTTAACAGAAAAAAAATAATAACCTGTGCCTACCTGGAGGGCCCTTGTGGATTTGGGAGAGCAAGATCTGCTCTGCTTCTATTTTCCGTGTCCATTTTTTTTTAATTAATTGAGCTATCCAGTGATGAAGAATATTGTTAATGACAGGCAAGCCTTGGTGGGCTTCCTCTCAGGGTGTGCTCTGGGTGGACAGTTAAAACGGATTGGCTCATCACATTGATGATTATCTTTATAGTTAAGACATTTGTCAGGCAGATAAATTTACTGGCTGATTAAGATCAACAGGGTTTCTCTTGTTATTTTGAAGAGAAAAATTGAGTAGTCTACTGAGACTGCTGTAAAATAACTCTGCCTGAGACCAGCAGGATTCACAGACCCTAAAAATGAAACAATCTAATGATGATTGAGAAGGTGAGAAGAAAAAAAAACTACAGAACAGGGAGAGCTGTCCTTCTCTACTTGTGTCCCAGTTCAGCCATTTCTATGGCGGAAGCTCTCCCATGGTACCTTTGAAAAGCCTATCATCCCTGTTTAAATCATACTTAGATTCACAAGTAGGAGTATGTCTTAGCCTCTGAATCTCTGGATTCATCTCCGACTTCAATATTTATTATATTTCTCTCTCTTTCTCTCTTTTGGACACAATGTATCTGGCTCTGCCACAGATGGTCTCAGAAACTAAACAGGCAGAGTTTGAACTGCTGTGCACCATTCCTGACAGACTGTGAAAGCTAAGACAATTTCACACTAAAGACTCCATTGTCCTCTAAATTATTACATTAATGGTCTGCTGCTTTGATTTTTGTGATGACCAGGATGGGATAGCAGAGACACTGAGGGGCATGGACTTGATGGCAAATCCTATGAGTAGGTCTGAGTAACATTGAACTGAGCAGTATGTCACAATTAGGGTTAGAGCTACCAGTAAACCAATGTGTTTGTTCTAATTGCATAACTAGCTAGACCATAACAAAGCAAATACACAGGTGAAATTCACAGACTTAGGACACTTTCATTTCAGTTTAATTATAGACATAACCTTAAATGCCTCTTCATTAAACTGTAAGATACTACAAATTGTACCTCTAATCATCTGGATTGTTTCTCTGAGGTATGATAAAATCCACATTCTCCAGGAAACTAAGATAATTATATGAACAGAGGACACTAGAAGATATATGTATTAGCATGCCTTTCATAACAAAAATTTATTAACTCATGTGCCATCTTCCCACTGTGTCTTCAGGAATTGGTGTACCTGAGCAATGTGTTATTATAATCCTATATTATAAAGAGGGGGGATGAGAACACGTATGTAATCACTTAATCAATAAAGAAATTTTTTAAATAAATAAAGAGGTAATATGCAAATTGACCATCACACTAGCACAAGATGCCGGCACCCACAGCGGGGGCAGGGTCGGCCACTCCGTGCGCCTGCCGCCGGAGTCCCCTCAGCCCCGCTGGGGGCCTCGGGTCCTCCTACACCCCCCACTGACTGAGGCTCAGGCAAGCAGGGCCAACCAAGGTGCAGGCAAGCCTCGGATGGCAGCTGCCCAGCCGCCCAGGGCCAGCCCAAGGCATAGGAACCAGGGCTGGCTGAGGCTTGTGCTGCCAGCAGTGGCAGCAGCAGAGGTGTGATGGGGGCATCACCTTCCCCTGATTGCCAGGTCACCTCCTGCCCCTGAGAGCTCCCAGACTGTAAGGGGCAGGCTGGGTTAAGGGACACCTCCCCCGGCCGTCGAGTGCATGAATTTTCATGCACCAGGCCTCTAGTTAAGAAATAAACATCATTCAATTATACACTCATCCAAAAAGGACTTATTGAAGCATGTCAACTACTGCTGCTATCACTGAGCATGCAGAGATGAGTACCGTGGTCCCCGTTCCTTGTCCAGCTCACAGCAGAGTAGAACGGACAAATGAGATATTAATGATATAATACATCAGAGGCTGCTAATCATAGCCTCAGGAGATTCCTTTCCTCTCCGTCAGTGAAATTACACCACCTCTGCTGGAAAAGAGCTGAAGAAATGCCTGTTTATGGTATTTTCTGGGAGTATATAATAGTTCATTATGTGTGCAGCAAATAATCAGAAATTAGACTTGAGATTTAGACAGGAAACAGATGGAGGATGGTCTTCAGTGGCTGGACATGATGCTATTTTGTAAGAAATTTCAATAGAACCTTGAAAAATGCAAACTTCCAAATTACTTCATATAACAATTTCCACCAGCATCTTCTTCCTACACTTTCTGAGATGTGTATAATCTTCTGCGCCCACACTACAGGTCCTTATGCCCATGCTCCGTCATCTTTCCTAATAGAGAACATTGAAACATATGATAAAATCGTTTTTGTTTTTTGGTGGGGGCAAATTTATCAAGATGAGTTTTGATCACATGACTGCCTGAAAGGAAGAGATAATTGAGCTAACATTTCTTCCCCACCACATAATTTCCTCCTTCTGACAATACATTAGCACATGCTTTTTATCCACTCTCCATCTGGCTTCCTCTTTGACAAGCAACGGTTCTTTTCTCACTTACACACTAGATTTATTTCCCCAAACTCAAAAGAAATTTGCTTTCAAATCACATCTGAAAAATTGTTTTCTCAAACTGAATGTTCAAATTATTTAAAATAAATATGCATGAATTTGCATGTTACACATTGAAAGTGTGCTATCTCTTCTGATACTCTCAAGGGTCTCTCTCTCTCTCTCTCCTTCTCTCCCTGAGCCAAGTATGGGTTCCATAAATATGGTTAAGATGCCAAAGTTAAGAGAGAGGCTGAGACTGATATCAACCTCCTAATGTTCCACAGAATTGACAAAATATTGTTCACAGAACAAGAGAGGTAGTCTTAAAAGGCCTAGCGCTGAGTCCAAACTTGAAGAGAATACCTTTGTCTCTTCATTTATATGACCTCAGAAATGCAAAGAGAAAGATTTATGCAGACTACCCAGGTGTTTAATATCACTCTCTGTTATGTGCCAAACTCCTAACACAACACATGGCACATAGTAGGCACTCCCTAAATCAGTGGTTCTCAACCTTCCTAATGCCATGACCCTTTAATACAGTTCCTCATGTTGTGGTGAGGAAAGCATAAAACTATTTTCGTTGCTACTTCATAACTGTAATTTTGCTACTGTTATGAGTCGTAATGTAAATATCTGTGTTTTCCGATGGTCTTAGGTGACCCCTGTGAAAGGGGTCACGACCCAGACTGGACGTATAAGATTTTCCTGGGTTAAAAAGTCGTCTTATATGCCGGAAAATACGGTAGTCCAATATATCTAATCTATTATATCTAATCCCATCAATATAGTCCAATATACCGTATTTTCCGGCATTTTTGTTTTTTGGTGGGGGCAAATTTATATATATATATACTGAGTGGCCAGATTATTATGACCACCCCATCAGTACTTCATTGGACCACCTTTTGCCTTCAATACTGCGGCAATTCTTCTTGGCAATGACTCCACAAGATGTTGAAAGGTGATGCGAGGAATCTGACTCCATGCCTGATGAATAGCACTGTCCAGTTCTGTGAGATTTGATGGTTGTGGAACCAGCTGCCTGATACCTCTTTTAACTTTGTCCCACAAATGCTCAATTGGATTGAGATCTGGTGATTGTGGGGGCCACCTAAGCAAGGTAAAGTCTCCCTCATGCTCTTGAAACCACTCCTGCACAATACAAGCAGTGTGGCATGGTGCACTGTCTTGTTGGAAGAAGCCATCTCCATTGGGATACGCCATCAACATGATAGGATGAACTTGATCAGCAATGATACTTAGGTATGTTGTGCTATTCAGACATTGTTCCACATGAATTAAAGGGCCCAAATCATATCAGGAAAACATGCCCCAAACCATAACACTGCCCCCACCAGCTTGAAGGGTTGTACTCATGCATGTGGGGTGCATGCTTTCATGCTGTTTCCACGAAATTCTCACTCTGCCATCTGCATGATGCAACTAAAAACATAATTCATCGGACCACATGACTTTTTTCCAATGCTCGACTGTCCAATCCTTGTGTTCCTGCGCGAATTGGAGACGTTTTATCTTGGTAACTGCAGACAGCAAAGGTGTTCGAACAGGCCTTTGGCTTTCATATCCCATGCGATGCAGTGTATGGCTAATTTGCCTACAAACGTCAGGTGGTCATAATAATCTGGCCACTCAATATATATATATTCTGAAGAAGAGATGTAAGAATTAGTAGAGAGTATAGAAAGATCTTTGTACGTATGGTAAACAAGGAGATAAAAGTAACTTGTGGGTATGAACGTATAGATATTGTGGATGATTCAGTTCAGTATCAAGAGAGGACAATTAATTTATAGGTCAGATATATAAGTACGTCAGCAGTAGATTTATAAACCAGGAGCCAGATATATCAGGAGCTTTAACATCAAATTTCCACCTTGAAAAGAAGACCATTAAAGTCATCAGAGAGTACTGGGGAGCCACAGTGGAATTGTGAGGCTTTGTGCCATCTTCCCTGCATACCTGACCAGGTTCCCAGAGCAACAAGATGAACAACAACAGCAAGACCATTGTCAAGGAGATGTGGTGCTATTTCCTGTTAGTTTTACTTTTATTTCACCCTCATAAAAACCATTGAAATAGTATTTGCTACTATTATACTTATTTTACAGATGAGGAAAAATAGGTCAGAGAGGTTAAGTACTGTGCTCAAATTAACACAGTATTAGAATTTGAACCCAGATCCATGTGACTTTAAAGCCCTTATTCTTTATTTCTCTGCTTTGCAGTTTCTCACCATGCTTTGAAGAATAAATGTTGACCTTGCTCTCAAAGTCCCCAATCTAAATCATGATTTCTGTGTCAGGGCATGTGGCAATGCATCTCAGGCACTGGTAGAAATAAAATCTTGAGGCTTAACCCTCCCACCTTAAATGCAGTTCAAATTTGTCTTCAAGATGATGATGTGATTTTTTTCAATTGACAGTTTTTTCAATATTGATGTCAGCTAGAAGCATTTTTCTGGAATAAAAAAACAAACACATCTGACTTATTTTTCTTCTCATTGGGTAGAAGGAAGTTGGATTTGAGAGAGAATACATGAGATGGAGATTATTCTCCCTGCTCTCTTTAAACCTTATAAAGCAATGTCATAGGTGGGGACAACTTTGAAGTGGTGATCATAGAAGTTACAAAGCCAAGTTTGCCTAAAGAGACATATTTGTCCCTCTGTATCAAGACATACGAATGGCATTTATAGTTAAGACAGAAAAGATTGAGTCAAATGTCCAAGTTTCTCATGGTTGGGTTTCATAGGCTCATGTTCTCTTGTCTCTTGGATGGAGCTCTAACTCATGGAAATGTGAGGTTGAATTTCCTTGTGCTCAGATTTACTTTAATAAGGATGCGCTCATGATTCCACAGAATTGGAAGGTAAGGAAATTGCCTGAAAAATAAAACAGCATCAATCTCCAGGAATAGGATCATCACCTGCCTCCCTTTCCTTCCAATTATCATCATGATCATCACTGATAAAACTCGTTCACTGATTATTACTCTGCTAAAGTATTATATCACAATCCTTTCAACAAACATCAGAAATGAATGAAAATGTTTTAATTTTGCAGTTAAAATACCAAAAATCTAAAAGGAATTGGTGATTTTTCCTTGGTTTACAACTAAAAAGTGATGCTATAAAAATAATAATTTAATTCTATCTAAATAAAAAATGTGTGTGCTTAGATATGAAATACACTGATTCCTCTTGCATTTTTACATTGGAATTCTTTTCTAGTCTTCATTCCATCTCTAATATTCATACCATCAGTAACTCCAGGAATCCCACAAATCACTACTGCATAGAAATTTCTTTTCAACTTCAAGAGTCAGAAATGACCTCAAGCCCTAGAGGGAGGGTAGCAGACTATGGGAATTATTAATCATTTAAACAAACCTACCTCTCTTGAACTACAGCAGTTTGCTTTGCACCACATGGCTGAGACAGAGATGGTTATGCATAATTCCAGCAAGGTAAGGATCAGCATTAGAGATACAAGGCCCTAGGGGATTTGATGCATCATATCAAACCCAGTAGAAACATTCAGAAGAAAAAAAATGTCAGCAGGAATCCAAACTACAACATTTCCCCTCCAATAAAATAGAACAAAGTAAACCATAAATTAGGTTTAGCACATAGCCACACATCAGCACTCTATACGAGACACAATATCAATCTGAAAATGTGGAAATATTTTTCCTGGAAAGAGAAAGACACTGTATTTCTGCATCAAGGTATGTGAAGTAGTCATGGGGGAGAAGAGGCTATAGAGGCAAAATTCTGACCCCGTAACTTACATCTCCCCATTGGAATAGCAGTAAACTAAGGAGGCCAGTAGGCAATTTTAAAAAATGGACAAAAGTAGCCCCTCCACCATTTCATCAGTAGAACTTCATGGAGGTTTAGGCATTTACACTATTTCTAAAAACTAAAACACTAGCAAAAACATTAAACAAAAAATTTACTGGATTAGTGATCCTTCTCTTTTACTGAGGCACCTGAAAGAAGCAAATACAAAGTTCCTCTGGAGGAAAAATACCATAAAATTCATAGAAAAAATCAGATCCATATAAATATAAATTGATATCATGAAAAATATAATTAAGAAAATGAGGACACAAATTTCCATAGATAGCATCAGCAAACCAGAGGATTAGAAATGAGTCTGCAAATAATAGTTCATAAGTCATCATGGGGAAAATGGACAAATTAAAGGAATATATTAATTTCTAAGTTGACCTCAGAAGAGGGAGAGTACCTAAACATAAGCAACAAATTATAATTTGGAAAAGTTATTAAAGTCCTTTTCCTTTGAAAATATCACACTCAAATAAATTCAAAAGTGAAGTCATCCAAAACTTCAATGAATCATTATTTGAAAGTCCCAGACCACAGAGGATCTTCCAAGTTAGTTTTAAGAAGCAAGATGTGAAATAACTTTTTTTTTAATTTAATCTCTCTGGGGATTTTAATAGCAGTAGTAGTAATGTTAATAAAAATATAATTCAATGTGGTAACACTATTTTAATTGCTTATCACATATTAACTTACTTGATCCTTGCACCAATCCTGTGAGATTAGTACTATTACTATCTTCATTTCAAAAATGAGAAAACTGTGCAGAGTGGTGGTTGCCAGAGGGAAGGGGGAAGAGGGAGAAGGGTGTTCTAATATGAGGTGACAGGAGAATATTTGACTTAGGGTGGTGGGCACATGGTGCAATATACAGATCTTGTAACATAGAAATCCACACATGAAACCTATACATTCATGTTGATTAATGTCACCCCAATTCATTTAATAAATAAAATTTTAAAAAGCAAAGATGAGGAAACTGAAACACAGAGAGGTTATTAAATTTGCCCTTCATTATAGAGCTAATACATGACAGAGCAAAGATTCAAATCAAGGCAGGATAGTAGCGTACATTTTAGATTGCTTGAAATATTTTATAATTAAATATAAATTTTTAAAACGTACGTTTGATGAGGCTCCCATATAAATGCATAAATCTGGTGACAGTGTAGACTGACAATTCTTGAACGACAGGCTGTTAAATGCTAAATTTATTGAGAGAAAAATAAACCCTAATAGTGCGATTGTAGCACTGGCAATGTTCATCCCAAAACTGTTTTGCATCTAAAAAGCAGTAAGAATTTCCAGTTAATATGAGTAGCACATAGTTCATTCTTTTGTCTACAATTCATATAAATAAATATCAATTGAACATTGTTTACACAACCAACAATATCCCAGATGCTGGGCAAACATCAGTGAACAAAGATCCCCACCCTCATGGGGCTTACATTCTAGCAGCAGTAACGACAATAACAACAAAAACAATTAAGTAATCTAATAGGTAAATTACATAGTATTTTTTAAAAATATATTTTATTGATTTTTTACAGAGAGGAATGGAGAGGGAGAGGGATAGAGAGTTAGAAACATAGATGAGAGAGAAACATCGATCAGCTGCCTCCTGCACACCCCCTACTGGGGATGTGCCCGAAACCAAGGTACATGCCCTTGACTGGAATCGAACCTGGGACCCTTGAGTCCGCAGGCCGGCGCTCTATCCACTGAGCCACACCAGCCAGGGCCATAGTATTTTTCAAAGTAATTAAGTGCTGTGGGATAACAAAGTGGAGTAAGGAGGATGTGGAAACCAGAGAGAGGAGTGGAGGTTTGTGATATTAAAGAGGAATACCACATGGGGAGAGGCATTAAAGAACTGAGGACAATTATGTGATACCTTAATCAATAAAGAAATTTAAAAAAAAAGAACTGAGGGAGTGAAACTTGAGCATATTTGGAGGAATGTTCTTGCAATCAAAGAAATACTTGGTTTAAAGCCCTGAGGCCACCATGTTCCAGGTGTGTTCCAGGGAAGCAAGGTGGGCAAAGGGGATGGAAGAGATTGAACAACATAAACAATATCATGAAATGAAGGTGGAGAGTGAACAGACAGCAGATCATATAGGATCCTTTAGGTCATGGATAAGACTTTGGTTCTTACTCTGAGAAAAATATAGAGACTTTAAGGGATTTTGAGTAAAGGGAAAACAATTAGATTTATATTTTAAAGGGAACATCAATGTCTTAAGTGAGACTAGTTTAGATAGGGCCAAGGAAAGAAGAATGGAACCTGATTAAGAGAGACTGTGGTAGAATGGATGAAGTGTTATCAGTAGAAAGATGAGCGAAGGTCAAATATAGCTTGATATAACTTGAATACCGAGCCAACAGGATTTTCTGAAAACTAGATTCAAGGTTGTCAAAGGGAGAAGAACTAGGGATAATTCTAAGGTTTTGGGCCTAGAAATCTGGAAGAATGAAGTTCCCATGTGCTGACATGAGGAAGACAGTGGATAAGGTTTTTGAAGAAAGATAGGAGTTGTCTTTAGAATTCTACGTGAAAGCAATTAGATATAGCTGTCTGATGCTCAGGAGAGGTATTTAGGCTGGAAATATTCATTTCAGGATTCCAGGCATATAGATGTTATTCCAAATCATGGGAATGAATGAGGTCGTCAAAGGAGTGAGTAGAGAAGGAGACGAAGAATTGGTCTCAGGAGTACCCCAACATTAAAAGGTCAGAGAGAAGAAAAGGCACTAGGAAAGGAAATTGAAAGGGAGAGACTAAAAAAACAGGAGGAAAACCAGCCAACCAAGGTGTCCTGGAAGCCAAGTGAAGATATTACTGGAAGGAGTGAGCAACCAACTGCATGCTCAGTGCTGCTCGTGGAGGAAGTTAGATGATGATTGAGAATTGGCCTCGCTGCTACCAGTGTAGAAGTCTTTAGTAATCTTACAGACAGCAGTTACAGAGGTGGGGTAGGGAAGAAAATAAAGCCTATTGGAGTAGGTTTAGTTGAAACTAGGTAGATAGAAATCAGAGACAGAGTACAGATAATTCCTTTAAGGGGTTTAGCTACAAAAGGGAAAACAAAATGTGCCTATAGCTAACAGGAGAAAAGAAGGTCAAGATATATTTTTTTTCTTTTGAGAGAAGTAACTGGATGCTTATAGAACATTAAGGAGAAGTAGCCATCTACAAAAGAGGGAGAGTGAATGGATCAGGAAAGTAGTGTAAATGGATAGATAATGTAGCGAGAAAACATAATGGACAGAGTCATCCTACCTAATAAAACAGTAATATGCAAATTGACCATACCTTCGCTATGCCCAAGCCACGCCCGCCAGCCAAGCCATGCCCACCAGCCAATCAGAGTGAGTATGCAAATAAACCCCACCACGATGGCAGTTAATTTGCATACATAGGCACCCTGAGCTGATCCCCTGCCATCGATTGCAGGGAGCTGGGAGTTTCTTCGGCCTGGTACACCAGCGGACCCCCTGTGATTGATCACCTGGGCAGGGAGCTTGGGGTCTGCTTTCGGCCTGGGCAGGAGCGGAACCCTGCGATTGATTGTAGGGAGCTGGGGGTCCGCTCCTGCCCAAGAGGCTTTCGGTCTGGGCAGGCCTGGGCAGGGGCTGAGCCGGTGATCAGAGGGAGCTGGAGAGGCCTGCCCAGGCCTAAAACTTCGGCCAGAGGCTTTAGGCCTGGGCAGGGCCTAGCCCTCCATTGGTGTGAACTATAGAGGAAACACCTTTTCTGACTGCACATTGGCTAAGCTTCCTGTATGCCACTGGTAATATTCTTAGTAACTTGGGTAATAAGAATCCAAAAAGGTGATCTAGGGTTTTTCCACCACACTTCTGGAGAAAAAAATGAATGTCCGCTGCTGGAAGGCTAAGAAATGTCATATCCTGCCCTAGCCGGTTTGACTCAGTGGATAATGCCTCAGCCTGCAGACAGCAGGGTCTGGGTTTGATTCTGATCAAAGGCATGTACCTAGATTGCAGGCTCCTCCCTGGCCAGGGCTCAGATCAGGGCTCATGCAGGAGGCAACCAATCAAAGTGTTTCTCTCTGTCTTTCCCTTTCTCTTCCACATTCTCTAAAAGTCAGTGGAAACATACCCTCAGGTGAGGATAAAAAATAAATAAAGAAATCCATATCCATTTTGAAAATACCTAAAGAAAGTTGTGATTTTTTCTTGGTGAAGGGACTGGAGTCTGTGATGATGAAAACACCTTGGTGGCTGCGGTGACTGACAGTGGCTGCAGCAGTGGGGTGATGGGGCTGGTGCCTTCCCCTGACCAGCCCGGTTGCCTCCCACAAAGGGAGGCCAGACTGCGGCCTAGGTACGCTCCCTGTGGGGCGCGGGCCTAAGCCGTCAATAGGACATCCCCTGAGGGCTCCCAGTATGTGAGAGGGGGCAGGTTGGGCTGAGGGACCCCCGACCCCCAGTGCACGAATTTCGTGCACCGGGCCCCTAGTTGTTTAATAAGAATCAAATTTTTGGCTTTTACTTGTGGAATTAGTTATGGGAGAGTGTGTACTTAAAATAACAACACAAAAATCAAGAAGCTTTTTTTCTATGCTTTGGATTTATCAGATATTCATCATAACCATCTCAGTGATTATATTCACAATCTATATGATTTTCTGATGCTCTACCATCTGAATGTCTTAAAAAACGAATTTTCTTATGCATTAAAGAGACTTGGCATTTCAATTGGAGTTTCAACCTCTATTCTCTTATTATTAATGGATAACATTTCTACTCTTATGATCATAGAAAAAGAGGAAGAACTGCCACTTACCAACTTTCTTGTGGGTTTTCTCCCAGCTGCAACAGATATAGATCCTGAAATAATAAACTGTTTGAAAAGAGGAAATGAAGCAGATAAGAAAATATAAGTTGCCACAATTTTTTTTTTGGTCCTCCTTTTTTACTTCACATCCTAGAACATTATACTTGATGTTGTTTATCATAAATACAATTTTAAATTAGTTTAAATTTTGAGTAAAGTTATATTTTCATTTAATTTTATATCTGACTTTGTATAGGTTTATGTGGGTGGCATACTTTAAAAACATAATATATATTTAATGTAATATAATTATCTTTATGTTTATATGTATATTAAATGTAAATCATATTTATTCATATACACATGTATCCTATATAATAAAAGCCTAATATGCTAAGTGTTGGGTTGACTGGTAGGTCATTCAACCAATCAAAGCATAATATGCTAATGATATGCTAAGGCCACTCAACTGCTCACTATGACATGCACTGACCACCAGAGGGCAATCGACTGGTCGACCAATCGCTATGATGTGCACTGACCACCAGGGGGCAGACACTCTAACTGGTAGGTTAGCTTGCTGCTGGGATCCGGCCAATCAGGATTGAGTGAGATGGGCCAGACACACCCTGGAGCCCTCCCGCAGTCCCTCCCCAGCTGGCCAACTTCCCGCGTCCCTCCCCGGCCTTGATCGTTCACCAGTGGGGTCCCTTGGCCTGGCCTGTGACCTCTCACAATCTGAGACCCCTGGGGGGATGTTGGAGAGCCGGTTTTGGCCCAATCCCACAGGCCAGGCAGAGGGACCCCACTGATGCACAAATTCGTACATTGGGCCTCTAGTATATAATATCAGCCTGACATTTTTATCTAAGCTTCAGAAAAGGGTTTGACTTATTGGACTAGATGTTCTTAAAGATGTTCTTAAATCTATTGGACTAGTGTCTACATCAATATATACACTATTTTTAAAGATTATTTTGATATACTATTGTTTCCATTACTTTAATTTTGATCAATTGAATTCTCTACCTGTTCATGGTTTTCTCAAAACCTCAGTCTGTCTTTTTAGCTCATCAATTTTCACAACCATTTACCAATGGTTTACCACTCCTATGGTTTGAGGGAAAACTTGAAGAGCAAAGGCTTGCTATATAAAAATTCAACTATTGAATTCTGGCTGAACATGAAGGAGTAGGCTTTGAATTTTATTTTAAATAACAAAAAGGTTATCACAGGAACCTCCTGAGTCACCCTAGCTTTATGGTTAAGAGCAAGGCTCTGTGTTCTAATCTCATCTTCAGCTCATTTTCATTCTGTAACCTTACACAAATATCAAACCCTTCTTTGCCTCAGTTTCTTTTTCAGTAAAATAGAGAAGTGCATATCCCCATGTTAATATTACTTGCCTTATAGCTGCAAGAAAATAAAGTGAAATAATACAGAGTCAGGGCTTAGATAAGTGTTAAGCATGTAAAAAGCATTCAAATTATTATCAATAGCTAAGTCTTTTATATACATTTTTCCATTCAACAGTGACCAAAGAGAAGGGCCTCATATTATTTCTACCAATCTAGTGAAGAAACTGATGGGTGAGAGTTCAAATATTTTTTCCAAAGTTACCAAGTCAATAAGGATGATTAAGAAAAAGATGAGCAAATAGAAGGAATCGCACAGTCCATATTTAGCAGGTCATGTACACAGAGGGGTGTGGAGGGAGACGAGGATTTAGTTAAAGGTGAAGCCATATATGAAGGGTACTGGACCTTAGAGTTTGCTCTGTGGATGGTATAGAGCCAGAGAGAAGCTTCCAGCAATGGGAAACCAATGGTCAGATTTGAACCTTAGTGTTGAGGATGCTAAAAGAGTGAAACTCTGGCTCCCCGACTATAAATAATTAAAGATTTTATTATTCTCTATTCTACAATATGGACATTTTCCATTTAGGTAGTCAGGAATCATTATGCAGAGCAAATATGTACCCTGAGTTTTCTAGAAAAATTCAGATTCTAACTTTTCCATCAAAACGATGATATTAACTATTTTTAAAATTTTCAGAAATATTAAATCAAAATTACATGTTTTGGACTATATCCAGAAGCAGCATAAAATCTTTTATCAGAATATGAGATCTGATTTTGTTCAAGACATTTTGGCTAAATTATGAGCAATTTATTTTAAAGGAGATCTGAAGTTGAGTGGTTTTGAAAAATAAAACACGAATAAATTAGAGCCCAAGAATTGTAAATTTCTTTCCTCTTCATTTGCCAATTACATGTTCTGTTCACTATTTTCAACTAAACATTCCCATCTTCATGGTAGCATCTTTGTTTTCATGTTTAATCCAAGACCAAATAGAGGAATTCTCAAAGTTTTAGCAGCAGAATAAATAAGCAAAACAAACAAAAATTTACCCAAAAAAATCCATCAGGTAGATGATCAAATTATAAAGTTGAATAAATAAATTTTTTAAATCACCTAGATTTAAAAAAATCACCTAGCCTATTTTTACGATTACATTTTTACCTAAGTAGGGACTGCTCTTCTGATTTTCAGACAGTAATCAGCAGGCAATTCTCTTCTCTCCCAAACTAGGACTCTCTTGGCTGTACCACAAGGCAATTCACCAATACTCATTTTTTTCATTTAATTTCATACCAGTCAATGTGATTTCTTTTCATCAGAAAGTAGGGTGCTTTGTTTTTAAAACTAGTTTTTGTCAAGAATTAAAAATCAAACCCACATAATGTAACCTTCAATTATCTAAGAACAATACTTTAATAATCAAACACATTTCTAGCAGTGGTATCTAAGAAATGATTTATGGTTAAAGGTATTTGAATACTCACAAATACAGCGCCCCATAGCGGGTAGCCTGTGTAAAAGGTAAAAAAAAAGAAGTGCCTGAAGAGATGGGATAAGTTTTGTAAAGAACCCAGAAAAACACCCAGAGCTAGAATTATCACTCCATTCAGGATCTGGATGACCTGTAAGAAGAAGAATCATAATGGTCATATATTAGTGTACACTGAGAAGAGACCATTTACATTTTCCTCAGAAAGGAAACATCAGTGCTTCAAATGGTTAGAGTCAAGCCTAAATTAATTGGGCAAGAGCTTACCCTGGGAGGTTTTTGTTCCTTCCTGTTCCTACCAATTCTGGTGGCAACCCTTCATCTTCAACTCTCCCCCTACTTCTGTTCACTCTCACAAAAGTAGCACAAGAGTAAAGGAGATGTGGCTGATAACGTAAATTACTCAAACTACCTTCCCAGCATGCTTTGGAGCCATAATATGATGAAAACAGACAGGAAAGCAATATGAATGTTTTCATCATATTATTTCACCATAATATGATGAAAACATTCTACTCAATCTTTCCCCCAACCCAACTTTCAAATTTAAAGTACAGAATATGAGTTCATAGAGCGGGGCCTCCTGATTGGAGTCCACTGTCCAATGTTGATAGAATAGTTCCTACCACAAGAATATGCCTAGGCATTTCTACTCCCAGGTCTAAAATGTACGGTAACTCAGCAATTCCTCAAGGACATAAATAAAGTTTTCCACATGTAAGTTCTCTTTTCCATCATAAGCCAATTTTTTAAAAATAAGGCTGACTTACCCCAAGGGCTTGTAGTTGACCTTTCTGGCAATTTTGTGGTATCTCAGTGGACTGGTAGACAGAATTATTCTCCAACTCTGGTTCCACCGGGCTTCCTGCTGAGGCTGTCCCCAGCTCTGCCATACCAACTTCTTGAGAGGCCATGGGGTTGTTGATGGCTGTTAACAGGAAAAAAAAAATCCAGAAGCTTGATTTATTTTCCCTTTTACCACTAGCTAATAATATTTTTGAATGAATGGCAGAGTTCAATTCTGTCCATACATCTAAACTATTTTGATTTCTCCCTTCAAATCAATCCTGGACAACTACACATTTGGTTTTATTGATCAGTAATCTCTTATGTGAGGAAGGTAGGTTTAGTAATGTTCTAGTACTAATAATAGGTATAATTTATTGAGTAGTTACTGCTATGTGCCAGGCACTATCTACTTGCTGTGAATGTGTTAACATACAGGGTGGGGTAAAAAGTAGGTTTACAGTAGTTCATGTAGAAAAATAATACTAAAAATATTTTAAAATAATTAATAAGTAATAATACAAGACTAATCCCTGTGTTTTGAGTACTGACAATGTTACAGAAAACCGGAGAAGAACCAAGCAATACTTAGAGAGATGGAGTTACATTTATTAAGCGCAGGTCCAGAGGAAAATGTCTCTCAAATTCTGGGCCACAACATGGAGGTATTTTCCCTATTTATATGTTTTTACCTTCTTTGTCTCCCAAATATGGGGTGTTTCTGGCCCCCTTTGCAAGTTCTTAAAGAGCCCCTATGTGCTGGGGCCTTGAGACCTCAACCAAAGGCTTGGCCTGGTGCCAGCACTGATAATTTCGTCCGGGGAAGGTTTAATGGCCTCTCTGAAGTGGGAGTAGTCTTATTTTCCTTATTATTTAAGCAAACAAGCATTTACAGAAGCCAAATAGCAGGGTTAAAATTTCAAACAGCAATTTTTATATAAGATGGATGCTTCAACAACAGGAAACCTAGTTTTGCCCCATCTTGTATTTAATACTCCCAAATATTCTTTGTTGAATATTATCATTCCCATTTTAAAGATGAGAAAATTGAGGCATAGAGAGGTTGAGCAAATCATCCAAACTTATTTGGCTCATAAGTGAGCACAAATCCTCGCAGAAAGATTTTACTTTAAAGAATGTAACGTTTTACTTTTTAAAAATCATATTAAATAGTACTATATGAAAGATATCTTTCTGGTTAACAAAGAGTTTAAACATTATGGAAGAGGCAAGTTCAAATCCAAATTTGGCCACTTACTAGTTGTATGATCCAGTAATGGAAACTTGGTTTTCATGTCCATAAAATGAAAATAATTTTATTTCATATTAACATTGCAAAGAGCAACTTTGATTATGTATAAAGTCCCCAACCTAATAAAGTTGATAAATGTTGACTTTTAACTAATACTCTGTCTTGTGTCAGAAAGGACTTAATGTATTATATATAAGAGACACCAAACAACCACCTTAATCATTGCAGGTAAAAAAAATATGTATCACTAAAATATACACAGTAGTTCACTTAATCTTGAAGAATATAACTTTCCAATATGTACTGTTTGCCAAGACAAAATAAGTTACAAAGTGCTTTTACCACTTATGAGGTGGATTGTATAAGATTAACCATGGATCCATTAAGCATTGATGAATTCTGCCAAAACTATTGACTTTGAATTTATAATAATATATTTACTTTCTCCTTTTTTAAAAAAAATGGAAATTTATATGGCAGGTCCAGTTTTCTAATAACTTTACTCATTTTTGTCAAAATAAATCCATGACACTTCCTTTCAGGATAATGCTTACCTTTCTAGTTCGTTATTCTAGGGGATACATGTCATGCTTATTCAATAATTAAGAAACTAAGGTGAAGGTCAGAACACATTTCAACTTTATCATATTGGTAATTGCTATTTTACCTCTCATAAAAGTTTCCTATCTATACTGATTTTTTTATGCTAGCATTAAGGCACATGTTCTATTTAAGCACTGATAAATGTAAAATAACAAGAAGCCCTCACTGCCCATGCTCAATACTGTCCCTGGAACTCAAGAACAAGGGAAGATCAAAAAAGTTTACAACAAATTCTATTTTAATAAAAGCTTAATGTATTCTGCACAATATGCATAATAAGAATGACCAAAAGTAGAAAATCTCTAAATTCTTCTCCCATCTATGTCCAACATTACCTTGCAAAGACCAGGCTTAAACTTTGGTATCTGTTGGGAAACAGGTGTATATTTTAGATAAAATATCTCATATGCAATAATGTATGCAATGTACAGAGCATTGGTCCTTCTTGACCTGATAGTTGATTGACTGTTTCTTCAGCTTCATTCCTCACCCCTCCTGACCTCAAAGCTCAATCCAGCCCTTTTTTTTCTTTCAGCCCTCCCAAATGTCAACCTCTCAAAAGTCTTGAACCTTTCTCAGTACTGTTCCCCTCCCCCTGAAACACATTTCCCCCTAAGCTCCATCTAGATTATTTCTGCTCTTTTTCCAGACTGAATCTCAGTCCACATGTCATACTTTAATGGATGTTACTCTGAATTCCCTCTCCTTCCCTTCTTATTTTACTTAACACTCTGAGCCCTGATTGACTGGATACTTATCTGTATCTCCCTGATTTCTCATCATTGTAACTCCAGTGCCTAACTCAGTGTCTGTCATATGGTGGGCACTCAGCTAATACATGTCTAATAAATGAATGAATGTTTGGTCTCCATGACTTATAATGACAGACACATTTGCAAGGTTTGGAGTGTCTTATACAGAGAAACTCCAGAGCAGTTCTAGAGGGAGGAAAATTATTCTAACCACATAACTTGATTTTGTCAACATTAGAAATATTCAAACCTGTGAAGAATTTTTGTGAGTTTATTTGAGCCAAGCTGTCGACAGTTGCCAGGAAGCAAAATCTCAATGGATTGAAATAATGCTCCAGAGAAAGGCAGTTTTGCACCTTATTTTATATATTACAATCAAAAGAGCAGACACAAGTAGTTTACAATGAAATCCATTGGCGATAGATTAGGGAGGTGGGAGAAAGCAAAGTGGAGAAACCTCTGGGGTTGGATGAAAAGTAAGATGTTAGAAACGTATTTTTACATAAATGGGTTCAGCACAGTTAACAGTCAATGATTAACTCACTAACAATGAGGGGATTTGTGGTCTCTGCAGAGCCGTGCCTGTGCTTCAAGGGGCCCAGAAAAAGGGAAATTACTTAGACATTACAACGTTATATTATCAGAGATGCAAAAAGAAAATAGAAAGGCTCAGTTAAGATAAAGATTGACCTTTGTCAGGGAAGATGCTGGCCTAGGACATGACTACCCACCATAAACTGCTTTTATTTAAAAAGTTTTAATTTCAGACCATCCTTTGTGGTTATTGTTGATCCTCACCTGAGGATATTTTTTTCATTGATTTTTAGAAAGAGTGAAAGAGAGGGCAAGACAGAGAGAAACATCAATGTGAGAGAAACACATTGATTGGTTGCCTCCTGCATGAGCCCTGATCAGGGCCTGGCCCAGAGAGGAGCGTGCAACCGAAGTGCATGCCCTTGACTGGAATAAAACCCGGGACCCTTTGGTCTGCAGGACGGCACTCTATCCACTGAGCCAAACCAGCTAGGGCCTTTGTGGTTATTTCCGGTCTCTGCATTTGCAAGGCCACCACGCAGGCCTCCCCTGAGCTTGTCAGGTTTAGTATGTGGCCCCTTTTCATCCACAACTTTTAAAAATAACTATGAATATCAGGGAGAATTTTCAGCCTTCAAGTAAAATTAACTATGCTCTCTACTGTGGTCAGTTTAGCTTTTTCTTAATAGAGGAAATGTTGATTTTTTTTTTCTTCTAAGAACCAACCAGTTAAGTTCACTCATCTAGCTTTCAGTGTGTTCTGAATGTTCTTATGTTAACTGGTTTCATTTTTACAACATCTATATGAAAAGGTGATACTATTATGATCTTTGCCATCTTACAGGTGAGGAAGCTGAGCATCAAAGGTGTTAAGTAACTTGCCCAAGGCCACGCAGCCAGCAATTTGAGGAGGTAGGGATCAGAACCTGGCTGCCTCTGGAGTGTTATTACCTTATACTGTTCCTTGGAGTTTATGCAGAAACTCACTGACCAAATTCCTTACCTCAAGTGTGTCCAGACTGCCCTCACTGTCAGAGCTGGCAGCCGAATTTGGGTGCAACCACTTGGATTTAATATATCTAAGGGGTATACGCCTGCTTGTATGGTGTCCATGCCCACATTTTCCAAATAAATAACTATATAACTATATCTAACAATTTTTAGCATGGCACCAGAGTAACAGTCAAATTTTAAGGAGAAGCCCATCCTTAGAGCTCAACTTTCCAAATCTCTACATAGCAAGCAAGCAGAAAACTTTGCAGACATCCTCAGTGGCCCACTGGGTGACACCTTTAACAGACAAGAAAGACAGTGGAGCGGGACTCTACAGGGTTTACCTTGGAGGCTTCAGGCCTTGATAGACTTCTTTCCTCTCAAGCCCATCTTGCTGTGAGTAGGAGACACTGTAGACACTCAGTAACTACCCTTCCAGTGTCTTTTTCCAGAAAGCAGTGGCCTCCTCTAACTCAGGCTTAATGGATCTTTGCCTTAGGCAACACTTTAGAGGAGGCAGTGAAAATGTTTTGTTGGGAAACTGAAGAATGTGCTAACCACATCCGTGGGTGGCCCTCGGATTTCACTGTGCTTCCTGGAGGCATAGTGTTGGTTAGAAAAGTGGCACCAGGAATGACTATCTCTGACTTTGAGATTATTGTTGGAACAAGAAATACAAGAGAGAAAAAATGCAAGCAGAAAATATGGGTAGAGGAGTAGGAAGGGGCAGGGGCTGGAGGAAGAACAGTTAGAGCCATTGCGTGGAATATTAAAGAAGGGAAAAAAGAATGTGTCTTAAGAGAAAGAAAGAAATGAGGAAGTGAAAAAAAGTACTCCTTTGAGCACAGTTGTTTAAAATTTAGAACTGCAGCAAGAGCTGTGTAAGGAAGTTACTTAAACTCTAAGACTTCAGTTAACCTCTAAGGCTTCAGTTATCTCCTTTGTAAATTTAAGCTCATAGTATCCACCTTAGAGAATAGTTACTCAGGGACAGAATGGATGTCAAGGCCATAGCAACTAAGATCTTTACATTAATAGAATGCATAACTCTTTGGGTTATTAGGATTAAATAAGTTGTCACAGTACACTGGTAGTATCACCTGACATACATTTTAAGCCTTTCTATTATTTGTGTCTTAACTGCCAAAGGATAGTCCTGTTATGACAATGATTAAATTCTTTAACAAGTAAACAACCAAATACAACATTTTATTGAAAATGATAAGATAGAAGCACTTTAAATTTTAAAAACTTAATGAAAAATATCTTAGCAAAATCTGTTTCCAGAAGGATGTAGCACCCAAAATGTACATTTCATTAAGCAATTGAATATAAGCAGCCTCCCCAAAGTCAAAGTGATTTTTTGGTGTATTGCTAGGTAGACTCCCTCTTTAGTGAAAAGAAGACAGCATAAACAGCTGATGGTGGGTAATCAGGTAATGAATTGCTCTTAAGTGGCAGGACAATGCCATACTTAAAGGCCTCAATCATCAATTATTTCAAGTGTGGAAGAATCATATAGGGGAGAAAGGAAAACATGGCATCAAATTTCAATTAAGGGAGTGGTCTTTAAATTCTAGAATAGAAATTAAATTTCTTCTGCAATAATTACTCAAATATGATGGACATTATTTTTAGGACTCTACTGATTAATTAGAAGAGCACACACAAGTTAAAGCATCTTCACAGAAAAGGACTTGGTCTCTCCCGGGAGTTAGTATATTACATTTAAATTCTGCACAAATTTTAGTCTCTGGCACATTTACTAAAAAAATGTATTTAGAATAGTTTTCAGAGGTTCAGATCAAATAGATCAAACTATTGTCATTGAAGATGTATTGCTGAATTTACTACATAGAACAGAAAATAAAACTTAAATGGGTAATATGGAATACCTAATAGTTAACATTAAATTAATAAGCCATACCCTTAATGAATAATAGTATCTAAAAATACACCTTCACTAAATCAGGACCTTCACTGAATTAGGGTTTTTTAGGAATCAGGTACCTAAGTAAAAATGCATACCAATTATTTATTTATACAGAAAGAAAAACATAATTTTTCTATAAAATCATGATGTCAATTTCAAGTTTTTATTTTTCCTTTAGGAGGAAGTCAGTTTAATTATAACTTAATAATCCTAACTCTTCTGGCGTTGTCTTAAAGTCAGCCCTGAAGGGACAGGGATTCAACTTTATTTCATCTGTAGAAACTGGTATAAACCGCAATGATTTCCTAAAGAAGAGAAAAGCAGAAATCAGATAAAGTTGACATACTTAGTACCAGGTCTTTCTAAGTCTAAACTTGGAGCCAAGTTATTTTTAGCACTTTTGAACACTATGTTCATTTTCAGTTTGGTGTTGTAGGAGTACAGAGCAGTGCCTGGACCTTCTGGATAAAGATGATTTATAATGCTTGAGTTAGCAGAGTACCACAGTGCCCAGACTTAGACAAATGGCAACTAAAAGCTGTCAAAAGCTTAATCTGACCTATTATTGGGTGGCAAGAGAGATGTATAGTGTGTGTGTGTTGTGGGGAGAGGAGGGAGTGCATGTTTCTGTTTACATACAGCAGTAAAATTCATGCACCAAAAATCTAATCATATTCCTTTGTTGGTCTAGTCTTCATGTCTTCATTTTTCTCTAAAGAAGATAAGTTACAACCAACATAATAATTACTATCAAAATGGGGATGCTTTAGTCATCAGTATTAATCTGGTGACCTATACAGAGTCAACAGCAAGAACTAAAGGCTCAGTGCATGGATTCGTGCACTGGTTGGGGGCATGGCCTGCAGGAATCGGCCCACTATTGGGAGAGCCACTCATCCTGGTCAGCCAAGCAGCTATGGACCTGCCGTCTGAGTGGCTGCTGAATGAGGAAATTAGTATGAGCTGATATTTTGGGGTAATGTCTTGGGTAAAGGTATGTTCTGTGTCCTGGAGGAACCTGGTGGAAGCTTTGCATCCCAAAGCCACTCGCTGAATGTCCTTGATATGTGATGCCAGGTCAGTGACACACCTTCGGGGATGTTCAGGGAAGCTGTGCTCCAGGATCCTCAGCCATCAGGACAGCCTCCCCAGGAGGGTCCACAGTCATGTCCCCTCTTGCCATTCGCCTATGCCAGCTCTGCATGCTCTTTCTAGAACACATATTAGAGGGCCTGCATCAGGTGGTGGGGTCAGGCCAGGGTCTGGATTGTCTCAGGTATTTGATAGGTGCAAAGACTTGGCCTCACCCTGGGCCTGCTAGTGGCTGCTCCCGCAGCAGGAGCAGCTGTTCATCCTGGTCAACAGAGCGGCACTCCCACTGAGGGAACACACTGAACACCAGGGGGCAGCTCCTGCATTCAGCATCTGCCCCCTGGTCAGTGTGCATCATAGTGACTGGTCAACGGGTTGTTCTAGTCATTCTGCCATTTGGTCACTGGCTTTTATATATATATAGATGAAAATGTGTATGTGTGTGGGTGTGTATCACTAAATCCCTCAGCCTTTTTTTGCCCTATGAAAGTAAGTTAAAGGAAAGATCAAGGGTATTCAACAATGTGAATGTGCTTAATGCCACTAAACTATACACTTAAGATAAAATTTACCATTTTAGCCATTCTTATGTATATTTTACCACAATAAAAAATAAAATATCAATTCTCCTCCTTTCTGCCCCCTCCCAGTAGTGCTCTGATCAAGCTAAAAGATATTGCACACTAGCTCTGAACTCTGAATTATTTTTTGGTGTCAACAAATTGTGTGTGTGTGTGTGTTTTTTTAAGAGGATATTTTTTGCCATTAATTGAGGGAAGTGAGGAGCGGGGAGAGAAAGAGGCATCAATGTCAGAGAGATTCTGGCATCAATGTCAGAATAGCACAGGTATTCTTCCTTTACACAGAGAGAAAGAGGGATCTCAGCATTAAGTCACCTGTCATCCTAGACAGTGGGATGAAGAGTGCAAAGACCCTGGCTGGTGACTTCCCCAAACAGAAAGTGGCCAGTCTGGTCAGAATGTAATGAACTACAGCAAGTATTGTGTGGAGTAAATAGGATCTAAGTTATGATTTGAGAAGCTCGTTCTGGAGGTTAGGAGAGCGGGACTAGAATCTGAGAGATCAGTTTCAAGGGCATTAAATTAGACCAGGATTGGCTACTGGAGGCTTGGACTTGAGTTGTGCTAAAAAGGAATAAGGACAGGCCAATGATTTTATTTGTCACTTTCATGGCTGTAGTACCAAAATTCTCTAGTGGTTGGAAATTGCCAGCAGCTAAAGATGGCTTTAGGACTATGAACAGTTTACCCATAAAAACTCACCACTGGTTAACATTTCAGTGATTCTATGCCTGCCCCTTTAAAAGAACAGATAATTCCTTCTCAGATTTTTCAATTTATTCCCTAAATTACCAGCAGTTCCAAATTACTCTGGGATTAACTACGGGAACCTATATTTCACCACCTGCTTCCTGGCCATTAGCAAACTTTAATGCTTCAATTAAAAATAAGTTTCAACTGTCTTTTGGTTGACAGGGTACACTATTACTCAAAGCCACCAACTCTTTCCAGTCCTTTATCAGCAATTTCTAGGATATTTCACCCTTGGACTTCATCACAAGTCCAAGTTTTCCTTCTGTTTTAGCTCTCCTAAAACATAGCCCAGTGATCAGGGAAGGTCTGCATGTGCTTCCTTCTTTTGGAGAAATAGGCCGTTTTGTACATGTATTCATTCAATGAATATTTACTGAGCATTTATTGTGGCTTATTCTTGGTTCTAAATAATGCAGCAATGAAAAATTAAAAACAAAATCTTCATTCTCTTGGTCCCTACATTCTTATGCAAAGAAAACAACATTTTAAAGCATATTCGTACAGCGTCACAATTAGTAGTAAAAGATAAAGAGTATGGGGAAAGTATGCTGTGTTAACCTATGATCACTAGTTTTCTATCCCAACTTTGTTAGTTTTAGTTTGGTCAAGTCTCTGTATTGCTTCAGAAAATACCAAGATTAAACAGAGATACCAGGATTAAAACAGAGGTTGTGCTTTCCAAGAGTTAAAGCTGGGAATGAGGGTAGACTGACTATTGTCCATAATTACTATTATAAATGCCACAGTGGAGATGTCGGTAAAAGGGGCAACTAACATCTTGTTTGGGTTCATTTTAATCCATGTGTAAGATCACCTGGATGCTTCTTGGAGGTGGGTGGGCATGTGAGTGTTTCAAAAGGGAAGGTAAAACTGAAGACCACCTCTAAAATCTGTTTTCCTCTACCAGCAAATGGGAGGGGATGCCTTTTATTGGCAACTGACTTTGAGCCTCCCTGACTTTCCCTGGTACCTCTGAATTTTCTGACACTTTTTCTTTTCTACCTCTCAATAGTGTATGTACGATGCAGCTCCTTTCAGTTCCTGGCCAGAGTCAAGCCAACTGCCTTTGGAAATAATCTACCTGTGACCAGTGAAGAAGTGTTTCTAGGAGATCAGTGTCCTGTAACTATGGTATATCGAAGATTTTATGAGTTTCTATACCATACCAGTGATTGTAACATTCAGCTTGAGGTAATTACCTGCCTAATTAAATCTTCAGAGACTTTCAAGCTCACAAACTGTATGTCATAGTTTTGGTTTGGGGATTTTTTGTTGTTGTTTTAGTTTCTTTTTTTTTCTTTTTTTTTAGTAATAAGATAATTTTTTTGCCAAATGTCATATCCAGACGATGAGCAGAGAAGGAAGGTAAGAATGCAGTTTCCACTTGTCAGTCAGTTGTACCTTCCTTTAGAGCAGTGGTTCTCAACCTTTCTAATGCCGCAACCCCTTAATTCAGTTCCTCATGTTGTGGTGACCCCCAACCATAAAATTATTTTTGTTGCTACTTCATAACTGTAATTTTGCTACTGTTATGAATCGTAATGTAAATATCTGTGTTTTCTGATGGTCTTAGGCAACCCTGCTAGCGGTTCTCAAACATGAAAGTAAAATTTTAATATTACTTTTATGTTTCTATGAAAATATTAGAAAATTGATGAGAGCTAGTGGCTGGGCAGATAAGCTAATAGGAGAGTTTCAATTACATTAAATGAATATTGAGGATAAACAAAGAAAGCATGCACTGGTATTCACTATGGCAAGAGATTAAATGAAATGATGAGAAATAAATCTTCATATTATCTGTACCACACTGTTCACACTTCCGTAAAAAATGTTATTTCTGCCATACCTGGTTTTCTCAGTGGTATCGGCCCGCAGACTGAAGTGTCCCGGATTTGATTCCGGTGTACCTCAGTTGCAGACTTGATCCCAAGCCTCAGTCAGGTGCATGCATGCAAGAGGCAACCAATTGGTGTGTCTCTCTCACATTGATGTTTCTTTCTCTCTCCCACTCCCTTTCACTGTCTAAAAATCAATGGGGAAAAATATCCTTGGGTGAGGATTAACAAACAAAAAAAAGTTATTTCTGAAGAACGTATAGATCTTTTTTAAAGTATTCTTTATAACTAGATGTATCTCTTACTCATCTACCATTCTAAGGTAATAGTCAGTATCTGAAGGCCTAGAATCTAGAGAAAAGTTTCTCAAAATAATAAATTATAAACGCTTTCTTGATAATTATGACAGCCTTGAGGCAATATTATTTAAACTCAGTGGCAGGTTCTCTTACCTCCTGTGAACCATACCCTATAACAGATGTTAATTCTTCTGGCCACTTAGAAAATGACTCTCTTTCCCACTGGGAAGATACATTTTAGTATGTGCCCATTTCTTAGAGATGTTGGCTGGTCCACTAATTCCTAACAAAATCTTTGTGTCAATTTATACATTTCCTTTGTTTCCTCAGGTCCTCCCAGGGAATCATCTCCTTTTTACATCTGAAATCACCTTTAAGTCATTGTCCTCTGCTCTTAAAGCTTCAATACCTGTGGCCTGTATGGTGCCTTGGTGAGTCTACCAAACTGATTTCGTATCTTCTCAACCCTTTTTAACTGGTTAGGGGAGGAGAGAGAGCGAAAGCTAAGAGATGAAGTTACTAGGCAGGATTGACCATGAGAATCTTACTGTCTTGACGCAGTATTATTCTGTGTTCTTGGTCTTTCCGCTCTGCTACTTATTACCAGTGTGACTTTGGGGAAGTTATTTAATAATTCTGTGCTTCAGAGTCCTCATCTTTAGAGTGGAGATGATAGTGCCTATTTCACAGATTTGTGGTGAGGAGTAAATGGGATAATGCATGTAAAAATATTAAAACAGTTCTTGATTTATAAAACACATGTAGTACCTGGTGACTGGTGCTATCATTGCATCAGTTAATTCTCTTCAATGTGGCATAAAGCTGTGTATACAACTATTAGGTATAACTTCACGATTTATTTAGTAACTCTTAGACTGAGAAAGCATCTTGTTGTAATTATGGTGTTCATGTTACGAATTCTTTCTTATCAAGACCAACTGGGAATATTAGAGGTCCTGATTAAATTAATGAGAGTAGACTGATCACTATGAATTATAGGCTAAGGAGAGACGTTTACTAGAATACTAGTTTTAACTAGTTAGATGTTAAATATTTTAACTTTCTCCATGATCCCTGGATAGAACTCTTATTGACTCATTGAGACTGCCCTTTATAGATGATCTAAGATCATTCGATTTTAAGTAATGACTTCTGATCAGCTCATAGAAAATCTGGTGGTATTTTGGGGAGAACTTTCTCTTATATAAAGCTTTCTAGGTTAAGTTGTTAAACTAATAACTTATTTTCTAAAATGAAGACAGGATAACAACACAGGTTGAGGTTCTGAACTTCAATCACCAGGACTTGCATAGATATTAATCTCATTCCTCATTACCATCTTTTCCCTTTCTGTAGCAATCCAGCTCCTGTAAGAATAAGCCCAGGAAATGATGCAAATAAACAAGGTGACCCCAAAAAAAGATCAGGAACAGCAACTTTATGCATTGGGGAGACAACTAGAAACTTAAGGTAAAGTTACTTAAAGTACATAGACTAATGAGGTTCAAGGATATTTTATAACAGCAAACAAGATTTTTACAAGGAAATCATATAAATGCCTGCACTTCCAATTCAGGAAAGGCTTACTAGGAGTGTTGATCTTTTTGGCTGCCCCTTGTGTCTGGCATTAATTGGCATATTAATTGGCATTAACCAAATCAACTCAGATTGTCCCTCAGGAGCCATGAAGGATGAGGCAATAGACAAAACATTTTTACCAAAATCAACATCAATGGAATATTGAATATGTTATAAATTTGATACCAAACATAGAATGTGGACTTTGATAAGATAGAGAGAATCCATGACAATGTGCACTAAGAAATATTTTAAATTCAGACTCCGTCCTTAAAGGATTAAATGCCTGCTTGTCAGGGAGTAAATTACCTAAATTGTATGAATTTCCTTTTCTGGACAGCTGAGAAGGGAAATTCCAAATATATGCAGATATGTATATTATGAACTTGGATGTAGCTCTCTCTGGAGAGAAGTGTCTGTACACTAGAGGGATTAAGCACTTTTAAATTTTTGAGGTGTGTTAACAGATGCTATATCATATCAGATATAAATTACACATCTCTGATATATTTTATGGTTAAGAAAAACAAAGATACTTATATTGCTAGACATATATATATAACTTGTATTAATGATTTTAGAACATGATCCAAAACATTACCTCTTTGCTCCCTCCCCTCTGTACCTCTCCCTAAGGTTTAGGAACTAGGTGCTCTAAGACAAAAGAGACAATTAGACTGTGCGGATTCTGATCTTTTTTCTCTTTGCAGAGCAATGGTCAATTTTTCTACCTTACAAAATCACATGGTTCATCTAGCTCCACCTGAGAATTCAGAAGCTGATATAATCCCTAAAGTTGTGATTGTAGAAGGATTGCATGCTAGAAGCCAGAATGCTGTTTGAGGATCTTCTTTGTTATCTTAAATTTTTTTATGTTTTTTATGATTTTATTTTTAATGGAATGGACCTTGGTTGGTTTACAATCTTTTACTTAGAAGGGTCTGCCTCTCCTTTTAACTTTATAAGGAATTATAATAAAATATTAGTGGCCTGGTGCACAAAATTCGTGTATGGGGGGCGGGGGAAAGGAGGGTGCGCATTCCCTCAGCCCAGCCTGCACCCTCTCCAATTGGGGACCGCTGGCTCCTAACCACTCACCTGCCTGCCTGCCTGATCACTCCTAACTGCCTCTGCCTGCCTGCCTGATTGCCCCTAACTTCCAGCCTGATCTCACTTGATTGCCCCTAACTGCTCTCCCCTGCCAGCAGTCCTCCAGGCCTCCATGCTTCCCTGTCTCCCTCTTCCTCTTTCCCAGCTGGGAGGGGGTGGGGCCAGTGGGGGCCATTCCACCCTCTGCCTGCCCTCCCTTCCATCCAGGCCTCTTCAGGCCCAGTCTGTTTTGTTTCCTCATTCTGAGAGAGGCTCCGAGGGTGAGCTGGGAGGGAGAGAAAGAAAAGGAGAAAAGGCTGTGAACTGGTAGGCGCTGTGTGTGCAGTTGTGAGTGTGAGTGTCGACTCCATCTCCCTCCTCCCTGTCTCCGCTGCCACAAGTCCCCACCCACCAGAGCCTGCTGGGCGTTAGGTCAAGCCTCCGGTCGTTGTGGATGTGATGGACTCAGAGTTTTTATATATTATGACTAGAGGCCCAGTGCACGAAATTCGTGCATGGGGGGGGGGGGTGTTGTCCCTCAGCCCAGCCTGCACCCTCTCCAATCTGGGACATCCCTCTCACAATCCTGGACCGCTGGCTCCTAATAGCTCACCTGCCTGCCTGCCTGGTTGGCCCAAACTGCCCCCTCCCTGCTGGCCTGGTCACCCCTTACTGCCCCCTCCTGCCGGCCTGGTTGCCCCCAACTAAAATACACATCACATTTTGAAGATTTAATATGAAAAAAGAATGTAAAATAGTTCATTGATTTTTAAACTATTTATTACATGCTAGAATGATAATAATTTGAGTTAAATAAAATATATTAAAATTAATTTTAAATATATATATATATATATATATATATATATATATATATATAGCACATGTGTATATTTCTAAGACTTTACAAATGATGTCATGAAGCATCCATCTTATATAAAACTGCTGTTTGAAATTTTAACCCTGCTATTTGGCTTCTGTAAATGCTTGCTTGCTTGCTTGCTTGCTTAAATAAGGAAAATAAGACTACTCCCACTTCAGATAGGCCATTAAACCTTCCCAGAATGAAATGATCAGTGCTGGCACCAGGCCAGGCCTTTGGTTGAGGTCTCAAGGCCCCAGCATATAGGGGCTCTTTAAGAACTTGCAAAGGAGGCCAGAAACACCCCATATTTGGGAGACAAGGTAAAAACATATAAATAGGGAAAGTTCCTCCATATTGGGGCCCAGAATTTGAGAGACATTTTCCTCTGGACCCGTGCGTAATAAATGTAACTCCATCTCTCTAAATATTGCTTGGTTCTTCTCCGGTTTTCTGTAATAGTCAGACTAGATAGATATAGCATTAGGAAGACTTATGCCTTATTCATTGTATCTGTAACATGAGTTGATATTTAAACACATTTTGTTCTAAAACAAAGACTCATAGACACAGACAACAGTGTGGTGGTTACCAGAGGGAAAGAGGAGGGGGAAGAAAAAAGGGAGAGGTTAAATATAAGGTGATGGAAGGAGATTTGATTTGGTGGTAAATACACAATGCAATATATAGATGATGTATTCCAGAATTGTACACTTGAAACCTATATGCTTTAATTTAACAATCCTAATAAATTTAATTTTATAAATAAATTAAAAACAAAAAACACATGTGATTCTAAAATTTTTCTACAACTTAACTCATTTAGACATTAAAAGAGTCCTAAGGATGTAGATATTATTTTATTCCCATTTTATAGATAATCAAGTGATACATGGAGGAGCCACATAACTAGTAAATAGCATGCAATCTGAATAGAATCAGACTCTGAGATAAGGGTTCAGAGCTCAATATTGGTTTAAGAGGAGGAGATTAATACAATAACTAATACTGAGGAGGGTTCCTGGTGTGAAGATGTGCTTAATTAAGTGGCAGATAGGAACACCACTCACTTGCCTTTCTGGAAGTTCTTTATCAACTATTTTTTCCAACCTCAGTTCCACTCACAAGAGTTTAAACTAAAATAATTCTAATGCATAAACTAGTGATCGTAAGTGATTTATTGAACAGCTACTTATAACACAGTGAGTGACAATGACCTTCCACACCAACCTCACAGCTTAGGCTATATTTTGAGTTTAGCACTCAGACATCAAGAAGTCTACCCACAAAGACACAGTATGTTTTATTTGTAACATAACCTCCACATAAGAATTATATACAGATACATTCTTATCATAAGAGAATATGCAAGGGCTAAATTGCCACTTTGCTGAAAAAACACTTTTTAAAAACAAATGAAGCATTAGGCACTACTCCAATCCATCTAGAAGTTATTCCAGATGACTTCTCAGGTGGCATAGAAAAGTTTCAAAATCTATAATGATTGATTTAAAAACTAAATTTAAGAATGCTATAGCAACAGACTTATTGAGATTGCCACAGCATACACTAGAACACAGCCATGTTTGCACTCTCATAGACTAAAGAATGAGGCATTTTAAGTAGAAGTGATTGATGGGATGGTTTCACCTGCAGAAGAAAAAGACAGGTAGTTAATGAACAGCTGCAAAGTAGCTTCCGACAAATTTGGTAAACACACTGATTAACACTTTGACCAGTGGATATTGAACACCTACTATGTGCTGGGTGTTGGAGGAAAAGGTTGAGGAGATTGAGACACTTGGCAACTTTTACTCAAGTGACCAAGCACTATTTAAAGTTAATAATTTGAGCACCAACCCAGATTATGTTTAAATCAGACTGGAGATTTAGTTAATTTGGCATGATAACTGCAGTGAGGGAAAACTTATCAAGAAGACCACAACCTTTACAGACACATGGAAGTAGCACTTTTTCCAAACATGATTGTAATTAATGTGAAATTTATCACATAACTAGACACTATTTAAGTCAAAAAAAACTGATTAGCAGAGATTTAAGTTTTGTCATTCCTTATATCATCGCTGTCATATATTGCCAGCTCTAAGGATCCTCACCAAGGGGTCTTGAAAGTATGGAACCCAAGGCAATCCAAACAGGCAAGTGTTGGTTATGTTCCAGGAAAGGCCAGAATTGGCAGAGGGAAGATCATTTCCAGAGTTTGTAAGACCTTTGTCAACAGTGCCTGGAGTGGTATCTAAGTATAATCTAAAAATTTTAAAGAAGAGAAAATTTGCATATCAGGTTAAATTTCAAAATAATCATTAAGTTTCATTTTGACTTAACTGATTGCCATCTATGCTACTTAAACAGTAGTAGCTTTACCACCACCACTACTGCCCTTTCCCCTATTTGATTTTTTTTTAGGAATAACACAATTAAAAATTCCTCTCTTCCCCTCCCAACACTCTACCATTGGGGAATCTATTCCACAATTGAGAATGTTAATTCTGATAGCTTTATGCAGAAGTTCCCAAAGGCAACTCTCATACAGCGGAAGTCCTAGATCTTTTCAATTTCCCATTCATAAAATACATACTAGAATACTAAAAGTGTCATTTCATTGATCCTTAAGGTATAAAAAAGTTTAGTAAGTTTTCCTGAAAGCCATCCCAATTTAAATAACCACCCTAATTTAAAAAAATTTTTTTTAAACACTTTTTTTCCAATCCAATAATGCCCTTCAATTGTACAGGTTTTTGTAAGTTACCAAAATTAGAAAACATTGGGTCTTATATAGAAGAAAAGAATTATACAACTTAGGTCAGGGTTAATTTTTTTAAAGGCTTGACCTTAAAGAACAGATACTGAATGCTTTTGCTACCATTCCTATCTTTCCAAGCATCTCTTGGTCTTCAGAGGGGCAGCTATGTGACGAGGTATGTGTTTAGGCCCTGACTCGTCATCTCCTAAGTACATGATCTTAAGCATTTCAATTTCCTCTGAGTTTTATTAACCCACTTTACCGTCATAGTGAGAAGGCTAACCCCTATTTTGTAAAACTACTGTTTGGAATTCTCTGCTGTTGTTTTAGACAGACTCTTATTCTAAAAAAATAACTTTGCTTTCTAGCCTGCTTTAGCCTGCTTGAATAATGAGGAAGATAAACTTAGCTGTCTGACCTTGTAGGGCAGAGACTAGATATGCCCATAATTTCAATGCCATGCCAGGTGCATTTTTTAATTGGATAGAACTGTGTTGTTTTCAAGGCCAGCAGCGAGATAACCACTAAGTGCACATAGGGCTGGCTCCTTAATAAAAAGGGAAGTTCTGCTTGTAGCCTTGCTTAGAATTTGAATTCATTTTCGCTAAGCCAACTGCGGTGAATAAAGTGTGACTCCAAACTCTCCGGCATTGTTTGATTATTCCGGTTCTCTGTAACAATAGTAGGATTCCCCAAAAGCAGAATCTGACAAGGAGATTTCTATATGGATGATTTATTCTAGAAATGCTCCCAGTAAGGCAATGGGGGAAGTAGAAGAGAAAGGTGAAGATAACAAAAAGGTGCTATTTCAGGCAAAGTCCTCGCCTCAGCAGAACCTGCTAGAGAGCTCCAAAGTCAAATCCTGCATCACAGTTTGTCCTTGAATCAGGCAACAGAGCCAGGCTTTCTTTCATATTCCACTCCACCATGGAGGTGGGGGAATTTTGCAAATTCCTGGGCCCAGTTGGGATCATTAAAGGCCAAAATCCACAGAAGCAAGGTGAGGGGCACACAGAAACGGTGAGGGCAACCCAAGGGGACCTGGGCACTGCGGGGAACGGGCTGTAAGCTGACACGGTCCTTGCACCTGTAGGGGCTAGCAAGGCTGGCACCCTCCCCGCACAGATTTCCCAGGCCTGTTTGGATGGCAACTAATCAGTATAACGAGAGCAGCCCCTGCCTACAGAGCTTTCCCAGGGTTTGTTTATATGACTGCTATCAGTAGGATAAGAGCTACTTTCATTGCTTACCAAGAAATATGTATCCAACTAGTGAGATTTATTGTAACAAGAGACCTGTCCTTCAACTTATCCCTCCAGTAGTGATTTTAGAGAAACAAAGACTGTTTTTCCTTGTGAGTGATTCCCTGCTTAGTGTCTTATGTATAAAAAGCACTGTATTACTAATAAAAGTTGCCAGAGCTTCTCGAGAGCTGTGGACCTCCCGAATCCCGCTGTCCTGTCTTTCTTTCTCTTCTCAAATCCCACCTCCCTACCTCAGCCCGGTTCAATCGTCAGGCTGGACCTGACAGGGCACAGCATCTGCAATGGCCAAATGACACAGTTGAGTATTTCATTGGATGAAGGAACTATACAAACCAAGTCATTCCAGGACTCAAACCTAGCTGAACTTCACTTTGCAAACATTTTATTTTTAACAAGCAGTTTTTAGAAAGCAAACTGTGAACCAGCTAGTCCATTACACTCACCTGGGAACAAGACACATTAAAGGGATTTTTCTAGTGACTCCTTCGCGTATGATGGTACAGTGGAGAACTGAATAAAAAACCACTCCATAGGAGAAAACCTAGTGGGACAAAAAGGCCTGTTTAATACCATCTCACACAGGAGTTTAAATGAAATTTGAACAAGAAACAGATCACGTCAAGATGTATGATCTTTAGATTAAAGTCTCTAAAGAGACCACCAAGAAAACACCAAATCTGGCTCTAGACCATCAGTGCAACCAGTTAGCATTTTTGGAAACTGAAATCGTGAATTGCCAGGCTAGAAACAAGGGCTACAACTTCTACTTAATAAATTTACTCTGGGATTTGGCCTTCAAATGTTACCACAGTGCTAGGTCCCAGGTCTCTGGAAAGAGTAGACAGAGAGGCACTTTTATTTAAAACCATAATTGGAGGATTGTGTTTTCTGAATACATGCTTATTATGGAGACTTCCAAATACACTGTGTAATGGCAAAATAAAAATCTCCATAATCCTAACACAGGATAGTCCTTTCTCTGTTAGACAGCAGCATGACCTATGGTAAACTGTTAGCCCTTTTAGTTTCAATTGCTTACTACGAAAATTAGAAATAAAACCTTCTTTCCAGTGTTTCTAGATTTCAAAATATACAAGGACTAAAGATGATTTATGAGTGCTTGAAAGTCATAATAATATATACATCAATGTATTCCCCCCGCCCCCAGCTAAAGGGCCAGGAGCTATTCAAGACCAAATTCTGGGTCCCATTGGTCTTTATCTTAAAAGTACTAAACCCAAGTCTCATAAAAATGATCAGGTTCTTCATCTTGTTACAGAATTTACCAGGTGACCGAAAAATACACAGGAGTACCAGAGACACGGGAAAAACCCATTTATTTTCAGATGTTTTGCATGTACTATTACAGGACTCGGGGGAGACTGTTTCTCTCCAAATCCTGAGCAACCCAATATGGAGGAAGCTCTCCCTTTATACCCCTTTCGTTTCTTTGTCCCCCTAAATAAGGATCAGACTTCCAGTCCTTTCTCAGGCTTTGCAAAAAGCCCCGTGTGTTGGGATGGGGGCGTGATATCACACCTAAAGGCCTGGCCTGGCGCCAGCGCTGATAACCCCATCTGGGGGTTGTGTATTGTTCATGGTTTATGGCCTCTGTAAAATGGGAGTAGTACTTAGGTATACAGGTCTTTAAAGACCAGATATTTAAGGAAGGGGCAGTGACTAGACTATGGGCTAACAGAAATGTGCATTCGGTTACTGGCACAGATTCAGATTGCTAGCCCCCCAAAAATGTCTTATTTTCCCCATCAATCTTTGACCTTGACCATACCTATCTTGCACTGACTCTAAGCACAGTGCCATGGCAAAGTAAGATCAGGGAGTTAGTTTATTATTTGAAATCATCACAGCTCTTACCTCTTTCTGAATCCCACAGTCGGTGACAAGGTAATTAAACTCATATCCCTTCTCAGTTATGTGTGTGACAGGACAACCAGTTCCCAGAGACACTGAATCAGAATGCAGAAAGTGATCTTGACCAAGTAGAGTCGGTTCAACCACAGCCCAGAATAAAGTAGTAGTACATCCTACGGACACTGTTGAAAGAACACCCCCCACCCAAGAAAAAAAATTCAGATAAAAGTTTTAGTCCTAGAGGACACTCAGAGAAAATTGGAGCATAGCCTCTTACTAAATAAGTAAATAAATAAATAAATACACCTTGGAACACCCTTGAGAGATGCAATGTGTATGCTCAGGTGAAGTCCTAACAATTGTGAGTGAAAAATTAACATCAGGTCAGGCTCATGGAGGCCTACCTAGCAGGGGACAATCTTCATCTCCTCCCAGCATCATTTCCCTAAAAACTATAGAGTTAAGCTTAATGTGGGATGCTGTCTCTGCTTCACTTGCTGTGGGACTGCCCCTGGACTAGTGTTCGGCCTTGGATCTACAGGATGAGGCCAGTGTAAATGATCAATGGGACAATTCTCTGTAGTTTCTGGCCCTTATTCATAGCAGCCAAACACACCTTTTTTGGGTGAAGGGACAAAGGAAATCGTATATTTGAGCAAGTGCTGGATCTGCCCATGAAATGAAGATCTGTACGTGCTGTGTCTCTTGCCCTCTGTCCCTTCTACAAAGCAAAATGGAGATCGTCTTAGATTAAAGCCTACTCATGTCTGGTGAGTCTGTCAGCTCGAATCGTTATCCACAAGTGTGGTGCCCCATTAACTCTACTCCAGGAAAAAAAAAATCTAGGTTTTCAGATAGATAAGCAAAGAAGGTCTTAAAGATAAAGCTACCCATCATTATATTTTCATGATAAGGAAATACTAGAAGTAATAAAATTTCCATGTAAAATTAAGCTTACTTTCTATCCAGTGACTTTTTTAATAAAGAAAAAAATAAAAGTTTTCATAAGTAAAGATTACTGTAAATAAGGCACAGGCAGAACACAGACAAAATCGGTGGGTTGCAAATGAAACAACAGATATTAACAGATAACTTTATGATTCAGGAGAAATAGGAAGTGAGAAGAGAAAGAATGGAGAGCTTTGTTTCCATAACCTGATTTAGAATTAACACACAGTCAGAGGCAGGTAGCTGGATTATGAGCAGATCAAGGTGGCATTTGGAAGAGTACCGTAGTCTGAAACTTTAAATAGGGAAATCTTTTTCCCCAGATGGGATGGTGGAATAGAAAGCCACATAATGGGAAATACCTGCATCTGGAAGGAAGCATAAAATTAGCTCTTTCCCAAACATGAGATAAACTAGGTAAATCATTTGCTTTGGGGCTAGGGATGGCAAATAGGAAAGCATCACTACTACAGAAGTTAGAAAAATAGAATGGCAAGTCACTTCTACTGAAAGCAGCCAACAGTAACAGCCAGAGAAACTACACCTGCAGACAACAAAACAGGTACCTGATGTTTGCTCAGAAGCAGCCAAAATCATGCACACACAAAAAGATGATTGTAACGCCACAAAATCCTTCATGATTTTGATCGTCAGCTCCTAACCAATGACCCTGGAAAAACACAGGAAATTGGAAGCACCCAACCTGCTTTGGGTAATTTTATAGCCAATGCCAAACCCAGCTGACTGCATTTACAGATTACTTTGTGCTGATTGCTTTTATTTTCTGGGAATACGTATTGGATTTTTCCTGATTGCTTAGTATCTGAAAATATGGAAAGTACGAAGAACAAAATAAAAAATATTTATTAAAAGTGGCCATATTTTAATATTTCAAGAAAGACTTCTTTCTCCGTCCTGAATCTGGACATTGTCATGATCACTCCAGCACTGGAATCAGAGGTGCAAATAAAATGCCACCTGTGACTCCTCTAGGCCTTCTGAACTTCCTGGGGAAACAAAATGTTCAGGAGTGTCAATGCCTGTTTATAAATTGTTGGGGAATGACATTCAGGGAGATATTTCAGCCTGTGGTTTTCGAACTTGAGAGGCATCAGAATCACCTGCTGAGCTTGTTGAAACACCATGGGTTGCTGGGCTGTGTCCTGAAGATGCTTATTCAGGGCTGGTGTGGAGCCTGAAAATTTGCATTTCTGAAAGTTCCCAGGTGAAGCTGATGCTACTGAAAAGGAATTTTTGGACTGGAACCCGGATTCTTTGTCCGCCGGAATCGAAGAATGAATCCACAGTCAGAAAGTGGTATAGCAAAGGTGGAGGTTTATTGAAGAACAAGTACAGACTCCCATGTGGGGAGAGGGAAAGAGTCCCACAGAATGTACTCCCACATGGGGAGGGGGGAAAGGTCCCGCTGAGTTTTTTTCCCCCTCCAGTTTATAAAGGCTGCAGATCTTTGTGCCTTGACATCTCCTCTGACTGGCCACTACTCCCTTGAACTGGCTACCATAGCAACTCCTGGGCTCAAAGGTTTAACCCTCCCCGCCCTCCTTCTTTATTGTTTTTCTATTCCCTTTGGGCTTTCTTATTCTCTTTCTGGATGAAGGGCTTCCTTCCCTTTATTTTGTAAATATAGACCTTTGTCTGTTCCCAGCTCCCTCATTCTATGGAAATGTAACTGTTGCAGCTTTTCAGCTCCCCCATTCTATGGAAATATACCTTCCACTGCTCTGCAGCCTTGTCCTTCCTCCATGGTCCCCTTAATTTCCAAAATTTCTAAAATTTCCTAAACCTGTCCTATTTTACCCCTAAAATTCCTGTTTCACTACTTGTGCCAGAACCACACTCTGAGAACCTCTGACTCAGATACAGTCCCTTAGAGAGCACCCCAATCAATGGCTTCCAAACTTCAGAATGATTATCAACATTATCTGGAGTGCTATTTAAAAGTAAGGATGTTTTAGCCCCACTCCAGTCCAGTGGGATTTGTTGTAGCTGGAAGTTTCAGAGTACATAAGAATCACTGCAATTTGTTGTCAAATTTCTTGTCAACTTCTTGTAAATTTCAAGAGTCTAACCTAGAGGAACAGAGCCTAGGAATACACATTTTTAACAATTGCCCCAGGTGATTCGTAGTGGCTCCCATTTTGAGAAACCTTGAGCAGAGGTCCTCACGACTACTGATAATTAAGGAAGCAAGGCAGGCCTCCAATTCTCCTCCAATTATTTTCACTTCACTTTCATCTGTTTTATAGTAGAGCCTTTTAAAAAACCACCCACATTAGAAATCCTCTGTGTCCTTTTATTTGAAGTGTACAATCATAATTTTAACTAAGAAATCAGATGTGCCTAGAGGCTACTCAATAAATGTCATCTTGGATGAATCAATGAGGAATAAAAAAGTGAATCCAAACCTTCGCTTCATGGATTCTCCTGGTATTTTCAACATCTAAATGATATAAACACTGTAAAACATTTGTGCTGGTAGTCGTGGTCTTTTGAGGATCTGGAATTGTTACAGAGAACCGGAATAATCAAACAATGCCGGAGAATTTGGAGTCACACTTTATTCACCGCAGTGGTTCTTAGAGAAAATGAATTCAAATTCTAAGCAAGGCTACAAGCAGAACTTCCCTTTTTATTAGAGAGCCAGCTCTACATGCACTTAGTTGTTATCTCGCTGCTGGCCTTGAAAACAACACAGTTCTATCCAATTAAAAAATGCACCTGGCATGGCATTGAAATTATGGGCATATCTAGTCTTGCCCTACAAGGTCAGACAGCTAAGTTTATCTTCCTCATTATTCAAGTAGGCTAAAGCAGGCTAGAAAGCAAAGTTATTTTTTTTTTTTTAGAATAAGAGGCCATCTAAGAAAAACAACAAAGAATTCCAAACAGTAGTTTTACAAAATAGGGGTTAGCCTTCTCAGAATGACCTAAAAGAACAGAGAGACCAGTCCAACTAGCATGATGTTGGGACAGTTTCCAGGATCAGCATTCTGAACAAAGGCTTTCGATAAGAAGATGGGGGGTGGGGGGAAATAACTTTCACTCAATATAGCATTTCCCTCCTCTCTCCCAGTTTTAGCCTTTTCTAGACATTCACATATTATAACAGGAAAACAAGATAGGCTCAATTAGTTGCCACCATGCCATTTTGTACCTCTGACATGGAAAGGAAGGGCCTCTACTTGGGGATACAGAGTTTAGAGGGCTTCACTGTGGCCTTCTCCACTGTGCCCTTTGCTTGAGAAAAAGAAATGTTGGACCAAGAGAACAAGCCCCCAGATTTCCCTGCCCAAACAGCCCTTAAGCTCATATCTAAAGACTACACAGGCCAGTCTGCCCTCCCAGGTCTGTGTACCTTACAGTGGGTAACCAAAGGGTAGTTGCTTGCAAATGACAAGTGCTGGCAAGGATGTGGAGAAAAAGGAACCCTCCTGCACTGCTGGTGGGAATGCAGACTGGTGCAGCCACTGTGGAGAACAGAATGGAGTTTCCTCAAAAAACTAAAAATGGAACTCCCATTTGAAGCATCCATCTTGTATGAAAATCGCTGTTTGAAATTTTAACCCTGCTATTTGGCTTCTGTAAATTCTTGCTTGCTAAGATTACTCCCACTTCAGAGAGGCCATTAAACCTTCCCCAGACAAGATTATCAGTGCTGACTCCAGGCTAGGCCTCTGGTTGAGATCTCAAAGCCCAGCACATAGGGGCTCTTTAAGAACTTGCAAAAGGGGCCGGAAACACTCCATATTTGAGAGACAAAGAAGGTAAAAACATATAAATAGGGAAAATTCCTGCATATTGGGGCCCAGAATTTGAGAGACATTTTCCTCTGGACCCGTGCGTAATAAATGTAACTCCATCTCTCTCAGTATTGCTTTGTTCTTCTTTGATTTTCTGTAACACATTGACCCAGTGATCCCACTTCTAGGAATATATCCCAAGAAACTAGAAACACCAATCAGAAAGAATATATGCACCCCTATGTTCATAGCAGCACAATTTACAATAGCTAACATTTGAGAATAGCCTAAGTGCCCATCAGCAGATGAGTGGATTAAAAAATGGTGGTACATTTATGCAATGAAATACTACACTGCTGTAAAAAGGAAGGAACTCCTACCATTTGCAATAGCATGGATTGTCCTGGAGAGCATATGCTAAGTGAAATAACTCAGAGAAAGATAAATATCACATGATCTCACTCATTTGTGGAATATAATGAACAACATAAACTGATGAACAAAAACAGAGACAGAGAAGCATCGATGAGATGCTCAAACCTCAGAAGAAAGATAGGGGAGGGTGGAGGTAAGGGGGAGAGATCAACTAAAGGACTTGTATGCATGCATATAAGTATAACCAATGGACACAGACACCTGGGGGTGAGGGCATCACTGGGGAGGGGGACACAGGGGGAAAAAGAACACATATATAATACCTTAATCAATAAAGAAAGAAAGATAATAAAAATAAATAAAAATTGAAAATGGTATTATAAATATTTTTTTAAAAAGAAATATGAACAGAGCTTGGATATGTCATCTGTAGTGTCCACACACAGGCACTCTATGTGTGGAGGTCCTTACAACACAGGTTAGAATGGAGTTGGAAAGAGAGGAGAAATTGGGCCATGGGCCTTGGATGGGGAAGTGGAATAGAAAGGAGATGGGTGATGGCACTTACCACATGGAAATGTTCCAGGCTCTAAGAATTCTAAATGAGGCCCGGCCTGTGTGGCTCAGTGCTTGAATGTCGACCTATGAACCAGGAGGTCACAGTTCAATTCCTGGTCAGGGCACATGCGTGTTTCAGGCTCAATCCCCAGTGTAGGGCATGCAGGAGGCAGCTAATCAATGATTCTCTCTCATCATTGATGTTTCTATCTCTATCTCTATCTCTGAAATCAATAAAAATAAATTTTAAAAAATAATAATTCTAAATGAAAATCTGTCTATCTCATTATAATAAAAATTGGTTTGTCAAAACAGGAGGGCAGAACAGATCTTGTTTAACAGTGTCTTCAATTGATTTATAACTTTTACATAGATATACGGTATATGTGCCTCCACTCAAACCCTAGTTCCAGTTCCCATACATGCAATGCAGGAGCAGAACTGAGGCCATTTGTGCTCAGCTCAGAGTAACTTGGGAGCCCTTAGGACCTTGTCTTGCTCTGCTGATAAGCCTAGAAAGACTTGAGTTTTACTAGATATTTTGGTGCTTGGCTCATTCCTCAATATATTCACCTTCAGTAAGTCAAGCAAATAACCAAAATTACATAAATCTTGCTTATCAGCAAGGAGAGGTGAAAGAAAAGGAGTGTAGATTATTTCCAAGTAGATCTGCTTGATTAGATAAGGAAATGTGGAATAGAGGACTCTAACACACTTAATACTTGAATGACCTTGACTCCAAACCCCAGATGCTCAAATCCTGAATTCTCTCTCAATCCTGATGGAAGCCAACTCAATTGCTTACTTTTCTAGTTTGCTCCTGTACAAACTTCTAATATTTAATCCAATGAAATTATCTACCAATATGTGCATGTTATTTTAAAAAAAAACAACCTGTTATCAATTTGTAATTTGGCTCTGAATCTGAGGCGGCTCCTTTCAGCAAACATTTGACAACCTCTAATGTTGTAAGTAATTTTCATGGTATAGTAGGAGATATAACAGTGAACAAGAAAGACTTACCTTTACCTTTTTTTTTTAATTTATTTTTATTATTGAAAGTATTACAGATGTCTCTTTTTTTTTCTCCACTGACCCCTTCTACCCCACCCCTGTCCCCACCCTCCAGGCCTTTACCACACTATTGTCTGTATCCATGGGTTATACATATCCTATCTAATAAAGAGGGACTATGCTAATTGACTGCCACACCCTCAAAGATGGCAGCACCCACAGCCACAAGATGGCGGCGCCCAGTCCCCACAGCCCCACCTGGGCGGCAGGCGCATGGCATGGCCGGGCCCACCCCCAAGAGGGTCCGGCCACTTTGTGCACCTGCCTCCAGAGTTCCCCAGTCCCCTCAGCCCCCCAGCCACCCAGGGCTGGCCTGAGGCACAGGCAAGCCTCAGATGGTGGCTGCCCAGACGCCCAGGGCTGCCTGAGGCTCAAGTAACCAGGGCCGGCCGAGCCTTGCGCTACCGGCAGTGGCAGCAGCAGAAGTGTGAAGGGGGCATCACCTTCCCCTGATCTTCGGGTTGCCTCCTGCCCCTGAGGGCTCCCAGACTGTGAGTGGGGGCAGGCCAGGCTGAGGAACGCGCCCCCCCTCCAGTGCATGAATTTTCATGCACTGGGTTTCTAGTATGCATTTAAGTTCTTTGGTTAATCTCTCCCCATCCACCTACCCACCAGCACTTTCCCTCTGAGATTCATCAGTCTGTTCATGCTTCTATGTCTCTGGATCTATTTTTTCATCAGTTTATTTTATTCATTAGATTCCACATATGACTGAGATCATGTGATAGTTGTCTTTCTCTGACTGGCTTATTTTGCTGAGCAAAATACTCTCCAGGTCCCTCCATGCTCTCTCAAAGGGAAAGAGATCCTTCTTTTTATTGCTGCATAGTATTCCATGGTATAAATGTACCACAGCTTTTTTATCCATTCATCTACTGATAGGCACTTGGATGGTTTCCAGATCTTAGCTATTGTAAATTGTGCTACTATGAACATAGGGGTGCATATATTCTTTCTGATTGGTGTTTCAGGTTTTTTAGGATATATTCCTAGAAGTGGGGTCACTGGGTCAAATGGTAGTTCCATATTTAATTTTTTAGGAAACTCCATGCTGTTTCCATAATGGCTGCACCAATCTGCATTCCCACCAGCAATGTACTAGGGTTCCTTTTTCTCCACATCCTCACCAACACTTGCCATTTGTTGATATGTTGATGGTAGCCTTTCTGACAGGTATGTGGTGATACCTCATTGTCTTTTTAATTTTCATCTCTCTGATGACTAGTGACTGAGCATGTCTCTTGGCGAACTGTATGTCCACTTCAGAGAAGTGTCTATTTAGGTCCTTTGCCCATTTTTTAATTGGAATGTTTGTCTTCATTTTGTTACATTGTATGAGTTCCTTATATATTTTGGATATTAACCCCTTACCTTTGAGAAACTCATGGTCTGGCAGGGAGACACACATCAAACAAACACAGTTAAGAAATAATTCTGCAAGTAACTAACTGCAGTCTTCAGAAGGGCTACAAAGGAAAGTACAGAATATCAAGAGAGTAGATAACAGGGGGACATAACCAGGTCTGGGGAGTGCAGAGAGAGCATCCTTGAATAAGTGCTATTTACGCTGAAGTATGAGCCATTGGAGGGGACAGGAAGCAGCACTACCTGAAAGCCAGCATTCAAGAGAGGAAAACCACACATGCAAATAAGCCTTGAAGCAGGAAGGAACTTGGCACAATAGAAGAACTGAAAAAAAAGTGAGTTGGAACGTAACATAAAAAAAATAGTGAAATAAATGCTGGAGAGACAGGAAAGGGTCAGAAGATACAGGTTTTTAGAGATCACATTTGAAATATGGAGTTTTATTCAAAGTGCAATGGAAGTCTTCAAGGTTTTAACCTGGAAGCAAAGAATCGGAATTATGCTTTGGAAGATCATTGGAGGTGTGAAACAATGCTCAGAGCCCACAGAGTCAGATATATTTTCAATTCTATGAGGATTTGAATAACTTAAAATATTACCAGGACAAGCAAATATCTCTCCTGCAAGTTTTTAAAATATTCAAAACTGACTTTTTCCCAAATACAAAGTCTAGGGCACTCTGGGTCAAACTGTATTCCTTGAGAATTCCTTTTCTTTAGGTGGGGTATACATATTAATCAAGTTTGGGAAATGCTGCTTTATGAGTTAAATTAAAAATGACTTGACTGGACTGGACTGGCTCAGTGGTTGAGCGTCCACCTATGATCCAGGAGATCATGGTTTGATTCCCAGTCAGGACACATGCCTGGGTTGCGGGCTCGATCCCCAGTGTAGCGTGTGCAGGAGGCAGATGATCAATTATTCTCTCTCATCATTAATGTTTCTCTCTCTCTCTCCCTCTCCCTACCTCTCTGAAATCAATAAAAATATTTTTTAAAAGAAAAATGACTTGGAGGAGGGTACAAGTGGCTAAGACAAAAATTTGGAAGTTATTATGGAGGTGAAGAAATTATGGTAATTTAGACCAGAGAAATGCAGAGAGAAGCCGACTGGCCCCAGAAGGTAGAATGTTTGACACTGGGGACTGATTAGTCCAGTGATTGAGGGAGTCGGGTATCAGGCTTGACAATCAGACTTCAGGTGGATACAACTGAGTTGATGGTTATTGAGATGATAAAAATTGAGAATTATGTAGTGCCTATAAGTACTAGGTACTATTCAAAGCACCTTTGTGGTAATTCATAGAATTCTCACAGTACCTTAGGAGAGAAGAGCTATTACCTACATTTTATGGATAAGGAAACAGACTCACAGAGGTTAAGGAACTTACATAAGGCTGTTTCTGTGTCTGTAGCCAGGACCATGGTCAGTGACCCTGCCTTCTCAGGATATAACAGGATACAAGCCAGGAAGAAAAATAATAGTTTTCTGATTCTGTGCTTTAGCTTGTATGAATACAAGTCTGTTTCCACTGGTGTGCCTTCTCAATACAGCCCTCCTCAGCAGCTCCATTGGGGTTTCGCAACCTCTTACCTGGAACCTGAAGTTTCCACACAGGAACTTTTGTCCATGGATGGCTGCATCAGTTACTGTTTCTGTGGGGTGATGTGAGCAGACAACTTCCTACTCCACCATCTTGCTGACCCAGAGCAAACATTTTAAAGCTAAAGTAATAGTATTCACTATTAGTTCTTAGAAGACTGATAAACAACAGTTCTCACATGTAGCACACAGCATCATACATGGCACGGCAAAAATCCACATTTGATGTGCATCTCTGTGGTTATTCTCCTGGCCTGGAAATTCTTAGGGCATCTATCTTAGGAGGAAATCATAGGTCAAAAACCACTCCCCTATTCTGCCTGTCCAATTTCAAACTTAGAACTTCTGCTTCCATTTTTATGTGCTGTAAGCCCTAGCCCCATGAAAAATAAGGTACAATATCTGCAAATCAATTAATGTGATACATCACATAAACAAACTGAGAGACAAAAATCACATAATCATATCAATCGATGCAGAAAAAGTATTTGACAAAATCCAACACCCTTTCTTGATAAAAACTCTCAGCAAAGTGGGAATAGAGGGATCATACCTCAACATAATAAAAGCCTTATATGACAAACCTACAGCCAACATCATACTCAATAGCCAAAAACTAAACTCATTTCCCCTAAGAACAGGAACAACACCAGGATGCCCACTTTCACCACTCCTGTTTGATATAGTACTGGAAGTGCTAGCCATAGCAATCAGATAAGAAGAAGATATAAAAGGCACCCAAATTGGAAAAGAAGAAGTAAAACTGCCCTTATTCGCAGATGACATGATATTGTACATAGAAAACCCCAAAGACTCCATCAAAAAACTACTAGATCTGCTGAAACCGGTTTGGCTCAGTGGATAGAGCGTCAGCCTGTGGACTCAAGGGTCCCGGGTTCGATTCCGGTCAAGGGCATGTACCTTGGTCGCGGGCACATCCCCAGTAGGGGGTGTGCAAGAGGCAGCTGATAGATGTTTCTCTCTCATCGATGTTTCTAACTCTCTATCCCTCTCTCTTCCTCTCTGTAAAAAATCAATAAAATATATTTAAAAAAATAAAATAAATAAAAAGTAAAAACTACTAGATCTAATAAATGAATTGGGCAATGTAGCAGGATACAAAATTAACACCTGGATATCTATGTCCTTTTTATACACCAATAATGAACCCATGGAAAGAGAAATGAAAAAAACAATCCCATTTACTATAGCACCAAAAAAATTAAGATACCTAGGAATAAACTTAACTAAGGACGTAAAAGACCTGTACTTGGGAAAAAAAGAGATAGAGGAAGACATAAACAAATGGAAGAACATACCATGTTCATGGATTGGTAGAATCAACATCATTAAAATGTCCATACTATCCAAAGCAATTTACAGATTCAATGCAATCCCCAATAAAATAACAATGACATATTTCAAAGATCTAAAACAAACTCTCCAAAAACTCATCTGGAATAAAAAAGACCCTGAACAGCCACAGCAATCCTGAGAAAGAAGAACCAAGTTGGAGGGATCACATTACCAGATATCAAGCTATATTACCAAGCCATGTACTAACCTGCCTGGTACTGGCACAAGAACAGACATATAGACCAATGGAACAGAACAGAGAACCCAGAAATCGACCCAAGCCATTATGCTCAATTAATATTTGACAAAGGAGGCAAGAGCCTACAATAGAGTCAAAACAATCTCTTTAATAAATGGTGCTGGGAAATTTGGACAGATACATGCAAAAAAAAAAAAATGAAACTAGACCACCAACTTACACCATACACAAAAATAAACTCAAAATGACTAAAGGACTTGAATGTAAGACAGGAAACCATAAAAATCCTACAAGACTCCATAGGCAGCAAAGTAGCAGACATGTGTCATAGCAATATCTTTACAGACACAGCCCTTAGGGCAATGGAGATAAGGAGAAAATAAACAAATGGGACTACATCAAAATAAAAACTTCTGCACAGCAAAAGAAGCCATCAACAAAACAACAAGAAAGCCCACTGCATGGGAGAACATATTTACCAATGATATTTCCGATAAGGGTTTAATCTCCAAAATTTACAGAGAACTCATACAACTTAACGAAAGGAAGATAAACGATCTAATCAAAAAATGGTCAAAGGATTTAAATAGACACTTTTTGAAAGAGGCCATACAGAAAGACAAGAGACATATGAAAACATGCTCAAAGTCACTAATCATCTGAGAGATGCAAATCAAAACAACAATGAGATATCTGTCAGAATGGCTATCATCAACAAATCATCAAAGGACAAGTGCTGGCGAGGATTCGGAGAAAAAGGAACCTTCCTGCACTGCTAGTGGGAATGCAGACGGGTGCAGCCACTGTGGAGAACAGTATGGAGTTTCCTGAAAAAGTTAAAAATGGAACTCCCATTTGATGCAGTAATCCCACTTCTAGGACTATATCCCAAGAAAACAGAAACACCAAGCAGAAAGAATATATGCACCCCTATGTTCATAGCAGCACAATTTACAATAGCTAAGATTTGGAAACAGCCTAAGCGCCCATCAGCAGATGAGTGGATCAAAAAACTGTGGTACATCTACATGATAAAATACTATGCCGCTATTAAAAAGAAGGAACTTTTACCATTTGGAACTGGAGAGCATTATGCTAAGCAAAATAAGCCAATTGGAGAAAGATAAATATCACATGATCTCACTCATCTGTGGGATATAATGATCAACATTTGATGAACAAGAATAGATCGATCTAGGAAGAGGAACCAAGATGGCGGCAAAGTTAAACAACTAAACTGCCGCCTCGCACAACAATTTCAAAAATACAACTAAAAAACAAAACGTCTACCACCCAGAACCACGGGAAAGCTGGTAGATTTACAACTAAGATGAGAAGGGAGCGCAAACGCTGGAGAGCTGAAGTACGGAGGCGCGCGCGAAGTGGGCTGGTGACGGGTGACTGGGCGCGCGGCTTTTCTTCAAACCAAAGGGAGACAAACTCCCAATCACTCTGAACTCCAGTTTCTGGGGACACGCGGGGGACCCAGACGCCTACGGGGAGAAGCTGGACTCTGAGAGTGACTTTTCTACAGAGGTGCGCCCAGCAATCAGGGTTTGCTGCGCTGGAGCGCGGGACACGGGGACTTGGAAACGCGGAAAGGCAGAGACGGCTGAAGGCAGCCATGGCCGTTGGCCATACCCCAGCCTAGTGATTCCCTGAGACCCCGCCCCGCCCTGAGACCCCACCCCGCACATTCTACAAACCCGCCCAGGCTCCACACAGCGGCTTTTACATATAAATGGCCTGTTCTGTGGCAGCTCAACCAAATTAACTGCAGCTCCAGTCAGACTGCTCCAAAACCGCCCAAGCAAAGAGGAGAAAACTGTAGCTCTTGCTCTAGCTCCTGCTGGGAGGCCTCAGACCTGCACCCCATTGGAGATCCAGACACTAGGGTATCTAGTGGTCAGTGTGGACGACACCAGATTTCAACCACTCTCATAAGGGACACATTCAAGAGGCAGAATCAGTGAGCACCAAAGCCCTACTGTGTCTCCAGCACAGCAATTCTTCCGTTGTAGACACAGCAGGTCCTCACAGCCAATTGGCCTGGAGGTCAATTCCTCCCAGCGTACCAACAGCAATCAAGGCTTTTAACGACACCAAGACTTTCCACTCAGCCCACAAAGGGGTGTACCAAGAGCGACCACCTACAGTGATTGGAGAAGCTGAGCTACCGGCCCCTATAGGTCATTGACCACACAAAGCCACTCCATCAACACAGGGAGGCAGCCAAAAGCGGAGACACCAAAGTATGTCACGAGTAGGAGAGATGGAGGAAAGCAAACTAATGGACGACACAGTGTTCAGAACCACATTTATAAGGTTACTCAAGAATCTTCTAAAAACCGCTGAGAAACTTGAAGAGACCTTCAAGGACCTTAATGAGAATACCAAAAAAACGGAAAAGGACCAGTCAGAAATTATGCATACACTGTCTGAAATAAAGAATATACAGACACTCAACTGTAGACCACCGTACCCGAAGAGTCATATTCCAAAAAGATCTGGAATATGAGGAAGAAAAAAACACCCAACCAGAGAGGAGGAAAGAAAGAAGAATCCAAAAGTGTGAGGATAGCGTAAGGAGCCTCTGGGATGGCTTTAAGCATACCAATATCCGAATTTTTGGGGTGCCAGAAGAAGAGAGAGAGCAAGATACTGAAAACCTATTTGAAGAAATAATGACAGAAAACTTCCCCCACCTGGTGAAAGAAATAGACTTACAAGTTCAGGAAGTTCACAGAACCCCAAACAAGAGGAATCCAAAGAGGACCACACCAAGACACATCATAATTAAAATGCTAAGGGCAAAAGACAAAGAGAGAATCTTACAAGCAGCAAGAGAAAAACAGTTAGATACCTACAAGGGAGCACCCATACAATTGTCAGCTGATTTCTCAACAGAAACTATGCAGGCCAGACGGGAATGGCAAGAAATATTCAAAGTGATGAATAGCAAGAACCTACAACCAAGACTACTCTACCCAGCAAAGTTATCATTCAGAATTGAAGGGCAGATAAAGAGCTTCACAGATAAGAAAAAGCTAAAGGAGTTCATCACCACCAAACCAGTATTATATGAAATGCTGAAAGGTATTCTTTAAAAAGAGGAAAAAGAAGAAAAAAGTAAAGATAAAAATTATGAACAACAAATACATATCTATCAACAAGTGATTCTAAAAATCAAGTGAATTAAAAATCTGAGGAACAGCCAAAACCGGTTTGGCTCAGTGGATAGAGCGACGGTCTGTGGACTGAAAGGTCCCAGGTTCGATTCCAGTCAAGGGCATGTACATTGGTTGCGGGCACATCCCCGGTGGGGGGTGTGCAGGAGGCAGCTAGTCAGTGTTTCTCTCTCATCGATGTTTCTAGCTCTCTATCCCTCTCCCTTTCTCTCTGTAAAAAACTAATAAAATATATTAAAAAAAATCTGAGGAACAGAATAAACTGGTGAACATAATAGAATCAGAGGCATAGAATGGGAGTGGATTGATAATTCTCAGGGGGAAAGGGGTGTCTGTGTGGGGGGTACGGGAAGAGACTGGACAAAAATCATACACCTATGGATAAGGACAACGGGGGGAGGTAAGGACAGAGAGGGGGTGGGAACCGGGTGGTGGGGAGATATGGGGGGGAAAAAGGAGAAACAATTGTAATAATCTGAACAATAAAGATTTATTTTTTAAAAAAGAAAGTAAAAAACTCTGTATTAAATTAAAAATTAACAAAAACAAAAAAAAAAGAATAGATCGATCTAGGGCCAAATGGTGGGGCGGGGGGCGGGTGGTAGAGAGCAACCAAAGGACTTACATGCATGCATATTAGCATAACCAATGGTCACAGACACTGGGATGGTGGGGGCTTGCCAGGGGCTGGGAAGGGATGGGGGAGGGGTCACTTGGGGAAAAAGGAGACATATGTAAAACTTTAGACAATTAAAAAAATTTAAAAAATAACAAAAGCAGAATAGAAAAGAGGGAAATATTACTGAAAATAGTCACTCACCTAATTTATTCTCATTGGGCTGAAGGCAAGTAAGAAATGTGAACCTTGAAGGTTTGGGATAAAAAAACAAAGACAAATTATTACCTCATTCTCCCTCACCATACCTTTCAAGTCTTCTTCCTGGTTTGTAATATTGCTTGGAAAAATACACTTCACCACACCTATCCGAGTTGCTCAATATTTGCTTGAGTAAAAGAGGCTGCGGGCAAGCCGAAGGAGGAGCTTTCATTATTTTCTGTCTGTTATTCAATAAATAAGCAGCCAAGTCCTCACCATTTCAATATACTGTTGGAGAGATGAGACAATCACACCAGCTGCCCTTAGTGGGGCTCTTATTGTTTTCTCTTATTCCAAGCCAACTATGTACCATCTGTGGTGAGTATCCTTTGATCTAAAATTACGCTACTGTGATAGTCTCCTGACAGCTACTGACAGGAAACTTTATAGAGAATTATCTGAAAAAACATCCTATTTCAGTTTTATATGTGGTTGTACTGTATGTGTAATGTAAAGGGTGGCCAGAGATGGAAAGGAAAGTTCCACAACTATTGTTATGAGGGATCAGAGATTCAATGGTAACTTGCCTAATTATTCTTTCTATGCTCAGGTCCTCTCTACCACAGTGATGCTACCAAGCTGCTATTTCTGTTCATTTTCAATGGTAGAAAATTCATGACCCCCCCCAAAAAAAATTTTCAAGATCATGAAAAGTTATCTTTTGATTTTGAGATACAATCTATTTTTCTAAAGTTCAACCCATGGGCTTTGGGTTAACCTTTTGTGACTACACAGAAAAACGTAATATTAATAATCTTTTAAATAATGAAAACTGTTCTCTTGTCATTATTGAGTTTAGCTGTTTTATGCTACATGTTCCCCTCCCTTCAACTTTTTTCCTACAGGACATGGGTACAACCCCCATCATCTCTCCTTTGAGTATGGACTCCAGTGACTATATGGTTCTATTAAAAAATAGTAAGGAGAAATAAAAACTGGGTTTAGGTCTAGTCTGATCCCTTAGTAGCTGAATAATTCAATATTTCTGTGTGTGTTTTTTTAGCTTCATTCATAAATGGAGGTTAATCAGGGGAGGGTGTTGAAGCAGGTGATTTATTGAAGTCTGGTGTAGCTCTCAGATGCATGATTTCTGCATGTAAGTCTTTACCCTGGAATTGAACTTCAAATCAGTCCAAAGGTGACTATATGGTGCCAACTGTGGCTACATCTTCCTGGTACTTTCTAACCTACAAGAAGAGATCAATACCACAACAGAAAGACTTGTATTCACACAAGCTAAAGCAAAGACTAGGCCAACTCTAATTTTATTTTCTGGCCTGTCATTTTCTTCATTGTATCCTAAGAATAGAGGGTTTCTATGGAGGCTTTGAAATTCAATCCACTGTACAAGATAATTTACTTTAGTGGTCAAAGAAGCTGGTTGGAGTTGTTGGTCAAGGAAGCTGGTTGGAGTTATTGACCAGGAACTAAAAAGTCTGTTTCGGAGCCAGAAAATCTGCTGAACTAGATGCTTCCACAAAATGTCAGAGATGACTCACAATTATCCAATTGTATCTGTGGCAAACCATGACCTTCCTATGATCACTGAATTCAGATCTTCCTGATCTCTATTTAAAATGAAGAAAGGTGGGCAGGGGAAATCACATAGCCTGGATTCTCTAAGTATAGGGATAGAAACTCCAGCTAAGCTAAAAGTAACAATTTGTACAGCATTTTACTATTTATTGTCCAATATCTATGAAGTAGTTGTTAAAACAAAGAAACTGAAGGTCTGGAAAGTTACATATCTTACCCACAGTCATAAGTTAAGGAGCTTATAATGCAGCCTACAGTCTGTCTGGATCCAGGGCTCATATTCTTCTCACTATCCCACTAATCCATGATAATCGAAATGGGTAGGATTTTCTTGGGATTATTATCAAAGAATATTTAGAAATGGTCTAAGTGGTAACTAACTTTTCTTGTTCTCCTCTAGTTCTTGGGGATTCTGGATTCTCCTTTTCCTTCCACAGTATAATGTGACTCCCCCCATCCTTTCGCCTGTGGACAGGTTATTGGCTAAAACTGGAGGGTTTCCAGAATATACATACTACTGAATAATGATCTTGATGCCTGGCCAGTTGGGCAATCAGACAATTCAGCTTTGGGGTCAATCACCAATATAACATAGAATGCTTACCTTCTCTCCCTCGGTATTAACCGAATTGAGTTAGAAGAAGATGGAAAATAACGGAATCCGGAAATTAGAAAGGCCTATAGACTATGGAAGTCAGAAGTTGTGTATTCTAGTCTCCATTAAGCCTCTGATTACCGAGTTTTCTTTAATGACACCCTCTCTAGGCCTCATATTCAAAATTAGGGAATGATACTAGATCTTCGAAGAAGGGTTGACTTTCTGTCAGCACCCACTGGTAAGGTGAACCAGTGGTTAAAATATTGAAATACTTCCATGCTGGTTGGTAAAGAAGTAATTCCTGGCATAGCAGGGGCTCTAAACCCATCTTTTATTGTTCCAGCAACATAGCCAATGACCACTGAATTGTTCTATGTCTGTGCCATATCTTTTCCTAAATACTTTAATATCACTGTTCCGAGCTTTAATATTTTCTATGTGTTTCTTATTTCCTCTCTCCCCTGCCACAGAGGTAAGCAAAGAAAACTACTCCCGTTTAAACCCTCTACTAAGCACAATGATCCATTCAAAATATGCCAGAGGAATCCAAGCTGCCAATGTCCTGTTGTCCCTCAGACTTGTTGGGATCCAGGACAAAAACTTAGAACAGCTGTTCCAAGAAGTCAGAGACAGTGAGGTAAAGAAGGGTGAGTACTATATTCTCTGGAAGGTTTAAGATAACAATTCCCTATCTATAAAGATTATCTCCAGTGAGTCCTAAAAAATGTGTGTCCAAAGTATCCCTGCTACATCTATCCAGCTATATAAAACTTGAGATGACAGAAAGGTGCCTCAAAATATCAATCTCCCTGCCACTTACTCAAGAGCCACTTACTTCTTTGGCTCTTGAAAACCATTTTTGTTTAAGAGGTCACAGGAAAAGCAAAAGAAATTATGGAGTCTTAACCATTAATACGGTACTACAAACTAGCTGAGTTCACAACCAGATGGGGGTGTGGACCACAACCAAGAAAGCTGACAATAGAGAGGCAACCATAGAACAAGAGACATGTGGCCTTGGTTTCAGTCCAAGCTCCACCTTGTACCTGTCATGTCAATACAAAGCCTCAACTTTCTATTTAACATAAGGGGGAAATAAAGCTATCCCTACATACCTCTTATTGAAAAAATTATGAAAATCCCAAGCGTTTTTATACTCTATAAGGCAGAATATAAAAGTTAATTATTACTATCCTGGCAAGATGACACCCACAAAGAGAGAAGATCCCAAAATTTCATTATTTATCTATTTTTCTTCTTTTTTATTTTTATAAGAATTGCAAGATTCCAAAAAGATTCCATGATTTCATCTAGCTTACATTTTTATAGTGAAGCTAGCAAAAGCTATGCTTTGGAGATAAAGATGAGAACAGTAAAATATTAGTTTAGAGTGGAACATAAGAAAGAAGTGACAGGAAACAAGTCACAAAGAAGACAGGAGGCCAAAAATATCAGAAGTATATGCCTTGTTAAAATTGAATAATTTTCTTTTCAGGGTCAGATTTAACCTCGGGACAGCTTGCCTTGGTTATACTGTCTTTGAGAGCATGTCAGAACTCTGATGAAAGTGTTACATATTTTCCTCTGGTCAGCCAACTAGAAGAGAAATTCCAAAAAGAAATTGAAAATATGGGTGAGAATCAAGTGTTTACAGACGCTGGACAACCTTGTCTTCTCTACTGATTCAGAATTGTATGAAGTGTCCTTCCACTCTTCCTTCTCCTCTTCATTCCATTCATCTCACTCTATCTTTGTAGATCACCTTCCCTTCTTCCCTTTCTATATGCATCTTGAATTGTCTTTTCAAATATGTTCAACTGAACAGTGATCCTACATTAAGCATGCACACACATACACACACGATACAGTTCTCTAGTCCTATACAAGCTTGAGTTTTAGGCAAATAATGAATCACACCAGAAATAACTGAGCAATACAAGACACTGTATCATAAATACTGAAGCATACAATACTAATATGGAAGGTAAAGATGGCCAATAGTACTACATCACTGGAAATAATAGGTTGACCATGATGGCTTCCAGTAAGGTGCATTGCTTTTATTTTAACTCCTATCTAATATCCTATTATTCAGTAAGTCCCTCCAATCCCATCCTTCTTTGAGATGGCCTCGACTTATTATAGCTTCAGCTCATTACTATTGAACATGCAAGAGGCTTGGTGGTGGGAAATCCGTGTCCTAGCTTTGTAACCATCTGAATATCAGGATAGTATTTTAATACTTTTAATGCTGGGTCTCCTCAGTGATAAAATGTAAGGATTTTAATTTGGTGGCTCTTAGAGCCTTTAAATTTCTCAAGTTAGCTGATTCTATGAGTGATTCTCCTTTCTTATTACTTATCTCTCATTCAGTGTAAAGAAATTGGAATAAAGTGAATAGGAATAGACTTCAAATGAATTACCCCAGTACCATTTCCATGCGTAAGGTATTTCTTTTCTCTCTGCCAGGAGTACCTGATGGCAATCCGCTGACTAACTACTACCAACTCAGCCTGGACCTGCTGACCTTGTGTCTGTTCAATGGGAGCTACTCAATCACCGAAGTTAAAAATTACTTCACTCCGGAAAATAAAAACTTTTATTTTGGTGGTCAGTTCTCAGTAGGTGAGTCATTAAACTCAATTCCCTCAGTTATTAGTAGGCCTTGCCCTTAGAGTTTTTCTACAAGTAAGTACTTAGATTTTTTCTATTTCATCTATCCTAGTCTGCTCAGAAGGGAGTTTTCTTTTTTTAGAAGAATGGAAACTGGGGGGCAGTTAAGTCTTTTTCTAGATGTGTAGTAGAGTAGAAAAACATGGATCCTATCCCAGCTCTTGAGTTATAGAACCAATGGACGTTAACACCACTTTAATTTTCCCATCTTTAAAATTAGGATAGAACATGAGAATCTACATATAAGGCATTTTAGAAATCATAAGTGTTAGAGAAAGGAATACAGTGGAATCTATTTATCTTAACCCCTGCCTCTTTTTCCAGTTTATTGCAATCACTTGGATGTGTGAGTTTACTTGAACAACACACAACCTCTCCAAGTAACAAGGCCCAATATTTTGCTCAATAAAATGTATATTCACAATGGGGGATTATCAGAAATTTTCCACTGGGTTAGCTTACCCATCCAAAAAAAGTTGCCTCTAGACAACTAGTATTGGTGCTCAGCCCCTACAGATTCAGATACACAAAAGCTAATCTTCCTCAAAGCAGCTCAAAGAAAAGCATTCCATATATCTGGATAGTAAGGAAAACATGAGATTTCTTATACTCCTTTTCCTTTGAAAGAGGGAGGCCACCACCTAGGGAGGAACTAAGTAACAAGCCATAAAAAAAAAACAACACCTTATTTTCCCTTCTTTCAATCTTTTGCTTCATCCTCCACCTAAAAGAGGTTTATTGGAAACGATTCTCTTAAGAATTATTTACTAATTAGTCTAATGGAAACCTTGAAATATTACAAAGACATATTTTGTTTGGTTTGTCATCCTTTGTTTTCTCAATTCCTTTGAAAATATGGCTGAAAGATGAAAAAAATGAAAATGAAAAACAAGATGTAAAAGTGGAAGACTGTTCATGAGTATGCACCTACAAATTCATGTGTCTCTATGACCAAGATGTGAGTTATTGAGTACAAGGCATATGGCTACTCAACATAAGGAAGGAATCTTAAAATATTGGAGTGATTAGTGTTGAAGGGATGATTGCTATCTCTTGAAATCCTTCTCTCCCATCACCAACTAGCATGAACAACCATCCCAGTTTACCCAGATATGTTCCTTTTTTAGCACTGAAAGTCCCACATACCAGTAAACCCATCAGTCCAAGGCAAACTGGCATGGTTGGTCACTCTATCACCAATATTTGCTTTCCTGACAGATACTGGTGCAATGGCTGTCCTAGCCCTGACCTGTGTGAAGAGGAGCATAATGAATAGGCAGATCCAAACAAATGGAGAGGATTTACAGCATATCAATAATTATACAGAGTCACTTGTAAAAAAGATTCTGTCTGAGAAAAAAGGAAATGGTCTCATTGGGAATATATATAGTACAGGAGAAGCTATGCAGGTAAGTCAAAGGCTAACACAGGAAATAGGGAAGGGAGTCACGGAGAAAAGCAATAACTTCATTCTTTCTTTTTAGCCTTCTAAGATCTTCTGTTTCCTATATTACCTTTGATTCTATTCATATGATTCCCCTCCCTGCCTGAAATGTATTCTTCTTACCTTCAATCTTTACCTTTCCATATCCAATGCTTCTATGAAGCTTTTCTTGGTTACAATTTCTTTAAGAAATTCTGGAGTCTACTACAACTACAACCTATCTTGTTCTATCACATGCAATTTCACACTTTACCATATACCATTGTCTTGAGTTTTCATCTTAACGCCCAAATTAGATATTGTTGTAGAAGTGGCAGTGGCCAGAACAGCAGCTGGTATTTATTGAAATTAACTCATTGATGCACACAACAACCCAATGAGGAAAGAATCATTACTTTCATTTCCTAGAATAGGAGCATGAGATATGGAGTACCAGTAACTTGCCTGATATTACAAAGCTAGAAAGTGATGCAGATGGGGATGAAACCTAAACAGTTGGTTTCAAAACTCACTCTCAGCACCTACACTCTCCTGTATATGTTCCTTGAAGTCTGAGACTTTATTCCTGCACTGATTTACTCAACTCTAAGAAGACATCAAGGAAGACTTACAGAAAAACAATTCACTGAGTCTTTAGGAGTTTGCCCTGATGACTCAGGGTGAGAGAACCTTCAAAGCGACAGAAGATAGCAAGACAAAGACCAAAAGCATCAAGAACATTACACATTTTAGGAAGATCCAGATGTTTTTCATGGTCAGCATAGGGTCCTTAGGAAAAATTACATCGTAAGGCTGGTTGTAGGCAGGGGTCCAATCATAAGGTTATATTGTTGTTACTATCCATGTTGTCTGCCTTGCTAAGTTTAATTTTAATATAAAACAGTGGCTTCTCATTCAAGCTGCACATTTTGAATCAGGAGCTTTTAGAAAATACTCATCTTTCAGGCCCACACCAGCCAATTAATACAGAAATTTAGGGTGGATCATGGGCCTTGGTCTTGTTTAAAAGCTCTACAGGTGATATTAATTCACAGCAGGATCAAGAGTTTCCTGCCTGCAAGATAGCTCTTAAGAGGAGATATAATGTGATCAGTTTTGTTTCTTTATTATCCCATAAATGCTTATTGACTACTTGTTAACTTTAAGAATTTTCAAGAAAAAGCGGAAAAGGTGGACTGCTCTTCCCTCAGAAACTACAGAGCAACATCTTCAAGTCCAAGCCATTTACTTCTTGTCTTTCTCATTCTAATACCCTCCTAACTTTTCCTACCCCATAATTCTGCTCCTTCAATCCAGTTTACATCTACTGCCTGGGTAGTTTCTGTTCAAGAAACTATTAGGCTTCCCACTGCTGTGCAAATAATGTTGAACACCTCATCCTAAAACTCAAGGGTTTACCAATCTGGCCCCAACCTCCTTGTCTAGACTGTTCTTCCATAATGTCCCTGAGTGTTTTCCATATACCAGTCCTCCCAGACCAGGAGAAATCCTCTGGGGATTTTGTTAAAATGCAGATACGCTCATTACTGCCAGGCCATGCCCTAGCCACTGCTACTCTGGCACCTTCTATCATGCTGTTATCTCTGGGTACAGGGTTCCCCTCCTCATGTCACCTACTAAAATGCTATCATATCATAAGGACTACCTCAAGTACCACCTTCTCCACCAAGCCTTTCCTTAACCTCACTAAATGTTTAGAGCTCTCCCTCTTTTGAGAGACTGCCACTAAATGCTTCTCTTAGAGCGTTCATCTCAGGGGCTCCTTAACAACAGTTTGTTAACAATATGTATTGAGTGCCTCCTATATGACAGGTATTGTTCCAGTGTTTGGGGCACAAGAGTGAATATGGTAGAGAAAGTCTATTCTCATTGGTGTTATTGCAGTTTGGATTATTAAGCAATTCACCACCTCCCCACCCACAATAGTTGGTAAGCTTCTTAAAGGCAGGAAATGTGTATAAAGTACCTCCTATGTAGTCAATGTCAAATGAATATTTACTGTATTAGATGTAAGCTTTCCCTTATTTAAAGTCATTCTCCTCCTCCTTCTCTCTCTCTCTCTCTCTCTCTCTCTCTCTCTCTCTCTCTCTCTCTCATTAGGCTCTCTTTGTCTCACCAAACTATTATAACAAAAATGAATGGAATTGTCAACAAACTCTGGACACAGTGCTCAAAGAAATTTCTCAGGGAGCATTCGATATGCCAACTGCTGCAGCCCAGATCCTACCTACCCTGATGGGAAAGACCTACTTGGATGTTAACAATGTCTCTTCTTGTGCCAGTGGTCCAGGTAAAGCACTAAAGAGTATAAACTGTTTTTGCCTTTCAGAATAATACCCAAAGCATGTGAGATTTAGATGTTCTTAGGGACCAGAGGTGACCAAATAAATCTCTAAAGCATCATAGTTTCCACACAGAGCTCAGTCCTTGATGTGTCATCATAGATTATTCCCATCTAAGGATTTGTTCTTAACAAGATAGTAGGTGTCATTCTTGGTTTAAACACTGATAAACAAGGTAGACTTGATTAAAAGATGTCTATCTCCAAAAGGATTTTTCTGATTGCTGGAAACAGAGAGATGTTCTGAGTATCATTACTATCCTAAACAAAGTATGGTATCTCTGACTTCTCACTGTGCACAGTAAGTGATCCCTCAGGGAAATAAGACATCTGTGTGGAAGGAATATGGCAATATTGAAAGAAATTGCAGCATGCATCAATGATTTTGCAAAAAGATAAACTTATTCTTCTATCTCACTCATTCCTGGTTCAGCCACTGACAGGTTTAGGGAACTTGGACAAAATGTCTAAACTCTAAGTTTCAAGTTTCTAATGTAAGAAATGCAAATAATAGTATCTAATGTATGTTTTTGTAAGGACTGAATGAAACAGTTCACATAAAATGACTAGTACAGTTCCTGGTGCACTACTTTTTCAATAAATGTTAAGAAATAAAAAGGCAATAAAAATGAAGCATTATTGTATGCTGTACCAAAAGGAAAAACTCAGGAACCTCCATGAGAAATAGGGGAGGGGGCAACTGAAATGTTTAAACAGCTGGGAGTCAAGCTGAGCACAAGCACTCACAAGCTGGTGAGCATCTGGTTTTCATTTCTGCTTTCATCACATGAGAGCTCTGCCCCTTGATTGACGCCACTTGTTCCTGTAGCAAATCCCTTCTGCATAAAGGAAAGGAATTTGTGGATAGAAGTTGAATAGGTGTGCAAACTCTAACATTATTTTTATTGTCCCAAATAATAATTCTTCTCTGCTTTCCTATCTCTGTCAGGTCACCTTAATATCTCTATTCATGAGCCGATACCTGTAGAACCTACCATTTCACCCACATGGATCTCAGTCAACTACACTGTGCAAATCAATGAAACATTTTTCACCGAAGTCACCGTGCCAAAGGGTTCTGTCTTCTTGGATGTGATGGAGGAAGCTCAGAAAATCAATCAGACTGCATTTCGGTATGTTGTATATGGCCTAAGGTTAAGGGATTTAGTGTGGTTTTGAAAGAGTAAAAAATACATCTGCACATAAATACAAGGAACAGTTAAAACACATCTTAGCCCTGACTGGCTTGGCTCAGTGGATTGAATGTTGGCCTGCAGACTGAAGGGTCCCAGGTTCGATTCCAGTCAAGGGCACATGCCTGGGTTGCAGGCTCAATCTCCAGTAGGGAATATGCAGGAGGCAGCTGATCAATGATTCTTTCTCATCATTGATGTTTCTATCGCTCTCTCCCTCTCTCTTCTCTAAAATCAATAAAAATATATTTTTTTTAAAAAAACACATCTTAATCAGTACCTTTGCTGACCATCTACATCTCATGGCAGATGAAAAAGGTGAGACCTTTCATCTTCTAATACATATTAGGCATTAAATTAATGTTCACTTAGTGGATGAATAAGTCCCAGAAACCTCACTTCTGTCAGTAAAACAAACTCCTTCAATAAATATAACTTCTTAAGGCAGGCATTTTATGTCCAAAACAGTGGTTCTTAACCTTTTGTGAGTCACTGACCCCTTTGAGTAGTATGCTTATTGCAGAAAAATGAACATACACATAAAACATCATTAAATCAGAGGTTTCACAAATGCCTGAAAGCCTCTCCATGCCCCACCCCTTTCAGCAGATTTCATGGACCTCCTAGATAAAGGTTCCCTGGCCTAGAGAGGTCAAATATTAAAATTAAGATATTGACTTTGTCTCTGAAAACTGTGATTTACTTGGTTTCTTAAACCTAATTGACAATTGTTATTGTGTTTAATAACATGATGTAAGATGCTACACAGAAAACCATATATATATATGAAAATATCTATGTGTATATATATTTAAAAATATATATAATGATAAAGGCTCCTTTCAAGTGCTCCCAGAAATGTGACTAAAAAATGTGAAACATACATTGACCATGTCATTTTTTTTTTAATTGTCACCCAAGGATATGTTTCTATTTATTTTAGAGAGAAAAGAAGGGAGAAGACGAGGGCGAGGGCGAGGGAGAGGGAGAGGGAGAGGGAGAGAGAAACATGGATTATTTAACTCCTGCTCATGCCCCAATTGGGGATTGAACCCAAGACCCTTCAGTGCATAGATGACACTCCAACCAACTGAACCATGCCAGCTAAGGAAAACATATCACTTTTTTTGGTTGTTGTTGTTTTTTTTAGGGCATTTTATTCTTTTTTAATTTATTTTTTTCTTTATTGATTAAGGTATTACATATATGTCCTTATCGCCCCATTGCCCTCCCACCCCACCCCCACTCGTGCCCTCACCCCCCTAGTGTCTGTGTCCATTGGTTATGCTTATATGCATATATACAAGTCCTTTGGTTGATCTCTTCCCCTTCCCCCCTGCCTTCCCTCTGAGGTATGACGGTCTGATCGATGCTTCTCTGTCTCTGGATCTGTTTTTGTTCATTAGTTTATGTTGTTCATTATATTCAACAAATGAGTGAGATCATGTGATATTTATCTTTCTCTGACTGACTTATTTCTCTTAGCATAATGCTCTCCAGGTCCTACCACTGTTTCAAGTGGTAGAAGTTCTAATAAACAAACATGAAATATTAAATTATTCTTCCCTGTTTCTCTTTCTGAAGAGAAAACCTACTAACTTAGGACTTATTGTGCCTCTTGCACATCAGTTTAACACTTTCGTTTACTGTTTTAGTAACTTTGACAGTGACTATCTTGGGGTAGAAGTTGTCTTCAAAGTGTCTCCTATGGTGGGTGGGAGGGGCAGAAACATGGGCATCATTTCCTTAATTTAGCAGGGACCAGGACTGCCTGTATAGGAATCACTTAGTTTATGAAATGTGAAGATTCCTGGTCTCAGCCCAGACCTACAGAATCAAAATATCTAGGGATAGGGCCAGGAAATATGCATTTTGGGGGTAACATCTTCAAGTGATTCTTAAAACATTAAAGCTTGAAAAAATGCCCATGTACAATTGCCTTTGAAAATTCTAAGCTCCACCCTAACTGGTTTTGCTCAGTGGATAGAGTGTCAGCCTGCAGACTGAAGGGTCCTGGGTTCAATTCCAGAAAAGGGCATATGCCCGGGTTGTGGGCTCAGTCCCCAGTAGGGGGTGTGCAGGAGGCAGCCAATCAATGGTTCCCTCTCATCATTGATGTTTCTATCTCTCCCTCTCGGATATCAATAAAAATATATGTTTTTAAAAATTCTAAGTTCCTGTAACCTATTCACTGCCCTCACAGTTTCACATTTGTGGAGAGCTCGTGGGGCCCTTACATCACCTCTGTTCAGGGCTTGGAGGAGAACCATAATGACAGAACCTACTGGCAACTTCTGAGTGGAGGCGAACCAGTGAGCCAAGGTAAGGGAGAGTATGCCAAAAGCCCTCAGAATGAAAAGGCCCAGACAGCTCATATGTGAAGGGGCGGGCTTCTCTGGGAAATGCGGCACGGAATTGGGAGAGTGATATCCATTATTTAGTGATTTGACCCCCTTCTCCTTCTTCCTTCTAGGAGTTGGAAATTATGTTGTCCATAATGGAGAAAATTTGGAGGTTCGCTGGAGCAAATACTAATAAACTCAAACCTTCCTCAGCTGGATCTAATTCTTTTGCAGTGTAATTCCACATGGATATTGGCCTCATGCCTTTCTTTTCATTTATCTCAATCACAATAGGAGCTTAAATACCTCCCTTTCTCTCTTTTCATGTTCAATAAATATCAACAAGCATACAAAAATAGAATGTTCTAATCATTTTAATCATTTTATTTTAAAGGGATATTATTATTAGAGAGAAGACCACTTCAGGAAGAAGTAAAGTGAAAGAGATTGAACCATGTCTAAAAAGCTGACATGGTTTTTAGGCCCACTCAGATAATTTCTACTCTAGGTCCCCCTGATAATTATCTGGGTGACCTTGGGCCACTGGGGAAAATGGAAATAAGGTTCTAGGTCTACTGTTGCAGCCACAAGCAATAAGACCTGTAGGGAGACCAAGCTCTTGGAGGCCCAAATGCAAAGGAGGAACCAAGTGGAAAAATGGACCTCACACAGGCACTGGGTTAAAAAGGAAAATGTTGCTCTGCTTAAAATGGAAATGTGAGGTTTATACATAAAAAGTCAATCCATAAAGTTTAAGGAAAAATATCATCCCCTCCACATTTACTTTCCTTTTCTACCCATAAAATCACGTGATATTCATATCATTAAAAGAAACATGCAGCCTGGCTGGTATGGCTCGATGATTGAGCATGTACCCATGATCCAGGAGGTCATTATTTGATTCCCAGTCAGGGCATATGCCCAGGTTTCAGGCTCGATCCCCAGTGTGGTGCGTGCAGGAGGCAGCCAATCAATGATTCTCTCTCTCAGTGATGTTTCTTATATCTCTCCCTTTCCCTTCCTCTCTGAAATCAATAATATATATATATTTAAAGAGACCTGTCAAAAAAAATCACCTCTGATGTTCATTTCAGCAGAACTCACTTTAAAAAAAAAATTGAATCATAGTGCCCAGCCAGTGTGGCTCAGTGATTGAGCACTGAACTATGAACCCAGAGGTCACTGGTTTGGGGCTGTTAGCTTGGGGCAGCAGCTCTCAGATCTATTTGTACAATATATGGTAAATTGAAGTATAATGGTTTAAGGCGGCAGATATGCAAAATGTTAGAACTGGCATTACTGTCCATAATAAAATGTGTGACCATACAGTTTATCATCCAGCCATGACACTATAAAGAGTGACAGTGAACACTATTAATAATTACATTTGAAAAAACAGACTAAGAGCTAAGACTATCCTGGGAAAACCAAAACATATGGTCTATTTTGCCCATAAGGAAAAACAGGGAAGCTTAAGCAAAAAACATAGACACGAATATGTCAAAATAACAGAAAGTACTGACCCTGTAATTGACCAATGAAATTGAATCTCAATATAACAAGGTTGGAATACTGGATGTCCCTTTGAAATCTCTCTCTCTCTTTCTCTCTCTCTCTCTCTCTCTCTCAGCATTAAAAAGTCATTTCCTTATTTCCTTTATAATTCTTATTTAATTATTCTAATTGGCTCAAGCATCAAGTCTCACATTATGCTTCCTAATGTTATTAGCATTCATTTTGAACAAAGAGAGCTGAGTTTCTCCAGCCAGTGATCTCTAAATAGTAGGTATTAACACTGCCATATGGTAGAAACTCCTTTAATCTCAGAGATAGCCAGAAGGTTAATGGAATCACATTTCCTTACCAGTCCACTAACATGGACTGGTGAAACCTAGCTCTGGCCTCACTTGCATTCTCAGAAACACCTAAGTCTTGGGACTATTATAAAACCTACATATTGTCTGAGGGGACAAACTTCCATCTGCTGCCACAGCAAAGAATAATCAATCCAAATAAACCTTTAAAATGTCCAGAGAGAGAGTCTGGGTGCTTTGATACCAGGAAATTAGGCACAGGAAAAAAGCAAATAAATAAATAAGCCCAGTCGAAAACTAACCAAGAACTGTCAAAACATACCATGTAGTGAAGTAATGTATGGCCTATGGTTTCCTGTCTGCAAGTTATTTGCTAAGTGAAGCAACTGTGTCATAATCAATCTGCAGTAACCATGGCCAGAAGAGGTAATTTATAAGGAAGTGTATGTTTTATGGGCACTCCAGCATGTGTGGATTCTCTCAGGATGGTCTTACGCAGGCTCTGGAACCCAAGGTCAACAATATGCTGGGTTCCTATTTCTGTATTAGATTCTTATTGCTGCTGTAACTAATTACCACAAATTTATTGGCTTAAAACAAGACAAATTTATTATCATATAGTTCTGGAGGTCAGATGTCTGAAATGGATCTCACTGGTCTGAAATCAAAGTTTTGAAAGAGCTATGTTCTTCTAGAGTTTCTAGGGGAGAATCTATTTCCTTGCCTTTCCAGGTTTGGGAAGATGCCTGCATTCCTAGGCTCACGTTCCCTCCACTTTCAAAGTCAGCAACTGGATCCTTCCAACCTCTGCTTCCATCATCACATCACTTTCTCTGACTAATTCTCCTGCCTCACTCTTCCACTCATAAGAACTGCTGTGATTACTTTGGGCCCACTCAGATAATCCCAGATAATCTTCCTATCTTAAAGTCAGTTTATTAGCAACCTTAATTCCATGTGCAACCTTAATTCCCTTTACCGGGTAACCCAACACATTCACCAGTCCCAGGGATTAGGATATGGGCATCTCGAGTGGCTATTATTCTGTCTATACTCCCTCAAATGGCATACAAGGCCCTCCACAACGCAGAGCCAAACTGTCTTTCTGGTCTCATAACCCACATAGGCCATGTATCAATTATATATTGCTGCATAATGAGTTACCCTAAAACTCAATGGCTTAAAACAACATTTCTTATCTCACAGTTTCTGTGAGTCAGAAATCCAAGGGAAGGCTTAACTGGGTCCTCTGGCTCAGGGTCTCTGACAAGGCTGAAGTCAAAATGCCGCCTGGAGCATCCTTCATCTCAAAGCTTGACTGCTAATAACACTAGGAAGCAGAGTGGCATAACGTTTGACTTGTTGCTTGAGCCAATTGGAATAATTAAATAAGAATTGCATGGTCATTGACGGATTCCTCCCTCCTCGGCTGTTCGCTGGAACCTTCTCTCAGTTTTCCACACCTGGTTTTTCCCCAAGGCCGCTTATGACAGATAGCTTTATCAGAGCAAAAAATGAGAAGAGCCAGAGAGAGACTGCAAGTGAGAAGGAAGTTGGTCTTTTGTAACCTCATCCCATTACTTTTGCTGTATTATATTCATTAGAGACGAGGCCAGCCCACACTCCAGAGAATGGGGTTATGCGAGGGCATGTACCAGGAGCTGGGAACATGGGGCCATGCTAGAAGCTTTCTAGCATACCCCAACATGTACCCTGTGCTCTCACCTCACAAAACCATTAACATTCCCCGAAAACAAAAAATATTGTTTATAACCCGTCTTATATTTGTTCATTAATTCACTCATTCTAAAGGTATTCAAGTGGTACCTACTGTGAGCTAGGTAGTATCTCAAATGCTGGGGACAGAGCTGTGAACAAAATAGACAAAACCCCTTGGAGCAGACACTCTAGTTGGAAGGTGACAGACAATAAATAAACTGCACACATAGTGTGACAGAAGGTGAGAAGTGATACAGGTAAGGTGCACCGTGGGGGTTGGTGGGTGAGCATGTCTTATATACAGTGGTTCGGTAAAACCTCTCTAAAAGCTGACCTCTGAGCAGAGACATGACAGAAGTGAGGGAGCTGCCATGAGAATATTTGTAGTCTATTTGCTATACTCAAGCACACTTTGGCACAAAGTTCTGTACTTACTTTTGCCCACACCTGTATATACTTAACATTTAATACAGTGCATAGATCTCACATTTTCTAATTACTTACTTAGAAAGATAACATCTGAAAAATACTTTCATCCCCAGATAAGGAAAGAGAAGTCAAACGAAATTTCTGGGAAGCAGGTCCATTGCCTGCCTAAAGTCAAATAACTTCAAAGAGCCTAGACTGGAATCCAGGTCATGTCAACTTCATTGATTACATAAAGCCAGACTTCACCTGGCATATGGTAGCGAGAGAGCCTCAAAGGGCATATGATAAAGCACATACCTCAGACCATGAAGTGAAGTGTTACTTTAGGAACCACACAGAACTCAATGAAGTGGCTGCAGTTAGACACAGGTGGTCTGACAGGGAGTAACCCTGGGAGGAGGTCTCATTTATCTCAGTCTTTAGCCATACTCCCAGTGTAAAGACCCAGGATTTGGCTAAAGGGCACTTTGTCATTGCCTTCACTGCACACGCAGCCCAAATTTCTCATATGACTGTGCTACCTAGAAGTCACCTTCAGACACCTTGGAAGGTCTATAGTAGGTAAACATAGATAAGCAAATGGGAATTAGTTCTATCAGGGAGAGGTCAGCAGAGATCATTAGGAGTGACTGGGATGGGGGTGGAGGGCAGACTTTCCATAAAGAGAAGCTTATATAAGAGAAAGTAGAGAAGTACTCCACTTAATGACACTGGGATTTTTTTCACAGGAGACGTGGACAGAACAGGAGAGATAGGGATGGCCTGGTTTACCCTTTACCTCCTGAACCTTCTTTGGGCTTTGGCTGGGACCAGCACCCAGACCCGAAGCTCATGCTGTAAGTATAGTGTGTTTCCCGATTATGTCAGGGAAGCAGATACCCAAGGGACAGGTGGAAACCTCAGATACCGGTTTGCTGATAAGAAAGTGGTTTAAAAAGCAATCACTATAAGAGCTCCAAAATGGATGAGCCATGGTGGGCGTGTGTGGTTCATCTTTCCTGACTTAATAGTGAAAGTTCTTTAAGAGACAAATCTATGCATTTCATATAAAGAGAGATTGAAATACTGTTTCAGGAATGATGGCACACCCAGTGAGTAACTGTCCTTACCAGGTACCTCTACTAGATCCCTTTTGGGTACTCACTGAGTCATATCGCAAATCTTTAATTTGTCATTACAAAATGAGATTTTTTTTTAAAATGGATGCAAGAAAAACAGTGATTTGAGGGGAATGTGCTAGAAATAATGTGTCCATGAACCATATTGCTTGAAGTTGTTAAATGAGAAATCACTTTCTTAAAAGATAAAAAGTATTTGACAAGATACAGGGACTAATTAGCCTCAGAAGAAAATCTCAATGTTTTCTCCATTTCTCTTTAGTAATTAGCCTTGAGAAGCATCACTGACGATTGAAATGCTAATCCTGTCTTCTCCTAAAAGACCCAGGGAACATGTTTCTGGGAAGAGGGAATGAGGGTGAGGGGTTTTGTAAATGGTTTGTCTCTTCTCAGCTGTTCCCCCAGCACAGGAGCCCTTGGTTAACAGCATGCAAGTGCTTATGGAGAACTCTGTGACCAACTCAATCTACCCCAACCCCAGCGTCCTGATTGCCATGAACCTGGTTGGACCCTACAACCTGGAAGCCCAGAAGCTCCTGACTCGTCAGCTCATGGCCATTGACACAGCTGGTGAGAAGTCCAAGCCTCTCCATCCACATGCTCCCTGAATCCTGCACACTGTTCACTACCCCAGATCCCAACTCCCAATCCCCAACCCCAATGTGGCCTCTGAATATATCTAAATCTCCCAAACACCTTTCCCAACATATCTGGAAGACACATGGAAAGATCTGTGTATGAAGTCGGGACATTCATAGAGGAGCGCACTAATGCAGCAGGAGCTCTAGAATGGAAAAACAGTGGGCTTCTAGTTCTGGCTCTGCCACTTATTAACCCTGACCTTGAACAGTCTCTCTCTATCCTGCTTAAGCTCATTTTCCTCATTTGCAAAATGCAGATGATTCTAATAAAAATAACACTAATAGTAATCACAACAAGGATAATAATAATCAAATCTCTGTTCTGCTCTCTCACAGGAGTTGCCTTGAATCTCAAGTTAAAAAATAAAGTTAAAATTATTTTGCACCTGGCCAGTGTGGCTCAGTGGTTGGGCATTGACCTATGAACCAGGAAGTCACAATTCAATTCCCAGTCAGGGCACATGCCCAGGTTGTGGGCTCGATCCCTGGTGTGGGGTGTATAGGAGGCAGCCGATCAAAGATTCTCTCTCATCATTGATATTTCTATCTATCTCTCCCTTTCCCTTCCTCTCTGAAATCAAGAAAAATATATTTTTAAAAATTATTTTGCAATTATAAATTTTCATATGTGAATTTGTATGGGAGTTCTTGCTGCTTTTCTAAACAAACACTGTGGATTCTTGGTAGAGTTCTCAAGTCACATAGAGGCCACTGGATTAAATGTTCCTTGAGTATTTTTTCCATACTTCTTTCCTTAAGAATTAAGACAGATTTTTAAAAATCACACTATTTTAGCCGAAACCGGTTTGGCTCAGTGGATAGAGCATTGGCCTGTGGACTCAAGGGTCCCAGGTTCGATTCCGGTCAAGGGCATGTACCTTGGTTGCAGGCACATCCCCAGTAGGGGGTGTGCAAAAGGCAGCTGATCGATGTCTCTCTCTCATCGATGTTTCTAACTCTCTCTCCCTCTCTCTTCCTCTCTGTAAAAAATCAATAAAATGTACTTTTTTTAAAAAGAATATTTTTTAAAAATCACACTATTTTAAAAATTCAAAATGATCTGGAAAGAAGCAGAGAGTTCAGCTCTGGCCCCTGGTGCTTTCTCTTGCCTGAAAATACCTTTAACTATTTTGTTCTCTGCTGTGCAGATATGACCATTGGTCAGCTCGCACTCACCATCATGGCCCTCACCTCCTCCTGCCGAGACCCTGGGAATAAAGTATCCACTCTACAGAGACAAATGGAGACCTGGGCACCTTCAAGTAAGACCTCGTCGGAAGGGAGAGTAGAGTGAGGCAAATGGTCCTTACTGAGAATTTTACACCTAGAAAGAAGTGGAAAGTTAGGAAAGAGACAAGGTATCTCCACTCAGGTTCCCTCTGCTAATTCCATAGATGAGTTACTCACTTCCAATCCAAAATGAACCAGAAAGGACCAGTGGCCCAGGGCCACAGCCCTACCATGCCATCACCTGGCTGGAGACAGCACCAACCCTTTTACTCCATTCTCATGCCAGAGAAATATAGATAGGATCTTTAGCCAATATGGTATCTTTCTTTTTGGACAGGTTTTCTAGCAATGTCTATTAAAAAGGTTTGGCATTTCTTATCTCACAAATGTCCTCATTGTGGTGAATGTTAGTCTTACATAGGCTCTCTATCCTCTCCCAAGGCCCCAACGCTGAGGCTTCAAGCTTCTATGGGCCCAGTCTGGCGATCTTGGCATTGTGCCAGAAGAACCCTGAGACAACCTTACCAATAGCAGCCCGTTTTGCCAAGACCCTGCTGGCCAATTCCTCTCCCTTCAATGTAGGTGAGTTGGTTGCCACTTTCAAACTGCCCTGAACTGGGAACATTGAGGGCACTGAATGGTGGGGCTAGAGGGAAAGTAGGAGGGCGTGGAGCTGGAGATCATGAAAATGTCTGTAGAGGGGAGTATTTAACAAATATTTGTTGGACATGTGAATTAAGGGATAAATGAAAGGTAGATGGTAAAACCTAGACAATACTTGAAATGTCTGGTGGTTACAGAATCTCCATTGGGAGCAATAAACATGTCACCCAGGTCAGGTTTGTTCCCAGGCAAATTATTAAATCTACATCTAGACTCAGCTCTACCCTGAACCCTCTCTTTTATCACTAGTGATTCTTCCACATTCTATTCTTCTCAATGCTCCTTAGAAATCCAAATATGCTCTGTCTATTAAATAGCTACTTTCTGAACCCTAAGCCCACTGTGCTCCCCTTCAAGGACACAGTGGAACCGTCTTGTCCCTTCATTCTCTAAACATGGCTGCTTGTGAATGAAAGCCTTTCCTCTATAACACTATTTCCTTCTTGGGCCCACCCTTCTGCATCTAATGATCCCTTCTCTGTAGAATGCCCCTCATTCATTATCATTTTTCTCCTCTGCCACTCTCTAAGCAAAGGCGTTAACTCAGGTTTTTACCCCCTTATACATGCCTCATCAGCAACCTCTCTTGTTTTAGGGTCTTTCAGGCCAACGAGCCGGTAGATATTTACTCTAGTCCCCTCACTATGGGTAAAGAACAGATTGGCCTCTGATTACCATCTGGAGCATCTGGACATTTTTTACAACATTAGTTTCAACAATTCTGTCACCTCTAATGAGGTCATGCAACTTTATGGTAGAGATTGGGGTAGGGAGGGAAGATCAATAAAAGAAAAGATGCCATCTGGCAAGTCTTTTATTCATTCTGGTCTTGTCAGGCCAGAGCTGGCTAATTCAGTCCATTCATGTTTTCCTGTGGAAATAATTGAAAATTCCCTGTCCTGGGCCTATAAGGGGTGCTAAGCTCCCACTATCCAGGAGTTCACGGAGCACAGTAACAACAAAACAGCAGAGAGTGCTAAGATTGCAAAACAAGTACAAACAATGAATGTTATTTCAGAAAAGAGACTGCACTTGTTGTGCTGAGATGACCAGAGAAGGCTTTAAGGCAGTGGTTCTCAACCTTCCTAATGCCGAGACCCTTTAATACAGTTCCTCATGTTGTGGTGACCCCCAACCATAAAATTATTTTCGTTGCTACTTCATAACTGTAATTTTGCTACTGTTAATGAATCATAATGTAAATATCTGTGTTTTCCGATGGTCTTGGGCTCTACAGCAGCGGTTCTCAACAGGTTGAGAACCACTAGCAGGGTTGCCTAAGACTATCGGAAAATATTTACAGATATTTACATAATTTTATGGTTGGGGGTCACCACAACATGAGGAACTGTATTAAAGGGTCTCGGCATTAGGAAGGTTGAGAACCACTGCTTTAAGGAGACATGGTGATGGCTAGGCCTTTGAGAACCAGTGGCATTTTTGAAAGATAAATATTGGGATTAGAGTAGTGGGAGTGAATAGACTGCCAGTCTATACCTTCTAGCTGTGTGGGCTTGGGCAGTTATTTAACCTCTCTGGGATTCCATTTCTCATTCCTTAAATGGATATAAGTATAGGTCCTATTTCACAGGTTGTTCTGAAGAGTAAAGGAGATAATGTACCTAGTATGCAGTAAGTTATCCATATGCAGATAAATGTTAGTTGTTTATATTGTTGTGGTGGTGGTTGTCTTATCCCCCTATGATTCACAGACACTGGAGCAATGGTGACCTTGGCTCTGACCTGTATGTACAACAAGATCCCTGTAGGATCAGAGGAAGGTTACAGAACCCTATTCGGTCAGGTACTAAAGGATGCTGTGGAGGATATCAGCATGAGGATCAAAGACAATGGAATCATTGGGGGCATCTACAGTACTGGCCTTGCCATGCAGGTAAACATATTAATGATGTTCTTCATTGGGTCCATGCCAATAAGACTGGATTGTAGGATCAAGAGACCAGGTTTCTTCTAAAGTCTCTGGGAAAGACCAACTAGTGTGACCTAAGATAGATTCCTTGTGGTGCCTGTGCCTCAGTTTCTCTACTGGTAAAATGCTGGTAAGTGTTAATTCCTCCCTCACCCTCTTCCAGGGGAAAGTGTGAAAAATCTACATGAACTCTTTTCCCTTCCTTGGGTAAATAAAAACAAAACAAATAAATCCAAGAAAATTATTTATTATTAATAATGAACAGTTTGTTCATAATAATTATAGACTAAGGAAAATCTGATGTATAAAAATAAGGATGTTAAAATAGGTTCTCAAAAAAATATTGAGCTTTCTAATTCCACCTTGCCTATCAAGTGTTCTTTTTTCAGCCCTTTATCTCAATCCAAAAAAAGGACAGGCTTGTATTCAAAATGATTAATTAAAATAATCTAATAAATATGCTAATGCTTTCAAGGCTCACATCAAATCTTTGTCAAGCTTTATTTCAATCTTGAACTGATTTTCATCTCACAAAGAGCTCTAATAAATGGTGGAGCCACATGTGTCAGGTAACCAAGTCCATACTATACTTCCCTTGTATAGATTCCTGGACTTGGATTACATCACATGCTGCTTGATTAGGGTTGATTAAGGCAGCATCCTCCCATGGAAAGCACACCAATGATAATGGGGAGAGATAAGCAACTAGAATCAGAAACTAAAGGGTCTTCTATGGCCAAATCCTCTATTCCAAGCTAAAAAGTTTGTGCTTCAAAGTCTCAAAAATACTCAGTCTCTATGTCAATGGAATTTGCTGTGCAACAAAATGTTGTTTGTTACCATGGCTGAAACATATGAGACCAATCCCTGGGCTCAGGTCTAGAAAGCTTTGTGGAAGAACAAAAGCAGTGCAAAGGGATAGAAAATGTGTTTTAGTTATGATTCACTTAAAATAAACTTGTTTCACCTAACGTAAGACAGAGAAGTGTTTTGTTATGGCTAATTTGGTTTATGAATTCTGTTTGGGATTTTATCACCTGCAAGGTACAATCTGATAAACTGTTCCTGAGAATTATTAAAGCTATTTCTATGAAAAGGCAAGACTGCATCCATATACAGATAACAGGTTATGTGAATTTATTGTCAGTTATGATAAAAAGCCTTCTCCTGCCTCACTTTTGGCCCAATTTTGGAGTTGAATCAAAATATATAACCTTTTTCTAATCTAAAATGTTCTAGTATAAAAAAAAAACCAAAGGCCTTGGGAGCTATAATAACTTGGGTTTAAATCTGCCACCACTTTAGCAAATATTGAATTTATCTGAATTTTATTTTTCCTCATAATAACAAGGTTGCAAAGGTATTAAAAAAAATCACAGGCACGATGTGGTGTGCAATAATTGTTGGTGGTTTATCCCAGCAGAAGAGTGGTGACTTTGAGCTTCTGATTCAGCCCTCACTCACCTTCTTCCAGGGTATCAGTACCCTTCAATGGCCTGAGCCACCCACATTGCTTCCCAAAGGCACTCATGAGTCATTTCCTCTGTTCCAGAATTTTTCTTCTTTCTTCCATCAATATGCTTATGCTTTCAAGGCTCTTCTAATGGAAACTTAACTTGAAAAGGATCTGACCTTCCTCATGCAAAGTTATTGATGAATTCTCACATTGTTACTCCTCTCTATAGTGTTGGTGTTGGTAGTTTATCCCAAGAGGCTCCATCTCACTTAGTGGGATTTGAGAGTTGAATATGGAAAGTGAACAAGATAAGGTTGGTGAGGAGTACCCATGGGATGCCTAAACCAAACTTCCCTATAAAGAGCCATGGCTCATGGTTGATGAGGTTAACAGTGATGGTTGTACCTTTCCAAACTATTTAATTGCTCATACTAATGCCTCACAGAGCCATTTATGACACCTTTCTCCCTTCCCCCATTTCCCATCTCAAGCTTCAGGTAAACTGATCATCAGAAATTTCAGCCCATTAACAAGCTCTGGTGACCATGGCCAGCACAATCCTAAAGGGAGGGAAGTGGTAACGAAGTGGTAACTTACTATTTCACATAAACTGGGATGTCCAAGTGACAGGAACCAATTCCAGCATGTAATAATTACAAGAGTTTCATCAAAAGGTTGGTGAAGCTTGGTGGGCTCAACAAGGGTGAGCCACATATGTAGTTTACCTGTTGGAATGGCTAAATGGCACTTTCCCCAAACCTGAATAGATTATTGTTTGCTGCCAGACAGCTCAGGGCATTTTATTGCCTCCTGTTGGCCAAACACCTGAACAGCTGTAGGCTATTCCCCAACCTGACAATACCCTTTGATACCCTACCCTTTTAAGTGTACGTCTCCACCTTGCCTTAGGACAAATTGTGTTAATAAAAGCAGGGTCCTGAGTCGAGGAAGTAGTCTTCAGTTCCTTTAGCTGAAGATCCTCTGACCCCCAATGCCTTTCAAAATTATCTTTTGTCTTTGGACTTCTTAATCTACGCATCAGCCCCTTTCTCCAGAATGCTGAACCCTTTGTAAGGCTGGGACAAGAATCCCGGCATCCAAGGATGGATTAGGTGATTTCAGAATTCATCAAAATAAAGGGCTCCAATCATGATATCAGGAACCACTCTTTTTTTCATGTCTCAGCCCTGGTTTTTGCCATTCTTTCCTGTTCCTTGGCTTCTTCCAAGTGGCCGAAGAAGATGGTAACTAACAACTCAATGCTTACTTAGTTGATACCAGTTAAATAACCTCAATAGGGAAACAAAATGCTTCTCTCAATGTCTGTTTATCAGGGAAGAACTTTGATTAGTGCATGTGTCCACCAATCACTGTCACTAAGAGGTTGACATTCCATAATTATCCCAGCACAGTACATGAGTCCACCACTGGCCAGGGTGGTGGAGCCTCTGGGTGACAGTCCCAACATGATCAAAAGTGTGGGGGGAGTACATCAAAGGGTGTGCAGGACAACACAAATCAAAATAGGTCTACTATGTTTGGATGTCCAAGACTGAAGCTCCCCTGAAGCTTGCTTTGCCCAGCTCTCGCCCTCATTCTCTATGCAAGAACTGTTAGTAAATACAGCAGCCCTAATAGTGTTCCCAGAATCTAAGTGTGTGTCTAGTATGTGACAGACACTGAGCTAAATGGTGGGGATGCAGCAGTGAACAAGACAGATGTTCCTATGCAGCTTCAGTTTGGACTCTGGGTGATCAAAGAGATTAACAATCAAGTGTATCCCTTATAAAACAAGCCTAATCTCTCTATCTCTATCTCTGTCTCTGTCTCTGTCTCTTGTCTGTGTGTGTGTGTTCCAGGCTCTCTCCGTGACACCTAAGCAATCTAACAAGGAATGGAACTGCAAGAAGACTATGGATGCAGTACTTAATGAGATTAAACTGGGAAAATTTCGCAACCCCATGTCCATTGCCCAAATCCTCCCTTCCCTGAAAGGGAAGACATACCTAGATGTGCCCCACACGTCTTGCAGCCCTGGTAAGAACTCTTAACATCTGTCTTTCCTAATGTCATAAACTGGCAACTTATATCAGGAATGTTATGTGGGTTCAATTTTAAGTGGTATATAGGCTTTTTTATGTCCATTACTTCCATGTAGGCAGAACCACATCTGGCTTCCAATCCTCAAGAGTTGTGTGATAACACACAGCCATATACCATCCTGCACTCAGAATTCAGTCCTCATGTCCACTTCATTCAACACACATTTAATGATAGCCTACTGTGAGTAAAGCATTTTGTGAAATAGAGAGGGAGGATCCATGGTCCTAACAATCAAATAACAGATCACTTCATTCATTTGACAAATGTACCAAATATGCACTATTTTATCATATCTTCTCTGCACAAATCCAGCTGACAAATATGTAGACAAAAACTACAATATTTGGAGGAATGAAGTAATTATTAAATAGAAATAGAAGACATATATATCGCAAAAGCAAAGAAAGTGTAACCAATCACTGACTTCATCTGGGAGGCTTAGGAAAAGAACAGAGTTGACATTTCAGGCAAGCTTTGAAGCTCTAAATATGAACCCTTGGTGCTCACAGCACACCAAATGGATGGGGTAGAACCCTGACACACAACCTTTTTATTTGAAATATCCTTATTTTGCCTGATTACAAATATAATACAGAGATACAATGCAGAAATATGCATTTAGAAACTGGGAGTCCTGCATAAAAATTATATCACTCCAGACATAACTAGTCTTTGGATTTAGATTCCTCCAACTCTTCTTTCTACTCAAATACTAAAATAAATTATTATTCATGTTATGTTGTATGGGCTTCCTAAGATAAGCAGAGATTAATAAACCCCTTGTCTATCTCAGAGCAGAATCTATAATCAAATAACCTAATCCCAATCATACCAGATATAGCCACATTCTCCTAACCTTAGGCTTCTTCCTAGTGATTTCTCAGCTTTAACCAGGTGACAATGGATTTCCCTCCCAGGATTCCACAATAGCTGCCCAGGTACTTTGTTAAATAGTCTGAAATGTACTACCTTTACTTCCATTCTTAGGGTTAACAACAACAACAAACATACAACTTAACAATGAGTGCCATGTAAAATACATGACTTAGGGCTCTCAATCCTCCCTTCAAGTTACAAATTCTTTTAACAGAATAAATGTCCATTGTACAACTATCTGTCAGTTCTTCAACTACAATCAGTTCTCTAGAATGGAAATGAGAGCTTCATTGTGAACATTCTACAAACTCATTGCCATTTCATGAAATGTTTACAGGGACAGGTTTCCGACAACAAAGATTTTGCCCCTTTAAATACAAACCTTATTGTGGTTAACAATTTTGGCCTCTTCGCTCTTCACAGATCCTGAGGTACCTCCAACTCTACCCAACCATCCTAGTCCTGTCCCCACCATGGGACCCAACATCACTGTCAAATACACCATCAATAACCAGCTGAGGGGAGTGGAGCTGCTCTTCAATTTCACCATAGATGTTAGTGTGAAAAGTGGGTCTGTGCTACTTGTGGTCCTAGAAGAAGCACAGCGCAAAAATTCCACATTCAAGTGAGCACTACAAGTGGCATTCGCCATTCTTTCTGAGCCTAACCTGAATTACCATTTTTGCTCTCTCTTTCCTTCATTTACTTACTCTTTTTCCTTCTCATAATAGAACAGATTTTTATTTATTTATTTATTTATTTTTAATATATTTTATTGATTTTTTACAGAGAGGAAGAGAGAGGGACAGAGAGCTAGAAACATCGATGAGAGTGAAACATCGATCAGCTGCCTCCTGCACACCCCCCACTGGGTATGTGCCCGCAACCAAGGCACATGCCCCTGACCGGAATCGAACCCAGGACCCTTGAGTCCACAGGCCGACGCTCTATCCACTGAGCCAAACCGGTCAGGACCAGATTTTTATTTAAATGGCCCCTTGAGAGCCTGCAATCTCTCATGAAAAATTAGATCATCCAAATCAATATATGATAGAATTTTTTAAAAAGGAATTCAAAGGAGAGAGAGTCCATTGTGGATTAGAACAGTCAAGAAGCTCGTGGCTTTGGACCACATTCAAAGAATAAGTACCATCCAGGAAAATATGAGAGAGTAGCATTTAGAGAAAGGAATGATTAGAACAAAGAATTCAAGACTGGAATGGGAAAGGAATTCAAGGTCAATGAGTAAGCCAGCTTGATTAGAGCAGAGAATTTGAGATTTAATTGAATCTGGAAGGATAGATTGGGTGGTTTTGTAAAAAGCTTGAAATGCCACGCTAAGGAGGTTGGACTTCATATTGCAGAGAAGTACTGTAAGATTTTGAATATGAAAAGCCATGTTGTAAAATGTTAAATGCTGGGGCATGAGAGACTACAGTAATGAAGCTGTAAAGTGATGAAGACTGCCTCTAGAATAAATGGACTCACAGCAAGGAAGAGTCACAGGGCTCTGAGTACAGGATGTGGAGGTCAAGAGAAAGAAGTTTCAGCACTATTGACAGGAGTATCAGGAATAGAGAGAAACATAATTCCTCTAGATATTTTTAATTGTGGGTGTTTGAAAGAGAAATATCAGGAAGCTTTTGGAGGTATAAAGGAAGTTCTAGAAAAAGAGGACAGTATAGGCAAAAGAGATTGGGTAGGGGTGATGATCCAAGTTAAAAAACTGCACAGTCCTAGCCGGTTTGACTCAATGGATGGAGCATAGGCCTGCAGACCACTGACTTTTCTTTTGCTGACTATGAATGTAATAAAAATACACAGAGTATAAATTTTGAGGAAGAAAAAGCATAGAGGAAACAAAATATCTTTACTTCATCCACAATATATTCACTGTTGCTGCTTTTTATAATTTTGTAGGGTTTTTTTTTTATGCATATTACAAAGGGTCCTGGGTTTGATTCCAGTCAAGGGCATAATTAGATATGTCTTTTGGTTTTTTTGAGAGTATTATCTTTTTGTTTGTTTTGTTTTGTTAATACTCACCCAAGGATATTTTTCCATTGATTTTTTGGGAAAGTGGGAGAGAGAGGGAAAGACAGAGAGAAACATCAATGTGAGATAAACACATTGATTGGTTGCCTCTTGCAAGAGCCCTGACCAAGGCCCCAGGCTGGAGAGGTGCCTGCAACCGAGGTACATGCCCTTGACTGGAATCAAACCCAGGACCCTTTGTAATATGCATAGAAAAAACACCTACAAAATTATAAAAAAGCAGCAACAGTGAATATATTGTGGATGAACTAATGAGGTTTTGTTTCCTCTATGCTTATTCCCATTTTATAGACAGAACCATTTAGACCCAAAGAGGTTAAGTAATATTCCTAAAGTCATATAACGTGTAATTAATAGAGTTGAGATTTTTCCTTTTCAGACTATGAATGTAATAAAAATACACATCGTAGAAATTTTGAGGAAGAAAAAGCATAAAAGAAACAAAACCTCTATAGTCCATCCACAATATAATCACTGTTTCTGATTTTATAATTTTGTAGGTGTTTTTTTCTATGCATATTACAAATAGTTGTGATCCACTATATATGTGGGATGGGTAAGTATTTTATATAAAATTTGTATCCCACATTTTCACTTACCATTATTACATAAGCCTTTTCCCATGTCACTGGAAATTGTTGAAAATACAGTTTTCATAACTGCAAATTATATAATGTTGGATATTCATTCTATCACTTACCTGATTACTAGTATTTGCCCATTGTTGCACATTTACATATTTAATTTGCTTATTAATGGTTATCTTTTAAATCCTTTCATGTAAGTCCAATTGATTTCATATTTATTAGTCATTTATATTTTCTCTTTTAAGCATGATTTTATCTGATCTTTCACACACTTAAATGCCTTTGTCCCTTCATCTTACCCCCTTATTGCCTGACCTAAAGTAAAGTGTTAATCATATATATGGTTTTATTCTTACAGATTTGAAACCACAATGACATCCTGGGGCCCTATTGTCTCTTCTATCAACAATATTGCTGAAAATGTGAATCACAAGACATATTGGCAGTTCCTTAGTGGCAAGACACCTTTGAATCAAGGTTAGAGAATAGAAGAAATTGGGACATTTCCTCCATAGTTTGAAGGCTACATTCTTTAATTTCCTTATTTAATTAGTTCATTCATTTGATCAGTAAATACTAAGTGATAGATGATTGGTAAGTGATAGACAAATGATAGATAGATGGTGGATAGAAAAATAGATAAATATATAGATACATGTTAGCTGGTTGATAAATGATAGACAAATTATAGATGATAGATAGATAGATAGATAGATAGATAGATAGATAGATAGATAGATAGAATGAGTGGCTATTTTAAAAGGCTTTTTTAAAAAATCAAGAATCCTGACTCCTTTCTGAGAAAATATCCAGTGAACAAGAAAAGTGGAGTAATCTACTTAAAACAATAAGAGCTGAAGAAGGAAAAAGCAAATAATGTGAGAGAGACAAAAAGAAAAGATGGAAAACAATGAATTCATAGCCAGTGGTAAACAATATGAAGGATAGAATAATCACCATTTGTGTAGAGATGTTACATTTTCTTGTTTCATACATCCACTTTGTTAGTATTAGTGAATCTCTTTTTACAGAGAAAGAAACTAAGTCTTAGAGACATGAAAGGGACTTGTAAAAAGGCACAGTCTAGCGTGCGACAGAGCAGAGAGTCAAGCCCACGAAGAGTGTGCTTTACTAGTATACCACAGCTTCACTCAAAATTCATTCTTCACTTTCTTTTGCTGTACGCATTTGTTTTTAAATATCCAAAGAACATCTGTATGTGCATTTTGTGTGGGAAAAGAAGGATGAATAAATCAACAAGTTCAGCAAAACTTTAACATTCTTTAAAATGTTAGCATAAAAACTAAAATATCCTATAAGGGCAGGGGTATATGGTTTTGTCTAAGGATGACGTTACCTAGTTAATCTGATATTGTCACCACGTAGAGAGATGTGAAGCCAACTAAAGTCATAGCAGAGCCAAGACTGGTCTCTGTTAAGATGCTTCAATATCCAAGATGACAATGAGAGAGATGTTTTCTGAGAGTCTATCATGTACTAACAAAATCTGGCCAACAGGAATTTGTGGGATTGCAGCAAAGCATATTAATAAGGATCTTAGAGTCATATGAGCCTTGATTAGAAGCTCTTTCTCTTATTTAATAGTTGCATCAGGCAAGTAATGAATCTTCTGAGCTGGTTCCCACAGTCACAAAATGGAAATAGTAATAAACATTTATTGGGTTATTGTGAGGATTAGCAATAATGTGTTTAAAATGAGTAAGTGCAATGTCTTTTGCAAAGAATGTGTTTTAAAAAAATGCTAATTTATTGTTATTAATTCCCTGCCACCTTCATGTCAAGAATTGCCTAAGGACTTAAGCAGATTTACTCTCATGTGTGCCAATTATTATTCTACTTTGAAGGAAGGGATAGTAAACAGAAAGGCCTCAGAGATCCAAAAAGATTTGGGTCTGGATTGTCATTCTTTCTGACGATGGGCTTCTTGAAAACTGATAATGAGTATTGTCACCATCTTAGCTTTCCTGCTCTAAAAGACAAGAATTCTCAACAAAATCAAAAGTCAATATAAGTTCCTGCCCTGAATGCTCTAAATCTGGCTTAAATACATCATTTTGATAATAACCACCATTTATTGAACACTTATCATGTGTCTGGTACAATATTAGGCACCTAATATTCATTATTTGTAATCCAGGATAAATATTATTTGTGCAATTTTATATATGAGGCTCACACAATTTAAGGGCTTGCCCAAAGACATACTCCCTATGGTCACCTAGAGCCTGCAAACAAGGACTCCCTAAATTTTAATTCAATGCTCCTTCCATACTCACCAAGCTACCCATTTTGCTCTACAATGATTTTACTTCTCTAACGATGGCCTGATCCTTTGGGAGGTGGGGGTGGTTATATGCACCATGATGACCTCTGTTACTCTCTGCTTGTTTTCAGGAGTTGCTGACTATATACCTTTCAATCATGAGCATATCACAGCTAATTTCACCCAGTATTAAGGACGAAGTGAGTTCAGATTCTATTGAATATTTCCAAAGGATGGTTGAAATTCTATGGTCATACCATATTCCTAGTTTAAAAACAAAACAAAACAAAATGTGGAAACCATATGTAGAATAAATGATGATGCAAACTTCTATAGAGTTGTACCATCTGTGACTCATGAAAACAAAGTCCGGCTTCTCAAGGCAATGACTAACAGTCATCATTTAAACCTGGGGTGAGGGAGATGGAAGAGCCCAGGTTATATTTTTGGAGATCATTCTGACTTTCTTCTTTAAAAAAAAAAAAAAATTATATATATATATATATATGTGTGTGTGTGTCCTATCTAATAGACAAATATGCAAATTGACCATACCTCCAACACGCCCACAAGCCACGCCCACCATCCAATCAGAGCAAGTATGCAAATTAACCCAAACCAAGATAGCTACAGCCACAGAGAGCAAGGTTTCCTAAGTAACAGAGGAAGCCAAGCTTTCTGCCTGCCCTTACCAGGCCTAAGCCTCCACTCAAGCTACAAAGTTTCAATTATAGAAGGTAAACAAATTCAAACAAATGGCAGCAGAATGGAGCTTGAGAGAGCAGGCCAGGGTTGCCGCTGGCAACAGGGGAAATAAAGCTTTCCGCACACCCTGGCCGGGCCCACCCGCTTAAGGCAACAAAGTTTCAATTATAACCCCAACAGAAATGGCTGCCGGCCCTCGGAGGGAGCCCCAGGCTTGGCTCTGCTCCAGACTACAAAGTTTCAATTGTAGAAGGAAAATAAATTCCAGATACCAGGGCATCCGCTTGGGTTGCCAGGGGGCGTGGCCGGCCTGCAAACCACCACACGCCCCTCGCTCAGGCCGCCCCACACCCCAAGGGAACCCCCACCTGATCCGGGACGCCCTTCAGGGAAAACCAGCTGGCCCCCACCCCTGTACCAGGCCTCTATCCTATCTAATAAAAGAGTAATATGCAGATTGAGAAAGAAACTCACTACAGACTGATTCATTTGCCTGTCAGCATAACTATTTTTGCTCGTCGCACATTCAATTCTTATAAGTATATCTATAGTGACACATGATTTCGCTCATCTAGGGGAAATGATGAACAACATAGACTGATGAACAAGAACAGAACCAGAAACAAGGAGGCATCGATCGGACTATCGGGCCTCAGAGGGAGGATAGGGGAGGGTGGGGGGAGGGGGGAGAGATCAACCAAAGGTCTTGTGTGCATGCATATGAGCCTAACCAATGCTTAAGTTCAACAGAGGGTTGGGGCATCCAAGGGGAGGGGTGTGGGATGGGAATGGGGGGATGAGGACAAATATGTGACACCTTAATCAATAAAGAAATTAAAAAAAATAAAAAATAAAAAATAAAAAGGAAGAACATAAAAAAAAAAAATATATATATATATATATATATATATGTGTGTGTGTGTGTGTGTGTCCTATCTAATAGACAAATATGCAAATTGACCATACCTCCAACACGCCCACAAGCCACGCCCACCATCCAATCAGAGCAAGTATGCAAATTAACCCAAACCAAGATAGCTACAGCCACAGAGAGCAAGGTTTCCTAAGTAACAGAGGAAGCCAAGCTTTCTGCCTGCCCTTACCAGGCCTAAGCCTCCACTCAAGCTACAAAGTTTCAATTATAGAAGGTAAACAAATTCAAACAAATGGCAGCAGAATGGAGCTTGAGAGAGCAGGCCAGGGTTGCCGCTGGCAACAGGGGAAATAAAGCTTTCCGCACACCCTGGCCGGGCCCACCCGCTTAAGGCAACAAAGTTTCAATTATAACCCCAACAGAAATGGCTGCCGGCCCTCGGAGGGAGCCCCAGGCTTGGCTCTGCTCCAGACTACAAAGTTTCAATTGTAGAAGGAAAATAAATTCCAGATACCAGGGCATCCGCTTGGGTTGCCAGGGGGCGTGGCCGGCCTGCAAACCACCACACGCCCCTCGCTCAGGCCGCCCCACACCCCAAGGGAACCCCCACCTGATCCGGGACGCCCTTCAGGGAAAACCAGCTGGCCCCCACCCCTGTACCAGGCCTCTATCCTATCTAATAAAAGAGTAATATGCAGATTGATCATCACTGCAACACACAATATAGCTTCCCCCATGTGGTCAAAGATCCTGCCCCCATGTGGACACAAGATGGCCACCACAAGATGGCCAGCAGGAGAGGGCAGTTGGGAGGCACCCGGCCTGCAAGGGAAGGCAGTTGAGAAGGACCAAGCCTGCAAGGGAGGACAGTTGAGAGGGACCAAGCCTGCAAGGGAGGGCAGTTGGAGGTGATCAACCCTGCAGGAGAGGGCAGTTAGGGGTGACCAGGCCGGCAGAGGAGGGAAGTTGGGGGCAAACAGGCTGGCAGGGGAGTGGTTAGGGGGTGATCAGGCTGGCAGGCAGAAGCGGTTAGGGGCAATCAGGAAGGCAGGCAGGCAAGCAGTTGGGAGCCAGCAGTCCTGGATTGTGAGAGGGATGTCCGACTCCCCGTTTAGGCCCGATCCCACCGGCTACAGTCCGACTCCCCGTTTAGGCCCACCGGGATCGGGCCTAAACGGGGAGTCGGACATCCCTCAAGGGGTCCCATGTTGGAGAGGGTACAGGCTGGGCTGAGGGACAACCCCCCTCTGTGCACGAATTTCGTGCACCGGGCCTCTAGTATATATATATATATATATATATATATAATTATATAATTGAGTTTAGAGAGAGGAAGGGAGAGGGATAGAGATAGAAATGTCAATGAGAGAGAAACATCAAGACATTGATTGGCTGCCTCCTGCACGCCCCTACTGGGGATCCAGCCTGTAACCTGGGCATATGCTCTGACTGGGAATTGTACCATGACCCCCTGGTTCATGGGCTGATGCTCAACGACTGAGCCACACTGGCCAGGCCTGAGCTTCTTGATTAATTAACACACTCCTTTACTTACACAAGTGAAATGGTATATTTTAAAACTCCTATTTTTGTTTCATATACCAAGTACTCCTTTTCTAATCACAAAGTGTAAATATATTTATATACATGCATACATACATACATACATGAAATGGCAAGAATTACTTCATATGAGATGCCCAGATAGGTCAGAATGAAGCAAATTATATTAATGTCATAACTCTCCCCTTCCATTTCCAATATTTGTTCTGGAAAAATCAAGTTTAAAAGGTATATTTTTATATAATTTATATATAAACTAGAGGCCCAGTGCACGAAATTCGTGCACTCAGGAGGGTGTCCCTCAGCCTGACCTGTGCCTTCTCACAGTCCGGGAGCCCTTGGGGGCTCCCACCACGGCTGCTGCACTCACCAGCTTCTGACTGAGCAGCGCTCCTCCTATGGGAGCACACTGACCACCAAGGGGCAGCTCCTGCATTGAGTGTCTGCCCCCTGGTGGTCAGTGCACATCATAGCAACCAGTCGTTCCACCGTTCGGTCGATTTGCATATTAGCCTTTTATTATATAGGATATACATTTAATATAAATGTAACTTGTATTTAATATTTAATATTAAAGTTAATAATACATTTTATACATTAAATGTAGATATACAGTATATCTATAATCCCACTTCATATCCTATATAATAAAAGGGTGAAGGCCAGGCTGAGGGACCCTCCCCCCCCCCCCCCCCCCCAGTGCACGAATGTTGAGCACCTGGCCTCTAGTATAATATATATAATTTTATATATTAAATGTAAATATATCTATAAGCCCATGATATGTGTTGCATATATGAAAGCTTTCAAAGACAGTCAAAACCCTAATCTCTGCTGGTAGGAGTCAACACTGATAAGGATATGAAAATTTATATCATAAACACCTACTAGTAAAATGTACCTAACTTTGACTCCAAATAAAATCCAAATTCTGAAAGTTATATGAAGGGAAGAGTCATAAGTGGACACAGATATACAAGAGGCAACATGATGGGACAATTAGAGAATGAACCTTAGATATGCAGCCTCAATACACCTCTTAGTGCTGAACCCCAGTCCAGACAGACTAACAGCCCTGTCACAGGTCTCCCACACTCCACCCTGCCCCCTAGCATCTCAGAGCAAGAACCTGCTCTCTGGTAACAGTCTGGCTCCCAGGAGAGAGAGGTGTGAACTACACAGGCCCAGGTCCCCATTCCCAATATACCTATAAGGTCAGTCACTATACCCAAGAAAAAGGCCAGGACTGTTACCAGAGAGCAATGAAGGAATCCTTAGGAAGTGGTGACTAGTACTCTCTCATAACATATCATAATGTTTATAACATGGAAAAAATGGAAATAATCTGTATGTCCAACAGGAAAGCAACGAATAGGTAAACCTTGGTGGAGCCCTATGACAAGGTACTTAAAAGTCACTAAAATTGCCCTAGCCAGTTTGGCTCAGAGGATAGAGCATCAGCCTGCAGACTGAAGGGTTCTAGGTTCGATTCTGGTCAAGGGCACATGCCTGGGTTGCAGGCTCAATCCCCAGTAGGGGGTGTGCTTGAGGTAGCTGATCAATGATACTCTTACATCATTGATGTTTCTATCTCTCTCTCCCTCTCCCTTACTCTTTGAAATCAATACAAATTTATTTTTTTAAAGTCACTAAAATTCATGTTGAAGATAAACACTTGCTGACATGGCAAGAGGACATAATATTATATAACATCACCCATGCCAGAGAGGTATGTCGTTATCTCTGTGTGACGGAATTATTGGTGACTTTGTTTACTTCTCTGTTTTATAAATTTTCTCCATTCAATACATAATCTTTGAGCAACTGGAAAATAGAGAAAAATATTTTTTTAAAGAAAGGATTATTTTTTTTAATATATTTTTATTGATTTCAGAGAGGAAGGGAAAGGGAGAGAGAGATAGAAACATCAATGATGAGAGAGAACCATTGACCGGCTGCCTCCTGCATGCCCCCCACTAGGGACCGAGCCAGCAACCCGGGCATGTGCCCTTGGTCAGAATTGAACCTGGGACCCTTCAGTCCACAGGCCGACGTTCTATCCACTGAGCCAAACCAGCTAGGGCGAGAAAAAATATTTTAAACAAATATTTTTTCTTATTTAACCACAAATTAGGCAATGAAAAGAATATGTGTGTTTGTATATGTGTGTGCGGGTATAAGAGTCCTGCCCCCAACTTTTGCTCTAATGATAGAAATTGGAGGAGCAAGAGTGGTGTGGGAGACAGTGAAGAAAGGGAATCACAGGTTGGTTTCATGTATGAAAACCTTGTTTTTGCTATGTGCCTAGTAATTAACTGTGTGTTCATCTGTATCTGCAGGGATGAGGGAAAGGAGAGTGATATTGACCAGGGATCTACTATGACAAGTTGTAATTCCTCCTTGAGAAGTTTCTTCATAAAATGTAGTCTGTGGTCATTATTGCATAAGGCTAATTAATGTCCAAGACAACATTTAGTTGTTTCAATGACTATTATAAATACTTTCATGACCTCCCCTGGCCATGGCTGGTAAAGCTTAATCTTTCTTAGGGGCGTGGTCAGTTATGTAAATTTGTGAAGAAGCAGAGGAGAGAGGAGAGAAGGTTGCTATCAAATACTTTTGCTCATTTAAAAATTATATACTGCCCAACCAGTGTGGCTCAGTGGTTGTGCTTTGAACTATAAACCAGGAGGTTATGTTTCAATTTCCTGTCAGGGCACATGCCTGGGTTGTGGGCTCAATCCCCAGTGTGGGGCATGAAGGAGGCAGCCAATCAATGATTCTCTTTCATCATTGATGTTTCTATCTCTGTCTCTCTCCCTCTCCCTTTCTCTCTGAAATCAATATAAAAAACAAACAAACATGTATTCAATTGTACTTGCCTTTAACCAGATAGATGAATTACATATAGCAGATACATGACTGATAATGAAGTGGAACTAAATACATGATTCCTTAGTCCTTTCCAATTTAACCCTTATAATCCCTTGAAATAGGAAATAATTTTCCTCTAAATTGCAAATGGCTTCGTGATGAAGAATAATAATTCTGGCAAAAAAATAAAAATGGAAAAAATAGAGAATGAAGCGTAACAAAATGTTTTAAAATTTTGTTTTGAAGATAAAACACAGCCAAAATGATTTTGTAAATTGAACTTGACCAAACACATATAAAAATATATACTAAAAAGACAATAATAAAAATGGTGTAGCACTGATTTCAGATCAGTAAGAATGTGGGAATAGAAAACATTACGTGGGAATCCAGTGTGTGTGTGTGTGTGTGTGTGTGTGTGTGTGTGTGCCATTTACGTCAACAACCAGATCTGGCACTAGGCTACTGGATTCTGTTATCTCTTTATTTTTAAATAAGAAAGATTAAAAACTGAGGTGCTAGATATCTTTTATGCAGATGGAAAAAAATAGAAACCCTAGGGGCATCCTAGAGAAGTGGTATAATGTAGTGAATCGTAAGGAACTATGAAAAATAATATGAATGAAGCCACTTTACAGTAAAATGAAGTTCGAGCTGAGATCTCAGATGAACCGCCTTGAACTTCTTATTCTTCAAATCTTTGGACGCTCAAAACCAGTCAAAACAACCTTTTGACTGCGCCTACAGCAGCACTGTGTTCCAAACAAGTATTTACAATGATAACAGGAAAGCAGAGATTGTAACCACTGGACTGAAATTTAAACGCATTCTTTAGAATTAGCGTCACTGTGTTCGTTGATCTGCACCTACAGAAAGTCCTTTTCTCTATTCATATAATTATTCCCCTTTCCTTTCTCATAAATGCCCCTTGCCTTCACCTCCCAATTAAAACACGGTTTGGGTTTCTGCCTACATCACCGCTTCCCAGAATTGCAATTCTTTTTGGATCTCAAAGGGCCACTCACCTACCCCTTTTTATTTTTAGGTTAACGGAACCAAATTGCTAGATGATCCAGGTTTTCTCAGCATTGTACTCCCCAGAGAAAACACCCCCTCCTGCCGCCCTTTTCTAGGAAAAGACCCCAGATTGGATGCTGACCCCAAAGCGACACAGGGGAGCCCTTCCGGACCAGCAGGAGCCGGAACCCACGCGCAGGGGTTTGAGTTTCTTCCGCTTCCGCGGGGACTCTCTGCGGAAGGGACTGGCGCAAACGCAACTTCCTGCCCGACTGAGCTGTAAAGGCGAATCCCTGCGAGGAGGTAGAGCACCACACTCTGGGTCAAGGTAACCTCCGTGGTCGCTGTGGGGAGCCCGGCGCGGCTGGACACGCGTAACCATGTGGCACCTGCTGGCCCGCGCCAGTGGGCCTCTCCTGCGAGTGCCTTTATCAGGTCAGAAGTCCCCTGGGTCCCACAGGCAGTCCCTTTTTCCACCCCATCCCTAGTGCTGTGTGTCTCAAACTCAAAGAAGGCCCTGCATGTGGTTGCTGAAGTGCTGGGCTGGGCTGCTCTTTGCTGCCGCCCTTCCTGCCTTAAGATTCGTGCAAAAGGGTCCCAGCCGCTATCGGGGTTGGCGCCGAGAGACACCCCCCGGCTGGTCTCTTTGGGCGCCTGAGCCCCATTTAGTGGAACTCGCGCCCCACCCTTCAAGATACCTCTGTCAGGAGTGTCTTTGGCCCTGGCCTTGTCGCCTTCCTGGTTTAATTTTATTTGTCTTTGTAGGTTCTTGGGCAGTCCCACCCGCCAGTGCTGGCCTAAAGACGCTGCTCCCGGTGCCGACTTACGAGGGTGAGCGCTCATTTGTCATTTTCATGTTTGTAAGCCTTTTCTCAGCTGGAATCCAGCAGAGGGTAAGCGAAGACGAAGGCGTGTGTGCTGTCTCCATTCACTCGTTCAGTAAATAAATATTGAGGGCATACTATATGCCAAACAGTGCTCTAAATACTAGAGAGAAATCAAAGAACAAGAGACTCCAAAAGGTCCCTGCTTTTATGGAGCAAATATATAATGGGATAGCCCTCCTATGGCCCGCTACTGATGTGTGGCCCATGGCCCACCCTTAGCTATGGCTGATTGGCCTCAAATTGAGACTTTTGATGTTCTCTCCAAATAAGATTATACTTATGTACTGTCACTTAACAAGATTATGTGAAAAGCATTCATTTGTTAAATGTAAATATTTAAGGTGAGTCACAATTTTGTAAATCTAATTTACCATTTCTTTTTTTAAATATATTGGAAATCTCAAAAAATTAAAGGGGCCTGGACCTCTGAGAGCCTTATCTTTTACACATAATTGTTAAACTACTACATGTTCCGGAAGTATGTATGGACTTGTAGGCCAGAGAAAGCATTACTGTTTCTCTGTAGCTTCGTATAGAAACTTGGGGGTGGGAGGTAGAGGAGAGGGGACAGTTTTTGTGGCTCTGAATAGCCTATTAATAATTTGATATTTCATTGAAGTCTCCTGTTCTATATTTGACTCCACTGTAGAGCCATGTTTGCTTTACTATAGAAATGTTTTAAATGACTTACAAGTTAACTTTTTTTTAAAATATATTTTTATAGTGGGAGAGAGAAAAACATCAATGATGAATCAATGATTGGCTGCCTCCTGCACACCCCCTATGGGGATCAAGCCCACGACCCTGGGCATGTGCCCTTGACCGGAATCAAACCCCGGACCCTTCAGTCTGCAGATGCTCTATCCACTGAAGCCAAACCAGCTAGGGCCAAGTTAACTTTTTATTCCAAAACTAGAGGCCCAGTGAAACGGGTAGAGTCCCTACGCCTGGCCGGTGATCAGGGCCATTCGGGGCCTTCTTTTGTTCTGTGCCGCCCCCTGGTTGTCAGCGCACGTCATAGCCAGCGATCGAACTCCCAAGGAGACACTTTGCATATTAGCCTTTTATATATATAGACAGACATGTAGTGTATGTTGACCTGCATTTCAGCACACCCACCCTTATCCAGCAAGCTGTTGCGTAGGGTATGTGCAAGTCTCACCATTAAAAGCCCCTGCCTAAGTAAAGGAAAGAGCACTAATCACAGAAGTCTTAGATTGTAAGTTCCCCGAGAATGTAGCAGAGCAGGAGAACTTGGATATTTTCATGTACAATATAGTATTCTCTCTACTACCCCCATTAACATCCAGAGAGGTAGTATAATTTTCAGTTTTTTAAGTGTCATACTGTCTGGCTTTGCTGTTTTAACTGGATGACCTGGACCAAATATAAAATGTCTCTAGGCCTCAAGTTCCTCTTCTATAAAACGGAGATTGAAAATACTACCTGCCTCATATCCTGTTTCTTGATCTGGGTGATGTTTATTTGGGTATGTTAATGCATTCTTTTTGTGATAATTCACTGAGCTGTGGGGGTTTTTTATTTGGCCCTTTGACATATATGTGTAAAATTTTTAAAAAGTTCAAAAAATTTTTAAAGAAAGCCCTAAAAAATACCAAGGCTATAAAGTTGTTTTAAAAGATTGAGATTATGCGTGTAAAACATTCATCTGAATTCCAGCACTAAATAAAAATAAAAGAAATGTTGGCTAGTATTATTCTGGGAGTCTTGTATCTCTATACTGTCTCAAATGGTCCCTTTTAGAGTGTTAGGCACAGAATAGTCATTTAATGAATGCATTTTGGTTTGAAGGCTAAAACTGCTATCTTTAACAATTTAAAAACATTCACATTGATCATTGTCATAGCCAAAGGATTCCAATGTTAATAAAAGCATCCACAAGAAAAACCTAACACACTTTAGAACTATTGTTCCAAGGTAACTTTTATTTAAGACTTTCTCCTGATTGCTAAAAATTTTTCTAGGAAGAAAATTAATCCTTTGAGATGTGTAGTATCACTTATTCTTAATCATCCATGTTCCTTGTAGGTGTTTCCATTCCTGAAAGGCCCAAGCTTAGATTTGTTGAAAGGATGCCACTTGTGCCAAAAGTTCGAAGAGAACCTAAAAACTTGCGTGACATACGGGGACCTTCAACTGAAGATACTGAGTTCACAGAAGGCAATTTTGCAATCTTGGTGAGTTCAGCGGCAAGCAGCTCCAGGGTGGAAGCCAGGGATTAACATAATCTCATACTCTTTGAATCTCTTCCTTCACAGGTTTTATTAAAACTGCCACCACTTGTTCTTTAAACTGATGTGCAATACCCAGTAAATATTTGAATTATGTATGGTTGTTGTTTTTTTTGTTTGTTTTTTATGTAGAGTGAAAATAATGTAAAAGCAGGGGGGGAAGAGGCTACCTAATTTACCCCATAATCAGAGCATGAGATCTTTGCAGGCCTCGGGAAAAATAAAACTATCCACTATTTAGGATGTGAGACAGCTGTTTCCTTACTCACTCAGTAGCTTTCATAAAGACTTGATGTCAGAGCAGCAAAAATGGATGTGAACTAGGCTTTATTTCCCATCAGGCAGCCAAAGCGATGTTTTAACGTCCTCTTCCCATAACCCCAAGATCAGCCCGACTACCTCTCAGCCCATGTCCACTCTCACCTGCCCATTCCTCACTACTCCAGCCTCTCTGGCTTCTCAAACTCCAAGCCTTCACCTACACCATTCTCTGCCTGGAATACTTGTCTCTTTTCCTTTGGTTAGTTCTTACTGTTGTGGCCTCAGCTTTAAATGTCACCTCCTCAAAGAAGCCTTTCCTGGCTACCCATTTAAGTAAGTCCTTGTTCTTATTTCTTACTTGGTCCTAGGTTTCCGTGGTACTTATTAGAACTCTAATTTTCATTTGTATGTTGAAGCCACAGTTGCTATAAAAGAAGACATAAGAATAGAGTCCATCAAAGATATCTAAATCCCTATGTGCTTCTAATTTCTCCCATTCACTTTTAGGCACTGGGTGGTGGTTACCTCCACTGGGGCCATTTTGAAATGATGCGCCTGACGATCAACCGCTCTATGGACCCCAAGAACATGTTTGCCTTATGGCGAGTACCAGCCCCTTTCAAGCCCATCACCCGCAAGGGTATGGGACAGCGTATGGGGGGCGGCAAAGGCGCCATTGATCACTATGTGACTCCTGTGAAGACTGGCCGCCTCATAGTAGAGATGGGCGGACGCTGTGAATTCAAAGAGGTAGAAAGTTTCCTCAACCAGGTTGCCCACAAGTTGCCCTTCCCAGCAAAGGCTGTGAGCCGTGAAACCCTAGAGAAGATGCGGAAAGATCAAGAGGAACGAGAGCGTAACAACCAAAACCCCTGGACCTTTGAGCGCATAGCCACTGCCAACATGCTAGGGATACGGAAAGTACTGAGCCCATATGACCTGACCCAGAAGGGGAGATACTGGGGCAAATTCTACCTGCCTGAACGTGTGTAGTGAGAATATGAGAAATAAATGTACAGAGAGAAGGAATCTACATTTTTGTTCCCCTCAGTTACCTTGAAAGTCTGGGTAGCTCTGATGTCATAACTAAGGAGCCGCATATGAGTGCTATAGATGAAAGTGCATTATATTTATATTAAATAAAATTTCAGTATCACCTCTGGTTATAACTTCTCATTGGTCACTCTTAATCCCTTAAATGGTTAAGAAACAGGCCTGATGGACTTGGGAGCTCTGGTCCTCCCTGGCCATATGGTGAACATCTTCAGGACTAAAGCAGGTGTTTGCATCTCCCACCTCTGGTGCAAGTCAGACTTAGTATCTGTACCTCCTTTTATATGTACAAACTTCAGGAGCTAGTTTCTAAGACCTTTTACTAGTTACAAATACAAACTAACATTTTTAGAAAAGCAAAGAAATAAAATGACTGTGTATGGGTTAATTCAACTCCTGCCCAGCTACCCATCTTCTCTCAATCTTGGGAGTTGGGAGCAGTTATTGGGAACACACCCTTGCCTTTTAGCAAAAGGAACTGAAAAACAAAAGTTAGAATTGTGTGGCCTTTCCTAGGTCTGAAATTGTTTAAGGAGGAAGAGTATCTGGCTCTATCTTTGTATCCCTGCAGGTTCTAGTACAGTGCAGTGTGCCACACAGGACTTGAATAGTTATTGCTGGATAAATAAGGGCCCCGTGGTTCCAGCTCCCTATTTGCCTTTGCCAAGATTAATCTGTTTTTCAGGACTAGCCAGCAGTAGTTCTCTATCCATTGTTCATGCTAAAGGAAATACAAATTGATAGAAACATTAAGCCATTTGCTTTTGAAAGTGGGTAGAGAGCACACTGATTAAAATGTCAAATATTTTTATCCCGCTTACTTAAAAAGTTAAGATCTCCCACAAAGAAAATAATTTACTTTCAAAAGAACAAATTTACCTCAACAGTTGTATGGTCCTTAAAAGTTGTATGCTATTTTTAATGTATTTTTAGTTAATCACTTGAAATATAATCACTAAATTGCATAGAAATGTGAACCTTGAATTGGGGACAGTGTTTGGAACATTTTCTTGTACACACTTGCTGGCCAACAACAAAGTCAGTTTCAGTTAGCAATATGAATGAGGTAAGAAGGAAGTGAGTGATAGCCACACTTCACCTTTCTGACCTAACATCGTCATCTCCTTTTTTAGGATTCATAGAGCACACTATTAATAACTGTTAGGAGTTCAACCAAAGTATAAACCTGTTTTGTTTTGGATCCATGTTCAGTTATTAAACCACAATCCTGGGACCAACCATCTTAGCAGGGTGAGAGACTGTTGATGGCTCCACCATCCATAGGGAGAGGACTTTACAGTATAACTTGTAAGGGGGATCCTGTTTTGTTTTTACATAAGTAGATCAATCCATTCCAGGTATTTTATACAGCCTCTGATACTAACAAACCATTTTCCATTGATGCCTTAAAGAGTTTAAGAGTCAAATCCAAAGACATGAATAGAAACCAGAGCTTAAATGGCAGGCACTGTGCTAAACAATGAGGACAGCAGTGAACAAGACATGTCTGGTGCCTATCATTAGGCACTTCACTTGAAAGACTAGAGGGCCCTGAAGAAGGAAGCAGGTGTGGAGTTGGTCAAAGGTGAGACTTGGAAGAACCTGAAGAGCAGAAGTAAACAAGTGCCCAACCCTGATCAGTTGATCCTGATGAACTGGGTATGCTACAATATCTGCCTTTATTTCCTGAACAGGTGCCTGTTACCCTGCAGTCTGTTCCTTCAAACCAGCTACGTATTTCTGGACTCCTTGTTACTTCACCACTGCCCGCTGCCCAACTCTGTATTATCATAATGTCTCCCTTTGTATAACTTTCAGTAGGTATTTGACTGGTGCCCTGTGTCATAAGAGGTTTCATAATGGAAAGAGGAGTCACTGTTGAGGAATCCTTAGTGAGAAGTGATGGCACCACAGAGGTGGACGGAGGATTAAAAATGCCAGTTGAGAATCCATCTGTGAGGGCTGAAGGAGATAATAGAAAAGTGGAGGGGGGAAATCAAAGATTATACAGCAAGTTGTTCAAGGTCAGGATCACCAATCCCTTTTCTGCAGGGGGAATGGGCTACTCACAAGGCTATGTTAATATGTCCTAACCTAAGGGAGAAAATTTATTTACAACAGGTTTACTATGTGGCCCTTTTCCAAAGAGTTTAGGGTGCTTCTAATACAAGAACTGATTCTTTATCCTTTGGCCATTCCTAGATGGCAAAGCCCACATTTTGCTGCAGTAGACCAACACCCTTATAGAAAGCATTCTTCTACCAGACCCCATTGCCACCTTTGTCTCCCTATCTACCTACTACCAATGCATCCTCACTCACTTTTCTCACTATGAAGCATCTCTCATTAGCTTTCTCCAACCTTCATCTATTCTAACACCTAATCCCACCCAGACTTTGGTGACAAACAATGAATGCCCTCAGGACACACCCATTTCAAGTAAGTGAAAGCAGGCCTGACCCTCCCCACAGATGGCTCACCTTTTTCAGGCAAATATGCCCCCAATGGTAGAAGCTAAGATGATCGCAAGGATGATACAGCAGATCATGATCATGATCTTCTTCTGCTCATCCAGACGAAGAGAGAAAAAGCACATGAGAAACAACATCACTGTGCAGACAGAGTTCCCACAGAAGGGAGACAACATGGATCAGGACATGGAAGGGGATATGAAGGAAAGGGGAGATGGATCTGGCTTCCAGAACCCAGAGTGTAGGAATATTCCTTCTAAGTGAGAGATTCCAAATTCAGTCAACAGCTATCTTGGATGATAGCTGTTTACCAGTAGTATGTTCTGTCAGCTAAGTACCATCACACCAATTTACCCCATTTCCTCCTGGAGCCACTATGCTCAATGAGTGGGCCAAACTCTCTGGGGTGAACACCTCAACTCAGAAACTCAAATACAATTACACTGCACTCTTTGAGAGTTGAACCATTTTCAAAAATTAGAACTTCAGATCTATCTCACCCAGCACGTTTAAAAAATATACCCCATTCCTAAACTCACCACATGGTGGCGCCCAATCACTAAGTATTTTGCAGGAAAATTGAGACAACTGGTTTCACAATCAATATAAAGTCATTTATTTTTAAATAGCAATAAAATAATCAAGTGTACTTCTTAAAAAATACAAACAACAACAAAAACCTTCACTTATATTGTATTCCAAACTATAAGCCCCAGACCGCAATCTCAGGAGAGCAAAAGCCTGTGATTAGAGCTTGTCTGGCCTTGCTGCTAGAGCCAGTCCACTGTCAACTTCATAGCCACGGGCAAGAGGCATCCCCTTGGCTCTGTCTGAGTGCTGGACGACGACTGGAAGTAGCTTTTGCAAAGGAAACCAATGGGCAGTGCCTGGATGAGGGTGCTCGCCCTGCCCTAGAAAGCATTAAAATCAATGCTGAAGTATACATCAGACTGGCAGAGACCAGCAGGGAATCTAAGAGGCTCAAAACTGGGCCAGCACAGTCAAGACACTTGAAAATTTCCCAGCTATTGCTTCCTCACTGATGAGATTATGGGAGACAAAGCACCTGTCAAGCTTATTAACCTGATAGAAGGAAGAGCTACTCAGTACCTTCTGGTGTCCCCCAACAGACTCGGCCCTGAAGACAGGACATTCCAGAGGTCACACAAGTTATATCAAATTGCTCTGGGGTAAGCCTAGCTTAGGCAGCAGATAGTGAAAGATTTCAAAACTTCCCACATATCTGCTAAGCAGAAAAAATTTAATGGAGATCAACTCAGTCCTCACCCCAAAGACCTACGATTCTCCCAGTCATCATCCAGAGCCAGCAGGCTTCTCCATGACATGGGAAGATCCTACTTCTATGACTCATTTGCAGGTAAGCAATGTCTCTTACCTAATTTTTGGCCTAGCTCGAGGTTGTTGGGTTTTGTTTATTTATTTTTGGAGTGGTGTGTGTGTTGTTTGTTTTTTGAGGCTATATCCTCCACTTCTAGCTTCCTACTTCATGAGAGACACATGAAGAGCTATATACATTAGCCAATTATAAAAATTTACCTGGAACACATGAAATGAGTGACGGAATGCTGGCACCAGTCTGAAACATTTCCAGAGCCAAAGACTCAAGCACCTTGTCCCTGGCTCAATGTTAAGTGCCAAACATTTTTTTTAAGTAAAAAATATTTGACTTCAAGGCAGTGGCTTCACAAAGCATCACCCTTAACAGTGGGCAACAAGTTTCCAAGACTCAGCCATGAAAACAAATATCCCATATCCTCAGCCTACATAAATGGTAATCTCAGATGACTGCATCACGCTGGCGCCACCTACAGTAAACATGAGAGAATACAACACAGACAAATATCGAAGTTGGCCACTAACCTAAATATACTAAGAGCTTCATTTAAGGCTGAATTTCAAGCAAGTCAGCTCTCGGACCAAAATGACATCTGCCAATCCCTCATATTTTCAGGACACAGGGACAATAAACTGTGAGGACTGGGACCCTGCCAGGTAGAAGACTCAAGTCCAAACCTACTGTTGAAAGAATCCCTTTGCTTTGTTAAAGAAACCCTCCTAAGAAAGATACAATGCAATTTCTGGGAGAATAATAATAGTCCATGAGGTAGAAAATACAGCACCTTGGGAAGGTTTCGAATAATTGGCTTTCCAAGGTGCAAGGCAAAAATTTGACATGGTAGAGGGAAGAAAGAGAAGCCAGGCTGGTTCAGACACTGCAGGTTTTGAGGAAAACTTGGGTTGCATCAGGTAGATTAGACTCCTCCAGGGCTAGATGGTTTGCTGGGTCAGGTCCAAGGACGGTAACAGGAAACAAAGAAATGGGTCCCATCCTCTTTCAGGAAGGCCAAACTCCATTCCCATCTGAAGACAAGGTGGCCACACCAGGCTGGAGTAGAATCGGGCTCTAAGGGAGGCAGGGGAAGGAGGATCAGTGCACAGGATGATGTTGAAGGGCAACATTAAGAATCAGCCACAAACCTAGAAGGTGGAGAGGAAAGATCAGAAATACCTGAAAAAGGGAGAATAATGGGAAAGTCAATGCTAAACCTGAGAAATCCAATAGACACACCAAGACAGGACCTGAAATGAAAAATCCCACTGTATAAGAAACAAAGCCCCCTATGATGAGAGGGAAAGTTTTTTAAATCTCTGGTCCTTTTTCTAATGCTTCACACAGGCTGTCACATACCCATGGAAGGACTTGTCAGTGGGGAGGCACAATCACATGTTGGAAACACTTATTCTACTGTAGGGCCAACATCAGTGCCTTTCAAACACATGCTTCAGAAACTTTCTGGGACTCCAGTCTTCTCTATGACTCCCCTTACACTCCACTTCTCTTAGAGGGCAGAAAGACACAGTAAAAAGAATATGGAAAAGCTCAGGGCTTATACTATGGCTACTCTGCCTCATGAGCTGTGTGGACCTGGGCAAATTTCTTAACTTATTGAGCTTCAAAGAACTTTCCTGTCTGAAAATTGGGTAACGTTCTTCTCCTAGACAGAATAGCTGCCACACAACTAGGAAAGAGAAATGTAAGTTGTCTTCCTTCTCTCCTGTTCAGAGAACTCTCTCCCTCAGATCACATGGGAGGCAAAGGGGAGGCCTAGTAACGATCAGTCCTGATTTTATTAGGGAATATGGATGGAATACCCTGCAGTAAGCAACTCAGCATATCAACTGAAAACAATATATCTATTAGTCTTGTTTAAAAATGATTCATTTACATTCTGAATTCCTGGAATTAGGAATGGTAAGAGGCATTATGAATTTGCAAGACATCTTTCATCCAAGGATATGGAAAGATATGCCTTTGCTTAGTTTTAACATCCTTTCCAATGATATAGTTAAGAGTCAGAGCAAAGCTTGAACTTTAAAAGCTAACAGAAACAATGGCTAGACTTCAAATTTCGGGGTGGGGGAGAATCAATTAATTACTTAAAAGATGTTGATCACCTCACTGCTGCTTCTCTCTCCAGAGGAAGGCGAATGTTTAGATCTATAACAATCTGACTTTCAGACCCTCTAGTTACATGGAAGGAGGAGGCAAGAAATATAAAGTGAAGGATTGCCTCTGGATATCAAAATGGTAGTATGTATCAAGTCTTAAAAAATACTTCTATTATCTCAGGAACCCAACTTCTATGACCTTATAATAAAGGGGAAATAGAAATGAGAAAACTATTACATAAGTTAGTCATAATGTTAGTAATAGCAAAACAATAACAAACCTCCAACATTGGAGAAATGTAACATAATTGAGAGTCTAGTCACAATCTTGTATTGAAAATCAGATTTACAAAGAGATATTAGTGGAATGATGCATAACATTTTGTAACTGGGTACAAAATGATAGGTAATATAGTCAGAACCATGTAAAACTACATCTGAATGTGTAAACATGCCACAAGGCTTTCAACAACATTAAATGTTAATTCTGTTCACCTTTTCTGCATATTATAGTTATTAAACAAAAATACTATATTTTATTCAGGAAAGTAATATTCAAGAAGTCACTGACTTAACAGTCTTAAGTTTTAACAGTCCTACTAACTAGATCATTCCTATCATGCTACCACTATTTACATGAAACTTTGATTCAGGGATCAGCCTTATTCTTTTTGCCAGATTTTAAAGAAATTAATAGGCTAAATGTTAAAGTCACTATCAAGTAGGGTTCTCTAGACTTTGTAGACAATGATAAATAGCTACCTTGTTGTACAAAGAGAAACTAAGATGTCAACAAGGACTATCCTAGGTCTACTATTAGCTGTATGTTCAAACTTGGTTGTGTTACTTTTCTCTTTAAGCCAAAGTGTCTTCGTCTGTAAAATATGGATAATAATAGCACCTATCTCATAGGGTGTTGTGAGGAGTCAATGTTTTGTGTATATGGTGTTCGGTACATTGTCTGGCACAATTCAAAATTCAAAAGTGTTAACTACTAAATCATTCACGATCCAACCAGTCAGCCACAAACAAACCCCTACAGACCCCATTCCCAATTCAAAACTTCATTTACACTAAGAAGATGAAAAAGCAAAGCCCAACATCCATGAAATCCAGTAAGAATTCAGAAGACAAAGCCCAGATCCAAAACACAGATTGTACCCAGCATAGGAGCATGCTTGCTGGGTAAGGGGAGTGGGAAAGAAGTGCTTGGAGCGGCCAGGAATGGCAGTGAAACATTAACAAGCGAAGAGTAGGGACAACCAGGAGACCCAACCCACCGACTGCAGCCAGAACCCAAGAACAGAATTTTAAAGAGATGATAGAATGTACAGACAACTGAAAGTTTTAGTGAGTCCAAGGACAATCACAAGGCGGAAGAAGTGGAATTTAAAATCCCAGGCTAATTTGTCAAGAGGAAGCCAAAAAAGAGTCCCGAGAACCTTCCATTTACTTACATTTCAGTGCAGCAGCCTCTTGGGCCGCCCTTATTTCAGCCCAACGGAAAGTCCAATAACCAACGCTAAAATGCCCAGCAACACAACTACTACCACAATGATAATTATCAACTTCTGGAGAGGGATAAGAGAAACAAAAACAAGGCATTATTACACACAGCCAAAAGCAATAATAATTCATCTAAAACCCAACCCCTCTCACCTCAACATCGAAAACATCTTAGCAATTCAAATAAAAAAGCCTACACCCTATATGAAGACATTCCATTAGGATATTTTATACTTATCATATTACTTCTTGGCTAGCCATATACTCCAGATGGAAACACAGAGTTTCTATCAGCTCTCAGCTCACACTGCTGTCCTGCCCATGTGGACAGACATAAGAGCAACTATCATGGAGTTGCCATGCAGCAATAGGCCAAGATATAAAGTGATTCATCTTTCCTTTTCAACAAGGGGTGCAACGATATTTTTGACACAGTCCTAATGTCAAACTCTGTCCATCTCCTCCCTAAAGCACATGCCCACCTGACAGCTCCAGTGACTGGACATCCAAAAGCAAGAGTATGGTCCTGTTGTGAACCATCCTGGATTCATCATGTAAAATAACTCCCCAGCTTCCCAAATCCCTGTGCAAGCAACAGGTGAAGTGAGAAAACAAGGAACTGAAGAACAAAAATATCAGAGCCCAGGAGGAACAGGAAAGAAACGTCTAAAGAGCAAGCAAAAGCCACAGAGCTGGCTACCAGTCAATGGGCAGAGAAGCATAAGGCCTCCAGCATCGGGGCACCAGAAGGAAGGGGGTGGAGAGATAGGATGGTGTGGTGGGAAGAGCATGATTAGGATCTGAATCTGAATCCCAGCTCCATGCTGACTAGTTGGCCTGAAGCCAATTCGCCTCTGACCCTCCTGTCATCTATGAAGTAGAACTAATAGGTGCTCTGTAAGATACGCCATGTTCACAACAATCAGCACAGAACTGATTTCCGGGTAGAGAAAGGGCTGGGGATAGGGGGGATCTTGGGCTGCTTGAGTGGAAGAGAAGGTTTCAGAGGAGTCAAGTGTAACATCGTTCAGGAGCAACACCCGGGCAATCGCTCCATCCTACAGAACTGCCTTCAGTGTGCGTTCTTGGGTGCGAGCCTGTGAGCCAGATCCATGAGAGGCACAGCACAGGAAGAAAGGACAGCTAGTCTCTAGGAGAGGCTGACACAGGTGTTTGGATGAGGCCAGGACAGAGAGAGAAGGCACAGGCTCAAGGACACAGGTGGGGATAACTGGAGAGAGGAGAGGCAAGTAGGACCAGCTGGGACTAAGGTGCTCACCCTCCGAGCTTCACTCTGATACTTGACAGCTTTTTTGGTATCGGTAACGGCTCGCTCCACGAAACCCACTGACTGGTCCATGTTGTTCTCGATACGGTCAATCATGGCTCCCTTTCCCCGGATGCAAGAGGCGGTGGCAGCAGGAGAAGAGACAGAGAGAGGGAAGAAAGAGCGAGAGACAGCGCACAACATGGACTCTTCCCTGAAGGCGGCGGGAGTCTCACCTTCCGGGCCTGCCCCTGGTATTTCACGGCTTTTTTAGTTTCATCCCGTGCCTTCTCCACGTGGTCCACTGTGTGCATGACATTCAGCTCTATGTTATCTAACATCTCGCCCTGCAAAGAACAGACACTAGTCACACTCAATAACAGTCCCTCCTCCCCTAGACAGTCCTAACGATCCCCACATCATCTTCAATGCTAAGGGGAGCATCCAGAAAACCTGATGCGTGACCCTCAGAGGGCACATGCCCACCTTTCCCCCTGATGTACCCATGGGCCTCCAGTCCTTGGTGGTCACTCACTGAGTTACTTCTCTGTGACAGGCCCTAGGCTGGTCACCTGCCTACATGCCTGGTATCTACATATTCTAACAGATCCCACCACCATTTTCTTTAATTAAACATGTGAGACAAGAAAGCAAAGTAAAGATGTCTCATGTTCTTGGAGCATTACCAGGGTCCTGGCCTCTTCCTGGTCATTCAGACCTGAACCAAGTTCATTTGGCTTGAACCGAGTTTGTTCAATACCACTGAATGGTGCCTGGCACACAGTAGGTACTCCATAAATATCTGAAGGTGGGAATATGTGCTTTCTCGAAGAGATATTCCCAGGCCCCTTAAGTGACACAGTGGGTTCAGCCAAGCTATTTGGCTAAGAGACAGTGATCTCTTAAGAAGATTCCCAACCTCAGATATCATAGCTGAGCCAATCATATCAACAGCTATTACTTCCTGAAAAGAAGTGCTTTCATTCCAATTAATTTCTGGGCACCTTAGGATGGGAATTCCCCTCACCTACCTACACCTTCCCTTAACTCGACCCATCGTTTTATGGCAGTCTGTCAACAGGGAAAGGCACTTACCACCACTTGGATCTCAAACCAGCTCCTCGGCAAGGCAGTGTGGGGAGAAAAAGGAAAAGTGGGGATGGAAGGACTAGCAACATGGTCTCAAAGGCCAGACTTGGAGGAGGAATGGCACTGAGCCCTGAGCAGGGAACTGATGTCAACTGCCAGCCAGGCAGTGCTGCCAGGCAATGCTCGGGCTGTGATTCGGTTCTGCAGTCCTTCTCCAAAGGAAGCAGTTCTCAGTCCTGTCCAGCTGGCCGAGCAGCTGCAGGTTCAGTGACGATGGCACGACACCACAACACGGGGCCGTGTCTGACTATGTGAAACTAACACTGCACGCAGGTGACAGAGACTCACATCCCCGAGAAGTGTGCCCAGGAACAGAACAAGTGTCCGGCTAAGCACCATTTGTGTTTCAAGTTTTTATGTAAATACTGTGCTATTCCTTCATTCACTTTGTTATCTACTCTTGTTCCTGAGCCAAAAGTGGCAACATTTTTGGAAGAACAAATGTAGAATAAAAAACAAAAATGGAAAATAATAAAAACTTCTATTAAACCTAACTTTTCACCAGTGAAACAGTTCATATCAGGAGACTGTTTTAAGGTATCATCATTAAGAACCCATATATCTAACTTTAAAAAGCAAATAAAAATAGAACCTGAGTCCAGAGGAAACTGGGCATTTGAAAGATGCTTGTAAGCCCATATTAACTAGAAATGACTATGAGGCCAAAGCACTAGAAAGAACGAGAAGGCAGAGACTGCCCCATGTATCAGGGTCCAAGTGTGCATTCCTTTCCCTGGAATACTGGAATTCTGTTTCTCCTTCAAGCAAATTCTGATGATGCTCCCTCACCTGGCTCATCATATTCCCTTCCTCACCATCTTCAGAAGTATCTGAGCTTCCCTCTTCTCCCTCCCCACACTGGTATCCGCGGCCAGTTACCTGATTCTCCACCAGCATGGCAATGTCCATAAACATGTCATGGAGCTCCTTGATGCTGCTCTCCAGCCTCACGATGTCTTTGTGCCGCCCCTCGATCTCACTGAGGGCTTGCTTGGAAATCTGAGAGTCAATGATCTACAAGAGGCCACACAATGACAGGCCATCAGCCACCATCCCCTGCTGCAGCCCTCACACCCCCTCCTGCCCAGCTCCTCACGTCCCCTGCCTCCCTGCACCTGCAGCCCACCCTTCCCTGGCTACCCAAATGGAGCTCCCCAGCGCCCTCTTCTGTGGAGGGGCATACATCCCAGCTCCCGAGTCACTCACCCCAGAAGTGAAGATAGCAGGGTTTCCACTCTCCAACATCTCCTCCAGCTCCTCATCTGTGGTCTTTTTGCCGGCTTTATAACAGAAGCAGAGCATCGAATATAAGGTCAAAAGACGCCATTTCAAAAGTTTCCTGAAGATTAGGAATATGGTAACTCCACTATAAAGACCATGGCCTTTACAACACTCTCCCAACAGTCTCCTGACTCATCTGTCCTCTGATTTCTCCCCTAATCTGATTCGTTGTTAATATGATCAGCAATTACCTTCCTGAAGCATATACCTGATCACATTCTTCCCAGCTCAGAACGTTGCCTGGTCCCATCACTACGCCTCAGAGACCAAGGCCCTCAGGACAAGGAGCCAGTTCCTGGGTGGACCCTTCCTGCATCCCCGTTAACTTCTCACTGTTGTTCCCAAATGCACACTTTCCCTAGGCCCTGGACAACCTGCCATTCCTAAATACACTTGTGTTTTTTTCACGATGTCCTTGTTCCTACAGTTCTTCCACTTATAGGGCGTTCCCAGCCCCTCCACGGGGCCCTGAGTTCCACGTTACCAAATTCCTAAAGAGCACAGCTTCATTAATATCCTCATTCCTCACAGCAACTAGAATCACATCTTTCATTTCATAAATGGTCTTTGCTATCAAAAAGACAACAAAAAACATCTTGAGTCCCCAGGAGAGCCATTATTTAGCAAGTATCTCCTCTTCATGTATAGGAAACGCTGGCCTCCATAAAAATAAAATCGCTTGGACCTGATAAACACTGAGCCACCTTTCAGCCCAGGCTTGGGTATAGAATATGAGACGGAAGCCATAAGCACAGTTGCGGCTCCTTTTCCCCAGATCTCACAACTGGGACAGACAACCATGTGGCAGGGAGACGTGAAGCAGCAGCATCACCAAATTTCAGACACGTACTGATTTCGAGCTGCCGCTGGATTCGCCCTTTGCTGCGTTCACGAAAGTCCACTTGAGCCTCATTGTATTTGGTCATCACCTCCACAAACTTCCGGGAGAGGACAGAGTGCTGTGGGAATAACGTCAAATGCAGTAAGCCCCCAGGGAGGTGAGGGATGGGGAGGTCCCTAACTATCCCCACCCCCATCACCACCCCACATAGCTTCATCTCCAGCAGCACTGGATTTGGAACCAAAGGACTAATATATCAGACTCAACTTTTTGGTGTTCTAACTTTACACCAATGGAAGATCCACTGATCTTTCCAAAGCCTGTCTTCAGCATGTTTACCTGCCCTGCTGACCTCATGTGGTAATTGTGAGGCCAGACGAGATACTCTGTGAATCTCAGAGCCCTGCACCCACATGGACGAGGAGCATTTTTCTGGCACAACCCTTGGCCTGCTTTCTAAAGCTGTCAGATTCCCTTCCTACATCCCATACCTGCCAAAGTCCTGAATTCTTACTCAAACTCTTCTTCCCAACTCTTCTTGCTTCTAATTAGAAAAGTGAATGCATTCACTCAATAGACATTAAGCACCACTGGTTTGAAAAATCACCAATATTTATACTTTTTTCAAACCGACTACCACTGTGAAAATTCAGAAACAAAATCATTGCAAAAACCCACCTAGCCAACTTTCCTCTTTCCTCTTCCCCACTCTGAGCCAACTTTCAAACAGACTTCAACCTGAAGCAAATGCATACAGGTGACTCAATCATAATCAGATTCCCTAGAACAGTGGTTGGCAAACTCATTAGTCAACAGAGCCAAATATCAACAGTACAATGATTGAAATTTCTTTTGAGAGCCAAATTTTTTAAACTTAAACTTCTTCTAACGCCACTTCTTCAAAATAGACTTGCCCAGGCTGTGGTATTTTGTGGAAGAGCCTTACTCAAGGGGCCAAAGAGCCGCATGTGGCTCGCGAGCCACAGTTTGCCAACCACTGCCCTAGAAAGCAAATGGGCTGCCTCTCTTCATGTTTGTCCTTCATCCCTACCTCACCCCCATCACCACCACTGCTGCCACCGACACACACATCCACAACCCCCCCACACACACACACACCACATACACCAATAGACTCAGATTCACATACCCACACACACCACAGACACACAGACACACAGAGACACACACACCCTGAACCTCTACCCGAGCCTGTCTGTCCATGTGGGCACTCTTACCCATCCAAGGCCCAGCCTCCTCTGGCTACCCCCAATTCTTCCCGAGGTCTTTCAATGCTAAGAACACATGCAATAGATTATGTATTCTTACACTGCCCTCCATAACAGGTTCCTTATGCCACCTGAACATCATGCTAGTTCTTGAAGGGCAACCCTTGATGTCCACCAAAGAGCCTAACTCCAAACTGGACAACTAATGACAATCTTTAGAGAGAATACTTCAATTTCCTCCCCTGTAAAACAAAGAGGCACACGAAATCCTAAGCTATGTTTTGGGAGCCCTAGGAAGTTCTTCAGGGACCTCCTTAGAGAAGGAGAGCGTGAAAGTGGCCAGGAGGGCTGGACTTCAGCCCTGTTCTCTGCTTTAACCTGGACAGCTCCTCCTTTCCAGTTCCCAATTGAGTTCCAAGTAAGAATTGTACTTAAAAAACAAACAAACAAAACCCTGAGCTAAGAAAAAAGTAAATTAAGAGATTGAACTAGATGATTGTTAAATCAGAGAAAGTCCTACCTGGGATTTTCGAATCCGAAGGTCTGCAGACGAGCGGACCTCGTCTTCTTCAATGTGCCTCTCCATGCCTGGAGCAAAGAGATAGATTATTCCAGCAACACACCTGCTGCTCTCTCTCCTCTGAGAAACACACTGGTCAATACAAATCTCCTTGCTCATTCTCACACACCCAGCCCGTGGAGATGGAGCAACAGGCAGGTGCAATCTCTGAAAGTCAGCTCAAGTGTGAGCCACAGGAGTCACAGGACTTGCATTCCACACCCTTTGCTATTACCAGGTTTTCTTTGGCTATATCTTAGCACAGCATGAGTCTTAGTCACCAAGAAACTCAGCCTCAAACCCTTGTCCTGCCACTTACTAGCTGTGTGACTTTGGGAAAGCCATTTCACCTTTCTCAGTATTCCCTCGCCTATAAAATGGAATACATATAGCACCTCCTTCACAATCCTGATGTGAAGATTAAATGGGTCTGCGCACAGAGTGCTTGGCTCAGTGGCAAACACACCATCATTGCTACTATTGGAAGCTGCTACTATGACCTCCACCTCTACTCCCATGAAAACAAATACGGTGATTTGTTTTGAAGGGAAAAAGTAGTAACTTGGGCTGAACAATGCTGATTTCACTCTCTGACCAATAACATACATTCACCAAAAACACTGGACAGGAATGCAGACCACAGCCATTGAACTGAGAGACCTTCTGGGCCCCCAGAGGAATTAAATCTATGACATTGGTTTCACTGAACAATGCTCTAAACTGAGGGGTGGGGCTAAGGTAATGGCCGGTGATATATACCCCCAAGAAATGTCAATCGACTAAATAATATATTGTGCATCTATATATCTCTACCATTACTATTCAAATGTACATCGGTGCTGGGGAAACAGAGAAAGGCAGAGCTCCCTAGTGAAAGCTGCCAAGTCACACAACTACTCAGTAGCTGAGAGCACACGTCAATGCCCATCTCCTAACTTCATTCTGCACTCTTTCAACCACAGTCATGATCAAAAACAGGTAAATTTCTGGGGAGAGTGCCCAAACCACAGGCAAAGATAGAACAAGTGGCTTTGCTCCCACCAGGATGAGTTTTGGTCCAGGAGATTTGGACGCTGTGGATGTGACACAGATAGTGGTGGGGGCTGCTTTGTTCCCTTTACTCCCTTCTTACTCTTCAGTTTGTTCCGGACGTTGTTGGCCCTTTTCTTGATTTCAGTCGTGAGCTGCTCTAGGTCATCCTTGGTTTCTGGGTAAACACAGGCAGGTAGGATCAGTTAGAAAAGACTAATTATTAATACCCAGAGCAATGTTTATTCTAGTGTGCTCTCCATCATTAGAATCATAGAGAGCTTACTTTAAAAAGGCATTTTCCAGGCATTCCATCCCAGACCTACAGAATAAAAACCCCCAGGGTTGAATCTCCACCATCTGTCTTTTTAACAAGCCTTCCCAAGTAATTCTCCAGCACACAAATTTTGAGAACCTTGTTTTTAGAGGAAATAATCTGGTTTACCATGAAGGCTTCCATTCAGAAGGGAGGATAGGGTTTTTATGGGACTTCTGAGGAGAAAAGAATTCCATGTTCATCAACTTAGAATCGAGCAACTATTTATGACACACCTATTGTGTGCACAATGCTGTCCTAGGAGGTCTGGAGCAAAATGAGTATTAGCTATGACCACCCTACAGCACCTACTACAAGCATGGAACTGAGCTAGAAACTGTTTTCAGAGAGAAGATATAGAGCCTGCCTTCAAGCTGTTCAGGGCCTAGTGGGGAACAGGAACAAAAGGGACACCATTGATTACAGTTCTAATATGCAGGGAGTAAGGTGTGAGTTCTGGTCAAGGTGTGCATGGGATGGGATGGTTATGAAGAGCCCACTAGCACAGCTGGAGGGACCTGGAAAGGCTTTTAAAGACAGATGATAATAGGACTGAGTCTCGAAGAAGGACTAAGAGTTAACCAGGTTGGAAAAGAGACTAAGACTGAAGTCTCAGGGAGAAAAACAGTATGTGAAAGACCTTTGGGGACAAGAAGCATTTGGGGAACAAAGTTTGGTCTGGCTACAGTGTGGGTAGCATGGGGAAGGATGTCAAGAATGTGGCCAAGACCATGCCATAGGCTCTACTAACATGTTTCAACTTTAATCTTTAGGTAATAGAGAGTCACTGAAAAAGTTGAACAATATCAAACTTGTTCCTTGTTCTTATGGAATCTAAAATATAACCCTAAACTTTACTCTAAAAATTTGAAATATTGAGGGGGAAAATTTTGCCTCCAGGCTGGTAATGAACAGATTAGTGATGGGAGGGACTGATGTGGACTTGAACCATTTTGTAAAGCCTCATGAAAAAATAATGGACTTGATCTGGTAAGACTTAGGAGATAGCACAAGCAAAGGGGCAGAGGTGGGGCTGAGATGAGGTTCATTAGAAGCAGTAAGAGTCACTGTCAGTCATGAGCAACCAGGTGGGAAGTAGAGGAGTTTCACTGCATGGATTACATGGGACCATGAAGAGAAGAGCTGACTGTGGCTGGGCAGGGTGAGCCCAGATAGGGTAAAGGAGGATGGGAGATGCTATGATATATACACTGGTGGAATATAATGCATATGTACGCTGCCCTGCTATTCACAGAGGGAAGGAAAAACAAGATTGGCTCAGCCCCTATGCCAAGGGTCATCGCTGGGTGATTCATCTCTGGGTAAACACTCACTTGGTTCTGGAATTGGTGCAGACAGAATGATACTGTAGAGTTTCTTAGCCCCCTCCACATGCTCAGAGATCTTGTCAATGTTGAGCCGAGTTTCCTCGATCTATAATCAGAAAGACAACAGACTTGGTCATCAAAGAGGAAGAATATATCCATGACTGAGATGAAAGCTGAGCAGAGCTCCCGAGTGAAAGATGCCCACCTTCTGGGTTTGTGGAAGAAGATATGACTGAAATGTCTTCTGCTACCCAGTGAGTAAATTAATCTCAGCAGAGGAGTCATTAGAAATTCACACTCATCTGTACACCTTGGAGGGGAGGATTCAGGCCAAAGTGCAGAAGAGCCAGGAAACCCATGAAGAGGAATCAGAGGGAAGGGCCAACACACCTGATCAGGCAGATCCTTTCGCCCCTGCACCCCCCTCCCCAAAGGTGAGAAAAGAGAGAATAGGAGAGGGAAAAAGAAAAAAAAGGAAAGAAAAAAAAGTGAAAGAGAGAGAACCAACCTAGAGAGTATAAAGAGAGAAGAATGACAGGAATAGTGAGACAGAAACAGAGAAAGAAAGAGACTAAGTGTGACCACCTCAAGAGGCAGCTCAAGCTTTTCTCTAACATATTATGTTATATTGTACTAGAGGCCCGGTGCATAAATTCGTGCAGTGGGGGGGGGGTGTCCCTCAGCCTAGCTGGCGATCGAGGCCTATCAGGGGGGCTGGCCAGCCAGGGGGGAGGGACTGCAGGAGGTTGGCCGGCCAGACAGCCCCCCCCTAATCAGGGCCAATGGGGAGGCTGGGGGGAGGGCCCACGGGAGGTTGGCCGGCCAGGGGGAGGGGGAAGGTCCGGCCAGGGGGGAGGTAAGAGGGGGGAAGTTGGCTGTGGGAGCACATTGACCACCAGGGGGGCAGCTCCTGTGTTGAGCATCTGCCCCCTGTTGGTCAGTGTGTGTCATACCAATTGGTCAGCCAGTCATTCCAGTGGTTCCAGTCATTAGGTCATAACAGTTGCTTAGGCTTTTATATATATAGATAGCTGATTCCCTCATATGATCACGACCCTGAAGCTCCAGCCATGACTGCTTCTGCACATTCCTAAGGTTCCTGATTATACAGGTATGTGTCATGAAGTATTTCCAGCAGCACTTTGTTCCCAGAGAGAACCCCAACACAGGACACTGCCTAAGAGCGTCAGACCCTCTTCAAAGGCACAAGCCACCCCTGCCCCCTGGCCCCCTGGCCCCCTGGCCCCCTAGCCCCAGCTATGGTGGAAGCCGCTGAGCAGGGAGCAGCCCATGCTGAAGAGACCCGAAAACCCAACTCATCTACCTGCCTCACTTCCAAAATGAGGGGCATATCAACGAGGCAACAATTAACAAACATAAATTATGTAAAATGCCACACAGGAGGATCTGAATATCTGAGATGCAACAGAAGTACATCTCACCCAGTGGGGTAGCTCAGTGGTAGGGCATCGCCAGGTTGCGGGCTTGATCCCCAGTAGGGAGTGAGCAGGAGGCAACAAATCAATGATTCTCTCTCGCCATTGATGTTTCTCTCTCTCTCCCCGCCCCCCTTCCTCCCTGAAATCAATAAAAATATTTTTTAAAGAAATACATCTCAATTTGCTGTTTTCAGAACTCCTTTCTTCCATAAATAATTATACCTAATGATACCTCTCCAAATTGCATAGAACATGGGAGAAATAAAACTTGAGTTCTTAAACCCTCAAATTAGTATTTTTGCTACTGGATCAGGGGTCTTCCCCTCTATAAATATTGGCCTTGATGGACCATAGTTGGAGAGTTGAAAGACGTAAAATAAAATTTCAATGTAATATCATCAGAGTATATATACAAATGTAAGTAGCCACCCAAACATTTGTCAGTTTAACGGTTGGCAAAACAATCCACAGTACTGCATTAGTATCTTTATTCAAATGAGGAACCTAAATGTTGGTGCTCTCCAGATTCCAGCTAGGATGCTTTTTCCATTAGATCTAACATTTGATGGTTGGCTTTTCCAAACTGTTTCATGTTTAGCAGATTCCCAAGTCTCTGTGACTATAAAAATGGCCTATGTCATCACCTGTGAAATCCAGCAGCCTCAGAGGTGTAACCAACTTCAGAATCAGGCCCTTGGGTGACCCAGAAATTGCCACCTTTTCCTTCCCTTCCCCTTTATCTCTCACATCGGACACTGGCTCCTCTTAACAACTCATAAAATGTCACTGCATCACACCAGATTCCCATTTCCATCACATGACTGTCTTGCCAAAGCAATTGCATTACATAAACAGGACTGAGAAATAAAGGCTTTCTAGAATAAAATGCACTAACCATTGATAAATGAGCTTGACATATTTTCACTAGTCAGAGGCCTTAGATTTTTGCATGTTCCATGGATTGGATGTTTTAGAAAATACATTCTGGAATTTTATTTCACAAACTGAAGAGCATTGTGACCCAAAGTTCAGTCAATGGTATAAAAAACGTGACAGGGAGCTGCTAGGATGAGACGGCTGGGCCTCAAGCTCAGAGTCGCTCCATACATTTGGAGACTGGATAGGAAATGGCTTGCTCAGCCCTGTGGATGGGAGAATAGGGCCGTGTTCTCCATCCTCAACCTGCCTGCAGGACTTCCTGGGCCTGAGGAGCATGTGCCTCCTCTCCTTTCCTCTGTCCTCACCAACCTCACCTTTTGGAGGCATTTCAGAAACTGACAGTAATTTAGTCCATGCACCAAATAATCACCCTTCAGAACTTCAGGATGGGCAAATGGCCAGCCACAAAAGCCATTTCTTGTTATCCACAGTTTGTATTCAATGCAAATCAATTCCATAACATGAGAAGTTACTACAAATCAAAGCATAAATACACAAACGCATTATATATTCCAAAACAGATGTACAGCATTCAGGGAGGAAACAAAAGGGAATGTTTGTTCACATATACAGTAGCTGGAAATCTGCTGGGTATAGTGTTCCTGGGTACGTTTCTAAAGATGGGACAAATGACTTTGGGTATCAAGACTACCATGGCCATATTAAATAGTGGAACACCTAAGCATCAGTGTGTGACTGTGAGAACAAGACTTTAGGAAGTGTCTGTTTTCAAAAAGGTTCTTGCATCAAGGCAGTTGTGAAAAGATTCACTTTCCAGAATCAAGCCCACATCAGGCTCTGGCTCAGGTTCTAAATATCTACAAATATGGAAAGCTTTCTTTTTTTGAACTTTATTGTCTTTATTTTTTCTTGGAAATGTTGGTTTTCCTCCGAGGTGACTTTCCGGGTATTCCACAGTGGCAGCTACATGCAATTGATTTCCTTTTCCTATCTGTGCATCTGCCAGATAACCAACAAAGCATGGGGTTGGGGGAAGGAGCCCAGGAATCAGGAAATCTACAAGTGCGGAACCTAATGCTCAAAGCTATTTGTGTGTTTGTTTGGGGTTGACATTACCCAGCACAAGAATATGTTTAAGGACTAAAACTGCTTTAACATGTACCTGTATCCGAAATAAGGGCCTTCACAGGATGTCTGTGAAGTCACCGTCACTTTCTTCCTTTTATGCATGAGAACACTGTGGCTCAAAGAGGTAGAGAAACTCACTCAAGGCCATAGTGCAGAAATGTGAAACCAAGGTTTGAATGTTGGCATCTGTTAAACTCTGTCTCCTGAACCAGGTAAAGGTGCAAGAACCACCTATGGGAGGCTCCTCTGCCTCCTCTGCCAGGTCCATGCTATCATCCAGTGAGTGCATGTTCGACGAACTGTTGTGTGAGAGGGGCTTAGTGGCCTCTCACTGAGATCATCTGCCACATTTCTTCGTTCTCTAACCAATGCTCCCCTATGGAGAGCTTTTTACACAAGGTGTGCTCATGAAACACTGCTGATCTAGGGAACCAATCAGGTTTTTCTCATCACCATGCTAAATTTCTAGCTAATATATCCTCAATGCCTGCTTATTGTGTGTTACTTTTTTAAATGTATTTTTCAGCAACGTGGAAAACAAGTTAGAATCAAATTCAACAAGTTCAAGGTTTGCCTCTATCAGCAGTTTTGTGACTTTGGGAACAAGCCACTTACCACCACCCCCTGCCCCAGTTCTCTCACCAGTGAAATGAGGATTATCATAGTTTCCACTTCCTAGAGGTTTTGTGGGGTTTAAATGAGATAATATAAGTCAAACACTTCACACAAAGTATATGCTCAATAAGCATAAATGATGGTGATGATAATCTATAGTAATAAAAGCATAATATACTAATTAGACCGGACGTCCTTCCAGACGAAGCCAGGGCTGGCCGGGTCCCAGGTGCCTGCCAGTGGCCGGAGGGAAGCCTAGGTCCTGGGTGCTAGAGGGAAGCCGGTGCCAGCAGCCAGGGGAAGGAAGGCCTACGCTTGCACAAATTTCGTGCATCGGGCCTCTAATACAATCATAACCAACAATTACTGCACATTTAATATATGCCCGGTCCCATGCTGTGCCTACACAAGGACACCTCATTTAATCCTCATGGCAATCCTAATAGTAACAAAATGCTGGGTGATGTTGTCAGGAGCCATCCAAGGAAATCAAGTAAGGACAGCGAGTCGACCAATCCTCAAGTTAGGTGTCTACCTCATGGAACAAATTATAATTAGCACAGTATACTAATCACCATCATCTAACTAAAAGGAGGGGGTAATCTTCAAGGCATGGATGGCCTCTTCCCTCTGGAGTTAATAAGCCAGTGGAATTTAATTAGACAATGGAAAGCAGAGAAAATACCACTTTGGAGAGCCAGCAGGTGTTGTGGCCTAGGGGAGAAGGCTTTGTCCATTCTACCTACAATGTCTCTGCCTCCCCTAAATTCCCATTACCTGTACCTGAAGTTAGGCATTAATTCCTGCATATTTATTTATTTAAAATGTATTATGTGCCACCCCTCTAATGTGACAAAAGTAATGGAGTTGAAGGGTCACATAATAACTCTTCCTTTTCACAATTCATTAATTTCCCCAAAAATGGTATAATCCAAAACAGTTCTCATATAAGGAGTTCTCAGTCAAATCCTCTTTGATTTCTTTCTTTTTTCTTTTTTTTTTTTTACAGAAACAAAGGTGATTTTTTTTATTAGAAAGAAAAAAAGCCTTATTTTAATACAACACCACTGTGAGAATGTACATCAAACTGGTCTTAAAAAAACTAAAAAAACATCACAATGACAGAAAATTTGATATATTACTCTTCGAGGAGCCTGCAACCAGGCCACTTGGAAATAAACATACAGTTCCCACCACCACCACACACAAATATGTACATGTTGTATAAGCAAAGGTTTAGAAAACACATCGGAAGAGAAGGGTGAACACAGCCATATGTGTATATGTGAGTGTGGCTTCTTGGCTTTGGAAAACAAATAAACATTGACGAGAATGGTCAGAGAGAGAGATCTCAGTCAGCCAAGCATCAGAAGTCAAATCCCTCAGGGGTTTTATCAAGATTGGGACTAGTGTTTCAACTCTCTCTTATGAATGAAAAGAAATGAACGATCTCAGAGTTATACTGACCAGTGAAAACTAGTATTCTTAGACAATGATCTCAATCATTCAGTGTATCTGGGCTTTGCATCATCAAAATTTAGTCAGGAAAACAAAAACATATCTAGTTATTTTAATTGAAGTAACAGAATGCAGGGTATTCTTTACACAGAGATGGAAGGGCCAAGAAGAGGATGGTAAGACACTGAAAATTAACTACAGCAGGTTGAATGGACAAAGATGGGAGCCTGACCACGGTGAAGTTGACCAACAGAATGGGGCCAAGGAGGCAAGGTCTGTTGAGTGAAAGCTGAAGCCTGGGAGAAGCATGTCTGGGGAGGAATACCATGGCCTCTTCCCTCCTCTTGAGTCTTCTGCCAGTGCCAGTGCCTCCCCTAAGTCAAACACACTAAAGCCAGTTGGCAAGGGAACCTGGGAAATGAGTTCCCTGCAACGCAGAGCAGAGCACAGGAAGGGCGGGGAACGGACCTGAGAGCAAATAGGCAAATGACCAGCAAGGGCTTCCTGCCTGCCTATTGGGGAACCCAGAAATGCAGAACCTACCAGCTCCCCTGGTCATTCAAACAGTCTACATACAGAAAAAATCAAGGAGTATTTTACCTGCTATATTTGACGTAATGCCTGAATTTCCAAGTCACACTCACTTTGAGGTTCTTAATGTTAACAAAAATCAAGCCCACCTAGCAAATCCCTATGCTTTTAAGACTGCTCACCCCCCAGTTCTCTAACCAGGCACGCTCCCCACTCCAAAGCCCCACGGCACTTTGCCCACACTCCACCCACTCTCACTTCTCCCAGTCCTGACTCAGATCTGCTCAAGGACTGGGGCTGTCTTGTTCCTCTTAGAAAACTTGACATCCATCATTGTGCCAAGCATGTGGTGTCACTTCATAGACGTTTGTTCAATGAATAAATAGATGGGCATAAGTAACTGCAGGAGACAAGCATACACCACTGCAGAACTTTCTCATCAACTTTTTTAAAGCACATCCAAAAGAAGAAAACTTTCTAATAACATTTTCCAAAATGTATTCATTCATCCTTGTTAAAAGACATTACACATCAAAAAGGTTTCTTTGAAAAAGTAGGCAAGCAAAGCAGGTCTCTTTATTACAGGACTTCTTGGAGCCTTTAATAAGTTAACGTGCATTTTACCTCTCCATGGTAGGAAGGAATAGGAAGCATTTCTCAGACATATTTGATCCCAGAAGTCTTTTTTACATCTCATAATGCCGTCCATGACAAGCACTCTGACCCACCAAACACCCACATGCCAGCCCCTGCCCTTCTTGTTACCAGAACTCTGATTTTGTTTGGGCAGCAATGCTGCCATCCCCAGAGGATGAATCGCAATGGGTTCTATGGCCATCCTGACAATCCTGTCCCTTTGCGAAGGAGTCACTCGCCTGGCCTCCCTTCTAGCCAAGACTGGCCACAACCATGTGATCCATTGCTGGCCAATGGGTCATAAGGGAAAGTCAGCTTGGAGGATTTGTGTCATTTTCTTCCCTGATAAAAGCATCTTTGAACTTTTCTAGCTGCCCCATTTCTCACTTCTTGTGAGGTTGGTATAGGACAATGCCATGTGCAGCTGTGACTGTGGTGGTTGTAGAACACGACACAAATTATTTAATGCCCCTCCCATTCTTTAATGCCTCTCCCCTTGAGAGGTGGTATTCTATGTATTGCCCTTTTGAATCTGCTTCAACAACAGAGTACAGCACAAGTGACTTCCATAGCTGGAACACTTGCCTCGGACCCCTGAGTCTCCGTGTACCAACCTCACACCCTGACTTGGTGGTGCTGAGAAGTCCAAGCCACAGAAAGAGGTCAAGTGTAGGCACTCCAACTGACAGGCTCTGCTGAGCCTTCCTGAGTCCCTCTAGTCCAGGCACCAATGTTAGAATACAGAAGTTTCTCTCAATGTTAGAATAAAGATTCCTGCCTCTGGCTGTTCAATTCTTCACAACTAAGGCTCCAGAAATTGTGGGGCAAAACTCAGCCATCTCCACTGTGCCCTGTTTGCCACTGTGCCCTGTCTGAATTCCTACTCCACAGACTCTATCAGAATCACCAAAAAGGTTGGTTACACCACTAACGGTTACAGCAATTTGCTATACAGCAATAATACGAACAGATTCCATCTCTCAATCCTAAGGGAAAAGCCGAGAGGGTCAGAGAGCTATTGACCTAGAACCCCAACACCTCTAACCCGCTGCACCACCCCTAACTCCAGACTTGTTCACGTGTGAAATCATTCATGTCTTTATTGCTTAAGCCACAGTCACTCAAAGGCATCCCTAAGTGATACACCATGCTGCTCCTCAGCGACCCAGAGTCAGGCCGGGGTGCTCCTTTTTCCCATGAGCTGCGCATGGAAACTTACTGATCTTTCCTTTTCTGGCCTCTCCCCCTCCACACACTACCATCAGAATAATTTTCTAAAACACACTTCAGTCCCATTATTTGCTTGTTTAAAATGTTCAAAGGCTCCCCATTACTTCGCAGGGGTTCGTAGCTGCAGCAGGCAACAGAAGCATCTGGAAGAACTTCAGAAGTCTGAGCATTCCGGACCCTCTGTGTCAAGTGTATGTGCAAACAACTCCCAGGCAACTCTAATGGGCAAGTCTAGTTTCAAACCATTGAGGCCTGGCCTCCCCTCCCCTTTCCCTCTATCCCAACAGAACATGAGGCTTCCTCTTCTGTGCTCCCACTTTACTACCTTGTTGACACTTCTGTTACCATGTGACTTTTTTAATTTTTCTGTCACCCTCACCAGACAAGAAGCCACCAGAAGGCAAGACCCCTGTCACACAGAAGGTTCTATCCCCAGTACCTAGCACACTCTCTGGAAGATAGTGGCACTCATGTCTTCCCATGATTGGATGAATGGATGAATGAATATAGAACAATAAACCCCTCATCTTTCTGCCTTCTCAGGTATGTTCTGTTTCCCCTGAAACTCTGCTCTCTCTCTCTCTGCCAACTGAGCTAACAGACCAAGGAAAATACAGACAACTGCAAATTAGACAAAAGTCTGAGGTTTATCATTTACTAGACCTCGGCTTGCCCAGCCAAGGAGGCCTGAAAACCCAAGGGCCAATTCTCTTATCTAGCAATCAAGAAGCTGGAGAAACCATTGGAGTTTCACAGTGGAAAGCACATTTTGAAACCATCCTGGTCCTGTGACTTCATCCACATCTTGCAAATGCCACTCTGACCACCTGTGATTCGCACTGTTGGTCCTCAGCAAATAACCAAGCGTGACCTACTCACTAGAATGAGTCCAAAAGGCAGGTCTTATCACAAGAGTGCCTTCCCCAGAAACTGACTTAGCCAGATGCTACAGGGAGTAGGGGGTGTATTCCCCAGTCACAAACAAAGGGAAACTCTCTTCTTTCGCCAAATCCCATTACCTGGAATGTACTTTAGTATGTTAGGCACCATGCTAAGTACATCACATACTTTCTCATTTTATTTTATTGATTTTTTAGAGAAACAGTGATTTGTTGTTACACTTATTTATGCATTCATTGTTTAATTCTTATATATGCCCTTACCAGGGATTGAACCCACATTTGGCATATCAGGACGACACTCTAACCAACTGACCTACCTGGCCAGGGCTCATTCTATATTTATAATAATCAGTAGGTGATACCACTATTCTTATTTTAGAAGAAACTGGGTTTTTGAGAAGTTAGACAACTTTTCCAAAGTTCAACAGCTAGTGATGGGCAGAGCTGAGATTTAGACCAGGATCTGCGAGGGGGCAGAGCCTATATGATATCTTTCCATGACTCGCTTGCTCTTGCCTCCGCCCCACTCCAACACTTATCCTGTCTGTGCTTTACCTAATAAGAAAGAAGGAAGGTAACATTTACCTGTGCCCACACCAAGCACTTTCTGAGTGTTAGCTTCTTTAATCCCCAAAAATCTGTGAGGTGGATATTTTTCTCCCCATTTCACAGATAAACCTACTGAGGCTTAGAGAAGTTAAGGAATGTGCCCAAGATCACAGCTCTTGGCAGATAAGAAATTAATTTCAAAGATCATATTCTTGCCCTAGCCGGTTTGGCTCAATGGATAGAGCAAGGGTCCCAGGTTCGATTCTGGTCAAGGGCACATGCTAGGGTTGCGGGCTCGATCCCCATTGGGGGGCATGCAGGAGGCAGCCAATCAATGATTGCCTCTCATCATTGATGTTTCTATCTCTCTCTCCCTCTCCCTTCCTCTCTGAAATCAGTAAAAACATATTTAAAAAAAAAAAGATCATACTCTTCCACCCCACCATGCTGTCCCCTTCTCCACCCTAAATATGATAGGGCTCCTTTTTTTCTAAATGATAGAATAGCATGCGACAAAGAAAACCCATCATCTCCTACCTCACAAGGAATACTGCCTCTCAGAGCCCCTCTGATGTAAGAGAAGAGGCCAAACACTGTCATTGGATAAGATCTCTTTTCCCTTATCCCTTGTTCCTTATTCCTTATCCCCTTAGATTAAGTTATTTAATGTATCTGATTTCCCAAGGCAAGATCAGAGGGACAAGCTACAATGACTTAAACATCTTCTGGAGTCCACTCCCACCAGTGAACAGACAGACATATTCCCTTCATGATCCACATGTAGAACAATACTGAACTCACAAAACCCAAATGTCTGATCTCACTATGACTTCTCGACCTGAAGGACACACCCACCCATGGGGAGGGTGGGGATCTGTGGAATGTTCACAGCCAACTTCCCAATCAGGCCAGCACACGCTCACCTTCACTCACTCTTACACCTGCCTATTACGCTCACACATGAACGGACCTGAACCATCAAGCCTCGCTCCACTCCATTTAGACAAGAACTAGAGGGTGGCTTTTCCAAATCCATAAACTAGAGGGCAGGAAGCACCACTTGCTCTTTGCAAAAGAGCCTGATGCTCCTTGTCTTCTTTCCAAAAAATTTAAAAGCCATAAAAAAGAAGCCATAGTATGATGGCAAAAACTTCAGTGACTGAACTGTCTGTGGTTTTGTTCTGTTGTTTTAACATATCATTATTGAGCACATATATCTCAGATGCTACACTGAATGTATGAGAAACATTATCCCATTTAATCCTGATAATAACCCTCCAGAGAATTACATTACTCATCCCAATCTACAGGTAAAGAAACCAAGCATGCCGAAGCCGGTTTGGCTCAGTGGATAGAGCGTCGGTCTGCAGACTGAGTGGTCCCGGGTTTGATTCCGTTCAAGGGCATGTACATTGGTTGCGGGCACATCCCCGGTGGGGGGTTGCAGGAGGCAGCTGGTCGATGTTTCTCTCTCATCGATGTTTCTAGCTCTCTATCCCTCTCCCTTCCTCTCTGTGGAAAAATCAATAAAATCTTATCTAATAAAACAGTACTATGCAAATCATCACTCCGCTACACTCACAAGCCACGCCCACCAGCCACGCCCACCAGCCAATCAGAAAGCAAATATGCAAATACACCTAACCAAGATGGCTGCAGCCTCGGAGATCGTAGGTTGTTAGAACAGGGCTATTGGAGCCGAAGATCAGAGGGGAAGATCGGAGCCAGCGGGAGTCCCCCACAGGTGATCAGAGCCAGCTGGGGGTCCCTGCCCAGGGCCCGAGCCTCAAACAGAGGCTTGCAGCATTGGCTGGGGGCGGAGTGGGGCTATCAGAGCCAGCTGGGGGTCCTGCCCGGAGCCCAAGCCTTGGCCAGAGACTTGCAGCCTTGGCCATTGGGGCGGAGCCAGCTGGGGTCCTCTGAGGGCGATCGGAGCCAGCTGGGGGTCCCTGCCCAGAGCCCAAGCCTCGACCAGAGGCTTGCGGCCTTGGCCTTGGATGGAGCTGGGCGATAGAGCCAGCTGGGGGTCCCTGCCCAGAGCCCAAGCCTCTGCCAGAGGCTTTAGGCCTTGGCGGGGGGTGGAGCCCGTGAGCAGAGCCAGCTAGGGGTCCCTGCAGGCTATTGGAGCCAGCTGGGGGTCCCTACCCAGGGCCCAAGCCTCAGCCAGAGGCTTGCAGCCTTGGCTGGGGGTGGAGCCTGGCGATTGAGCCAGCTGGGGTCCCCTGCGGGAGATCGGAGCCAGCTGGGGGTCCCTGCCCAGAGCCCAAACCTCTGCCAGAGGCTTGCGGGCTTGGCTGGGGGTGGAGCCAGTTGGGGGTCCCTGCCCAGGGCCCGAGCCTCAAACAGAGGCTTGAGGCCTTGGCCAGGGGCAGAGCCTGGCAATCGAGCCAGCTGGGGGTCCCCTGCCAAGGGCTGGAGGCTTTAGGCCTTGGCAGGGGTGGAGCCAGAGATCACAGGAGATAGGTGTGAACTACAGAGGAAATACCTTTTCTGACCGCTCATTGGGTAAGCTCCCTGTATGCCACTGGTAATATTCTTAGTAACTTGGGTAAAAGAATCCAAAAAGGTGATCTAGGGCTTTTCCACCAAACTCCTGGAGAAAAAAACGAAGGTCTGCTGCTGGAGGGCTAAGAAATGTCATATCCTGCCCTAGCCGGTTTGGCTCAGTGGATAATGCCTAGGTTTGCCAATCGTGGAGTCCAGGTTAGATTCTGATCAAGGGCATGTACCTAAGTTGCAGGCTCCTCCCTGGCTGGGGCCCAGGTCAGGGCTCATGAAGGAGGCAACCAATCTAAGTATTCCTCTCACTTTGATGTTTCTCTCTGTCTTTCCCTTTCTCTTTCACATGCTCTAAAAGTCAAAGTCAACATATACTCAGGTGAGGATAAAAAAAAAAAAAAAAAAAGAAAGAAATGTCATATTCTATGAAAGACACATCTTGAAAATGCCTAAAGAAAGTTGTCATTTTTTCTTGGTGAAGGGACGGGAGTCCGTGTTGATGAAAACACCTTGGTGGCTGCGGTGACTGGCAGTGGCTCCAGCAGCGGGGTGATGGGGCTGGTGCCTTTCCCTGATCAGCCTGGTTGTCTCTCACAAAGGGAGGCCAGACTGCGGCTTAGGCCCTTATGGGGAGCAGGCCTAAGCCGTCAGTAGGACATCCCCTGAGGGCTCCCAATATGTGAGAGGGGGCAGGCTGGGCTGAGGAGACACCCCCCCCCCAGTGCACGAATTTCGTGCACCGGGCCCCTAGTATATATATATTTTTAAAAAGAATTTAAAAAAAAGAAAGAAAGAAAGAAACCAAGCATGCTAAGAAGCATTCACAAGATCAACAGCTGGTCAGAAGCAGAGCTGAGATTTGAACCCAAGTTCACCTGACTCCCCAAGACACACTATGCCCCACAGCTTCCCAGCATTATTTACTGTAACATCTTCCCGACAAAAACCTTCAAAATCAAAGAGCATGTGAAACTGTAGACATGGGCAATCCCTCTTTGCCCCTGTCCAACTTCAAAAACATAAATTGGTGGTTTCTTGGTTTCTCTGTTATCACTAGAATTAAGTCAAAGGAACTACGTTTTTGGGAACAAATCTGATCTATATGAATCACAGGCCTGAAAATGCAATGTGTTTTATACTCATGGCTGGACCCCATGATTGATCCTGTATTAAAATTATGTAATTTAGGCCAAAAAAAAAATATCACTAAAATGTTGTCATGTAGCCTAAAACTTTAAAAGCACCTCTTCAATCACATATAATTTACCTTGTGCTGACTTTCTCCATAGATTAAAAATCCAAATCCTGCCCTAGCTGGTTTGGCTCAATGGATAGAGCGTCAGTCTGCGGACTGAAAGGTCCCAGGTTCGATTCCGGCCAAGGGCACATGCCTGGGTTGCAGGCTTGATTCCCCAGTAGGGGGCGTGCAAAAGGCAGCCAATCAATGATTCTTTCTCATCATTGATGTTTCTATCTCTCTCTCCCTCTCCCTTCCTCTCTAAAATCAATAAAATATATTTTTTTAAATAAATAAATAAAAATCCAAATCCTCCCAAGTCTTTGAGAGATTCATTCTCCTTGTAACGTCTTGGCTGCACCACCCCTCCCCAGGGAAAGACTGACTTTCTTTGCTACCCTGGAAAGATCTGAGGGGTTTTATTCTTTACTGAGGAAGCTACATTTTCTTATGTACATTTAGGAAAAGGCACTGGACAGCAGCCTACCTCAGAGAAGAACTCATCCATGAAGGCTGTGTTGTCAACGGCAATCTCGACCTCATCGGCATCATCATCCTGTGTCAGCTGCTTCTGGGAGAGACACAAAGGAGCAGGTGAGGCAAAAAGCACAAGAGCTCGCTAACAGTGCTGGATGCTCACGAAGGGCCAGGAGCTATAGCTGCCTTAAGCACTTTACACATATAATCTCCTTGAAAACACAGGACAGCTCTGGGATGTGGCAAACTCCGAGGTCACCTGTCTGAATTTAAATCCTAGTTCCACCATTTACTGATTTTTTTATTTTATTTTATTTTATTTGCAGGGTGGGGGAGGCAGGTACGGGCAAGTTACCATCCTAGCTGTGCCTCGGTTTCCTTATCTGTGAAATGTTAATAATAACACTACTTACTGCACAGCATTGTTTAATAAATCAATGAGATGATAAATATAAAACGCTTCTGCACAGTGTCTGGCACAGTGCTCAATATTGCTAGGTTTGGTGGTGATGGCGGTTGGTGGTGGTGACATTACCAGTCAGAGAACCAAGAACAGAGAGGTTAAGTAACTTGACCAAAGTCGCACAGCTAAAATGTGAAAACTGGCAGATTCTAGCCCATCTTGGATTTGGAGCCCATGTTCTAACCCTTTCTGCAGTGTTCAAATGCATGACCCACCCTACCAGGGACCTTTAACAGTTTCTAACCACAATTCCTCCAAATACTAGTCGCAAATTCTCACTGTAGGAGTGAAGATTTGCCTGTTTTCTGAAACCACTTATTGCAAAGGAAACAACACTTTGTGTTGTTCCTTGTCGGTGTTCATGTTTATAAGGAAAAGGAAGCTCTACCCCCAGCCACCCCCAGGGATCCCAGCTTTCTTAACCTTATTCAACTTCCTCTGCAAAATCACTGAATGGCTATCTAAAGGAAGGGCTTCCCTTCCCACCAGCACCACGGGCCTGAGCTTCTGCTAGGTTCTTCTCAAGTTTTCTTCCCAGACCACTGCTGCATCGCACACTGCCTATTTCTAAGCACAGACGGAGAACAGGGTGTTGGGGGTAAAGGTGGGAGGGGTACACCCCCTCCCCAGCTCATTCACAACTTTCAGTGGCCTATGGCCTTCTAAGCCAGGGCATGTCGCTCGCAAACACTCAGAACTCCACAGGCAATGAGAGTCATCAGGGGGCTCTTTTCTTCACCAGCTATCATCTCCCTGATCTACAAGAGAAGATGGAGCTACTGGGACTTCCCATCAAAATTTGGGGGCTCTCTAGCCATTCAGGGAGTCTCTTTTGACTGGCGCCCCCATCATTTCATTTTGTGGCTCAACTGGAACCATCAGCCACCCAAGTTTAACAGCCACATTCAAAGGAGTTAAATTTGAGGCGCTGCTACAGCCCCCACAATCATCTTCCTAAAACTAAGAACTCATCATGTCCTTCTGCTACTTAAAGTCATTCAATGGCAGCTCACCTCCTAGGACTAATAGTCCCAATGCCTAACAGACCATGGGGCCCTTTAAGATCAGGCCCCACCCACATTTCTCCCTCTGTGATGCACTCTCTAGACCAGGCACTCTTGCATTTCCTGGACACATCACTCTTTCATATTGCTGAACTGTCACACAAGGACTTCCTCCTGAAATGCATTTGTCCAGCTGGCAAACTTTTACTTAGCCTTTAAAACTCAATCTCCAACAATCTTACCTGTCAACCTTACCTGACACTTCCCCGCATGCACAACTTAAAACCTCCCTAAACTCCCAAAGCAGCCAACACACCCTACCGTTAATTACCCCTTTATTTAATCTGTCCTTCCCCCACTGACTATAAACTTCTGCAGGGTCAGGGTTGCCCTATGTATCTATTATAGTAGATCCCTTGAGTGTGTGTGCCTGCCCAAAACACCTTCCTTTGTGGAGATAGCCCTCACCTTTCCACATGATTCTGGGAAGGTTCTCAGCCATCACCCAGACTCCTTGAGGAATTTGAATTGTGAGGGGAACAGAGCACAGTCTAGATTTCTGCTAGATTCCCAGAGCTACCCTCGTTCTGTCCTTCCCAAGCCACCCCCTGGCTTACAGCAGGGTCACCAGACCTTCCCCAGTGTTCTTTCAATGAGCAGAACCATATTCTTCTAATATTTTTTAATTCATTTGGCCAGAATTAGCTGTTGTCACTTGCAATTAGAATTACTTGTACTTTGTCATTAATTAATTTATTCTACATGTATTCTGGACACGTACCCTGTACCCTGTAATAGATATGTAATAGCAATTTCATCAATTTTAGCTGAATAACTAATTTCCACATAGACTAGCAGCCTAAATTCACCCAGCAGTTTGTAAAGTTTGTAAATGCTCCCTTTATCAATTATCACCAATACTTGGGCCTCCCAGCAGCCTCCAAAGAGCTCATCTCCCATGAAGGATTTTGTGATCCTCACTAGAAAACAAGAACCCAGTTTTCCTCTAGGAAGCATTTGTTGAGAGTTTCCTGTCCTCAGAGGTCTTAGAGACCCATGCTGAGGGGACATACCCCATGTATATGTGTGTCCATACATACACCCCACACATGAATGTATCAACTCAGCTTTCTTCAAGACACTGGTGCTAAGAAAGTGTGGCTCAGTGGTTGAGCATCAAGCTATGGATCAGGAGGTCATGGTTCAATTACTGGTCAGGGCACATGCCTCGGTGGCTGGCTCAATTCCCAGTAGGAGGCGTGCAGGAGGCAGCCAATCAATGATTCTCTCTCATCGATGTTTCTCTCTCTCTCTCCTTCTCCCTTCCTCTCTGAAATCAATTTTTTTAAAAAAGTATATTAAAAAAAAAAAGTGGAATAAGGTTACATTCCTGGAATGGGACTAAGGGAAGTTTCTGGAAGCTTGGAACAACTGTGTCCTGGAGCATGAGAGGCAGGTGCCTAGTTGTCCAGCATTATGTAAATTTTCGAGACCCATGGAATTTGTACAGGGATCCCCCACTTCCAAACAGCCACCTCTTGGCTGTTGGCAGGCTCTAGCGGGGCAGCCTGGTCCACCTCCAGTGAGAGAATATGTGAACGAAAGGGGAAGTCTTTGGCAACTCACAGCCTAGGTCCAAAACTTGTTCCCCACTGCTGGCTATGAGACCTCCATCAAGTCCATTACTACTCTGAGTTTTTTACCTGTAAATAGTAATAACACCACATACTTGATCACTCTCAGGAGGGTTAGAGAAGATCACATGTGGAAAGTTTCTGGCACAATACTGGAGGCACACTGGCACCTAATAAGTGCCAGTTTTCCCCTCACCTAGCCGTGAAGACCTGCTGCCCAAAGAGTGTGTCCTTGTCCTCCCCGTCAGGAGGTTCTCACACTAAAGGCTCATCAGTAAGATTGACTGCATGGCGTCATAATGACCAGGGTTCCATAACACACTCCATTGCATACTGGTCACTTCAACAACTGGTTTAACATCTCTGAGCCTCAATTCTCTTATCTACAAAACTAGAGGCCCGGTGCACGAAATCCATGCACGGGGGTAGGTCTCCTCCGCCCAGCCTGCACTCTCTCCAATCCAGGACCCCTTGGGTGATGTCCGACTGCCGGTTTAGGCCCGATCCAGTCGGACATCCCTTTCTCAAAACGGGACCATTGGCTCCTAACTCACCTGCCTGCCTGATTGCCCCTAACTGCCCCCCCTGCCAGCCTGATCACTCCTAACCACCTCTGCCTGCCGGCCTGATCACACTTAACTGCCCCCGCTGCTGGCCTGGTTGCCCCCAACTGCCCCCCCTGCTGGCCTGGTAGCCACTTACTGCCCCCCCTGCTGGCCTGGTCACCCCCAATTGCCCCCCCCACCGGCCTGGTCGCCCCCAACTGCCCCCTGCCAACCTGATCACCCCAACTGCCCCCCCCACCGGCCTGGTCGCCCCCAACTGCCCCCACCCCCGTCAGCCTGGTCGCCCCACGCAGCCTGCTGTTCAGTCCTTTGGTCGTCCCTCACTGCCCACCCTGCTGGCCTGGTCACCCCACGCAGCCTGCTGTTCAGTTGTTTGGTCGTCCCTAACTAACCCCCCTGCCAGCCTTGTCACCCCACGCTGCCTGTTGTTTGGTCGTCCGTCTGGTTGTTTCAGTCGTGATGGCCCCTGGTTTTTTATATATTAGGATAGGAGCAATAGTGTCTACCAGGGCTTTCGTGAGGATTAAATGAGATAACATTTTAAAGTTCCTTATGCAATGAACAGCACATAGTAACAACTCACTAAAACACCTGTATATAAGATCTCGCCAACTTCTCTATAGCTTTAACCTGGATCTAAGTACCTTTAAACAGGAAGGGGGGCAGGGAAGGAAAGGAGATTTGTAGAGCTCAATGCAACCATACAGATTCTATCATTAAATTATCTCACTTAGAGATGGGCAAATCAAGGCCCAAGACCAAATAATGAGTTACTAATACAGCAAGAAAGAGAACACAGGTTCCCTGAATGCCACCTTCTAAGGCAGTTTCTCCCACTGTGGTGTTTGACTGCTTCCAAAAACATAAAATAACAACATAAACAACAAGAGCAACAAATGGCAGATCATAAAATTCAAGGAAGAGGGTCAATCTCACAGGTGACCTGCATAATGTGGTTATCTGGAGTCACGTGGCACTGGGAACTACCACCAAGCTTCTGCAGAAGGGACTTAGCAGAGCCCAAGGCTGGGGCTCCTTCCCTTGTGACCCAGCCATGTCCTAATAGACCAAGAGGCCTCAGGGACCCCAGGGGCAAGGGAAGCACATGGTGCCCTTTATCTTCAGCCCACATGACTGAGCACAGCCAAGAAGAGAACTTCAGCATCTTTATCAAAGAATCAAGGCGTGTGGTAATAGGAACGCTCCAGTAGCTGCAACATTAGCCACAGTATAAAAAAACCAACGTATGTGAAAACCATGCGCCCAACCGCCCACTTCCTCTCCCCACACCCTGACCCCAGCCTCCTGCTGCTTCTCCCACCAGGAGGTGGGAGATATTGGCAGTGACTTAGGCAGCACTAATCTAGAACCCAGGACTTATCACCTTCCCCACCTCTCAACTGTGTTCCAAAATTCGGTGAGGATAGCCAGGGCTATGACCTCCTCTCTGAACAGAAAGTGGAAAGAGTTCAGGGCCCCAGATCTCAATATGAAGTAATTTAACCTGTGATTCCTCTCACTCAGCACTCACTGCCTTCTCTAGAATACTTAAGTCTATCGGACTCTTCATCAGCTCCTTTAATAAAAAATACTTGCTACACAGAGTCACTGGTAGGTGCTAGGTAGGCACAACACTAGCTGCTTTACATAAACTATGTCAACAAAAGCCACCTAAATTTTGAAGTTGAGAACCTGCAGGTCAGAGAAGTTCTATGTTATTCAAGGTCTCCAGCTATTGGTTTTCAGAGTCGGGGCTCAATCTTAGGTTGTCTGTCCCAAGCCCTTGCTTATTCCTCTGCACCCTGCTCTAAGCAGCCTATCACCGAAGCAGCCAGGGACCCCGGAGAGCAGCAGCCCAGCCCTGCAGAAAGCACCCTTGGGAGAGAGGAGCTGTGGACCTGCAGCACTTGTCTCCGTTAAGCCTTGATTTTCTCACCAGGAAAGGAGCTTAGCTTTCCAATTGGCTTTTTGGAACCTCAGGACACCTCAGAAACCACCCAGGGAAGTAAGGGAGGGGGAGTCAAGCAGGTGGGTCCTCTCCCCCTGGTCAATCTGCATAACCTCACTTTTACCTGCTTTACACGTTGGGGTTGGATATAACATTTCATATGAAGACAGAGTCCTGTTGTTAAGAGAGGGAAGAAAGGAAGAAAAAAGAAAGAAGGACGGAAGAAGGCAAGCTTAGCTAGCCAGCTGGAAAGTCACTGAAGTTAATGAATGGGTGGCTTCTAAGAAAAGAGAAGAACAGGGAGGGCCCTCACTCCTCTCCAAGTTAAAACATGGCTGCAGGCCCGGCTGGTGTGGCTCAGTGGTTGAGTGTTGAACTATGAACCAGGAGGTCATGGTTCAACTCCCAGTCAGGGTACAGACTCAGGTTGCAGGCTTGATCCCCAGTGTAGAGCATGCAGGAGGCAGCCAGACAATGATTCTCTCTCATCATTGATGTTTCTATCTCTCTCCCCTCTCCCTTCCTCTCTCTGAAATCAAGAAAAGTATAATATAAAAAGAAAAAGAAAGCAAAAACACAGCTGCAAAGAGGTTAACCTCGTCAGCAATTCCATGAGGATCATTAAAAATCAGAAGAGCAAGACAGGGACAAAGAAAGAAAAGAAGTGACAAATAAAGAAAAAGGAAGCCACCCAAATTAAGAGGACACGAGTCAGAGGCTCCCTGATTCTCTGCCTGCCACAGGTGCCAGACCCCCGGAAGGCCAGAGGGTTCCAGCACAAGACAGAAGGCCCAGGAGCTCTTGGGAAGTTTCAGGGTGACGGAAATAATAACAGAGGGGAAGGGACCAACAGTCTAAACTGGAACGGAACAACACTGGTCCTTAACTTCCCACAGCAGGGTATTAAAGGACTGTGGCTAGCGGGGGCGGGATCCCTCCTGGCACAAGCAGGTGATCACAAATTCTTGCTCCTCTTCCTCTCCATATTTAAACAGCTCTTTGCTCAGAAGATACATACTCTTCTTTTTAGACCCAGATTTTCTCCCAACAAATTTGATGCAAAGAGACAATGGCATGATTTTTCTTGTCCCTGCTCCCCACTTTCCCCATCTGCCTCCCTCTAGGATAAGGGTCTGTGGATTCAAAGATGAACGTCACCACTTCCAAAAATTCCAAACATACACACCACACAACACAACACACTGCCCAACATCTGGTTTTTCCAGTCCCTCTTCTTTAATTAAAAGAAGCCAGAAATTCTGAGTAAGCCTGTCAGCTCTCAATAGGCACTCAGTGCTCTGTTCCCCATTTAAAGAGTCAGATGGCAGTTTTCCAATGCCCAGTTCTCCCTCCTACACTGTTTTTTTGCTCATCCACTGAAACCCTCCCAGAGGGACCACTTCCCCTTTCCGCTGAAATGCATCTTCCCCAACACACTTGTAAGATGAATCAAGAAGAGACATACAGATAATGAACCCTAGGTGAGACATACAGATAATGAACCCTAGGTGAGCCTCATACTTTTACTTTCCAGATGTTCTAGTTGAACATTTGGAAGCAAGAACCGGCCCTCTTTGGAAGATGAAGACACTGGGGAATAAACTCAATACCAAATCAGCCCAAGGCCAGCAAGTTGGTGGACAACTGGACAAAAACCAAAGTCCCTAATGACCCCACCCTATGCATTCTGCCATAACAATCACACTACTACACAACATATGTGTGTTTGGTTGCAGACACTCTTGTGGTTTCAAATATATTATTTGATTCTCATGTCATCCCTAGGAGAGACAGATATTACTTTCTCCATTTACAGATGAGGTAATTATTTAATTAGGTTAAATGACTGTGCAAAGTGATTCAGCTAATAATGGTGGCATGAGGACTCGAAAGCAGGTCTGTGGGAGCCCAGCACCCTGTTCTTACTTTCTGCACTCCACTTGAAGATACCCTTCCCACTCTGGTTTGATAACACACCTCATTTATTTCAGGGGATGCTGCAATGTCAATATAGTAACTAAACTGGATTAATCTATATCATGAGTGAAAAAGATACTGGTGCATATAATCCTTGAATGTGCATGTGTGTAGGAGACACAGAGATACATCTGAATTGAAAATCCAGCTCTGCCCCTTAGTAGCTGTGTGATCTTAAACAAGTCACTTAACCTCCCTGTGCCTCAGTTTCCTCATTTGTAACATGAAAACTCTATTCACAGAATTGTTGCGAGGATTAAATTCATTGATACATATGAAATACCTGAAGCAATGCTGGGTACATATTAAATGCTCAAGACCATGCCATCTAAAGCAGAGAATTGCCTTTTTTTCTCTAAAGAGAGTTTTTGCTAAAGATGCAACTCTAATGCCATTTCTCAGAAACTGAAAGCAGGTCCCTTAAAATGAACTGAAATTTAGTTCATTTATTTGAATAGTCATTTCTTTACTATATGCATTTAAAGAAATAACCCAGCCAGCATGGCTCAGTGGTTGAGCATCGACCTATGAATCAGGAGGTCATAGTTCAATTGCTGGTCAGGGCACATGCCAGGGTTTCAGGCTAGATCCCCAGTGTGGGGCATGCAGGAGGCAGCCGATCAATGATTCTCTCTAATCACTGATGTTTCTATCTCTCTCTCCCTCTCCTTTCCTCTTTCTAAAATCAGTAAAAATACATTTTTTTTAAAAAACAACACATCCTCAGATGAGCATTAAAAAGAATGTCAAATTTTTTAAAATAAAAGTAAAAATCTGCCCTAACCGGTTTGGCTCAGTGGATAGAGCATCAGCCTGCAGACTGAAGGGTCCCAGGTTCGATTCCGGTCAAGGACATGTACCTTGGTTGCAGGCACATCCCCAGTGGGAGGTGTGCAGAAGGCAGCTGATCAATGTTTCTCTCTCATCAATGTTTCTAACTCTCTATCTCTCTCCCTTCCTCTCTGTAAAATAATCAAGAAAATATATTTAAAATAAAAATAAAAATATGGTGATGGAAGATGATTTGACTTTGGGTGGTGGGCACACAGTACAATATAGAGATCTTGTAACATAGAAATCCACACCTGAAACCTATATGACCCTATTAACCAATGTCACCCCAATAAATTTAGTTATTTAAAATAAATAAATAAATATTAAAAATAAAATAAAAAGCATCCAAGTTTCATCTCCACATGCCATGTCCATTCCTATCTGCTTTTACATCTCAAATTCTAGGCCTAGAGAAGGAGCAATGAAAGGCGATGGAAATTCACCTAAACAAAGAAAAGAGAAAAGAACAAAAACACCCTCTAGGTAGATGTTATCTATACTCTGTGGTTAGAGAGGTTAATTCAGTGGGAATCACAGCCAAAAGTGAAAAAGATGGGACAGACTGCTGCATACAATCCATTGTTCATGGTGCACTGACTTAGGTGGTGGGGCCTCATAATCAACCACTACACCCACAACCTTCTTCTTCTCACTACAAGGTCCCACACAGAGTAATAGAGTCATTTATTCATTCATTCATTCTTCCAACAGTATTCATTAAACATCTACCATCTAAAAAAAAAACAAAACACACAACTACCATCTGCCAAGGAATAGTACAGACACTGGAGACACACAGACCCGACTCAGCCCCGCCTGCTCCTGACCTCACTGTCTCAGATGGGAGGCACAGGCACACAGGTCATTCATTACAAGTCCACGTACACAGGAATTGTATACCCAGGAGAGGAGGGGATCAGCCTCACCTGTATTCAGGGCAGAGCCTGAGGAAGACAGAAGCCTACTAGGGATGTATGCAGAGGTGACTCCTTGGGGAATTTTGAAGGTGGACTGGATTCCCCCAAGGATAACTTCAGGAAGGCCATTGTGGTGAGAAGACTACACCTTTTTCCTGCTTTCTCTATGCTCCAGGGAGCCATTCAAGTAGATTCAAAGAATACCTTCTGCTTCCTCCTGAAGCGTGCAGGTCCCCTTTCAAGCCTTCCTCCCCTTCTCCAGCCTTCTTTACTCTTTTCTGACTCCCCCAACTTTCCCTCCCCCCAGCAACCTCACAACATCCAGTTCTCAAGGATATAGGAAGGAAGAAGGAAGTAATAAGGTCTCTATTCCATTCTTAGCCTTCTCCTCAACCCTTCCTTTCATTCAGCCTGCCCCACAAGCCCCCTCATCCTCATGGCCGGTCCTTCCAGAACACTTCATTATTAGTTATAAAGAAAATGACTTAAACGTAAGACGGGAAACCATAAAATCTTAAAAGACTCCATAGGCAGCAAAATATCAGACATATGTGGTAGCAATATCTTTACTGATACAGCTCCTAGGACAAAGGAAACTAAGGAGAAAATAAACAAATGGGACTACATCAAAATAAAAAGCTTCTGCACAGCAAAAGAAACCATCAACAAAACAAGAGTCCCCACTGCATGGGAGAACATATTTGCCAATGTCAGATCTGATTAGGGTTTAATCACCAAAATTTATAGGGAACTCATACTACTTAACAAAAGAAAGATAAACAATCCAATCAAAAAATGGGCAAAGGATTTAAATAGACACTTTTCAAAAGTGGACATACAGAAGGCCAAGAGACATATGAAAACATGCTCAAAGTCACTAATCATCCGAGAGATGCAAATCAAAACAACAATGAGGTATCATCTCACATCTATCAGAATAGCTATCATCAACAAATCAACAAAAGACAAGTGCTGGTGAAGATGCAGAGAAAAAGGAACCCTCGTGCACTGCTGGTGGGAATGCAGACTGGTGCAGCCACTGTGGAGAACAGTATGGAGTTTCCTCAAAAAACTAAAAAATGGAACTCCCATTTGACCCAGTGATCCCACTTCTAGGACTATATCCCAAGAAAATAGAAACACTAATCAGAAAGGATATATGCACCCCTATGTTCATAGCAGCACAATTTACAATAGCTAAGATTTGGAAACAGCCTAAGTGCCCATCAGCAGATGAGTGGATTAGAAAACTGTGGTACATCTACACAATGCAATACTACGCTGCTATAAAAAAGAAGGAATTCCTACCATTTGCAGCAGCATGGATGGATCTGGAGGACATTATGCTAAGTGAAATAAGCCAGGCAATGAAAGAAAAATACCACATGATCTCACTCATTTGTGGAATATAATGAACAACATAAACTGATGAACAAAAATAGATCCAGAGACAAAGAACCATCAAACAGACCATCAAACCTCAGAGGGAAGGCGGGGGGGCGGGGGGGGGGGGCGGGCATAAGAGATCAACCAAAGGACTTGTATGCATGCACATAAGCATAACCAATGGACACAGACAGTAGGGAAGTGAGGGCATGTGCTGGGGGGTGGGAGCGGCTGGGGAGAGGGCAATGGGGGGAAAGGAGATGTATGTAATACTTTAATCAATAAAGAATTTAATTTTTTTAATGTTATAAAGATAACACCTGTGCTAAGGGTTCTTCTAAGACACATGCTCTATATTTACTAAGGCACTTCATCTCACAACAACCTTCTGGGGACCTCCCCATCTGACAGCTTAGAAAACTAAACATAAAAATGACCAGTAACCTGCTGAGATCATGCAGATGGCACGTGCCTGAGCCAGGACAGCCTGGGAAGCTGGTGGCAGGGCCCTGGTTCTCAACCATCACGGAGTGGTGCCTTCTAACAGCAACCCACCCCAGCTGCAACATGCATCACCGGCCAGCGGAAACGCACTTCCAAAGCACTAAACGCAGATGCCACCCCCGCAGGTGGTAAAACACAAGACTGAGAAGCTGTCACAGGCCAGGGGAAGCTAAGAAAACATGACAACTACACGCAGTGTGGTGTCCTGCACTGAACCCTAGAACAGAAAAAGGGACATTCGTGAAAAACTAGTGAAAACCAAATAAACTCTGGATGTCCGTGAATAGTAATGTACCAGTATCAGTTTCTCAGTTTCGACCAATGTACCATCGTAATTTAAGGCATTAACAATGGAGGAAACCAGGTGAGGCGTAGACAGGAACTCTCTGTACTATCTTTGTAACTTTTCTGTACAGCTAAAATTAGTCTAGAATAAAAAAAAAAGTCAATTTTAAAAATAAAAGCAAATCTGATGCCCTACCAAGCTGCCCTAACCCAGACAACTAAACATACCAGACAGTACACAGTCCACTGATCTCTTTAGGTGGGGGGCTGAATTTCACTCAGTCTCTAGACAGAGACTGGGGAATGTCGCCTTAGAAAGGGCCCAATGCCAGAAAACAGGCTGACCTAACAGTGGAGACAGTGGTGAGGGGAGGAAATGGCAGAGGGGCCTAATAGGAAGGTGGCTGAAGATCAGGCCCCTCAGGGACTGGAGAGCCTCCAGGTCAGTTCACTGGCAGAACATCCCCATTCATCCACTGATGGTATGGGTGACAGCTGTGCTGGCTGGGGACTGGGAAGTGAACCTACAGGGGGGATGAGGCATTCAGGGTCTATGCTACCTCAGAGAGCGGGACATCGCGGGGCAGGCAGCTTCTGAAATTGAACAGTGTGTAACTGCTTTTATATATCAACAAAAATAGTTTGTGGAGGTCCCAGGAAGGCAGAGTAAATGCTCTCTGCTCAGGGTCTGCAAGTTTTTCTGCAGTGATGACATGGGAACTGAACCCTAATGGATGTTTCAGATTCGGCCAGGGGGAAATGGGGCAGCCAGATTTCACTGTGGTATCCACATCTTCTCCTTCCTTTTCTCTCTGAACAAGAGCAACCTTCCATGATGTAATGGGCTGGGGTTGGGATATAGCTAGGAGCCCAGAAACTCATCCATCCATGTCCCTGGGGGTGGAACCAGTGATTTCTGGCTCCATCAGCAATTGTAGGGGTTCCCAGAGTTAATGCTGAACTTCAGGCAAGTAAGGATTCACCAACCCACAGGGAATGGATTGGGAGGAGTAAGTCATAATAATGAATAAGGCATGTGTAAGGGCCAAGCTGTTGTTGACTAGTCAACTAATGTTTAATAGGTAACTACCATACAGAGTGCTAGGCACTGAGCCCCAGAGGAGTATCCCATCTGCCACTGCTTGTGCATACAATAGTTGGGGAGATGAACAAATACAGTATAGGGCGACATAATAAAGCAAGGAAGATATACTTGTTCTTGATCCCACTACTTTTGAGCTGCAGATCTCAATCTACTCTGCGCCTCAAGCCCCTTACCTATAAAATGAGAATGATGTCACAGCACCTTGCCTTGCAGAGTTGAGAGGATTAGAGACAAGGTATATAAGGCACCTAACACAAGTCCTGTCCTATAGTAGGTAGCTGCTCAATAAATGATTGTTGTTACTGCAGCTGATATGATGACGACAAGAATAGAGCCATCGATCTTAAAGTTAAGAGGACCTAGAAGACTGAGTCCATCTCATAAAAAAAAAAAGAGGAAGATGGGTTCAAGTCCACTCCATGGTAACAAATAACCCCACTGACTTTTTAGAAGAAAGGTATTTCATTGCAAAGCAATATACGGCCCATGAGGGCTGCTGGAAGGGAGGGAGAATATTCTAGGCTCCAGTTAGGGAGCACTGCCTGTGATGAATGAATTTTGGCATGGTTTTGACAAAGGGGAACAGAACGCTGAAAGGGAGGACACATGAACAAGCATTTCTCCCTCAGTGACTGACAATCCCCCAAACCCCACAACCCCCAACTCTTCTACACTCACAGGAATATAAATAAAACTAATCCCCTTCTTTCATCCGAGCATTTTCTCTTCTGGCCTCCGGCTGATGGGTCTGTAATCCCTACCCAATCCCTGTTGCACTCATCTCAGCTCTGCTTCCCATCTGCTCAACAGCAAAACAGCTCACCCAGGGAATGAACCCTCCCAGGAAGAGAGAGGAGCTGGGGAAGAAATCACTGGCTAGTAGAGGTTTTATCACTGAAGGATGGGATCTCAATGAAGAGATTCTCAAGTAAGGACGTTAAGATTGGGTTATGATCCAAAGCGCCTGGCACATAGTAGGGGCTCAATATCTATTTACAGAATGAATTAAGCTTTAAAGGGGAAGTTCAGGTCTGTGTTTCCATGGGGCTGAACTAACACTGTTATCCTGAGTAACTCTGATCCCAAAAGCACACTAGAACTTCAGATGGGGAAGGGACCAAAGACAAGCCCTTTAGGACACAAGACAGAACAGAACGAGCAAAAAGTAAGGCTGGCCTTTAGAGCCTCAGGTGGCTGATTTCATTAGGTGTTGGTTTTGGAGGGGCCAGTACATCCCAAGTCATCTCTATTCCTCTGTAGATCTCCAACAGGGTCCAAAGTCCTTGACCTCTATTCCATACATCACTGGCTTCTCTATTATCATTATCTACCTTTGATTATGGAGGAGGGGGGTTTCTTTTCATAACTTACAGCCCTTTGTTTTCCCTAGATGGCCATTGACTCTTTAAGACCAGGACTTTATGTAATAATTCTGGCTAACATGATGCCCAGCAGGATGAGGTCAAAAAGAATGAGCATGAACATGCCCACCGCATAGAGGTTAAAGAGCAATGATCGTAGTGTATATGTGGGACATTCGCCAATGGGAGAGTGCTTGAGAAAATTCAGGATCCTTGCCTTACTTGGAAGACTTGAGGAGGAACCTGAGCTTAAGCATCACTTCTTCTGGGAAGTGTCCCCACTCCCTGATGCCCTGTCACCAACTCCCGCAGGGTATTCCTGCAGTTTTATCACAAAGATGGCATCATGTGTCCATTTCTTGTGTGTCTGTCTCCCTGTCTGTCTGGAAAATTCCCAAGACCCAGGAAAATGTGTTCACCATTATACCCTAGCACCATCCCAAGGACCTGGCACACAGTAGGTGCTCAGTAAATGTTTACTGAGTGTTTAATAGGTAACTAACTACCTATTAAAGAGGACCAGGCAAGAGGATCCTGGACAGCAATCATCTGGACTCAGCAGATCCAAAGTTCAGCTAGTGAGAAATCAGCAGGACCCGCCTTGTGAGATAGGCGAGGTGGAGGCATTGCGCATTCCTGGCGAGCCTGTCCTAGTCACTGAAGAAGCTGACTGCTGAGAAAGCCCACCAGGAGGACCACTGCAAGAGATTAGTCAGGTCTTGTGACCTTGGCCACAGGAGAGTGTGCCCTTCAGTGTGGATGCTGCTCCCAACAGGGCAAGTTTGAGGGATTCATACTTCCTGGGGTGGGGGATTATCATGAATCACCTCATTTCACCCTGCTAATGACCGTAGGGGAAAGGCATGAGGATCCACTTTACAGATGCAAGTCTGAGAACTAAGTCCTATAGACTCCAGAGCCTAACAGGTGCTTAGCACAGGCTCACAATGAAACATTTTACACAACCACATATCCTCAGAGTTGATGGCGGCCTTAAACCACCTGATTTGCCTCCCCTTCTTCAAAGATACTCAAATCCCTACAACATGCAATGTCCCAACAAATTCTTGCCTCCTCCCTCCCATGCTAAAGGATTCACAATCTCTCCAGCCAGCCTAGCTGATCCTTGGGCAGCGCTGACCTCTAAAAATGCTGTAGTGCAGAATCATAACTTCCACCCATCAACTTCACATCTCCCTGTATCTATACAGAGCAAACCTAACCTTCCGCACATGACTGTCCTCCAGATCTCTGGAGGCGGTTATCAGCTCTCCTCCCCCAGGGTTTAGAAAGATGCCTCAGAAAGAGATTGCATAGGCTGCTCAGTGTGAAACTGGTTTCATGCTGATTAACAAATGTCTTTCCCTGATAAAAGAAATCAAGAGAGAAGATGGTTATCTTACGGCAGTGAGAGCTGTCTCTGTCCTGGGGGGGAGAGGGATAAAGTAACTGGACTAGAAACCAAAATTTATATAACCTTAGTAGTCTTCAGGAAAATATTAATATTGAGATCAACCAAATTCTTTGTTTTACAAAGGAGGAACAGAGAAACAGAGAGAAAAAACGACACAAAAGGCCCTAGCTGGTTTGGCTCAGTGGATATAGCGTAGGCCTGTAGACTGAAGGGTTCCAGGTTCGATTCCAGTCAAGGACATATGCCTGGGTTTCGGACTCGATCCCCAGTAGGGGGTGTGCAGATGAAATCAATAAAAATATATTTAAAAAAGAAAATGACACAAAGGAACACAGTTACTAAGTGGCAGGGTCACAGCTAGACCCTTTGAACCTGCAGCCCAGTCCCACCCATCTCCCTGCTCTAGAGCACCTGTTATTTCAGAACTGCAATCCCATAATAACTGCATTTCCCTAACAGCTGCACCGTCTGCAGTCTCACTTGCACCACCACCCCAAGAGGTAAAAGGAGGAAACAGCATTAGCTCCCTGTTCCAGGGAGTAATAAGGAAGCTTGAATTTATACTTGGAATCCAAAGCTTGGTGAAGGTTCTTTGCTGGTTGTTGACAATGGGCTATTGAAAGAGGCCATAGGGTATCTTCCTTTGGAAATGGATCCCTAACTAAGAAAGGGAAGGGAACCGCCTCTGCCTGCTCTTCAGTTTGCACTGTTTTATGATGGCTGGGTGTGCTGACATGGGAAGACCTTCAGAACCTCTTCCCTTTCTGCCTCCCCAACCAGCGTGCATCAGAAAAAGAGCACCATGGAGGATCACCAGCTCTGTGACCGGGGGCATCCCTCCTGCTCAGGCTGAGCTCTAGTCTCCTCACCTACAAAAATAGTGGCACCCGGCCAGCATGGCTCAGTGGTTGAGCTGCGATCTATGAACCAGAATGTCACAGTTTGATTCCTAGCCAGAGCATATGGCTGGGTTGTGGGCTCAATCCCCAGTGTGGGGTGTACAGGAGGCAGCCGATCAATGATTCTCTCTCATCATTGATGTTTCTCTCTCTCTCTCTCCCTTCCTCTCAGAAATCAATAAAAATATATTTTTAAAAAATAATGGCAATATATTCTGCCCTGTGAGTGACCACTGTGAGGCTCAGATAACAGAAAGCAGGTAAGATGCAGAAAGGCTCACTCCCACAACGGTCCGGTCCCTTCTCTCGCTTCCTCACTGACCTGCCTCCTCTGCTGCCCTACTACCTAGAGCAGGTGAAAGGTCATGAAGGTCTCACCCAAGGGAGGAAAAAGGAAAACAATTGTGACATCATCCTATTAGTTCCTCACACTTGTATGAGGTCTCTGTTTTTCCAAAGAGCCTTAACAATTAGCAGCATTATGTTGCCATTTACTAGTCCCCTATGTGCCACACACCACACAAGAGGGCTCTGCGAGCTCTCTTGGGGTTAGTCCTCACAACCACCCATTTTACAGATGACAGTACTTCGACTCAGAAGTTAACGGATAGATAGCTAGTACTCCTGCATAAGCTCCCATGTAGATGGACTGCTTTTGTCAAGAGCTAGATTTTTAATTCCATTAAGGCAGAGCCTGTGCCCAAGGTTTAGCACTAGGCCTGTCCCTAGACTGCACTCAATAATTATTTGTTGAATGAGTCTGTGAATATCTGACTCCAAAACCTATTATGCTTTAACACTTCTCTATATTAAGTCTCATTATGTCATTTCATCGCATAACAAATCTCTAAGGCATGAATATCCCCATTTGACAGATAAGGAAAGAGTGGCTGGAAAGAGTAAGTAGCCTAAGATTTTACAGCCTTTGTGCAGCAAGGCTGGAGGCGGGCTACCTTCAGATCCTTTGCCCCCGCCACAGCTGTCCTGGGGATGCTGGGGGAAAGTAATAATTATAGACCCCCCCAGAGCTGGACCCATCTCCGCACGTAACCAGCTCACAGTTCAGGAGGTCACCCAGAAGCCCTGAGCTGCTCCCCGGGAGAGGGGGCAGGTGGGCTGGGTGTCCCTCAGGAGGGAAACAAGGAGAGGAGGAGGCCAGTCCTGGGCGTAGTGCCAGGCAGCAGCGGGCAGGAGGTGACCCCGGATCTCACAGAGAGCTCGTCCAGGCCCAAGCACCCCCCGCGGACCCCAGCTTCGGACTAACTCTGTCCAGCTTGGGGGTTAGAGGAGAGAAGGGAGGCTACAGGCTTCCAGGAAAATCGCAGTCCAGCGATGAATCACCGGCACATGATCCCGGGGCGAGGGGAGGGGGGGTGGTGGAATGGGCGCGGGATGTGGCCGCGGCTTGCGGAGGGCAGGCCTCACGCGGCCCCCCTCCAGCCTGGACTTGGGGAGAGAAGGGAAGTCCCTCTCCCGCGCAGCTCCACCCTCCGCAGCCCCGGCCCGCCGGGGTCCCGGGGGCGGCGGGACTCACGGCCTTCAGCTGCTCCAGCCGGTCCTTCATCCTGGTGCCCAGGCGCCCGAGGCAGGTGAGCGCGTCCGGAGTGCGCGCGTCCCAGGAGAGCTGCCGGAAGTGGCGACCGGGCCGGGCCGGGCCGGGAGTTGGAGGCGGAGGTGGGCGGCGGCGGCGGCCGGCTAGGAGGAGCGTCCGAGACTACGGGAGGCTCGGCCGCGCCGCCCCCTCCGGCCCCGCCGGCGCCGCGCGCTCCAAATCCGGCTCCCGGCCAGCGCCGGCTCGCAGTGCTGATGCGCCCGCGGACCCGCCCCTTACCTGGGCCGCGCCCCGCGCCCCGCGCTCCTCCTTAAAGGGGCCGTGCCCAGCCGCTGCCCAGCCATCCGCGGCTACCCTAACGCCACCTGCTCTGGCTCCTCGTCCCCCGAGGGAGCGGAGAAGTCCAGGAAGAGGACCGTGCGCGGGTAGGTCCCGCCGCAGGGCGGAGGAAGAGCGAGTAGGTCTATTGGACCCCAATTCCATTCGATTCCATTCGACAGCCTTTCGCTACCTGTGCCACGTTTTGTATTAGGAGCCGGCCCTCAAGACTCATTCATTGCGGGGCGGGGGACAAAGTATCGTAGACAAAGAACTCTTAACCCAGTGTGATTTCTGCTATAATGGGTGGGAGAGGGGCATTCTAATAACGTAATTTGAACAGCTGATAGAAGGTAGTCCTAGAGGAAATAACTGGAAGTGAAGCACGAAAGGGCAGGCTGGAAGGAAAAATTCGGATTTCATGATGTAGGCAGTGGGGACCCTTCAGAGACACGTTAAGCAGTTCAATGTTGAAGTCAGAACACCTGCCACTGACAATTTGTATAACTGGGGAAATCACCATTTCTGTCGGGGGGAGTGGGGGGTTGGAGGGCTGTTTCCATATCTATAAATCAGGGATAATACCCACTGTAACAGAGGGGGAATAATTGATGGGTAAAGTATAGAGCAAGGTTGTAGGTAAAAATATTTTTATTGGGAAGCTTAAGCCGTTCTCGCTTCCTACGTGGTGCAGAGATTCCCAGGCGAGTTATACCTTCTGAAAAGGGGGTGAGGTCTTCACACTACCCCCCTTCTTTGTTCCCTCTTCTCCCCTCCCCCTTCTCTCTTCCCTATTAGTCCTCTTTCTTGGGAACAAATAACATACCCAGCAAGAGTGGCTCTCAATAAATGGGACTGACAGTCTGAAGATTCATTTCTCAAGTCAAGAAAAGAATCTGCTCTATGCATTCAGGTTAAAGGGCTGTAATATTTTTCTTAATTCTAACAGACTTTTGCCCTCTTCTGCTATCTCAGCATGTGCTCCATGCTGATTTCATCGCCTTCCATAAAGATACTTACAGTCCGTGAGTGGCCATGCTATTTGCACCCTCTTTGGTTCTGAATGCTTCCTTCTACCCAGGTGTTAGCTAGGTGGAGTTTCCCATCTGTGGTACAAAAGGCGTCTGCGCCCCCTGGTGGCCATGCACAGAAAAAGAGCGTAATTCAGAGATACTAGTATAGGGTGTCCCCCCAAAATGTATTCACCCTTTAACAGCCGATAGATCAATTTTGAAAATGAAATGTAAACACTGCCTCTATAATTATTCAAAGTGAGTGTATACATTTTTGGGACACCCTATATATCCCACCTCCTCTTAATCTTTGTTGGGAGAGCTAGGTCCCCATACTTCAGGAAAAGAAGGTCTCCTGACTCTAGACACAGCATTTTGCCACAAAACAGCTGTTACTTGACATCACACAATCTATGTTCTCATCTTTCAAGTAAAAGAGATGATGAAAACTAATGATTCCCATTCTTCAAGGTAAAAAATAATGTATTCTTTATTTTCATTTGTAAATCTGTTTTTGAAAGATGCTGTATACTTACTATGAAATAAGAAATTTGATTTCCTCAAACTCAGATACAGAACACAGACTTGTGGTTGGGGAAAAGGAGCAAAATGGGTAAAAGTGATCAAGGGGTACAAACTTTCAGTTATTAGATAAGTTAGTTCTGGGGATGTAATGTATAGCATGGTGACTATAGTTATTAATATTATACCGTATATTTGAAAGATGCTAAGAGAACAAGTTTTCATCATAAGAAACATATTGTAACTATGTGAGGTGATGGGTGTTAACTAAATTTGTGGTAACCATTTTGCAATATATGTACTAGTATATATCAAACCATTGTTACATACTTTAAACTAATATGTCAATTATTGCTCCATAAAATTGAGGGGATGGGATTTGGTTTCCTATGAGAGGATGTTTCCATGAAGAAGGAAAAAAAGACCTTTTGGTTAGTTTGTGTGGCCATACAGAGATAACTATATGATTTTCCTTACTTCTTAAAACACTGAAAACTGTGTTAAAAGAGTCCTCTTAGTAGCAAGTAGAGTCCAGGAACTCAGGAAGGGAAACATCAGCAGAGTTCTTTTATTATCACACTAGGGGCCCAGTGCACGAATTTGTGCACCTTAAAAGGAACTATAGACCGCAAGGCTGTGGTGGGCACAGGGACGGGTCTCGGCCCATCCTCCATGGCCCTGCCCGGCCCCTCCCACTGCGGCCCTGGTCCCCTGTCTGCCAGCAGCCCCACTCCCACCACGGCGTACAGGAGCAAAGAATTTTCAGTAACCACCAGAGGCTCGCCTCAATGACAGCAACTGGCGCCCAGCCTTGGTCTGGCGCCCCGCTCACCTGATCCATCATCCCACCACAGCCAACGCCCATCATGTTCCATGCTCTGCCAATGCCCACCATGTTCCGCGCGCACCCCCTGGTGGTCAGCACACGTCATAGCAACTGGTTGTTTGGTTGTTCGGTTGTTCCGCGCCTTTCGGTCTATTTGCATATTAGGGTTTTTTATATATAGAATCTATTGGAAGGTAGTTATTATATATTTCAAGCCTTCGTTAAACCTCCTAGTAGGTAGGAACTCTACTTGGTTCATTTTATCTTAACATTAATATTTGCTCTTTCCTGACAGGAAGAAGTCTGGATTCCACCTGCTAATTGTGTACAAAAACCTTAAGAAAGTAAAGTAACTGCAAGGCATGGGACCTGAGCTAGTGGAGCCCCTGGGCTGGTATGAAAAACCCTGACATTGAGGCCAAGTGAATTCTAGGGTCTCCACGTAGGTGGACAGTGACTTAAGGATCCAGCCTCAATGTTCTCACTGATGTATTTTCATATTTATCCCCCACAGTGGTACTTGGTTTTCCACCCACCAGATATTAATGTAGCTGTTTCCCCATAAAACAGGATTCATTCAAGTGTTTGCATTTTGGTTATAAATATATCAGCCAACACTTAATTTCACATTTATAAACAAACCAAAGACAGACTCCTGGGACTTGGGGTTTCACTTCCTTCTCTCTCCACCCTGTAAACCTATTTCTTTCCCAGTGGAGAAAAGAACTGAGCCTCACCCCATCTAGACTGCCAAAGCCTGCTGTGAAACAGGTGAGACCACTTTCTGATTGGTGTACCTTAAGGTAGTATCTCCAGAGTGTGGTGTTCAGTGCTGACATATCTCAGAGGGGAAGAGAGGGGAAGATGGGAAGAGATTAACCAAAGAACTTATATACATACTAGAGGCCTAGTGCACGAAATTCATGCACAGAGGGGGGGGGTCCCTCAGGCCGGCCTGTGCCCTTTCTCAGTCCGAGAGCCCTTGGGGGATGTCCAACTTTTGAACTTATAAGCTGTCAATCAGACATCTTTAGCGCTGCTGTGGAGGCGGGAGAGGCTCCTGCCACTGCTGCTGTGCTCGGCAGCCATGAGCCCGGCTTCTGGCTGAGCAGTGCTCCCCCTGTGGGAGTGCACTGACCACCAGGGGGCAGCTCCTGCGTTGAGTGTATGCCCCCTGGTGGTCAGTGCATGTCACAGCGACCAGTCATTCCGCCATTCAGGCAATGTGCATATTAGCCTTTTATTATATAGGATATGCATAACTAGTGGACACAGACAATAGTGTGGTGAAAGCCTGTGGTGGGGCAGCCCTGGGAGGAGGAGGGTAAAAGGGGGGAATTTGGAGGACATTTGTCATACTGTGAACAATTTTAAAAAAATAAGGGGAGCTAGAGAATTAAAGAATTAAAGAGAAGAGACTTTCTGTCCTCCATAGCTATTGCTCCCCATGGCAGGAAGGATAGAGAATAATTAGGATGGAGAATAAACTCTCTGACTTGTAATTTTGCCCCTTAAAGTTTGTATATTATCTATGGCTGCATACCAAGTTGTCCTAAAACTTCTGTGATTCAGGAATCCAGGAGCAGCTCAGTTGAGTGCCTCTGTGTCAAGATCTCTCACAAGACTGCAGAGAAGGTGTTAGCTGGGGCTGCAGTCCTAGTTCATGCTTGACTGGAAAAGGGTCTGTTTCTAAGGTTACTCACAAAGCTGTTGGCAGGACTCAGCCCTCAAGGGCTGTTGGAAAGAGGGCCTTGGTTCTTTGCTGGCTGGAGGCCACCCTCTTGGCTATGTGGGCCTTTCCATAAGGCAACCCACAACAGGGCAGCTGCCTTCCATCAGAGTGAGCAGGTGAGAGAGAAGGAGATAGGGAATGAGAAAATCAGAAAGAGATCGATGGAAGCCAACGTGTTTTTACCTAATCTCAGATGTGACATTCCATCGATATTGCCATATTCTGTTCATTAGAAGTGAGTCACTAGGCTCAAGCCACAATCAAGGGAATGAAGACCAGTAGCTATCTAGTTCAAATCCCAATTAATGCCAAAGTTATGCTATTTCACCTTTGCAGAGCTCTCCCCTTCCCCATATCTGAGATCCTCACCCACCAGGACTGAGTTAAGTGGCCCTTGAGCTGCCTCTATGATACCCTGGGCTTCTCCATCATAGCCTCCACCACACCAATTACAGGGGCACAGTCTGCCTCCCACCCCTTCTGCAAGCTCTGTGCAGGCAGCAGCCTTGTCTCTTCTCCTCACTGATGTGGACGCAGCCCTAAACTTAAGGCCAGAAATGTACCAGGCACTTAGTATATGTGTAGTAAATTTATTAACTGAATGTTCTTTGTAAGATGGCTCCGTTTTCTCTTTCTTCTGATTAAAACTGAAATTTTATTCTGAAATCATACAAATGTTCACCTACATTTTGTTCTTGCTTTGTGTGTTAAAACTGGTTAAAACTCCTCAGTTGGCTTTTTATTACAAAAAGTAGGGAGTCCAGACTCAGAATGGCTTTCAAATAAGTCCCATGTATTGTCACTCCCTGACAATGTGTGTCTCTCAAATTGATGTCTCTCTCCCCCTCCCTTCCACTCTCTCTAAAAAAATCAATGGGAAAAATATCCTTGAGTGAGGATTAACAACAACAAAAGAATCAATAAATAAAAAAATAAAAATCGGGGTTTTATATGTTTTATAGCCCTTTAAATTTTATGGGTTTTTCTAAAATGCTTAAAGAATTTAAAGTCTTTATATTTAGTTTGTCAGTGATTATATTTTTCATTATGAAATTTGGTATTCAAACTTTGCTTTGTGATTTTCATAGTAATTAAATTCTGAAATTTTGTTCTGAAATCATAGAAATATTCACCTACATTTTGTTCTTGCTTTGTGTGTAAATTTTTACATAAAACTTATCATTCTGGAATGTATTCTGGTATAAGCTGTGCTATAAGGATTTAACTTTTTGCCCCAAATAAGTAACCAATTACTTCAGCATAATTTTTAAATCATGTTTCCTTTATCTATTGAATTGAGGTGTCATCTTTGTCATATATAAATGAAGTTTTATGCTGTTGTTTATTGCTTACTCTGTTCTGTAATCAATCTGGATATTCCCACACCAACACCTCCTTATTTACAAGTATTTTATAATCACTTACATCATAATATTAGAATCTATTTTTCCATAAACTTGCCATGATTAAGACAAATAGGCCTTCTTTCAAACAGACTGTGGTGGTTTTAAAATATGTCCATAAATTCTTTGTTACCTCTTCCTTTATAAGGATCTCCTTATACCCTTCCCTTTGAGCATGGACTGTACTTACTAACTTATTTCTAACAAATAGAATGTGGAAGAAGTGATACATATGACTTCTGAACCCAGTCATCAGAGATATTGTGACCTCTCTCTGGGAGAAGCTGCCATGTCCTGAGAACAATCAAGAAACCCTATAGAGCCCTAGCCAGTTTGGCTCAGTGGATAGAGCATTGGTCCTCAGACTAAAGGGTCTCAGGTTCCATTCCAGGTCAAGGGCACATACCTTGGTTGCAGGCTGCATCCTGGTCAGGGTGCATCCCAACTCAGAGAGTGCAGGAGGCAACACATCCATGTGTCTCTCCCACATCAATGTTTCTTTCTGTGTGTCCCTCTCCCTTCCACTCTCTCTAAAAATCAATGGAAAGTTATCCTTGGGTGAGGATTAACAACAATAACAAAAACAGGCAACTGGCCAGATTCAACGAAGGGCTATAGTTTGCCAACCCTTGGTTCATAGGGCACCAATTCTTTGAGACTTGAGGTTACCTAGCACAAGTTTTATAGCACTCCATGCATACTTGCAAACCAATTAATTACCATCTTATCCGTGGACTGTTCCACTTCTTTAAGGTTCAGGCCCAGCACATGTAAACATTTGCTTTTGTTAAATTGTCACAGGATTAACAGATTGGGTGTTTGGAATCAGACGAATCTCAGTTGCCAGCTTTGCCACTTGCCAATAGGTGGTTTGGGACAAATTACTTAACATCTCTAATCCTCAGATTCCTTATCTATAAAGTACCTACGTCATAGAGTTGGCACAAGGAAAGATTCAGTGAGATGATCCATCTAAAACACCTAGCAGAGAGCCAGGCAAACTTCAATCATTAGTAGTAGTATTGGCATCATCCTGCCATTGAACCACTACTGTGTAAGGCAAGTATCATTAAACCCATTTTACAAAGACATTAAGGCTCAAACTTGTTTACAGAGCGTTCCCAAAACTGATAGCCCGTGACAGGAAGCACTGATTCACACCCAGAACTTTTATTTCCAACAGGCTCTGATTAATCCAACCACACTTAACAGGAAAGAAAATTTACTGTCTATCACTCCAAGGCGAGACTGCATTTTAAGACACCCAGAGAAAGGAGTTGTGAAATGCACAAGAACTCATTCTTCGCGGTGCAAGTTTAGCCTTTTGCACTCGGATGTGGAGTGTGACTCGACACGGTTAGCAGCGGTAGCAGCTCGTATGTCGAACGTTTCAAAAAAATATCACACCATGAAAAATTATAGAGATTAAAATTACTCTTTGAATGTATCAATAATTTGAAATATAAAAAAATCCAAATAAATAAGTTTGTATGAAAAGAAACTCCAGTTTTTTTATTCTACTGCCGCGCTTTGTAAAATCTGGGGTATTTAAAAAATTAAATCCCGAGTAGAATAAAGGAATCGAGAAAAAGGTAAGCGAGTGCAAAGGGTTAGTCCGTGGGGGGAAAGAGATAATTTCGTGAGATCTAAGGCTGAAAGGGCATGGGAGGTGCTAGCGACTGCTACAAATAACCAAAACCAAGATTTCCGAAATCAGTGTGCTGAGGCTCATAATCGGGACACTCTTTTCGAGCTTGGATCCTCTAAGGAGGTGGTGTCACCCCGCCGCGCACTCAGCCTGGCGCTTCTCAGCCTCTATGACCTTGCTGCCCACGGCCGCGCTGCCCTTTTTGGCTCTCCCGCTCCACGTGCCTGGAGCGCCTGGCGCCTAAAAATATCGCCCTAGTGGACCCTCCCGGAACATGCCTTCGGCTCTTTAAAAACCGGGCGCCATCGCCACTTTGAGTCACAGAAATCACTGTCCACACCTGCTGTTAACTCAGCGGGTGATGTGCCGCAGAAAGTGGCGACGAATTCAGCCCCTTGGGATGACATGAACTTTTCCATTTTTTTTTTCCCCCTCCACTTGGCGGGTAGCATATAATTTGAGGACCGCCGAGCAGCCCAAAGACTGTGTTGGGCGTTAGAAAAAAAAGAGCCCAGGAATCTCCCTTTCTTCCAGTTTAGACTAAGCCTGGAACTCTTCAAAGCCATATCCTGTGACAATCACAAGGGTTTTCTCCGCCCCAACGGTGACGGAAAACTCGTGACTCTGACCTGAGCGTTGGGGCGGGCGCAGAGAAACCGGGGCGGAGCTGCAAGTCGGAAGGCGAGGAAGCCCCCCGACCGGCTGCGCGTGCGCAATCTCACACCACGGGCCCTCCTTCCCGCCGCTGAGTGTAGGAAACCGGACGCCAAATCTGTCCCCGCGCAGACGCCGCCGCCGGGTGCGGAGCGGAGTGGCCGCCCTCCCTCAGGCGCGCCTGCGCACGTCCCCACGCACGCTCCGGCGTACGGCGGCGGCCGGGGGTCGCGAGCCGGTGGAGGACCCGCGCGCGGAGGAGCCCGGGGGAGTCAACTCTTTTTCCCTCCCTTCCCCATTCCCCTCCCCGCTCCCTCCCCCTCCCCAAGAATGTTCCGCTACGAGGTGAGCTGTGGCGACCGGAAGTGACCCCTCCCTCCCTCCCGTTCCCCTTTTCCTCTCTTATCCCCTGAGCTTCTGTCCCGCGCTTCGGAGGACGGGTGGGCGTCGGGCGGTGGGACCCCCGGGACTCAGAGGAGCGCCTCGCACCTGGGGTCGTGGGTTTCATCCTAGAGCTGTGTGAGCTGGCTTCGGGGGACGGGACTGCCCTATTAGTTGTCGCTGGGTAGAGTTGGCCTCGGTTTTGAGGTGGGGAGGGCCCGTTAAGTGCCTGAGCCGGACCACCTGCCAGCCCCAACCCGGGAGGAGCCGCGGAGGGGAGGCGTTGCATCCATCCGGTGGCTCTTCTAGAGGAAGAGTCACCTGGGAAAGCCCAGAGACACGTTTCCCGCCCTGGATCAGGAACCACTCTTCGTCCAGTTACACACACCTATACACACAGGAAACCACCGGGTCCATGGGGCCTGGGCTTGCCCTTTGACTGGGTCCGTAGACTGTGGACTAAAGAGGCCTGGGAGTTGGGAGGGGGCGTGTCCAGCAGAAGTTCCTTTTGGGCGAGTGGAGGGAGACGTGGGTTTGGTGACGGTCCCGGTAATGTAGCAATAGTCGAGAGTCCTGAGCTTGTCGCTAATGCACTGTATGACCTTGAGCGACTTCTAATCTCTGACCATAAAGTCTCCAGGTTTGTAGAATAAAGAAAGGGGCTTGTCTGCATAATCCCTAAAAGCCTTTCCAATTTAAAAAAAAAAATAGTGATTTGGTTAAGTAGATCTTTGTGATTTGGGAGGAGTGCTGCTGGATGTTGCCTTTAAGGTGGAAGCAATTGCATACCTGCTTTTGTGTACGTTTGTGAGGGCTAAGATGGGTGAAATGGCCCTTTGGCTTAACCGTACCTTTGGGAACAGTCTAAACTAGGAGGTAGCCAGGCAAGGTATAACACAACCCTGCCTTCCGATTCAGAGTCTTTGAAAATTGTGGACACACTTGATACTTGATAGGAAATGGTTTAAAACCAAACTAACTGTATGAAAACATGGAGGGAGGTGATAAGTGGTAGGCAGTTGCCAAAAGAAGAGAAAACTTAGAAAATAAGTTAAAAACTAAAGTGTAAGGAGGAAATGTTTACAATAAACCTACCTAAGTTGTTATGGTGATATCTAGCATTGTTCAGCAACCCTCAGTGTTTGACTAAATCTCTTCCTCATTTAATCCTCGTAACTATGAGGTAGGTGGTATTGCTCCTCTATTATCTCTTAGGAGACTGAGACTTAGAGCCTAACAAAGCCTGTGGCACAATAGGTGCTCAAGAGGTACTTAATGAATTAATTTTAAAAAATGATTTGCCCAAGTTAACACCACTTGTAAGAGTGGAGTCAGAACTTGAACTTGCCATATCACAGCTTTTTGAGAATTTACTTAATTGTGGTTGAAAATTTTAGCTTTCTGTTTTATCACCAGAGTTTGGGCCAATAGGAAACAGAAAAGGGGAAAGATCAAAAATGAAGAGAAAGCTTTAAAAGAATAATAAAATAGTTGAAAAGATGACATGAATATGAGGAAGGTGAAAATTTTGTTGAACAGTACACTAAAACTCAAAATAAAGGGTTCATTTAATTTGTCATTATTATTCTAACCAGTGATGTAAAGGAAGTTGGCAGACCATGAGGAAATGCTCTTATTAGATTCCTGATAGAGAAATGGAATGTTTGCAGGGAAAGGTTAAATGAAATAAGGAATGGGAAAGAGAAACTGAAAGAAAAGAAGATACAGAAATTTTCCAATGTTGGGGAAATTGAGGGGTAGAAAAAATGCCATCTTTACAAAAAGTCATAATGAAGATATTACGCTGATTGGGAAAGTAAGATGAACATTTTTAGAACATTTTACAATGTGGTTGTGAACTTCATGAATAGCTAAATCTCTTTTCTCTTTTTAGTCTTTGGAGGATTGTCCTCTGGATGAAGATGAGGATGCATTTCAAGGCCTGGGAGAGGAAGATGAAGAAATTGATCAATTCAATGATGATACATTTGGGTCAGGTGCAGTTGGTAAGTGATATCTTTCTCTTATATCACCTTGGTCTCCTGACAGTTTCAAATGTTCTCTTTTATAAGTGCTTTGTCTTAGTAGGAGTAACTTCAGTCACCAATTTAGCAAAATATCCCATTCTTGGTCTTAGAATAGTCTAGGCTTGACTAGAAGCATCTACCCTTCTCCTCTGGACCTCTTTTTGCCTCACTTATAAAACCAGGTGTTCTGTAAGCTCTATTCCTACCAGCTATATGATCTTTTGCTCTGACACTATAAGGAATTCAAGTGGTTAGAGAAATAGATATTTTTCCAAAAGTTTAAAATAATCCTAGGAAAGGGAAATTTATTTGTGGAGCATGTAACTTAAGGAAAATTAGTTGAACTAGGAGAAAACTCAGATTTGGATATGTATGGTTTTAAAATTCAGTTGATCAGTATTATATATTACATGACCCTGCTATTGTCTTAATAGTATCTTCAATAAAATAAAAATCCCTTTATTCAAAGAATATTGGTGATAGAAAGTCTTCATAAGTTAGAAATAAGATGAAATTTTCCCATCCTTGGATATAGATAAATATTCTAGGAGTTGGAAAAGGTTATAAAAAGTTTAAAAGCCAACCTATTCTTAGAGGCCACAGAGCTGTGGTAACTGAGATGGGGAATTTAGAGAGCAAGCTTATATGGTAAAGTTTGAGAATTAGAGATCCTAGGACAAGTTACATTAATAAGTTAAAATTAAACTGAATGTTTAAAAAAATGAAGAGGTAAGGCTTGGTGGAAATATTTTTGCTCTATTGATACTGAAAATGGCAACAACTGTTTTTTCTGGGATGTGTAAATACTTATGATTTCTTTGGTATCAAGCACTCTGTCTATGCAACAAATATTCAAAGTTAAGTAATAAGAAGAGGAAATTTAACTGTAATGGGTAATCCCAAGATGTTGAATATAAATAACAAAAAAAGAGGTCTTATATTCAATTATAACCTCTTAACAAAAAAAGAGGTTATAATGGTTATTGGTGTTACAGTGACCTAAACAGCTTAAATTTATTAAAGCTTAGACTGAGTAGAATGAATTGGCAAAAATGAAAGAAAATACTATTATCAACCAGGGTTTACAAAAATCAGTAGAGAGCTCAAACTGCCACTACTAGGAACAGCAAAAGAAGTGTTTAAGGTAGAAGGAGAGACTCATTATAGAAGGGAACCAAAGACCTTTTGGATTATAGCCATAGTTTAGGACATGAGATCATCCAAGAGGATGACATAATCTAAGATGCTGTTCTCTCTCCATGGAGATCACAGGCAAAAGCAATAGAATAGAATTACAAAAGCAGGGAATTATTTGAATTGCAAATTATATTTGGAAGTTAATTTACTAATAACATATAGAATATAATAGAAGCTACAAACATTGTATGCTTGTTTCTATAACTTCGTATCTTAATTGTACTGAATCATCATTTTTAAGCAAATTTCTCAGTATTAAAATGAAGTTGATGGAGTTGGTTTATAGATATTATATTAAGATGAGGCAGCATAATAATATGTACTCAGTTTTGAACCTGAACAGATGAGGAATAGTCTTGCCTTCTCATTGACTTCCAGAGTGCTGTGGACAGTTTTCTGAGTTTCTGAGTTCCTCACAAGATGGGGGAAAATATTGCCTTAAAAGGATGCTAGAGTTTCAGAACTGTATTTTATATGATAGAAAGAAAGAAAAGTCCTGGGGTTACACCGAAAAGAATAGGTAGTAAAAAACAAAGGCAGGGAAATGAAATAGCATTTGATTAGCCCACTTCGTACCCTCAGGCATAAGGGGTGATTAATAAGGATTTCTTGATTATTAACAAGGTTTATAATGGAGAAAAAATTTCAAAACACAAGCCCTTTCTATTGAGTATAATATACTTGAATTGTAAAATTAAATTCTTAATTTCTCATAACATCTTGATCTAAATACTATAAAGGTTTCTAAAAGGGAAATTGCTTTCTAAGTCCACCTGTGACTTGCTTACTACATCTCTACAAGAAGATACACAGCTGGTGTAGAGAATTTAAACCAGGAGATAAAATGTCAGACCTTTGACATATGTTTTGGTGTGATGGTTTCTAATTCAAGGAGTGTCTTGAATGAAACCTGTTAGTACAGTAGTTAATTTTAAGTCGCTGACTACAAATGCTCTCATGTCACCTTTCCTTAAGAAACTAGTCTCTGTCTTCCTCATGGAAAAATGTTTGCATTATCTTAGAGCAGTGGTCGGCAAACTCATTAGTCAACAGAGCCAAATATCAACAGTACGACGATTGAAATTTCTTTTGAGAACCGAAAACCGACTTCTGCGCATGGGCCACGAAGTTTCAATTGCACTGTACGTGCATGCCCGCACGTGGTATTTTGTGGAAGAGCCACACTCAAGAGGCCAAAGAGCCGCATGTGGCTCGCGAGCCGCAGTTTGACGACCACTGTCTTAGAGCAATAAATGTACCACAGTAATCTCAACTCAATCTCTAAAAATAAATGCTTAACACTTAGAAGATGTTTAATATGTACTAGGCACCATTATAAATGTTTTACATATAATCCTCACTGTGTGAGGTAGGTGCTATTATTATATTCATTTTAACAAATGAGAGAGGAAAGTGACAGAGAGGTTAAGTAACCATAAATGGAATTAGTTTAAACTAGCAGTTAAAGCAATCTTTGGGAATCTCCTGTCCCCCATCCTTCCTACTTTTATTGATAACTACTATAATCTTTAGGGATTGAGATTGCCTTAAAGTTAAATCACCTCTGCTTCCTTATCATTTTGTTTTTATTTTAAAATATCCCTGAGACAGACTTAAGGGGAATTATTACAAGTATAAGTTTATGGGAGCAATGAGGAATTTACTAACACACATGAGGGTATAGGTTAATGAGTTAAAGAAAAACAGCTCTCTTTCCCTTTATTTCTCTGTTTTTCTTTTGCCTACTGTTTATCATTTTTACCAATGGGGATTGAGGTCCAATATTGGTATATCTAAGTAACTATGTTTAGGTCATTTGAAAAAGGTATAGGGTGAAATAGCTACTCTCTTATAATAAGGATAAGGACATTCCATCTCTGACATTGCTTCAGATGATTTTTCACAAAACCAAGTAACACCTGAAATGATGATGATGGTATTTATGGCATAGATTCCTTTGCTTGCATGTTTAAAAAAGCAGCAATTCACAACAGTCATGAATATGGCTATTCACAAACTATGGCTATTTAATCAGTGTGTTTTAAAATGTAGTTATTAAGGCCCTAGCTGGTGTGGATCAGTGGATAGAGCATTGGCCCTCAGACTGAAAAGTCCTGGGTTCGATTTCAGTCAAGAGCCGCACCTCGGTTGCAGGCTCAATCCCTGGCCCTGGTCAGGGCGCATGTAAAAGGCAACCAATCGATGTTTCCCTCTCTCTGTCTCTACCCCTCCCTTCCACTCTCTCTAAATATCAATGGAAAAATATCCTTGGGTAAGGATTTACCAAAAGAAAAAAATGTAGTTATTAAGGACAAATAGACTACTCATTTTTGGTAGGATCTGGTAAAGTTAGTAAAGATAGGTATGGAAACAGTGAATGAAAACAACAAAAATTAGAACTTGACTGCATTAGAACCAATCTATTAACAAATTAACTCCTTAAATTTAGAAAATAAATGTAAAAACATTCCTTATTTGGGATTATAGACTTCCTTTTTTTTTTTTTTGGCATTGCTGGGTTAGTAAAATTACAAAGAAAATTTGTCCTTTAAAAGCTTTCTCAGTTTACTGTTCCTTGGTAAAGATGACACAGATATTAATGTCACATGCTGGCTGGGCTAAAGTGGATTTTAAAGTACATTTAAATCTACGGCAGTGCCCAAGACTAGACAGTGGTTCTAAACATGCCAGGTTATAAATTTGGAAGTCCCACTTCCCTCACTTTTTGAACCACTAATGTTTTGTGATACTTTTTTATGTAGTAAAAATAGCAGATTTTAAGTGTTTATAATCTGACCCTGAAAGGTACTTACCCTACATAAATATTTACTTAAAATATTAAGATATATATAATATTTAGTACAATATTAATCATTATATTGAGAATTTGCAAATCTAAATTTCCATCAGTAGGGGATAAGTTGAATTAGTTTTAGTTTATCAATAGAATTGAATCTTATATAAATACTAAAGGCCCAGTGCACGAATTCGTGCACCAGTGGGGTCCCTCGGCCTGCAGGATCGGGCCAAAACTGGCTCTTTGACATCCCCAAAGGGGTCCTGGATTGTGAGAGGGCGCAAGCCAGGTCAAGGGACCCCATCGGTGCTCGATTGGGGCTGGGGAGGGACGCAGGAGGTTGGCCAGCCAGGGAGGGACCGTGGGAGGGCTCCAGGGCATGTCTGGCCCATCTCACTCAGTCCCGATCAGCCGGACCCCAGCAGCAAGCTAACCTACTGGTCGGAGCATCTGCCCTCTGGTTGTCAGTGCACGTCATAGCAACTGGTCAATCAGTCGACTGCCCCCTGGTGGTCAGTGTGCATCATAGTGAGCAGTTGAGCAGCCTTAGCATATCATTAGCATATTACACTTTGATTGGTTGGACAGCTGGACACCGCATATTAGGCTTTTATTATATAGGACTAGAGGCCTGGTGCACGAATTTGTGCACATTGAAAGGAAATTAATTAGAAGAAGTATTTTAATATCGCTATTCACCTTTCTCTATTATAGAAGTGTCAGCCAAATTCACGATCAACAATGGCAGATGGAAACACACCTGTGCAATTGGCGCCAGCAAGAGCTTTATATATATAGATAAACTTGCTTAATTAGACCTGCTTTCTGATTTAGCTAAACTTTTCCCAGCCCAGTGAAGCATCCCAACTTCTCTTTCAGGTAATTGTCAGTAACACAGCAGTAAATATCAACACGAAGCAGATTATTATTGTAGATCACGCAGGGAGAACAGAGGGTAAAATATTTAACTGCAACAGTGTTTGACTATATTCTGCACAGTGAGAAAACCTGAAGTCATTTTTAGGTTCACCATTTCTTCTTTTCAGTTGGGTCAGGTTTCTAAGCTTTCTAAATATCCATGTTCTGGCTAATGGAAAGAAAATAGAATTCCACTGAGTCTCCTTTCTACCTATTTCAGGACTTCTTTGAGGATCAAATGAGATGAGGCACGGGAAAACGCTTCACAGACATTTGGTTAAAGTGTAAAATGTTTCCACTTGGCTATAAAGCAAGTTAGGTTCCTTGGCTGAAGGAACTCCAAGAAGGCTAGTCACTAGGGAGAGGAAGCCAGGAGTTGCTACGTGACATCATTACCTGGTGCCCACAGCCACCATTTCTTGGCTGGGCTGGGCTGTGGGCCACATTTTGCACCACGGGGTCTTGGCAGTGGCAGCTGCAATTTGGTGGGGTGTCGCTCCGGGGTAGTGACGGGGCCTTGTCCCACTTGTGGAAAGCCGAGTGTTGCTTTGTGGGCACCAGGTCAGCGTTGCCATTTATTGTTAAATGGCCTGTCGCTAGGGAGAGGAAGCTGGGTGTTGCTATGTGACATCATTACACGGTGCCCACAGCCACCATTTCCAGGCTGGGCTGGGCTGTGGGCCGCATTTTGCACCATGGGGTCTCGGCAGCGTTGGCTGCAATTTGGTGGGCTGTCACTCCGTAGTGGCAGGGCCTGTGTCCCACTTGGGGGAAGTTGAGTGTTGCTTTGTGGGCGCCAGATTCGTGGTGCCATTTCTCTGTAAATGGCCAGTGTGTGTCACAGCAGGTCCTGCATTGAGCATCTGCCCCCTGATGGTCAGGGCACATCGTAGCGACCATCGGATGGTCGGACACTTAGCATATTAGCCTTTTATATAGATAGATTTAAAAGAATGAGATAATACCAGTAGTTACGTGTGTGTATGCATGAAAAGATGCCTAAGCTGTATTCTTAAACAAGTTGAACATGAACCCCTCAGAAAATTGTCAATGCCCGGCAGGCCGTGGCTCAGTGGTGGAGCATCAACCTATGAACCAGGAGGTCACAGTTTGATTCCAGGTCAGAGCACATGCCGGGGTTGCAAACTTGATCCCCAGTGTGGAGCATGTAGGAGGCAGCCAATTAAGGATTCCCATCATTAATGTTTCTATCCCTCCCTCCCTCTCTCTTCCTCTCTGAAATAAATAAAAATATATGTATTTTTAAAAATTGTCAGTAATCTAAATATGTTTTTAAAGTGGTTACCATCTATTATACCCTACTTATCAGGCACCTTTTTTTTTTTTCCTGTCATGGTGCCTTCAGTTTTTCCTTCTCCTAATACAGTATACAGGAATATTATGCGGGGGGCGGGGGGGGATTGTCATTAAGAACACTTTTTGAGAATTCTTTGTTTTTATGTTAGTTATAAAGGGAATTACTTGTTATTCCTCTGTTGAATTTTATTGGCATACAAAATAAAATTAAAATCAGAATAAAGCCCTGACCGGTTTGGCTCGGTGGATGGAGCGTCGGCCTGTGGACTCAAGGGTCCCGGGTTCGATTCCGGTCGGGGGCATGTGCCTTGGTTGCGGGCACATCCCCAGTGGGGAGTGTGCAGGGGTCAGCTGATCGATGTTTCTCTCTCATTGATGTTTCTAGCTCTCTGTCCCTCTCCCTTCCTCTCTGTAAAAAAATCAATAAAATATATATATTTTTTAATACATTTTATTGATTTTTTACAGAGAAGAAGAGAGAGGGATAGAGTTAGAAACATCAGTGAGAGAGAAACATCGATCAGCTGCCTCTTGCACACCCCCTACTGGGAATGTGCCCGCAACCAAGGTACATGCCCTTGACTGGAATCGAACCTGGGACCCTTGAGTCCGCAGGCCGACGCTCTATCCACTGAGCCAAACCGGTTTCGGCAATAAAATATATTTTTAAAAAAATCAGAATAAAATATGTAACATATACAAAAGAATACATGGGTGTTTGTGGATTAGAAAGTAGTGCATGTTTAGATGAGGTGAAGGTAGAATTATCATGAAAAGGTTATTTAGGGAAAGCTTCAATGAAGAGGGAAAGGTGTCTAAATTAGAATCTCAGAGGAGCAAAATAGTGGGTAGAGCTTTTATGATGGAAGCAGAATGGAACAATGAGATTGAGGAGCATTGGAATTAGAGAAGTGATGGAAGTAAGGTCTAGTTCTAGGGAAGCTCATAAAGGGTTCTGAAGATACTCATCTATGCTATAGCAGAACTCAAAACTAATCCTGTGTCATCATGAGAGAAGGAGACAGCAACCTGGTCCCAGTGCTACAGACTGTGTAGTAGTGTGCAGGAATAGCAAAGACATCTATACTAATAAAAGGGTAATATGTAAATTGGTCAGGGCAGTGAGGGGCAACCAGGTTGGTGGGGGAAGGGAGCATTTAGGGGCGACCAGGCTGGCAGGGAGGGGCAGTTGGGGGCAATCAGTCAGGAAGGCAGGCAAGTGGTTAGGAGCGAGCTATCCTGAATTGTTGGGCCTAAACCAGCAGTCGGACATCCCCCAAGGGGTCCTGGATTGGAGAGGGAGGCTGGACTGAAGGGAACCACCCCCTCCCCCCCCCCCTCGTGCACGAATTTCGTGCACTGGGCCTCTAGTAGTTAAAATAAAAGAGGAAGGTCCAAGTCACCATCACCTTTCCTTGGGGAACTGAGTAGCCATCTGGCAATCCTCCGTGCTTCCAGTGTTGCTGTCCCCTCCCCCCAGTCTGCTTTCAACACAGCAGCCAGAGTGTTCTCTCAAAAAGTCATACCACATCAAAACCTCCAGTGGTCCCTCATTTCAATTAAAGTGGCTTAAGAGGCCCTAAAGGAACTCCCTCCTACTACCTCTTTGACTCATTTTCTTGTATCTCCCCCCTTGATTATTCTAGTCCAAACATGGTCCTTTCTCAAAACCATCAGTCTCTCATGTTAAGGCCTTAGTACCGACTCTCTCTGCCTGGAACACTTCTCCCAGATATCCACCTGACTATCTTATTCTTGAATCTTTTACTCATTTGTTACCCTCTCAAAGAAATGTACCTCTGATCATCCTATTTAAAGTTTTCCGTCTGCCTCTCTTCCTCCATATTCCTGTAGCATTTCATCTTCTAATATAGTATCTAACTTATTCATTATGTTTATTGTCTTAGGTTTAGTACACTCATGTATCCAATGCACCTAAAACACTGCTTGTCACATAATAGATGCTCAACAATTATTAATTGAATGAAATGAATAGATTCAAAAGCTTATAAAGATGGCAATTATAATCTAAGAGAAAGCTGTATGCTAGTGCAGTGAGTTGTAACTTTCCTTTAAATTTTTTGCCTGAAATGTCATAGAAACACAAGACTAACAGTTTCAAAATTGGTTTCAAAATATAGTTTGGACACCATTGATAATGTGTTAACCTATTACTTTAAATGCTTGAGTTATATTCTTGATAATACGTTATTTGTTCTTAAAAGTGAAAAGCCCACTTTATTATGCTACTTAGTTTAAACTTTTATTTCATGTCTCTAAGTGGAAATTTAACTTTCCACCTATCTTCTGGAGTTGGAATTATTCACTTGGTTAAAGAACTTTATAAAACTTTTTATAATTCCAATATGAACTGTATTTCTTTTTTATGATTTCCTTATAGATGATGATTGGCAGGAAGCACATGAGCGACTGGCTGAATTGGAAGAGAAGCTACCGGCAGCAGTCAATGAACAAACAGGCAATGGAGAAAGGGATGAGATGGACTTGTTGGGTGACCATGAGGAAAATCTGGCAGAAAGTCTCAGTAAGATGGTGATTGAAAATGAACTAGAAGATCCAGCCATCATGAGGGCAGTGCAGACCAGGCCAGTTTTGCAAGTGAGTAAGTTAGTCTGGTTTGAGCATAGTAGGAGACTAATAATTAAAGTGAAATATTGAGTTTTGCTATTTCTTTTCATTTACTATAATGAGAGATTTACATATGCCATGCTGTAGAAAATTGTTAGTGTAATTCCTGATAACAATTCTGGAGATGAAGTTGGGGAATGATATATACTCTGGGACACTATATTTCTTATTCTCAAGCAGTTGAGGCTCTTTTGGAGCTTTGTTCACCAAAAATAGGTACTTCATTCAGAGAGCCTACACTATTCCAGACTTTGTGTATTTTCCTTTTTTGTTAGCCCCAACCAGGAAGTCTCAATTCCAGCATCTGGGATGGATCTGAAGTTCTGAGGCGAATCCGAGGACCATTGCTTGCTCAGGTATTAAACATTTTCTCTTTATATACAATTCCTCATCTGGGAAAATTTCAAGCTTGCTCCTGTTGTCATCCTTTCCTTGCAGAAACATATAGTTGGATATCATTTGCCAGTCTTAGGTCGATTACTCCATCCAGCACTCATAGCTGTACCACTTCCTCAGCCTCCATGGAGGTGCTGACTTGACTGTGCTTTACTTTGAAAAGGTTGAAATGGGGGTGACCTGGAGAGTGACTGGGGCCAGGGAGAGTGGTGCCCAGCAAGGAGGAGGGTAACCTAGGAGTGGGGAGGCGGAGGACTCAAGGATGAGAGATTCCCAGACAGGGCCCACTGTGAACTGGATATTCAAACGCATTCGGGCTGGTCCACCTCCCTGAGAGCCCTGAGTGTGCAGGATGAAATTGGTGTCCCCCAACTCCAAAGAGGCTCCCCTGTTCCCAAGTAGCACCCTTAGTGACATCAGAAGCAAGTCCAAATTACCAAAGTTAAGGTGGTTATTGGATTGGTTGGTTTTTATAGTAAAACCTTTTTATAGTGCATGCAATAGACTTAATTGCTGTATCTATATTATATGGTTAGACCAAGAAGTGTTTACATGCAACAAGCATATGTGGAAATGCATTTCTGAAGACCAGAATAACTCAAGGCTGCAATTCTATTCAGAACAGAAAATAAAGTTTAAAATAATAATAAAATAAAAGGTTGAAAGGGATCATTGTAACTCAAATTTGTCACCTTACAACTTGAGTTAATTGAAAAGTCATTTCTAGGTAGAACTACAAGGCTGGAGAACAGATCAGTGCTTGCCAGTGTTTGGGAGTGGTGGGAGAGGTTGACAACAAAGCCACTCTACAACTCATACAACTTAACAAAAGGAAGATAAACAATCCAATCAAAAAATGGGCAAAGGACTTAGATACTTTCCAAAAGAGGATCTACAGAAGGCCAAGAGACATATGAAAACATGCTCAAATCATTCAACAGATGCATATCAAAAAACAACAATGAGGTAACATCTCACACCTGTCAGAATAGCTGTCATCAACAAATCAACAAACAACAAGTGCTGGCAAGGATATGGAGAAAAAGGAACCATTTTGCACTATTGGTGGGAATGCAGACTGGTGCGGCCACTGTGGAAAACAGTATGGAGTTTCCTCAAACAATTAAAAATGGTGCTCCCACTTGACCCAGTAATCCCACTTCTAGGAATATATCCCAAGAAATCAGAAACGCCAATCAGAAAGTATATATGCACCCCTATGTTCATAGCACAATTTACAATAGCTAAGATTTGGAAACAGTCTTAAGTGCCCATCAGCAGAAGAGTGGATTGGAAAACTGGTACATCTATGCAATGGAAATACTATGCTGCTATATAAAAGAAGGAACTCTTAACCATTTGCAACTGCATGGATGGACCTGTAGAGCATTATGCTAAGCAAAATAAGCCAGTCAGAGAAAGATAAATATCACATGATCTCACTTATTTATATTTGTGGAGTATAATGAACAGCGTAAACTGATGAACCAAAATAGAGCCAAAGAAAAAAATATTTTAGAATATAATAGAAGTAATCCTGTTATTTGCAGGTTTTTAATATTTTTAATATTTCCTACAACTTTTGTGATATTATGTTAGTACAGTTTTGGTATTATATTTAAAATTCTTTTTCTTGAAATATTAATTTTCATTGCATGTAATATATTTAAAATCGTTTTTCTTGAAATATTAATGTTTATTGCATGTAAAAACACTCTAGAGGAAGTTTGAGAAGTGATAAAATTGTTTTATATCTTGATTGTGGTGGTAGATTCATGACTCTGCATTTATTAAACTTCAGAGAACTGTACACCAAAGAGGGTAAATTTTACTGGATATGAAATAAAAATAAATAAAATTTTTAAAAATTTCTCCAGATATTTTGACTTTATAGAGATTATTAACACGTTTCAAGTTAAACTAAGTTTTTTGTTTTTTTTGTTTTTGTTTGCTACTTCCTTAATTAGGAAATGCCTACGGTGTCTGTATTAGAATATGCCTTGCCTCAGAGGCCCCTACAGGGCCCGGAAGATGATCGGGACCTTTCCGAGCGTGCATTACCAAGGCGGTCAACTTCACCTATCATTGGGAGCCCTCCTGTTAGAGCTGTCCCCATAGGCACCCCACCTAAGCAGATGGCTGTACCCAGCTTCAACCAACAGGTACCTCTCATTAACAGGCACTCAGCCCAGGATATTGGGAATCTGGGCAAAATTATTGGGGAAATTGGTGATTTTGGGAAGAGGGTGGAAATTTTGGGTAGGCATTAGATTAGAAAGAAAAATAGCCAATTAGAGGAGAAGTTAGTACCAATAAGAGACACATTCCCTAATGCCCCTTGCTGGTGCTGCTCCTGTTGCTGCTTTCTAAATGGGGAGAAAAGGGTAGTTAACCACATTTAGTGTATATATCCTTTTTAAAGGGTTTTGCTGGCTGCCCAAAACATTAGCAAAGAGGTAACTGAAAGCTGGGGGGAGTGGGAACACACAGCATTGTCCACATCCCTTTTTACCTTTAAGATATCCCTGCTTTCCCTAGAGCCTGTGCAGTCCTGTTCCATAGACTTTCCTCCACCTGAAACGAGCAGCTGAAAAGGAAGGCCAATTTGGAAGGTATGGGGGGAGGGTGGTGTTGGTATGGCCTAGTTAGGCTCAGTATCCCATGAAATGGTGGAGTCACAGTATATCACAAAAGAGCTAAGCATGGCGGCCATATCACAGGGGCTTCAGAATAGGACTTAGTTAATCCTCCAGCTTTCTTATCATTCCTTCTCCCTCACTGCTACCAAAATATATCCTTTTGGAGAGAATTTGCAAGTTTGAATATCTGCTGGTACCTCCCTCAGATAGCATGGAAGGGTGGGGATAACTGGAGAATTAGCTAAATCTTCCTCAGTTAAAAGCTACTGATATTTGTGAGAGGAAGTGACCAAAGGTTCTGTATATGAACCCATAGCCTTAGCAATTGGTTTAGAAGTAGGGCTTTGCATTGTGTTCTGAGTCTCTGCCAGTACTAGAAGGGAGGGAGTGTAGGTGGAGGAAAAACTGACTTCACTGAGTGTAGTTGTTTATATGTTTGTCCTCATAGATTCTGTGTCCGAAGCCTGTCCATGTTCGGCCCCCAATGCCACCACGTTATCCTGCTCCCTATGGTGAGAGGATGTCTCCAAACCAGCTCTGCAATGTCCCGGTATGTCACTCTACAACCTAATGAAAATGCAGTCTGTATTTTCTGATCACTACCTATTTAATCACCATACAAGTATATGGACTTCTCTTAAATTATACATAATTTTTTTTCTATCTCCATACTTGAATTTCTGGATCTTCTGGTCCCCACATCACAAGACATGGTTCATTATGTTCAGTTGTTTCTTACATCAGTTCTTATCTTTAAAAATCTAAACTCAGTGTGATCATTTGATTTCCTTCTATCTCTGTCCCTCGTTCTGCTTTCTTTTTCATGTTATATTATGATAGTACTTCGTAATTACATAATTATTCTCTTTTACATTAGTGGACAGCTTGACTGTACAGTGTAAGAGTGCTTTTTTTTTTTTACTGTGTTTTGCATTTTGTTGTTGTTTTGTTTTTAAATTCTTTATTGTTGCAAGTATTACGTATGTCTCCTTTCTCCCTATTGACCTCTCCCTGGTTGCTTCCACCCCTCAGCACATGCCCTTGCCCCCCTATTGTCTTTGTTCATTGGTTATGCTTATATGCATACAATTTAAGAGTTTTTATATCCAAGTTTATTCTGCATTTCTATTGAGTTTCCTTATTATATTGATTTACCTATTTCACAGTATATGTTTTTTCTTTCTTTTTTTTTTTTTTTTCCCTAGAACTCTTCCCTACTGGGTCACCCTTTCCCTCCTAGTGTTCCTCCGGTTCTCAGCCCCCTCCAGAGAGCACAGCTTCTTGGAGGAGCTCAGGTAAGCCTTCAGTAGCTCAACCCATAAAGAGCTCTCTTACTTTCCTGAAGTTCACTAAATGATACCTTTTCTTTTTCTCTTTGATCAATCACTACTGCCTCTTTTTTCCCCATTATAATTTCAAACAAACTTAACAGTATTAACTTTTCTGTGGATAAAAGCAAGGGGACTTGCTGATTAACTAAATCTAAGATTTTGTCCCTCTGTAGCTACAGCCTGGACGGATGTCTCCCAGCCAGTTTGCACGGGTCCCTGGATTTGTTGGTAGTCCGCTTGCTGCCATGAATCCCAAGCTGCTGCAAGGGCGAGTTGGGCAGATGCTTCCCCCAGCACCAGGCTTCCGTGCCTTCTTTAGTGCTCCACCTCCTGCTACACCACCTCCTCCACAGCAGCACCCCCCTGGCCCAGGACCTCTCATGCAAAACTTACGGTATACACAACAAATGCTACTGTTTGTTTATTCATTGTTGGCTGAGTCTCCTATTGATGTTTAGTATTTTAATATGGAAGTCTCTTGATATTTGCAGGTGATAAATTTTGAGATGTTACTGGATCCTCAAGTTACCAGAAGAGAAATGTTTGACAGTCTGCAGGCTTTCTTATAAATCACATTTTCCTCAAGTCACATATTTCCTGTGTACATTTGCACATTCCTAATTAATCACCTCTTTTATTTCTTCTAAAGTTTATGTCTCACTCTGTATTCATTTTACAAACACACACATACTTATACAGGGTGGGACAAAAATAGGCTTATAGTTGTGAGTATGCAAAACACAGCTTATTCTGTTTATTGTATTATTATTATCACTAGAGGCCCATGCATGAAATTCGTGCACTTGGGGGCAGTGGGGGGGTCCCTCAGCCCGGCCTGCGCCCTCTCGCAGTCCAGGAGCCCTCAGGGGACATCCTTAGCGCTACTGCAGAAGTGGGAGTGGCTCCCACCACCACCGCAGCTGCGCTCACCAGCCGTGAGTCTGGCTTCTGGCTGAGTGGCGCCCCCCCTGTGGGAGTGCACTGACCACCAGGGGGCGGCTCCTGCATTGAGTGTTTGCCCCCTGGTGTTCAGTGCGTATCATAGCGACCTGTCGTTCTGCTGTTCGGTCAATTTGCATATTAGCCTTTTATTATATAGGATATTATTTTCCATATGAACAACTGTAAACCTACTTTTGCCCCACCCTGTATATATCATTAAGGGTTCTTTAGAGAAACAGAACCAAGAGGTGCCATATATACATAATACAAGGTGGGGCAAAGGCAGGTTTACAGTTGTGAGTATATGAAACAGTTTATTCTTATAGTATTATTTATTAATTATTGTTTTATTTTCCATATGAACAACTGTAAAGCTACTTTTGCACCACCTTGTATTTTCAGTGTCATTCCCAAGTGGTTGTAACAAAGTACGTTAAATCTAGAGCAGTGGTCGCCAACCTTTCGGACCTCACAGACCACCAGTGGTCTGCGGACCACCGGTTGGCAACCGCTGATTTAGAGACTTCTGTTTGACAGAAGCAAAGAGAAAAAGAATTATACTGCTTTACTGTTAATTCACTCAAATTTATGATCACCTGCTCAGGAGTTGAGAATTGGCCATTATAGAAGACATAAGAACATATGGCTATCTTTTCCTAAAAAGTCTCCTTAGAATAGACTTTAACATTCCCTTGGATGAACCTGTATAAAGTTATCTTATACTAACAACATTCTTGAAAACTTTAAATCATCAGGACAACAGAAATAACCTTTTCTGTTTTTTCTTAGATCTCAGGCCCCAATGTTTAGAGCAGACACCACTCATCTTCATCCACAGCACCGTCGACTTTTGCATCAGAGACAGCAACAGAATAGAAAGTAAGTGCTCACCCTCCTCCTTTGCAGTTTTTTAATTCAGCTGTTCATTTTGACAGTGTACATGGTGCTACTAGTTTATTTTTTTTAATATATTTTTCTTGAGGGAGAGAGGGAATGATGAGAAAGAATTATTGGTCAGCTGTCTCCTGCACGCCCCGTAGTGAGGATCGAGCTGCAACCCAGGCATGTTCCCTGACTGGGAATCACACCATGATCTCCTGGTTCATAGGTCAATGCTCAACCACTGAGCAATGCTGGCTGGGCAAGGAGCTACTGATTTAGTTTACTTTTTAAGTAAATTTAAATAGTATTGAATTTATTTTACTGGTAAAGTCAGAACATATAAGCTGTCATTTTATGTTTGTGATACACTAGCTTCAAATGATAAGATTTTGTCAGCTAATTTCCAAGTTACTGTAATTCTTTTGATCAGAAATACAGTTTAGATCTGATTTTTTTTTCTTTTAAGCCAAAATTTTATACTCTTACCGAGTTCTTACCATATTCTTACCTACCTTTTGTCTACCATCTCAGCTCTGAGGTAATCTTGAATTATAGTAGTTAGCTTTATATTTGGGTCGGACATAATGCCAACAGTCACTCTTTAATCTTAGCTATAATTCTTTAATCCTCATGCAACAAATACAAATACATATTGATATATGTGACCCCAGCTATATGCTAGGCACTGTGGGGATTGAAAGAATAGGGCCTATAAAACCCTGCCTTAGTGGAGCTTATGTTATAATCATAAAATAAAAAATTAAACCAAACTTAGGTTTCTTCAACCTTCAGTTATAATGTTTTCTATGTGTAATCTATTCTCACACTCAAAGGAATTCTAGAATATTTTTTGCAGGAAAAAAAACTGTATGGGCTCTTAAAATATTAATTTTAAAAATACTGTGTTAAAATATATTAAAATTCTAGTGGCTATCATTAACTCTATGGGACTGTACACTTTAGAATTTGATAAGAGGGTAGATCTCATGATAACTGTTCTGGGTAACAAAAGACCACACTAGCATGCAGTTCCCAGTAGAACCTAGATGGCTCATATAAATGAAGTCTCAAAAAACTCACTTGTAATCAGAAAAATGCAGATTAAAATTAGATAACCATTTTACATCTCCACATGGGCAAAACTTGAAGTTTCACTGACTGTTATTATCAGCAAGATTGGAGTGTACAGCCTCTTAAGAGAGAATTTGGCAATAAATAATAAGGTTGAAAATGTGAATACACCACCTCTTAGTAGATCTATTTTTAGTACATACTTGGGTATATTATCAACATAGATAAGTATGAAAAGCAGTGTTGAGTGAGAACCATTTATATAAAATTGAAAGGCACCCTGAACAGTAATGTATAAAATTTAAAGATGGACACACAAGTAACCAAAGAACTTATGTGCATATATGCATAGCCCATGGACATAGACAATAGTGCAGTGAAGGTCTGGGGAGTGGGAAAGGGGCTGTGTGGAGGGAGGCAAAGGAGGAAGGGAAATGAGGGACATCTATAATACTGTCCACAATAAAAAATAAATTTAAAAAAGGGAAAAAAGTATAAAAACAATTCAGGGAGGGTACATACCAAAGTCGTTCCTCTAGAAACTGGGCTGGGATCCATCCAGAGAAGTACAAGAGGGCCTTCAGCCGTAAATGTAATGCTTAATGATACTTTTTTAAAATCTGAGGCTAATTTGGCAAAATAGATTTTTTTTATTATGTCTAGGTGGAAGGTAAATGGATGTTTATTATAGTATGTTCTGAGCATTTCTCTACATTTGAATTATTTCACGATTTTCAACAAGTTAGCAATCAAATTGGCCTATGTTCAGATCTCTTACTCTGACTAGTTGTGTGGCTTTGGACAAATTACCTGATCTGTTTCGGCCTTAGTTTGTTGTCTTAAGTGGAAAAGTAAACCTACTACCTCATAGGGTTATTGTAGGGCTTATACAAAAGTCTATAGATGGAAGTACTTAGCATTTGGTAAGGAAGTCAGATCTTAGTTTTATTTCCTTAACTGTGTATTGCATAGCTCTTGCCTCTCAAATTTTGTAAAGAGTCAGCTCTTTCACTTCTCTTTTAGCAAAAGCAAAGGGAAATCTTTTTTTAATTGGCCTTGTTTATTCCTGTATTATTATAAGGCATAATAAATGCCGCTTGAAGTGAATGTGTTATATGTTTGTTTTTCAGTCAGCATCGGAATGTCAATGGTGCAGGGGATAGAGGAAGTCACCGGAGCAGTCACCAAGATCATCTACGGAAGGATCCATATGCCAATCTCATGTTGCAGCGAGAAAAGGACTGGGTCTCCAAAATCCAAATGATGCAACTGCAAAGCACTGATCCCTACTTGGATGATTTTTATTACCAGGTAAATACTCTCTGCTAGTTTTGAGGGTCATAATTTAGTTCCTTCCTCTGGTAAAAGCACTCATTTAAATATTGGTAGAATTGAACATTGATAGAATTTTCTTTTGAAGTAGTCTTTAAGTGGATAAGAATGACTAAATTCTGTCCTCTTTTCAAGCTGGTGAGCCTCTCACTGTTCACTAAAAGGTTTGCATATATGCCTTCTATTTTTTACACATAGAGTCTCAGACCAATGTTTTCAAATCCCTTTGGCATCAGTAATCTGGTTCTTTCAATTAAAAATATTGGCAGTCTTTCTTGACCTGTGTTGCTCAGTTGGTTAGGTGTCATCCCATGCAGGTTGCAGGTTCAGTTCCCCATCAGCCCAGGTTGCAGGCTCAAATCTCTGGTAGGGGGCGTGCAGGAGGCAGTCAATCGATGTATTGCTCTTACATTGATATTTCTCTCTCTCCCTCCCTCTAAAAAGTCAACTTAAAAATCTTTAAGAAAAAAATAAGAATATTGGCCGTCTAACTTTGAAGATATTTCCATTGATGATTAGCTTTTTTGAAGGCGGGATATTTTTTATAAAGGAAATTTATAGCAGTTTAACAAAAATTAGAGACCAATACATTTATAGAAGGCAAGTTGTTGCAGTCACCAGTATAATTTTTTAATGGTAAAGAGCTGCCATATTGTGTGCTTGTGTTGCAACTGAAATTCTTGTCACGGGGCAGAATTACTTTGAAAAACTGGAGAAACTGTCAGCTGCTGAAGAATTACAAGGTGATGGTCCTAAAAAGGAGCGCACCAAGCTCATTACCCCTCAGGTGGCCAAACTGGAGCACGCCTATAAGCCAGGTAAGCCCTTATCCCCTTAATGTAATAAGAGAAATTTGGCAGGCTGCTGATAACATAAAATATAAGTAACTGCATAGGTGACTGGATAGAGATGTTTAATTAATAAAGTAACGTTGTCCTTAGTAAATACCGAGATCAACCTTTGTTCAAGTGTGGAATAAATGGTTTGGTTCGGACCTTTTAGGTCCTTTTCTACTTGAGATTCCATAACTTTTTAATGCCCTTTTAAATTCCTAATAGTGCTAAAATAGATAAGGGAGGAACATTTCAGATCTCTATTTGATTATTATTGCAACAAAAAAATGGAAAAGGGTAAATTTTGATAAGAGCTTGCTTTAGATAATACTTGGATTTTTATAGTAAATTATTAGACTATGAGTAAAGAACAGAGAATATAAAGATCTCAGAAAGCTGTCTGCCTGCACAGCTGAGTTTTTGTTGGAAATGTTTTGTCCTTGCAGTGCAGTTTGAGGGCTCTTTGGGAAAGCTTACCGTCTCTAGTGTGAATAATCCCCGGAAAATGATTGATGCTGTTGTGACATCTCGGAGTGAGGATGATGTAAGTGTCAGCAGAATTGTGTGTTTAAGGAATTCTGGGTCATCACTACTTCTTTTGGGGTCATTGTGAAATGGAATCAAGCATAATGGAGTTCTTGATAGTCTAACCTAACCTGGAGCTTCTGATCTGGCCTATCATGGCATTCTGGTTTTCTTAAAATGTGCTGAGATTCTAACACCTTCATCTCTAAGGCAGCCAGGCAGGACCTGGGGTGGCAGGAATCTTTTCACTGAGTAACTGGCTGCAAATAGCATCAGCTATTTTTCTCCAGTATTTAAATTATCATTTTCTATGTGTTTTAAGATTTTTCTATAATATCTTCATCTTCTACTGCATTCTACAATTACCTTTGCCTATCTATGAGTTCAGTTTCATGGTTTGTGTGTGGATTGATTCAGTCAACTTTATGACCTTTGTCCACATCAGTGTTTTTAGAATATTAACTTTCAAGAAGTCAAGATTGTCTTCTCAAAGTATTTTCACAAATGGAACTTTTATATGCAAACTTAGAAACTTATTTTTAATAGTGGTAAACAGTCCACATTAAATAGTCTTGTCTTTTTTTAGGAAACAAAAGAAAAACAGGTTCGGGACAAGAGACGAAAAACCCTTGTCATAATTGAGAAAGTAAGTTTTAGAATTTGTTGCTATGGTTTCAAATAAGGAACTGTCAAATGTATGTACTATTAGTAGAAAAGCAATCAGTGCTCTGTAATTTTAATTAATGGATATATTCTTGTTAAGTGCCTATTATGTGCCAAGCACACCAGAAAGAAATGTGGTGTTCTCACCTGTGGCCTCAAGGAAGGCTCTCATGATCACAAGTACTGGGGTTTTGTCCACATTTGTTCAGGTCACAGCTGAGTGCTAGGGGCAGGTCACCTGTCTAGGACAATTGGAATAAAAATGACATTGTTCCATCTATGAAATAATTGAATCAGTTCACATATATTTATTGGGCACTCCCTGGGTGCTGGGTGCTAAGAAAAACAAGGTAACACTGGTAGTTGTTTTGTGAAGTGTAAATACTAAGTTGCAAGACAATAGAGCATAGTGGTTAAGAGCACAGACTCTGGAACCAGGCTGCAAATCATGCCTTTTTCACTTTTAATTGAGTCTGTGATTTGAGGCAAGTTATTTAACCTTTCTGTGCTGTCCTCAGTTTCTTTATCTATAAAAATGGAGTGATGATAGTCTCTTTCTCATTGGGCTGTAGTGAGTATTCGGAGAATGAGTACTTACATGCAAAGTGCTTAGAACAGTGCTCAGCACCCAGTATAAAAATGATTACCTTTTTTTTTTTTATCAATGTAAGCCTTCACTTGGAGCAGTGATACAGGTTGTTTGTTACAGAGCTGTTGTTGCTTTTGGAAATTTTAGAAAGTGTGTAATCTTTTCACTATCATTACCTTCTGGATTAGAGGTCAAGGAGACAGAAAGAACGGTGTTTAAAGAAATTTAGAAGTTATTTCCCTGTGTTTTTCTGGATTTAAAAGAGCACTTTTGTTCTCTCAATTTTATTACAGTGAGCTTTCATTCCTAGGTCTTTTATCTGGTAGTCCTAAATTGTGAGGTGATTTATCTAATACTCTGATCCTGACTTAGACCTACAGTTTGCTCCTGGATGTGGAGGATTATGAAAGGCGTTACCTCCTAAGTCTAGAAGAAGAGCGACCTGCCCTGATGGATGAAAGAAAGCACAAAATTTGCAGCATGTATGACAACTTAAGGGGAAAATTACCTGGACAAGAGAGGTAAAAATTGTGCACTTTGAGGAAGACATGAGACTAGCTGGACTCCCTACTCTGCTAAACTGAATTTTATACATTTCTCCCTTTTCTCCCTTACCATCTCAGTAAGCTTCAAGTCTGTTCTTTTGGCCTAATTCAGATGCCACTTCATATAAAGCATTTCATAATCCTTCCCAGCCAGGAAAAAAAAAGTCTCTTTATCCTGAATTGATTTATTCAACAAATACTTACTTAGTATCTACTAGGGACTGTGCTGAGTGCTGGAGAGAAAGTGGGGAATATTATTCAGTTTCTATTTTTGAGCTTATGGATTGTACTTGGTTAATGCTTACTAGCATGCTCAACCTTGTAATCTTTATGTATTTTCTTTCCTACTAAGCTGAAAAGTATAAACATTTAAACTTCCTTGAGTACTCATACACTATGGAAACGTGTCAGTCTTTCAGTGAAGACTAAGCTCCTTAATATATATATATATTTTTTTTCTGTATCTCTATTATCTCTCTCTCACCCAGTATCTGGAACAGAATCTTGCTAATGGTAAATGTTCTATAAATCCCAAATATTTGTTTGATGAATGCAAGAGGACTATCTAAGCCAGGACATACACCAAACAGAACATAAGAATAAGCACCTTCTTTTCTGGAGTTGGGCTGACAGGGAACTGGTTGGATAAATGTAGGTTTATCCATGGATTGGAATGTTATGCAGCCATTAAAACGTATGTAGTTGAAGTATATTTATTGATGTGGAAAAGTGTTCACAAAAAGTTGTTGGGAAAAGTGAGGTAACAAAGCCACATTAATTCTATGGACCCAATTTTATTTTTAATTATTTTTCTGTTAATCCTCATCTGAGGATATTTTTCCATTGATTTTTAGAGAGAGTGGAAGGGAGTGGGGAGAGAGAGAGAGAGAGAAGCATCAATGTGAGAGAGTCACATGAATTGGTTGCCTCCCACATGCGCCCGGACCAGGAACCTGCTATCGAGGTACGTGCCTTTGACTGGGACCCTTCAGTCTCCAGACCAACTTTGTCCACTGAGCCAAACCAACTAGGGCTGGACCCATTTTTTAAAAAATATATTTTTATTGATTTCAGAGAAGAAGGGAAAGGAAGAGAGAGAAACATCAATGATGAGAGGGAATCATTGATCAGCTGCCTCCTGCACGCCCCCTACTGGGCACCGAGCCCACAACCCAGGCATGTGCCCTTGACCAGAATCGAACCCGGGACCCTTTAGTCCACAGGCCGATGCTCTATCCACTGTGCCAAACTAGCCAGGGCTGGACCCATTTTTTTTTTTTTAATTGATTTTTCACAGAGAGAAAGGTAGAGGGATAGAGAGCTAGAAACATCGATGAGAGAGATACATCGACCAGCTGCCTCCTGCACACCCCCCACCAGGGATGTGCCCGCAACCAATGTACATGCCCTTGACCGGAATCGAACCTGGGACCCTTCAGTCCGCAGACCGACGCTCTATCCACTGAGCCAAACCGGTTTCAGCTGGACCCATTTTTTTGTGAAAGATAAAAGTGTTATACCCAGCGAAAAATTTATTCAAAATGTTAACACTACCTCTCAGATTATGGAATTTTAATTTTTTTTTTGCTTATATAATTTTCAGATTTTGCTGTATTAACCATGTTATTTTATAGTTACTTAAAAGTTAATAAGGGAAATTAATGCATATAGTTTGACCAAATTTTTTTTAACATACAGTTTTTGAAATAATGTTCTACATTTGGGAAACTTGAAAAATTACTTTTTATTATTTGATTGAGAGTTGGAGAAGTTAATTCTCACTATTTTGTAGTACAGATAATTGTAGAGTGAAAATGAATGCAGTATATTCATTTAGTAACATGCAAGAGGGAAAGGGGATTTTATATTGTTCTTGCTGACCTAAGTTAGCATTTTTCTTCCCCTGCAGGCCAAGTGATGACCACTTTGTACAGATCATGTGTATCCGAAAAGGGAAGAGAATGGTTGCCCGCATTCTCCCTTTCCTCTCCACAGAGCAAGCAGCTGACATTCTCATGACAACAGCCAGGAACCTCCCATTCCTTATCAAGAAGGATGCACAAGATGAGGTGATCCTCATGTGGGAAGGAGGGATGTCTTCTTTGGGTCTTTGTAGTATGATTTCTAGAATCCAAATTTCTTTTCCTCCCCATTCTTTTTGTGTTGCTTTTCTAACCTTTGGCAGTGTGATTTGATTGTTTAAAATAAAAATTTACTCCAGACCTATATTTTTAATTCCATGTTTCAGACCAGGTTTCTAAACATGAAGAAAACAGTAATTCTTATTTAACACTAGAGTCCAGGTGCATGACATTCATGCACTCAGAAGGGTGTGGAAGGGGGTCCCTCAGCCTGACCTTGTGCCCTTTCGCAGTCCGGGAGCCCTCAGGGGATGTCCGACTGACAGCTTTAGGCCTGCTCCCTTAGTGTTGCTGCTGCGGAGGCGGGCCGCTGCACTCGCCAGTGGCTGAGCAGCGCTCCCCCTATGGGAGTTCACTGACCAGCAGGGGGCAGCTCCTGTGTTGAGCATCTGTCCGTCCCGTCCGCCCCCCGCCCCCCTCCGTGGTCAGTGCGCATCATAGCAACCGGTCGTTACGCCATTTGGTTGATTTGCACATTACCCTTTTATTACATAGGATAGTTGTAAAGCTGTGGTCTGTATCTGAATTACTTGGGAAGCAAATAATTTAGCCCTACCCCAAATATGCTGAATCAGAATTTGCAGAGGAAAGATCAGGGACTCTGTATCTATAACAAAGTCCCAGCTGAATATGATGCTCACTTAAGTTTGCAAACTTATGGTCTTGGTTACTTTGCTAGATATAAAATAGCACTCATTGGGCTGTTGTCACCAGCTCAACATTTACCTGTAGACTGAGTTGAATGGCATCCTGCCCACAGGAATCAGGCCAGTACTTTTAAGTAACTTTTATCACAATCTATACTAGGTTGGATATTAAAACATGATTATCAAGTTTACAAGTTAACTCTTGGTGAGAATTATTCTCTGCTTATTCCTGTCATAGAACTTGAAAGATTAGCAGAATTTAGAATAGTCTTAGAAGTTCAAAACAAAAAATTAATAGGGTAGCACAAAGGGCTAGTATTATTAACTGTGAGCTTCAGAAAAATAGAATTAATGATAGTGAACCTGTTAGAATAGACTACAAGTTAAGTAACAACCATCTGGTAATAGTCTGCAGAAACATGATCTCAAGATACCTTATCAGTGGTGTAACATGAAAGAGTTGAAAATTATTCCTTTTGAAATGAGTTGGAAAAAAATACCTTCTTGAAATTTTAGCATCTGCAGAAGAAATGAATGTGAAATTTAGGTCTCATCATTGGAAAATGGGTTGGAAATTAAGGATTTGAGGTTTATCCTAGAAAATAGAAGACAAGAATGAAAGTAACCGCTACTTTACAGCATATAAATTGTATGCAAGGAGGCAGGCATTCATTCATCATAATCTCAGAGGAACTCATCAATGGAAACAAGTTTGGAAAACACAAACCAACTTGAAGGGGCTCCCATTGGTAAAGTGAGATTATTTTTATCTTAAAGAAAAATTACAGAAGTGGATTGAGGTAGAAATATTTAATGAGTTTATAATGATACCAAGAAATATGTCAATCATCTTCAGAGATTGCTAGGTCATCAACTTAATATTCTGAAAACTGATAAGTAAAGGAAAAGAATCAAGCTTCATTCTGCCTTTCCATTATAACCAAATATGGTGACCAGAGAGTTTATAATAGAAAGTTCTTCATAGAAGAACTAGAGGCCCGGTGCACAAAATTCATACAAGGGGGGGGGGCTCCCTCAGCCCAGCCTGCATCCTCTTGCAATCCAGGACCCCTCAGGTTATATCAGGCCTAAACCGTCAGTTGGACATCCCTCTTGCAACCAGGACGCTGCATGCACCAGTGACCATACTTTTCATACAGGTGAAAGGCATCTTGCTGTTGTTTGGGCAGCTACATTTTTTTGCCCTGATTATAAAAAGTAGTACATAACATGATCCTTCTGAGGCAGTAGTACCATTTTCCCTATCTCATGGGTGGAAAAACTGAGAGAAGTTAAATAATTGGTTTTGTCACACATAAGTTATAAGTGTCAGAATCAGAGCTAACGACAAAATGTGCAAGCCAGAGTCCATGCATGTCATCACTGCATCATCCTGTTTTTTAAGTGTTAGAGTAGCCTTGCCAGGTTTTAATTTTTAAATCTAAGAGACTGTCCCAATATATAGGGTAGGGTCCCTAGGCCTGGCCAGTGATCAGGGCCATATGTGGGGCTACCTGCAGGCCAGGCGATTTGGGGGCCCTCCTGCTGGCATCTGCCTTAGCTGGCAGCCTGGCGCCACTCACCAGCCTGCCCCACCCCCGGATTGCCACTGCCAGTCGCCTCCCTCTCTGGGGGCAGATGCTCAACACAGGAGCTGCCTGCAAGGAGTGGCAGCTCCTGTGTTGAGTGTCTGCCCCCTGGTGGTCAGTGTACATCATAGCGACCTGTTGTTCCACCATTTGGTTGATTTGCACATTAGGGTTTTATTATATAGTATTTCAGCTACTAAATGCAAAAATACGATAAAATTAGGAAATCGTTTTACAACCCCCAAATGGAAAAGCAGTCAATTTGGACAGCAATCATTACTGATACTAAAAGCATTAGGTAAAGGGTGGGTAGAGGACTTTACATGGGTTGGAGCAAGCTAACAACACCTGAACCCACTGGTCACTGTTCACAACACTAAGAGGGGAACTACCAGATGCTGTGTGCATCTTGACATGATGCAGTAGAAAGCACATAGTTCTACCAGCCCTCCAGCAAACCTCTCCCTTGTTCCCCCTTGAACCTGAATCTAATCAAACTTCTAATTCTATCAGTTTTTATGGGGGAAAAAGAAGATAGAAGATTCTGTTAAATGATACCACACAGATGCAAATAACCAGATCCAAACTATGAGACAAATGAGCCAGTTTCTTCAACAAATAAATTATATGGGAAGAGGATATGGACAGTGACAGAGGACCTGTTGTTAACAGATTTTAAAAGCCTTACCAACCAACCAAGTGCAGTCAATGAGTGGATCTTATTTGAACTATGATTAGAATAAATCCGCTGCTAAAGGACATTTTTTAAATAATTGAAGAAATTTTAATTTGGAGTAGCTATTTGGTGATATTGAGGAATTAAATTTTGCGAGGTACGATAATATGAGAGGTTTTGTTAGAGATACAAACTGAAGTATTTATAGATGAAATGATAGGATAAAGGAGGAACAGATTGAATAAAACTTGGCAAAATGTTGGTTTAATTGTTGAGGTTTCGTGATGGGTAGGAACATGGACTTCACTATACTGCTCTTTATACTTTTGTGTATATTTTAAATGCTTTGATTTTAAAAGCTTTGTTTATTTAGAGTAGTGGATCACAAAAAGTAGCCGACTCTCCATCCTTGGCTACTGTATAAAGTAAAAACAGCCATCATTTTTTTATAGCAGGGGCACTGAGTGCTGGAAGCACTTTTGATTTCCTTTCATGTGTTGTAACCTAGTTATGTTGGTAGCTCTGAATTTAACTTTTCAGTCCGGTCTAATGGCCAAAAGGAGTGAATGGCTAGCAGGCTAGAATTCAACAGCCTTGGGTTCTGTTTTTAGCGACTAGCTCTATAACTCTGAACACTGAGCTTAGTCACTTAGCTTCTCTAATAATCTATAAAATTACTAAATCATTTTTCCATTTCCTCATTGAGCTTTTATAAAGATAAACCAAAATAGAATTAAGTCTGAAAATACTTCTCAGTAATTCTGTAGCACTCTTAGAGTGTCTCACAATATATTGAAATTGCCTAAATACTCATCTCCTTTGTATTTTTGATCCCTGAGGGTCTGTCTATCCTTTTAACTTTTGTTTTTAGCCTAAGTTCCTGGTACATTGTAGGCATTTAAATATTTGTGGGATAAATTAAAATACTGATGTTTTATCATGAATCTTTTGTGTTTGAGAAGTGATTTTATTCCCTGGGTTCACACAAGTCATGATATTTCATATGCAAATTGAGTTGAAAAAGTTCTCAGTAGATACCTTAGAATACTTTGTTAGGATTCTAGGAGTATCTGCTAGACTTGTCAGCCCTTTTTTGTTAAATCTCACCTCGGGCAGTTGAGTATACAGCTGAGCACCCTTCTATCCAGGCTCACATACTGAGGGTGACTGAAGTAACAGTTGCCAGGATCTAATGTTTTATTTTTTCTCTGTAGGTGCTGCCATGCTTATTGAGTCCCTTCTCCCTCCTCCTCTATCATCTTCCGTCAGTGACTGTCACCAGCCTTCTGCAACAGCTAATGAACCTACCTCAGAGTGCAGCTGCACCAGCACCCTCTAATCCTCACCTCACTACTGTTCTCCAGAACAAGGTGGTTTTGCCTTTTTCGCCCCTGAACTTTACAAGGCTTCTAAATTTGAGTTACAGATAACACTAATGGCTTCTGTGGGTATGGCAACTTGTTAAAAATATTTCCTTTGTCCAGAGTTACATTAAGTTCCTAGTAACAGAGGCTAGAATTAACAGTGGTTTCAACAAAATAGGATTTTATGTATCTCATGTCAGTAAATATGGTATAGTGGCTCCACTCGTGGTCAGGGACGCAAGCTCATTCGGTTTGCCTTCTCATGACTCCTCTGGGTCCATGATGATTGTAGAATTCAAGGCTCCACTTTGCATCAGGAAGAGAGGTGGGTACGGATGGCTAAAACATGTGGATTAGCTGTCTGTCTTCCTTATGGACCTTTTCCAGGAGTTTTCACCAACAATTACTTAAAATCTCAATGGCCAGTCTTAGTCACATGCCACACCTAACTGCATAAAGGGTGGAAACATCTTTTAGTTCACACCATTGTCATCACAAATAAAATTAGAGTTCTCTTAGGAGGAGAAAAGTACATTATGGTGGGTTAGTAGCAGTCTTTGTTACACGACTTTATGTAGAAGAACATCCCATTTCATATTTAATTTACATCAAGTTAAGTATCCAGAGACTCATAGGGGAAGCATAAACAGAAGAAGGAGCATGAGCTTTTAAACAGAGCAACTTTTCATTCCTTGCCTGCCACTGTCTAGATTTGTGACTCTGAATAGATTATTTCATTTTGCTGAGCCATGGGTTCCTGGACTGTGATGATGTCTACTTCAGTGTTTATGTCCACTTCAGGCTTTTCCTATTACTGAGATGCGAGAACAGCTGTGAACAGTTCATTGTAATGCGCAGTACATATAGGCACTCATTAAGGGCCATCTGTTAGAGTAAAGTGAAAAAGTAGGCTCTTTCCTTGCCCCCAAAAACTGCCAAAGCATAACTCTGGAGAGGGAGCAGTTGCAGTGCCTTCAGATGGGGTTCTGGGGTGATCATTTATGTGCCCTCCATATTATTTGGTTTCCTGGTACTAATTTTGATAAAGGCAGTAGAAAATTGTGAGATCAGACGAGATTATATAGCCCAGTGTTGTTTTTCAGACATGAAGGGAACTTTCTGGGAAAGGCAGGGTTATCCTCTATGAGGGGAACTCAGAAAGGTGGGATGGAAGCTCAGAATATCTCCATCTTCTCTTTATGATCCATCATAACTGTGACTCAGACATTAACCCAGTACTTCTGGTTCCTATTGCATTTTCATTCTATGTTCCTTTAGACTGCATGTTTCCTGCTTTTACCACTACCCCATAAATAAAACAAATCTTTATATATTTTAATTTCTAAAACATGTTGCAGAAATCGTGATAATCCTAGTTATGGTGAATATAAACTTCTTCTCTTTTAATTTTTTTTTAGACTCTTTATTAGCATCCTGTCTGCCTTTTCATTTCCAGATAGGTGTGTCCTTTTTTAAGAAAATCTTTTCTTTGTATCCTGATCATTCCAGTTACTTTTCTTTGTACATTTCCCACAGGTTTTACCACCTGTTTTTCTTAATTCAAAATATCTTGCTCTTTTTAATGTTTTTTATTTTTCCATGAACTTTAATTTTTTGTATCAAACTTTGTCTTCATTTAACTTTCCTTTTTAATTCATTTATCCATGACAAGGAAAAATTATCTTTTTATCACAGGGTGGGGTTGGGGAGCAGTGAGAACCATAGGACACAGGAACTTTTGTTTCCATTGATTATGCTTTTTGCTGCTGTGCAAGGAGAAAGGCACAGTGTCTCCACTCATGGTTGTCGGATCTTTGCTCAGTCTCACTGAAGAGCACAGCGGTAGGGTCATTTTGATTTACTAGTAGTGCCATTTCCCCTGCGTGGTGGTGGAAAGGAGGAGATGCAGTGTTGAACTTGAATCTCTCTCTCCACTTGTAGTTTGGCCTGTCACTGCTCCTCGTTGTCCTGAGCCGTGGGGAAGACCTACAGAGTTCAGACCCTGCTACAGAATCAACGGAAAACAACCAGTGGTTAGTCTTTGCTGCATTTCTTCTTTTAAGTTCTTTTAGGTAATCTTTTCATTCTTTTTCTTACATTGTTATTATTGATTTTCCCTTTCAGGATGCAAGTGATGTTCATGGCAACCCGAGAACTTCTGAGGATTCCCCAGGCAGCCCTGGCCAAGCCAATCTCTATCCCCACAAACCTAGTATCCCTCTTTTCTCGCTATGTTGACCGACAGAAACTGAATTTGCTGGAGACAAAACTGCAGTAAGTTAGCAACAGGAGAATTCCATATTTCACTAACGTTGGCACTTTAGAAGTTATGCGGGGAGGGGGGGAGCAGGCATAAATCTGAATTTGGTAGAAGAGATTAAAGACTTCTGTCAAATATATGAGTATCTGCTAGATATCAAACACTGTACTGGGTGCAGTAGCACCCTCATAGTTGACTGAATGCTAAGGGTAGAGACAAGACATCTCAGGTGTTTCATTAAGATAATTTTTACAAGGATGTAATTTTATGAAAAACATTGCCTTCTGTTCTAACTCATTTATACAAACAAGTTTCCTTTCTTTCTTTATACCTGTAGGCTAGTTCAGGGGATACGATAAAAGATCTGCACATGTGTCCTGTACCTCTTTGGCTGTCACCTGCACTGCTGCCATCACCAGTGGAGTGTTTGTAATGAGGGAGGGGAGGTAGCTCATTCCTCAGAGCATCTTGTGTGGCTGAGTCCTGTTCACAAGGGTTGTCTCTAAATGCCAGGTGTTTCCCCACTGCTCTGTGACGTTCGGTTGGGTGATACTTTTGCTGGTTTCTTCTTACCTTCTCTGTTACAATTCTGCATGTCCTACTTTTACTCAATTCTTCTCAGTTTTGCATTTTCTTTGCTCTAGAGACACAAATATAATCTCTCCCTTTATCCCACCACTACTCCATTTCAGAGTAGATTATAGCCTGCCAAAGGATCCCTCCCCGCATCTTACTGAAGTCTTTTTCATTGCCCCATATTAATATGACTATAGGAGAACCAACTAAGTAGAAATTAATTAATATACATGTGTGTGTACACACACCCCTCTACATATGTTTCTGTGGTCTCCAGAGGATCCTTAAAGAATGAGTTTTAGAGGGAGAAATACTCAGTTGACATCCCTCCTCTAAATACAAACTAGCTGATATATTCTTAATCTGTTTCTAGTCCTTCTTATAATTAATTTGGTGAGTTCCCCTTGTTTTAATATAAATACAGAGTATGCCAGCATATTAATAAAATCAGAACTCAATTGGCTGACACCCAGCTCTAGACTGAGAAGTCCTTTTTTTCTCCTCACTTGAGTTTCCTTTGTTTCTGTTCACCTGAATGGAAACAGCATACGGTTAAGCCTTTATCCTGCTACAGCTACAGTGTACTTGAGCCTGTCCTCCCAAGTGTGTGGAAGATTGCCCATGGTGATTCTGACTTAGAGCCTGCTTCCACAGTGTAGCTTTTGTCTTCCTGAGACTACTTCAGTAAGCCATGCTTTTACCTCTCTCTTCCCCATTTTTATTTGGTGTCCTGGATAGAAACTTCCAAATGTAACCATGGAAGCTAAGTTGGGCTTGCTTTGTTCTTCATTCTCCATGCCATGGGCAGAACTGCTGTCCTTGCTACTTCATCTCACCCAGGTCCCATCCCAGGGACCTAGACATGAATCCTAGTAAGGACAGCCTTCTGTGACCCTTTTCACTTGTCCCTCTCCCATTCAGCAGTCAACCAGGATAAGGGGTTTTGATCCATGGTGATTATAGCCCTCAAGAAAAATCTGAATCCATTTTACATGACTGTCCTAATGTACTTTCTGTTGTTCTCACCTTTCGAATGTAGTGGGGAAGACAAGTTGTGATGTTTAAAGAGAATAAACATTTTGCACATACATGTATTGTACAACAGTAAAATCCTCCATTATAACCAGTTGTCCTTGTCTCCATCTCCATTTCTTCTCATTCTGTAGCCCCAGGCTCCACCAACTGTTCTCAGTGACATTACTAGCTTCCCAGCCATTATCAACTGACTTATTTCCACTGGGCACCTTTCCTGCCTTTCCACTTCACAAACAATCAAGTGAATACTTGATTAGTGTTTTTTCTTTTCTGTGCTTTTTTGTTTGGTTCTAACTAATAAAGATTAAAGTTTCTAAATTTACATTTTTATAGGGTATTGTAAATAAATACAAATTGTATACTTGAAAAATGTGTGCCAGCATTTCTTCTTTCTTGTTACTTCTTAGCATGATTTTTAATTTGTTTCTAGCATATTTAGGTAGACTGGCAAGTCTTGGTGTTGGAAATTGGTAAGGATATTACCTAACGTTTTTACTTTTTTATTGTTGTTGTAATGTTTACATGGTAAATTTCCTTTAAAAACCTAGAGTGCTTTCCGTACTCTCTCCATTTTAACTACAAAATGGAATTATGAATTGTAGATATACTGTAGTTTATCTTTTTCATGCCATCTATCTCTAGGCACATGTGACTTTTAAGAGACTCATTTAACCCAGTTTGGCCTTAAGCTGCCCTCACAATTCATCTTCTCAAAGGAGATGGGGGAAATTTGCCAATTTGTTAGAGTAAATTTATGTTATTTCAGATAAAAGGTTCTTCTGCTCTACCCCTTTCTCTGCCATCGTGGTGTGTGCAGTTGAATCTTTTCCTCACCATGTCTTCTCACAAGACTTTCAGGGTCAAGCAATTCTTAACTGACAAACAAAAGCAGAATCATCCCATTCCCCAATGGATTCGGCTGAAAACTGGTAATAAAATCTGGTACAACTCCAAGAGGAGACACTAGAGTAAGACCAAGGTGAATGTAAGGAATTGGATGTAAGTTGGCACACATACTTGTGTTGTGTCACAGTCACCAGCCTCTACCATATCTAGCTAGGAACATTACCTCTCTGGACAGTTGGATATAGTCTACAGAGACAGTCATTTTTCTCTTTGTTTCTATGTTCTTCCTGTACTAGTTGATTGTTTCAGTAATAAATGCGAGATATTTTGTTTGGAAAAAAAAAAGATTCAGTAAACAAGTAGAGAAAGAGAAAAAAGTTAAAAATGATAAAGAGGGAGGGAGATAATTATTGGCTGCCTACTTACATGAAGCTTATTTTCCTCCTCATGAGTAGCTGGGCTCTCCTTGAGTTAAACAATTTGCCCAAGGTGACAGCTGAGCAGCAGAGCATGGGACTCCTGCAGGATGTTCTTATTGCTGTGAAGGAGTAAAACTATCTTCTGGTGGATCTATTCTCACCCCTAAGTGAAATAAAGTCTTAGTAAATAGTGAGGTTTGGTTAGAGAGGAACTGGCCCAGGAATGTCCTTGCAACCCAGAAGCATGGATTCAGAATGTCAGAGTGAGGAAGACCTTAGTGGCTGGTCTACAAGCCAGGGAGCTGAAGCTGAGGGGAGAGAGGCTAACTCAGGTCCCCGGGCTGGAATTCCAGTTTGTATGCTCTGCTCCTCCTTAGGTTACAGTTCACAGCCTGAGAAATGCTGGGCCTGGTCCAGAAAATGTTATCTCTAATAATAAAAGTGTAATATGATAATTAGACCAGACTCCTTCCGATTCCCGATGAAGCCGGGGCGGGAGGGAAGCCCGGGTCCCAGGTGCCAGAAGGAAGCCGGTGCCGGCAGCTTGGGAAAAGAAGGCCTACTCTTGCACCAATTTCGTGCATCAGGCCTCTAATAGTGTTATGTTTTTTGTGAGAAAAATCCAGAGTTTAAGAAGTAAGTGCTTTGGCCCTGCCTGAGTAGCTCTGTTGGTTAGAATGTCATCCAAATACACCAAGATTGCAGGTTCAGTCCCCGGTCAGGGCACATATAAGAATCAATGAATGGATGAATGGAATAAATTGATGTTTCTCTTAACTAAATAAGTGCTTCTACTTTATGAATGTAACACTAGCTTACAATAACCACCAACTGATTTTGAGTCATGTAGTATATTCAAGATAATATTTGTTCTAGGCACTTTAAAAGTCATTTAAGACTCTTAACTACTGAGAGCAATATTAAACTCCCTGCTAATGTATGTCAAAAATAATCAAATTAGGTGAGGCACTAAAATAGTTTACGACAGTCTGTCACAGTTAAAAACACATCAATGTATGTAATCCTATCAAATAAAGAGGGAATATGCTAATTGACCATCACACCCTCACAAGATGACGGCGCCCAGTCCCCTCAGCCCTGCCTCATCCAGCCTCAGTCCCCCAGTCCCCTCAGCCCCGCCTCATCCAGCCTCAGTCCCCCAGTCCCCTCAGCCCCACAGAGGAAGGCAGTTGGGGGTGATCAAGCCAGCAGGAGAGGGCAGTTGGAGGCAATCATGCCTGCAGGAGTGCAGTTAGGCATCAACCAGGCTGGCAGGGGAGTGGTTAGGGGGTGATCAGGCTGGCAGGCAGAGTGGTTAGGGGCAATCAGGCAGGCAAGCAGTTAGGAGCCAGCAGTCCCGGATTGTGAGATCGGGCCTAAACCGGCAGTCGGACATCCCTCAAGGGGTCCCAGATTGGATAGGATGCAGGCTGGGCTGAGGGACACCCGCCTCCCCCCACACACACACCGCCCCCGTGCACAAATTTTGTGCACCGGACCCCTAGTCTTATATAAGAAAAAGAAGTCCTTGATAAGTAATAGTTAACAGACTTGTGAATAATGATTTCCACAAATGAAAATTGAAAATAATATTAAGAAGTTCACCCCACTAATAATCAGAGGTATAAAATATTTTTTCACTTACCAATCTAACAAAATTTTTAGAAATAATACTAGTGAGCCCAGCCAGTGTAGTTCAGTGGTTCCATGTTGACCTATGAACCAGGAGGCCGTGGTTTGATTCCCAGTCCAGGCACATGCCCAAGGTTGCCGGCTTGATCCCCAGTAGGGGGCATGCAGGAGGGAGCAGATCAATATTAACCTAAATCAAACCTGAAACCTGGGAAACATCTATAAGGGAGCTAGGTAATCAGTAATGTGTGTACTTTGCCAGTTGTGAATAGAATGTATTTTTTAATATATTTTATTGATTTTTAGGAAGGGAGAGAGAGAGAAATATCAATGATGAGAAAGAACCATTGATTGGCTGCCTCCTGCACACCCCCTACTGGGAATTGAGCCCACAACCTTGGGCATATGCCCTTGACTGGAATTGAACCCGGGACTCTTCAGTCCACAGGCTGACGCTCTATCCACTGAGCCAAACCAGGTGGGGCAAAATATCTTAAATTGCTTAGATTTTGTACCAATCTAAAGAGCCAGAGAGAAATCTGCATATAACTTGCAAAGGGAAATGATCTCAAATTCCAACCTCCCCGCCCCCCTCGAAAAAACCCACTGTTAACTGTTTAATGTATTGTCCTCCAAGTAATTTCTGTATGTATATGCAATCATAGTTAGAATTATAGATGTTTTTACTTTTTTTCTCAGAATCATGATGCATCTTTTCTATGTCACTGTATAGAGAGCTACCCTGTTTTTTTAAATGTTTGTATAATGTCCCACTGTGTGCCACAATTCATTTAACTGCTTCCTTATTAATAAGATTCAGTTTTCAAGGACGTTTTGTCCGTCAATGTTCATCCAACAGTGAACAAAGGTAAATCCACAATATCATCTTACAGCTCTTTCATAGTGTACAAAGAACATTCATTTTCTAACTCAGTCTTCTCTATAACTTTAAAAAATAGGATGGACAATTATAATTGTACAGTACAAAAAAACTGTAGATCAGCTACTAGACCATCCAGCTAGTAAGGGCTAAACTGTAATGTTAAGCTCCACATCTAGGTCCTGGATACAAAAAGGCTCCGGCCCCTGTACCCATGCTTCATATAGGAGCAGCAGAAAAGCTACAAGCATTAAGGACATATCTGCAAACTCTTCTGATTGGACTTTAATGCCTTCATTTTCAGTGGACAAATTAAGCAATTGCCTCCAAGAAATATCCAAAAAGGAGCAATTCAGGTTATAATGATCAAGTCCAATTGCAATGTGTAAGGGTCAGGGTTAGAGGAAGGCCCTTGTGACGCATCTGGTCCTTTTGGTTTACGCATTTTTGAAAAGAAGAAAAAAGACTCCTTGCTTTCACCCTTCCGTCTCTATTCCAGTATTCTAAAATGCATTGTATATTAGATATATTCAGTTACAGGTTAGTGGTTCATTCATTCATTGCATTACTACATGAGCTCTACAAACACAGGAACTGTCTTATTCACAGCTATAACCAAGACCCGGCACAGAGACAACACCTAGCAGGCATCAAACAAATGCCTGTTCATTAAATAATTATGCTATGAAGAAACAGCTTAGGATTATTCAGATGACAGACCTTAATATAATAAATTAGCCTGTGAGTGCAAGGCCCATTTCAAAATACATGTTACTGTTTTATCACAACAACCCCTAGGTCAGGACCAATTTGATAATATAAGGAAAGCACTTGTGTCCAGTGTTACTCCAGGTACAGTGATGACAAAGACAAAAGAAGGTCCTACTCGGGTGCAGCTTACGTTCTGAGGGCAGTACTTACAGTGATAAGAGCTAAAAAGAGAATAAAGGAGGAATTCAGTGATAGGAGGATGTGTACTTCAGACAATGTGGTCAAGAAATACCTTGAGCATGTGACATTTAAGCAGGCATATGAATAATGAGAAGAAGACCGCCATGCAAAGGTCTCAGAAGAGCTCAAGCAAAATGAAGAAGATGGCCAAGACCCTGAAATGAGAATGAGTGAGGAGTTGAAGGGGCCATGGCAGGTCAATGTTGCTGGAGTGAAGGGAGTGGGATAGGGTGACCACATGGGGTCTTGAAGGGACCTATTCTCATTGCATGGGAAGCTTTTGCAGAGTTTTTAAAGAAAAAGTACAAAACAACATATACTCTGATTTATGAGCTCCACAAACACAGGAACTGTCTTATTCACAGCTGTACCCAAGACCTGGCACAGAGACAACACCTAGCAGGCATCAAACAAATACTTTTAAAAATCACTTTGCCCTATGAAGATGAAAATAGACAAGAGAAGGGGACACTTAGCAGAGAGCCTCACAACACTATTCCTGGTCTACAGGATGAGGAGACTGAGCCTTTAAAAGGCAGTGATTGAGAATAAATTTTTTGAAAATAGACCTTAAGACAGTGGTTAGCTTTGGGAGTGTTTAGGGGGATGGGATTGGCACAAAGATGTAGGAAACTGGTTAGTTTGTATTATGTTGAATGGTGGATTAATGGGTATTACTTTTACTATTGTGTTTTATGACTTTCATATGTCATATATGCCTTCTATGGATGTTATGGGTTGAATTGTGTCCCTCAAAACTCATGTTGAAGCCCTAGCCCCCAGAACCTCAGAATGTGACTGTTTTTGAAGAATGGGCCTTTAAAGACGTATTAAATTAAAATAAGGTCATTAGTGTGGGTGGGCTCTAATCCATAGGACTGGTGTCCTTATAAGATTAGGACACAGGCACAGAGAGGAGACCATGTGAAGACAAAGATAGTAAAACAGCCATCTAAAAGTTGAGAGACCAGAAAGCCAACCCTGCCAACAGCTTGATCTCAGACTTCTAGCCCCCAGAATTGTAATAAAATAAATTTCCATTGTTTAAGTCACCCCTTTTGTGGTATTTTGTTATGGCAGCCCTAGCAAACTAATAACTATAGGTATTCAAATATTTCATTAAAATGTAAAATCTATATGCTAGTGGAATATATATATATATATACTGGAAGCCCAGTGCACGAAATTTGTGCACAGAGGTGGGTTGTCCCTCAGCCCAGCCTGTACCCTCTCCAATCTGGGACTCCTGGAGGGATGTCTAACTGCCCGTTTAGGCCCGATCCTTGTGGGATCAGGCCTAAACGGGCAGTCGGACATCCCTCTCACAATCCAGGACTGCTGGCTCCCAACTGCTTGCCTGCCTGCCTTCCTGATTGCCCCTAACCGCTTCTGCCTGCCAGCCTGATCACCCCCTAACCACTCCAATGCCAGCCTGGTTGATGCTTAACTGCTCCCCTGCCAGCCTGTTTGCCCCCAACTTCCCTCCTCTACCGGCCTGGTCACCCCTAACTGCCCTCTCCTGCAGGGTTGATCACCTCCAACTGCCCTCCCTTGCAAGCCTGGTCCCTCTCAACTGCCCTCCCTTGCAGGCCTGGTCCCTCTCAACTGCCCTCCTTTGCAGGCCGGGTGCCTCCCAACTGCCCTCTCCTGCTGGCCATCTTGTAGTGGCCATCTTGTGTCCACATGGGGGCAGAATCTTTGACCACATGGGGGCAGACATATTGTGTGTTGGATAAGGTGACCAGATCGTCCCGCTTTTGGCAGGACAGTCCCAATTTTTAACAATTTGTCCCGAGTCCCACGGCATTTTAAAAAAGTCCCTATCTTTCCAAAAATAGGGATCTTTCCAAAAATAGGGACTTTTTTAAAACGCCGTGGGACGCGGGACAAATTGTTAAAAATCGGGACTGTCCCGCCAAAAGCGGGACGATCTGGTCACCTTAGTGTTGGAGTGATGGTCAATCTGCATATTACTCTTTTATTAGATAGGATAGAGATCTGGTGCACTGGTGGGGGCCAGCTGGTTTGCCCTGAAGGGTGTCCCGGATCAGGGTGGGGTTCCCTTGAGGTATGGGGGGGCCTGAGCGAGGGGCCTGTGGTGGTTTGCAGGCCAGCCATGCCCCCTGGCAACCCAAGCAGAGGCCCTGGTATCTGGAATTTATTTTCCTTCTACAATTGAAACTTTGTAGCCTTAAGCAGAGGCCTGGCCGGCCAGGGTGTGCGGAAAGCTTTGCTTCCCCTGTGCCACCGACAACCCTGGCCTGCTCTCTCAAGCTCCGTTCTGCCCCCATTTCTGTTTGAATTTGTTTACCTTCTATAATTGAAACTTTATAGCTTGAGTGGAGGCTTAGGCCTGCAATGGCTATCGGAAAGCTTGGCTTGTTCTGTTACCTGGGAAACCTTGCTCTCTGTGGCTGTAGCCATCTTTGCTGGGGTTAATTTGCATACTCACCCTGATTGGCTGGTGGGCGTGTCTTTGCTGGTGGGCGTGGCTTATGTAGCGGTATGATGGTTAATTTGCATATTACCCTTTTTATTAGAGAGGATTCTGCTAACAATGGTCACTCCTAAACATTTCTTCAAATTTTAAAGGAGTTTTCCTTCATAGCTACTATACCAATATTACATTGAACAAATGTGGTAATCACCTAACATCTAATACCAGCCAATTTTCAAATTTACCCAAATATCCCAAACATGTCTAAAAAGCTGTTTATTTTCCCAGAACCAGAATCCATTCAAGCATTTGGTTGTCTTTTAAGTTTTTGGAAACTTAGAACAATCACCCCTGACCCTTTTTTATGCCATCAATTTTCTTTAATCTTTGTGATTTTATCTTCTATAAAATTGGTTGTCTTATAGAATGCCTAGCATTCTTGATGTATCTGATTGTTTCCCATTGTTTCTTTGAGGGTGTCTAACTGGTTCCTCTAGCCCCTGTAAAGGGAAGATTAGATATAAAGGCTTGATTGGATTCAGGTTGAACATTTTAAACAAAAAACCTTCATTAAGTGATGCTGTATACTTCATGCAGCAGCACACCAGAGACCTCATAAAAATTTGATTGTCCCAAGGGTAATGATGCTCAATTGAATAACTGAATTAAGGTGGGGCATCCAGATTTCTCCATTGCAAAAGTATGTCTTCTTTCTGATTGGCAAGTAATCTGAGAGGTGTATTTGACAACACACTGCACATTTGTGTAGTTATTTACAGTGTATCAAATATTTTCAAATGCACAACAGCATCCCTGTAGGGTTTTATTTCTATTTAACAGAAATGAAAATTGAGTCTTGGAGTGCTTAAATAAATGCCTTTCTTAAGTCCTAGAACCAGTGAGTAGCAAAGGCAGGACTGAAGCATAATTGAGTTCATTTTAGTTCAGTTAAAAACTTTTTTTAATCCCAAAGAGCCTACTTCTACCTGCAGATTTTCAAAGTGTATTCTCTCTCCTTAATTCAATGAGTCTCTCCTTATGGAAAACATTTGTCTTTACTTTCTTGATACCGGGAAGCATGTTACCAAGGAAAAGCAATTTGTTTTAGTGTCTAACAGCCATTTCTATTGCCTATCTAAACTAGCAAAATATAACAGGTTCCCCAAAGCTCCATTTTAACAGTAGCTTACAACATCTAAATGTTAAATGAAGTACTGAATATGTTACTTTCATAAATGTATGAACAAAGTAAATTTATTTTTAAAAAATTGGTGCGAAGTTATGCACACACAAGTGCGCTTGTGCTAAAATCAACAAAGTAAGTCTGGAAGAGATACCACTGTGAAGTACGTACAAAGTCAGGTCCTTGCGAGTCTATTTTCTCCTCATTAACGTGAGCAACTTGTGAGACAGAATTAGAAGCAAGAGAGCCCGGCGGCATGGCTCAGCGGTTAAGCATCATCTATGAACCAGGAGGTCAAGGTTCCATTCCTGGTCAGGGCACATGCCCTGGTTGTGCGCTCGGTCCCGGTGGGGGGCGTGCAGAAGGCAGCCAGTCAGTGATTCTCATCATAGATGTTTCTGCCTCCTTTCCTCTCAGAAATCACTATATATATATACATATATATATGTGAAAAAGGATTAGAAGCAAGAGATAAAGGATGTGGTGCAATAAGAAAACCAGGGAAAGTCATTAGGAGGATCGTGGATCCAGGAGGGAAGCTATTTCTGGGCTCCCCGGAAATCTGGGCCTCCAGATCCGAGCCAGCTGCTGGAAGAGGGCTTTAAAGGGGGAGACTGCCTGGTCCAGTGATTCAGGCAGGGCCTGACTGCTCAGAATCACTCTTCCTAGCAAAAAACTACGGAGGTCTTAACTCAGCAAGAGGGACTCTAACACCGCACTGAGCGCTTTAGTGAGACTGACTTGCTTTTACTCCCACCAATTCCCCTAAAGCAAGAAGCAGGCGGACACGCCCCCCGGGCGCTCATCCCAGATTTTACTGGCTGCCCCGGCCTGCCCCTCTTACAATACGTTTCTTTCATTGGCCAGCAGGTGAGTGACATTTGTAACAACCAATAAGAAATGAAAGTAAGGATGTGGCAATGAGACACCTCCCTTTTTCCTCAACTGGTGCAGTCAATGGTAGAAGAGGTTGAGCAGCTGATACCAACCACCAATCCATAAGGGCGGAAGAGGGACGCTAGGAAGAATGATGGGAGGGGGTGACGTGGCAGTGACGGGAACATAAAATGAAATGAGTGGCGGAAACGCTAGCCAATCCACGATCAGACTGGCCGGGCACTCTGAATTCTCGAGTCCTCCTTAAATGCTGGAGACTTCAGGAAAGCACCAATGAGCTTTACAGAAGTCTGATTGGCCTTCATAGGAACCAATCAATGACGTGCCTGGCGGACAGTCCCATCCGGGACTCTCAGCGGGTTGTATGGAATGACAGGCCCCAGAAAAATGCCAATGTCCTAGGGATCTTCCGCAAGTGACACTAAGCGGCACCAATTGACTTCCTTCTTCCCGGCAGCCGGTCCCTCCTCCCCCGGCCGGCCTGGCGGGGCGGTGACGCTACGCGGCGGCGGCTGATGCGCTAGGTGTGCGGCGCTCCAGCGGCGACGGCGGCTCTCGTAGGCGGTTCCGGTTCTGTGTCTCGGGGCGGTGGCAGCTCATGGCGGCGACGGAGCTGAGAGGAGTGGTGGGCCCGGGCCCGGCAGCCATTGCAGCTCCGGGCGGCGGCGGCACCGGTCCCCCGGTGGTGGGAAGCGGAGGCGGCCGCGGAGACTCGGCGCCAGGCTCTGGGGCCGCGCCGGGCACTGTCGCCACGGCGTCTGCGAGCGGCCCGGGCCCCGGGGCCGGCGCAGTGGCGGCGGCGGCGGGCCCAGCCCCAGTACCTCCGGCCGGGGGCTCGGGGGGCTCGGGCGGCTCGGGCGCTGGGGGTTCGGGCTCGGCTCGAGAAGGCTGGCTCTTCAAATGGACCAATTATATCAAAGGCTACCAGCGGCGTTGGTTCGTGCTGAGCAACGGGCTACTAAGCTACTACAGGTAACTGCTTCCGGGGCGCTGTCCCCCTGCTGCAGCCCACCTTCCCTCGCCGTCGCCCTCTCCGGCTGGCCCCGCAGCCAAGGTCGCCCCAGGCCCCTTTTCGTCACCGGCGCGCATTGACAGCCCGCGACCTGAGCCCACCATCACGGAGAGTGCATGCCCCACAACTTGCCCCTCTACCTGGGTTGCCCAGCCTCGGTGCCATACCTTCCCCCTCGGCCTCTGGCCTTTCCATTATGTTTCCACCAGCACGTGGGTGCAATGATTAATTCTGCACGAAGACGCTGTTGTAGGTGCCAAGGGGCACTGCTCCCAAGGAACTTAGCGTCAAAGTCCCAAGGTTTAGCTTTAGCTGTCTATGCCCAGTCTCCAGATTTCAAGGTTATTAGCAGCCCTTGATGTACCCCGCGTTGCTCTCTCCACATTCAGGCACAAGGACAGGGTGGCCTCCATCTATCCCCTGTCTTCCTTCTCTCTCCAAGACTTGGGCATGTTTTCTCCTTCTAGACAGACAGCGCAGAATGAAGATGTGCACTCCAGTACTCCTTTTATTTTTGCTTGCCCCACCTCCTCCCGTGAGAATGATTAAGTTTTCCATCCAGTAATATTTCTGGGGTCTCTGGCTAGTTTGGTGTCAGCTGATTAAAAAAAAGAATGTCTTTGGTATGGTTACTTCTGTTCAACAATGTATGTTTTATATATTTATGGTCACAGTCTTGCCATAACCTAACATGTTTTTGGCTACTCATGTTACTATAGATAGAGGGGCTAAGATACGGGATTTGGGGACAGGGCATAAACATTTTCTGAGGGCTAGACAGTTTGGATAGGTGTTTTATGTACAGTATTTCGTTGGCTCCCAACAACCTGGGAGTTAGGAGATATTCCCATATTCCTGATGAGGAAACTGAGACTTACGTAGCTTGAGCAACCTTCCCAAAGTCTTGAAGAGTCAGGATTTGAAACTAGTTCTGTTCACACCAACATAACCTAAAACCCAGGTTAGTATTACATGAGTCAGATACAGAGATAATTAAGTATCAATAGCAACTAAGTTTATAGCTCATGGTTACTATGTTTACTTTATTCAGAATGTATAAAAGTCTCCTTTAAGGGAGACTTTGCTTAGTGTAATGGCATTTCTAATTGAAATATTTTTATGAATACCATCTTATTTGGGACACAGAACGCTGCTGTTAAGAGCAGCTCACTCTATTTCTTTTCCTCCGCCAGTAGTCACTCTGCCACCAGGACAGTTAGGGTGAAAGAATCTCTTCCATTAACTCTTTTGTATTGGCCCTTAGAGAATTTTTAGGGGAAATCGAATGTGGGAGTTGGAGGTTTAGTTGGAGTTAGGAACAGTGGAAAATGCCTTAGTGCCTCCTCATTGCTTAAGCGACATTAATTGTAACCAGTTGTGTATATTGTTTGCATTATTATATTCAGAATTAATTTTAATTTTAACCTCTTCTAATTACTTAGGTTAGGTAAAAAATAAAAAATTTGGTTTGCTCCAAAGCTTTTCCCCTACTCAAGTTCATGTTTATCTCTTAAGCTGATTATTAGCCCTGGCCAGTGTGGCTCAGTTGGTTGAATGTTGTTCCATGCACCGAGGGGTCACTGGTTGGATTTCCGGTCAGGGCACATACCCAGGTTGTGGGTTCCATCCCTGGTTGGGGTGCGACTGTGCAGGAGGCAACCAATCAATGTATCTCTCTCTCTCTCTCTCTCTCTCTCTCTCTCTCTCTCTCTCTCCCCCCTTCCTTTCTCTCTAAAATGGATAAAAACATATTTAAAAAATAAACTGACCATCATTTTAATGTTCAATTGGTTCATATCCTAATTTGGCTTGTAAGTCACTGTTAACACTAATTCCCCATTTTCAAAAGTTGTGTACCAGCCGAGGGTCTTAGTGCATGATCAGTTTTCCTCATCCAAGTTCTTGCCAGATCCACTTTCCCAGCCAGTTGATTCTTTGATCAGAACCAGTCTTAATCAATATTGATCTTGATTGGACATTAATAACTTAATGTGTTCTCTTCAAGTACTTGTAACCACTTTTGACTTCTCTCTTACAAGAGCTAGTGGTACCTGTCTGAGCACAGATAAAACTCCTTCCAAAACATACCAAACCACATGTTGGGAACTATGCCATGGGCCTGCCCTTGCCAGCTAAGATAGTCCCACCCACAAATCAACCAAGCAGCAGGATCCAGAGTTATCAAGTCTATGCATTACCCTCAAAATCACATTGAAATACATCCGGCCAACTATGTTGGTAGTCTATTCTACCTAATAGAGTTCTTCCAGTCCCATCTTCCTAGAGTTGTTTGGCTAAGTTGTCATTCCTCTTGCTTTTCATGCCTCCAAAACCTGTCATTTCCCATACATGCCTTTTTAAAAAGACTGTTTTCTTTTTAACTGAGATCCTGTTCTTCCTAGACCTGTCCTCTGATGAACTGTCCTAAGAGGCTTTGGCAACACCACTTGCCTCTTTTTATGTATCCTGTTCTTCCTTACATACTTAGTTACACAGATGGCCAGTTATTTAAAACCAAATGTAGAGTCCCAGCTCTCCCAGACACATCATGACAGGCCCATGGTATTAGTTTTCCTGGCTAGCTTCTAGAGATGGAGTTACTGTTTCAACTGGCCTTTTCAGGGAAGAACTTTCTAGCTAGAAAATACCACCTAATATTGTAGTACCTGAAGAACTTACCTTGTACCCTGCAAGTAATTTTTTTTTTCAGCTTCGATAATCATGTATAACCATTGGTGTATTTGCCCAAACCCAAGAGCCCTGAGATCAAGGCTACCTTACTCCCAGGATTTCTTTGTATTTTTGAAACTGCTACAGACTTTATATAATTTGAGAAACTTTTTTATACACATATATATATATATATATATATATATATATATATATATATATTGATTTCAGAGAGGAAGGGGAGGGGGAGAGAAATAGAAGCATCAATGATGAGAGAGAATCATTGATTGGCTGCCTCCTGCATGCCCCCCACTGGGGATCGAGCCAGCAACCTGGGCATGTGCCCTTGACCAGAATCGAACCCCGGGACCTTTCAGTCTGCAGGCCGATGCTCTATCCACTGAGCCAAACCTGCTAGGGTGAGAAACTTCTTTAGTTCATGAAGACGAACAGGCAGAGATTCTAGGAAGTGATTTGTGAAAAGTACCAACACATTGTGAGGAATGAGGTAGAAGGTCCAACTAGCACCTTAAGAGTAGAAAGCAAGGGTGAGCGGACTGTCAGCTGTGGATCTGCAATTTGGCCTGCATTATTCATAATGTAACTAAAGCTTGGGGTAGTAGGAGGGGAGGGAAGAATAGAAAAAACAGGGATTCATATTACAGTGTGGCAGGTGCAGAGGATGGAAAGTGGCCCCGTCCGTTGAGACCCCCTGGCCATCCCATACAGCATTTGTGCATTTGAGGATGAAAAACCAGTTTCATGTGACAAACTGAACAATAGGGAATCGATATTCCTAAGGACAGGAAACCAACTTTCTCAAACACACCTAATCACTCTCTGCGGACGGGTGTGTGTCATTTTTGGCTTGCAAGAGATTCTGGATGTGCCAGGTGTGTTTGGCTGCTTGGCTCCAGTGAACGGGAAATGGTTCTGCTTTGCACTGTGGCAGTTGGCAAAGGACTTTGACCTCTTTATGCTCCAAGTTGGTCAGGGAAAATCGCGGTCTCAACAGGCAGGTCCCTGGGCATAGCCAGCAGGTGATGGGGAAATTAGCACAGTTCACGCTGTACACCCAGTTGTGCTAGCAGCTTGATAGCTCATGTGAAGTCTCTTGTAGCTTGTTGTCACCAAGCGGTGCTGTAAAGTTCAAAAGTTAGTCTATGAATAGAACTGTCAGTAGAGATGGGGAAAAATTTTACACCCAGCTCTCTTTGAGAGCAGATTTGCTGAATCTTTCCTAGCTATTAATAGGATGGCTTAGGAGTTTCCACCAGTAGAGGTCAGTGGGCCTTAGGGAAGAACTTAGCAGAGAAAGATTATACCACCTGGTGGTTCTTTTATGATTATTTTGTCTTTTCTCCCACAGAAAACTATTTATTCCTATTTCATATCATTTGAGCTATAGTCAATATTTACTCTAATCATGTAAGTGTGCCTTACACTTCTGCAGTACAATTCTAAGCAGTGTGACAGGTCTCATTTAGGCTGAGCTACAGTTTGGGGAGAGGGTGGATTGTTCAGTACATGTAAAATGCATGAGTTTATAAAGCACTATTTTATAATTACAAATTTCTAAATAAAAAGTAATTCCTATTTGCAAAAGGGCATGAGGGGACTTTTTGGGGAGATGGAAATATTCTACATTTTGATTGTGGAGGTGCTTACACAGTTATGTACATTGTCAAAACTCACTGAATCATACAGTTAAAATTGCTGAATTTATAGTTTGTCCTTGTACTACAGTGAAGCCTCTTTTTAAACAGCTAAGGGTGAGAAAAACCGCAGAGCAATACAATCTGACTCAGAAACAATACTTGGGCTCTGAAAGGAAATCCCTACTGACTGTTTCTTGAATTTCAGGGATCCATTTGAGGGAAATATTAGAATTTGCTCTTTTTTGGGACTACTGTATTTTCAAAAGTTATGAGAAGAAATAGAATTGATCAAGGACAAACCACCCACAGCTTTCTACTTAGCATGACTTCGCCTCGTTATTGCAGGTCAAAGGCAGAAATGAGACATACCTGCCGTGGTACCATCAACCTGGCCACAGCCAACATCACTGTGGAGGACTCCTGCAACTTCATCATCTCCAATGGAGGTGCTCAGACCTACCATCTGAAGGCCAGCTCGGAAGTGGAGCGGCAGCGCTGGGTGACAGCCCTGGAACTGGCCAAGGCCAAGGCTGTGAAGATGCTGGCAGAATCAGGTAGGGAGCAAAGAGCACTGTGCCAGGGAAACTTTTCATTTGCCTGTCTTACGCACAAACCTTATTTTATCCCTCATTGTCATTTAATTATCAATATCACCTAGATGTCTCGGGTACATCATGCAGTGTTTCTCCTGGAGAGATGGTTTTCAAGTGAGGCCAGTTCTGCCTTACAGGGGACACTCAGCAATGTCTGGAGCCATTTTCTTGTCCCAGATGAGTGGTGGTGGTGCTATTGGCCTATTGTGAGTAGAGGTCAGGGAGGCCGCTAAAGCTGCTGCCATGCAGAGGACAGCCACCCACAACAAAGAGTTAGTTATCTGGCCCAAATGTCAGTATTGCTGAGGTTGAGGTTTATGACCTACAGGCATAAACAGTTATCCTTTTGCTTTTAATGCCAATTGACTCCCTTACAATTATGAGAAATGATTATTTTATTGCTAGATCAGTCTTAGGATTATTACAACTCACAATTTGTATTTACCTTACTTTTTAATTTTCTCCTGACATCTCCTTACTTAACTATTTGTTAGTGGAGTTGAAACAAGCTTCATAGACTGCCAAAAACATTTTATGTGATATTTTCTATGAAACATCTTCATTTTGCTACCTTAGTTTCACTGAAAAAGAGCAGTCTGATTATGTTTGTATTTTTCTTCAAGGAAAATGGTAGGATTTCCCCCATAGATGTTGACAGTTTAAGCATACTGAGCTTGTTCACTTGGAGCTGACCAAGATGGTCATCTGCTGACTTGTGTTCATCTGTTGTTTTTCTTATCCCCTATAATTTCCCATACCATATTTATTATCTACTAGGCAGTGAAAGGAAAGTTCACTGCTTTGTAAACATTCTGGTAACAGGCTATGTTTTCATCTTGGCCCTGCCTCTCTGCCCAGCAGTTGCGTCAGGTCTTTCCTTACTTGTTTCGTTTTGATTTTAGTGCTGATGTTTGGCCCCTGCCCAAAAGAGGTGCCACTGCTGGAGAAATACTTTGCAGTTACGAAAGTGTTAAGTACAGAACTGGTAGCGAGAGGTACAACATAGCTGTCTGCTTGACTGACTATTGGAGAGTCATTGAACAGAAGACCTTGCATTGATTTCAGTGCAATGTGGCTATAATGTCAGAAAAGTTAATTTTGTAATCTTCTTCTCCTCTTCAGAAAAGACAAATAAATTAATGAATCTTTTGTTTATAAGGAGCTAGACTGTGATTCTCAACCCATGTCATACAGGGCCTACCGAACACCTAACTAACAAGTGATAGTGGATTTGCAGTAATAATCAGCTGGGGCTGGATTGGAACCCTCATGTTAAAGTATAAAGGCTTAATAATGCATACCTAATCCCAGGAGCCAGTTAGCTTTTCCATCCTGATCTCTAGGTTTTGAAACTTCAGTGTGCATCAGAATTACCTGGGGGGCTTATTCGAAATGCAAGTTCCTCGACCTTACCTCACACTAGCCAATCAAAGTCCCTGGGGGTGGAGCCAGTGAGTACACCTGTAAGAAGAACTCCAGGTGTTTGTGATGCAGGTGGGCTGTGGAACACACTGTGGAGAAGTTGTCTGGTAACGGCAAGCTGTCGGGTGGTCAGAGCGCACAGTGGGAGGAGTGTCAGTTTTGGTTGTGGGCAGAGTTGGCAGTGTTCAGGCTCTCACTCCTGGGCCTGGAATCATGTAAGTTACCTTTTGCTTCTGCAGATGAGTCAGGAGATGAAGAGTCTGTCTCACAAACTGACAAGACAGAGCTGCAGAATACCCTTCGGACATTGTCCAGCAAAGTTGAGGACCTGAGCACATGCAATGACCTGATAGCCAAGCACGGCACCGCGCTGCAGCGCTCCCTCAGTGAGCTGGAGTCCCTGAGGCTGCCTGCTGAGAGCAATGAAAAGATCAAGCAGGTCAACGAACGGGCCACACTCTTCAGGATCACATCCAATGCCATGATCAACGTAAGTGCAGATGGTATCTGTGTAGCTTTTTTATTCTTTCCCTCTTTCAAAATGTAATTCTTCCAAAATGCCAGGAAATTGTAATTGATAAAGCACAGGACATTAGGTCCTGCTTTGCTGCTCAGGGATTTAAGTTAAATTGTCTGTTGTATGAAATAGAACAGGGTGCACAGATGGAATGACTTCCCTGCTCTGCTCAAATGGTCAGGAGGACGCTGCTCCAGCCTGGGAGTTAGTTAGGAGTCCATAGTTCCAGCCCTGTTTCTGGCACCAGCAGGACATCTGATGGTGATGTTAATTGCATCCTTTAATCTCTGGATTGCGGTTTTATTTATTTTGAGCTGGCTCTATCTGTTGGAACTAAAAGATCTCCTGGGTCCTTCCACTGTCAAGTTCTTTGAGCTTTAAGTTGGAGTCTGATCCCTATGTTGCTAATGTATTCTGACCCACGGTGTGGTAAATGGGGGTTGGATCAAGTGAGAGCTTTATAATAGTAGTTATTCCATCTTTACTCCTTGATTTCAAGGGTAATTTTAGTTGGTAAGACAATAACACTCAGCTTTGGGCACTTCGGTTTAAAAATAAGGGGCCACTGCTCTGCCTTCTCGTGACTTCTGTCTTGGTGGCTGTTGCTGGTTTGGGGTACTTCTGCTGCTTGGCTGCAAGGCTCTAGATAAAGCCAAAGCCCCATGGGAATTAGTGATATTATTTCAGATCCTGGGGAATCTGTATGAAATGAATACTTGGTTTAAGCAGTGCTATTTTTCCTCTACTGGTAACTGATTCTCACCTGGCAGGTTGTTTTAGCAGTTTCAACTTGAAAACAAACCCTAAAAGACATTTCATAATGTAAGTGAGAAGGGGACTCGGTGAGAAAAGGCTTATGCAGGGTTGTTGTTTTTTTTTCTTACCTTATTAAATGGGATGAAATTACTTCACTAGGGCCAGATTTTCCATTGTTGGGGGAGTGATAATAAGACTTATTAGGCCCTGACTGGTTTGGCTCAGTGGATAGAGCGTCGGCCTGCAGACTCAAGGGTCCCGAGTTCAATTCCAGTCAAGGGTATGTACCTTGGTTGCAGGCACATACCCAGTGGGGAGTGTGCAGGAGGCAGCTGATCAATGTTTCTCTTCCATCGATGTTTCTAACTCTCTATCCCTCTCCCTTCCTCTCTGTAAAAAAATCAATAAAATATATTTAAAAAAAAAAGACTTATTAGAACTAGTGTGGCTCCTAGAGATCAAAGGTCTTCCCTGTGATCAAGGGGACGTTTAATTTTTCTCATCTTCAGAGCTCTGACTCACAGAAGGTAGAAAGGACAGTTGTTTTGTCCACTGCAGGAAGGTCAGCTGTCTCCAGGACTCTGCGCATCAGCACTGATGCTGTGTTTCTCATGTGTAGTCGTGTGCTCATTCTCCAGACTGTGGCATTTCTTAATGACTGCTTGCTCTTCTGGTCCTCATAAGTCATTCAGGCCAATTAATAGTGAATAAGTAATAGAACAACTCAGGACCCAAGTCTCCTGGTAGTGAATGTCACCTCTTATCCTTATCAGGTGAACACCCTACTCCATGGTAATTTTTTTCTACTCTAGATATGAAAAATTTGCTAAATAAAACACCTCTTGATTGAAAAATTTCTCATAAAACTGAAAGTTTAGTTTGGACATTACTCTTGAAACCATGCTCATCTTTGTTCCTCGGGGCAATTCTTCCCTAAGTTGTGATTGCTTGGGAGTCAGAGGGAAGTTGTGTCTTATTCTGTTCTCTCCTAGTGCACTGCCTGTACCCCTCTCATAGCTGGTTATTGCTTAACATGTGTTTTTTATCCCTGTCTTATTTCCTTTATACCTTTTAGGTGATAGTGGCAAGGCCTATAGTGTAATATGAATGTTGGAAATTACAATCCTAGCGCATTACATTCCTAAAGGGGCTTTTGTCCTAAAGGAAGAATACATTTTACTTAATTTTGTAGGTTGTAGCTTTTTTTTTTACTACCAAAGTGAATCTAAGCAGGGGAGTAAGTTTGACAGTTAGTATATCCATTTGCTAATTCAGTGGACATCTCTTTTGTACCGTCTGTCTTCTAGGCACTATGCTAAGGGATAAAACAGATGTGGGCATATGTAAAACTTTAGACAATAAAAAAATAAATTAAAAAAACACACAGATGTGGGTGTGGTCCCTGTCCTAAGGAACATTACTCTCTGATGAGGGGACAAAGAAGTTACCAGATCAGTAGGACTGTGCCAAGGAATGACAGAAGTGAGCACAGGCTGCTGATATAGCACATAGAATTTAAAATTCAGCTGAATTCTGGAAGACCAAAGAGTGCCTGCCTGTGAAAAAAGGCAATTAGCCTGGCCAGCGTGGCTCAATGGTTGAGCAATGACCTATGAATCAGGAGGTCATGGTTTAATCCCTGGTTGGGGCGCATGCCCGGGTTGTGGGCTCTTTCTCCAGTAGGGGGCGTGCAGGAGGCATCCGATCAGTGATTCTCTCTCATCATTGATGTTTCTCTCTCTCTCTCTCCCTCTCTAAAGTCAATAAAATATATTTTTTTAAAAAAGAAAAAAGGCAATTAAATCCAGCTTCCTTGGTTAACTATATAGCCTGGGCAACCTACTTCCTCTGTAACCTCAATTCCTTTTTGGTAAATGATGACTGTACTAGGAAGCTGCTCACAAGGTTGTTGAAAGGCTTTTATCAGATAACTAGGGGCCCAGTGCACGAATTAGTGCACCTTGAAAGGAACTGTGGGCTGCGAGTCTGCAGTGGGCACGGGCGGATCTCGGCCCATCCTCTGTGCCTCCACCCGGCCCCTCCCGCTGTGGCACTGGGCCATCTGCCGGCAGCAGGTGCGGGTGTTGGCAGCAGGTGCGAGCACTCGTCGGGACCGCAGGAGCAAAGAATTTTCAGCAACTACCAAAGGCTCACCCCAATGACAGTAACCGGTGCCCCCCCCCCCCTTGGTCTGGTGCCCCTGGTCACCTGCACATCCCACCACAGCCGATGCCTGCTGCTGACGCCCTCCATGTTCTGCGTGCACCCCCTGGTGGTCAGTGCATGTCATAGTGACTGGTTGTTCGGTTGTTCTGTTGTTCAGTCTATTTGCATATTAGGGTTTTATATATATATATATATATATATATATATATATATATATATATATTGATATAAAGTGTTCAGCAAATGCCTGATATAATTGTGTCTCACTAAATTTTAGTTGTGATCAATATTATTAAAAGGAAGCGAAAGAGAACAGTTGATCCAGGTAGAGGTGTGGCATAAGCAGATCTCTCCTTCTCTCCCAAAGTCTGGGAACTGCTGGTAATTGACTATTAGTGGAGCAAGTTGCAGCTAGAGATGAGGCTGGAAAGGAATTGAGTGTGGAGAAGGGATAGGGTGCAGATCATACTAAATGGTTTTGGTAGTAGTGCATTAAAAGAGGGTAAGATCAATTTTGGTGCAGGCTTAGTATAATAGCTAACACCTTATTGAATGCTTACTGTGAGCCATATGGTTCTAAATGCTTTATATATAAAGCTACAATTCTTTAACCACTTAACTGCCATGATATTTTGAATTTAATTAAAAAAGGTCTGCTGCTTGCGTCTATAGACGCTTAAGGCATACAAATAGCTAAGGTATTACTGTTGTTACTCTCTGTTTACAGATGAGGAAGATGAAGCACAGAGAGGTTAAATTACTTGTCCAGAGTTCCATAGCTAGATAGTGAGATGGAGCTGTGATTAGAGCCCCAGCCACCCAACTCCAGTGTATGTACTGCCTCTGAGTATGGAGGATGGAAGGAAGTATGCAATTCCAGAAACATTAAAGAAGAATCGATAGGACTAGATAATTGGATATGGGAGGGACTAAAAACTCAGAATCAAGTATACATCTTGGTTTTCTGTCTTGGGTACGTGGAAGGGCCCTAGAACTATTGTGCCATGGGGCACACTGAGGGAGAAGCAGAGTCAGAAAGGGAACATAGTGAGTTCACTTTGGGACCCACAGATTTTGAGATTACTTTGAGCCACTGAATAGGCAACTGGATATTCTGGTCTGAAAGCTCCATGAGCACAGAGCTGGAATTACTGATTTCACAGTCATTTAGCCTAGAGGCAATAATCGAAACCATGGGTGGAGAAATTTTATTTACCTTATAGTTTCTCTAGAACAGGGCATTTAATTTTAAGAATACATTGCTTTATTTATTTATTAAGCAAACTTTATCAGGTTCCTACTATGTACAAAGCTACTAAGGAGCTGAAGATAAATATATGAATTAATCATAAATTGTGTCTTCAAGTTGTGTATGATCCATCTGGAGACATTGCACATCAGTCATGCGGCTGCTGTGGCTATTTATTTATTAAGCAAACTTTATCAGGTTCCTACTCTGTACAAAGCTACTAAGGAGCTGAAGATAAGTATACGAATTAATCATAAATTGTGTCTTCGAGTTGTGTATGATCCATCTGGAGACATTGCACATCAGTCATGCGGCTGCTGTGGCTGGTGAAGAATAGAGGTGTATGCCAAGTGCTGTGGAAATGTACAGAAGATACTGACTGCTTAAGTGACTGGGGGGTGAGGGAGTGTCACAGAAGAAAAACATTTGCCATAGATCTGAAAACAATGAAGAGGTCTTGGCCAAGTAGAGAAAAGGGGTAGGAGAGGGCATTCTAAGCACAGCGAATGGCATATGCTATCTATGATAGGTAGGCAGGCCTGAAAGAAATATGTTGCTCCAGGAAATAGTGATTCCACGGAGGATGCAGGAGTCTGGCGAAGAGGATATAAAAAGCATGTGGTAGCCCTACTGTGAAGGGTCCTTTATATTCATAACCAGTGGTTTTGATTTGGTCCCAGTACCAGCAGGGAGCCAATGATCTGATCAGATTTGTGTTTTGTCTCTAGAGCCTTCCTTTGATTCCTCGGGTAGGCTTCTAATTTTTATGGTCAGTTGTTTCTCTTAGTGACCAAAATAAAAACAAAGTCAGTTTCCCCATATTTGGTCAATTCAGTGCAGATTCTCTACTCTCAGTGTCTGAATTCTTCAGCTTTAGGTGACTTGGGTTTAGTGAAGAATTTATTAAAAACAGTCCTATGCTTTTCCTTCTCTTTCTTTCAGTCAATAAATTTTTTTTTTTGGTGTAGTTCACATAGCTGCCCTCTGTGATGTTGCCACAAATACTTTGTCTAGGTTTACTGCTCCCTTGGCATTTGGTTGGTCCTCATGACCAGGAAAATATGAAAGAACCGTGACAACTATGCTCATTTTGTTTTCTGGAGTCGACCTTCATTGCCTCATGGAGCTGGCTGTCCCTGCTACTGGGGAATAACAGGGAAAGTCTTTCTTTGTAATCTGCCTGTAAAGTTCCCAGAATGGGTTCACAGGGCCTGACGGGTATCTCTGACTAGTTGAGTGACACTTATTAACTCTTTTCCCCTACAGGCTTGCAGAGATTTCCTTATGTTAGCCCAGACCCATAGTAAAAAATGGCAGAAGTCACTGCAGTATGAACGAGACCAGCGGATCCGGCTCGAGGAGACCTTGGAGCAGCTGGCAAAGCAGCATAACCACCTGGAGAGGGCTTTCCGAGGAGCCACGGTGCTGCCAGCACACCCTTCTGGCAGTGCGGGTCCAGGAAAAGGTAAGACGCTGGGCCTCTGGGCAGCTTGTTCTGAGCGGAGCCAGGGTGTTTTCTGCCGTTGGTAGAAGAACTCCAAATTCTCCGGAATCAGTGACTCATGTGAAATGTAATTGGTGCCACGGATTTCTTCTGTCTTTTCCACTGCTGTCTACCATTTGTTGCTTTGTTTGTGACTCGTATTTAAAATCCTGCTGAACCAAGTTTCGGCCAAAGTTATTAAACAAGGCTTTTCTCCTTACAGATCAGTGCTGCTCTGGCAAAGGAGACATGAGTGATGAGGATGATGAGAATGAATTTTTTGATGCTCCTGAGATCATCACCATGCCTGAAAATTTGGGCCACAAGTAAGTTATCTTTGATCCTGATAAGAATGAACGTATCTGACCATCCACAGGTTAGAAATGCTTCAAGGGGAGTATCATACTGAGATCTAGGACCCTTTCCTTGAGTAAGTGGAAAACTGTTAGCTTTTTTACCTGACCAGGTTGTCCAGAGATGTTTAAATTCATACATATTTTATTCTACGTGTCATTCGATCACCCATTAATAAGTTTGTGCAGCATGCTTAGCATTCTGCTTTGTAAAGACATGGCGAGGACCAAACTCTAGTTCTGGTCTTTGTTCTAATTCTCATACATTTCCCATCCGTGTAGACGTACTGGCAGCAACATCAGTGGAGCCAGCAGTGACATCAGCCTTGATGAACAGGTAACTCTTATTTGGGAGTTATCTGAAGTGAGGGACTTGAGGTGTGATTCTCAAGGATTTGCTTGTAAAGCACCAAGAGAAACAGAAAAAGTACTGATTGTTGTTTTTTTTAGAAATACTTTTTAGCATGGGGGAAGGGAAGGTTATAATACTGGGTTTCTGTTCTTTGTGGGAGATTGAATGGCTTTGTTTTGTTCTTAGTACAAGCATCAGCTGGAAGAGACCAAGAAGGAAAAGAGAACTAAAATCCCATACAAACCCAACTATAGCCTCAATCTGTGGAGCATCATGAAGAACTGCATTGGAAAAGAACTCTCTAAGATCCCCATGCCGGTGAGGTTCTCATACCAGGCTTCAGTGGAAGGCAGCTGCTGTGACGGCCCCTCCCACGGCTGTGGCAATCTGTGCATGGTCTTTGTCACCCTTTATCCCTTATGGTGATCTGCTTCAGTGTGGGCTGTGGATCTGGTGTGTTCCAGATCACCTAGAATCAGATGCATTGGGTCAGTAGTTTCTTTAAGAGCAGATTACTATGCTAGCCATGCAAAGATAATAGTCTCTCTATTTTCAAAAAGTATGTGGTTTAAAGGAGACAAACATGAAGATATTTTCTATGATAGTGTTGTTTCAAGTACTGTGCATATAAATGTTTAGGGAGCATAGAAACAAAAGCAGTTCAACCAGGCAGGTGAGGACCATTGCCATGGTGTTTGGGCTGACCTCCCTGCCTCCAGTCACGCCCTCTTCCAGTCTGTCCACATCGTTGTCAATGTGATCTTTTTGTTAACTATGTGGTCATGTCACTCTTTAACTGAAAATCCTTCACTAGATCTCTTTGGCTTTGAGAGTAGACCAGATTCCTTGGTGGGCTTGCTACTTCCTCCCTGAGGACAGGCTGTGCCCACACATCAGGTATTCTGGTGATTGGGAACTCCCTTCAGGTACTCAGAGGCATCTTGTCTATTCCCACGGGGCATTTGCACACACTGCTCTTTCTGCTCGAAACTTCAGCAGCTTCCCACCCACCCTTGCCACTTTTTTTTTCTTCTAAATACCCTTTTCTTCAGGATTCAGCACAGCTTCATCTATGCATCTGGTCAGGGTGAGATGTTACCTCTCCTGTGCTTTAGGTTCCATCGTTTATGTCTGGGCAGTGGATATCACTTGCTTGTTTAAATTTATTAGAATGACATTGGTTAATAAGATTATATAAATTTCAGTTTTTATATTTTTAAATGATTGAAAAAATCAAAAGGAGGATAATTTTTCATAACGTGATAATTATATGAAATTTAGATGTTAATGTCCATAAAGTTTTATAGGAACACAGAGACACTCACTCGATTGCTTCTTGTGGCTGCTTTTGTCCTACAAGAGCAGAGTTGAATGATTGTGACAGAGACCATATGGCCTTCAAAGCCTAAATATTTATTATTTCACCTTTTACAGAAAGAGCCTGGCCAATCCCTGCCTTAAACAAATATTAGCTTAATTCATTGTCATGTGAAAGTCCAGAAGTAGGTGGCTCAGGGCTGGTACTGTGCTCTGCAGTGTCCAGACCAGGCTCTTTCTGTCCTCTTGCTCTGCCGCTTATGGCCTCCGTTTCTAGGTCCTAAGTGACTGCTCCAGTGTGGGCCTTCAGGATCTCATTCCAGCCAGCAGGAAGGAAAGAAAAGAAGGGCTTGCTCCTGGAAATTGCATAAACCCTTGCACTTCAATCTCTTTGGCCAGAACTTAGTTATGTGGCCATAGCTAGCTGGGGAAGAGGCTGGCAATGAAGACTATTTTTGGTGACATCACTTGTAGTGGAGAGTGGCTGCAGGTTCTACCCATAGCCAGGCACATGGCATACAGAAATACAGAAAGCATTCCCCTCCCCTTGGGGGATTATGGACCAGTGACCATGGGCTGTGTTCCTCATGGGCAGAGACTGTGTCTTACTGTCTTTGTAACCTTGATGCTTCCCCAGTACCTAGCACATACACCGTTTAGCAAATGTTGAAGTGGTTAGTTAACTGGGTCTTGGAAAACAAATAAATTTATATGTAAGTGTGTAGGATTTCTGTTAGAAAAATGTTGACCTACCCTAACCGTTTTGCCTCAGTGGATAGAGCATTGGCCTGTGGACTCAAGGGTCCCAGGTTCGATTCCGGTCAAGGGCATGTACCTTGGTTGTGGGCACATCCCCAGTAGGAGGTATGCAGGAGGCAGCTGATTGATGTTTCTCTCTCATTAATGTTTCTAACTCTCTTTCCCTCTCCCTTCCTCTCTGTAAAAAATCAATTAAAAAAAAAATGTTGACCTCCAGAAAAGTCCTTGAGTAAGCACCCTGAAGAAACAAAATAACTGGTTCACTGGGGGCCGGTGCCTTGAAGGAAGCGCCTTGGGAAGGTGCGCTGGAAAGGCAGGTCTCCACAGCCTTGGAAACGCAGACCCTGCTTAGAAACCACTTCCGAGTGCAGGTGACCTCCCGTCCTCCTTTACCATTAGTTCCTTGTTGACTTTGCCACTAGGAATGTGCAGTCCTGTACCTGTTTGCCTCCAGGTCTAGTCCTCGCCCTGCCCTGCCCTGCCCTGTGCTGTGTCACAGGAAAGCTGGTCCCTTTTAGGATGTTGCTCAGGCTTCTGTGTCTGTTGGCACAGAAGCTCCACCAGTGCCAGGCACCAGGAGGAGTTTGGAGTAGGGAGAAAGAGTAAAACTCCAAGGTACTTACAGGGGTCTTAGCTTCTGCCCGATGCCTTGGGCTCTGGGCCACAGTAACACCACTGCTTCTCTCTGTCCCTGCTGTTACTCAGCTCCAGATTGTCTTTTTGGGATGCCCAACTCTCCATTTGGGATGCCCAATTCTCTGCTACCAATTCTCTGCTTCCTTCCTCGTAAAATTCACAGATTCGTTTGTTTTTCTCTTAGGCCTCCAAGGGATAAAATAACCGATACAAAAAGCTTGGCACTTTTAGAGAAACTATGGTTCTAGGAACAGTTGGGGGCCAGGGTTGTGTATGTGTGAAAAGCAGTGATGGCTTAAGGATGCAATGGTTCTAGTCCCAGGCAGTGCTCAGATGTCTTTTAGCCACTTGGAGAGGACACCACCCACCCCCAGTTCTGAATGTTGGGAAATATTACTTAGTGTCACCTGAAATTCTGCCAATGAGAAATTTCATTGGCATAGTTAACCAGCACCCTCTGTAAAAAATTAAAAAAAAAGACCTTTGAAGATGCAAGTTCTGTCAGTATGTCGCCCCTCTTGGTGTGCATGTTTCTTGTCCCGGTGCTCTTCTGTCAGGGCCAAGAGAGTGGTTTTGGAGAGTGGTGCTGTTTTGTTGAGAGAGGGTAGGTTCTACTTCCTGTAAGAGCAGTGTTCTAATGTTGGTCCCAGGGCTCCGTCTTCATTGGGAAATTTTCACAGAGAAATGCTTGGTATATTCCTTAGAGAAAAAGCAGGCTCTAGTATACTACGTAGACATGTACAAATACATAGAAACAGCATAAAACTATTAATGGTTATCAAATAATGGTTATCATTGGCTGATGGCATTTCAGGTAAATTTTTTCCTTCATATGTAATTTTTAAAAAATATATTTTTATTGATTTCAGAGAGGAAGGGAGAGGGAGAGAGAGAAATATCAGTGATGAGAGAGAATCATTGATGGGCTGCCTCCTACATGCCCCCTACTGGGGATTGAGCCCAAAACCTGGGTATGTGCCCTTGACCGGAATCGAACCCAGGACCTTTCAGTCCATAGGCTGACGCTCTATCCACTGAGCCAAACCAGCTAGGGCTTCATATGTAATTTTTAAATTACAAGATGTTTTATAATCGGGAGGACAGTAAATATGAGGGGAGTCTGGCTCAGGGATTGGCAGGTAGGAGGCTGGACAAAGATGAAAAAGAGATGGACTGTCGGAAAAAAAGAGTGTTTTGGTTTGGTTTAACAGAAATGTTACTGTAGGCCAGCTCCATTCACTAGAAAGGAATTTTTATTCCTTCCTCTGTTCTCTGGACTCAGAACTCCAGCTAGTGATATCCAGGCCTATTCAGCTGTATTGCAGATTAAGTAAACTTTATGGGCTAGCCTAGAAGCTGAAACTGTTTTTGTGTGTGTGTGTGTGTGTGTGTGTGTGTGTGTGTGTGTGTGTATAGCATTTTAAAAAATAACTAATGTAATCTTAAATCCCAGTCAATTTAGACAGTAATGCTATTTTTAAGGGGGAGACTGGGGAGACAGTGTCTCTTTTGTTCCCTTCTCTACACCCAGTGAGTAGCATAGGGTCTGACACACATGAGGGCTCCATAAATACTTGTGGAATGAGTAAGTGAATGCTTAGGTGAATGAACATCTGTCTTCTCCCCAACAGAAACACACAGATACTCAGTGGTTGAGTGCCCTGAGTTGGCTCTAAGACTGGAAAGGTAGAAACATGGCCCACTCTTAGCCTCATTAAGAACACTCCAGGTCCAAAAAAACAACTGTCCAGCCTCAGAGCTAAGAAGTCAGAATCCTGGCCTGATGAAGAACTGAACCAATACTTAGCGATCATCTGGTCCAGGAGTAAAAGCTAACTTTAGTAATGTTTTCGTTTCACTAGCCAAGACTTGCCTGTACTTGAAAATTACTACCCTTTCTTTCCTCCCTCAACAATGTTAAATACCCAATTTCTTCTCTGGGTATACTTGTGCTAAAATACATTTTCTCTTTTATTCATTCATTACCTATTTGATGATAGTCTTCTGTGTGAGGCACTGGTAACTGCATATGTGGTGATGAACAGAGGAGGCATGGTTCCCATCTCAAAGAGTTTAGAGTAAATGAAAAGATGGTGTATACCACTCACTGACATGAACAGTTGACTAGGGAGAATGGATTGCTTCCAGGTTAGAGTTGCTCTACCGAGCAAAGGCCTCTTCTCTTCCTAGTGATTTGCTTTATCACCATAACAACTCAGTATGTTTCTCCACCTGCAGAAAAATTAATCTGTCTCCGATAGATGTGTGGGCAAAGTTTTTATATCTGTTCTCTCCTGACAGGTAAACTTTAATGAGCCCTTATCCATGCTTCAGCGCCTTACTGAAGATCTGGAATACCATGAGCTGTTAGATCGAGCTGCAAAATGTGAGAACTCTCTAGAACAGCTCTGTTATGTTGCAGCTTTCACCGTGTCTTCCTACTCCACTACTGTCTTCCGTACCAGCAAGCCATTCAACCCACTCCTTGGGGAGACTTTTGAACTAGACCGATTAGAAGAGAACGGGTTCCGATCCCTCTGTGAGCAGGTAAAGGTGCTTCGGGGCGGTGACACGTTTTCTTTTTTAAGAAAGGCATGATTTGTTGGTTGTCCCTCCCCACCCCGCTACTCCCCTGGTGTTGTGTTTGCAGAAATTCCAGTCCCCGTCATCCCACACTGCCTTCTTTTCCTCAGGCTTCTACGCTGGTATGGGTGTAAAAATGGCAAGTATGAATTTCAGGTGTTCACCACCAGTTACTAGGCAATACCTTCTCCTTCTCCTTTCTTCTTTAATTTGAATCACTGATTTCTTCAAGGTGAGTCATCATCCCCCGGCTGCTGCACACCATGCTGAGTCCAAAAATGGCTGGACGTTGCGTCAGGAAATCAAAATCACCAGCAAGTTTCGAGGCAAATATCTCTCCATTATGCCCCTTGGTAAGGCTACCATCTTTGTAAGAACTAGTGCTCCTGGAATGAGGAACCTCTGGCATGGTAGAGTCAGGAGACTGAAAGGCTGATTTGGGCCCTGAACCTTATTGCTAGCTCTACGCAAGTCATTTAACTTCTCACCTGTTGATTGAGTGAGGAGGTATGAGGCTTTAAGGACCTACCCAATTATACATTTTTTTGGTCTTCTTAGCTATATTTAATTCAGCTTTAAGTATTATTTTAAAATATAAATTCTAAACATACAAAAAAATTCTATCTCTTAACTGGTATTTTCTCTTATTACCCTCGCAATTGAGTTCTCTCTATAAATAAAAAATATTGTGACTACATGGTTAGGTTTCTCAGCTATCCCTCCCCCTTCTCCTCCTCTCTTCTCCTTTCTACCCTCTCTTCCTCCATTGGATGGGTTAGATATCATTTATGTAAAGGCTGACTTCCATGTAAGAGGAAACTTTCTTTTTTTTGTTAATTCTCATCCAAGGATATTTTTCCATTGATTTTCAGAGAGAGTGGAAAGGAGAGAGAAAGACAGAGAAACATCGATGTGAGAGACACATCAATTGGTTGTCTCTTTGCATGCACCCTGACCAGGGCTGGGGATTAAGCCTGCAACCACGGTACATGCCCTTGACTGGTATCGAACCTGCGACACTGCAGTCCTTGGGCCTTTGCTCTATTCACTGAGCCAAACCGACTAAGGCAGGAAATTTTATTTTAAAAGATCCATACCCTAGCCAGTTTGGCTCAGTGGATAGAGTGCCGGCCTGCGGACCGAAGGGTCCTGGGTTCAATTCCCGTCAAAGGCACATACCTCCATTGTAGGCTCCTCCCCGGCCTGGGCCCTGATCCAGGCTTGTGCAGGAGGCAACCAATCGATGTGTTTCTCTCATCCATATTTCTCTCTGTCTCTTCCCCTCCCTTCCAATCTCTCTAAAAATCAATGGAAAAATATCCTTGGGTGAATATTTAAAAAAACAAGCACAAAACATGAAAGATCCTATTGGATTACAAGTTAGTTTTGCACCAAGATCAAGAAGATCAGGCCTGGGAATAGGAATCCTAATATACAGTGTTAGGATTTTTAGGGGAAATGTAGCAGAGATTCTCGATACTCTGTTGAACTAGAGCAGCCCATGTTTGGCCATGTGTGTACTGAAGAGCAAATGCCAATCTGCATAAAAAGAAGCACAAAGCAGGCAGAGAGAAACCAAATAGCTCTCTAGAGTCAGCTGACAGTACCTGCCTGAGCTCCTACGGTTTTCTGTGTCCTGGTTTCGTATTCCAGGAAGCCTGGCTGCAGTGTTTGATTAGTGCACTGCAATCATCTTTAAAATATATATATATATATATTATTGATTTCAGAGAGGAAGGGAGAGGGAGAAAGAGATAGAAACATCAATGATGAGAGAGAATCATTGATTGGCTGCCTCCTGCACACTCCCTACTGGGGATTGAGCCCGCAACCCAAGCACATGCCTTTGACTGGAATTGAACCTGAGACCCTTCAGTCCGCAGGCGGAGGCTCTATCCACTGAGCCAAACCAGCTAGGGCAGCAATCGTCTTTTTTAATGAGTTCCCTTTCTCTCAGAAACAGAAAATATGGCAGATATAGTGAAAACTAGAAATTAGCCAGGAAAAAAACCAGGAATGTTTATAATTACAAAAGGAGAAAAGAAGCTGGAGTGTTAATTCTGTTACTTCATGATTAATATGCGAAAGGCTTGTAGATAAAAAGGAGACCAAGCACTTTTGGTCTTGATCTTTACTGAGGATCTTTAAAAAGGTTCCAATTGCTTAATTATCTTTAAAGCTAATAATTTCAGAAGTATTAAGTTAAGAGTAGTAAATACCTGGGATATTCACACCTAATTTTCAGAACTAGGGTCATATTGTAATAGGACTTTTCACCTGCGAGGCCACTTGAGGATCTCCAAAAAGATGGATTATATTTAATTCTAAGGAGGGTCGTGTGTACATTTAAAAAATAGGAATAGCCTGGCCGGCGTGGCTGAGTGATTGAGCATCGACCCATTAGCCAGAGGGTCACTATTTAATTCCTGGTCAGGGCACATGCCTGGGTTGGGGGCTCGATCTCCAATGGGGGTATGTAGGAGGCAGCCTATCGATGATTCTCTCTCATCAATGATGTTTCTCTCTCTCGCCCTCTCCCTTCCTCTCTGAAATCAATAAAAATATCTTTTAAAAATTCCCTTTTATCCATTCTCCCAATTTCTAAGTGTTGTTTTTTTATTAGAGTGTTTAATCAATTTACGTTTATTATAAGTACTAATCAGGTAGGGCTTACATCCACTATTTGGTATGTTTTTTGTACATCCTATGTCTTTTTTTGTTCCTCTATTCCTCCATTAGTACTTTTTTTTATATTAAGTAGATATTTTTTTAAATTTACCGTTTTAGTTCCCTTGTTATTTCTTATTTATTTATTTATTAAATATAATTTATTGATTTTTTAAAATATATTTTATTGATTTTTTACAGAGAGGAAGAGAGAGGGATAGAGAGTTAGAAACATCGATGAGAAACATCGATCAGCTGCCTCCTGCACACCCCCCACTGGGGATGTGCCCGCAACCAAGGTACATGCCCTTGACCGGAATCGAACCTGGGACCTTTCAGTCCGCAGGCCGACGCTCTATCCACTGAGCCAAACCGGTTTCGGCCCTTGTTATTTCTTTTACTGTATTTTATTTATTTATTTATTTATTTATTTATTTATTTATTTATTTATTTTGTATAGTAAAGGTGGAATTTATTAAAGAACAAGTACAGATTCCCATGTGGGGAGGGAGAAAGAGTCCCCTTTTACTGTATTTTTAAAGGTATTTTTATAGTGGGTATCCTGCATATTACAATTAACTTCTAATAATCTAGTGCAGGTTAATACCAATTTTTAAAAAATATATATTTTATTGATTTTTTACAGAGAGGAAGGGAGAGGGATAGAGAGTTAGAAACATCGATCAGCTGCCTCCTGCACACCCCCTACTGGGGATGTACCCGCAACCAAGGTACATGCCCTTGACTGGAATCGAACCCAGGACCCTTCAGTCCGCAGTCCGATGCTCTATCCACTGAGCCAAACCGATTAGGGCAATACCAATTTAATTTCAATACTGTACAAAAACTTTGCCACCTATATGGATCCATTACCTTTCCCCTGCTTTGTGCTTTTATTTTCATATAAATTGTATTTTTTTTTACATTATAATTCCATTAACATAGGTTTATAACTGTTGCTTTATACAGTTGTCTTTTAACTCATATATAAGAAAAAAATAGTTGCAAGCAAAAAATACATTTGTACTGTCTTTTATATAGTTTAATTGTAGTTTTCTTTACTGATCTCTCTATTTCTCAATGTAGATTTAAGTTACTGTCTAGTGTCCTTTCATTTCAGCCTGAAGGACTAGTATTTCTTGGAGGGCAGACCTGCTAGCTAGGCATTCTTTCAGGTTTTGTTTAGCTGGGAATGTCTTATGTTCTCCTTTGTTTAATAAGAATATGTTTGCTGGATATAGAATTTTTGGTTTGACAATTTTTTACCTTCAGCATTTTGAATGTGTCATAATGTGTCATCCTACTGCCTTCTGGCCACCATGGTTTCTGACAGTCTTATTGAGGAGCACTTCTATGTAGTACATCACTTCTTAGATTCAAGATTTGTCTTGTCCTTTTTTTTTTTTTTTTTTTAATATATTTTTATTGATTCCAGAGAGGAAGGGAGAGGGAGAGAGAAGTAGAAACATCAATGATGAGAGAGAATCATTGATCCGCTGCCTCCTGCACGCCCTACACTGGGGATTGAGCCTGCAACCTGGGCATGTGCTCTTGACTGGAATCTAATCTGGGACCTTTCAGTCCACTGAGCCAAACCTACTAGAGCTTGTCCTTGTCTTTTAATAGTTTGATTATGATAGACTTCGGTGTGGTGCTCTTTGAGTTTATCCTACATGGAGTTCATTGAGCTTCTTGGCTATGTAGATTAAGGTGTTTGTCAATTTTGGGGAATTTCTGGCCTATATTTCTTCAACTACTCCAACTCTTATCACCATTTCAGGCAGCTCTTGTGTTAAAGCATCACTTGCCACTGATGGTTTTGATAATCACCCCAGGGAAAAGGCTGTTCAAGGTGACCAGGTGCTGAGTCAGGTCAAATAAAGATAAGCCCTGTGAGTGGGAGTTTACCAGGAACCACCACAATGGTCAGGTAATGACAGTGTTTTGAAGATGGGGCTTTTAGGGAGCTTCATACTTGTGAAGTTTGAGGTTCCCCAAAAATGTTTGCTAGGCTGAAATTAAGGCTACTGCCAAGCTGGTGAGAGTAGGGTGGGAAGAGAGCAAGTTAAAATGCCTGCCACATAGCTCATTTTTCTTACTGTGATTCAGCCATTTGTCTTGAATAAATGCTGCTTGAATTATTGTAAGCCTTTGTTTAATTTCCAGAGATCTAAAATATTTGATTATGATAATTTTTGCTAGTATTCTTGTTGATTTTGTTGAGCAGATATATGGAAGTCCTTACCCCACCATTCTGGAAGTGGCTTCCCCTTCATACATTTGAAATGGCTCTGTGTTTGTTTATGTATTTTTTATTATTATATTTTTAAATTAAATCTTTGTTGTTGGAACTATTACATATGCCCCTGCTTTTCCCCTATTGATCCCTTCTAGCCCACTCCCACCCTGTAAGAGCATAAATTGTGTTGTTTTAAGCCATTAAGTTGTGTCAGTTGGTTGCAGCAGCCACATGAAATAAATATGGGGGATAATAGTGTTTATAGCTGAAGTATTAACAGTTAACTGAGTGTCACTATATGCCAAGAAATATTCTAGGTGCTATGGGTGTAGTGGTGAACAAAAGCCATTTTGCTCTCATTTAGCTTGCATTCTTTTCTTAAGTAGACAAAAATAAATATATAAATAACTTTATATGTGGTAAATCTATGGAGAAAATAAAGTGGAGATAGGGGTTAATGAGAAGTGTATGTGTCTGTGTGTCTGTGTGTGGTTCCTTGGATAGGGTGGTCAAGGAAATCCTCCCTGAAAAGGTTACATCAACCAAAAGATGATTTGGGGGAGAACATTCCAGGCAGAGTGAACCTGAAAGATAAAGGTCCTGAGTTGGGGGCAAGCATAGCCTGTTTGAGAAGCAACAGGGCCACAGTAGGTAGTTCAGAGTGAGCGAGGAGTAACATGATGGATGAGTTGAGAGGGTTTTGTTCTAATTATAGTGGAAAGTCATTGAGAGATTTTTTGCAGTGTTAAGTTGATATGCCATGTTTTAAACACATTATTTTGACTAGAGACTTTAAGGGAGCAAAAGTGGAAGCTGGGAGACCAAAAAGAAGTTGTTACTTGCCAGAAGAGGTTCTGGCAAGAGATGATGGTGGTTTAGACTGCAGTGGTGGTGGGAGAGGTGTTGAGCAAGAGATTTGGATATATTTTTAAGATGGTTGTGAAGATGAAGTGAGATGAGATATGAGGAGAACCTAGCACAGTGTCTGGTTCACAGTAGTGCTCTCACAGAGTTGTAGTATTATTGTCAGTGTCATTGTCATCATCATCATCTGCTGTAGCTACCAGGGATACTTTAATCTTTTGTGCAAGAAAGGCACACCTAAGCTACATGTGTTCTTTTCACTAGTGGTTACAGAGGGAATTGACTGTTATTTTATATATGTCAAAATAATAAAAATATATATATCTTTAAATTTTTTTATTATTTTGAATCTTCAGTCACCTCTGTTCAACCAACTAACTGATTTTGATTTGGTATTCATTGGAGATTAACTCATAGGAACAGGAGGAGACTATATCCACTGAGTGCTTATTATGTGTCAAGCATGTTACTGAGTAAATAAGCATTTACTGCACAAGATATGATTACCCCAAATTTACAGATGGATGAAACTGAGGCCTAAGAAAGTTAAAAACATTCCCAGGGTGTAGTACGTAATGCAGTTCTGACACTAACCACCCAGGTTAATACCAACTACATAAGATAAGGGTACAGTCTCCAATAAGTCAGCCCTCACTTTAGATGTCAGCCAGAAGTTTGGAGATCCCTAGGCCACCTGCATATCTGACTAACTGACTATAAATTTAGGGGTTCCCACGACTCCTTCAGGTTCAATAATTTGCTAGAATGACTTACAGGACTCAGGAAAATGTTATACTCATTATGACAGTTTTATTACAAAGGGTACAAGTCAGGACCAGCCAAATGAAGACACACATAGGGAGGGTCCTGAACATGGAGCTTCCATGCCCTCTCCCCATGGAATCAGGGAGCATGACCCTCTTGGCACGTTGATGTGTTTACCCACCAGGAAGTGCCTCCAGGTTTCACTGTCCAGAGGTTTCATTTATGTAGGTGTGGTTGACTGAATCATGGGCCTGGTGATTGAACTCAATGTCCAGGTCTCCTTCCCTCCTGGAGGGAAGGGAATATCATTTCCAAGAGGTCGGGAGATCCAGCCTTTATCAGGTAACTCTCTGAGTCATGGTTAATCTTTCTGGCCTGCCCTCATCCTGAACCATCTTGTTAGCATAAGCTATCTAGGGCCCTACCAAGATGACTCTTTGACAAACCTTCAGGATCCCCATGAATAACAAAACATTACTATCACTTGGGAAATTCCAAGGATGTAGAGGTTTCTTCCCAGGAACCATGGACAAAAAGCAGACAAATTCTTTATTACACAACACTGGGTCACAAATCTAATGAGTAGTGGAGCCAGGACTTAATCCAGTTCTATCTGATTTCAAAGCCACAGCTCTATCCGCTACTCCTTTTTTATTGTTAAGGCCCTTAGATAAGTGATTTGCTGAAAGTCACACAGCTAGTTACCAAATATTAGGGCCTGGCCCCAGTACTAACAATGTATGCTACTTTCCACAATGCAGTTTTGTTTTTTCATGTTAGTTCAGATTTGACCTGTTCCTAGAAATTTTGCAGCTAGTATGGCAGTCACAGGTGGAGAAAAGATTGGGGGTTTTGCTTTCATTTTTATGTCTATGCTTGTGTACTCTTGCTTCCTAGCTAAGCTGTATCAGTTGTCAGTGTTTGTCATTATTTAGTTATGTTTTATTCACAAATTTTAAAATCAAGTGAAAAAATTAAGTCAGTGCTTCCATCATTTAAGAAGATTATTAATTCTGCCCTAGCCTGTTTGGTTCAGTGGTTAGAGCGTTGGCCTGCAGACTAAAGAGTTGCGGGTTTGATTCTGGTCAAGGGCACATATCTCTGTTGCAGATTCGGTCCCTGGCCCTCGGATGGGACAAGTTCAGGAGGCAACCAATTGTTATGTCTCTCTCACATCAATGTTTCTCTCTCTCTCTCTCTCTCTCTCTCTCTCTCTCTCTCTCTCTCTCTCTCTCTCTCATCCTCCCTTCTACTCTCTAAAAATCAATGGAAAAAATAGATGAGGATTAACAACAAAAAAAGATTATAAATTACTTTTAAAAATATATATTTTATTGATTTCTTATAGAGAGAAAGGGAGAGGGATAGAGAGTTAGAAACATCGATCAGCTGCCTCCTGCACACCCCCTACTGGGGATGTGCCCGCAACCGAGGTACATGCCCTTGACTGGAATCGATCCTGGGACCCTTGAGTCCACAGGCTGACACTCTATCCACTGAGCCAAACCCGTTAGGGCTATAAATTACTTTTTAACTTATTATTTTCCTTTTAAAAGTAAGAAATATTGAAAGAAGAAAATCCATTGTTTTTCTAGCTAACATGGTGCTATTTTTTTCTAATGTTGGGCTTAATTTGTATATCTCTCCCTGCTTCCAGGTACCATCCACTGTATTTTCAAGGAAACTGGTCACCACTACACTTGGAAGAAAGTTACCACAACAGTGCACAACATTATCGTGGGCAAGTTGTGGATCGATCAGGTGAGCGTGTATGCCCAACATGTTCCTGAAGCCCAGACTGTTGTTACTGGCTTATCAGTTTCTCCTGAGGAATTTCTCTTAGGCAGTAACCCCATTCTAATCTCCCCACGAGTTTCTATACCACAAATTATTATTTATAAATTACCAACTTGTAACATTCAGTGACTACTATAACTGTTGGGCCCTGTGAAGGATACAAGAAAATAATAGCCCTGGCTGATTTGGCTGAGTGGATAGAGCGTCGGCCTGCAGACGGAAGGGTTCTGGGTTCGATTCCGGTCAAGGGCACATGCCTGGGTCACGGGCTCAATCCCCACTAGGGAGCGTGCAGGAGGAGGCTGATCCATGATTCTCTTATCGATGATGTTTCTCTCTCTCCCTCCCTCTCTCTTCCTCTCTGAAATCAATAAAAATAAAAAAATAAAATAATAAAACACAACTCCCACTCTTCATTCTTTCATTATTCATTAGATGTTTACTTCCAGGCAGATTATCAGGTCCTAAAGATACAAAGTCAGATGAAACGTTGTCCTTCGAAGAGTTATTGTATCATTGCATATGTGACTAATTTGTTTAGGTGGAAAGTCTAACAAAATACTCTATGGGAAGAGGTGTACTAATGTATCTGTTTAACTGTCGATATGTGCTTAAGACAATGATTTTGCAGTAAATTCAGAAAAGAGAGGGAATGTTCTCTTAACTGTCAGGAAAAGCTTCATGGCAGATAATAGGGAATAAAGTGTAGAAAGGCCTGCAACACGTAACCTTGAAATTATGAGTCTAATATATATATTTTTTTACCTCACCCAAGGATATTATTTTTATTGATTTTTAGAGAGAGAAACATTGATGTGAGAGAAACATTAATCAGTTGCCTCCATACGCTCCCCAACCAGGGATTGAACCCAAAACCTAGGCATGTGCCCCAGCCAGGAATCAAACCTGCAACCTTTTGGTGTATGGGATGACCCTCCAACCAACTAAGCCACCCAGCCAGGACTAGAATACTTTGATTTAAGCACAGAGTTGCCGAAGGGTTCCAGTGAGGATTGGTTTGGAAAAGTGAATTATGACATGAATATCAGTATATGTACTGAAGGTCAAATCATGGCACTAACATGTGACAACAATTTAAAGAAAAACAAAGCAAAGGTCATTTGGTCTTCATCCCAGGCTGGGATACCAAGATTACAAAGGAATTCCATAGCATCTCAAGGTTGGCTGAGACCTGAGTCTAAAGCAAGGGAATGCTGGAATGTAAGATAGTAAAGTAAGAATTATGAGGCATGGAGTTGGCATATATTCAAATCATCCAGTCTTAATAAAACTAATCCTTGTTTCTTTTCATTTTATAGTCTGGTGAAATTGATATTATAAATCACAAGACAGGAGACAAGTGCAATCTTAAATTTGTTCCTTATAGCTACTTTTCTCGGGATGTAGCAAGAAAGGTAAGAGAAGTTGGAATTTAACTTTTTTTATTTAGTGTGTATCCCTTAGAAAGCCTACTCCTTTGGGGCTGGGATAGATGGTTGGATGAATGGATGGGGAGGGAAGGAGGGTAGGAAGGAGGGAGAAAGAGAGAGAGAGAGACAGAGAGTGTCTAAATATATGTATCTCCAAAACATACATATATAACATATACACTGAGTGGCCAGATTATTATGATCTCTGAACACATAATAATCTGGCCACTCAGTGTGTGTGTGTGTGTGTGTGTGTGTGTGTGTGTGTGTGTGTGTATATATATATATATATATATATATATATATATATATATATATATATTAGAGGCCCGGTGCATGAATTTGTGCATGGGTGGGGTCCGGCCAGCCTGACCAGGGGAAGGGGACATGGGCGGTTGGCCAGCCTGCCTGCTGGTCAAACTCCTGGTTGAGGGGACAATTTGCATATTAGCCTTTTATTATATAGGATATACACTGAGTGGCCAGATTATTATGCGTTCAGAGATCATAATAATCTGGCCACTCAGTATATATATGGGGGGGGCCCGGTGTATGAATTCATGCATGGGTGGGGTCTGGCCAGCCTGGCCAGGGGGAGGGGACATGGGTGGTTGGCTGGCCTGCCTGCTGGTCGAACTCCTGGTCGAGGGGACAATTTGCATATTAGCCTTTTATTATATAGGATATACACTGAGTGGCCAGATTATTATGCATTCAGAGATCATAATAATCTGGCCATTCAGAGTGTGTGTGTGTGTGTGTATCTATATCTATATATCTATATATAGATATATAGATATATAGATATAGATACACACACACACATATACTAGGGGCCCAGTGCACGAATTCGTGCACTTTGAAAGGACCTGTGGGCAGTGAGGCTGCGGTGGGCACAGGGCCAAGTCTCGGCCCGTCCTCCGCGCCCCCACCTGGCTTCTCCTGCTGTGGCTCCCGGTCTCCTGTCTGCCGGCAGCTCTGCTCCCACCACCACCACTCCCATGTGTTGACAACGCCAGCCCTGCTCCCATCCGCTGATAGCACGGAGTGATTGGGGCTGGTGCTGTCAGTGGGTGCAAGCGGCTGCTGCCTGAACACCCCTCAGGAGCAGGGGGAGGTGGAGAAGCCCTGAGGGGCAATCAGGGCCGGCAGCTGCCGCTCGCACCCGGTGACAGCACCAAGAGATCACCAGCAGCAGGTGCAAGCGGCAGCTCTGGGCCCACTCTGGCGCTGGCAGCGGTGTGAGCGGGGCCGCCACCGGCAGCAGGTGTGAGCACCGGGCAGGACTGCGGTGCATGGGAGCAAAGAATTTTCAGTAACCACCAGAGGCTCTTGGTCTGGTGCCCCTGCTCACCTGCTCCATCATCCCTCCATGGTCAATGCCCACCGTGTTCTGCACTCTGCAGACACCTGCCATGTTCCATGCGTGCTCCCTGGTGGTCAGCGCACGTCATAGTGACCGGTTGTTCGGTTGTTCCCCCATTCAGGCTATTTGCATATTAGGGTTTTACATATATAGATGATGATTAAATAAAAAAAGAAGTAAAGGAGAAAGTCAGCAAGAAAGGAGACAGCATTGCATTACTAATCCAAATCCTTCTCTTTTCTGGGAAAGACTACAAGTAAAAAAGTAAAACTCAAGAGCAATGAGAGACAACATGGGAAACCAGAGGAAGGACTAATGAAAGGATTACAGGAAGAAGGCACAGGCACTTTGACCATGAGAATGAGTCTGAGCGAGAGGTGTGTTTATTCCTCAGTAGGAGAAGGGAGAGTGTAAAATAGTTAGGGATTTAAATTTGTGGCTCTCTCTGTATTCTGGAGAGAAGAAAATACCATAATTCTGAGTACCAGTCAGGCCCTTTTCCTACATAGTATTGTTGTAACAAAAATTCCTTTAATTCATGCCTTGCTTATTTTAAGCAGCTTTAAAAAATTTAACAAAATAATTTGGACGACTCCATGGTATTTGTCTTAATAGGATTTAACCAGTATTTACCCTAGGACTTTGGTTTCCAGAAGAGCAGGTAAGCTAACCCACAGTGACTATGGTCTGTACTCCAAAGCCCTGCTCTCCATCCTTGCAGGTGACAGGGGAAGTGACAGATCCATCAGGGAAGGTTCACTTTGTCCTGCTGGGGACGTGGGATGAGAAAATGGATTGTTTTAAAGTCCAGCCTGTCGTTGGGGAAAATGGGGGTGATGCTCGACAGAGAAGCTATGAAGCAGAGGAGAGCAGGGTCATGCTGTGGAAAAGGAACCCCTTGCCGTGAGTATCAGTGTGCATGCTGCCCAGATACCTCTGTGACCTCAACCTTGGGGTGATACTGATGACATTTCTGTGTTGCTTCCAACTTCATTATGTGAGGGGCTGAGCGAAAAAAGTCAGAACCTTTGGAGATATCACCAGAAGGTGGGCACTGGGTGACTGGAGTTGTAGCGTGCCTTACCCCAAGGATGTTCAAACTAACCAAACCGAATCTGCCAACCATATTTAGTGCTTTCTATAGTTCCTTTGGAATGTGGTTCAGAAGGACATTATTCTATAATTTAGAGCAAAACTTTTCAGGAGTGGCTGGAGGAGAGAGGTGCCTACTACCTGTTTACAATTTAGCCTAAAGGCCCAGCAGCAATGGAAAGCTTCCTGAGATAATGTTCAGGACTTGGAAAATAAATTAAGATGAAAGCCGTTTCCCTGTCAGGTTTAATATGTTCAGTCCATAGTAAGAGCCAAGATTATCCCCGAAAGAGGGTAAAAAGAAAGCAGAAGAAATAAGAATTTTCATTTAGTAGAATGTTTCCTTGTTCCTGATGAATTTCTCTCTACTTTCAGCTGAGCACAACACAAGCCCAGAAAACTGGAATTGAGTGGTGCTGGGGGAACCCGAAGGATGGTTCAGTTTGGGTGTCTCAATTCGGGGAGGGTGCCATGGTGCTCAAGTCTGCCCCTTTGCAGAACAGCCCGGAGCTGTTGTCTTCATCCAGCTGGGGCCTGGGCTCCCGCCTGACCCTTTTCCTTTCTCATCCTTTGCTTTTAGGAAGAATGCAGAAAACATGTACTACTTCTCAGAGCTTGCTCTAACTCTCAATGCCTGGGAAGCTGGCACTGCCCCCACAGACAGCCGATTGCGGCCCGACCAGAGGCTGATGGAAAATGGGCGCTGGGATGAAGCCAATGCTGAGAAGCAGCGCCTGGAAGAAAAGCAGAGACTCGCCAGAAAGAAGAGAGAAGCAGAAGCTGTGAAAGCCACAGAGGATGGTAACAAATCTACCCTCTTCTCCATTTCTTGATATGGGGAGACTGCCGGTGTGTTTGCGACTCTAATTCTGTTTTTCTTCACTCTCCCGTTTAGGCACACCCTACGATCCCTACAAGGCACTGTGGTTTAAGCGGGAGAAGGACCCCGTTACCAAGGAGTTAACCCATACTTACAGGGGGGGATACTGGGAGTGTAAAGAAAAGCAGGAGTGGACCGCATGCCCGGACATCTTCTGAACTGACAGTAATGAAAAGGAGGAGCAGTCAAAGGCCAAGAGGACAGAGGATGTGCGGGAAAGCTGGCTTTTGGGACCCTCTTACCCAGGGCTTTCCTCGAGTTTGTCTGTCTTAACCAATCATTTTTTCCAAATCAATCACCAGAAGCAGACACCAGTGGTGGTGATTGGCTGGTTGCCTTAGCTGACTGAAACTGAAATCAACATACTGGATGCCCATGTTTGTAAGGGAGAGGCTTAGTGGCTGAAAGGTAGTGTTATTCCACGTCTGCAAAGTCAGGTATTCTTGGCTCTTCCTTCTCCCTCTGCCCCTGTGTAAGGTGACGCCATCCAGCCTCCCCCTGTCGTGTCCTGCTCAGCCAAGATCTACACACGATTATGACGCAGGGGCATTTTGGTGCTGCTCAGAGCAAGAGCTGGTTTAAGAAGTTCCTTTAAAAAGAAACACGCAAGACTCACCAGCAGAGGCATCGTGCATGGCCGCGGTGGAGCTTAGGCATGACGATATGAAACGTTCACCAGGGGGCCCCTCTCATGGGTGTCGGTGCGCAGATAACTGCATCTTGGAACACTCGCCAGGGGGATTGTTCTGGAAGGTTGGAACATTGAGTTACATTCTTGGAAGTTTCTATCTTCACTCACGTAAAACACCCTCTGCTGTTCTCCATCTTCTTTGTCAACAACCGGAGGTCACTTCGGTGGTTGTCGGAGGGTTGCAGTGTCCTCACGAGGGGTTTTATGGACTTGCTCAGGCGGAGAACTTCTGAGAACACAGGCAGATGGAAGAAGACTGCCGCCACCTTTGCTTTCCCACGTCCTCCTCACCCCCACCCTTCATTGCCTTGCTCACTTCTCTTCTCTCTCGGCACAGGACCAGTTTGGGTCTGTGCTCCAGAGTGGAGCAAAACGTTACCTGTCCCGTTCTGCTCTGCAGAACTTGAGAGAAGCAGCTCATCTGGAATAAAAGTTGTCACCATCTCTCAAGCCCCACGGACTGGAGCCACCTATGGAATAATGTGTTAAATAACTGTATATTATATATATGTAGAGAAAAATCTAATTTTCTTGTTTGATTTTCCTTATTCCCATTAAGAATCTTGTTTTTTGATATCTCTGGTCTCCCCGGGACTGTCTCTTGGACATGGGGATGTGGGTCAGACCCTCCTCCGCTTACCATCCTGTAAGGGCAGACAGGCAGAACCTGAGCAGGGCCGTGTTTGGCAGCTACCGAATAAGGACATTATCCATGGCTTGTGTCATGGGGTGCCCACTACTGTCTGAAGTCTGTTCTAATTACCTGACTCTTGAAAATGAAATCCTAACTTCTTTCCTGCCTTTTTTCCATCTTATCAGGAAGAGTATGGGTCGAAAGTCAGGAGGGTAATTTCCCACTTCATTCTGCTTCTGTCCAAATCACAGCACACACAGCTGACTCCCAAAAGAACTTCCTTCAGAGGACATGGGGCTGGAAGCAGCATCACACAGGGTGGGTAAGAGAACCCCTATTGGGCCCTGGCTTCCTCCATTTTTTGTTCTGTATTTGTTTGAGTTGTCTTGTTCTGAAATCTCACCCCGTGCAACCCACCCTTGGTTGAGGATCACAAATTGAGGTGCCTTCCTTGTATGCCTTTTGTTTGTGTTTTTTATTTCTGTTCCTTAACTGCTGAGCCTCAGCCAGTGTGGGTCCCAGGGGCCACTGTCATTCCAGAGGAAGCCAGCCCTTCGGGAAGCTGGATTTATACCATTTATACGGGGAAACTGGTACTCTTGGTCTTCCCCACCTGCCCTTCCTCCCTTCCCAGCTGTGATGAACTTGAGAGGGGCAACTGCTGGGAATTTTCCTATGAAGAGCCCAATGCCCAGCATAAACAAGGGGTTGTCCTGGGCTTCTTTCAGGGAGGCCTATAAAAGCAAAGATATGATGAATCAGGCTTTAGACAGCGGGAATCCCTGATTAAATGAACTTCCCTCTTCCTGCCCCCACTTCTCTCTCCACCTTCTGCACCACACTTCCAGCCTGGTCCCCAGTCAGATTCCTGCCAATGGAAGAAGCTTCCAGTCCTTCAGGTGAAATAAAGTCACATGAAAACAAAACAAAACTATATATTTTTGGTTGTTTTGCTTTCTTGTTTTTTTTCCAAGAAAACTACTAAATTAAATAATTTTTAAAAAGTCATATTGTTTGTCTGATTCACTTCTACTAGGTAGGAAATGGTGGGGAGAGTGGGCCCAGGGGTGATCTGTTCTCGGGAATCTGGGATGATGATCTTCACAAACCAAAAGAAAAACGGCTCAGATCTCCAGGGGTTTCAGCTGTTGAACAGCACTCTGGAGCCCCGCTGCTGCAGTGTACTGTAATCATCAGTGTCCCACCTTGGTTATTAATTCCAGGCCTGTTTCACCTCAAAAATAACAATTGCATTTCTCTTTCTGTTTAGGTTCTTAAATTCTGAGCTGTTTCATATAGGGATTCAAATCTATATTTTGAAACGTAAACAAGCAAGTATTGATTTAAAGACCTTGGGGAGAAGGAACAGTGAAAATGCTCGTTTAGGTTTTCTCTGTAGAGTTCAGGGAGGGGAGGAGCGGGGCAGAGTAATCAAAGGGGCCTGGAGAGGCCTCCTAGGGAGCAAGCACAGGTCCCGCCCTGTGGGATGTGGGAGGCCTGCACACCTACTGAGCATCTGCGTGTGTTTGTGTGTGTGTGTGTTGGGGCGCTGAGAGGAACTCAGCATTGGTTTACACTTAAACAATCTGAAGAGGTTAATGTTACAATCACCATGTTGAATATGAAGAAAGGCACTGAAACGGCTAACCTACAATTCACTCAAGGTCACATAGCTGATTTGTTAGTCACATTGTTGGAATTCAAAGCTGGTTTGTTTAACCCTGGAGTTTGTGACCCCTACAACCTTGTGTTCTGGGAGAAACTGGGTTGGAAAGCCGCTGATAGTTGTTTCCTCCTGGATTAGATCACATCACGCAGAAATTCGCATTTCTGTTTCCAGGGACTTAATGTAGATAGTGCCATTTGGGGGTGTGGGGTGGGGGGATGGGGGGGGGGGTCCACCTGTAGGAAGGAGCATTCTTGAAGTCTAGCCTCGGGCTCCTTAAAGTCTCATGACTCTCGTGTCCACAACATTAGCTATGTTGTCAGGGATGTTTTTCTAACCTGGTTCTGGGGAGGCCATTTATCTGTTTAAGTCATTTGCCTGATTCCCAACGCTGGACTAGATGTTAAGTTTCAGCAATGTTTTTTGGGGGGGAGCTAAAAACCATCCCAGTAGACATTAGTTAGAGCTGCGTCCTGCAATCTTGAATACCACTGCGGTATGTAATTTCCTCCACTAGCAGCAGTCAAATGTACCTGAAACATTTTAATACTCCCTCCTTTAGTCCTTTAATGGGCTACTGTGACATGATGGGATGGGATACGGATCCTGAGGGGTCCAACCACACTCATGATTCAAAATTGATGACTCAGCAAAATTACAAATTGCTATGCTTGTGAGGGACCTCTGAAGCCCCACAAAAATGTTAAGCCCATACATTTCAAGGGTCTGCTTGACTTCCAGCAAGATGAGTGAAAACCAACGTATAGTCCTACAAGGTGGCATAAAAAACGTCTTTGGAATTTATTCACATTGAGGGTATACCTTGTGAAACTCTAAGATTGTCATAAAAGTTTAGAGCTGGCTTCTAAAAGTTTATAAAGCTTTTGCCCAGTAGTCTGCCCTGCCCTGTGGGAAGCGTTCCAAGCCTTTTATGGCTTTCTCTTCCAAAACTCACAAAATAATCTGGTTGTATTTTCCTCAGATTCTCCCTTCTACTCTTTTCAAGTAGAGTGCCCCTCTTTTAGTTCACAGCGATCTCTCAGGGGAAGGAGCTAGGGTGGCCAGATGAGGCATCCTTAAAGGCAGGAACTAAAGAGCTCAGAATATATAGCATTGCCAAGGTCACATCGCCTGCGTCTGACCAGATGATTTTATTTTTAAATATGTTTTTTATTGATTTCAGGGAGGAAGGGAGAGAGATAGAAACATCAATGACGAGAGAATCATTGATCGCCTGCCTCCTGCATGCCCCCTACTGGGCCCTGACTGGAATCAAACCCTGACTTCCTGGTTCATAGGTCCACACTGGGCCACACCTGCAGGTGACCAGGTGATTTTAGAAGTTAGTAAAGAACCAGTTGGACCTGAGATATGGCTGGGAATGCCCTCATTCATTGAACATTTACTCCAGCCTGTTATGTAACATATTTTAGGGATACAAATGGCAAGAAGGAGCTCAGGTAAACCAAGAATTACAATCCAGTTTGATAAGTGGTGTGAAAGCAATTAGCTTATAGAGATGGGGAGGGAGGGAGGAGATAGATACATGCCCTCGAGAAGGTTTCTAGAACTTAGGAGACAGTATCGAAGTTTACTAGGAGAGTTGCAGTTTTAATGGAGGTTAGCAGAAGGGTAATGGCAAAATGCTGCATGGACAAAGATGACGAGCCAAGTGAAGGAATGCATCCTGCGTGTGGATGGCGGTATGGATGCTTCGAGTTTAGAGTGAAGGCGAGAGCACAGACAGGATGCTGAAGAGCGGGGAAGCCCCTTAGGGAAGTCTTGATGGACCGTGTAAAGAAGCCTTGGTTTTTCTTTTCAGCAAGGGAGCCAGTGCAAGATTTTTCAGTTGGATGATGGATTCCAGTGTGGAAACTAATTTGTAGTAGGAAGATCAATTAAGAGGTTGGAAAAGATTTGAGAATGAGAAAAAGTAGAGGCATTCCAGAAATACTGAACTGAAATGACCGGCACTTGGGTACAATTATGGGTGACGAGCAGAACGAGGGAGGAAGGACTTGTATTTCTCTGGCTTGGGAAACTTAGATGGAAGGTGGTTGTAAGATAAATACGTTTAGAGGGAAAGATGGGTTCATTTTTTGGACATACTGAGCTGGAGGTGCCTGTGGAGAGGTTGAGCAAACGATTAAGACATGGGTCTATGTGTAAACACTACATTTTTGTGTGAGAACTGAGGCATGGGATGCTGAGGGAGGCTGCACATTAAAATCACCTGGTCAGCTTAGAAATATATAGACCTGAGCCCCATCAGCAGGGCTTCTGATTCAGTGAGGGCCAAGGCTAGTTCAATTATATATACAGGGAGGGGCAGAAGTAGGTTTATAATTGTGAGTGCGAAAAATAGAGTTTATTCTGATATTATTATTTATTAATTATTGTATTATTTTCCATATGAACCACTGTAAACCCACTTTTGCCCCACCTGGTTATACAAACACAAAGGATGCAAAATTATGAAATGAGAGGAGGTGGAATACAACTAGCATATTAGAGGATATTATTAAACCACGGCTTGCTTCCAGAAGTTTGAGAGAAGTCTGAGCCAATTCCACTCTTTAACAATGTATGTATGTGTGGTGTGTGTGTGTGTGTGTGTGTGTGTGTGTGTGTGTATTTAATATATTTTATTTATTTATTTATTTATTTATTTATTTATTTATTTATTTACAGAGAGGAAGGGAGAGGGATAGAGAGTTAGAAACATCGATGAGAAACATCGATCAGCTGCCTCCTGCACACTCCCTACTGGGGATGTGCCCACAACCGAGGTACATGCCCTTGACCGGAATCAAACCTGGGATCCTTCAGTCCACAGGCCAGCGTTCTATCCACCAAGCCAAACCAGTTAGGGCAAATGTCTATATATTAAAAAAAATTTAAATGCCAATGTAGAATTACAAAATTTGAGGTATATTTTAAATATTTAAGTTTAGCAAATCAATGCTTTTAACAAAGAGATACAATGACTATGTATACCTCACCTGGTGGTAACATTGTAAGTCCACATTTGAAGTCTTTACAAATTGCCTTACTGTCCTCTTCCATACATTTCCTGAGTCCAATTTGACAATATGTGAAAAATTCAAAATGTTCCTATCTTTTGACCTTGGGAAATCTGCCTTCTCAGAAGAATACCAAATAAATACAAAATGATAATCATTAAAATATTGTTTTTAATAATGAAAACGGGGGGGGGGGGGAAGAGTCAAAATGTGCATCATTAGGAATTTAAGTGGATTGTGTTATATCCATACAATTCAATACTGTGTATGGGTTAAAAAGAATGAAATAGTCTACACAACTGGCATGAAAAGAAGTCCACGATTTATTTTTTAAACGAGAAAAGCAGATTGCAGGGCAGTTGATAAAACAACTGTGAAAAGTAAAATTGGTTATTACTTCTAGCTTATAACAGAGTCCTGTCTTCTCACCTCTGTGATATTTATTAAATGCCTAACTCCAGTCGGACCTCTGTAGTGTACTGACCTAGTTTGTTACAATGAAACAAATGTTTATTACACATATGAAGAGCAGCCCCGCCCAGGAGCCGCCGAAATAGCTCAGTTGGGAGAGCGTTAGACTGAAGATCTAAAGGTCCCTGGTTCGATCCCGGGTTTCGGCAGCGCTTTTAGAAGCCACCACCAACGGTTCTCTAAATAGTACTCTCCTTTTTATGACAAAATCCTAGGTCGCCACCCTGTGGACGGTCCCACTCACACATGCTTGGGTTGACACAGAGAGAATGAACTGTTTGGTGTGTTTTTTTTCTTCCCTTTGGGACAGGTTTTAGTGGGGGTCGGTGAGGGTGGGGATCGGAAGCCCCATCTAGGTTGGCGAGCATTTTTTTTTTTTTTTAATATAAGCATTCACAAGTATTGCGATTACAAAGTACACACATATTCGTTGTTTCTCTGAAATTCAGATGTAACTACTTTTATTTACTGAGTCGCAAGCCACTCCTGCACATCGTATCCTCGCACCGCTTGGAACTGGGTGCGCACCTCTTACCCCACCCACGCCTCACCCTGGGGCAAAGATACTCAGAAACTCTGGTCTGAGCGAACTGGATTTCTCAGGGGGCGGGGGGGGGGGGGGGGTATTTCCTCTTCTCACCCGTCCCCAGGCTCCCAGAGTTGCCCACACTAGCTTGGGATGGTGACAGAAGAGAGGGAAAATTTGGAGGCTCTGGACTGGATCCTAATTTTTAAAAAAACTTTCTTAAGATGATGAGCCCCTGCATTCAAGGCAAAGGCGATGGAACACACGCTTCAGGAATGCTTTCTCCGCCTCCTCGCAGGCCGGCCCCTCGGCGAGAGAGGAGTGAGGTCCAGCCCTCACCTCCTACAAAACCGCGTTTGGTGAAAAAGGCGACATTGAGAAGTATTGCTTTGGACCCATTAAAGGCCCTCCCCTTTCTGTAATCTTTGCCAAGATGCTAGCTGGTGAGGGGCTTCCTCCCTCAAACCACTGGGTTCTTGGGGTGGAAGAAAGCGTTTTGGTAACGATGACAGTGGGGCGAGTCCCCAGTGGGCGACTCCAGCAGAGCCAAGAGGGTCGAACCCAAGCCAGCAGAGAGTTTCAAGCGGAAACAAGTCTATGGAGCAGGGAGGATAAACAGGAAAGCCACCCACAGACGGAGTTTCTTCACTAGAAGGACGAGAGACCCCACTCAGCTCTAGAGGTTGCGCTTTTATCTGTTTGTAGTTTCTATGGAAAATTGCTGGAATGGGGAAATAGAAAGTGGGGGGGGGGGGGGGGAAACGTTGGATTAACTTTCACCATGACAAGGCACATTTTGTGGTCTGTTTTCTCATTCACAGCGTTCAAAACCTCAGAGCTAAATTTGGAAGGTGGAATTGGAAATTGAAAGGATGATGGTGGACTTTGTTTTCCCTTCAATTCCTGAACAGCTTGTTCTCCCTCCCGGGAGCAGGCCCACGCCTTTCTTCCCTCTCAGACCTCCATCTCCTAAACTCCAAGGGACCCCAGGAGATTTGCAACCAGGGGAGCAATGGGCAGCAGCAGCTCCTCCCCGGCTAAACCCCCCGAATCTGCCTCCAGGGCCCCCTTTTCTCTGACTCTCCCTGAGCGGATAGCAGCAGCCCCTCCTTCGCTCACTTTTTTCACTTTTATTTCTCAGTGAGGCAAAGCAGCCCCGCTCAGGCTCTCTCCTATTGGGTCTCCTATTCTAGGGCCGTCCTTATTTCACTGTCCCCAGCTTTCGTAAACGTAACGCTCAAAAAAAAAAAAAAAAAAAAGTGTCCTGAACAGCATCAGAGACTCTCTCAAGCTTGCCGAAATAGCTCAGTTGGGAGAGCGTTAGACTGAAGATCTAAAGGTCCCTGGTTCGATCCCGGGTTTCGGCAGGTCTTTTGCAGACCTGTCTTTGGTGAGGACTGGGTTCATGTCTTTCTTTATGGGATCTTAGCAGGCACATGACAACGAGACTACAGTGTTTAGTACAGTAATGAGGAAGCTAAGAGCTTGAACCGGTTAAAGAAATCATGAACCAGAGAAAGTAAAGAAAAAAAAAAAAAAAAAAGAGAGAGAGAGAGAGAGAGAGAAAGAAAAAAGAAATCATAAACCTCATAACGCTCTTCACCCAGTCCCTTAATAAGTCACACTCCAGTTAGACTATTGGACATTGGTTGGTAACGCGTAGCGGGGTTCACAGTGTGGCGTAGCGGGGTTCACAGTGTGGCGTAGCGGGGTTCACAGTGTGGCGTAGCGGGGTTCACAGTGTGGCGTAGCGGGGTTCACAGTGTGGCGTAGCGGGGTTCACAGTGTGGCGTAGCGGGGTTCACAGCGTGGCGGCTAAAACGTCTGGGTTCCAGGTGAAAGGTGTTGGGTTTGGTTTTCAGTGCAGTCAGCTCGGTGGGCTGGCAAGTTTTTCTCATCCACCGCAAAGGGAGGGTGGGGGGTGTGCATAAAAACGATTCCGCCCGAACAGGGACTTGAACCCTGGACCCTCAGATTAAAAGTCTGATGCTCTACCGACTGAGCTATCCGGGCTCCGATGGAGAGCTCCTGCTCACACCCATCTGCAGTAAAATGGGCCAAGGGGTCGCCTTCTGTCCTTACTGGATTAAAATTCTGAATCTTTTGGCTGATGCACTGAGAAGTGAAAGCACAAAATCCAACTGAGCAGGCGTTTGGCGGAACGGAGTCTTTATTTCTCCTTTTCTCCCACCCCAGGAAGATTTCTGTAAAGAAAAGAACTGTCGGCCCGACCTGCCGTCCTTCCGCGTCTTAAAGGGGACTGAATGCCCCTTCAGGAGGAATTCTCCAGAGGGAGGACCTTGGGGCGGGCCTCGGGCAGCAGCGGGATTTCTCACCCCAATATTGGTCTAATCCCAATCTTTGCAGACTGGGAACGTCTTGTGGGTGGAACGTTATGAATAATCGATTAGGCTTCCAACAGTTCATTGGACAGACATTCATAGAGTGCATGCCGCGCTCCGGGGCCCGAGCAAGCTTGCGGAGCTGCAGAGACCGGGTCCCCGGTCCTCAACGGGGCGGAAGACAGGAGGAACCGAAGCGCCCCGTCCAAGCTTGGATGGTAGGGAGCCGCCCTTGCGGATCCCGCAGGACCCGGCCGACGCCGGCATGAAGGGGCCGCCACGTCTTCAGGGGCTGGTGATGCCTCGGGGCTGAGCGTGGCGACTGCGCCCCCCGAGGCTTGGAGAGAGAATCCCGAGCACCCCCCGGGACCTTTTCCTCAAGCTTTCATTGCAAAGGTTTGGATCAGGCAAGCAGCAGGCCGAAATGTACAGTTTTAGGGAGTCCTGTTACCCTGGGCCGCTGTGTCTCAGACATAATTAATGAGTCATTTTTTATTTTTTCCCATTCGTCCCGCTCCTTCATTGCCATACCATTTCTTCAGGCGTTGGGTGAGGACTCTGCAAGGGAATCCTGAGGGGCGGAGCCTCACAAGCATTTCAGTCCTCCTGGGAGGTCAGGGGCACCCTTATGTGGGGGCACCCTGAGATGTGCATTCTTTCAAGCAGAAATGTACCGGGAACTATGAGCAACGTTTAGAAGGTGATCCGTACGGAAAGATATCCACGTTAAGCAAAAACAACACAAGGTGCTAAACAACGTGTACGGTATAATATTTATGAAAAAAAAATAAAGGATATGTATCTGAATCCTTAAACTACATATATTGATATGTTAATATATATATATATATATATATATATATATATATATATGATGTTTAAAAATAGAGGGGCTTTCACCATTTTCTTCAGGTACACCTGTATTATTGGATTTTAAAAAACAAGCATGTATTTCTTGTAATAAATTAAATGAAGAACAAAAAAAGAGAAGTTATCTGTTAAATTATTCCACCTTCTGGGATCACATAGGCAGCTCTTCAGATCGAGCATCCCAGATCCCGTGTGTTCTACAGATCCCAGCAGGGAAATGTTAAAAGCTGGTATTTCCTTCCCAGCAGGAAATCCCTCCAGGCCTCAAGGTTCTGTAGGAGAGTTGCTGGTATTGAAAAATCACAAATGAATTAGGTACAGTTCCCACAAATAAAGATGTGGGGCCCTAAGAATCAGATGACAAGTCTGGGCTCAACCAAGAACACTTAATCCAGCCCCCCCTTACCCCCCCAAGAGAGCCTCCGGGTCCACCGGGTCAATCCTGGGGGGAGTTAGCCTTTGGCTCAGCTTCTCACAACAGTACTGCGCTCACAATGGCTGCTGAGTACAGCTTTGAATGCAGGAGAGCGTGAAGACCTGTTACCTGTTCTCCTAGGACAGACTAGATTGACAGGCAACAAACACTGAGTACAATACGTTAGTAGCACGTTACAGGCCTGCTTAGCATAGAGACAGTTAACTGGAGCTCTTTGTGTTTCCTTTAACACACAACAGTCGCCCCCCCCCCTCCTTTTTTTTTTATGTCACCCCTCCCCTTCCTCCCACTTGAAATGCCTGCCATTCTCTTCCCACCTTTGTTTTAGAAGTTCCATCCTATCTGTAAAGAGAGGCAGGGATCAGGACTTGCCCCAGAGATCCCTGCTTGATCTCCAGATGGAATTAGGTACTGGAGGCTCTGAGCCTGTCAGTGTTGCTGCTCCCATCACAACCGACCTTAAACACCTGTTTAATGGGTCTGTCTTTCCTCTAGAATGTTTCTGCTGTGAGGACAGAAACACCCCGTATATCCCCAATGCCTGGGTCAGTGGCTGGCACAAAGCAAGCTCTCAAAAACCGTTGCTGGATGAATGAATGGATAGTCAAATGAGGGCCAAGGGTCAGGGAAGGCTTTTAGTGTAGGATGAGGGGCAGAATTGGTCTTTGGAAGTTTTTGTTTGGTAGAGAGAAGGGGGGAACATTCCTGTCAAGGTGAGTGATTCCATCATCAAATGGAAACAAATTTGTCCTGAGAAAGTTCTATGCCACTCTACGGTGACACCCTGTTTTATTTTCTTTATAGCAGCGTTTATTGCCACTTGAAATTCTACTTGTTTGTGTGTTTATAAACCATCTCTCCCCTCTGTTACTCTGTCATAAAAATGCCTCGGGGCAGTAACCTTGTTGGTTGGGACCTTGTCTTTTTTTGTTGCTGTTATTTTTTGTTTAGTTTTGCATTTTTTATTTCTGCATTCCCACAATCCCAGGATTTAGAAAAGTACTTGGCACATAGCAGGATCTTAAGAAAGAACTAATTTCAAAGAGTGAATGTTTTTACTGCACAGTGTGCTTCCCCCACAATGTAGTATAGTTTCACGCAGATCATTTTCTATTTTTCAAACCATGTCTGGCAAAAAGTCACTAACTTTCAGGTTGGAATATCATTGTCACTTAACTGTCTTGGCTACTGTCACCTGGAGAAAAATCTAGGATTGCTCACCAGACACACAAACAGTTCACCATGGTTAAATCTTTGGGAGTTTGGGAAAAAAAATTTCTGTTTCTGCTTGGAAAAAGCAGAAGAGCTTCTAGCAGAGATGGGGTTTGAACCCAAAAAGACACAAAACCCACCAAACCTTGAAGGCAAGGATACATCCACTAGACCACCCAGAGACCTAGTTGGCTTGTTCTTATTGATTGATAATCTGTGCTGAAAAGTTGCAGGACAATTTAAAATTGTTATTCCTGATGTAAAAGAACAGTACTGTACAGAGGGAAAAATATCTCATTAACTTTATCACATCCTGCTATTTTCTTCATCTTCAGTCAACGGAAATTCTGGAGCCACATGAAAGTAATCAAGAAGACTGAGTACTGGGATTTCTCACCCCTTCACCAATGAGGACCTAACAAAAGCATTGGAACCGGTTTCTTCTCTTTTCATGGTGGGCGAGTCGGATTAGAGATTTTACTAGTAAATGAGTAAGGTTTCTTTCTTTTTTTTTTTTTTTTTTTTTTCTCTTTTTACTTCTAGTTTCCCTCCCCCGTATCAAAACAAAAGCGACTCTGGTGGGACTCGAACCCACAACCTTTGAATGCCTCTAACCTGTCTAGAAGTCCAATGCGCTATCCATTGCGCCACAGAGCCTAACAACCCAAGGGTTTCCTGCGATGCTTACATCATGGCAGGAGCGGTGACTGCCGGGGATTGCTCGCTGGCGGACCAGGGTACGATTTTTTTCTCCAAGAAATCGTGTCGTCTGTGTTGCCGAGGAGAAGCGTGGGTCGGAGCTGTGCTTGAGAGTCTGAAACTCTTTTGGATGTTTCTTTTTTCAAAGATCGCCTGAAATCACATTTCAGCCTCATTCCACAGCGGAAAGAAAAAAAGGTCTTTGTGTGGAGTTATTCCATCTTGGCGAGCAAGTGCCCCACGTGCGGTTCCATAGTGTAGCGGTTAGCACGTCTGCTTTACACGCAGAAGGTCCTGGGTTCGAGCCCCAGTGGAGCCACTTTTTGCTAAACCTGAGGGTAGGGTTTCCTTCTGTCGGCCTGATACTGCTTTTTTGCTCCGGGAAGAAGGAAGCAGGAGACGCTGCGGTTTCGTCCCGTGTTCCACGCTTAGTCACACCACGCCATCTCCGTTTGCCTGCGCGCCTCCGTAGACCGGCGGACAAGGCTGCCCCCGTGTGGCAACTCTCGGGAGGCGCAGGCGCGCCGCTGCGCAGGCGCCATTGCCTGCAGGTGTCAGGGCTGCATTCCTGGGCCCTCCTCCTGCTCTCTTCTAAACCTTGCGCGGTGCCACCATTTAGCTGGATATCCCGACGGCTACCCCCCTCCTTGGTTGATGAACTCCAAGTCCACTGATACCTCAATTAAAAAAGACTTCCTGAAAAGTTACCTGCTCGTGGTAGAGTTCAAACAGCCCCGCATGTTTTACACCATCTCTGTCTGACAAAGGTTTTCTCCTTGACCGAACTCTAGCCTGGCTCCCCCGAGCGCTCCTCTCCACTGCGCCCATCGACCCTGGCCCAGAGAGAGCAGAGCAAACAGTAACGCGAACTTCGTTTCCAGCAGCCCAGAGCCGCGTCCCTAAGGGGACCCCAACTCCGCTTAAAGCGCCCGTCGGAGAAAACGGAAGGCTGCTAAGCAAACTTACTGTTTGTTCCAGCCAACACTGGAACACAGGACGCCTGTCTCCCAGCCTGGGCGGGAAGGTAGGAGTCTGAGTGGCCCAGGGGTACGAGCCAGTGAGCAAACCCCGGTGGGGGTGCTGGGCCCTCCGCCTGCTCCCCCCTAAACCGTGCTTGGGCTATTTTTTTAAATGTTGCTGCTACCGCTGCGCTGAGGGATATCCCAAAAGCCACCTCCCTCCTTTGTGGATTGACTCCAAGCCCACGGCCCTCATACTTTATTTAAATTAAAAAGACTTTCCCCTTTTCCTCTTATCACCCTGAAAGAACATCTGGAGCCGGTCCATGACAGTTTGGATACAGTGTCTATCATACTTTCTGGCCTTCAGCCTCAATATCAGTAGAATATTGATATTGGAAACAACTGCACTTGTTTCTGAAAGACACAGGGCTTTATGGTGTGATTTCTCAGGCCCAGGAGGTTGGTTCTGATGGTGCTGAAGTCCTTGGGGGCCTCCTCCTCCCCTACTTTCCTAGACTTGATGAATCGCCTGGTTTAGTCATAGAGGCTCGCTGACCTTCAGGATCCAGGACTTGGCTCCTTTTAGTGGCTGTTACACATCCCCTGAATGTTGACGTTGGCCGGATCTAGCACAGGGGCTGGAGCAGAGTCTGAGGTATGCTGCTGCATATTTAAGGGGACTGAGGGCATGGTAACAAGAGAGGACGTCCTAGCCCAGGGACTTTCAAACCGTTTCCACTGAAACACACGCTAATAAATGCACTTTATTTACATCAAGACCACTCTACGTATGCCTGAAATAAAGGTTTCAAGGAACAATTTTTAAAAATATATCTGATTAATTCTGTGATTTTTCTATTCTACCCTAGACTATTCTATTTCATTAAAAAAAAGGCATGTTCAGACGTACTAATGGCATCACACCCCTTAGAGTTTCAGGATCTGCAGCTTGAAAACACTGACCTGGAGCAGTGCTGCTCAGGGTGTGGGGATGCCCAGGGCACCTACATCAGACTCACTGGGGGTTCTGGTTAGAAGTGTAGATTCCTGGTATCCATAAGAGAACTATTGAATCTACTGGAAATGGCGCCTGGAACTTTGTATTTTTATTAGATCTCCAGGTCAGCGATGTTCAGCCTTTCCATCTCATAGCACCCATAAACTATTATTAAAATTCTGCTGCACACCAACAAATATATTTTTGGCCAATCTGAGAAGCCCAATGAAGGAATTAGCATGTAGAATATTGTTGGGGGTGAATGTGGAAGTTGATTGGCCAACTCAGTGGTGTTTCTGTGGAAGTCATTAAAATGTCATGAGTCCTCCTCCTCCTCTTTCTCCCCCTCATCTCCTCTCTGCCCCATCTCACGTGTACATGTAGAGAACATATCTGTTTATCTAGACGAAGGACATGAGGCAGTAGTACATTATCCCCTTGCTTAGGAGGAAAGGGTTATGTTAAACCACACCAAGGATGCAGTATTTCTCCTCACAAAAATATATCTGATTAATTCTGTGATTTTGCTATTCTACCCTAGACTATTCTAGTTCATTAAAAAAAAAAAAAAAAAAAGCACGTTCAGACCTACTAATGGCATCACACCCCTTAGAGTTTCAGGATCTGCAGCTTGAAAACTCTGACCTGGCGCAGTGCTGCTCAGAGTGTGGTGATGCCCTGGGCACCCACATTGGATTCACTGCGGGTTGGCTGCAACCTGCTGAGAAAGGAAACTTCAATAAAAGGCAGCAATGGGAAAATCAAAGCTCTGTGGCGGCCGTCAGGGCAGCTCTCAGAGCCCGGGCAGTGTAGATTTATATGTGCAATTTCAGTTCATGTGATGGGTACATTGCCCCATGCAATTATGTTAGTCTGCATCTCTGAGATCCACAGCTCACTTAGAGGTAGCGTAGTGACAGATCTTGATGTTCATCAATTTAATTTCTCCAGAATTATGTTATTGGGTTCATGGGCAGCCAGAAATGTTTGCTGCTAACATGTTTGATTCAGGAAGCAAGGCAGGAAAAGGCAGTTTAAAAGCCATGTGTGTGCCCAGAATGTGTTGACTTTTCTATGGCTCTTAGCAGCAAAGCTTGAGAAATAACAAAAACTGATTTCTTTTTTTTAATTTGTATTTATTGACTTTTTTCTTAGAGAGAGAGAGAGAGAGAGAGAGAGAGAGAGAGAGAGAGAGAGAGAGAGATCAATTTGTTGTTCCACTTATTTATGCATTCATTGGTTGATTCTTGTAGTATGTGCCCTGACCAGGGATCAAACCTGCAACCTTGGTGTATGGGGATGGTGCTCTAATCATCTGACAAAAACTGATTTCAGTGGGGAGGAATGCAGCCCAGCTTGTGATTTTATGTCCATCCAGATAAATGATACATGTTGTAATCCAATGCAATTGCTTCCCCCTTCCCCTGAATTATTGAATCAGGTTATGTTGTGTGTTTACATAGGGTTTTAGGAAGTCTCAGGGACAGTGCTGTGACAGGGATTATGCTTCTGAGGTACAGTGATTCAGACCCCCTGCATCTTTGGTGCCACCCAATTCTGACATAGCAACAAAAATCTGATTTGAGTGAGTCACAAGAGATAGGAAGGAATGGAAAGGACACATTTCATGGAATGGACTATAAAGTGGTCTGTGTTATGCATTTTTCATAGGCAATTTCAAAAAGAGAAGCCTGGGGACTCTTGAGACCAGAGCTACCTGACCTATGAATAATGAAAAATAAGAATTATTCTTAGATTTTGCATATTAGGGGAAGTAAGTTAATATTGTAAAAAGTTAGAATTAATAGATCAGGAGACAGGGAATGGCGAACAACTGAGCCAGTTAGTTTATGAATGCTTATGGGGCCAGTCCAGATCCCAGGAGGGACATCAGTTAAGTTTGTCTTCAGCATTCACTATTCTCTGACTAACTCTCCTTGAGCTCTTTTCTGTCTCCTAGGTCTGACGTCTTGGTCTGCTCTCTTTTTTCTACTCTCAAAGCCAGGATTTATCTTGGACCCATTAAATTCTTAGATATGAATCTTTCCAATGTTCTATCTCATCAGCTTTAGAGCAACTCTCTAAGCTGTATAAATAGCAAGCAAACTTATTGTCATGTTTTAATGACAGAAAGCTAGACATTTTAAGATGGTAGATGCTTTGAATTCAATATACATTCCCATGCTTTCTATCCCCATCAGTTTTTTAAAAATATTTTTTTATTGATTTCAGAGAAGAAGGGAGAGGGAGAGAGAGATACAAACATCAATGAGGAGAGAAAATCACTAATTGGCTGCTTCCTGTATGCCCCCTACTGGGGATTGAGCCCGAAACCTGGGCATGTGCCCTTGTAGGCTGATACTTTATCCACTGAACCAAAACAGCCAGGGACCCATCATGTTGTTTGTTTGTTTTTTAAATAATGAGGACTATAGGCCATGTAGGAGAAGAGTGTAACAGTGCAATAAGGATGATATTAATAATGATACTAGTCTTTAACTGAGCATTTATCATCTGCCAGGCATCGTATGTTTCACATGTATCAATCTCATTTTAATCTTCCCAATAACTCCATGAGATGAATATTATAAGTACCTTTATATAGGTGAACTATGACCTGTGAAGAGATACAATACTTTGCTCACAGCTGGTGGATGGCAGAGGTAGGATCTGGACCCAGGTCTGTTTGACTCAGATCCCAGAGCTTTCAGCTAGAATGCTTTCCTTTTTACTTTACTTTTATCATGCTTCCCCAGTTGAAAGTGCTAGCCTAGACTGCCTCTTCACAAACACCAGCAGATTGGAAGATAGACTGGCTAGAGTTTTATCTTCCTTAACATGTCCCCTCTCTCTCTGGTGAGAAGAATGTGTAGATGCTCAATAGTGAAGCCCATCTGAGGTTGGCCCTGGTGAGGCAGCAACTGGAGAAATCCGTTCTTGCATAGTGAGAATGGATTGCTCTTGGTGTAGGATCCTGAGGTTCTGCCTTTGTCTAAGCATTCCCCGAGACTGTGAATCTGACATGTCTAGTACTGCATAAGATATGTTCTGTTAGGCCATTATAGGAAACCTTCTCAAGCTTTTTTCATTGCTGGAGAGAATGCAGAAGGACAACCATTATGTACCTTTTAGATCACAAGACCATATGGAGTTTAACTAAACGGAGAAAATTTCTTTTTTAAAATATATATTTTTTATTGATTTCAGAGAAGAAGGGAGAAGGAGAGAGAGATAGAAACATCAATGATGAGAGAGAAACATTGATCAGCTGCCTTCTACACACCCGTTACTGGGGATCGAGCCCGCAACCCAGGCATGTGCCCTAGACCAGAATAGAACCTAAAACCCTCAGTCTGCAGGCCAACGCTCTAGCCACTGAGCCAAACCAGTTAGGGCAACGGAGAAATGTCTTAATCTGTGGTAAGCTATATATACCCATGTAGGTGTATTTCAGAGGCACTGATCATGAGATCTTTCTAGGACAGGATTTGGCATGGACAGATCTAGTAGTGTAATAAATTACATTCACATGGTGTAAGAGCAATAGATTGAGTAGCTGAAGACATCTCTGCAATTGAATTTATACACGCTCTTGAGCAAATCACTCTATCCCTAGGCTTAAGCTCTTGAAAAAGGGGTTGGATTCAATTAATTTCTTCACTGCCATATAATTGTCCTTGAGTGGAAATATATCAATTAGCTTAATACTATAATACTAGTTATTTCATGCTTACCAGAAGCGTGGGTTATTAGTAACCTATTACTTAAACAGGAAAATAAAATGTTACCTAGTAAGTGTAGTTGGTTTATTGACAATATATTTGAGTACAGAAGTATGACTCTATGGGAAAAATCATGAAAGGAGGCTTTGGTGAAGAAGAGGTTGGAGATGCTTACTCTATTCCATCACAGAAAGCATGAGTCTTCTCTTCAGCCTCCTCATGGCTGACTTCATTTCCTCGTTCCTCAGAGTGTAGATCAAGGGGTTCAGCAGAGGGGAGATGACAGTGAAGGTGACAGCAATGGCCTTATCTGTGGGGAGGGCAGTGAAGGGCCGGGCGTAGACGTAGATGCAGGGCACAAAATGCACAGTCACCACAGTGATGTGGGCTGTGCAGGTGGAGATGGCTTTCCTCCTGCCCTCCCCTGCCTGAGACCTCAGCATCATTAGGATGACTGTGTAGGATACCAGGAGGAAGAAGAACCACAGGGTAGCGACTAAGCCATTGTTGGAAATCATCAGAAGCTCAAGTGCGAAGGTGTCTGTGCAGGCGAGGTTGAGGACCTGGGACACATCGCAATAGAAAGTGTCAAGAACATTGGGTCCACAGAAGGGGAGCGGGAGCAACAGGGAAATCTGGACGATGGAGTGGACAAAGCCCCCCGCCCAGGAGGCTGCAATGAGGGCAGTGCAATGCCCCCTCCTCATGATGGTCATATAGTGCAGGGGCTTGGAGATGGCTATGTAGCGATCAAAGGCCATCACAGAGAGAGAGAAAACGTCTGCCCCACCGAGGAGGTGGAAGAAAAACATCTGTGTCATGCAGCTTGCATAGGATATGGTCTTTATCTTCGACAGAAGGTCTACTAGGACCTTCGGAGCAGTGATGGAGGAGAAGCAGATGTCAAGGATGGCTAGATTGCGGAGCAGGAAGTACATGGGGGTGTGGAGGCGAGACTCACAGGTCACGGTGACCATGATGAGGAAGTTTCCCAGCAGAGTTGATATGTACACAAGACACAGAAAAAGAAATAAGACCAAACTCAGGTCTTGGGACTGAGTAAGTCCCAGAAATATAAATTCTTTCACCCTGGTGCCATTTCCCAACTCCATTGAATCATGTTTCCTCTTCCTCATGTAGCTTGGAAAAAATGAAAAGTGTTATTTCAGAAAGTGTTTACTCTCCCTTAATAGATTCAGGTTTATAGACGCAGGAATAGGTGTGAAAACCAGTGAGGTGTTATCACCACATGAATAGCTGTTCTGAGGTTATTGCCAATGTGTCCAAAATGATATCTTATTGCACAAGCATGTATTTAATTATTCTTTACTCTGTAAATGATAATATTTTAGAAAATACATAAAAAACAATGTTTTAAGTATACAAGTTCTAAGTATCCAAGATAAACAGGTGGATGTGAAATATTCAGAAAAGGACTATTGTGACACAAAGGATATAAAAATGGAGTCAGATTGCTGTGTGGTTAAGGCAAATGCCTATTTGGTGTGACTGGGATCCTTAGAATTCCACAGGAGAATTTTTTCCCCCCAGACTGGGCGCTCTGTTTAAATAGTTTAAGAACCTCTATCTGCAAAATGGTTCTCTTTGGACTGAGTTCTGCAGAAACACGCCTTCTTTTATTCATCTAATTAAAAATATATTTGTATTCATTTCAGAGGGCAAGGGAGAGGGAGAGAGACAGAGAGCAACGCTGAGAGAGAATCAGTGATCGGCTGCCTCCTGCACACCCCGCACTGGGGGATCAAGCCTGCAATCCCGGCATGTGCCCTGACAGGGAATCGAACCACGATTTCCTGGTTCATAGGTTGATGCTCAACCTCTGAGCCACACCGGCCAGGCCTCCCCTTTTTTAAATCACAAATTTAATTTTATGAACAGTTAGAAAAATTGAAAACCATATAATTATTTTCTGTTGCTCTATTCTTCCACAAGGGTACTTCTTTGCTTCTACTTTTACTTTAAAGCAGTGGTTCTCAACCTTCCTAATGCCGCGACCCTTTAATACAGTTCCTCATGTTATGTTGAACCCCAACCATAAAATTATTTTCGTTGCTACTTCATACCTGTAATTTTGCTACTGTTATGAATCGTAATGTAAATATCTGATATGCAGGATGTCTTAGGCGACCCCTGTGAAAGGGTCGTTCGACCCCCAAAGGGGTTGCGACCCACAGGTTGAGAACGGCTGCTTTTAAAGACTTTAGGTACCCAAACTTCAGCTATAGAAATAAAAGTATAACTCAGAGCTTTTCTTCTGTTCCTTGTTCAAATGTATTTCTTAAAAAAGTACTTTTTAAAAAATTGAGCTGTCATTGACATACAATAGACTCAGGTATTTGAAATACACACTTGGATAGGATTTAATATGGTTTAAGCATATAACCATGACACCATCACTATATTTAAGACAGTTAATATATTGATCACCCAGAAGTGTCCTTTGTAATCTGTGCCCTCTGCCCCCCCTTCTTCAGGAAACCACTGATCTGCTTCCTGTCACTGCCTATTAGTTTGTATTTTCTAGAATGTTCAAGAAATGGAATCCCACAATATGTAATTTCTTTTTACTTGGCTTCTTTCACACATAAAATTCAAACATGTTTTTGTGTGTACCCGTATTTCATGCCTTTTTATTGTATGCATATACCACAGTTTGCTTATTTACTTACTTGTTGATGAACACTTGAATTTTTTTCTTCTTTTTAGCTATTACACATAAAGCTGCTATGAATATTCATATACAGTGCATTGTGTGAACATGTGTTTTCATTTTTCTTGGGTAAGTGCCTAGGAGTGGAATGGCTGTCACTCTTAAAATTCAATAATAAGGAAACAAACAACACAATTAAAAAAAAAGAGAAATGATTTGTTCAGACACTTCTTCAAGAAGATGTAGGGATAGCAAATAAGCACATGAAAGGATGTACACCATCACTTATCACCAGGGAAATGTAAATTAAAAACACAGTGAGACAATACTGCACACCTATTAGAGTTGCTAAAATAAAAAAAATAGCTATATCAAGAGCAAGCAAAAATGTAAAGAAATTAGAACTGTGGTGAGAATGTAAAGTGGTACGACCTCTTTTGAAAACAGTTTGGCAGTTTCTTAAAATGTTAAAAGTGTATTTACCATATAATCTTGTTTTTTGAATTCCTTTCCTTCTTCTTGTGAATCCTTAAAATGGACCTTAATTTGTTTCTTTACAGTTTATCTCCCCCTTTTTATAATCAGAAACAGAAATTGGTAAAAGTCACTTCTCTCTCACTTTTGGGGTGTGCTTTTCAACTCGGAGATATTTCTTTTCATCTAGGTCACCTTCCTTTCAATTTTTCTTTCATCTGTATGCGATTTTGTCCACAGTCCATTCACTATGGAAAACTAAAACAAAAAACACTACCAAGAGGTATCAGAGCATCTCGAGCATCACACAGTCTATTTAAATCTTAGTTGCACAGGTACTGGTTATGCAAACATGGGCAAGTTACTCCACCCCTTGGCCTGTCTCTGTGTAGTATTTGGAAACAATAGCATTTCCCTCATGTGAATTTTGTGATTATTAGATGAATTGATCGATGTAAATCATCAGTACAGTACTTAGAGCATTGCCTAATCCATAGTAAGTGTGATTCTACGTGTGTTACCTTAAAGAAAGGACTCTCACAGACACACAGATTCTTTAACCATACTGACAATCTTTTAGCCAAGGTGTATATTTCCCAGAACATGTATTCTAAAACAACTTCAGCAGAACATTCTGTCTTGAGGAAAATAGGAGGTATTTTTCCTTAGGTGGCAGTAGGAGTGGCCCAGCAGGTGGTGACAGGGAGTGAAAGTAAGGGGAGTGCTTGCTTGGTTTGGCTTCTTATGCCACATCATTGCAGACCAGAGAAATCGGGGCATGGTCTCTGCAATGAGAGCCATTTGGGTTTAAGTCCTGGTTTTGTCACTGATTTGGATGAATGAGAGACTTCATTGAGTCTCCACTTCATCTATGAAGTCAAGTTGTGAGGATCAGGTGAATTAACACATGCAAAGTCTCAGCGTGCAGGGCTGGTGATCTGTTCTGATGAGTGCTATGTTGAGTGACCTTTGACACTAGAGACTCTTCAATAAATGGAGTGTGTTGAACTAAATGGTAACTGAGTGGTCGATCCCAACTAGTTCAAAGAGAGAGGAAATGATCGCCAGAAAACGCCAACTCAGTATTGTTACTAGAGAGATGAAGGAAGTCCAAACTAGTTATGTTGCTGTCAATCCTCACCAGAGGATATTTTTTCCCCATTGATTTTTAGAGAGAGTGGAAGGCAGTGGGAGAGACAGAGAGAGAGAAACATTGATGTGAGAGGTACACGTCAATTGGTTGCCTCCCACACACGCCCCTGCCAGGGCCACCCGGACCAGGGCAAGGAATGGAACCTGCAACCGAGGTACGTTCCCTCAACCAGAATGAATTGAACTGGGACCCTTCAGTCCTTGGGGCGAAGTTCTATCCACTGAGCCAAACCAGTCAGGGCCCAAATTAGTTATGAAAGCCTCTCACAGGGACCCCATGTAAATAACAGGCTCTGGTTTACACAGAGCGGTAGAAGGTACCTCGGACCCCAAGTCAGACCTCCTTGTTAGAAAGAAATAGGTCCCAAGTTCACAACCTGCCGTTGGTAATTCAGATGATATCTACCAGCTTCTGTGCCATCTTTCTGCTATTTTCAATCCATCTAATAATTTAGTAAATATTGATGGAGAATTGGCAGAGTTCTAGGTTATTTGAGGAAAAGGAATTTAATCTAAAACCAGCGGGAAAAGAATTGAAATCTAATAGTAATATGGAAGTGGTGGAAACCATCTGAAGACAGATGAGCTGTGTGTGAGAGGGGGATGATTTCTCCCTAAGAGGCTCAGAGGAACCTGCATGGAGAAGGTGACCTTTATGTTCGGGGCACACAGGAATGGAGAGAATGGGAGCTCTAGATTTAGGGGACCACTTGAATATAAAAGTTGCTTAGAAGTGGTAGGAAAGAAAGGATGTAAACATGAAGGCACAGAAAGACATAGGAAAGAAAGTCATTGCTATAAAATTTTTATTTATTGGAAAATCTAAGAAAGGGTAGGTAGGTGCTCATTGTATCGTTCTTTAACTTCTTTTGAAGGTCTGATTTCATTTCTCACTTGTTTTAACTTTAGCATAAGAAATACTTTTGTCGACTTCAGTTTGAGGAGCTCTGTCTCCAGGAAATAAGCCTGAGAAAGTCCCTCTTCTTTGTATATTGCTAGTAAAGCGGTACCAGAAAGCAAAAACTGCCTTTTCTTCTATTCCAAATAAAACCAATGCCTGTCATTTCACAATCTCCTCTTTTTATTATTATCATTTTAATCCTCACCAAGGATATTTTTTTCTATTGATTTTTTAGAGAGAGAGTGGAAGGGAGAGGGAGAGACAGAAACACATTGATTGGTTACCTCCTTCTGGCTTAGGTCCACAATATCCTCTTTGTTGATATCTCTTAGCTGTGCTGTCTGTCACTGAAGGTTCGCCCTGGAATGCAGCATGTTGTGTACTTATGACATTATGTTTATGCAAAATATATTTATGAATATTAATGATTCTATCTGGATTTCTTTTTTCCCCCCACTTTTCTTTCCTTACTCTTATGCATAGACACCAGACCCCACAGGCACACACACTCACATAGAGTAATGTTTCTTACCTAAAATCTCCAACCTTCTTTCAAGAACATCTTAATTAATGTTCACAGGAACCTTGGGAATCATTCAGTATCAGAAAACTCTGTGAAGTAGTGATTTCAGAGGCTTCTCTTCTATTCTTATGTGGAAAAAGACAGACTCAAGAGTAGCATTTTCTTGACTCCTCCATGCTGATGCACGGTGCTTTGTCATATTTACCAACTCCCTAGCACCAGGACTAGTGTGAGAATTAACAGGGGGAATAGATAGAGTTGGATATGGCTGTGGAAAAATTCTCCTGATGGTGAGCTTGTTTCAGTGGGGGCAATTAAGATGTTACTCAGGCACAGATGCTTGGGAACACACATTTTTTTTCCCCCTATCAGCAACATACTCTACTCAGGCTCCCCTGAACTTTTCAATTGGACCTCAACTTTTGGACCTCCATGTTTATCTCTGCATTGTCCAATTTTAGTAAAAATTCTGCTAAGTCGGTTTAGCCAGAATGCTCACTTTCCACAGATTCCTCATTCTCCACCATCCCCAAGAGATATCTGATCACCCTGGCCTATCTTCAGTAGAAATCCTGTTAGGTCAGTTTAGTCAGAACCATCTCTGATGTTTCCTTTTAGTAATACTCTTCTTGGGAAACAAAGGTCTATTCTTAGGGATTCTGAACAAGTTCCTTAGGCAGTTTTGCCCATGTGGGGTGATTTCTGAAGTGTGACACACAAGTACTGGAAGGAGCCCTTGGACCTGAAGGGTGTGTGTAGGCCAGAGTGAAGGAGCTCCCTCTCAATAGCTGATGCACAAAGTGGGCGATGGAGCTCTCATGGGGTGCACATGTAGCCAGGAAATCCACTTTGGATCCATCAGCAAATCCCACTTGCTCAACCTTCACAGTTTTAAAAAATTCTCACCACCTTCACCATTACTACCTAAGTCATGTCTTCATTACTTCTTTCATGGAACTATTTTGGTCTTTCTGGTTTTGTCTATACCTCTCTTCAGTATATTTATAGCAGCAGCCCCTGAATTTCTGTGAAAACTTGCACCATTAATTCTGCTCTTTGAAGCCCTCTAAATATATACCCCTTCTTACTTAATGTGAAAATCAAAATCCTTACAATGATCGAAAAGGTCCTAATGACCTCGTCCCATGGCCCCATTACCTCTTTGACCTCAACAACTACCTCTCTTCTCCTTGCTTCTTCTCTTCTACTTATAAAGCCCCCTCTGATTGTCTCTTGGACTTTTTGGGCACATGCCCAGCTCAGGGCTTCTGTATGTGTGATTTGTAGACTGAGATTTATACCAGGACATGAACATTTTTTTCTTTAGTTTCAAAAATTTAGATCTAGGATCTAACTCCAGAAATGTGGGGATGGGGGGTGGGGAGGAGGAAGCTCTCAGCAGCCGTAAATATCATAATAAGTAAACAAATAAAAGCCAAGTTGATATACGGAATAATGTTTTCTGCTTCATTCTAACCTTTTTGAATGTATATGTATAGTCTGAACCATCTTCAGAGGTTTCTGCCATTTTTAGGGTGTTATGCTATCAGAGAATACAAATAACTCAATTCTGTTTTTGTTTTTTTTTATGGTATTCTCCAATGATTTGAAGAGCAGAAATGAGTGAGAGGCAATAGTTATTATTTTTGTTTGCTTTGCTCTATTTATTTATTTATTTATTTATTTATTGGGGGGGGAGAAGGAGTTAAAGAAGTTTCATTTTTGCTTCAGGGAGTTTTCCCAGAGTGGTGATTCATTTCCATTACACATAACTATAATGAACACAGTTCTCCTGGCTTTCATAATAGTGTGAATTCAAGGTCATATGTGTAATATGGGTTTTCCTGAAATCCAGTTATTTATTTATATATGGAGCATCCCTTGTGCTCTTATTCTCATATGAAAGGTATTAAGACTATGGCTTCAATAACAAAAATTTTAAAATATTAAATGCATCTTGTGTTTGATTTGGGTCTGAGCTAATTTCTAAAGAATCATTCAGCAATACTGGTCTAATACTAAATACCCTGTGAGGCTGCAATTAATTGAGGGACTGCTGGTTCTAAGAACCAGGCAACTAACAAGGGGATGAGGGGAAAATTATAAGTATGGATGCCAAGATCTGAGCAAATAATCTTCTTTTCACTTTTGCACTATCTATAAGTAAAGTAGATATGTTAAATAAAAGGTACATATAGAACTGGGACAATATATTTTTATTTTGTTAAATTTGCCACTTACTAGTTCAATAAGATGCTTGTAAGGTAGATTAGTTACCTCTCTGGCTAACAATTTGATTTCTCTACTTTCTTTTACAACATAAAATCCATCTTTCTACATTATTATTTCATGCTAATCAGAATCTTTGAAAGTCATGTGTACCTTAGTAGAAATGTAAAAATTAACTAGAAAAATTTTTAATGAATGCAGTTTATTTAATGGACAAACATTTTTAAAGCTGGTAAGAAGGAGTGAGCTACTAGTCTATACCCTGTCAGAAAGCGCGAGTCTCCTCTTCAGTCTCTTTGTGGCTGACTTCATCTCCTGGGTCCTCAAAGTGTAAATCAAGGGGTTCAGCAGAGGGGAGATGACAGTGAAGGTGACAGCCATGGCCTTATCTGTGGGGAGGGCAGTGAAGGGCCAAGCCTAGACATAGATGCAGGGCACAAAATGCAGAGTCACCACAGTGATGTGGGCTGTGCAGGTGGAGATGGCTTTCCTCCTGCCCTCCCCTGCCTGAGACCTTACTGTACTACTAACAATATGACCATATAGGCCGAAACCAGTTTGGCTCAGTGGATAGAGCATCGGCCTGTGGACTGAAGGGTCCCAGGTTCGATTCCAGTCACGGGCATGTACCTTGATTGTGGGAACATCTGTGCAGGAGGCAGCTGATCGATGTTTCTGACTCTCTATCTCTCTCCCTTCCTCTCTATAAAAAAATCAATAAAATCTATATTTAAAAAAAATATGACCATATAGGAGAATGGAGAACCACAGTGTGGTTAGTAGTCCATTATCGGAAATCAGCAGCTCAAGCACAACAGTGTCTGTACGGGCGAGGTTGAGGATCTGGGGGACATCGTAGTAGAAAGTATCAAGAACATTGGGTCCACAGAAGGGAAGTGGGAGCAACAGGGAAATCTGGACGATGGAGTGGACCAAGCCCCCCGCCCAGGAGGCTGCAATGAGGGCAGTGCAACGCCCTGTCCTCATGAGGATCACATAGTGCAGGGGCTTGGAGATGGCCACATACCAATCTAATGCCATCACCAGCAAAGAAAATACATCCACCCCTCCAACAAGGTGGAAGAAAAACATCTGGGTCAAGCAGCCACTGAAGGCCATGGTCTTCCTCTGTAACAGAAGGTCCACCAGAACCTTGGGAGCTGTGATGGAGGAGAAGCAGATATCGGTGAGAGACAAATTATGGAGCAAAAAGTACATGGTGGGGGTTTGGGGGAGGGAGGTGGTCAGGGGGTCAGGGGGAGGGTGTCTGAAGGCAAAACTCACCACAACCATGATGAGGAGGTTTCCCAGCAGAGTTGTCACATACACCTAAAGTAGGAAAAGAAATCAGACCCAACTCAGTTCTTGTTTCTGGGTGAGGCCAAGGAAAATAAATTCTTTTACCCTTGTGCCACTTTTCAGCTCCATGGAGTCATCTTCTTTTTCTCCCTTTTGTTTCAAGCTACTTCATATGAAAAAGTCCTTGTCTACTTAGTTGGTTTTCTTCCTAAGCACTAAAAATGCAATTCAGAATGCTGCCCCCATGGCTGTGCCATTTGTAATTTTTTGAGTTGCCCAAATTTCCAAGATTGCAATCAGCTTGGTGATCAAGAAAAATGACCACATGCAAAGTCATTCAATAATTCTTTTTCTATAAAACTGTTTTTGGAGAGGATAAGCTTTTATGTTAAGTAATGATATTTCCATAGGTTATTTTAATTAACTTATTTTAGTTTTAAAATTTTTATTCCACACATATTTATTGAATGTCAGGAACTGTCTGAAGCATTAAATACAAAGATAAGTAAGATGTGGTTCCAACTATTATAAACTTACTAGAGGCCTTGGGCACGAAATTCATGCACGGAGGGGGTTGTCCCTCAGCCCAGCCTGTACCCTCTCCGATCTGGGATCCTTCTCACAATCCAGGACTGCTGGCTCCCAACTGCTTGCCTGCTTGCCTTCCTGATTGCCCCTAACTGCTTTTGCCTGCCAGCCTGATCACCCCCTAACCACTCCAATGCCAGCCTGTTTGCCCCTAACTTCCCTCCTCTGCCGGCCTGGTCACCCCTAACTGCCCTCTCCTGTAGGGTTGATCACCTCCAACTGCCCTCCCTTGCAGGCCTGGTCCCTCTCAACTGCCCTCCCTTGCAGGCCGGGTGCCTCCCAACTGCCCTCTCCTGCTGGCCATCTTGTGGTGGCCATCTTGTGTCCACATGGGGGCAGGATCTTTGACCACATGGGGGCAGCTATATTGTGTGTTAGGGTGATGATCAATCTGCATATTACTCTTTTATTAGATAGGATAGAGGCCTGGTACAGGGGTGGGGGCCAGCTGGTTTGCCCTGAAGGGTGTCCCTGATCAGGGTGGGGTTCCCTTGGGGCGTGGGGCAGCCTGAGCAAGGGGCCTGTGGTGGTTTGCAGGACGGCCACGCCCCCTGGCAACCCAAGTGGAGGCCCTGGTATCTGGAATTTATTTTCCTTCTACAATTGAAACTTTGTAGCCTGGAGTGGAGCCAAGCCTGGGGCTCCCTCTGTGGCTGGCAGCCATTTCTGTTGGGGTTATAATTTTTGTAGCTTAAGCAGGTGGGCCCGGCCAGGGTGTGTGGAAAGCTTTGCTTCCCCTGTTGCCGCCGGCAACCCTGGCCTGCTCTCTCAAGCTCCATTCTGCCGCCATTTCTGTTTGAATTTATTTACCTTCTATAATTGAAACTTTGTAGCTTGAGTGGAGGCTTAGGCCTGGCAAGGGCAGGCGGAAAGCTTGGCTTCCTCTGTTACCTAGGAAACCTTGCTCTCTGTGGCTGTAGCCATCTTGGTTTGGGTTAATTTGCATACTTGCTCTGATTGGATGGTGGGCATGGCTTGTGGGTGTGTCGGAGGTATGGTCAATTTGCATATTTGTCTATTATTAGGTAGGATAGTCTATAAGTTTAATACTTATATTACTGAATATTCTGCTGACTTCAACAGTGTCTTGTCTTGCTAAAAAAAAGGATATCATTCTGTTTCCTGTTGCAATATTGCTGTGGTGTGAATCAGTTTCTTTGCTCTTGATTGTTTAATGCTGAGTTTCTTAAAATTGCAACCTCTTATTCTGTGTAACTGGTCATTGTGATTACTCTATTCTGATTAGATTATTTGCTGAATTTAAAAATGTTTATAATTTACTATTGGGAAACAGAAACAATGTGTAAATCCAAATCTCAAAGTATATCATTAATTTTTTATGGTTGAAACACTTAAACATGAAAGCTACCCTCATAACAGATTTTAAGTGCATGATATCATATTGTTAACTATAGCCAGTGTTGTACAGCAGACCTATAAAACTTTACTGCTCTTATACAACTGATGTGATCCTTGCTTGAATGTGGGGGAGGAATAAAGACAGTGATCTACTTCTGAAAGGTGGTCCATACTATGTCAATCATGCTCTCTTCTTCCTCTTTCCCTTTGTGGGTCAAAGACAAGAGAGTGAAGGGATCACACAACAGGGAAAGACAATGGTATCACTAGAATAATGCCTTTAAAAATATGTATTGATTTTAGAGAGGAAGGGAAGGGGAGAGAGAAAGAAACATCAATGATGAGAATCATTGATTGGCTGCCTCCTGCACACACCCTACTGGAGATCAAGCTCAAACCCAGGCATATGTCCTGACTGGGAATCAAAACATGATCTCTTGGTTCATTGGTTGATGTTCAACCATTGAGCCACACCAGCTGGGCATCAAGAGAATATTTATAGCAGCCTCCAAATGTGTATAGATAAATTGGACTCCATTATCCAAGTGCTTACAGCTGATCAAAAGTGGATGGTTTGTCCCCTAGCCGGCTTGGCTCAGTGGATAAAGCATCAGCCTGCAGACTGAGGGGTCCCAGGTTTGATTCTGGCCAAGGGTACATGCCTGGGTTGCAGGCTCGATCCCCAGTAGGGGCCATGCAGGAGGCAGCCAATCAATGATTCTCTCTCATCATTAATGTTTCTATCTCTCCCTTCCTTTATAAAATCAATAAAAATATGTTTAAAAAAAGAGATTAGACAAAAAACAGATTAGACAAAAAATAGCATTTAATTTGTTGATTTTAATCTTATACCACATACTTTTCCCAGTCCACAAGTCTATAGTTATGTGGTTCAATCTCATCTCTTCCTTTTGTTCTTAAATTCCTTCTACTAGAGTTGAAGGGCTATGAGAATGTTTAGAAATGACTGGAGAAAGAGCTAGTTGTCTCTCTTACCCTAAGGCTAGCAGCTTGAGAAAACCAAATCAGAATTAGATTCCCAGTCTCAGTCTGACTGCTCACCCCAGTTTACTACCCTCAGAAGGTCCAAGTCTCCTCTTGAGTCTCTTCATGGCTGACTTCATCTCCTGGTTTCTCAGGGTGTAGATCATAGGGTTCAGCATGGGAGTGATGACCGTGTTATTGATGGACACGGCTGTGTCCATGGGCAGCGTAGTGAAGGGCCGGCAGTAGATGTAAACACAAGGCACAAAGTGAAGAGTCACCACCACGATGTGGGAGGTGCAGGTGGAGAGGGCCTTTTTCCGGCCCTCCCCAGAGTGAGATCTGAGCATCACCAGAATGGCAGTATAGGACCCCAGGAGCAGGAGGAACCACAGCAAGGTCACCAGCCCATTGTTAGAGATCATGAGAAGCTCCAGAGCAAAGGTGTCAGTGCAGGCCAGTTTGACCACCTGGGGCACATCACAGTAGAAGGCATCCAGGGTGTTGGGGCCACAGAAGGGGAGTGGAAGCATCAGAATGATCTGGACGATTGAGTGCAAACCACCACCCACCCAGGAAGCCACCACTAAGGCCACCCACACCTCTCTCCTCATAATGGTCACGTAATGCAAGGGTTTGGAGATTGCCAGGTACCTGTCATAGGCCATCACAGAGAGGAAAAAAATATCTGCCCCACCAGCAAAGTGGAAGAAAAAGATCTGTGCCATGCAGCCATTGTAAGAGATGGTTTTCCTCTCTGACAAAAGATCTACCAGCAACTTGGGAACGGTGACCGATGAAAAAACAATGTCTAGGACTGACTTGTTCCTTAGGAGAAAGTACATGGGAGTGTGCAGGTGGGAGTCACAGGTGATGCTCACCACGATGAGGGCATTGCCCAGCACAGTTGTCACATACACAGCAAGGAAGGACACAAACAAGAAAAACTCCAGTTCCCGGAAGCGAGTGAATTCTAGGAAGACAAATTCCCTCACAGTGGTGTGGTTACTCTGGCGCATGATGGGGATCACCTTCTGCAGGGTCTATGTTGGGAGAAGACATGTTAGGATTAGGAGTATGGTATCATGAGGCGGCAACATCATTTACCATGTATTGTTATAAGGCTCTTTTAAGCATCCAAATAACCGTGGCTACTCAGAAAACTGGTCTGGGAGGAGGAAGAGCCGCAGGCAGCCGTGGATCTCACAGCCACTTGGGGTTTTTTAGAACTTCAACTGTAAAAATGGGCAGAATTTGTCTTGATCACATTGGTGGTACCTGTCTGTTTTCTTGTGCAAACTGCGATACGATTCTGACCAACCGCTCAGAACTCATCTCCATTCGATTCACAGGTGCCACTGGCAGGGCATTTCTTTTTAACAAGGCAGTTAAAAAGAAGTTCAAGTGCAGTACAGTGAAGTTCAAGACCGGGTCATGCTTACTGGCCGCCACATGGTTCGAGATGTGAGCTGTAAAAACTGCAATAGCAAACTGGGAGGGATCTATGAGTTTGCCACTGAAGACAGCCAGCGTTATAAGGAAGGCCGTGTGATCCTGGAACGTGCTCTAGTTCGAGAGAGTGAGGGTCTTGAGGAGCATGTACCACCTGATAACTCTTGAAGAAAAAGAGATAACTTCATCTTTTCCCAGGTCTCCTTCACTGAAAACAAAAATCTACTTACATACACTGTCACCTTAGCACAGAGTCGGATTCTTGAACTGCAGAACAAGAGGTTATGAGAATCTAAGATGGAACCTTTCTTTCCTTTTTTAATTTTCTATTTTACATCCAACAACTGTATGTAGAGAGAATATTATACAGATGCTGCTAATTTTTTTTCTCTACTTTTACATCTTGAGGCAGAATAATCTATCTGTAGCTACGTGGTGGGCTATGTGAGAAAAAAAATCTGGGCTACTGGAGTGGGAGAATGTGTTTTATGTAAATTTTGCAAGGACAATGTGTCAAGAGCATGATTTTCAAACTTATTTGGGCTTTATTTTAAAGCTTTCTTTATTTCACTTGATTTGCTAGCTTCAGAGAAGAGATCCGAATTTGTGACCAGTGCTAAAGGTTCAGTGTTAGTATGGCTTGTGCTGGCCATTGTGCCATAATCTTGTTGGAGATGAACCGTAGCCTCAGAGCCCATTCTTCCTTGTCAGTCTTGACCCAAAGATGCCACCATTCCTAGTTACTTGTCACCACGTAATTGGTGTTGATTGGAAACTTTTCCTGAAATGGGGCAGAACTGCTTGGTTGTCCTTTCCATGGAACTTAAGCATAGTAATGTAAATAAAGTAATAGTTGAAAAAAAGAAAAGAAAACTGGTCTGGAAAGTCTTTATCCTGATGGTTCTTCTTTCCTACTGTAAATACAAGGTGTTTACAGGAAGAACCATCACACTTCTATGTCCTTACTCTAACCAGAGGGAGATGAGAGGACAATGGCCATTTGACTTTGGCTTATCTTATGTCTTGCAAGAGTAACTTCCTCACATGTATGCAAAGCTTTCTATTTTACTGCAGCATTTCATCTTTATTTTGATTCTTATAATGTCTGTGGCATCTATAAAGTGGTTATAGTAAAACGGAGCTTAGAGCCTAATATTTTACATGAGAGACTGGGGATTTTAGTCAGCCTAAGACTTTTAGTTCTGATTGACATACACATCAATAATCACATTGGATATTTTACCTTTCAGATATGGAAGACTGAACACTATAGATATTAGAAAATCATATGTATGCTAAGCTAAAGTTGCCTGCAATTGTGTCTTCAGGATGCCTTCACTTACCTTTAGGTTAGAAAGGTGAGCCTGGAGTGTTTTCCCATCTTCATGGCTCTGTTCGTCTTCACCCAAACACATGCACTGTCCACTGCTCACTTAGACACTGAACTGGAAGTCTAAGAATATAATAATCAGCATGGGGAATAGTGTCAGATATTTGTAGGAAAAATAATTTTCAAAGAAGAAGATGGCAGTTGCTGATGCCATGGGAGTTATTAAAAAGTTGCTAAGCAACATGTGTAAATATTGGGATTTCCCCATCTATCATTCTGTTATTGCTTTCTATTCCACTGTGGTCTGAGAGCATACTTTGTGTAATTTGTGAAAGTGTGTTTTATGGCCCAGAATGTGGTCCATCTTAGTGAAAGTTCCATGTGAGCTTGAGAAGAATGTGAATTCTGCTGTTGTTGGAGAAAAGTAATTTATAAATACCAATTAGCAGCCAATTGATCATGGCTGCTATTCAACTCAATGCATCCTTACTGATTTTCTGCCTATTGGATCTGCCGATTACTGATTGAGGGGGTCAAAGTCTCCAACTAAAATAGTGTTTGTCTATTTCTCCCTGTATTTCTATCAGTTTCTGCCTTGCTTATTTTGACACTCTGCTCTTAAGTGCACACATATTAAGGATTATTATGTAATCTCAGAGAACTAACCCTTTTATTATTATCATTACAAAGACCCTCTGTTTATCTCTGATAATTTTTTTTGTTCTGAAGTCTGCTTTATATCAAATTACCATATCTACTCCAGCTTTTTTTTGGTTTTTTTTTCTCCATTGCATTACTTTTAATCTCTGTGTATTTTTATATTTAGAGTGGGTTTCTTGTTCTATAACGAGACCCAACATATAGTTGGGTCTTTAAAAAACAACAATGCACTTTGTAGTTCCTGTCTTTTAATTGGTGTGTTTAGATTATTTGCATGATCAGGAGGCTTGAAAAGTCAACCAAGGGACTCTATTTCATCATTCTTTTATTTTGTCCTTAAAATTCAGTTTAGAGAATAACCTTGAGAAGAACATTCAAAATTTAAGGGTAAGCTTTCTTAGCACCATAAATTCAATTTTCTACTAGATAAGTTGACACCAGAAGAAAAGGAACAGGGATATGCTATTCTTAATGCTACTTTAGAAACATATCAGAATGATTTATCACCAAGGATTTTGACATAATTGAAATCCCTGAACTGTTATTGTGAAAAGTATAGAGATTTCCTGAATTTAGAAGAGGGGATTTTCTCCTTGAGACATAAATTACAGGAATTACATATATGTATGTAATTTAATTTCTGCACCTATTTTGCAAAATAGATATGAAAATTAAATGTCAATCAATTTTATTTTATTTTTTAATAAATCTTTATTGTTCAAATTATTACAGTTGTTCCTCTTTTTTCCCCCATAGCTCCCCTCCACCCAGTTCCTACCCTCCCTCTGTCTTTACCCTCCCACCCACTGTCCTCATCCATAGGTGTAAGATTTTTGTCCAGTCTCTTCCCACACCCCCCTCACCCCCTTCCCCCTGAGAATTGTCAGTCCACTCCCCTTCTATGCCCCTGATTCTATTATATTCACCAATTTATTCTGTTCATCAGATTTTTTATTCACTTGATTTTTAAATTCACTTGTTGATAGATATGTATTTGTTGTCACTTTGTTGTTCATAATTTTTATCTTTACCTTTTTCTTCTTCTTTCTCTTCTTAAATATTACCCTTCAGCATTTTATATAATACTGGTTTGGTGGTGATGAACTCCTTTAGCTTTTTCTTATCTGTGAAGCTCTTTATTTGACCTTCGATTCTAAATGATAGCTTTGCTGGGTAGAGTAATCTTGGTTGTAGATTCTTGCTATTCATCACTTTGAATATTTCTTGCCACTCCCTTCTGGCCTGCATAGTTTCTGTTGAGAAATCAGCTGACAGTCGTATGGGTACTCCCTTGTAGGTAACTACCTGTTTTTCTCTTGCTGTTTTTAATATTCTCTCTTTGTCTTTTGCTCTTGACATTTCAATTATGATGTGTCTTGGTGTGGTCCTCTTTGGATTCCTTTTGTTTGGGGTTCTCTGCACTTCCTGGACTTGTAAGTCTATTTCTTTCACCAGGTAGGGGAAGTTTTCTGTCATTATTTCTTCAAATAGGTTTTTAATATCTTGCTCTCTCTCTTCTTCTGGCACCTCCATAATTTGGATGTTGGTACACTTGAAGTTGTCCCAGAGGCTCCTTACACTATCTTCAACTTTTTGGATTCTTTTTGGTTTTTGCTTTTCCGGTTGGGTGTTTTTTGTTTCTTCGTATTTCAAATCTTTGACTTGATTCTTGGGATCCTCTAGTCTGCTGTTGGATCTCTGTATATTATTCTTTATTTCAGTTAGTGTATGTTTAATTTCTAGTTCGTCCTTTTTCATATCCTCAAGGATCTCACTAAATTTCTTAGAGGTTTCTAGAAGATTCTCGAGTAACCTTATAACCGTGGTTTTGAACTCTATATCTAGTAGTTTGCTTTCCTCCATTTCTGTCATTTGTGACCTGTTTCTTTGTCTCCGCATTTTGGCTGCTTCCCTGTGTTGATAGAGTGGCTTTGTGTGCTAGGTGACCTATAGGGCCCAGTGGCTCAGCCTCCCTAATTACCTGAGGTGGACACTCTTGGTGCACCCCTTTCTTGTTGTAGTTAAGCCTTGATTGGTGTTGGTATCACTGGGAGGAATTGACCTTGAGGCCAATTGGCTGTGAGGATCAGTTGTATTTATGATGGGAGAACTTCTGTGCTGGAATCACCCTTATGGGACAAGACTTGCTTCAATGGGGCTTTGGTGCTCACTGAGTCTGCCCCCTGAGTGTGTCTCTTATGGATCTGAAGAGTTGTAATCTGGATGGTCTCACTCTGACTACTGGGTACACTGGCTCTTGGATCTCCAAGAAGGTGCAAAGTCAGCTACTGCCTGAGGCCACCCAGCAGGAGCTACAGAGAGATCTGCAGATTCCTTCTTTTTGTTTGGGGTTTAGAGGTGCCCAGATGAGGCCCAGCTGTGAAGCAATGCAAGCTGCTGTGGAGCCTTGGGCCTTCTTTTGGAAGCTCTGGGGGTCTCTGACCTAGCTGCAGTATGATAGGTTTTAGATTGCAAAGGGCCAGGCCATTCATATGAAAAAGCCTCTGCCCACAGCTCGGGTGGGGTTGTAAATTGAGTGGGGCGGGGTCTCAGGGAACCACCAGGGTGGAGCAAACAGCAATGGCTGACCATCAGCCCTGCCCTGAAGAGGTCCCCAGGTCTCTGTGTCCCGCGGCACTGTGAAGGAACAATGTCGCTGCAAACACCTCTGAGAGAAAGCCGCCCTCGTGTTCTGGCCCGACAGCCCATTTTCTCCCCATATGAGTCTGGGTCCCCAGAGTCTCACTTGGAACTGGAGTTCAGAGCAGTCGGGAGCTTGTATCTCCCTCCCGATTGAAAAAGACAACAGTGTACTCAGTTTCCAGCCCCTTTCTCCACATGCCTCCGTACCTGCACACTTCACTTCCACAACTCCGCACCTCCTCCGAGTCTCAGTGTAGTTTTCTCTTTCCTTCTAGTTGTATAATTTCCACTCAGCCAGCCCTCCCGTGGTTCTGGATGATATCTGTTTTGTCTTTTAGTTGTAGTTTTGAAGTGGTTGTGCGAGGCAACAAGTTCAGGTGTTTACCTATGCCGTCATCTTGGTTTCTCCTGTCAATCAATTTTAAATAACTAGTATCCCTTTGGTAGATTTAGAGAATGAGGATAGAAGAGCATAAGTGACATCCATAAATTGTCAGAGTCGGCAACTTCTGGATCTGGGATTAGAACCTTGATCATCTGAGAAGTATCTTTGTTAATGGCATCAAATAGCAACTGTAAATTATCTGGCACAATACTCCATGAATGGCAGGCACTCGGTCAATGTGACTTTCTCTGTAAATGCATAAATGTGTATCAATGTTAGTAGCCAGACTTGAGTCAGACTGTGAAGGTCCTGAAGTTTTCTGTGAGGGCGCCTTCTTCTGGTCTGGAACTTGTCCTCAATGTTCCCTTCTCCCTTAAGCCTTCTGGCTTTCTTTCTAGATCCTTACTGTTCTAATGACTATGAAACTTAAAAAATAACCTCTTTAAAAAGGGAACGTTTTGTATTTTGAAAGAGGACCAGCCTTAAACTAATAGATAAGTGTCAGATGGTAGAATTCCAGGCATCAGCATAAAAATAAGGGAAAATTTGAAGGTTATGGACCTCCTTTGTGCCGAGACTATATGGCACTTCCTGTTTCTTTGGATAGGAGTTAAGAGCAAGCAACTTCCTCAGGAACTTGTTGTTGTTGTTGTTGTTGTTCTAATTTCTCTTCCTGGGAGCAAAACTTCTAAGATTGGTTAGGATGCCCATCAAAGGAGCAGAAGAGAAAGGAAAGAATTTGGGTTAAATTTATAGAAAGGCAGAAAGACTAGAGTAATGCATGGAGAAGAAACACTAAAAAAAAAGTTCCTGTCACCTGGCTGAGTCTGATTTCCCAAGGCTCTTAAGGAAGACTGGACGGTACAAACATAGAGAAAATGCCGGCCGACTGTCTTCTCTCTCTCTTTATCTCTGCAGTCTGTTCTCTACTGTATTGTTCAAAGTTTTCTGCTTTGGATACAGTCTAATCAGGCACATATAGCCCCTTTCAGTCTTCAAGTTGCTGTCTAATGAGACTGAGGGAATAAACTGCAGGTGTGTGTTGGTGAGCAGACACTTGGAATGAGGAGATAAAAGGAGATTGGAGACAGTGTAAGCTCTAAGAAACTCGTTTCTAGTGCCTGTTGGAATCTGTTGCTTTGGACAGTAGAGAAGGCGCTTTCAAAGTCCATGGTTAGCAGTGCATTTGTGGGGGTGGTTCTCTATAGCCCTGTCGAGGAATCACTTGAGCGTCTGTGAAGGAAGGATTTACAAAATACAAAATCCCCAGCTTTATAAGCTAATCACTCTGTGGGGTGTAAAGGACACACCCTCCTCATTTAAAATTTCCAGAGGCAGATAATCCACAGTGGTCAGACCCTGAGATTCCCCAGGGTTGATTCAGTTTAGCATTTTCCTTTGTGGTCCTTGAGGGTCTGTAATACACAGAACAGGATAAACACTTGATCATCTTAAAGTCTGCCCTCTTCACCTCCAAATAACCCGTCCAAAGAGAGAGAGAGACTCATAATTATTGAGTTTCTATTGTCTGCCGAGTGTATGCTGGGCATTTTGCATAGATTAACATATTAAATCCTCCAAATGACCCGTTTACAGAGGATTTGTGAGGCACTCACATGCATAACTCACTTTGTACCACAGTCCTCACCTCATGAGCCCACACCCTCTTCACACCACACCTTGCAAATTTTCCCTCAGGGGAGGGAGCACAAAGTATACAAGCTTTTCCTAGAATATTTTGGTTTTGTTTTATTAAAAACTAGAGGCCAGGTACATGAAATTCATACACTGGTGGTGGTGGTGGTGGGCGGGGTTTCTAGGCCAGCCTGTGCCCTTTCGCAGTCCGGGAGCCTTTACTCCTTACCGCCTGCCTGCCATGGAGGCAGGAGAGGCTCCCACTGAAGCATAGTAACCTCCATCTTGTACATAAAACCGCTGTTTGAAATTCTCTGCTATTGTTAGATAGTCCCTAGTCCTGTAAACTCTGTCACTTTAAGACAGTCTCTTATTCTACAAAATGACTTTGATTTTAGTTCAAATAACAGAAAAAGATAAACTTAACTGTCTGACCTTGCAAGCTAGCCATCCAATGTAATAGACTAAAATAAACTAATACTGATAACAATTCCCATATTCTTATGCCAAGTACAAACTCATTATGTATTCAAGGTTACAACTGTCTGTAACAATAACTCACACAGAGCTCCTTGTAATATCTGCAAACAAAGAGGCTCGAAAAGTATACATACGGAGACTTATACTGGTGCTCAGAGATTTGGAAGAGTCACCTCCCTCTGGGCCGAGTGCAATAAATGACTCCTAATTAATTGGCTCATTAAGGCGTCTTGTATTTCATTTGCTGATTTATGATACAACACTGCCACCACTGCTGCACTCACCAGCCAGCCATGAGCCTGGCTTCTGGTGCTCACCACCAGGAGGCAGCTCCTGCATTGAGCGTCTGACCCCTGGTGGTCAGTGTGCGTCATAGCGACCGGTCATTCTGCCGTTCAGTCGATGTGCTTATTAGGGTTTTATTATATAGGATGTGCAGAATGTAACATTATTTAGGACAGGAGTGGAGAATATGTTTTCTATGGAGGAACCATATGTGTATAAAAATCAAGAGAGAATGGTAGACTCATAAAACATACCATTAATATTTTATATATAAATAGTAAATGAATCTAAATTAAAATTAATTTAGTATATTTTTTAATTTAACATAAATATAAACATTTTAATTCACTTCATTAACATGGTCTAACACATGTCACATGCATATTTTCCCTGGTTAAACATCTGTCCTTTAATTTTTTAAAATGGTTTGTTTGCCATAGAGATTTTAACACTATTATAGACAGACCTGTGCTTTTCTTTATAGTTTTGTTTTTAGCATTAAGTTTAGAAAAGTCTTTTCTATTCCAAGGATTCACATATATCTGCCTATATTTTTCTAATCATCATGTAAAGAACATATAAATCTTCACTTATTTGCAACTCGCTTTATTGTGTGCAGTGTATGTATATTTGGAAGCCATTCTAAAATAGTTTGAAACTAGAGAGAGTAAAACTAAATAAGTGGAAAACTTTTTATCTCTGCTTAAAAACTTTATTTAAATATGTTCTAGAAAGTGTTTCTGGTAAAGTTGAGTTTATAAATATTTTATAAGATCAGTTTATACTTTAACCAGTTTAAGTTGGCTTCTAATTTCTAAGGGGAGAGAGCTAAATTTCAGAGGTGGAAGATTTTGTGATGAGAGGGAGAAAACTAATCTTCAGAGAGTTTTTTGTTGTTTTGTGTGTGGAAACTGGACTTGTGTTGTGAAACAGTGGTCTCTTTATCCTTTTATCTGTGGTTAGAAAGGAGGCTGAAGAAGCCTCAGGGGAGGCTCACTCCTGCATATCCAGTAGACCTATACTAATGGGAAGGTGAATGTGTTGGGCAGCGGACAGAGCCACGAAGAAATGAGAGAGGGATTCACTAGCTGAAGAAATGAGGAGAGGGATTCACTAGCTGCAATGGTGTGGGACAACTCCACTACAAGTGCCCGCCATGGAGGAGTAGAGACCTGGAGGTGACAGCCTGGGATAGACCTCCCTGAGATGATGACAAATAACAGTGAATGTGGGGCGGCAGGGGCTAACCCATTCGGGTAAAGAAACAAAGATATTTTACGAGCAGTGGGTTCAGGTGGAAGAGAGCAAGAGGAACTCAAGAGTGTGCTGATCAAAACAGAGACCGAGCTGTGAAATGGTTTCAGGTGCTTAACAGGTAAAGGAATGATGTGTTGAAATCAAGGAGATTCTGACTGAGTAGGTAGTGTAGGTGACTCTGATTGGGAAGAGAAGAGTGTTGATATGATACCATTGAACTACAATTTTCTAGGCCCCTATGTAGCTGAGCTAGAAATGGCAGCAAAGGCTCATTTCTTCAGCATTTGCTTAGCAAATTATTGAGTAGCCCTCATGGGAGTCCCACACAGACATCTCAGAGAGAGTGTTTAGTGGAGTAGGCATCTTGTTTTGTAATTCATGTCGACTATGCATAATAGTAGTGTATCTTTTTGGATTCTGCCAGATGCAAGTAATAAGAGTTCTGCACATGCACAACTTCAGAGCTGTTTGCTGATGAATGTGGAAGGCAGCATTTGGGCAGAGCAAGGGCTCTGGAAAGGAAGACCTGGGTCAGCATGAGGGTCCTGTCCCTTACTTCCCGTGTGGCCCTGGTAAGTCAGTGTTCCTTGTGGGGACCTTGTTTCCCCATTTGTAACAGAGATAGTGAACACTGTAGCACTATAGTGAGTATTTAATCAAACAACTTTTGTGCTTAATACATATTAAGCACCCAATAAAAGGTGGTTGTTGTAATACCAATTTGAGAATTGGCTACCCTGGAAAGATTTTTTTCTTGGTGAAATAATTTCTTCCCCCTTCTGACTATCCATGGTGGGGTCAGTAGACACATGACCATGAAGAATGAGGAGAGGAATCAGCGGGAAGGAACATACATTTTCAAATATGCACACATGTCCCCCTTGCCTAAGCCAGAGGTGGAGGTAGATGCTATGGATCATTTACCTCTCCAGTAGTTTTGGAGAAATATGTTTTCAATCATCATGAACAGGAAAACACTTTCTTCTTTTCCAACACCTTCCACAGGGCATCTTTGATTTCTTTGTTCCTCAAACTGTAGATGAGAGGATTCAGCATGGGGATCACCAGCGAATAGAACACAGATACCACCTTGTCCCTGCCAAGCAAGTAGCTGGAGCTGGGTCGCAGGTACATGAAAAGGGCTGTCCCAAACATCAGAGTCACCACCATCAGGTGCGAGGCACATGTGTTGAAGGCTTTCCTTCGGCCTTCCGCTGAGCGGATCTTCAAGACAGCAGCCACTATGTAACTGTAGGAGAGAAGGAGGATGAGGAATGATGTCCCCCCAGCAGTGACCACCACAAGGAAATTCACCAGTTGACTGAGGAAGGTGTCAGAGCAAGAAAGCGCCAGGACTGGTGGGAGGTCACAGAAAAAATGGTTGATGATATTGGGTCCACAAAACTGGAGCCGAAATATAGAGCTAGCCTGGATGAGGGAGCTCAGGAAGCCACCGATGTATGCCCCAACCACCATGCGTGTACAGAGGCCATGGGACATGATGGCAGTGTAGAGCAGGGGCCTGGAGATGGCTGCATATCGGTCGTATGCCATAGCGGTCAGAAGGAAGCACTCAGTTAGACCCAAGCCGACGAAGAAAAAAAACTGAACAGCACAGCCCAAGAATGAGATGGTCTTCTGCTCTTGGAAAAAGCCAATGAGCATCTTGGGGGCCACTGCAGAGGAGTAGCAGATGTCAATGAAGGACAAGTTGCTGAGGAAGAAGTACATGGGTGTGTGCAGACGGGTGTCACTTCTAATCAGTAGGATAAGGGCCAGGTTCCAGGCCAGGGTCACAAGATAGATGCCCAGGAAGGTGACAAAGAGGAGGGCCTGGAGCTCCGGATGGTCCGCAAATCCCAGGAGGATGAATGTGGTCACGGAGGAGCTGTTCCAGGCCTCAGCTGTGGACATGTTTCCCATGGATCACAAGGACAAGATGCAGACCTGGGACAATAATGATAATCCAAATTTCAGGTGATCTTAACAAATAATTACAAAATGCATGAGCGGGAGGCCAGAGTATTAGAGTTACAACTTTATGCAAAGATTCTGTTTCTCTCAGAGGGCAATGTAGTCATTGTTTTAACTATTTGCTTTTTTTTCCTCTTTTCTTGTTACTCCTTATCTGAGGATATTTTTCTATTGGTTCTGAGAGAGAGTGGAATTGAGAGGGAGAGACAGAGAGAGAGAAACATCAAGGTGAGGAGAGATACATTGATTGGTTGCCTCCCACATGAGCCCCATCCTGGGCTGGGGGTCAAGCCTGCAACCAAGGTACATGCCCTTGACTGGAATTGAACCCGGGACCCTTCAGTCTGAAGGCTGATGCTCTATCCACTGAGTCAAATTGGCTAGGGCACTATTTGCTTTTTAATATAGTGCAGGTGGTCAATATGTGCTTAAACTTTGGATCCAGATTCCTGTGATCAATTCCTGCCTAGGCTTCCATTTCCTTATCTTTAAAATGGGCAACAGTACCTACTTCACATATTTGTGTTAAGAATTAAACAAGAAAAGGCGTGTAAAATGCCTGACACATTGTAAGTCTTCAGTGAAAGTTGTTATTTGGACAGTTTTGTGTGTCTGCTGTGTCACCTCATGCCCTGAAACACCTCACCAAACTTTTTTTGAATTTCAGTATTGGAATAGAGAAACCAGCAGAGGGACCAGGTTCAGCTACACAGTTGTGAAACAGTCAGACATTTAAAATGTTTTTATTCTAAAGGATTAGACCAGATGTCTGTAGAAATGCTCTTGTCAAATAATAACTCTGAATATAGTAATGCCGTTCCAGTTTCAAATTTATCTTCACTATAAGTTCTCTTAGCTACTTAATTGTTAAGAATGTAGGCTCTAGCTTGGCTGGCGTGGTTCAGTGGTTGAGCATCGACCTATGAACCAGGAGGTCATGGTTGGATTCCTGGGGCATATGCATATGCCGGTTGTGGGCTGGATACCAGGTGTGGGATGTGCAGGAGGCAGCCGAACAATGATTCTCTCTCATCATTGATGTTTCTATCTCTCTCTCCTTCTCTCTTCCTCTCTGATATCAATAAAAGTATGTATTTTTTTAAAAAAGCCTAATAATCCATTAAAAAAAAAGAAAGTGTACTCTAGATTTAGATTGCTGGGATTTAATTCTCAGCTTTACCACTTAATATATGTGTAATCTTGGACAGGTCTATGACTCTCTATAATATTAGAGATAATGATAGCACTTGCTTTGTTATTGGGATGTATGTATGTATGTGTGTATGTATCTGTCATCTCCTATAGAATATGCTTGACCCATAGTAAGTATTCTCTGTGTTTTTTGTTAAAAAATCTAAATTACTAAATCCTCAATAAAATTCTTAGAATTTTCAGTGTATGAAGCATCTTTTAGGATCAGGGACTTGATTTCACTAATCCATGTCTGTAAGAATTCCCACACTTCTCACACATCCACACTAAGGCTCGATCACCACAGACCAGAAGATAATACCTGTTGTCAAATTTGGACAGTGAGAGGATGTGAAGCTATCACCATGCCACAGTTTGTGCAGAGATTCAGACATCACTCGCACTAATCCCAGTCTTATCAGTAGGCTTTTAAATTTTATCCCGTGTTTAGAGGTTATACACCTGTTTGTGAAAGGTATGTAGACTTTGCAGGATCAAGAGAGGATTCTTTCCCCTTGAAGAAGGAAAGGGACCTTCAGCAAAGTTTAGCACAATGTAGAGCAGATATTGAGCCACATGGAGAAATTGGAAGCTGAACGAAAACACCTCTGCTAGAGCCCTCGCCCATTCTGTGTACAGTTGTCCATTTAGCAAGGTAGGGACCTGAGGTCCATGATGGGTTTCAGGGTCATCTGTGGCACCTGTCCAGGTTAGCAGAGGGATAAGGTGATGGTTATAATTCTGGGTAGGTTTCAGGACAAACCTGGTTCTAATCCTGGCCAGCTGTGGGTAACTCATTTAGCCTTTCTGAGTCTCCGGTTCTCCATTTGCAAAATGGTGATAACAGTGACTACTTACAGGGTTGTTTGAGGATTGCTTAAGATAATATGTGAAAGGCTCATTGGTATTTTTTTATTTTATTGATTTTTTTTTTTAGAGAGTGAGGAAGGGAGAGGGATAGAGAGATAGAAACATCGATGAGAGAGATACATAAACTCGATCGGCTGCTTCCTGCACATGCAGGGGATCAAGCCCATACCTCGGTATGTGCCCTGATCAGGAATCAAACTGGTGGCCTCTTGGTTCCTGGATCAACGCTCAAAGGCTGAGCTACACAGAAAAGGCTCATTGGTCTTGGATAGGATGGTTTCTTAATAAATTGGGAATGTGATTGCTCTCAGCAATGACTATTGAATGGAACCCAGCCCTTTTTGGGTAGGGAAGAGAAACTGATGTGCCACATAAGTTTGTAAGAAGTGTTCAGGGGTGAGACTGAAAAATTTAATGATCTGGGGGGTTGATGTGTCAACTGAAAGTCTGCTTTGAATGTTGCCATTAGGAGGGGGAACTTTCATATTTAAGGATGAAATTTTGCATCTCCAGAAATAGAAAGTGAAGCTGGATAAATTAAAACGAGAGGAAAAGCATATCCAGTGTTTTATCCCCACATGTAGATGCCCTGAATCTTATTCTAGAACATTAAATGGAAGGTATTTTAAGGGTTGTATGGACCATTTTTATGTCACCGAACTCCTGAAGCTCAAGAAGATGTACTTGAGAGAGAAAGGAAATCTCCTTCAACTTGCTGTAAACTCAGAGAAGCTCAGCTTAGTCTGAGTCTGGACTCCTTGTGATCTTATAATGTAGTTTTCATCAATAGCACACCTATTTTACAGAGCTTCAGGAGAGTTTGAGAGGCTCAGTGACTTCATTAGGTTTATAGATGCTGGAGCTGCACTTTTGTGAATAACTAGCCTTCAAGGTCATGGTGAAGATATAGCAATACAGTAAAATTAAGCACTGGTAATTGCCAGGGGGATATATGATGATGAAAGTAGATGATAAAGTAATAAAAATTAAGTTAAATTAAGCACCTAGCACAGTACTTTGCACATAGAAGAACACTCAGGGGTTGGTGAGAACCTGTAGAACTGGTTTATGAGTCAGCTCATCTTTTATCAAATATCTAAAGAAAGTGTGGAATTTTATAACCAAATCTTCTTAGTCTGAGCTTAATAGATACAGTTAGTGATGGAAAAAAGGAATGACAGAGAGAACCTTAACCACACTCTGGAGTTGGTGTGGGCTGTCTGTCCCCATCATTCCTGATCTGGGCTCTGCTCTTCATTTCATGATGCCTCCTCCACTCACCCTTGCAGGAGCCCATGCCCGCAAGGTCTTTCTTGTTCTTCCAGCTTTGTCTTTCATCCAAATGTACAAATGATTGATGAAACGGAAAGAGTCCCTTTCCACAGAAGGTGAGAATTCAAAAGATACTAAGACTTTATCCGAGACCTAAGATTCGGATGGTAAAATTCAAGCCATCAGTTAGAAAAAGGAGGAGTTTAGAGGTCTCTGCTGTATTTGGACAACATGCCCTGATTGCAGCCCTTCCAAATTGCTTTTTGAAATAGTTTGCTAATAACTAGGACTGTGTTCAAAGGCATAGCAGTTTCTTCACAAATTTAATTCCCTCTTTATTATCGTCCTCATTGCAAAGGATCAAACATGGTTCAGGAAGCCCATCAAAAGAGCATATTAAGGTAAGATTGGGCTGAATTTGGGGCGACACAGATAGAACAGAGAGGTGTGTGGTGAAAAACTGAAATCCAAAGCACTCCTTAGTTATTAATATGGATTCATAGATCTAGGGTGTTCTATGAGGTGAGATGAATACAGCATGAAGACGAAAAGTAAAAGCTGAATGACTGCACTCACCTTCTCTCCCTCTTGTTCTGTCTGTTCTTGAGCTGATACCTGTCTTGAGTTCTGCTTTGGAAGGATATTAATCCGGCTTCAGTAACTGCTTTCAGTACCCCAAATGCTAATATGGTTTGAGAGCAAGCTTGAGGCTGGTTTGTTCATCAACTATAAAAAGATTTGCTTGGTGCATAGAATATGTGCTTGTGAGCAGAAGAGTGGAGGGAGAAGGTATGCAGAGAAAAGAGGAGGAATATAATCTTTAAGAAGGTCTTTGGTATCTGCTAATATCTGAATTTGGGGTCATTTTGGAGGTGTTTCAACGTTTTCCCCCCCTCTCCTTGGAGATGTTTTATTACTTTTGCCCTTGAGGGTCTCCTGAGAAAGAAAAAGGAATGTATCATCCAGACTTTACAGATTTGTAGTTAATTGATCTCTGGGGTAGTGTGGGGAGCACATGCTTTTTTAAATGCTCCAAGGACAATGCTTATTAAACTCTATCTCAATGGCTGGCTACTCCAATCTCCCAAGGCTAATCAAGCTCTCTTCTGGTATACACAATGAACCAAGTCAGTATAACAGTGATAGGACTAGATGACTTCTAATCTGCAGAAGGAAGCAAGATTGCATAAAAATACTCGTTCCCATTCCTTCATTGAACCTCTTTTACCTGAAGTATGTTAAATGGGTGCAAATTTAACCTTTTAAAGCTCTTACTACATGCTAAACACTGTATTAGGTGCTTTATGTGTGATAACTCAGAAAAATGCATCAACAACCCCTTCCTCTCTATACACACAACGCAGAGGAGGAAACAAATTCAGAGAAGCTAAATAAGTTGCTCACAATTTTATAGGTAGTAAGAGATTGATTCAATGTTTGAACCCATGACAATATGACACCAAACTCTGTAGATGAATGCATGGTATATGCATTTCTCTGTATCTCCATTGCATATAAATGTGTTGATATGGTCAATCATACCCCTCAATTCATAAATCATCCATTCTCTTTCCATGGTAACCTAGTATCTCCCTCAGGGAGAGAGACATTAGATAGAGACATTTTCCCATAAATTAAAAATGACAACAACAAATTACTCTGGAATAGCATGATGTAGAACACAGATGTAGGACTATTAGTCTATGAAGGACCACATACAAATAAAAAATAATTTGGGGCCAGACACTCAACAGAAAGGAAGCCACTAATTCATGAGTTTGGAGATGGAGGTTAAAAAAATTAAAAGGTTTGATTCACTTGTTTCTTAAATGAGAATATCAAACTTTAATGAGAACATTTGAGTGGATTCAAATGAAGCTGATAATCTTGAATTCCCAAATAACCCTGAGTACTCCTGGTCATGAGAATGGTGCCTCTTAACTGTTTGAAGAGACGAGCTTTTCCTTGCTCAGTGACTACTTCTTAACCTCATGTGAAGCAATTGCCTTGCAAGGGGATGCCTGTTCACCTTCAGATCCACCAAACCATCCTTCATTGCCCCCAGGCCATAATTAGACTCAACTATCAGGAGGCTCCAGGGGCACAAATACAAAGAATGACATTTGAGAAGAGAAATTATTCATGCAGAGCTTGAAAGATATTACCGAATTAATATGAGAAAATCCTGGGGGAATTTATTTATTTATTTACTTATTTATTTCTGGGGAAATCCTATATAATAAAAGGCTAATAAGGAAATACACTGAACAGTGGAACAACTGAACAACCAGTTGCTATGACATGCACTGATGACCAGGGAGTACCCATGGAACATGGCGGGCGTCAGCAGAAGGCAGCAGTGCATGAAACATGGCAGGTGTTGGCCACAGCGGGATGGTGGAGCAGGTGAGCAGGGTGTGTGTGTGTGTGTGAGGGAGGTGCCAGGCCAATGCGGGGCGCTGGTTGCTGTCATCAGGGGAGCCTCTGGTGGTTACTGGAAATTCTTTGCTCCTGCATGCTGTGGAACCTGGTGCTGGCACCAGCTCTGCTCACACCATCTGCTGGTGCCGGAGCTGCCGCTTGCATCCACTGCTGGCGCCTGGCACTGCCAGCAGGTGTGAGTGACGGCTGCTGGCCCCACTCATACCCACTGCTGGCGCTGGCCCCAATCACTCTGCGCCATCAGTGGGTGTGAGAAGGGCTGGTGCCATCAGCGTGTGGGAGCAGCAGGGTGGCTGTAGGCAGACAGGGGACCAGAGGCCATGGGAAGAGAGGCCGGGCAGAGGTGGGAGGATGGGCTAAGACCCACCCCTGTGCCCACTGCAGCCTCACAGCCCACAGTTCCTTTCAAGGTGCATGAATTCGTGTACTGGGCCCCTAGTATATTTATAATGGAGTGTAAAAATATTAGCAAGATTGATATATGCTAGCATTAGGTTGGGTAAAATTTATTTATATACTCTGGATTTTGGATTTATTGTCTCAAATTGATCATTAGGGAGTGACTGTAACGATTTGTTTATAAGATTAAACAGTAGCCTGCATTCAATGGGTTGAGATGACAGATCTTCCCTGGCTCAATTCAGAGGAAAGAATCCAAAGTCTTAGGGAAATGGAATGCTAAAGTAGGTTTATCATGTCTGATCTGCATACCTAGAGGGCTCAGAGAGAAGCACCTTCATTAAGGCACCGAGGAACAACTGAGAGAGGAGAACGGCATCTTTGAAAAGCAGCATTGTAGGATGACTGGGAAAGAGACGTTATTGTCATTGAGACGTTATCTTGATTTCATTGTGAAGGCAAGTGCAGTGCTAAATCTTCAGAGATTAGGTGGACAAAATCAATGTATGGGACAGCAGGGTTTATACTGTCTGAATCTGGCTTTTCATACTTATCATGCATTTGTGATGTACCCATATTATTGTGTGCATAAGCAGTCCATTTTTATTGCTGAGTAGTATTCCATTGTATGGATAGAACACAAGCTGTTTAATCATAATACAATGGAGAGACGTTTGGTGGGTGTTTTCTTTTTAGTTATATGTCATAATTTTTTAAGATAAACTTTTTATTTAAAAAAATTGTAGATTTGTTTAAAAAATGGTACCATGAATGTGAACTTGTGACTTACCTGTTCTCAATTACATTGCCCTTATCTAAATTTATCAGTTTTAAAATGCTCAGTAAGTTGCCTATTATCTTGGTCTAGTTTCTCTCCTAGAATTGAATTTCATGATAGTATTGAGTTCAGGTACTTCAAGAGCACATGGTACAGTGCTTGGAGCATGGTGGAATATAATGTATTCGAGGATGATGAATTATTATGACAATGCTGGATTCTCATGGGAATTTTAGTCCCTAAAGGTCACCTCTTAAAACTACCGGTAACCCTACAATTTAGGCATACTTCCACCAGGTGGCAGCACCATCCCACAGGGGTGGGGGGATGTCTAAACCAGTAGGCATCTGTGCAGATATTGGTTAATACAGTTATCTCAGCTGTTTGAGTCCTTAGAGGTCTTCTACTTGAGTTCTTTTGTATAAGAGTGAAAATTTGAGGCTGAGAGAGATTCAAAGACTAATCTCCCACAGTAGAATGGGAAATGGAACTCAGATTCTGTGACTTCTAGCTTAGTGAATACTTATCTGCCTATATGTCCTTCGGCAAGTTATTTGGGTTCTGGGGTGCCTTACTTCATCAGTAAAATAGGAATAATAAAAGTGATTATATTATAAGCTTATTGCGAATAATTAAATGAGTCAATATATGTAAACATTTAGAATAGTGCTTGGTGTATAGCAAATGCTCAAGAGGTGATTATTATTATTAATTTTTGTATAATGATATATCACCATATGAGCTAAGGGAAAGAAGACATTTCCTTAGTTTGGTAGAAAATATGATCTTTGTAATGGCTTTGATCCAATGGAAAGTGGGTGTGCAGATTATAACAAAGACTGGTTAAGAATTCATTGTGTTATTAAGTCATCAGACTTATGATTATTAATCTCACACTGTTATTTTCCAGGCATGTGGCCTTATGCAAGTTACTTACAAGCTCCATTTGCCTCACCTGTAAAATGAGGCTAATAATTGTATCTACTCATAGCATTCATATTATTAAGTGAGAATGCACATGAAAAGGGCTTATAAGACTTATTGCTGGGTATATAGTAGTGCTTAATATATGTTAGCTCATATTTTTAGTCAATTAATTGATATTATTAGTCAATTTAAAAAATATTTTTATTGATTCCAGAGAGGAAGGGAGAGGGAGAGATAGAAACATCAATGATGAGAGAATCATTGATTGGCTGCCTCCTGCAGGCCCCACACTGGGGATCAAGCTGCAACTTGAGCATGTGCCCTTGATCAGAATCAAACCTGGGAGCCTTCAGTCCACAGGCCGATGCTCTGTCCACTGAGTCAAATCAGCTAGGACTTATTAGTAAACTAGAGACCTGATGCACGAAATTCATGCAAGGGGCTCAGCCCCTGCTGAGGCAGCAGCTGCCTCTGCCTTGGCCCCTGCCACTGTGGCTTCATCTGGAAGGTTGTCTGGTCTAATTAGCATATTATGCTTTTACTAGCGTTCCCGTTGCAGGAAAAATCCTGCAATAGGGTTTCCTGCTGCACTCTACCCCACCCTGCCTGCTCTCCTCCCTTGTCCCCCGCCCCACGATCTCCGCCAGCCCCCCTGCTTTTCTAACTTCTCCGCCAGCCCGCTCTCCTTCCTTCTCCCCTGGCCCCGCCTCCGCTCCTCCCTTCTCCCCTGGCCCTGCCTCCGCTCCTCCCTTCTCCCCTGGCCCCGCCTCCGCTCCTCCCTTCTCCCCTGGCCCCGCCTCCGCTCCTCCCTTCTCCCCTGGCCCCACCTCCGCTCCTCCCTTCTCCCCTGGCCCCGCCTCCGCTCCTCCCTTCTCCCCCGGCCCCGCCTCCGCTCCTCCCTTCTCCTCCCCCCGGCTTGCTTGCTTCTCCGCAGCTTTGCTCCCTTCTGCAGCTCTTGGCTTCTTTCTACGCTGTCGTAATATGCAAATTAGCCGTCATCTTTGTTGGGATAATTTGCATATTCATCCTGATTGGTTGGTGGGCGTGGCTTGGCTGGTGGGCATGGCTTGGGCATAGCGAAGGTGCGGTCAATTTGCATATTTGTCTATTATTAGATTAGATTATTATAGATTTTATATAAATCAAGAGAAATCCAGATAAATGTGCTAAAGAGAGTCAATTTAAGGAGTTTTGGAATGTCTATTCAAATTGAGACATAATAGTCTCAGTAAAAATCATGCCTGTACCTCTTACCTGTGCTACTTCCTCTGCATATTGAAAGCATTCCTTAGGGGAATAGAAAGAACTCAAGTTCAAAGAGGTAGCGTCACATGGAAATGATACAATTTTGCCCACTCTATCAGCTACCTGGACAACTTCTTCTTTTTCTTCTCCTTATTAATTATTCTATAACTAGGGGCCCAGTGCACGAATTCATGCACCTTGAAAGGAATTGTGGGCCGCAAGGCTGTGGTGGGCACAGGGGTGGGTCTTGGCCCATCCTCCATGCCCCTGCCCAGCCCGTCCCACTGCAGCCCACTGACCCTGTCTGCCAGCAGCCCCGCTCCCGCAGCCGCTGCTCCCATGCGCTTATAGCGCTAGCCCCACTTGCACCCACTGACGGCGTGGAGCAATTGGGATGGTGCCAGCAGCGGGTGCAAGCATCAGCTCCAGCACTGGCAGCAGGTGTGAGCAGGGCTGCTGCTGGCAACAGGTATGAGAGGTGGCTGTTGGCCCCGATCGCCCCTCAGGAGCAGGGGGAGGTGGAGAAGCCCTGAGCAGTGATCGGGACCAGCAGCTGCCGCTTGCATCTGCTGACGGCGCCGAGCGATTGGGGCCGGTGCTGGGCACTGGCAGTGGGTGTGAGCAGGGCTGGTGCCAGCAGCAGGTGTGAGCACCGGGCAGGACCACTGCATGTAGGAGCAAAGAATTTTCAGTAACCATCAAAGGCTCGCCCCAATGACAGCGACCAGCACCCTGCCTTGGTCTGGTGCCCCCACTCACCTGCTCCACTATCCTGCCACAGCTGATGCCCACTGTGTTCTGCACGCACCCCCTGGTGGTCAGCACACATCATAGTGACCGGTTGTTTGGTTGTTTGGTTGTTCAATTGTTCTGCCGGTTGGTCTATTTGCCCATTAGGGTTTTATATGTATAGATAGTAATTTTTCCCCCCTCCACTTTTCTTTATCTGTACTCCAGTTCACTGAACTCCTATCTTTCAATTTACATTTGGTATTTTAAACCTTCTTATTGCCCAAAGTCATTGGAACAAAATGACTTTGTTCCAACTACCAATGCTCTATCCACTGAGCCAAACCAGTTAGGGCTGACCATAAGATCTTTATAAAAATTTCTTTTTTTAGGCCACATACACACTTGCCAGTAATGGAATTATTTTCTTTGCACTGAGAAGATGTAAGATACTACTCATCCATAGGAAAAGATGAAATACTGCCATTTGTGACAACATGAATGGACCTTGAGAATATTATGCTAAGTGAAATTAAGTCAGAAAAAGCTAAGAACCATATTATTTCACTTATATGTAGCATATGAAACTGAAACTCATAGATACAGACAACAGTCTGGTGGTTTCCAGAGGGAAGGGGGTGGATAGTAAGGGGTAAAGGGCTAAATATATGGTGACAGGAGATGATTTGACATTGGGTGGTGGGCACACAATGTAATATACAGATCATGTATTATAGCAGTCAATACCTGGAACTTATATAACTAATGTCACCCCAATAAATTTAATGAAAATAAATAAATAGAATAAAAGAAGATATAATATATTTTTGCAATTTGCCCAACTATCAAGGAGAAAGTAACACTCATTAATAATAATTAAATCTAATGCACAATATGGGGATTGGTTATGAGGCAAACATGATCTGATGTTTACATAAAACCGCCAAAATAAGTGCATTTATTATGAGGTATACAAACAAATATGCATTTAAACAGAATTTTTGGCACTAGAAGAATCGGGTATTTTATAGTTCTTTGAAGCAGGACAGGGTACAGTTGTCTCCAGGCGGGGCTAGCTAGCTAGAGATGAATTCACTTTAGTCAAATTACCACAATCCAGGGTGTGGTGCTCATCTTTGCAGCCTCTGAAAACCTTTTCCAGATGGCTGAAGTTTACCAAGCTCAGAATAGCTGGTTTCATAAGCCAGGATGCCATTTTTAGTTTTTAGTGAAGAACAAAGCTGCCAAGTTTGTACTTATGCCCGTGGCACAAGTCTCTGACTTGTTGAGGAAACCACATGGAAAAGAAATTACAATTGAAAGTCTATTTGGAGAGAAAGGAATCAAAGCAAAGTAGATAATATGTGTCAGAGCCTGATGTGGCCAGCCGCAGGGTTCATACAGCTTGAGGGCCTAGGCCAAGTACTACCATTTTTTTCTCCCAGGCATTCATTGTCTTTTAAGTGAAGATCTTCCTCTCTGATCACTGTATTATTTGCAGATTGATTAATTGACAGATTTTCCTTCTTTCGGTCTAAAAATATTTTGTCTCCAAAATGCCTGTTACACATTTCATTTATCTATTATGTTCTGATTTTATAGTTTAATTTTTAGAGTGCATAAAAATCTAGTTCTTGTCCATATGTACTGTTAGCAGAGGGAAGCGGGCCCCGTCTCTATTGGTTGCTAGTCGGGGTGGGTTTCTTGCAATATCCTGAGAAAAGGAATTTTCTGAGACTCGCGCGGGAGAACGAGTGATTTTTATGTCTGTGGAATTACAGCCCTGGGTTTCCAAAGTCCCATTTGCCTTTGCCCAGTCATAGAAGAAATGTAGCTGGGGCTTGGACAGAGGTAAAATCAGAGCCAGTGCCCAGAGTTTCCATTCCATATTGGAGCAGGGTCCAGTACAGCATCAGACTAGCTGTAGTCCCTTAGTCCATTGTGGACCGCATGAGTGAATGCAAGGAAGCCAAGAGTCACAAGAGTCACAAGCTAAGTGTGCCAAGAGCAGAACGAGAGAGAACTCCTTTGTTTAGGAGGTTATGTATTCCCAAATTTTCACGCACTTGCAGTGGTGATGCCCATCTGGTCAACCATCTCTGACCCCAATTGTGATTGACAGACAAGTGCCTTCCCTGTGTCTCCTCAGCTTTACTGGGCACGCATCTATCTTACCTTGTTCAGTCCCCTTCCCCCAGTGTTTTGCAGGGAATAGGCTGGTGGGTCCCTGGGGAGTGTAAAGTTGCAGCTTTCTGATGGAGCTGCCCAAATGACATGCCTATAATATCTGGCCATCCCTTTGCTCCTTTCCTATTATTAATAACTAGCTAATTACAACAGTGTCAGTACCACCCACATTCCCCTAATTTTTGGGTAGGTACCTATGATTACACACACAACACACACACACACACACACACACACACACACACACACACTCTCATTCACATACTCATGAATTAGTGACTGGTACTTTAAGTGGGCTCTGATGAGATTTAAAACTTTTTTCTAAAGATTAATAATCTCATGTTTCTAGTCTTACTCCTAGACAAACCTAGAACTTGCCTATTCTGTTATCATTCACACAAATGAGGATACACTTGTGTTTCGAGTTCCTATGTCCAGGTACCTGATTTGAATTTTTCTGAACTACAATTGAGCAGGAAGAGCCTGACCGTTTTGCATATAAAGAGATATACCATGTATCCCACATTTTCCTATCTATTTGATTTACTACTACCTTCCCTGAACATCTAAACAGCTGGGGAAAATAAACCAGTTTGTATGTTTGTATGTGACCTTTGTGCTTTTATTTCATACTCACTCTTCCCATGCTTCCCTCTCCCCTTCTAATGCTGACAGCCTGTGTGCAATACAGGTTATGGGTCTGGCAGAGATGAGAGAGCTCTATCTTTCCCATAAGTAAAGACATTGCCATAGCAGGCTCTTGCAAACATGGCTTGGAACAGGTATAAACTGGGTGTGGCAGCATCTCTCTTTAGTGTTGGTAGACTAGATGATGGGCACCATCTAGTTGGAAGACAGACAAAACACACACTTTGGTACAACCACACTCTCGAAATAAACAGGCATTTGGGACCCAGGGAGACCTTTGGAAGAACAGAGGTCTCATCTTTGTCTCAAAACAAAGGTCTTCTGAAATAGGGCCACGATATCAGATGGATTTCAAAGTCAACATGTCCTTTCCATGTAGTGCCTAGGGAAAGAAAAGCCAGACTCAGAGGACCAAAGGCTTAATCTCCTTTAGTAGCAGGTTACAAAACAAAAATTGCTTCTCTTCTTGTATATTTGGAAAAGTAGATAGCAACATGGGGTAGAGGGAGGTAGAAAGGTTCCTTCTTAATGTGTGTTTGGGGAGATTGAATATAGTATTTACTTTTTCAGAGTTTCATACACACTTTGCTCTATTCTTCCTGTTTTCCTCCTCGTTTCTCTACCTTTTTCATACAATCATTTTCTCCTTCTCTCATTCTCCATATCCCACTCTTTTAATCCTTCAAACCAAGTAGTCCCATCTAAAAGTAAACAAACAGCTTAAGTGCCCATCAGCAGATGAGTGGGTTAGAAAACTGTGGTACATCTACACAATGGAATACTACACGGCTATAAAAAGGAAGGAACTCCTACCATTTGCAACAGCATGGAGGGCACTGGAGAGCATTATGCTAAGCTAAATAAGTCAGTCATGGAAAGATAAATATCACGTGATCTCACTCATTTGTGGAATATAGTGAACAACATAAACTGATGAACAAAAAAAGATCCAGAGACAGAGAAGCATCGATCAGATAGCAAACCTCAGAGGGAAGGCAGGGGAGGGTGGAGGTAAAGGGGAGAGATCAACCAAAAGACTTGTAGGCATGCATATAAGCATAGCCAATGGACACAGACACTAGGGGGGTGAGGGCACTAGCTGGTTTGGCTCAGTGGATAGAGCGTCAGCCTGTGGACTGAAGGATCCTGGGTTCGATTCTGGTCAAGGGCACATGCCTGGGTTTCAGACTCAATCCCCAGTAGGGGGTGTGCAGAAGGCAGCCAATCAATGATTCTCTCTCATCATTGATGTTTCTATCTCTCTCTCCCTCTCTCTTCCTCTCTGAAATCAATAAAAAATATATTTATTTTTTAAAAAAGAAAAAAGAACGGTATGAGAAAAAGCTGATAGAAGAGAGTCAGGATAAACTTCACCCAAAACAAAAGAAGAAAGCTGAGGAGTCCTTGATAATAACAGGCAACTAAAAGTAAGGTTTAATTAGAAGAAATGATAGCATTGGAACTGGTTGAGAAAAGCAATGTGGCAAAAAAAAAAAAAAAAGTGCTCTGAGATTAACACCAGCTTCCCTAGTTTCACATAGTTCTCTGTGTACAGTGGAGTTCTCTGCAGCAAGTTAATCTCTTAGGCATCTGTGGACACAAGCTTTGCAGTGGTCACCATCTGAAGGCTGAAATGTCCCTTCCCCTCAGGTACACATAAAATGTATTGTAAAACATTTTAATGCTTCCAGAAGGGACATGGCAAAGTAGGCATGACATTAGCAGGGACAAATATTCCATGATAACCATAACTTCAGCCAGGTTTGGGGCAGCATTTTGCAGTATACAAGGCCATACATTAGCTTCTCTGTCTATGCAAGGTGGGAAAACAGCCTTCAAGGCTGGTGGGGCTCATTGTTGGGGGTCCCAAACCAGGCAAAACTGTGCACCACGCTCCCTGGACAGACAGGACCAATGATCAGCTCAGTAGAATGTCAAAGTCACTGGCTGGGCCTTTGGCTCAAGTGCTGCTGAGCTATGTGGGTGCTCTGGCCGGACTTCCTTGTCGATGAGCCAGGGGATACACTCAGCAATAGGTGGGACTATGAATTAGCTTCCTTGCCTTGGAAGACTGTGTTGGGGGCCCATAGGTGGTGTATTATATTAAGAATATGCAGATTATGACCTGCTGAATGAAGAGGCACAATTCATCCACATGGAATTGACAGGTATCTCATTCAGTATCCAAGCTCTCACTTTGGAAAGGTAAGAACCCCTAGGCCAGTGATGGCGAACCTATGACTCGCGTGTCAGCACTGACACGTGTAGCCATTTCTGATGACACGCGGCCACTGAGGCGGCCGCATGCCGAGGATGAAACATTTATGTTATTTAAACTATAAATATTGTGAAGTAATGTTTTTTCCTCAAAGTGACACACTACCCGAGTTATGCTCAGTTTTTTAGCGAAGTTTGACACACCAAGCTCAAAAGGTTGCCTATCACTGCCCTAGGCTGTTTTGATTAAAGGCCCAGTTTCAATACACTCACATAAAGAAAGCAAATTACCAGACTTTTCACTGACAGATTCTGGAAATTGGAAGTAGGGGTGCAACAAGCCAGGGGTTGGGTAGTTCTCCATCCCAGATCATGAGTAGCAGGAGATAGAGAATCTTCCCTCCAGGACAGTGAAACATTTCCCCTTGTTTCCAGTGTTCATTGGAGGAAAAAAATGGTACATTTGAGAACTGTAATGCTATCATTTCACCTGAGTCAGCAATGCATTCTCTTGTGTCTTTCTGATTTTAGGAACAACAAGTCAATGATTTGTGGAAGAAATATTACATAGATCACCCATTTCATTCTCCTGGGATTCTCAGACTTTTCCTTAGTTGTATAGCCAGTGGGATTACACTGCCAAGTTATTTCTGACATTTTAATCATTTGTTCAAGTTTGATGTGAGGAGACTTGTGTGAGAACTCATTGTAACAATAGAGTTACTGAATATTCAATATTGGAAAGACTAAGAACAAATAAGGAAAACTGCCATACATTCTTTCCTATAGATTGTGTTCAATGGTTTATATCCTAGAGATTTGTGGTTGTATGAAGTCATATGATGGACGGAGCAGAATGGTTAGAGTTATTTTAATGCTGATATTTTTCTGGAAACCTCAATGGTTATGAGAGGAAATAGATAGTGGTATAGGCAGGGTTCCTATCCTATCTCTGGCCAGTTATTGTTATCTGAGGAGGAAATAAAGGTTGTGGTCATAGCGGTCTGGTTAAAAAGAGGAACAACATGTGTAACAAGATTTGACAGATTGTCTAGACTTGATATAAAGTAGATATTATTATATTTATATATAATACTTGGAGATTCATTGAATTTTCAATCAATGTTTTGGGGGTTTCAATTTTAATGAGTCACATGGATTACTCTGTTTAATTAAGGATTGTAAGTAAAAAGTAGTTGAAGCCTTTGCTAAATCTTCCATGAATTTCCACATGTACAGGATTGAGAGAAGGGGGATTGTTGAACCTCTGGGAGAGAATATGTGGGTTTCACATGCCAAGGATACTGTAATATGAATAAAGGATGTTTGCTTCACCACCCCATCCAGGTATAGGTGTGTTCTTTGATGCATAGCAAATGTGTGAAAATGTATGGGATGCCTGTCCCCAAGGGGCCATGAAGGATTCAAACTTTGTTAGATATTAGTGTGGGATAGTTCCATAATATTTTACAGATGTACCTCTTGATGGGCTTAGATAAGCTCAGGGAGGTGAAAATAGGAACTGCTGATGGTAATTAGAAATTAACATTCTGGGACTGCTGTGGATGGGTGAGGTTGCTGAGAACTGCTGTCTTCTAGGAACTGTCTCCATGGGCTGCTGTTGAGAACAATTAGCTAGAGCTACTGATGATAAATGCCATTAAAGTATTATTGTAAAGAAAAAAAATGGGGAAAATAAAGCACAGTTTTTATTTTTATTTATTTATTTATTTTTTAAAAAAAATATATTTTATTGATTTTTTACAGAGAGGAAGAGAGAGGGATAGAGAGTTAGAAACATCGATGAGAGAGAAACATCGATCAGCTGCCTCTTGCACACCCCCTACTGGGGATGTGCCCGCAACCAAGGTACATGCCCTTGACCGGAATCGAACCCGGGACCTTTGAGTCCACAGGCCGACTAAAGCACAGTTTTTATTTTCAGACTTTCCCCTGAAAACATTTAGACCAATGGGTACCTTGTGAATAGGATAGCTTCTTTTATTTCTTTTTCAGATGGTTTGTTGTTAGTGTTTGGAAACACAACTGATTTCTCTATGTTGCTTTTATATTTTGCAACTTTACCAAATTTACTTTCTAATTCTAACAGCTTTGGTGAAGTTTTTAGGATATTTTATATATATAAAATCATCACATGCAAATACATAATTTTACTTCTTTTCGCCCCAATTTGGATGCCTCTTATTTCTTTATCTTGCCTAATTGCTCTAGTTCTATCCTACCTAATAATAGACAAATATGCAAATTGACCGTACCTTCGCTATGCCAGCGATTGGCCAGGAGGCGTGGGGTGGCGGGACTCAGGGTGGCTGGGGTGGCTGGGGTGGCTGATTGGGCCAGCAGGACGCTGAGCTCGCGTCGCCAGCGTCGGCTCGAGCTCAGCGTCTGCGCCATGGCTGTGCTGCGGCACAGAAGGGGCCTCTGGGGCAGTGAGCTCACGTCCCACCGCGGACCATCAAAAGCGGGGGAGCTGGGTGCCTGTCCGCTCAGGCACCAGACCTTTCAGAAGCCTCCAGCGCGGCGGAGGCTTCTGAAAGGCCCGGTGCACCAGCGGACAGGCACCCAGCTCCCCCGTGATCGAAAGCGAAAACGTGTAGGGGACCCTACACGTGCATGTTTCAATCATGCACTGGGCCTCTAGTGTTGAATAAGAGTGGTGAGAGTGGTTATCCTTATCTTGTTTCTGATTTTGGAGGAAACAGTCTATGTTTTTTCCCATTGAGTATGATGTCAGCAGTGGGTTTGTCATATATTGCCTTTATTATGTTGAGATATGTTTCTTTTACACACAAGTTATTGAGAGTTTTTATCGTGAAGGAAGGTTGTGTTTTGTCAACTGTTTTTTCTACTCTATTGAGATGATCATATGATTTTTATCTGTAATTTATTAATGAGTTGTCACATTGATTGATTTGTGTATGTTGAACCATTTAAAAATATTTTTATTGATTTCAGAGAGGAAGGGAGAAGGAGAGAGAAATATAAACATCAATGATGAGAGAATCATTGATTGCCTGCCACTTGCATGCCCCATACTGAGAATCAAGCTCACAACCTGGGCATATGACCTGACTGGGAATCAAACCATGACTTCCTGGTTCATAGGTCAATGTTCAACCACTGAGCACCCAGACCAGGCTGTTGAACCTTTTTTACATCCCAAGAATAAATCCCAGTTGATAATGGTGTGTAATACTTTTAATGCATTGATGAATTTGATTTGCTTATATTTTGCTGAGAATTTTTGCATACATATTCATGAGGGATATTGAGCTATAGTTTTATTGCTTGTAGTTTCCTTTCTTTCTTTGGTGTCAGGGTAATATTGATCTCATAAAATGTGTTTGGGACATTTTCACTTTCTAAAGATGTGTGTTTATTGCCGTTAACCTGTAAGCATTGTTTATTGGGTATGTGGAAACATAACTTATTTAGTCCACATGTTTCCAAGCCAAGAAGAACTATAAGACATTAAGAGACTGCTAGGAATCCCTCAAAGATTCAGTCCCAATTGGTGAAGATACTAATATGATCCCAGTTCGGTAAAAATCCTATATAATAAAAGGGTAATATGCAAATCAACCAAATGGTGGAATGACCACTTGCTATGATGTGCACTGACCACCAGGGGGCAGATGCTCAATGCATTGGTCAGTGTGCTCCCACAGGGGGAGCGTCTCTCAGCCAGAAGCCGGGCCCATGGTTGGTGAGCACAGCAGCAGTGGTGGGAGCCTGTCCTGCCACTTCAGCAGCACTAAGGATGTCTGACTGATGGCCTAAGCCGTCAGTTGGACATTCCCTGAGGGCACCTGGACTGCAAGAGGGTGCAGGACTGGCTGAGGGACCCCCTGAGTGCATGAATTTTGTGCACCAGGCCTCTAGTATGAACAGTAAAATGATACTATTAGTAATAACAAATTTATAACATGCATTAAGTGCTTCCAAACACTGGGCAGATATTATTTTATCTAAGTTCATCACAACCCTTTTAGGTAGTTGTGCTATTATCGCCTTCATTTTACTAAATAACCAAGGCACAGTGAGATTAAGTAAAAAGATCATGGTCACAGAAGTCATAACTAAGTTAGAATTCAACCCAGATAGGTCTGTCCAGAGCCTGAGCACATAATCATCAAAATCATAATGAATGATTGTTCTGATAAAGACCTTAAATTTTGGGTGACCATACAACCTGGTTTGCTTGGGACAATTCTGCTTACTGTCCTGACATGGTTGTTAATAACTCTCCTTTTCATGACCAAAAAGTTGTTGAGCTTGAATAATGAATGATATGATCACCCTGTGTTGAGAGTTCCTCCCAGATGTCATACTACTGAAAGTCTAGAAAGGAAAATTGGGACTTGCTTCAATTAGGTCATGAGGGCACATGAAAGTGTGGAGAAATTGAATCAACTGGGAGCATTTATCATTTCCTCCATCCATCACTCTAGAGAGTAATTAACTGAAAATGGTGCTTTCTGTTAATTGCCTCTTCTCTTTCCACACTGGACCCCAAGGAGACATTTCAGAGAATCCTTATTTAGAAGTACCTCACTTGCAGCAATGGCCTGTAGGAACCATGGCCAAAAGCCCAGAGCCTAGATGAAGTAAATGTCTTCATCCTGAATGCTCATGTGAGGTCTATAGCCTCTCGTTCCTGGAAGAACTCTATGCACATTTAGAAATCTGGAGTGCAGTCAACATTCAGGTCTAGCAGAAGGCAGCTGTGGGGGCAGCACCTCCCAGATTTCTACAAGACACCTGTTGAAATACCTATAAGAATACCTGGGTGAGTAAAATAGAAATAATTTTATTTCTTCAATTTGGCTTATCTTTCAACTTGCAATCCTGTTCTTCTATGCCCCCAACCTAGAGAGCTCATGCATTCAGGTTCGATGACCTTTTTAACTTTTCATTTTCTCACAGTAGCCATGCTCCCTATCCTTTATCCAATGGGATTATTTGAATTTAACAAAAACCCAGGTATTTGAACCAAAAGAAAACTATCTAACATGGGATTCCAGGCATTAGTAAGTAGGTAGAATGAGGATTGGAGAACATGGAGATTTGTTGATAGGTCACAAATTGGTCCAAAGAGCCCCACATTTTAACCACCAAATGATTTATTTTTCCCCCGCTAAAAGATTTTTATTTAGCAAAATGCCTTTATGATATAATCATTATTATTCATTATTAATATAGTAATTCTCAATTTGATAGCTTACTATGTGACCAGCACTCTATTATATACTTTACATACCATCCTAAAATAAGTCTTCACAAAAACCTTATGAAGTGATGAACATTCTTCCCTTACAGATGAAGAAATGAGGCACATAGAGAAAATTTTTTGTATGATTAGAATTATTGTTTTCTTTTAATTCTTAGTACCATTTTGGCCTCAAGTTTTCTTCAAGGGAAGACTTTTACTACTGATTCAAATTTTTTAGTGTTTATAGAATATTCAAATTTTCTTTACTCAAGTAAAGTCAGTTTTGGCAAGTTATATTTTTTACATTTTATTTAAGTTTTAAAATTTATTGATATAATATTGCTTAGACTATTCTCTTATTACCTTTATAATATCTCCAGGATCTAGCACTATATCCCCGTTTTCATTATTTTAAATTTTTTGTTTTGGCTTGGTGTCATCAGACCTATCAAAAATCAACTTTGATTTTCTTGTATTATTTTGAAATTATACTTAATTTTAAAATTTGTTGTTCTTCCCTCTCTAAGTATTATGATCAAATTATTTGTTTTCTTTAATATTTTATATGCACTTAAGACAACTGTATCTCTCTACATACATTTTTAGTTAAATCTCCAAGATTTGTTAAGTGTTCTCACAAAAAAAATTATGTGATATGATAGAGGTGTCAGCTAAAGCTATGATGGTAATTATACTGTAATATATAAATGTATCAAATCAATACATTGCACATTTTAAACTTATATAATGTGTATATGTCAATTATATTTCAATTAAAAATCCACAAGATCTGATAAATAGTATGTCTCAATATATTTAAGTTACAAATGTTTTATAATTTCTATTATAATTTATTACTTAACTTCTTAATAGTTTATAAATATATAATTGGTTTTCAATTGTAATGTTTCTTAGTTATAAATTTGTTATTGATTTGTAACAATAAATCAACAATAGTCTGATAATATTATCTTTAAGACCAACCCTTTAATATTTAAACTTTAAGTTTTTCACAAACCAAAGGAGTGCTTCAAAATTGTATTAGAAAGCTATTTCTAGAAGGGGGGAGAAAGGAGGGAATGGGAGATATCTGTAATACTATCAACCATAAAAATATATTTTAAAAAAGAAAGCTATTCCTTACTGACATCACTTCATGTAACACTATGTGCATGGCAGGCACTGAATGTAATGGAACTAATTTAACCTCAAGGAGCCCTCTGAGATAGGTCCTATTGCTATTGTCATCCCTATTTTACAGATAAAGTAACAGGCAGAAAGATCATAGACAATCTGTTCAGAGTAAAAAAGCTCACAGATAGCAGAGCCACAATCCAAAACCAACCGTATGACATCTAAGGCCATGCTCTTAGTCACTAAACTTTCCACAGGAGTTATAACCCCATTACTAATATCCTAAAATTTCCAAAGCACCTTTTAAAATGGGTTTTTAAAATGTCAACATACTTTCTTTTGTGTTTAAAGAGTGTGATGGGTAAATAATGAAAAGGGTAATTATCCTCTTTTATATGTGGAAAAATTGACTCGTAAAACAATTATAGCTATTTAGAGGGAAAGTTAACCAGGGTTATGTCACCTAAAATGGCTTAATATTTCTCTTGATTCTATGTTCAGTGTGGGTAGAAGGTAGTTTATTTGAATAGAAATTGAGATAACAACTGACTTAGAGATTTATTCTCTTTTCTGCCTACAGATTCTAGGATCACCAATGCAATGACTGGGAGAAGGAACAGTACAATGATTATGAAGTTCATTCTCTTGGGATTCTCTGAATCTCCAAAGCTCACCATTGTCCTCTTTTCAATATTCCTAGGGATTTACCTGGTGACAGTGTCCTGGAATGTGGGCCTCATCACTCTCATTAGGACTGACTCCAATCTGCACACACCTATGTACTTTTTCCTCAGTTACCTGTCCTTCTTTGACATCTGCTATGTTTCTACTACTGCCCCCAAGATGCTTTCAGACTTCTTCAAGAAGCACAAATTCATCTCCTTTATGGGGTGCACCATGCAATACTTCTTCTTCTCTGGCCTGGGTCTGACTGAATGCTGTCTCCTGACAGCCATGGCGTATGACAGGTATGCTGCCATTTGTAATCCTCTGCTTTACACAGCCATCATGTCCCCCACCCTCTGTGTGCAGATGGTGGCAGCATCTTGTGTTACTGGTTTCTTTGGCTCATTTATCCAACTGTGTGCCTTACTTCAGCTGCATTTCTGTGGGCCAAACATTATCAACCATTTCTTTTGTGACTTGCCCCAACTGCTAATCTTATCCTGCTCTGACAACTTCTTTGTTCAAGTCCTGCTGTCTGTGGTCACAATAATCTTTGGGGTTTCACCTGCCCTCATTATTATGATATCCTATGGTTACATCATTGCCACCATTCTGAAGATCACTTCAGCTGAAGGCAGGGCCAAAGCCTTCAACACCTGTGCTTCTCACCTGACTGCAGTGACCCTCTTCTTTGGCTCAGCTACCTTTGTTTATCTGTATCCTAATTCTGACGATTCTCTGAGCCAAAACAAGTTGGCATCAGTATTATACACTGTTGTAATCCCTATGCTAAATCCATTGATCTACAGCCTGAGGAACAAGGAAATCAAAAATGCCCTAAACAGATGGAAGAAGATAAAACCGCCCAAATAAATGCATTTATTATGAGGTATACAAACAGATATGCATTTAAACAGAATATTTTTGGCACTAGAAGAATCGGGTATTTTATAGTTCTTTGAAGCAGGACAGGGTACAGTTGTCTCCAGGCGGGGCTAGCTAGCTAGAGATGAATTCACTTTAGTCAAATTACCACAATCCAGGGTGTGGTGCTCAGCTTTGCAGCCTCTGAAAACCTTTTCCAGATGGCTGAAGTTTACCAAGCTCAGAATAGCTGGTTTCATAAGCCAGGATGCCATTTTTAGTTTTCAGTGAAGAACAAAGCTTCCAAGCTTGTACTTATGCCCGTGGCACATGTCTCTGACTTGTTGAGGAAACCACATGGAAAAGAAATTACAATTGAAAGTCTATTTGGAGAGAAAGGAATCAAAGCAAAGTAGATAATATGTGTCAGAGCCTGATGTGGCCAGCCACAGGGTTCATACAGCTTGAGGGCCTAGGCCAGGTACTACCATTTTTTTCTCCCAGGCATTCATTGTCTTTTAAGTGAAGATCTTCCTCTCTGATCACTGTATTATTTGCAGATTGATTAATTGACAGATTTTCCTTCTTTCGGTCTAAAAATATTTTGTCTCCAAAATGCCTGTTACACATTTCATTTATCTATTATGCTCTGATTTTATAGTTTAATTTTTAGAGTGCATAAAAATCTAGTTCTTGTCCATATGTACTGTTAGCAGAGGGAAGCGGGCCCCGTCTCTATTGGTTGCTAGTCGGGGTGGGTTTCTTGCAATATCCTGAGAAAAGGAATTTTCTGAGACTCGCACGGGAGAACGAGTGATTTTTATGTCTGTGGAATTACAGCCCTGGGTTTCCAAAGTCCCATTTGCCTTTGCCCAGTCATAGAAGAAATGTAGCTGGGGCTTGGACAGAGGTAAAATCAGAGCCAGTGCCCAGAGTTTCCATTCCATATTGGAGCAGGGTCCAGTACAGCATCAGACTAGCTGTAGTCCCTCAGTCCATTGTGGACCACATGAGTGAATGCAAGGAAGCCAAGAGTCACAAGAGTCACAAGCTAAGTGTGCCAAGAGCAGAACGAGAGAGAACTCCTTTGTTTAGGAGGTTATGTATTCCCAAATTTTCACGCACTTGCAGTGGTGATGCCCATCTGGTCAACCATCTCTGACCCCAATTGTGATTGACAGACAAGTGCCTTCCCTGTGTCTCCTCAGCTTTACTGGGCACGCATCTATCTTACCTTGTTCAGTCCCCTTCCCCAAGTGTTTTGCAGGGAATAGGCTGGTGGGTCCCTGGGGAGTGTAAAGTTGCAGCTTTCTGACGGAGCTGCCCAAATGACATGCCTATAATATCTGGCCATCCCTTTGCTCCTTTCCTATTATTAATAACTAGCTAATTACAACAGTGTCAGTACCACCCACATTCCCCTAATTTTTGGGTAGGTACATATGATTACACACACACACACACACACACACACACTCTCATTCACATACTCATGAATTAGTGACTGGTACTTTAAGTGGGCTCTGATGAGATTTAAAACTTTTTTCTAAGGATTAATAATCTCATGTTTCTAGTCTTACTCCTAGACAAACCTAGAACTTGCCTATTCTGTTATCATTCACACAAATGAGGATACACTTGTGTTTCGAGTTCCTATGTCCAGGTACCTGATTTGAATTTTTCTGAACTACAATTGAGCAGGAAGAGCCTGACCGTTTTGCATATAAAGAGATATACCATGTATCCCACATTTTCCTATCTATTTGATTTACTACTACCTTCCCTGAACATCTAAACAGCTGGGGAAAATAAACCAGTTTGTATGTTTGTATGTGACCTTTGTGCTTTTATTTCATACTCACTCTTCCCATGCTTCCCTCTCCCCTTCTAATGCTGACAGCCTGTGTGCAATACAGGTTATGGGTCTGGCAGAGATGAGAGAGCTCTATCTTTCCCATAAGTAAAGACATTGCCATAGCAGGCTCTTGCAATCATGGCTTGGAACAGTTATAAATTGGGTGTGGCAGCATCTCTCTTTAGTGTTGGTAGACTAGATGATGGGCACCATCTAGTTGGAAGACAGACAAAACACACACTTTGGTACAACCACACTCTCGAAATAAAGAGGCATTTGGGACCCAGGGAGACCTTTGGAAGAACAGAGGTCTCATCTTTGTCTCAAAACAAAGGTCTTCTGAAATAGGGCCACGATATCAGATGGATTTCAAAGTCAACATGTCCTTTCCATGTAGTGCCTAGGGAAAGAAAAGCCAGACTCAGAGGACCAAAGGCTTAATCTCCTTTAGTAGCAGGTTACAAAACAAAAATTGCTTCTCTTCTTGTATATTTGGAAAAGAAGATAGCAACATGGGGTAGAGGGAGGTAGAAAGGTTCCTTCTTAATGTGTGTTTGGGGAGATTGAATATAGTATTTACTTTTTCAGAGTTTCATACACACTTTGCTCTATTCTTCCTGTTTTCCTCCTCATTTCTCTACATTTTTCATACAATCATTTTCTCCTTCTCTCATTCTCCATATCCCACTCTTTTAATCCTTCAAACCAAGTAGTCCCATCTAAAAGTAAACAAACAACCTAAGTGCTCATCAGCAGATGAGTGGATTAGAAAACTGTGGTACATCTACACAGTGGAATACTATGCTGCTACAAAAAGGAAGGAACTCCTACCATTTGCAACAGCATGGATGGCACTGGAGAGCATTATGCTAAGCTAAATAAGTCAGTCAGAGAAAGATAAATATCACGTGATCTTACTCATTTGTGGAATATAGTGAACAACATAAACTGATGAACAAAAACAGATCCAGAGACAGAGAAGCATCAATCAGACCGCAAACCTCAGAGGGAAGGCAGGGAAGGGTGGGGGGAAGGGGAAGAGATCAACCAAAGGACTTGTAGGCATGCATATAAGCATAACCAATGGACACAGACACTAGCGGGGTGAGGGCACTAGCTGGTTTGGCTTGGTGGATAGAGTGTCAGCATGTGGATTGAAGGATCCTGGGTTTAATTCGGGTCAAGGTTTGTAAGCTCGATCCCCAGTAGGGGGTGTGCAGGAGGAAGCCGATCAATGATTCTCTCTCATCATTGGTGTTTCTATCTCCCTCTCCCTCTCCCTTCCTCTCTGAAATCAATAAAAATATATTTCTTTTTTAAAAAAGAAAAAAGAATGAGAAAAAGCTGATAGAAGAGAGCCAAAATAAACTTCACCCAAAACAAAAGAAGAAAGCTGAGGAGTCCTTGATAAATAACAGGCAACTAAAAATAAGGTTTAATTAGAAATGATAGCATCTGAACTGGTTGAGAAAATCAATATGGCAAAAGAAAGGTGCTCCGAGATTAACACCAGCTTCCCTAGTTTCACATAGTTCTCTGTGTACAGTGGAGTTTTCTACGGCAAGTTGATCTCTTGGGCCTCTGTGGACACAAGCTTTGCAGTGGTCACCATCTAAAGGCTGAAATGTCCCTTCCCCTCAGGTACACATAAAATGTATTGCAAAACATTTTAATGCTTCCAGAAGGGACATGGCAAAGTAGGCATGACATTAGCAGGGACAAAAATTCCATGATAACCATGATTTCAGCCAGGTTTCTTGCTTGAGCAGGGTTTGGGGCAGCATTTTGCAGTATACAGGGCTATACATTAGCTTCCCTGACTATGCAAGGTGGGAAAACAGCCTTCAAGGCTGACAGGGCTCATTGTTGGGGTTCCCAAACCAGGCAAAACTGTGCACCACGCTCCCTGGACAGACAGAACCAATGGTCAGCTCTGTAGAATGTCAAAGTCACTGGCTGGGCCTTCGGCTCAAGTGCTGCTGAGCTATGTGGGTGCTCTGGCCAGGCTTTCTGGTTGGATGAGCCAGGGGATACACTCAGCAATAGGTGGGACTATGAATTAGCTTCCTTGCCTGGGAAGACTGTGTTGGGGGCCCATAGGTGGTGTATTATATTAAGAATATTCAGATTATGACCTGCTGAATGAAGAGGCACAATTAATCCACATGGGATTGACAGGTATCTCATTCAGTATCCAAGCTCTCACTTTGGAAAGGTAAGAACCCCTACGTTGTTTTGATTAAAGGCACAGTTTCAATACACTCACACAAAGAAAGCAAATTACCAGACTTTTCACTGACAGATTCTGGAAATTGGAAGTAGGGGTGCAACGAGCCAGGGGTTGGGTAGTTCTCCATCCCAGATCATGAGTGAGCAGGAGATAGAGAATCTTCCCTCCAGGACAGTGAAACATTTCCCCTTGTTTCCAGTGTTCATTGGAGGAAAAAAATGGTACATTTGAGAACTGTAATGCTATCACTTCACCTGAGTCATAATAATGCATTCTCTTGTCTCTTTCTGATTTTAGGAAAAACAAGCCAATGATTTGTGGAAGAAATATTACAGAGATCACCCATTTCATTCTTCTGAGATTCTCAGATTTTCCCAGAATCATAGCAGGGCTGTATGTTGTATTCCTGTTGATGTACATTATGACTCTGACTTGGAGCCTGAGCCTCATCATCTTAATAAGAATCAACCCTCACCTCCAAACGCCCATATACTTCTTCCTTAGTAACCTATCTTCATAGATATCTGCTATGTGACTTCCAGAGCCCCCAAGATGCTGTCTAACTTCTTCCAGGAGCAGGAAACGATAATCTTTGTGGGCTGTGCTGTTCAGTATTTTGTCTTTTCAACCATGGAAGTGAGTGAGTCTTGTCTCATGACAGCCATGGCTTATGATTGATATGCTGCCATTCGTAACCCATTTCTCTATTAATCAATTATGTTGCCTACCCTCTATGTTTGGATTGTGCTGCTTAGTGATGCCAGCTGTGGTCCTATTTGGCTGGACTTTCTGTTTCTATATCCCAATTGTGTGCCATACTTCAGCTCCACTTCTGGGCTTAATGTCATCCACCACTTCTTCTGTGACATATTTCAACTGGTAGTCCTGTCCTGCACTGACACTTTCTTTGTACAACTCATGATGGCTATATTGACACTGATCTTTGGAAAAATAAATGCTCTAGTTATCATGACACCCTACGTCTATATTGTCTTCTCCATCATGAAGATCACTTTAGCTAAAGGCAGGTCCAAGGCTTTCACCACCTGTGCTTTTCACTTGATAGCAGTCACCCTTTTTTATACCTCAGGTGTGTTTGTCTACTTGAGTTCCAGCTCTGGTGTTTCCTCCAGGTTCAACAGATTTACATTGGTCTTCTACACTGTGGTGATTCCCATACTGAATCCCTTGATTTACATCTGAGGAACAAGGAAATCAAAGATTCCTTGAAGAGGTTGCAAAAGAAGAGAGGGTATTACTGAGGTCAACAATCTTGAGATTTTTGACAGCGTTGTCTCATCAGAATCACCTTAATCCACAATAATATGCATGTTAATGGAGTATAATAAAATTCATACCAGCTTTGGACAAAGAAGGCTTAATTTGGCACAAATAACATGCCCGAATGGAACCACAGCTGACTTGAGGCTACACAAACACAGTATTGTTAAGTCCTGGGGATTCATTACTTTCCACCTACATGAGCAGTTACCTCACCATTTATTAATCTACCTGCAAATATATGTGAAACATCAAGGTTTAGATACTTGTTGCTTCTTTTTGACTCTGAGATTAATCTCTATTCCATCTCAGGCCTCTGATCTTAAAGGAGAGATACCCAGCAGAGGCCCCCAGGGATGTAGAAACCTTGTCTTCCAAATATTCTGATGCAGCATAGTCCAGACATGGTGGGACCAGTATTTGTTCTGTTTCTGATCATAATGGAAATGAATAGAGAGAGGGAATATGTTTTTGTACAGAAACAAATCTATGCAATTGGCCCAGTTGTGCCTCCTGGAAAAACCTGGCTGAGATAGTTAGTATTTCTCTACAGCATCTTTTAGTGCTAATAATCCAATGTATTTTTTGGTCACATCTTAGTCTCAACCAGCTATAGTCTAAGAAGGAGAAGGTGATTTGAATCATAAAGAGGAATGGAATGAAGTATGTGGTTCCTTCAGTTCCATTTACTTGAGTCCAATGATATAATTTCTTGCATCTAGTGTCCAGTGCCGATTTCTAATAGGGGAGGATATTCAAAATTCATGTCACAGCCAATAGCAATTTCTGATACTGTGGGACTCAAACTTCTTTTTCTCTCCCCCATTAAGTCTTGAAATTTACCCTTGGTTTTATAGCCAGTGGGATTACACTGCCAAGTTATTTCTGACATTTTAATCATTTGTTCAAGTTTGATGTGAGGAGACTTGTGTGAGAACTCATTGTAACAACAGAGTTACTGAATATTCAATATCGGAAAGACTAAGAACAAATAAGGAAAACTGCCATACATTCTTTCCTATAGATTGTGTTCAATGGTTTATATCTTAGAGATTTGTGGTTGTATGGAGTGATATGATGGATGTAGTAGAATGGTTAGAGTTATTTTAATGCTGATATTTTTCAGGAAACCTCAATGGTTATGAGAGGAAATAGATAGTGGTATAGGTAGGGTTCCTATCTCTGGCCAGTTATTGCTATCTGAGGAGGAAATAAAGGTTGTGGTCATAGTGGTCTGGTTAAAAAGAGGAACAAGATGTATAACAAGATTTGACAGATTGTCCAGACTTGAACAAACTGATATAAAGTAGGTATTATTATATTTATATATAACTAGAGGCCCAGTGCACGAAATTAGTGCATGGGAGGGTGTGTCCCTCAGCCCAGCCTGCACCCTCTCCAATATGGGACCCCTTAAGAGATGTTCGACTGCCCATTTAGGCCCGATCCTACCGGGATTGGGCCTAAACAGGCAGTTGGACATCCCTCTCACAATCCAGAACTACTGGCTCCTAACTGCTTGCCTGCCTGACTTACTGATTGCCCTTAACCGCTTCTGCCTGCCAGCCTGATCACCCCCTAACCACTCCCCTGCCAGCCTGATTGATGCCTAACTGCTCCCCTGCCAGCCTGTTTGCCTCTAACTGCCCTCCCCTGCAGGCCTGGTCACCCCTAATTGCCCTCCCTTGCAGGCCTGGTCCCTCCCAACTGCCCTCCCCTGCTGGCCATCTTGTGGTGGCCATCTTGTGTCCACATGGGGGCAGTCATCTTTGACCACATGGGGCAGCCATCTTGTGTTGGAGTGATGGTCAATTTGCATATTATTCTTTTATTAGATAGGATTAGATAGGATAGAGGCCTGGTGCATGGGTAGGGGCTGGCTGGTTTACCCTGAAGGGTGTCCTGGATCAGGGTGGGGGGTTCCCTTGGGGTGTGGGGCAGCCTGGTTGAAGGGCCTGTAGTGGTTTGCAGGCTGGCTAAGCCCCCCGGCGATCCAAGTGGAGGCCCTGGTATCTGGAATTTATTTATCTTCTATAATTGAAACTTTGTAGCCTTCAGCGGAGCCAAGCCTCCTGCTTGCTCCGTGGCCACAGCCATTTTTGTTGGGATTTATTTATCTTCTATGATTGAAACTTTGTAGCCTTAAGCGGAGGCCAAGGCAGGCCAGGGCAGGCGGAAAGCTTGGCTTCCTCCATTTCTGGGGAAAACCAAGCCTCCTGCTCTCTCTGTGGCCACAGCCATCTTGGTTGGGTTAATTTGCATACTTGCTCCTGATTGGCTGGTGGGCATGGCTTGTGGGTGTAGTGGAGGTACAGTCACTTTGCATATTACTCTTTTATTAGATAGGATACTTGGAGATTCATTGGATTTTTAATCAATGTTTTGGGGGTTTCAATTTTAATGAGTCACATGGATTACTCTGTTTAATTAAGGATTATAAGTAAAAAAGTAGTTGAAGCCTTTGCTAAATCTTCCATGAATTTCCACATGTACAGGATTGAGAGAAGGGGGATTGTTGAACCTCTGGGAGAGAATATGTGGGTTTCACATGCCAAGGATACTGTAATATGAATAAAGGATGTTTGCTTCACCACCCCATCCAGGTATAGGTGTGTTCTTTGATGCATAGCAAATACGGGCCTAAACGGGCAGTTGGACATCCCTCTCACAATCCAGAACTACTGGCTCCTAACTGCTTGCCTGCCTGACTTACTGATTGCCCCTAACCGCTTCTGCCTGCCAGCCTGATCACCCCCTAACCACTCCCCTGCCAGCCTGATTGATGCCTAACTGCTCCCCTGCCAGCCTGTTTGCCTCTAACTGCCCTCCCCTGCAGGCCTGGTCACCCCTAATTGCCCTCCCTTGCAGGCCTGGTCCCTCCCAACTGCCCTCCCCTGCTGGCCATCTTGTGGTGGCCATCTTGTGTCCACATGGGGGCAGCCATCTTGTGTTGGAGTGACGGTCAATTTGCATATTATTCTTTTATTAGATAGGATTAGATAGGATAGAGGCCTGGTGCATGGGTAGGGGCTGGCTGGTTTACCCTGAAGGGTGTCCTGGATCAGGGTGGGGGGTTCCCTTGGGGTGTGGGGCAGCCTGGTTGAAGGGCCTGTAGTGGTTTGCAGGCTGGCTAAGCCCCCCGGCGATCCAAGTGGAGGCCCTGGTATCTGGAATTTATTTATCTTCTATAATTGAAACTTTGTAGCCTTCAGCGGAGCCAAGCCTCCTGCTTGCTCCGTGGCCACAGCCATTTTTGTTGGGATTTATTTATCTTCTATGATTGAAACTTTGTAGCCTTAAGCGGAGGCCAAGGCAGGCCAGGGCAGGCGGAAAGCTTGGCTTCCTCCATTTCTGGGGAAAACCAAGCCTCCTGCTCTCTCTGTGGCCACAGCCATCTTGGTTGGGTTAATTTGCATACTTGCTCCTGATTGGCTGGTGGGCATGGCTTGTGGGTGTAGTGGAGGTACAGTCACTTTGCATATTACTCTTTTATTAGATAGGATACTTGGAGATTCATTGGATTTTTAATCAATGTTTTGGGGGTTTCAATTTTAATGAGTCACATGAATTACTCTGTTTAATTAAGGATTATAAGTAAAAAAGTAGTTGAAGCCTTTGCTAAATCTTCCATGAATTTCCACATGTACAGGATTGAGAGAAGGGGGATTGTTGAACCTCTGGGAGAGAATATGTGGGTTTCACATGCCAAGGATACTGTAATATGAATAAAGGATGTTTGCTTCACCACCCCATCCAGGTATAGGTGTGTTCTTTGATGCATAGCAAATGTGTGAAAATGTATGGGATGCCTGTCCCCAAGGGGCCATGAAGGATTCAAACTTTGTTAGATATTAGTGCGGGATAGTTCCATAATATTTTACAGATGTACCTCTTGATGGGTTTAGATAAGCTCAGGGAGGTGAAAATAAGAACTGCTAATGGTAATTAGAAATTAACATTTTGGGACTGCAGTGGATGGGTGAGGTTGCTGAGAACTGCTGTCTCCTAGGAACTGTCTCCATGGGCTGCTGTTGAGAACAATTAGCTAGAGCTACTGATGATAAATGCTATTAAAGTATTATTTTAAAGAAAAAAAATGGGGAAAATAAAACACAGTTATTCAGACTTTTCCCTGAAGAACATTTAGACCAATGGGTACCTTGTGAATAGGATAGTTTCCTTTATTTCTTTTTCAGATGGTTTGTTGTTAGTGTTTGGAAATACAACTGATTTCTCTATGTTGATTTTATATTTTTCAACTTTACCGAATTTACTTTCTAATTCTAACAGCTTTGGTGAAGTTTTTAGGATATTTTATATATATAAAATCATCACATGCAAATACATAATTTTACTTCTTTTTCCCCCAATTTGGTTGCCTCTTATTTCTTTATCTTGCCTAATTGCTCTTGTTCTATGTTGAATAAGAGTGGTGAGAGTGGTTATCCTTGTCTTGTTTCTGATTTTGGAGGAAACAGTCTATGTTTTTTCCCATTGAGTGTGATGTCAGCAGTGGGTTTGTCATATATTGCCTTTATTATGTTGAGATATGTTTCTTTTATACACAAGTTTTTGAGAGTTTTTTTTTAAATATATATTTTGTTGATTTTTTATAGAGAGGAAGAGAGAGGGATAGAGAGTTAGAAACATCGATGAGAGAGAAACATCGACCAGCTGCCTCCTGCACACCCCCTACCAGGGATGTGCCCGCAACCAATGTACATGCCCTTGACCGGAATCGAACCCGGGACCTTTCAGTCCGCAGACCGACGCTCTATCCACTGAGCCAAACCAGTTTCGGCAAGTTTTTGAGAGTTTTTATCATGAAGGAAGGTTGTGTTTTGTCAAATGGTTTTTCTACTCTATTGAGATGATCATATGATTTTTATCTGTAATTTATTAATGAGTTGTCACATTTATTGATTTGTGTATGTTGAACCATTTAAAAATATTTTTATTGATTTCAGAGAGGAAGGGAGAAGGAGAGAGAAATATAAACATCAATGATGAGAGAGAATCATTGATTGGCTGCCACTTGCATGCCCCATACTGAGAATCAAGCTCACAACCTGTGCGTGTGACCTGACTGGGAATCAAACCATGACTTCCTTGTTCATAGGTCAATGTTCAACCACTGAGCCACCCAGGCCAGGCTGTTGAACCCTTTTTGCATCCCAGGGATAAATCCCAGTTGATAATGGTGTGTAATACTTTTAATGCATTGTTGAATTTGATTTGCTTATATTTTGCTAAGAATTTTTGCATCTATATTCATGAGGGATATTGAGCTATAGTTTTATTGCTTATAGTTTCCTTTCTTTCTTTGGTGTCAGGGTAATATTGATCTCATAAAATGTGTTTGGGACACTTTCACTTTCTAAAGATGTGTGTTTATTGCCGTTAACCTGTAAGCATTGTATATTGGGTGTGTGGAAACATAACTTATTTTTTTTTTAAAATATATTTTTATTGATTTCAGAGAGGAAGGGGAGGGAGAGATAGAAACATCAATGATGAGAGAGAATCATTGATTGGCTGCCTCCTGCACACCCCACACTGGGGATCGAGCCCGCAACCCAGGCATGTGCCCTTGGCCGGAATCGAACCCAGGACCCTTCAGTCCACAGGCCGATGCTCTACTCACTGAGCCAAACCAGCTAGGGTAAAACATAACTTATTTAGTCCACATGTTTCCAAGCCAAGAAGAACTATAAGACATTATTAAGAGACTGCTAGGAATCCCTCAAAGATTCAGTCCCAATTGATGAAGATACTAATATGATCCCAGTTCGGTAAAAATCCTATTTAATAAGAGGGTAATATGCAAATCAACCAAGTGGCTGAATGACCACTTGCTATGATGCGGAATGACCACCAGGGGGCAGACGCTCAATGCGTTGGTCAGTGTGCTCCCACAGGGGGAGCGTCGCTCAGCCAGAAGCTGGGCTCAGCTGGTGAGCGCAGCAGCAGTGGTAGGAGCCTGTCCCGCCACCGCAGCAGTGCTAAGGATGTCTGACTGATGGCCTAAGATGTCAGTCGGACATTCCCAGAGGGCACCTGGACTGCGAGAGGATGTAGGCCGAGCTGAGGGACCCCATGAGTGCATGAATTTTGTGCACCGGGCCTCTAGTATGAATAGTAAAATGATACTATTGGTAATAACAAATTTATAACATGCATTAAGTGCTTCCAAGCACTGGGCAGATATTATTTTATCTAAGTTCACCACAACCCTTTTAGGTAGTTGTGCTAATATTGCCTTCATTTTCCTAAATAACCAAGGCACAGTGATATTAAGTAAAAAGGTCAAGGTCACAGAACTCATAACTAATTAAGTAAGAATTCAACCCAGATGGGTCTGTCCAGAGCCTGAGCACATAATCATCAAAACCATGATGAATGATTGTTCTGATAAAGACCTTAAATTTTGGGTGACCATACAACCTGGTTTGCTTGGGACAATTCTGCTTATTGTCCTGACATGGTTGTTAATAACTCTTCTTTTCATGACCAAAAAATTGTTGAGCTTGGATAATGAATGATATGATCACCCTGTGTTGAGAGTTCCTCCCAGATGTCAAACTACTGAAAGTCTAAAAAGGAAAATTGGAACTTGCTTCAATTAGGTCATGAGGGCACATGAAAGTGTGGAGAAATTGAATCAACTGGGAGCATTTATCATTTTCTCCATCCATCACTCTAGAGAGTAATTAACTGAAAATGGTGCTTTCTGTTAATTGCCTCTTCTCTTTCCACACTGGACCCCAAGGAGACATTTCAGAGAATCCTTATTTGGAAGTACCTCACTCGCAGCAATGGCCAGTAGGGACCATAGCCAAAAGCCCAGAGCCTAGGTGAAGTTAATGTCTTCATCCTGAATGCTCATATGATGTCTATAGCCTCTCATTCCTGGAAGAACTCTATGCACATTTAGAAATCTAGAGTGCAGTCAACATTCAGGTCTAGCAGAAGGCAGCTGTGGGGGCAGCACCTCCCAGATTTCTACAAGACACCTGTTGAAATACCTATAAGAATACCTGGGTGAGTAAAATAGAAATAACTTTATTTCTTCAATTTGGCTTATCTTTCAACTTGCAATCCTGTTCTTCTATGCCCCCAGCCTAGAGAGCTCATGTATTCAGGTTTGATGACCTTTTTAACTTTTCATTTTCTCACAGTAGCCATGCTCCCTATCCTTTATCCAATGGGATTATTTGAATTTAACAAAAACCCAGGTATTTGAAAGAAAACCATTTTGCATGGGATTTCAGGCATTAGTAAGTAGGTGGAGTGAGGATTGGAGGGCATGGAGACTTGCTGATAGGTCACCAATTGGTCCAAAGAGCCCCACATTTTAACCACCAATGATCTATTTTCCCCCTTATAAAAGATTTTTATTTAGCAACCTTTGTGATATAATCATTATTATTCATTATTAATATAGTAATTCTCATTTTGATAGCTTACTATGTGACCAGCACTCTATTATATACTTTACATACTATCCTAAAATAGGTCTTCTTAAAACCTTATGAAGTGATGAACATTCTTCCCTTACAGATGAAGAAATGAGGTACATAGAGAAATTTTTTTGTATGATTAGAATTATTCTTTTCTTTTAATTCTTAGTACCATTTTGGCCTCAAGTTTTCTTCAAGGGAAGACTTTTACTACTGATTCAAATTTTTTAGTGTTTATAGAATATTCAAATTTTCTATTCTTACTTGAGTCAGTTTTGACAAGTTATATTTTTTACATTTTATTTAAGTTTTAAAATTTATTAATATAATATTGCTTAGAATATTCTCTTATTACCTTTATAATATCTCCAGGATCTAGCACTATATCCCCGTTTTCATTGTTTTAAATTTTTTGTTTTGGCTTGGTGTCATCAGATCTATCAAAAATCAACTTTGATTTTCTTGTATTATTTTGAAATTATACTTAATTTAAAAAATTTTTGTTCTTTCCTCTCTAAGTATTATGATCAAATTATTTGTTTTCTTTAATCTTTTATATGCACTTAAGACAACTGTATCTCTCTACATACATTTTTAGTTAAATCGCCAAGATTTGTTAAGTATTTTCACCAAAAAAAGAAATAATAATTATGTGATATGATAGAGGTGTTAGCTAAAGCTATGATGGTAATCATACTGTAATATATAAATGTATCAAATCAATACATTGCACATTTTAAACTTATATAATGTGTATATGTCAATTATATTTCAATTAAAAATCCACAAGATCTAATAAATAGTATGTCTCAATATATTTAAGTTACAAATGTTTTATAATTTCTATTATAAGTACATAATTGGTTTTCAATTATAATGTTTCTTAGTTATAAATTTGTTATGGATTTGTAACAATAAATCAACAATAGTCTGATAATGTTATCTCTAAGACCAATCCTTTAATATTTAAACTTTAAGTTTTTCACAAACCAAAGGAGTGCTTCAAAATTGTATTAGAAAGCTATTTCTAGGAGTGGGGAGAAGGGGGGAAATGGGAGATATCTGTAATACTATCAACAATAAAAATATATTTTCAAAAAGAAAGCTATTCCTTACTGACATCACTTTATGTAACACTATATGCATGGCAGGCACAGTATATAATGGAACTAATTTAACCTCAAAGAGCCCTCTAAGCTAGGTCCTATTGCTATTGTCATCCCTATTTTACAGATAAAGTAACAGGCAGAAAGATCATAGACAATCTGTTCAGAGTAAAAAAGGTCACAGATAGCAGAGCCACAATCCAAAACCTGCCGTATGACATCTAAGGCCATGCTCTTAGTCACTAAGCTTTCCATAGGAGTTATAACCCCATTGCTAATATCCTAAAATTTCCAAAGCACCTTTTAAAATGGGTTTTTTAAATGTCAATATACCGTATTTTCCAGTGTATAAGACGACTGGGCGTATAAGATGACCCCCAACTTTTCCAGTTAAAATATAGAGTTTGGGATATACCTGCCCTATAAGATGACACCCGGTGTATAAGACGACCCCCGATTTTTGAGAAGGTTTTCCTGGGTTAAAAAGTCGTCTTATATGCCGGAAAATACGGTACTTTCTTTTGTGTTTAAAGAGTGTGGTGGGAATGGTAAGATATGTACACATATAATACCTTAATAAAAATATTAAAGAGTGTGGTAGGTTAATAATGAAAAGTGTAATTATCCTCTCTTATATGTGGAAAAATTGACTCGTAAAACCATTATAGCTATTGAGAGGGAAAGTTAAACAGGGTTATGGCACCGAAAGTGGCTTAATATTTCTCTTGACTCTATGTTCAGTGTGGGTAGAAGTTAGTTTATTTGAATAGAAATTGAAATAACAACTGACTTAGAGATTTATTCTCTTTTCTGCCTACAGATTCTAGGATCACTAATGCAATGACTGGGAGAAGGAACAGTACAATGATTACGAAGTTCATTCTCTTGGGATTCTCTGAATTTCCAAAGCTCACCATTGTCCTCTTTTCAATATTCCTAGGGATTTACCTGGTGACAGTGTCCTGGAATGTGGGCCTCATCACTCTTATCAGGACTGACTCCAATCTGCACACACCTATGTACTTTTTCCTCAGTTACCTGTCCTTGTTGGACATCTGCTATGTTTCTACTACTGCCCCCAAGATGCTTTCAGACTTCTTCAAGAAGCACAAATTCATCTCCTTTATGGGGTGCACCATGCAATACTTCTTCTTCTCTGGCCTGGGTCTGACTGAATGCTGTCTCCTGACAGCCATGTCTTATGACAGGTATGCTGCCATTTGTAATCCTCTGCTTTACACAGCCATTATGTCCCCCACCCTCTGTGTGCAGATGGTGGTAGCATCTTGTGTTACTGGTTTCTTTGGCTCATTTATCCAACTGTGTGCCTTACTTCAGCTGCATTTCTGTGGGCCAAACATCATCAACCATTTCTTTTGTGACTTGCCCCAACTGCTAATCCTATCCTGCTCTGACACATTTTTTTTTCAAGTCATGCTGTCTGTGATCACAATAATCTTTGGGTTCTCATCTGCCCTCATTATTATGATATCCTATGGTTATATCATTGCCACCATTCTGAAGATCACTTCAGCTGAAGGCAGGGCCAAAGCCTTCAGCACCTGTGCTTCTCACCTGACTGCGGTGACCCTCTTCTTTGGCTCAGGTATCTTTGTTTATCTGTATCCTAATTCTGACGATTCTCTGAGCCAAAACAAGTTGGCATCAGTATTATACACTGTTGTAATCCCTATGCTAAATCCATTGATCTATAGCCTGAGGAACAAGGAAATCAAAGATGCCCTAAACAGATGGAAGAAGAGAATCTTCTTCTGGTGTTACTAGTGATGAAATTTATTTCAGGTGTACAGTGCAGGAAAATGTCAACTAAAACATTGACCTACAACTCTTCGAATTGTGGGCTGAGTTACAGTTTCCTCACTCTTCTAATGGAAACCCGCAACTGGCACAGAGACAGGAAAATGCACGAGAAGTATCTGGAAGCTCAATATGTCATCCTTCATCAGTTATGACCTAATACATCAATCAATAGGCCAAGCAATCCACAAGTATTTTTGCAGTTAGTAGAGGTGGTGTGCCCCATCACCCTCAATAGTCTATCCCTACCTAACATATACTACCTTAAGGACCACAGATGTCAGTACTGATCAGGAGACCAACCAGCCTCCTTAGGGAAAAGATTGTTATTAGTACAGAGAGATCTTTTAAAAAAAGAATTGCCTAAATAATTATGTTAGTTCTCCTATGTAACCTTTTTATTATTGCTGAAATTTATGGATTAATTTCTTCTCTTGTGAGTTTGTTCAAAGCAAAGTAACCATACCAGATCAAAGATTTGTCAACTTCACACAAAAATAAATTTGTTGTAATAGGAATGCTTACAGTTTGCCATATTTAATATTTGGTTGACCAATTGGCTCATTAGGGATCCATAGACAATTCCTTGTCTGCTATTGCTATAGCGTCACCTTTGTTCTTCCATCTTCACTATGTAACTAGAAAAGGGAATTAGGAACTGGCACTGTAAGGCACATATCCCTGAGTAGAAGTTTATGATGAATGACAAAGAATCAGAGATTAATGTCATGATAGAGATTCAGTAATTAGACCCTTGGACAAAGCTGTGTGTTTCCCCTTCTGTACCTACACATGATTAATATTTTGCATTAGTCATCTTTTTAAAGACACAAGAGTACTTTATGTGGTATTGTCTTAGGGGAAAATGGTCTGCATCTATTAATTCTATTATACAATATTTTCTGGGTTTCTCAGCTGCTAACAAAACTGAGCACCATGATTGAGAATAGAAGGGCTCTGAGATAAGGAGTTCGAAGAAGTTGTATTTTCTTTGCTGTGTAGCAGAAGAGAATGGGGTTTAGTAGCTTATAGGATTCTGAGAATAGGTTAAAAGCTCCTAATCAGCACTGGTTGCTGATGGTTTGCACTGTTTATCACTACACATCTCAATTATCTTATATTCTAAATGCGGAAGATAATGTTATATATACCTGTATCCCATTTTGCATAAGTGCCCTAATATTTTATTTCAGTGAATGAAAGTAGATGTCTAAAGTGAAGATAGAAGTGACATTTGGAAGGTTCCTGAGTTTCTTAAACTGAGACACATGCAGGGGAGGGGATTGATGGATGGCTATGCTTATGAAAGAGCAGCTTCAAGAAGGTTAACTTAAGTGAAAGAGGCAGGCAGAAAGGACCACATATTGTATGATTCCATTTTAATTAAACCTTCAAATAGGCAGATCTATAGAGACAGAAAGTAGATTAGTGGTTGCCTAGGGATGAGGGGATGGAGAGGAATGGGAGTGACTGCTAATGGGTATGGAACCTCTTTTGATGAAACTATTCCAAAATTAGGTTGTGGAAATGATTGCAAAATTCTGAATATGTTAAAGGTTACTGGATCATATGCTCTGAAAGGGTAAATTTTATAATATGTGACGTATACCTCAATAAAGCCGTTTAAGAAAAAAAAGGAAAGAGGCTGTGCAGGTGTATAGGATCAAGGGTGACATTCATGGCAAGGCACCTGTCTATTGTGGGTGTTCCTTAGTGATTTGATAATTAAAGAGAAAAAAGAAGTGAGCCATCGAGTTTGAAGTTCCTTAGAAAATAAAAAATCAAGTAAAACACTAACCCATCTCTGTTCCTGAGTGAAGTGATCATAAAGAAAACAAACTTCCCTTCCCCATATCAACAAAAAACGATACACTTAAACTAACAAACCTAGTCAACTTGCATCCTTGTTTGACTCCATTGCCCTGCACAGTCTCGGACCTCAGGTTCTGCTAGAACTGACCAATATTGCCAGGATTCTTGCAATTCCCTCACCCGTTGTGCTGTGGCATGGTCCAGATAGATCACTCACCAACAGGACACTTAATGAACAAGTAGATGTTCTTGGGACAGGACTGAGACAAATGCAGAATTCAGGAGGAGGAGAGGACAGCAGCCCCTTTTGGTCAGAAGTAGAAATGAAGAGATTCACCATATATTTCTTCTTAATAGCCATTTCTCTTTATGCATTTGCAGTATGGCTTGACTTGTACTGATTAGAGTTATATATGGATTGTCAGAACTATATTACATGGCTATGAAGATGATCAAATTAACCAATTAATATGAAGTGGCAAGTAAAATAGAACAACATTTTTTAAAAATAATACATTTGTGTGTTTAAAAAATATATATTTTTATTGATTTCAGAGAAAAAGGAAGAGGGAGAGAGAGATAGAAACATCCATGAAGAGAGAGAATCATGGATCTGGATCAGCTGCCTCCTGCAAGTTCCCTACTGGGGATGGAGCCCACAACCCGGGCACGTGCCCTTGACCGGAGTTGAACCTGGGACCTTTCAGTTCGCAGGCCGACGCTCTATCCACTGAGCCAAACCGACTAGGGTTGGAACAATGTTTTATATATGTATATTATTTATTTATTTTAATATTTTTTTTATTGATTTCAGAGAGGAAGGGAGAGGGAGAAAGAGATAGAAACATTAATGATAGGAGAGAATCATTGATTGGCTGTCTCCTGAATGCCTTGCACTGGGGATTGAGCCTGCAACCTGGGCATGTGCCCTGATTGGGAATCGAACCCTGACCCCCTGGTTCATAAGTTGATGCTCAACCACTGAGCCACACCGGCTGGGCTATATGCATATTTTTAAATGATGAGACACCAAAATGTGAAATTCTGATAGACTTTTATTAACCAGTAGAGGGAGATCCATCACAAGCCTGTAATAACTGAGTAGTTAATACAGACAAGGCGGGCAGTAGATGGATCTGGCTAGTGATAGTGATGATACTGACTTCAGTGTGTGTAACTCTTCCCAGTTTATAGCCACAAATATTGGGTCATGACAGCTTGGCTATAAGCCCCTCATCTGATACATGAGGGAGCAGGACCTCAGCTCACATTTGCTGAGGGGACCTAGCAAACAGGCCAGCAGATGAGGGACAAGGCAAACAAATGTACCATTCAAGAAGAGGCAATGTTAACATCTCTCCCACAATGGTCCACGCAGGATACTCCTTTTCCCTAAATCACTGCCACTTCAGCTGGGACTATCGCTTCAAATATTTGGGCATGCATATCTGAGAGAGGCTGAATACACCCAGCTTTACTTTGTGCCCAGGGGATAGGAATTCTTCTCTTTAATAGATCTCTTCAAGTGGAGGGTTCACAACTTCTTTGTCAGTCCCTTTTATCTTTGGATAAAGATAAGAAAATCCTTGCAATAAGAAAATTCGTCTTTGAACTAAGCAACAAGTTCTTTCCAAATAACTTTAACTTATTACTTCTCATCTGCAAAATGGACATTACAGTCTCCTCCATACTTCATAAAATGCAAAAAAGGGTGACATTTTGCTTGAAGAGGTGTGTGGGGTTAAAGGATTCTAATATCCCTCCTTACCCTGTTCAGGAGGAAGACAGTAAGCAGAGAACCCAGTTATGTGTGTTCAGACTTCCAATCTACAGAACTGAGATAATACACTGTATGTCTATTGCTTTATGTTGCTAAATTTGAGCTAATTCATTATGCAGCAACAGGAAGCTAATACTTTCATTGCACATTTTAATTTGCTTCTCTATAAAAATACCCACTTCTGAACTTTTGCAATTGCTATCCGATTAAGCTATTCTTATTTTTTTAAATATATTTTATTGATTTTTTACAGAGAGGAAGGGAGAGGGAGAGAGAGTTAGAAACATCGATGAAAGAGAAACATCAATCAGCTGCCTCCTGCACACCCCCTACTGGAGATGTGCCGAAACCAAGGTACATGCTCTTGACTGGAATCGAACCTGGGACCCTTCAGTCTGCAGGCCGACGCTCTATCCACTGAGCCAAACCGGTTAGGGCTATTCTTATTTTTTGTAAGTTTCTTTGTAGAAGAGTTGTCCTATTTGATTCAGAAAACAGTCACTGAGCTTCGATTTGATGCCTGGCACTGGGATACAAAGATGAATAAGAAATTAAAACCTTAAAAGACTTCAAAGAGAAATAGTACAATTAGACACACAACTGTTATCTGAGTCAGAAAGCGATGGAAGCCATGAGGGCATAACAAATACAAATTATGAGAGTTCAGAAGAGGGAAAAATCATATCATATGAGGGTGTCAAGAAAGGTTATCTTGAGGTGGCTGTGAGAACTATCACAGGGAATCAACATAAGGCTCAAGAAGTAGATGCCTTTGTGGGGTTGGAGACCACATTTAAATAGCAGATCTCATCATCAATCTAAGTCTGGGAGTTATACTGGAAAAAGGAGAAAATAGTGAGGGGTGGTGGTAGGAAACACCTGGAGCCAGGGTGATGGACTCATGAACTTGGGAGGGCCTGAGGATCAAGAAGTCACCAAGAATAGATGTGGTGAATCGCACAGTAAAAACAACAACAACAAAACCCCACCAAAAAAACAGAAAGTTTTGATAAAGGTACATTTTAGAATTTGAGATTTTAAAATCAAGGGTTTTCCAATTATGGTGAGGTCTGGGTTGGGGCTGCCAAATCACCTACTGGGATGGCACAGAGTGTGAAGTCAGTGGAGGTATAGAGGTCAAGACCGTGTGCAGCTAGGGAATTTGGCGGGGCATTCACCTTGAAACCATCTGACTTATCTTTCTGGTTGCCTTTAAACATACAGGGCTAAATAAATGTTTACTTGGGAAGCATAGAGAAGAATGAAATAATCACAATGATGTGAGGTCCATCCAGAAAGATTTCAAGAGCTCAAAATCTGGTCTTGAAGAGAGACAGTACCACTCCTGGCCATGTGTGGTTTCTCTTAAGCTGATTACCCAAACCCATTGGTGACCACCTTGAAAAGAGTGATGTCTTGAGGCCTTAATAAAAGACATAATATGAGTAGTTCACAGAGGAAACCTGTTGGCTCCCCCCATCTTTCTATGTACCACATATGGTATGAAAGAGAATTTCAAGACTAATCAAATTTTTTCAAGATGAATTAATGATTCAGTAAAATAAACAGATACTGAATAACCCATAGCTATCTTCTCCTTTCTTCCTCTCTTCCCTCCCCACACTATCAACATCCACCTAGAAGGATGTGTCCACTATAATCTGGCTTTTTATGGCCTCTCATAGACAAGACCTTTTCTACCATCTGGGAACCAGCTGGATAGCCTTTGCCAGCGAATATTTATCAACTTAACTTCCTGCCTCCAACCACAGCTGCCTCTTCTTGAAATTGAGTCCTGCTGACAAAATGCTACTTTTAAGATCAAGCAAGTTCAGGGCAGTTGCACATTTTCCAAGTCACATCAGTTCTTGATCCTTTTCAGGTCTATTTTAAGGGACAACTCAGTGTTGCAATGCACAGGAGTTAATTAGATGTGTGATTCCCAGTGGCTCCAGGCTTGTCAGTGTTCTTGGTCTCAGAAAGGCTTCTGTGGGAGAGGTTTGGAGAGGGCTCTCTCAACAGGACAGCAATGAGGCTTTCTAGAAGAGGTTCTAAACAGGACTGAAGGATCAGAATCTCTTTAAATAATAAACAGTAAAAATGAATAAACAATAGACACTGTGTGGAGGGCCACATCTGCTCAACACATGTGGTAGGGCAACTATTTTCTAGTTTTTATCATGCTGGTTAATAAATATATTAGAGGCCTGGCAAATGAAATTTGTGCACAGGTATGGTCCCTAGGCTTGGCCTGTGATCAGGGCCATCTTCTCCAGCTGCCCGCAACTGCCCCCTCCCCCCCCCCCCTGCCACTCACCCTCCCCAGTTTGCCATCCGGTGATCAGTGCCTGACTGCTGGGGGAAGGGACCGAGAGGAGAGGTCGGTCATCTGTTCCCGCCCACTCGCTGACCCCGCCCCTGCTGTGGGTGGCCATCAGGCAATAGGAGCCTGCTGGCTGGGGAAAGGAACCAAGAGGTGGTCAGTGCACCTTACAGTGACTGGTCCAGCGGTTGTTCTGGTCGCTCTGCCTTTAGGGTCTATTTGCATATTACCCTTTTATTATATAGGATTCTAAGACTGAGAATGAATTTCAGAGAACACCTTCATTTATCCTGGATCAAGGAAAATAAATAAACTTCTATGTCATTTTCAATGAGCTATAAACAACTGTTTGCAAAGACCAGCTTTAAGCAAGAGTATGAAGTCCTATAACGTTGTCCTTTGTGCCACTCCCTCCGGTTTTAAACCCCTCTCTTCCTGATTCTGGGTTCTTTGCCTTTCCCACTACCACTTCCCTCTGTGTTCTCATGCAGCCTTTCTTGGTCCCTGGTGACTGGAGGCACAGGCTTACACGCTGGCTCTGCCAATGACTGATTGTGATCTGGTGAGCAGGCATGACTGAGAACCTCTGTTTCAGAGCACCCTTCTCCATGGCCTTCAGTCTCCAAACCTGTTTCAGTTTCCCAGTCTTGAGAATTCTTTCCTCTGACATTGCCAGATGCTGTACCCATGTTTCCATTTCCTTCTCTTCTTTCACTGCTAAACTGGCATCTCGCTTTCTTCAGTCCCCCCTGAGCACCACTGCACATACCCCATCTGGGATTAACAGGCTATTGAAACTGTGCTGGGAAGATTACACTTTCCTTCCTTCTTGCCACATCTAACAGTCTTTTTATTCATGTGTTTCCCGGCCCCCACCCCTTTGATTTCTATGCCATGTTCACCAAGCATCACTGGTAGTGAGGGCTTTGAGGATTAGGATAGGAGCTTGAATGTCATCAGGTTATGAATGAACAATAACAAACTAACAAATATTCTCAAGCCGGGAAAAACAAGAATGGATCTGTGCTTTAGGGTGGTCCCTCTGCACGTTAAGAAGGAGGGGTTGAACTGGAGAGAGGCTGAAGGCAAAAGACCAATTAGAAGATTTTGGAAGATCATGAACAATGGGGTTAAAACTGCCTGACAAAAAGAAGTTGGGGTGGAGATGTCAAGAGGCCTCATTGATTCTACTGATGATATTTATGTTCTGTAAATATGAAAGAGAGTCCTTTCTGAAATTTTGCCTTGGGGAGAAGGGAGGGAGGGAGAGAGGGAAGGAGAGGGGCAGGAATTAAAAATACATTACAATCTCGCCAGGCTGGTGGGCTCAGTGTTTGAGCATTGACCTATGTACCAGGAGGTCAAGGTTTGATTCTTGATCAGGGCACATACCTGGGATGCAGGCTCAATCCCCAGTAGGGGGCGTATAGGAGGCAGCTGATCAATGATTCTCATGATTGATGTTTCCATCTCTCCTTATCTCTTTCTTCCTCTCTGAAATCAATAAAAAATATATGTTTAAAAAACCATAAAAATAAACATCACAATCTTCCTCATCCTATCCTTACATTCTTCACCCTACAATGAGTAAGAAACAAGTGGTTTGTTTTTGTTATATCTTCAATCTAGCAAAGGTTAATTACATACAAATGACTGCATTAGCCATGATGATCCCTTTCTCCAGTGTCAGCCTTAGAGAGACCCAAGACTGTAGGCATAAGGCCAAGAGCTGGGGATTTGGGGAAGGGATATAATTTTTAGCTTCATAGTAGGAGGCTATGGCTCCGGTAGAAGAGAAGCGGTTGCGGGTGTGGGAGTGGACAAGAGAAACTGCAGATTTTTCTCATCTGGATATAAGTTGAAGAGCTGCCAACATCAACAGGATTTGACCACCATCTTTCTCAAATCCTTGAAAGAAGCCACAGAGTCCTGTGGGTTTGTACAATGCCTACTTCCTCCTGCTCCTCGAATGTCCCTTCCCAAGACACACAAATAGACTTCAAGTCTTTTCAAGTTGAATATTTGATAAATCATAAACAAAGCATGTACACGAGGGAAATCTGGCCCTAGTCAAACAGCAAATGATTACTTTCTTTTAAACTCCCTGCACATCGATCTTTTGAAAAATGAGGTCTATCAAGTGATATCCCCGTGCCCCCCCGCCCCATTGCTATCCATTCTTTTTTTTTTTTTAATATATTTTATTGGTTTTTTACAGAGAGAAAGGGAGAGGGATAGAGAATTAGAAACATCGATGAGAGAGAAACATCGATCAGCTGCCTCCTGCACACTCCCCACTGGGTATGTGCCCGCAACCAAGGTACATGCCCTTGACCTGAATCGAACCTGGGACCTGGGACGCTTGAGTCCACAGGCCAACGCTTTATCCACTGAGCCAAACCGGCTAGGGCGCTATTCATTCTTTTATGTCCTCATGGGGGCAGTGGGGTGTAGAGGACTGAGTGTGGACTTTGGATTCTTGAAGACCTGAATACAAATTCCATTTTTGCTACAATCTTTCTGTATGGCCTTTGACAAACACATCTCCAAAATTCCATTTTCTCATCTGAAAATGTGTTTAGGAATGCTTTCTTTTGGGAGAAATATTATGAAATAAAGTTTATTAAGGCCCAATCCACTACCAAAAATGTAGTCTCTGTCTGGTTTCTTTTCTCTTTGTCTTTATTTCACAGAATCATTGAATCTTAGAATTTTAAGGAACCTGTAAGGTGGGCTAATTCAGACCCTTTTTTTTTGATAGTGTATTTATTTTTATTTTCCCCCAGTTTTATTGAGCTATAAATGGCATATAACATTGTATTAGTTTAAGGTGCATGACATAAAAATTTGATATACGTATATACTGTGAAATGATCCCCACAGGAGGACTAGTTAACATCCAACACCTCACACAGTTACATACTTGTCTTGTGATGAGAATTTTTAAGATCTACTCTCTTTGAAACTTTAAAAAATACAATACATTATCATTAACTATAGACAGCATGCTGTACATTCCATCACAGGACTTAATTATCTTATAACTACAAATTTTGACTCTCTTCACCCATATCCCCAACCCTCCACCTACTGCATCTGGCACCCACCAATCTATTCTCAGTTTCTCTGAGTTTGCTTGTTTTTTTTTTTTTTTTAAAGTTCCACATATACTAGCAAGTAATATCATCACTGTCAAGTGTACTCTCTTGTACTTACTTCCAGTGACGGAGAATTTACTCCTTTCCAGAATATTAATTCTACCTTTTGACTGTCCTATTGCTTTCCTAGAATCTCTCCCTCCCTCTCCCTTCTTTCCCTCCCTCCTCCTCCTCTCTCTCTCTCTCTCTCTCTCTTTCCCTCTCTCTTTTACCCATTTAGTCCTACTTCCAACTCATCCAAAAGATATTGTTGCACTGAGGAGATTCTGTGTAAAGCATCCAGTGCTTTACAAAGGTAACTGTTGATGAAATGGTTACATAGTTTGAGGCCAAAAGCCACTCTTGGCTTTTACTGTCTCTAGGGATATCTTATTGGAACCAGACCAAGGACTAAGAATATAGTGGAAGCGGGGTCAGTCGAAATCAACTCCACCCAACCAAAGCTGGCATCCTCTCTACCGCTGAGCCCAGGCATTAAGCCAAGCTGCCAGTCAGTTTCTGGGATATGTCACACCCCATAATCCAGAGAACCCCATTGGTACCTAGGAGAGAACTGGCCTTCTTTTAAGGCCCCATCAGGTCCTTTTCTTGGTGGCCAATTTAAAGTCACTACATCCAAATTTTATGTATTTCTTTGGCCAAGACCAGTGCTCCAGAGATTGCATTTTGCTCCAAGATTCTGGGATTAGCCATCTGACTGAAACTCAGAGTTTAAGGTGTTGTAGGTGAGTCTTCTCTTTGCCCTTCCTTATGAATGGTTATTGGTAAATTCTAGAATCATAGAATGGATGAGTTAGAAAGACCTTTGGAGGAGAGAAAGGTGAAGCAGGCAAGATGCTGATATCCTCTCTCCCTACTGCTAGATTTTGACCTGAGGATCTGGATTTGACTTGATATTCTAGAATTATGCAAAAGATCTTGTTTTAAAAAATGATCTGCTATTTACAAATGGAAAGAAAGAAGAATTGTGGACTAGAATACCTAAGCTGATATATTGTATAGACAAGAGATGAGAAGATTAAGATCCAGAAACGCAAATATTTTTTCCCCAAGGTCACAGAGCAAAAAAGTAGAAGGAACAGGAATTAAATCAGAATTTTAAAAACTTTCAGGTTTGTGCTTTTAATGCTATTCTAGACACATGAATGTGTGCATGTGTGAGTATGTATGCAATTTAAAAAATCATCTAGTTTTCTTAGACCTTCTATAGTTACCATTGAGACCCCAGGTTGTAAATAAGGTAAAGCAGGAAGAGCTACTCCTGGAGAATGGGATAAATGTCCTAATTTCACCTCTTGTCCCAGCAACTATACAGACATCTGTTCTCTCTTTTATCTTTAGTATCATTATCTACTATAATAGGCAAAGTATAGATTAACTGGTTTCTGCCTCTGGTATCCTATTATTTTATTATTTTAGGTATATTCCCAGAATTTTCTGGACATTCATGCAGTATTTAAAATAGGACAGGTCCAGTGATCTTAGAATTAGGGCACATTTACAGTGTCTATATAATAAATATATTTTTAAAAAAGATGTTTTTATTAATTTTTTTTTAGAGGAAGAGGAAGGGAGAGGGAGGGAAAGATGGAAACATCAATGACGAGAAAGAATCATTGATTGGCTGCCTCCTGCATTGTCTCTACTGGGGATTAAGCCCACCATCCAGGCATGTGTCCTGACTGGGAATCAAACCGGGGATCTTTTGGTTCATGGGTCGACACTCAACCACCAAACCACACTGACCAGGCTATAATAAACATTTTATAGCCCTATATTTAGCCAGTCAACAAATAATCCCTGGGAACCTATACTATGCCTACCACTGGAACAGGTGAGGAGAAAGGATGGATGAAAGCAGAGAACACGTATTTTTTTTCTACAGACTAGTCTCTAGGTTTTCTTCATCATAACCTATAAAGTCACCTGAACTGCAATGATCCCCTGTACCTCAAGTATATAATTCATTTGAGAATTACCATATTAAAACTTTATTCATTTTTATCTTGGTGCAGAGCTTTGTTAAAATATAAATGGACCTGCCCAGGTTAAGGAGAAGAAAACTCCGTACAATTATTTTAAGCATTCAGGTTCCAGTCTTGTCCAGTCCTTTGGGATGGGGAAAAGGTCATATTTACTGCAGTTAGAGCTCTAATATGGTCTTTTGGATCACCCAGCCTTGTGGCCATGTTCTTTTATAGTATTCAAGAAAGAGAACAGTCTCTGAGATCAGAGAATCAAAGGTTAGTAAAATTGTGGCTCAGTTACTTAATAACTCCTTGAGCTGTCTTAACCTCAATGAGCTTCTGGGTCTGTAATGTGTGCCTTTTGATATTGTTACAAACTGAACTTATTCAACAAATACGTAATGTCTACTATGTGCCAGGCACTGTGCAAGGCACTGAAATTACAATGCCCTCCCAGACTTTACAGTCAAGAATACAGACAGAACAAATAAGCAAACAAAAGTAAATACAGCCTGGCTGCAGTGGCTCAGTGGTTGAGCATCGACCTATGAACCAGGAGTCATGGTTCGATTCCTAGTCAGGGCACATGCCTGGGTTGTGGGCTCGATCCCCAGTGTGGGGTATATAGGAGGCAGCCGATCAATGATTCTCTCTTATCATTGATGTTTCTATTTCTTTCTTCCTCTCCCTTCCTCTCTCTGAAATAAATAAAAATATATTCAAAAGTAAACACAAAGTGTGGTGTTAGGAAATAAGTCAACATGTTGCTATAAATATTGGGGATAACATAAGTAAGGGATATTTGGTCAATGTAGCCATTATTATCATGTGCAAGGACTTGGGTTTAGGCAGCCAGTGCAGTGGAGAGCAGATCTTGGATTAGGGATGAAGAAACCTGGGTTCAAATTCTAACAGTGCTGATTATTTTTTAAGTAATAAAAATCATTTCTTTTTTCTTTTCAAAACTTTGTCAGTCATTTCATTTAATTCTTTCAATCTGTCAGGTGGTTCTTTTATTGCCTCTGTTTTTAAAAAAATATATTTTTATTGATTTCAGAGAGGAAGAGAGAGAGAGAGAGAAAGAGAGAGAGAAACAACAATGATGAGGCAGAATAATTGATTCTCACACTGGGAATCGAGCCTGCAACCCGGGCATGTGCCCTGACTGGGAATTTAATAGTGACCTCTTGGTTCATAGGTCGATGATCAACCACTGACCCATGCCAGCCGGGCTATTGCCTGTTTTTACAGTTGAGGGAAATCAAAAGAATTTGAAGAGTGTTGTGTCAGCTTGACCAAGGCCACACAGCTAGTGAGTAGCAACGTACGATTAGAGACTAGCTCTCTCTGACATCAAAGCCCTGCTTTGGATGACCGCAAATAAGATAATGAATGTGAAAATGCTGCATAAACTCAAATGCTGTAAAAATAAGTGGCTGGGGTTCTCAGACCATGCAAACTAACACACACACACATTACATTCATATACTCTGTTTTTTCTATATAATTCCTATATACTCTATATCTATATATAAACTCTATGATTTATCAGAAAGAAAATTTTTCTTATGAATTTAATGTATGTCATATACTCTATATTTCTACTTCTATATTTCTAGGTAATTTAGGTAAAAATAACCAGGTTTTCAATAATCATATAAAATAAAAGGCAATCAGCTTTTATCACATCCTTAAAATGCAATAGACTAGATATAATAGACTCTTGGAGTAGAAAGAAAAAGGAATTATGATGCATCTTGCTAAAATATACCTTTGATGATAACTATAAATGTGAGAAATAAGGGGAGGGCATGGGGTAATTGTCTGGCCACGGATAGTATAGTTTCTCTTCTGAATGACTGGTGCTGTTACATCTCAGGGGAGTGTTTGCTTTTAAATCGACCTGTCTCAATTCAAATCATCAAAGCCTTTCTTCCTGGCTTTGGAAGCAGCTTTCTAATCTTCCTGCCCAGTCTCTTGCCCTCCCATCTATCTTTCACACAGCTTCTACAGTTCCATATTGCTCTCCGTTATATGGTTAAACTCCTATTTGATACCCACTTCCCTGTTTACAAAGATGCAAGTAAAATTAAAAACATAAACAAAAACAAACTTTCATGTTTTCACTCTTGTCCATAGGAGAAAGGTCAAACTCTCTAACATGATATTCATTCAACATATATTTATTGAGCACCTATTATGTGCCAGGTCGAGGTACTTGGGATACTTTAATAAACAAAAGGAGATTAATGGTTTTCAACTCACATGAAACATGACCATTCAGAGCAGGCTTTTCAAATATAACTTAGTCATAGCTAATTTTAATTTATTTGACATGGTGTTTTCTATTCAATGTAAAACGAGCAATTGTTAATGATGGGAAGCATGACTTTCTCTACAAGAAGAACATAATTGAATAAAGAGAAGAAAAGAACATTAAAAAATAAACAAAAGAGATAAAAATTCCTTAAAGAGCTGTTGTTGTTTTTTTAAAATCGAATTTATTGGGGTGATATTGGTTCACAAAACCATGCAGGTTTAAAGTGTACAACTCAATAAAACACCATCTGCAAACTGCATTGTGCACCCACCACCCCAAGCAAAGCCTCTTTCTGTTCATACGCCCTTTCCTCTGGCTATCACCACGCTGTCATCTGTGTTATGTCTATATGTTTTTTGGCTAATTCCTTCACCTACTTTCATCCAGTCCCCCAAACCCTTTCCCCTCTGACAGCTGTCAGGCTGTTCCATTTATCGATGCCTCTGTTTCTATAAAAATCCTGGTCTTCATTAAGCTTACATTATAGTGGAGGGAGACAAATCAGAAAGATCAATAATCAACAAACTAGCCCTAGCCAGTTTGGCTCAGTGGATAGAGTGTCATCCTGAGGACTGAAGGGTCCCAGGTTCAATTTCGGTCAAGGACACATACCTCGGTTGCAGGCTCCATCCCCAGTAGGGGGTGTGCAGGAGGCAGCCAATCAATGTTTCTCTCTCATCATGGATGTTTCTGCCTCTCTCTCCCTTTCTCTCTGAAATCAATAAAAATATATTTTAAAAAAATCAACAAACCAATCAATTATATGCTATGGTAGAAGGTGATAAGTATTATCAAAAGAGTAAGGCAGGGTAAAGGGGGGACAAAGTCTAGAAGTGGAGAGAAGGTTGAAATCCTATATAATAAAAGGCTAATAGCAAATCGACCCAACAGCAGAATGACCGGTCGCTATGTTGCACACTGACCACCAGGGAGCAGACGCTCAATGCAGAAGCTGCCCCTGGTGGTCAGTGCGTTCCCATAGGGGGAGCACCGTTCACTCAAAAGCTGGGCTCATGGCGAGCGCAACGGAGGTGGTGGGAGCCTCTCCAACACAGGGGCAGCACTAAGGATGTCCAACTGCCAGCTTGGGGTGCAGGCCAGGCTGAGGAATGCCCCCCGCCTCCAGTGCACGAATCTTGTGCACCGGGCCTCTAGTTAAATATAAACATGCACACACATATGCAATTAAATATACAGTATGACAATTAAATATACAGTACTAGTATGTGCAATTATATATATGTTAAACAATTAAACAAATGTCCTTGCCATCTTTACTTTGGAGATCTTTCACATTTCTCCACCTCCCACTGTTTCTCAAAACTAGACTTCTGTTTTCTTCTCTTAACACTGTTTACCCTGTGCTCCCGCCATGTTGACATGTTTAAGGCTCCACAAACACTGTACTCTCCTGAGCTTCTTACATCTTTTATGTAAAGCTCTCTGAACCAACCCCCTCCCAACCCCTCATACACCAAATTTTCTTCCTGGTGATGCCTTACTCATCGTTGAAATCCTCCTCCAACACGTCTTCTCTCTGAGGTCTCCACCTGCTATGTCCAGGGTCCCAGGTGCCCTATCCTACTGCTGTAAATAATCTATTCCTGTCTGTCCCATGCATTATAAGGACCATCTTGAACTTAATAGTAATGTTTTATTACTTTCTATATCATCTTCATTTAGCTCTATAAATATATTTGGTGCAAAGTGTTTGATCATTGATAATGTTCGTACAAAATGAGCATTAGCATTTCACAGTGTTGAGTTTTTTTTACCCTTTTCTTTAATCTTTAAAGGGGATGTCAGCTTTTCACACCTCTAACTGCTTCACTCTACTGATTAAAAACAAAGAACACCGTGACCCCATACAGAACAAACTATGATGACAACCGCAGCATTGCCTCTTTGGGCACTTAAAGTCTTGACATATTTATTTTCTTTAAAAGAAAGAGTACATAGGATAAATTCAAGTGCCTCAATAAGTCAATTGCAATGCTTGGAGCAACTGGGGAAAAAAGGGGGTTATTTAGTTCAAGTACTATTAATAATTTCCTTTGGTATAGTGGTAACATCGACAGTGAAGGTGAGGATCCAGATAATGCAAAAATGCCAGTCTATTCTGGGGCATGTCATTTTTCCATAAAGAAAGGCATCAGATAAGGATGATCATGAACTCTATGAAAGACCCAATAAATGTTGCAGAGGGGAATTCTGCATCAAAGAGAGGTAGGACATTTGCATTCCAGTTTCTCCTGACCCTGGGAGTTTATGATTCCATGACAGAATGAAATGGTTTCTTCACTTGGATTTTCATTGCCACAGGAATCCCCCTTTGGGGCTCTGAAGTCAGCAGAAAGAAGCTACATGGCTATGGGAAGGAATATCAGCACAATGACCGATTTCATCCTGTTGGGATTTTCAGAGCATGCAGAGCTGCAGGTTTTCCTCTTTGTGTTGTTCCTGGGGATCTATTTCATGACTCTGGCTTGGAACCTGGGTCTCATTGTCCTGATCAGGATGGAGTCACACCTCCACTCCCCTATGTATTTCTTCCTTGGTAACCTGTCCTTTGTTGATATCTTATACACCTCTTCTGTAGCCCCTAAGATGCTCTGTGACTTCTTCAAGGAGCAGAAGACCATCTCCTTTGTGGGTTGTGCTGCCCAGTTTTTCGTCTTTGTTGGGATGGGAGGCACTGAATGCTGTCTCCTGGCAGCCATGGCATATGACCGGTATGCTGCCATCTCCAACCCTCTGCTCTACACAGCCCTCATGTCTCCTACCACCTGTGTGGGGATGGCCATTACAGCATACACTGGAGGATTCCTCACTGGGTTGGTCCAAACTAGTTCCATATTTCAGCTTCATTTCTGTGGGTCGCGAGTCATGAACCACTTTTTCTGTGACCTACCACCCCTGCTGGTCTTGTCTTGTTCCAGTACCTTCCTCAGCCAGGTAGTGAACTTTCTGGTTGTGTGTGCAGTTGGTGGGACATCAGCCCTTGTTGTCCTGGTTTCCTATGGCTATATCATTGCTGCTGTTATGAACATCCATTCAACCCAAGGGCGGACGAAGGCTTTCAACACCTGCGCCTCTCATATGACCACAGTGATTCTCTTCTATGGCTCTGGTCTCTTCTCATATCTCCATTCTAGTGCTGGATACTCACGGGACCGAGATAAGGTGGTGTCCATCTTCTACGGAGTTGTGATTCCCATGCTGAATCCTATCATATATAGTTTGCGAAACAAGGAGATCAAAGTTGCATTGAAAAAACTCAAGAGAGGAAGAAGCAAATGTCTTTTATGGGTCTTATAGTTCCTTGAGTTAAAAAATCTTAAATTTTTCTACATGTATATGTGTATAGACATAATAATGACTCACAGAATCTGAACAATAAATTAAAGAAGCTGTTTCAAATAAGACCCCTAACCTACATTCCTACTGTATAATTAGGCTCAACAAAAGTTTGTTTTCTTGCCTTTACTTTTCTTGCCATGGACCTATAGGGTTTTAATCTTGGTCATCTGCAACAGAAAATAAATATGCTTTTTCATGACATTCTTCAGCTTTATGGCATCCGATGGTGGGTTCAGGATATCATGCCTTAGAACCAATGAGGACATGGCCCCAGGACCACAAACATTCAATAGAGACTGCTTTATAATATAACAATTTTCATATCAATCCATTCACTACTTGGGACAAATTTTAAGTTTCCCTTGCCATGATTTCTACTTATTCAAGGGTTGATGCTGACCAGGAAGGCTGACTCTGGATTAAAAACGTGAGAACCCTAAGTGAGTTGGGTTCAGCAATGGTTACTCAAAGCCAGGAGAGCAATAGAGTACCTGTAAACATGTGGGAGAAGAGCCAAGGATCACACCTCTGGAATCATCAAGTCTCCTGGGGCTAGAAATAGAAACCAAACCCAGAAGATTCAAAGTTGTAAAGTCACAGTGAGAAAAGAGCAGAAATAAGAGCAAGTGAGAAGACCTAGAGGATAGAGTGCCATGAGGTTAATTTTCATGGCTGAGCTTCCTGGTGACTGGGTGTGACCACCTGGTTGAAGGCATAAGGTCAAAGAAGGGACACTTCCCTTAGAAGCTTTGATTCCATATCTGTTTTTTTGACCAGTTTTCACTCTTAGCCTTGTATGGATATTTGACTCATTTATTCTCCTCCTGACCTCCGATTGACTTCCACTTTATATGCTAGACTCGGATTCTGTCTGCTGTATCCCTGGAATTTGAGCTCAGCCTGTCCCATGATTCTGACATCCTTGCATTCATCTTCATGCACTATCTTAGAAGGGCCCACGATCTGAGAAAGGTCATGAACTGAGGTAGGATAACCAAGTTGCAAGAGTTTGCAGCAGAACTGAATGTGAATTTTAAATAGTCTGATTCTATTTTATAGGGTGGTTCTTGAACATTTCTGAAGTTCTGTTTCTTTAATGTGTATATAAATCCTGGTGAGTTGTGACAGCCATTCCTAAGTCACATCAACTTTAGCTATAAACTAACTATTCTGCCTCAATCTTTTTTTCAATTCATGCTGTTATTTGATTTGTGCTCTGAACACTTGGATAAGAGTTACTCCAATACGTTCCTGTGCCATCCTCTATTTAACCTATCAACACCTATGAAATTTTATTATTTTTTCTTGTGTAGTTATCTGTCTTCTCCGTAAGTTGTTAACATCCTCCTCTAAACTGCTTTCTGTTCCTTCCCCAAAACATAGGACATGACTGGAGCAAACTATATGCTTAATAAATATTTGTTTAATCAATGAATAAAAATTCCAAATTCATTTGACAAATGATTTAGAGATTTTTATGCCAGGCACTGTGTCCAGTGAGTTTTTTAAAAAATTGTATTTTAATTCTTTAACATCTGCACACCTTCATTATTAAAAAATTAAAACATTATAGATAAGGAAGTTTCTCTTTTGACCATAACCCTCAATTTCAATCTGGACTCCCCAAGAGGTAACAACTATTTATGTTGGTATGTAAATTGACATATTTTTTGCATATAAATGTTTACATATGTTTCATCTGAAAATATTTGATACTGTTTTATGTGGCTCTATGTGTATGTACGTAATGGTATTATACTGAATGTTCATTTTATACCTTGTTTTAAAAAAATTAATACTATTTCTTGGAGCTCTTTTTTTTTTTTCTTTTTAATCTTACCTGAGGATATTTTTTCATTGATTTTTAGAGAGAGTGGAAGGGAGAGGGAGAGACATACAGGGAGAGAAACATCAGTGTGAGAGAGATACAATGATTGGTTGCCTCCGGGAGCCTGCAACTGAGGTACGTACCTTTGACCGGAATTAAACCCGGGACCCTTCAGTCTGTAGGCCTATGCTCTATCCACTGAGCCAAACTGGCTAGGGCTCTTGGAGCTCTTTTTATGCTATACATAAAAATACACCTCAGTCTTTTAAATTGTTTCATAGAATAGATACACCAAAACTTATATACCTCTTCCTGCATTGATGGACATTTAGGTAATTTCCAGGTTTTGCTAATTTATTACAATAGTGCTGCAATATGCATGTTTGTGCATCCCACTTCATGCTAATATGCAATGATTATGGTAGGAACTGAGAAGTTGAATTGCTGCTTATAAGATATGGATATTTTTAAGTTTTAATAGATATTGTCAGTTTCTTTAAAGTGCCTACCAGTAGATGCTCCTGTTAGCCTTGTGCTAGGGCACCTACCTCCTCATACCCTTGGTGAAGGATAACATCATCAAAACCTTTTTTCCCTATCTGATTGGCTCTTTATAAAGAAAGGAGCAAAAGTAGGTTTACAACGGTTGTGAGTATGCAAAACAGTTTATTCTTGTATTATTATTTATTAAATACTAGTGGCCTGGTGCACGAAATTCATGCATGGGAAGGGGGGCGGTTCCCTCAGCTCAGCCTACACCCTCTCCAATCGGGGACACCTTGGGGGATGTCTGACTGCCTGTTTAGGCCCGTTCCCACAGGATTGGGCCTAAACAGGCAGTTGGACATCCCTCTAGAAATTTGGGACTGCTGGCTCCTAACTGCTCACCTGCCTGCCTGCCTGATCGCCCCCAACTGCCCTCCCCTGCCAGCCTGATTGCCCCTAATCCCCTGCCAGCCTGATCTCTCCCCCAACTGTCTTCCCCTGCTGGCCTGATTGCCCCTAACGGCCTCTGCCTTGGCCCCCACCACCATGGCTTTGTCCGGAAGGAAGTCGGACATCTGGAAGATGACTGGTTGACCCGGTCTAATTAGCATATTACCCTTTTATTAGTATAGATAGATTATATAGGAGAGGATTGCTTAAGTGGCGGTGGGAAGCCTTTTTCAGCAGGAGGAGATGCTCTTGGCAAACAAAGATACATAATCCCTATATTTAGACTGATAGCCAGCCATATGCACTATACTGCCAAACCTGTCATTAAAAAAGTGAACTGCTTTCTTACACCTTACACCAAACAGCTGTTGCCCTTAAAACCCCTCCACAGCCCCCACCTTAGGTTCTGCCTTTGCAGTTCACCCAGATTAGGTTCTGATTGGTCGGTTTCTATGCCAGTCAGCGTCAAAAGCTCCACCTCCTAGTTAGCCATTGGCTCCTCGCAGTTCACCAGATTTGGTTCTGATTGGTTGGTTTCTATGCCAGTCAGCATCTCCGGGCCTATCGGGCCTGATCAGAGAGGAGGGCTGATCAGCAGCCCTGGTGGCTACTGGCGAGGCCGAGAGAGAAAGAGAGGCAAGGGCTAATCAACAGCTGCCACGGAGGCTGCGGATCAGACCCTGCTTCTCTCTCAGGGCCTGATCCATAGCCCCCTCTGCAGTCAGTGCTGGGCTGCTACGCCTGCAGCGGCGGCAGTCAGTGCTGAGTCGCCGCAATGACCCAGCTCTGACTGCAGGACTAACTTCCAGTGTTTGGTTGTTTGTTCGGTCGTTTTGGACATTACGGACCCTGGCTCTTTATATATATAGATTGTATTATTTACATAAAACAACTACAAGCCTACTTTTGCCCCATCCTGTATGTACTCTTTTAATCCTTGAAATGACCCTGCTGAACAGGGTTGTGTATTGTTATCATTTACACATAATGTCCTACGTAAAGACTCTTTATACACTTTTTTTTTTTTAGTTCTCACAACCACATTATGAGATAGGTGTTTTAGCCATTTTTATCTAAGAGGTGAGATATGTAAGGCTCAGGAAGGAGGTTAAGTAACATACACAGGCGCACACTAAGTCAGGGAGATCCTGAGTGTGTTTCCACATGACACCAAAACCATTAATTGAAAATACATAATCTCACACAAATGCTTGGCATCATCCAGAGACAAAGAAAAATGTATTAAAAACTATGTGTGGTGCTAGGTGTGTATTTGAAATATCAGAGGGACCATGTTGTAAAGTATATGATTGTCTAACCAACATGCTGTATACCTGAAATAATACAAAATAATATTGAACATTAACTGTAAGTGAAAAATAAAATTGAAAAAGAAAAATATATTAAAGCAAAGTTGATCAAAACTATTATCTCAAGTCAAGCATGATTTAAGTACATTAAGAGAAAGGAGACTAGACTTCTCCTAAACAATAAGGGTTAGTTTCAATAAGATCATCACTTAAGTTACATATCAGCAAAAAGGAGCTGTAAACCCTGAGGGGGGAAAAAAGACCTACTAAGAAGGACTCCTGCTGGCTAACTGGGGTCAAATAAAAAAAACAAAACAGAGCTTAGCTGCCATTTTTGCACAGGGGCTTCTTACTCAAACTGAGGCCTGCACTGAAACTGCCTGCCACTGCACTGAACTGCCCACCTGCATTGTACTCCTGCCAGCTGTGCCAATCCTTAAAGAGGTTCCTGGAATCCTATTTCAACCAATAGGATTCAGGCTTTTCCCATCCAATCAGAGCTGTGCAGCTCTGACCAATCAGAGAGGCTCTATTCTGATCAATCAGGACGTGCCTTTGGACCAATCAAATTGAGATTTAGAGTCCTCATTTGCATGAGGATGGACCAATCAGGGACCAGGGGCAGGGACTTCTGCCCCAATAAGCCAGCCCCACTCTGGCTTAGGGAGCACGGAAGACTTAAGGCTGCGTTTCCCTGACAAGAGTTGAAACACCAAAGCGGTCTTGCTGGAACAGAGCAACCTGCAGGAGCACAATGGACCATGGGGGAATGGAGCAGAGCAAAGTGGAACTGAGCAGAGCTGCCTAGCCTGAAAGAAGCCTGGCCTCAGGGCTGCCTGGCCCCAGAGCTCTTCAACAGCCATGCTGTTTTCACAACCATGATGCAGCACTGTTGAGCGGTTTGCACTGAATAAAGTTTACTTTTTCATCACACCCCAAACTGGGGATTCCTGTTGATGTTGAATTGGTACCAATGACCATCGGTTGTCAGAGCTTTATTTAAAACGCATTATTCAAAAATTTATTTCTCAGTGGAACACTTTTATAAATGGTTTTATTCTCAAATGACTAACAAGGAAGAAACCAAAATGTTAAAAAGGAACTGAATAATACTCTCGAAAGGTGACAAAGGTAAGGAGGATCATCTAGTTTACAGCAGATACATCTACATTCAGATTAAAGAAATCATCAGCTCTGCTAATGAAGAAAAACAGTCATGAATGGCAATGTGTGAAGATATTGGGGTCAAGGAGGGAGATGGTGTGTTAAAGTCTACTCCTAGACCAAGCCAGATAAGAAGAGAGTTTAGCACAGAACATTGTATCAGCTTCCACAATGAACTGTTTATACTGGAGGATTTTGCTCTCAACTGCTTTCTTATTAACAATTCTTCTTCCATTGACCTTGTAAATTGTACCATTGAACATGGAAACATGAAATATTTCTACAATGGCTGCTGAGAAGTTTTGAATAAAATTTGTGTCCCATCTGTAGAAGGATTTAAGTCACACCAGCATGTGCTTTTATTCTCATTCCTGGCTAGAGTCTGCATCACTACTTTTTTCTTTTCACTGTTCTTTGAATCTGTTATCTTGTTTTTTTGTTTTTTAATGTATCTTTGCAAGCTGATTGCTCCAACATTTTGGAGCAAAGTAGAATATACAAATGACCAAGAGTTTGCTTTACCCACCATATTGGTGTATTAGGAAGGGAATTTGTCTCTAATCTCTGCCCAGATCACACCCATCTCCCTAACCTGGAGTCATCCTAGACTTCTTTCCCGCTGTTCTCCCAATTCCCTCTCAACTCACTCCCCCCTCAGAAAACATTCTGATTAATGGTCTATAGACCCTGGTCTATGTTCTCTTAGCGCCTTGTACTTCCCTTTTCATGCAATGCATCATTGTTCAATGTCTGTCTTCCCATTAGACTACGGTCTCCTTGACAAACCAAGTGGTGCCTGACATGTGGTATGTGCACGGTAAATTTATGTGAGAACATTAATCATATGACTATACCTCAGAAAGTTTTTAGAGCCGTCAGTGACCTCCTAGTGACTAGTCTATTCCACTCCCCTCTTTCCAAAAGAATAGAAGCTCTGAGTGGTGAAATAATTTGCTAGTGACTCACAGCTGGTTAATCTTTCCAGCAATCTTTTCATTTGTTACACAACAGCTGGCCGTTGGTTGCCTGTCAACACACTATCCAAAAGGAGGTGAAAGGTCCCATAAGGCAGAAGTCCGCATGGTCTGAAAACCCTGCTTGCAGCTCTGACTTCCTGTTTGCAGGGAAATCATGCTGCTTTAGTTCTGTCTCATGACTTATGACTGGGGAAGGTTTTCTTCTTCTCATCATAATTACAAGGCCTCAGTTGGAAGAAACTGTATAAAACACACATGGATTGGTGATTCTTGAGCTGTGTTCCAGGCGACCCAGGGATCTATGCAGGCCTCCTCCAAGAGGTAAACTGAGGCAGCTCCTTTGCTATGTGTTTTATATCTTAGTTTCTAATGCAAGCTTGCATTTGTAAATAAACCTTCCACTGCTAAAATTAGGTTTATGATCTCCAAATTTAATAAAATCTTTTTATTTTCGTGACTGAGGAAATGAAAGTCTAGAGAAAAGAAGCAGTTTGCCAGAAAGTGACGAGGCCAGGACTCAAAGCCAGGCCTCCTGATTCCTAGTGTCTTCACTGTGCACTTTTCTCCACACACACACTCACTCATACGGACATCCATGCAAACACATACACACACATAAACACACAGAGCCACATTCACACACTCACACTCTCACATACACACACATACCATAGAAATGACAGGAAAGAGGGAACGCCTGGTTCTTGTGAGTGTTCTACTGCTTGGACAGTGAGTCTCAGACCTCCTCTACCCAGGACGTGGGCTTTCTTCATCTTTCTCTCTCCATCTCTGGGCAGTGACCAGCTGCTCTCTTTCCCTCTCCCTGCTCTCGTCACCTCAGGAGAACTGCCATTCTCCACCTTTTTCTGGGGTGCAGGGAGAGAGAAAGGCAGATCACATTGGAGCCTGAGCGTCCCCTTGTGGAAAGAAAGTTGTTACCCCTGGAAGAAGGGTTTCAGACTTCAGTGAAGGTGTTCTTTTATTGGGAGGGGTGGGTATGATAGGAGGAAAGTTTGTTTCCCAAAAATCCTGATACCACAAAACACGTGTAGCCACTCCTTATATCCATGAAAAAGTTAACTGTACAAAATAATCACGACAACAGAATTTGGCTGGTTGAGCTGACACATGAAAGATGCTCCTCCCCCTTAGACACTAGCACAGGCACATTTCTCTGAACACAAAGATAGAGGCTCAACACCAAGAAAGGGACCCCTTTGAGTGCTAGAAAGAGAGAGGCTCAGAATCAGAGAAGTGAGTGGGAGCGGAAACCCCGTGGCTGAGGGCATTTCTGAGCCAGACGGAGACTCGTCACAGTGTCCTGGGGCTTCCAGTGTCCACTGGTCCTGTGTACAGTGCTCAAGGGGGCTGCAACTGTCCTGGGAGTTAAGAGAGGATGCCTCAGCCACCACACACACATGAGAAAAACGCCAGCCACTCACCAGGTGCCAAAAGATATCAGAATCCCAGTCGTGTGTTCACACAGATGTGAGGATCTAATTCACATGGATGCCAAAGCAAGAAACTAACATAAACACTGGTCCAGTGGGAGCATAAAGCCTCAGCAGAGACAAATTTACCTGCACAAACCAGGGCAAATGGCTTCCCACAGCAAACCGCAGTAGACAAGGAGCTCAAGAATCATAAATTACAAACCACACAAGGAAACAAGCCACCAAGTAAGTATCAGCAGGAACAACACTGGGAGGACTGCATGCCTTGACCTGTATAGACTAGAATATCCTTAACATTTTTGAGTAAAAAATCTGACATAGCTTTCCAAGTTGTAATTAGATTGGGGATGCACGGATCATGCCTCATGCAGAGGCTGGAAAGGATCTCAACGAACCTTCTTAGCTTTAAATATATATATATATATATATATATATATATATATATATATATATATATATTTATTGATTTCAGAGAGGAAGGAAGAGGGAGAGAGAAATAGAAACATCCATGATGAGAAAGAATCATGGATCGGCTGCCTCTTGCAAATTCCCCATTGGGGATCGACCCCACAACCCAGGCATGTAGCCTTGACCAGAATCGAACCTGGGACCTTTCAGTTCGCAGGCTGACGCTCTATCCACTGAACCAAACCAGCTAGGGCCAAACCTTCTTAACTTACAGATGGAGAAACAGAGACTCAGAGAGGGGAAGTATATAAAGTCACCCACAGGTTAGTTAGTGGCAGAATGAGGAATAGAACCCAAGTTTCCAGAATTCTAGCCCTGTGCTACTTTTACTGTCCTGTGCTGCCCTCATTTCCCAAGGCAGAAATGAAAATCTAGTTTCAAGAGAGGAACCAGGGGGAGAGGGACAGCAAGGCCTACTCAGGACCTGGGAAACCCCAGAACCAAGGTACCTGGTTCTTATTAGCGAAGTTCAGATTTAGCTCTCTGATAACTAGCATTTTTTAAGCAAACCCCTCCTTTCTTCTTTTTGCATTATGCTGACTGTTTTTTCTATTCTTCTACTTTCCTTAGTCCTACTCCTGGCTGTCAGCATGATGAATCCAATTCTGATTGGATTGGGAAGCAATTTGCAGACAGACAGTGACAAGGCAGTTTAGCTCCATGAGAGCTCCTCCTTCCTGCTGACCTCTGCCCTCCCCTCCAGGCAGGCCCTGCCTGCACCCTGTGTAGGAGGATTAGCTGCAGATACTTGGCAGGGATGGAGACCAAGGTGGGTCTGGAATGTATATGGGTTCAGTCCTGTAGGGCCAGAGTCATAAATACCAAATCAGAAAGAAAGCAAAAGCTCTTGGCACATAGAAGCTCTCCCTCTGGGCTCTTATAAATAAGTCATTTATTATTTATTATGTAAGACACTGGGCTCACACTGTCTCAGATTGACCCAGAATACAATTATAGAAAATAGAATTATTTTATAATATGAAGTACAAAGAGCACAAGCTAGACCCAGAGTATGTGTTCAAAAATATTGAAGTAAATTCCTGTAATGTTGTTTTGGCTTCACTATTCATTCCCAAGCAGTCATGGCCTGATTTTCCAGGGATATGTTTGAGAAATACTGTCAGCTTTGTCTGCTCTATTTAATAGTAACAAGTATTGATTGGGCATCTGCTATGTACCAGATACTGCACTAGACTCTGGTAATACAATGATGAACCAAAAAACACAGTCTCTTCCTATAAAGAGATTACAGTTTACTAGAGGAGAATATCAAACAAAAAGTCCATTAAAATAAATAGTTAAAAATGCAAGGGATGCTAAGGAGCATATAAGAGGGGCATTAATAGTAATTAATGCTCTCCATCAATTAATATTCCATCGGGAGGTACACTCACAGAGTAAGAAATGTAAGGGAGAAAAGGAGATAATGCAGGGAGGGAGACCAGACACATCTAAGGGGGTATATTACTGAGATGACAACAGCTTAAGGAAAGACACAGATAGTTGTCTAGTCATACAAATGCCTTCAGACAGACCACAGGAAACCTCCGGTCCTCAAAGCAGTCCATTGTAGGGAGAAAGAAAGAGCAAATACTTGCCAGATCCCTCATATCTCTCATCTTTAATGCATCAACATTCATTGGCACGTGGAATTAAGTCCTCTGTACTTTTGGAGGAAGTTATCTAGCTCCTCTGACAAACTGCTGGAGAAGTCATACCCCAATCCATGGCCCAGTGCTTCTTCTGAGCTCAGAAGTGAGGAAGCAGCCAGAGTCTCCCTGTGTTCAGAACTACTTAGGGTCTCTAGATACAATATGAGATGCCCAGTTAAATTTGAATTTTTGATAACCAATGACTATTTTTCTTAGTATAAGTATGTCCCAAATATTGCATGGGACATACTTATACTAAAAATTATTTGTTGTAACAAAGCTCATAGATACAGACAACAGTCAGGTGGTTACAAGAGGGAAGGAGATTGGGGGGGGGGGGGGGAGAGATAGTAAAGGGTAAAAGGAGCCAAATATATGGTGACAGAAGATGATTTGGCTTTGGGTGGTGGGCACACAATGCAATATACAGAGAAAAGCCAAGCTCCTGAGATGCTCCAACATGCCTTTGCCACATTCCCATCCTGTAAGGATTGAACCACAGAGTCAGTCTAGAGATGGCAGCAACAAGCCCAGGAAAGCTGAAAGCTGATACACATTGATTTCCTACCTAAGCCATATAGAGTTTTACTTGCATGATTTCATGATTTCAGTCAATCCTCTTAACAACTTCATCTATAACATAGAGGTAGATGCTGTTGTTTGTGTTTCACAGTTGAGAAACTGAAGGCTTAGGTAGAGACACCAGAACTTGCCCAGAGTCATATATGGAGCCAGGATGTTGCCTGTATTTCAATTCTGAAACTTCTGTTTCACATCCATGTTTATCAGTCTCATAGCTGAGATATTTTGAATGAATATACAAAGCAGAGCAAACTGTAGAAACCAAATAGACCCATAACCCAGCTCATGTTCTTAATTTCATACTTATATCACAAAAAATAGTAGATACCATAGGAATATTTCAGTGGAGGGCTCAAAGCTCCCAATTACACATAATTCTGGAAGAATCACCTCACCTAACTCATTTGTTTTTGTTTTAATCCTCACCTGAGGACATTTTTCCATTGATTTTTAGAGAGAGCAGAAGAGAGAGGGAAAGACAGAGAGACTATTGATGTAAAAGAAACACATTGATTGGTCGCTTCCTGCATGAGCCCCAACCAGGGCTTGCACCAGGGAGGAGCCTGCAACCAAGGTATGTATCCTTGACTGGAATCGAACCCTTGACCCTTTAGTCCACAGGTCAACATTCTAGCCACTGAGCCAAACTGGCTAGAGTTAACTTACTGGTTTTTTACTTTAACCTACTTATGATTATTTTAGGTAGAAAGGAAAATGGTGGTAATTTTTACTTTATCACTCACTGCTCAAAGTCCATCTGAAGATCTTGTTGTAAAAGAGTGAAAAACTGAATGTTAGATTGGGTTTATGTTACCCAATAATGAAACAAATATAGAAAGAAATATGCAATCTGCCAGGAGTTAGCCCACAGAGATCAGATGCCACTCAGTTACTTCATTTGCTCAAATCATCCTCAAAGAGGAAGTTTCATGACAGGAAAGACATGGGGATGGAGCAGTGAGGACATCAGAGAAATCCCACTGTGTTTCCAGTCGTGCTGTGTGTGAGGTCCCCTTGTCAAGCTGTTTTCAGCTGAAGCAGAATACAAGAGGCGTTCTTCATACTAGGCTGATGTCATTAGGAAACCTGAGGCAGAGGGGAGGACCTTGGCCCTAACTGCTCAGTCTCTATGGGACTCAGCTTGGAGAGTAGATGAAAAGGGAGGGATGGCTTTGAAGGCTTATTCAGTCAACCAGACTTTTAAAAGAGCATTACATTTGACACTGGGTGATGGGCACCCAATGCAATATACAGATGATATATCATAGAATTGTATGCTCAAAACATATATACTCTTCTAACCAATGTCATCCAAAGAAATTTAATTTAAAGAGAAAATAAAAAATAAAACTTGAACCCTGTGGGGGTGGAGGGAGAGACTAAGTCTTTGCCAGATCAGATTTCCTTCTTTAGTGCCGTGGAAGTATCACCTCAAATCACAAACTTGTATCCTCTGATCCTAAATACGGAAATGGGAAGAGAAAAGAGCAAAAAGGGAAGAGTTGAAGAAGAGAGAAAGAATTAGGACAATTGGGAGGGAAAAGTGTTAGTAGAGAAAAAAATCAAAATGGCTGAAAGCTGCCAAATTATGACCTAGCTTTTAATGGGAACATGCAGAATTTCACATGGGCCTTCTGTTTTTGGCCACAAGATTAATCGGAGTCAAGAAACCATTATGTTCCTATTTATGTGGTCAAGACACAAACAATCTGGATGGGAGAACAGTTTTTGAAGGGAAGAAGTGACAAAACAACTCTATCAGGTTAGGAATCAAGAGTTCAGAAAAAAAATATTGTCACTTGGTTGACTGATACCTCCTAGATTTTTCTAGAACCAAGTTAATTCCAGAGTCTATAAAAGTCATAGTTTTGTGATCCATTTAGCAATTGTTTTAGTGTAAGTTTTCATACTGGTTTTCCAGATTTATGCTAAAAATAAGAAAGGAAACGGTCCCTGAAAACACAACCAGACTCTCCCCCTCAACCCCCCCACACCCCATTTCAAACCACAGTGAAATGCGGAAGTAGGAAACACCTGGACCAGCTCCAAGCCCACACAGAAGTGAACCTCAGGCCTGAATCATGGCTTGGCTCTGCATAAGAGGATGCCAGAAGGTTGCACGCGCTCAAACTGAGAAAGAAAGCAGACATGGGACTTCCCTCTTGCCTCTTTTTGGAGGAAGTGAAATTATTATTCTGTAACACAGATGGAAAAAAGTTAGCTATTTCTTTTAGAGACCAAAATTCAGTTTTCAGACAGGGGCCCTTGAGGGTAGCCATCTGGAGAGTTTATGCGATTGCATAAGCACTTCAATACAAGAAAAAGTAGAGGAAATTTCTGGTGAGCAGAGTAAAGCAAGAAAGAAGTGGGGGTAACACTCAGGTCAAACTCTTTGTTCTGCTTCCTCACCCTTGACCATTGTGAGCAGCAATGCCTGCTGCTGGCATGCAAATTTAACTTGAATTGAAATTTCCATCATTTGCACTTCTCTTTTCATTGTTTCCCAGGGAACATAAAAGAACTTCCTTGAGCACAGCAATCACAGAGTCATAGGCTTTGGGTCATTTTAGATATATGGAAATGTCAGAAATAATTTCTTCTTCTTTTTTAAATGTATACTTGTCAGTTATTTTCTTGAGTACAAAAGTAATGATTACTCAGTACCCATCCCTGTGTTTGGTACTTTGTAGATTCCTAAGAAAAATTTGTCAAATGATTAAAGACATGCTCATTGTTGAAAACTCAAAAACCACAGAAAAGAGGAAAAAGTTTAAATAATTCTTACAACTATAAACCAAAATTAATTTTAGACTAATAAAGAATAAAAAGCATTTACTTGAGGCAAAAGGAGCTGTAGCCTGGGAGCCACAGATTCAGGTAGCAATCTAAATTGTGTTCCACTGAGACAAAGGGGAGGCTACACTTTCTACAGCGAAAATTTCCACCTCAGTTGTCAATTAGATTGTTTTATGTAAATGAGGTAGCTAAATCATAAAGTTCTGATTGGTCTAAATCAGTGGTCGGCAAACTCATTAGTCAACAGAGCCAAATGTCAACAGTATAACGATTGAAATTTCTTTTGAGAGCCAATTTTTTTAAACTTAAACTTCTTTTAATGCCACTTCTTCAAAATAGACTCACCCAGGCCGTGGTATTTTTGTGGAAGAGCCACACTCAAGGGGCCAAAGAGCTGCATGTGGCTCGAGAACCGCAGTTTGCCGACCACGGGTCTAAATCATACAGTTTTGATTGGCTGGTATAGGTGCAAGTGACTTGAACAGTTCTGATTGGACTGGGCATGTCTCATTGATAGAAAGACCAAATCAGTGCTTTCCTGCAGTGGTTGACTCAGATGGTATAAAGGCGGGTGGCGGGCATAGTGTGGGAAGCCAAAGGTCCAGTCTGAGGTTGTTCCTGGTATACAGAGTACATGAGGAACCCCTGTCAGTAAGTAGCCACTAGATTCTAGTATTTGTAAGACTGGGGTCCTCGGTTGAACATGGGGAGTCCACCTCAGCCGATAAACTTCTTGGTGGGTCACATCAAATGATTCTTTTATCTCAGGGTCCACAAAACTTACCAACCAGATATAACTACTGTCAACAGGTATATATTTATACACAGCTGAGATCATGTTGAATGTATACCATGTTTTTTTTTTCACTTAACATTATGGCATAAGAATTTCTCATGTTATTAAAATTCTTTGAATATTTAACTATGCTGGCTATAATATATTATGTCATATGAATGCAATATAATTTCACTCCTATTAGCTCTTTTAGCTATTTTCAATTTTTGCCATGATAAAAATGAAGAAGAAAGCTCTCTAAAAAATGATAATGACTGGGTGTGTTAGGATGTGGGAATACCTGAATATAGAATTATCGATATTCGCCTTACTTATATTCTCATTGCAGAATGTTTATTAACAGGATTTATTAAAGGGATAATAAAGTACAATATTGTTAGCATGTCTTCAAAACTGTATGAGAGAGTTTTCTGATTATGATGAATTAACCCTGAAACAGTTTGAAGAAAAGTGTGTGGATATTTTAACAGACTTATTGGAAGTACCAAAGGGCATTTAATTCTACTTTTTCTAATTCTTGGATTATTCTACTGAGCTATACATTTATAACTGATTTGGAAATTGACCAGGACATCCTGTGCATAGGTTTGCTTCTCTGGCCAAGTACATACTGGGCACTAGTTGATAAATTAATCCTTCTTGGGTATAGGTGAATTCCCTGAAGTGTGATAACCAAGGCATGAATAGACCCAGAATGTCTGTTTCTAGATTTACAGAACACAATATAATTATTATTTTAATAATAACTAGTGAAGCTCACCCTGTGAAACTAGGCAACTGCCCTCAAGATTTCTGAAAACACGGTGACACTCTGAGGTAATTCAGTTCCTTGAAACTGCCTTTTCAGGATGCATACAGGTGATAGTATAATGATACTTAACAAATCAAAGCATAACTTTTTCAACCTCAGCACTGCATCTCCTTCATGGTCTGATTTGGGGAGCCATGAGAGTGCATTGGGAATCCCATTAACTCCACTGGATTCTCTGGCTACCACTAAACATCCTAAAATGCACCCTAGTTGTCCCAAAGAATTGACAGATCTGGGCTTTAGTTAATCCTGGCGCGAGATTAATGAGCCTAAACACACTATTCTAAATTGTGTGCTCTAATGCCCTAACATTAGTATACTAAAAAAAATTTGTGAAGTTGTGTTCTAATGATATAACAAATGAACTGTTGCTTTAAAAAATTGAGTAATGAAGACTTGCATTCTTTTTTTGGGCACCTGTACTGATTACATGGACTTAAGAATGGAATGAGAGTTATAACAGCAGTTACCAAATTATTGCCAGCTACACACACACATACACACACACACGGTGTATAAGTGTGTATATACATACTGTATATTCTTTGGCCACTGTCTGCTATTTCTAAATCAAAATCTAGATTATAGTGTGGATTTTCTCTTTGTTTAAACATTTCTATCTGAAAAGAAACAACAGTACAGAGTGGGACCCCTCACCTTCACTCTGAATGCTGAGGACAATGCAGACTGAGGTTCCCAGTGTGTAGCAAGTGGAATTTCCTTCAGATCCCTTCAACTCTGCCTCAGATAATGCCACCTCCAAAGCCGGGACTATTAGGGCTTATCACAATGAAACTCCACAGGACTTGTGTCTAAGATTTTCACTCCTTTCTTCTGTGGGAACAACCTTCACCCTCAGGTGAATGGGAAACCTGGGCTTTGGCCATGACCTACCTCTAGGCTAGGTATGGAGGAGTCCGTGTCTTGGCAAGAGTGATATTGTCATTTACCTCTGCATTTGCAGTTTGAAGAAACTAATATTGGAGCTCCAGGAAAGAGCAGTCAGAAAAAATTTGAAACATCAAGAGAATGAATCGAAAGCAAAACCAAAGCTTTCTTTTACAGACGGAAAACGCATGTGGAGGAAACAGTAAGGTGTGTGTTTGCACTTCTGAGTACCCTCTACTGCCATAGCGTAACCAACTGGGGGGTTATGGGGGATAGTTAGGGTAGTTAACTGTTAAGGTTATATAGTACACCATAATGTTTTCAAAGTCCTGATGGACCACAGTATTCCAATCCACTCATTTCCCCATTTTGCAATTACAGTAGTCTAAAGCGGAACTGCTGGCTTTAAGAGAACTACTGAATTTTTTTTTTTTTTTTTAGTTTCAGCAATTGCTCTTTCACATTTGGTTCAGCTTGCACCACACTTGCTGGATGCTGCTTAGAGCTGGCTTGCTGCTGAGGCTGTCTGAACCATGACCAGCTTCAGGGGTGCCATCCTCTTCTGGACATTGGCAGCATGGGCTAAGATGGACAAGCCTCTGGGAGAGGCAGATGAGGCTGGATTTCAAAAATGCAAGAATGCCTTAAATCTACCTGTTCTGGAAGTCTTACCTGGAGGTGGCTGGGATAATTTACGGAATGTGGACTTGGGACGGGTGATGGACTTGACTTACGCCAACTGCAGGACCACGGAGGATGGACAGTACATCATCCCTGATGAAATCTTCACCATTCCCCAGAAACAGAGCAACCTGGAGATGAACTCAGAAATCTTGGAGTCCTGGGTGAATTACCTGAGCAGCACCTCCTTCTCCATCAACACGGAGCTCTCCCTTTTTTCCAAAGTCAATGGCAAGTTCTCCACAGAGTTCCAGAGGATGAAGACTCTTCAGGTGAAGGACCAAGCTGTAACCACCCAGGTTCAGGTAAGAAACCTGATCTACACAGTCAAAATCAACCCAGTTTCAGAACTAAACTTGGAGTTTAAGAAATTGCTCTTGGACATCTCTGACCGTCTGGAGAACAACCAGACACGAATGGCCACCTACTTGGCAGAGCTCCTGGTCCTCAACTATGGCACCCATGTTATCACCAGTGTGGATGCTGGGGCTGCTCTCATTCAGGAAGACCACATCAGGTCCTCCTTCCTCCAGGACAGCCAGAGCAGCCGTAGTGCTGTGACTGCATCTGCTGGAGTTGTCTTCCAAAACATCGTGAACTTCAAATTTGAGGAGAACTATACCTCACAGAATGCCTTCACCAAGAGCTACCTCTCAAACCGCACCCACTCTAGAGTGCAGAGCATTGGAGGGGTTCCATTTTACCCAGGCATCACCCTCCAGACTTGGCAGCAGGGCATCACCAACCACCTGGTGGCCATAGACCGTGCTGGCCTGCCTCTGAATTTCTTCATCAACCCTGACATGCTGCCTGACTTGCCAGGGCCGTTGGTGAAGAAGTTGTCTAAGACGGTGGAATCTGCTGTGAGGCGCTACTACATGTTCAACACCTACCCTGGATGCACAGATATCAACTCACCCAACTTCAATTTTCAGGCCAACACCGATGATGGCTCTTGTGAAGGGAAAATGACCAACTTCTCCTTTGGTGGGGTTTATCAGGAATGCACTCAGCTGTCAGGGAATGGGGCTGTCCAAGTCTGCCAAAACTTGGAGCAGAAGAATCCACTCACTGGTGATTTCTCCTGCCCCTCTGGCTACTCCCCAATCCACCTCCTTACCCAGATCCACGAGGAGGGCTACAATGGCCTGGAGTGTGTCCGGAAGTGCACCCTCTGGGTCTTCTGCAAGACGGTGTGTGAAGATGTGTTCCGAGTGGCAAAGGCCGAATTTAGGGCTTTTTGGTGTGTGGCCAGTGGTGAAGTACCAGAAGACTCAGGACTACTTTTTGGGGGCCTCTTCAGTGCTAAGAGCATTAACCCTCTGACAAATGCACAGTCATGCCCAGCTGGCTATTTTCCACTAAGACTCTTTGAAAGCCTCAAGGTATGTGCCTCTCAGGACTATGAGTTGGGATATAGGTTTTCGGTCCCCTTTGGTGGGTTCTTCAGCTGTGCAGTTGGGAACCCCTTGGTGGATTCTGCCATATCCAGAGATTTAGGGGCACCTGCTCTGAAAAAATGTCCCGGGAGCTTTAGCCAACATCTAGCCCTCATCAGCGATGGGTGCCAAGTATCCTACTGTGTCAAGTCTGGGCTTTTTACAGGAGGGTCTCTGCCCCCTGCCAGGCTCCCACCTTATACCCGGCCACCCCTTATGAGTCAGGCTGCCACTAACACTGTCGTAGTGACTAATACTGAGACTTCAAGCTCCTGGATTAAAGACTTCCAGACCAACCAGTGGAGGTTGGGAGAGCCGTTAGAGCTTCGCAGGGCCATGAAGATCATCCATGGGAATGGTAGTGGTCTGTCGGGGGGAGCAGCTGCTGGGGTTACAGTGGGGGTCACCACCGTCCTGGCAGTTGTCATTGCCCTGGTAATCTATCGCATCCGGAAATACAAGAAGAGGGGATACCAGGCAATTGAGGACGAGAGGCAGAGTTTGGCTCCTGGCACTGCAGGGATGGAAGACACTCCCGAACAAGAGCAGGAGCAATGTCCAGCTTAAATCTCTCCTGAGAAAATGCTTCATTTGCAGGCAGAGCTTCAAGCATTTCTTTCATTCCTTCTCTCTACATTTCTGCCTTTGTAACTATTGAAGTGGCAAGTGTGACCAAAAGCAGGTATACCTTTGGTCTCTGGGCCAGGAAATTAATAGAGCTACATGGGTGAGTTTGGGGTGAGGACTGGGGAGGAGTTGTGACTTTCTAAGCAAAAGTCATTCTGGGGATTAAAACATGAAGGGGTATCTTTTCTCTATGTGCACCATTAACTATTTTCACCTGAATGTATACATGTAAAAAGTCGGGAATAAGGTGGGAGAATGTTGATATTTGAATTTGGAAATGATGTATTTAATCTGAGGTTGGCCGTGGTTTCCAATTCACGAGCTATAAGAATTTCTGTCTTGAGAAAAAAAGAAAAAAAAGAGTTTCTGCCTTTAAGTGTTACCCTCCAGGTATTTTGTTTTTAAGACATGTCTGGCCCTAACCAGTTTGGCTCAGTGGATAGAGCATCGGCCTGTGGACTGAAAGGTCCCAGGTTCGATTCTGGTCAAGGGCATGTACCTTGGTTGCGGGCACATACCCAGTAGAAGGTGTGCAGGAGGCAGCTGATCGATGTTTCTCTCTCATCGATGTTTCTAACTCTCTGTTCCTCTCCCTTCCTCTCTGTAAAAAATCAATAAAATGTATTAAAAATAATTATTTCTAAAGAGATGTCTGGATCTTATGTTCCCAGAGGCTGACAGAGCCCCCAGAGGACACAGGAGTCCTACTTGGCCACAGCTTTTTAGCTTTGAGGGCTCTGCATTGATGGGCTGTGTCATCTCCTCTGGGTCATCTCAACATCATCTGAACAGAAACATGTTGCTTATACCAAACCTATGTTTTCCAACTTCCACACAATTTAATGCTTACTTAGACCAGACCACCTTTGGACTAGTTCATAAAGTCCTCAGAAAATATTTTAACTTTTAACTTCTATTAGGATGTCAAGGGAGAAGGAATAATATGTAGAAAAGGAGTGAATGAAGAAAGGATAAAAACTGGAAAAAGGTCTGGTACTCAGGGGAAATTGGAATTCTTACCCACAACCCACTACCTACCTTCTTTCTCTTAGCTCCTCATAAACGGGGCAAAGAAAAGAGCGTAGCTTTGGGTGGATTAAGTATTGCAGTTTCCTGGTCTATGTTACCAAAGTACAACCCCTTCCTCTTCCATGAATGGTCCTTGTCTTTCCTGACTCCTATCACATGCACCCCCTGCCTCACACACCACATTCCAGCAAGAAGTTTGCATTTTTCTGGGGATGGGAGACAAGGAATAAAGCAAAAAGTCAAAGTAAGCCCACAGCTAAGTTTTTCATTCTCCTGAAAACCAAAACAGACTAGACACCACATATGTGCCCTGCCTTTATCTTAGCAGAAGCAAGGGGGCCAGCGTGATCAAATCCATGCTTTTAAATGAAGTGAAAAAGGTATTCAAGAACATTTGTGTGACGTATTCCCTTCAGTTCCAGGCTGACCTCCTGGAGGCACCCGACAGGATGCATGCCTGTTACCTGGCACTTGAGGCTTTGCCCAGTTTTAGTACCAATGTCACCTAATTACAATGATCAGGGAGACTCTACCAGTGTTCCTCCACAACATTTTAAAAAGTTATACATTTCTCACCAAATCAAATGTCATTAGTGAGTGATCTTCTGTGGAGGATAGTTTGTCCTCCCCCGGTTCACATTCACAATTAGGAGCTTAGGTTTACAATTGGTTCTTCTTCGGAGGGGCTTGGAGCATTCCAGCCTGTGAGGCCGTAAGAGGGAGGATCAGAGAAGTGACAGAAGTGGAGCCCAGCCAGGGGCACCAATGTCTACAACCCCTTTACTTGACCTCGTCTCTTACGCATTAAAATGTTCCTCTAAACTTCTGAGTGTTTTGTGGGTTAGTTTCAGCCAAACTAACCACTTTTCTGCACATACTGCCTTTCCCAGGAATTCTTTGAAGATGACTGAGTCAGAGAGACAAAGTAGAACTGTGGCTTCCAGACTTTCAATGCACTAACTGCCCATGCAAGTGAAAACCTTGGCTAACTTATTTAACTTTACTTTTTCCCCATCACCATTTATACCCCCATACCCTTTCCCACCTCCCCCGTGCAATCATCACACTGCTGTCATGTCCATGTGGTCTCTCTCTCTTTACAAACTTATATTTCAACTAACAAATTGGCACATAAATAAGCATTGAAATATGTACTTAAGGAGAACTCTGTCTGATTGTTCCCCCAGAGGAAATTGGAACTCGGGAGTTCTCAGGGCTTTTACCAAGTCAGAGCCCAGAGAGGAGGGTTCCCAGGCCTGCTTTCCTGCTGGTGAGCCCAGGCTGGGATCTGTGGGAAGGCCAGTCCAGATTTCAAGAAAACCACACTTTGTGAACTCTCAGAAATGCAGACAAAGGTGGCTTTGGGGAACAAAGGTGGCTTTACTATTGCATTTTATTTCTGTGTTCTTGTTAATATCAGGATGATTAATGTTAAACATTTATTTGAAAAACAACAGCTTGTGAACTATTGAAACATACAGTCTAGTGTGGTCAGGTAAGGGGAACTGTAAGAAGTGAACATTCATAGTTGTTAAAAAGTCTTCCCCTCAGGTTCATTTACTTAATTCCCCTGTCATGTGGTCTGTTTTCTTTAAAGGAACAAGAAGTCAAGCCAGGTCCCTTGGGCAAATGTGTGGTTAGAAAAGATGTGAAAAAAAATAGAGAAAAGGGACTCCCCCCACTCCACCCAGTGGGAGGGCTTATGTTTATTTACAGGCTCAGGGAATTACCCCAATTGCCTCACAGATAGGCACCTGATCTATAGAAAGGAGAAGGTTGACAATTTGTGGTTGGTTGTTCGTTTGCCATTTATTGTTCTGCATGTACAGCTCATGAGCACCAGGTGGCGATGTCCTCTCACAGAGCAACACCAACAACTTCAAAACACAGCAGTTACAAAGATTTACATTAGGACAGTCACCTGCCCTCTCCCAGAAACCCACCCCCACTCAATGCCAGTGACCACAGACAAAGAAAGGGGACAGGACCCTTTCTTGTACCACAATGGGGCCTTCCCCCACTCTTCTCATGCACACAACAGTGCAATACCAGGACGAGTACTTTTGACCAAGTCTAAAAACCACAGAGGAAAGGAATGAAAACATAAAGGCACACACAACCACATATGCACAATTAATCTTTATGGGATGACCATCTGACAGGGTTTGTCATCCCTGGAGACCCAGGGAGGGAGGAACTGGGCTGCTGGTGCTAAGACGATGAAAGGAAAGGCATGGAAGTCCCTGCGTGGGCCAGGGAGTTCAGCAGGCCTTCAGGTGGGGACACACTTGTTCAAAGTGCTGGATGCCCAGGGCCTCTGCTGGCAGGGTCCTCACTGAACCCAAGACTGTACCTTTTCAAGCCAGCTCCAGAGAAAGGGCAAAAGGAATGCTTCCCACCTTGGCACAGTGTTAGAAAGGAAATGCAAGATTTCCTCTGCCCAGAATGTCCCACAAGAAGATGAGGATGAGGTAGCCCCAGCTGAGCATCCTCAGAGAGGAAGAGAAATGGGGCACAGATAACCAACGCCCCAGGGGAAAGGCTTGAAGGTCTGAAGACTTACTCTCAAAGTGGCATTTCCCCTGGCATACATCCTGCCTTGTATACTGTCTGGAGCCCCTTTCCCACCCACACTTTCTTCTGCCTGATGCAGGAAATCAGTTTCTCCCCTTTGCCCATTGCCAGTTGTCAAAGCATGTCTTCTTTCTTCTCCTTCTCCTACTGCACAACTGTGCTTCTATCCACTGTCCCTCGTCTGATTCCTCATCATTGTGGGTGATGAGCCCAGAAGACACTGGACAAGGGTGAAGGCGGAGATGGCAGTGGCCCATGGTAAAGCTCTCTAATGACCTCTCCTATATGGGAGCTTGGCGAGGGCATGGGGAGGGACATTCAACACTGCAGGGATGTCTCTTCCATTGAGTTTGGGTGTTTCCTTCCCAACAGCGGCAGGAAATGACTCTGTGGTGCAGTGAACTCAGGACCAACCACCCAGTTTGCTGGTGAGATAAATGACTGCTGACTTATGGGAGAGACCAGAACCAAGATGGCAGACAAAATTCTCCCCATCAGAACTCCCCCTGCTACAGCCTATGACTGTCCAGACAGCCAGTGGGAAAATGATGAAAGGCTCAGCACCAGCGTTTCCCTGGGAACTGGGTGATACTTAGGTAAATCCACTGGTCACAGCTACAGGCCTAACAACAGCAGCTCTGAAGCGGACTCTCGGGAAAGCTTGGTTTCTGGTTCTAATTTTAGTACCATTTTTGAAGGTTCTTTTGTTTCAAATTTTCTAGCATCAAAAACCTCCCAAATAGTATGAAATATATATGCATATATATACGTCAAACCCCCAAAACATGAGGTATATAAATTCAAATTAGTATCCAGAGGAACTTCCCCCAAACATATAGTTCAAAGAACCCACTTTCAAAGGGGAAATTGGGTTTCCCTGCTTGATTCCCCCTTCTCTACTCCCTGACCCCCAATTCATTTCATAATGGGAGCGAGCCAAAGGCAAGAGGAATGTTGGGGAGGAGATAGATAGGGTCTTGGGACACAACCCATACACAGGTTGGACTAGACCATAAGATGGTGCTAACCCTGTTACGAATGAGCTAAAGAGGCTCTCTCCATGTTCTAGGTCAATCTGCAATAGACTAGAGAAATGGGGGGCCCAGTACCACCCCTGGGCTCTAATTAACAAATTTGCATGGACAGAGATTGAAGCTCTCAGAGAAATGAGGCTGGATGGAGATTGGCTCAGATCCAATCTTGAAAGAGACTGAAAAAGGGGTCAGTCCAGCCCTCACCTTACACATCTCCCCAAACACAGTTCTGACTCAATCAGAATCCAAGTTTACTATGTGATGGGTTGGCAAAGGGTGAGAGAAGTCGAGGGGCCATGGCTGGGCTTTCTGATCCCCATCAGAATTGGGGTTTGACATCTTGCAAAACAGACTGAGAACATAATGGGACTCTCCACCAACCTGGCCCAGTGGTATGCACATGAATGTGCGTGCGCGCGCGCGCGCACACACACACACACACACACATGCATATAGACACGCACATATGCACATACACAGATGGCACAGAGCCCAGCACAGGCTCTACTCACAGTGACTTGATGAAACTCATGGAATCTTTGAGCTGATCTCGGATGAGTTTGGAAGAAGACTATGGACTCCTCTCCCTGAGGACAGTTCAGATGCTAAATGGGATGCAGGCTCTGGTCTGATCAGTTAGTGGCTGGAAACACCTTGGAATGCCACCCAGAGAGGAATCCCAGAGCCCATCCATCTGCATGAGAGAAGCAGATGCCTCTTTGGACCGGTCAATGGTGTGAGGAGGGAGGGCCCAGAGAAGCCAAGGACTCTTATGAGAACTGAGTGTGCTCTTAGAGGCCTTTGCCTCCTTGACCCTCTTGGCAAGATGCGCTTCCTCACTCTACACTGAGGCATTGATTTCTGATGTCACAGCATTTTAGCGGTTCACCTCTTTGCCCCCCAAACTTGCACAGTGAGAGCTCCTCGCCTCCAGCAGAGGAGAGAAAAGCAGAAACTCCACTTTTGGAAGTGGAAGCAGCAAGAAGCCATCTGAGGCAATGACCCTTAGGCTTCACGAGGCCAGGATATGGAGTGCCCGTGCACTGTCCACACCCTAAGTGTGCTGACCATGCCCCCGACTCAGGGGGTGAGGGGCGGTGTTTTTGACTACCCAGCACCGAAAACTCCATGGGAACAGACTAGGGGTGGCCCTCATCTCATGTCCCTTTTGTAATGGATGAGGTTTACGAATGAAATCCTCTTATTCAATCTGGCTCCCCTCTGTGGCTGGGAGGAATGGGGACTGGAGATAGGACAGGAGGGGAGATGAGGGAGTCTGGAGGGCACTGCACCAACTTCTACCTTGACTCTCCTCACTTCCTACCCTGTGGTCCCCACAGCCCCTCTCCCCCAAAGCCCTTCCAGTTCAGTCCTTCTCCTGGGCAGTGCTCTCTTCAGAAATGCCCTGGGCAGCCAGTTCAGCCAGCACATTATCCAGGTAATTGGCATCTGGGTAGCCATGGCCAGTGAGATTAGAGCCAAACTCTGTCTTGTGGTGGACCTCATTCCAGATGACGGTGTCTGACTCGCCCGTTGTGCTGGAGGTACCAATGGCAAAAATGAGGCGGCGATCCCAGGCCACCAGCAGCAACTTCAGAACCTACAAGAGAAAAGGCAGGAAATCAAAGTCAGACATTTAGTGTTGATCAAAGGCTATCATTTGGATGGTAGAGAGTCCTGTGAAGGGCCCCACCCCTTCCTGCGTGGTGACGCCCTAAGTGAAGGGAAGATTTGGATGTGGACTCGGGGACATGCAGGTAAGTCTTGGCTCTGTCACTGCCTAACTGTGTGACCTTGGACAAGTTAGATCACCTCTCTGAGATTTAATTTCCTTATTTATAGAACAGCAATGGTATGAGCTGCCACTAAAGGCTGTGAGTAGTTTAGCAGGTGCTACATGAAAAGTAGCTTAATAACAGTGCCTGGAACACACTATTCAACAAATATTAGCTACCAATATCACAGCTGCACTTTAAAAGTTAGGACCTAGGAGTTCAAGGCACTTCTTTTTTTAAAAAATATTTTTTAAATTAATTTCAGAGAGGAAGGGAGAGGGAGAGAGAGGTAGAAACATCAACGATGAGAGTATCATTGATTGGCTGCGTCTTGCAGGCCCCTTACTGGGGATCGAGTCCGCAAACTGAGCATGTGCCCTTGACTGGAATCTAGCCCGGGACTTTCCAGTCTGCAGTCCAATGCTCTATCCACTGAGCCAAATCAGCTAGGGCTCAAGGCACTTCTGATCTGAGACCTTCTGAAGTTGTGCCCGCCACCCCTACTCCACCCCACCCCCAAGTTTTGCTTGGGTCCCTAACATAGACGTAAATAACCTGACACCCCCACATTGATGTGGTATTCATTTACCCACAGCTGATGTTGTGGGATATTTCTGCAATGACAAGGTTGAAGTGCTTTGACCTCTTCAAGGCCAATTCATATTTATTTGCTCATCTCGTCCTCACATCCACACTTTGAGTGAGGTCTGGCTGGTGTTTAATTGTCTCTATTTTACAGGTGAGGCCCAGAGAGGTGTTAGGGCTTGCAGAATGTTCTAATTCAGCTAAAATTTAAAAATATATATCTTTGTTAAGCAAGACAAATAAATGCCTAACACTATGTCCAGCATGAAGAAGGCACCTGATAAAAATGCATTGGGTTAAAAACTGAACGACCATAAACATGGTGTGGGCTGAAGGTGGGGAATCGTAGTAATAATAGTAGTAGACATGAACACTATGAGCCACTGTTCCCTGCCTCAGAGCACTGCTTCTCAGGCTTTAATGTGCTCTCAGATCACCTGGGATCTTGTTAAAATGAAGCAGGTTCTATGGTTCTGAATTTCAATCGAGCTTTCAGATGTTGCCACTGGTGTTGTCCTAGGACCAGCTGTTAAGCAGCAAAGTCCTAAGGGAAGGATTCTAAAATAGGTTAATTATTGCCACCCCCACCATCCTAAAAAAAATTTCTAATCATATCCATCCTTACCTATGGTTGACTCAACTATGATCTTGTGACCATGTGCATCTGGAGCTAAGAGAGACACAGTTCTCTTTACCTTGGAAGCAAAACTTGGGTCCCTAACATAGAAACAAATAACCTGATACCCGGGCTCTTACTTTTCTCCCTTTCTCGCTGTCTGGAAGGTAACAATGTCTTGGGAAGCCACGGGCACTGAAGCTCTTCCCAGGATTTGGGTGTTCTGGTCCCTGAAAGTAAAGAAAGAAAACAAAGGGCATTTAAAAAAATCATTTTTTATATATACATATACATACATATATATACATACATATATATGTATGTGTGTGTGTGTATACACACACACACACACACACACACACACACACACACACACACACTAGAGGCCCAGTGCATGAAATTCATGCACGGGGGTGGGGTGTGTGTGTCCCTCAGCCCAGCCTGCACCCTCTCCAATCTGGGACATCCCTTTCACAATCCAGGACTGCTGGCTCCCAACCCCTCGCTTGCCTGCCTGCCTGATTGCCCCTAACCGCTTCTGCCTGCCAGCCTGATCACCCCCTAACCACTCCCCTGCCAGCCTGATTGACGCCTAACTGCTCCCCTGCTGGCCTGATTGCCCCTAAGTGCCTTCCCCTGTCAGCCTGGTCGCCCCTAACTGTCCTCCCCTGCAGGCCTAGTTGCCCCAAACTGCCCTCCCCGCTGGCCTGGTAACCCCTAACTGCCCTCCCCTGCAGGCCTGGTCCCCCCCCAACTGCCCTCCCCTGCAGGCCTGGGTCTCCCCCAATTGCCCTCCCTTGCAGGCCTGGACCCTCCCAACTGCCCTCCCCTGATGGCCTGATCACCCACAACTGCCCTCCCCTGCCGGTCATCTTGTGGTGGCCATCTTGTGTCCACATGGGGGTGGCCATCTTTGACCACGTGGGAGTGGCCATCTTGTGTGTTGGAGTGACTGTCCATTTGCATATCACTCTTTTGTTAGATAGGATAATTTCAGAAAGAGGTAGGGAAAGGGAGAGATAGAAACATCAGTGAAGAGAGAGAAAAACTGATCAGCTGCCTCCTGCACACCCCCTACTGGAGATTGAGTCTGAAGGCTGGGCAAGTGCCCCAATCGGGAATCAAACCGTTACTTCCTGGTTCCTAGGTCAAGGCTCAACCACTGATGCATACTAGCCAGGCAACAAAGGGCATTTTTCAACATATTTCTGATAAGGAGATGTAGGCTGGGACTAATGGAGATAATGAAGACAATAATAATGGTCTTAGGGTCTAGACAGAGAACAGACCCCAAAGGCAGCAGGAGTGAAGCCCTGGGCTTGGACCCAAGCTGCAGCCTCCCAGCTGTGTCAGCTGGAGCCCTCTCTTGGGGCGTTGGTTTCCCATCCATTAAACAGGACGGATGTAGAATCTCATCTTGTGTGATTGTTATGAATGTTAAGTGAGCATGGCGCCTGCTTGCATACTAAGAGCTCAGTACATGTTTAGCATCACATCTATTCTGACTGGTTTTACAAAAGAGGAATACAGCCCTCACAGGAGAAATGACTTCCATAGTGTTAGTGGCTTTGCCAAAACTCAAGCCCAGGATCTCTGAGGCACACTCTGGACTTTTTACCTCCAAACTGCTCAGAACAATACAAGTGCCTCTTGCTCTGAGCTACACAGTCAGAATGATCTGAATGATTCTTGTGCATTTTCTCCTTTGTCCTCATGGTTGTTTTGTTTTGTTGTTGTTTGTGTGTGTGTGTGTGTGTGTGTTTTTTTGGTTTGTTTTCTTGTTTAATACTATGGATTGGGAAATTCATGACTAAACATCTAACAACATTTCAACTGTTGTCACCTAGTCCCATGAAGCAGTCTCAGGCCACTGGGTGGAAAAGAAACTAAAGCAGAATGTAGCCAGAAACCAGGATGCCCAGTCAGGGTCCACAGGCCCCTTTGAGAAATTCATCAAAAGTGAGGCATTTTTGCAAGTAACATATTTTTTTCTTTATATACAAATGTTTGTGTATTGTTTCTGATTATCCCAGACCCCTTCAGAATCTGTGAAACCTGTTTTAACATCTCGTCCAGATATAATATAATATAAAACCAATATAATCCTATATAATAAAAGGCTAATATGCAAATTATCCCCTCAACCTGGAGTTTGACCAGGGGGCGGGGCCGACCAGCCCACCGCCCACGGCCCCACCCCCAGCGGCCCTGCCCCCCCCCATTCTTCCTTTCCCCCCACCCCCCATCGGGGAAGGCCAACTGCCTGTGGCCCCTCCCCCTGGCTGGCCCTGCCCCTGATTGCACCCCCACCCCAATCGGGGGTGGGGCCAGGCAACTGCCTGCGGCCCCTCTCCCTGGCTGCCCGGCTGATCAGCCGGATTGGGGCAGGCCGGACCCCACCAATATAATATTAATAATTCCATGCTTGTCCTGGTACTGGCTCTCCACAGAGATAATTGGTGAACGTGTCCTGGTGAATGTAGGAAACTACAAGAAATCACAGAGTCTTTGTTTTCTTTTTTGATGCACAAGGATGATTCCAAAATGATTTTAAAATTCTGGAATTTAAAATGTTTTTAATGGCTTGGTTCAACCTATGACTTTGCAAATCAAACGGCATTGTAAGTGTGTGGGCTCTCAGAAAGAGCTACCGTGCCTTCTTGGAGATGCAGGACTGCACGGTCCTGAATTTCATATTCACATGAAATCACTCCACATTTGCCACATCCCCATGGCCACGCCTGTTTCTGAGCCAGTTTGCCTTACTGAAGGTCCAGTTCCCAGCAGGGCTCTGCCCGCCCCGCTCCTGCCTGGGACAGGCCCGTCCTGCGAAGGCACAGACGCTTGCTGGCGCTGACCCAGCAAGGCTGAGTGCTCCTGGTGCATTGCTAAGCGAAGCAGTCACGACTGGGCTTGAGTTTCTCCCCCAGGGAACTGTTCTCTGCAGTGAAGGCCGAGCTGAAGGTCTCCACTCTTCACGAAAGCCCAAGCCTCCCGGGGCTGAGAAAGGGCAATGAAATCATGACCTTAACCAGGGATGCCCCAAATGAAACACTTCCTCATGGCCCTTCAACACCCCCACCTTTTCTCCTCTGGGACTCTATGGTCGCCTCCTACTAAAATTTCTGTTTTCCATTTCTTCATGTCTTTCAGAGCCTACTAGCAACTGCCCTGCTCCAGAAAGTCTCCTCCGACCCTCCTAGTGAGCCAGACACGGGCCCTCCTCCTTACCCAGACAAGTGGGATACTCCAATAATGAGGATACTCCCATAACGGTGGTGACCAGGGATTGGGCACCACAGTGCTGTGCCCAGCACCACAATATGCACATATAATGATAGCTCCCATCCTCTGAAAACCCCTGCATAATGGGTTCCTGGCTGCACAGATAAAGAAACTGAGCCAGGAAGGTCAGGTGGCTGTCCGAAGTCCCCAGCTGGTGAGGATCAGCAGGAATTGGAAGCCGCCCACAGCTTTTACCGATGGCGCATTTCCTCTTTGCTCTGTAGCTTGGTGATGTACAGTTAATTGCCCCCCTGACTGGTTGGTAGGTCCCTTGAAGAAGTACTATGTTTTTCATTCAATTCTTTTACAGGCTATCACATCCCCTTGTTTTGTTTCTCCCAGATCAAGTCTCACTATTTGAAAGAACCTTGTTTATTTATCTGTTTACTTTATTGTTATCCTTCTCCCACTAGAATGGGGACTTCAGGGGAGCAAGGACGGTGTCCATCTTGCTCACCATTGTTTCTCTCGAACATGCCTGGCTCATAACCCACACTCAAATGTTTGTTAAATGAAAGAAAAAATGGAAAAAGGCAAGGAGGAGAGGGAAGGGGAGGGTGAACTAATAAATATTTACTAACAAAATGAATCCAGTAAGCACCCTAGAGCATTTAGAAAAAGCTTTGATGTGTGACAAAGGAATGCGCCTGTATTGACTGCCAGGAAAATTGTTCAATTTGTTCCTTGGGACCGTCTTTCAAAGAATCAAAAGAGGAAATAAATGCCCACAAAAATCAGAGCCAAGGAATAGCTATCAAATTACAAATGCTAATACCATTTGACAAGGAGATTCCACTTCTAGAAAATTATTCTACAGACATACTCATATGCGTACAAGGTTATTCATTACAGCATTATTTGTTGTAGCAAAAGATTGGACACAATCCATATGCCCATCAAGTGGAGACTGTTGAATATGAATTACGGTAGCTTTATACAATGGATTATCACGCAGAGCTGAGAAAGAATGAGGAAGCTCTCTCTATGCGGACAAGGGAAGATATACAGTCTACATTGTTCATTGAAAAATGCAGGGTGCAGAACAATATGTCTAATATGTCACACTTTGTGTAAAAATGGGAGGAGAGGATGCAGTCTGTTGCATGTGCACAAAGAATACGGGAAGGAGAGAAAAGGAAGTAAGCACAATGGTGGGGCGTGGGGGAGGGGGAGACCCCGTGGATCGGGGGTGAGAGTGGAAAGAAGAGTATTCAGGGTATAACAATATTAGTCAGTTTGGGCTGCTCTAACAAAATACCACAAACTGGGTGGCTTTCAAACAACAGAAACTCATTTCTCATGGTCCTGGAGGCTGGAAAGTCTAAGATCAAGGTGCCTGCAGACTCAGTGTCGGGTGAGGCTCGACCACATAACTTGTTTGGTTTCACAAGTTCACAGCTGGAGAAGAACTCGCTTCATGAGGAATTGTACCTTGAGTCTCATCTCTACCTGATTTAGGTGCTATTTAGACGAGACTTTGGATTTAGACTTTGAAGTTGATGCTTGAGTGAGTTAAGACTTTTGAGTTTGTTGGGATAGAATAAATGTATTCAACAAGGACATGAGTTCAGGAAGGGCAGAGGTGGAATGCTATTGACTGAAAGTTTGTGTCCCCCCAAAACTGATATGTTGAAACCTAATCCCCAACAAGATGGTATTAGGAGGTGGGGGTTTTGGGTAGCCGATTAGGTTAGGAGGGTGGAACCTTCGTGAATGGGATTAGTGCTTTATAAGAGAGACCCCAGAAAGCTCCCTCTCCCCTCCCACCGTATGAGGTCACAGCAAGGAGACCAGGAAGCAGGCCCTCAGCAGACACTGAATCTGCTTGCATGTTGACCTTGGACTTCCTAGCCTCAGAGATAAATTTATGTTGTTTCAAAACCATCTAGTCTGTGGTATTTTTGTTACTGCAGCCTGAATGGACTAAGACAAACATTTACTTACAAACATTTAAAATGATAACAGTTGATGGCTGAGGATGGGCTCACCTGAATGCCAGGGGGGATGCTGTAGATGATCCGGATGGTTTTGCAGTCTGGGTGGCCAGGCAACGAGTGGGGGATGAGGTGGTACTCCATCTTCCCTGGAGGCTGGGTGCCTGTTTTCACCCCATAAATGGTCTTACAGGTTGGACACTGCAAACTGCCATCCTGAGGAGACAAGGCCAGTACAACCAGACTGGGAAACAGTTTTGGTAATGACCTCCCCACTCAATCCCCAAAAGGTACCATAGACAAAGGGCCTGGGGGACAAAATACACCCAAATGAGTAACAGGCCTTAGTTGTCCTACCCCCACTTGGCTACCAAGGCTATTTTTGCTTTCTCTCAAGTAGCAGGAGGCAAATTCCACCAATAGTCCCGTACCCTATACTAGGGACATGTAAGAGAAACCCTGTCCTTGAGAGGGAGGCCAGGCTTTGCACTGCACCTCAGGGCTCTGTTGGGGGTTTTGTGTGTGTGTGTGTGTGTGTGTGTGTGTGTGTGTGTCTCTGTGTGTGTGTGTGTAGGGAGTCCGGCTGCTGTGATGTGAGGGGTCACTGTTTCACAGCAGGGACTGGTGAGGTGTCATCTGAGGGGAAGAGAACCTGGACAGTAAATTCTATTCCCAGATTCCCAAGAAGAAATGGAATGAGAAGAAGGAAGGAGTGAGTGCACAGGGAGTATGTGTGTAAAAAATGCTGCTACACAGCTGGGACCAAAGCTCTCCAGGACACCTGCATCTCGTTGGGAAGGGAGGAATCCTCTGTGGAGCTATTTAGGGATATTTCCCTTCAAGCTCTACTCATTTAAAGGCATTGCTTGTATTCATGGCAATTACTCCATGTGATCAAGGAACAGGAACCCAAGGCTTGGGGTTAGGAAGGGTCCCACTCTCTGCTCTGGCCTTAACCTGCTTCATGACCTTGTGTAAAGAAACAACAACAGCAACAACACACCCACATGCTTCAAAGTATTAGTGCCAAAGAGAATAAAGGATACTGTCTAAAGAAACATTTTTAAGGAAAACAATGCAAAGCAGTACTAGATTAAATCTTGAATATAGTCATCAAAAGGAAAGTATATTAAGAAATCCCTTTAAGCCCAAAACAACCTCTAAAAATGCAAGATCCCAAAGAAACCTTTTACTTTAGGGTCAGAAAAGTGTACAAGGGTTCCAGATATGCATCACCCATCAGTGACTGAACATACACTTGCTAAGACATTGAGAAAGGTCCCTAGCACTTTGAAAAATCAATCATAGGGTTACATAAAGATGAAGGGAAAAATTATAGCCATAGTTAACACAAAGGAGGAATCAATTTGAATCATACTAGTAATAACACCCCATAAACTAGGCATTGTTTTATCTCCATCTTCCAGATGGAAAATGAAATCTCAGTGTTGAAAATCTTGCCCAAGGTCATTCAGCTACTAAGCCAGGGTTCAATCTTGGGTCAGCTGTCTCTCTTGCCTCTACTCTTTTCCACAGCAAGAGAAGCACACAGCTGCCCCCAGAAAGCCAGACATTTTTTTGGATGAGTTAAGAGGTTGGAGGAGATCTGGGAAATCTCAGATCTGAAGCAATCCAAGCTGGGCCTGGAGAAACAAATACAGTTTGAATTCATGGAGATGGGGGTTAAAGGTTATTCCAGGTATAGGAAAGAACACTAGAAAAGGCAAGGACTTAGAAAAAGCTGGGACTTTGCAAGGAGAGAGTTATCATCCAAGGACATTCCCAGATTCCCAGAAACCAGCTCTAATGGGGGGACTACCACACCACCTTCAGTAGTGGGTAAGATGGGCATCACAGCCTCCCTGCCTCCAGCAGGGGGATCATCCAGGCTGACCTTGGCCACAGTCCATAATGCCTTTGAAGGGGCAATCAAGGGTGTTTGAAAATGTCCAAAGAAAGTGAATTATAAATGGAAATCACTAGTCTTAGAGAAGGAAGGATGATTGGGAAACCCATTAATGCCAGTATGAATGAACACTCACCATGGGCCCAGTGCTGTGATGAGAACTTCCTTCTCCTTCATTGATGGGGCTTATTTCACCTAGCAATGGGCCATGACAATGGACCACTCCCCTCAAAAATCTCAGGGACAGAAGTCTATATCTCTCAAACCACCACACCTAGTGTAGATATTGGGGGGTTGGGTAACAGCCCACAGGGAAGGAAAAGACAGGTGTTTTGTTTTTTTGAAAATTTATTTTAATTGATTTTAGAGAGGGGGTGGGGTGGGGAGGGAGAGAGAGAGAGAGAGAGAGAGAGAGAGAGAGAGAGAGAGAGATTGAGAGAAACATCAAAGATGAGAGAGAATCATTGACTGGCTGTCTCCTTCATGCCTCAGACTGGAGATTGAGCCCGAAACCTGGGCATATGCCCTGACCAGGAATCAAACTGTGACCTCCTGGTTCATAGGTCGACACATAACCACTGAGCTACGCCAGCCAGGCTAAAGACAGGTTTTGCAACATTATGATTTTGTGGAGGACGGATCCTACTGAGAACAGCCAAGATGACCACTCCTGATGCCCTGGGATGCCTTTAAGACTCCCTACATCACCTGGAGCACAACTCCAAGAGAGCCTTCATGCTCTTGCTCCTCCAGGGCCCAGTGCAGAGGTGGCAGTAGCCCCACAGGCTGGCACTCACCTTGTTGCCATTGTTGTACATGGCAACCAGGCAGTAGATGTGGTAGATGTGGCCGCATCTGGACAGCTTTCCCACCAGGTCAGGCTTGACCGTTGGCTGCGGGCCCTTGTAGCCTGAGGGAGCTGTGAGGCGCTCCATACAGATGGTGCAGTCCTGGGGGTGGCAGGGGACAGAGCAGACAGGCCGTCAAGCCTCTCCCAGCCTGGGAAGTTGGAGCATCCCCATGTTGGTTCCTGAATGATCAGGTGAGCTGTTACTGGTCCTCCTCTAGAAAGCCCACAAACTAGGGTATAGGTGCCTTTGGGAATCTAAATATAGTTTTGTCTTGCTTTATACAACAGAATTCCCGAAATAATTCCTGGTGCCAGTACATGTTAACTTGGAGCTGGCCAACAAAATTACAATCTCCTTGTGAGCTGGGACGATACACTGTCCTTCTTTGGTATCCATCCATGGCTTGTGAATGAAATGAATGTCTGCTGACAGGCCCATTGATAAGCTTTCTTTGAGCTGAAATTGGGTAAAGGAATTGTAATTCTAGTGTACTAGAGGGAGTGCTATTTAAAGAAATCTATAACAGGGTTTCTCATCCTTGGCACTATTGACATTAGGGGCTGGATAGTCCTTTGCTGCAGGGGCTGTCCTGGGTATGGGAGGGTGCTTAAGAGCATCCCTGGCCTCTACCCACTAGATACCAGTAGCATCCCCTCTGCTCACTCCCAAAGTTGTGCAAAACCGCCTCTGGTTGAGAACCACTGATCTTCATCCAGCCCATTTTAAAGTCAGTTCCAACTACTCATCACTCTGCTTTTCTTAAATTCAGACTGTTATGTTAATGTAGTTTAGAATCAATCAGCTCTTTGTTGAATGGGGAGATGAGAGAGATTAAGCTGCAGCTTGGAGCCCAGATGGGAGTGCATCTGACCAGTTCTGGACCTGGCAGGACTTAGAAAGCAGCTCTTGCCGTTTGGTGCAAAAACTCTGGAGGTGGAATTGCTGGTGGGTGATGGAGAAGGTGAGCCCTGACCTGCCTCCCCTGCACTCACCTCATCTGGTGGGTGCCGGACCTTCTGCAGATACTTCTTCAGCACTTCTTCTGGGGTTTTACCTGTGAGGACAGGATGGTCAGTGTGCCACTGAGACTGAGACGAGGGATCAAATAGCCTCACCAAGCTGGACATACCAGAGGAGAACCTTATCAGCTAGGCTTACAGCAGGAGAGGAAAAAAAATCATTCGGATTTAAGAATTTGAAAGGGATCAGGGGGCAGAAGAGGCAGAGAGGTGGCCTGAGGAAGTAGGAAGTGGTCCCACTTGCCTTTACTTCCTGCATCACTTCCCTGACATCCCCCTGCCTGTTTGCAACAAACCCACTTTTTAGTGAGAAAGACTGAGTGGGTTTCTCTTCCATATAATCAAAGAGCCTGGACCTGCCCAAACAATGTGATGAGAGCAGAAATAAAAGATCTCTGTACACTGTTACAGGTTTGAAAAAAATTAGGTAGAATGTGCCAAGCACTGTCTCAATCTGCAATGTGGCATCAAAGTGATATTATTTTCATGGGAAACCAGGAGGTTGTGACCACAGCTTCACAACCGTCTTCCCTGGCTGTTGACAGTGCTGTCGCTGCCAGCAGATGTAGCCCCGCAGCAGGGAAAGGCTGATGCTCTGGGAAGGACCCTGCCAGGTGCAATGATGGTGGAATTTCTTTGGGGACTGGACCCCTTGGAGACAGCCTAGCCTGAAGGCAGGGAATGAGATGATCCGGCTTCACAAGCAGGCAGAGAAGGAAAAAGGGTCAGTGCCTCCTTAGGCGACTCTCTTAACTCTCTAAGCTTCCGTTTCTCACTTATAAAATGGGGAGGAGCAATAGCATCAACTCAAAGAGCAGTTTAGACAATTAAATGAGCTAATGGACGTACAGCCCTTTTAGCACATTGCCAGCTAAGGATCCGATATGTGCTATTAATAATAACAGGAAGAGTGGGAAAGTGCAAATTCCTGTCATTTCCTATCATATTATGAGCAAGGCAATCGAGTTCATTTAAGCAGAGAAAGTCTGATAGACTAGAAAAGTAGGACAAGGGTTTGAGGAAGTGGACCGGGCAACAGCCCAAAGCTCAATGCCGGCCCTTCCTTCCCACTGTCCTGCTTCATAACATGTTTGCAAGGTGGGGGCTTAAGGGTGACAGTCAACACATTGAGCCACCAATACCAGTGACCAGAAAGACCAGCCACAGGGCGGAGGCAGGATCCTTTGGTACCAGGGCAGGCACAGGTATTGATCCCTTAGTTGTGGGATTATGGGCAGGTAGGAAGGAGCTCCTGAATGGAGGTTCAAGTGGCCAGAGCGTCTGGGGGCTTGAGAGGGACACAAAACCGTGGCCACGTCCCAACTGCCATGGATGCATTCCAGGACATCCTTGTTGGATACTGGTTGTGACTGGTTTCACTCCAAGTAAAGGGGAAAAAAAACAGAGGTTCTCTGAGGTCATGACTTGCAAGTGACAAAGTTGGGACTTGAATTTAGTCTATTTTAGTTCCAATTCCAAAGTGGTCTTTCTCTCTAGCATATTTCATTTGTGTCACACTTCATATTTTTATGTTTCTATAATTTTGCTCTGCATTGCTGTATTTCTTAAGAAGTCTCCACCGGATCCATACACACTCCACTGTGGTATAGTCACCAGAACAGGTACGAGTTAGGCCTGCTTAGCCTATGCAGAATTTAAGGCCCAGAGTGGGTAAGCCATGGGGATGACTCTCGGTGGTGGAGGCAGAGCTAGGGCCAGAAGCCATAAGCTAAGGAGGCTGATACCTTTCTTGGCTTGTTTTTTGGTGGTCTTGCGGCTTGTATTGGAAACCCCTGGGATGGATTTTATTTCGCTCTTGCTGACGGGGGGTGGGTGGAGGACCAGCTTTGGTGGCCTGGTGAGACACACAGGCAGCCCCGCTGCACTCATGAGGATCCCAGTGATGCCTGGAAGGGCAGAGCAGGAGTCAGGAAGGACTGGAGCGTTAGCTTCCCAACACCCCCTCAACTCCTCCCTCCCCATTAACCTCCTCTCCTCCTCTCCATAGAGTTTTCATAACTCAGAGATTCTCTACTTATCCCCCACCTTTCCCAGAAACAGATTCACTCACTCCGCTTCAACAACGTGCTTTCCTTTTAGCCATCAATTCTCCCCAAGTTCTTCCTACTCATCCAACCCAACTCCTAAAACCCCCATTTGTTTAAATTAACATCCAAATGCTCTCTTTTTTTACAAATGCTCACTACCTATTTCGTCACTCATTTTTTTTCTACCTTCAGCAAGACTAGCCCAGGGTTTCTCTTACCTGCCAAGGCAGGATTGACAGGACTGGACCCATTTAGGTTCTTCACTGGGACGGTGGGGACCCTGTGGAAGGAAAGAGCAGATGCGTTATGGTTTTAACAAGTGGGACAAAATGAGTCAGTGGTGGGACCTCAAAATTTCCCCCAGTGAAGTGCTCCCCTTTCTTACAGAAACGAATCGTCCCTCCTAAAGATGCAGCAAGTTCTTAGTGTGACCAGTAGGGAGAGGTCCTCGTCCCAGCCTATTGCTAGTGGGGGTGGATTTCTTGCAATATTCTGAGAAAGAATTTTCCGAGACTCGCACATGAGGATGAGATATTGTAGAAAATTTTATTCCCCTGGAGTTTCCAAGGTCCCATTTCCTTCAGTCCAGTCATAGAAGAAGTGTAGCTGGGGCTTCAGCAGAGCTAAAATTAAAGCCAGTGTCCAGAGTTTCCTCACCATGTTGGAACCAAGTCCAGTCCAGCATCAGGCTAGCTTGGTTTAGGTTTCCCGCTTAGTCCATTGTGTGTGGGACCCGCATGGCCAGGGGCCATACAGTAAATGCAAGGAAGCCAAGAACCAAGAGTCAAGAACAACAAGAGAGAGAACGCCTTCGTTTAGAGCATTATGGATTCCAAAATTTTCGGGGGCTTGCATTGGTTCCACCCATTCTGGCCAATCCATGGTTCCCCAGTTTTGATTGACAGGCAAGTATCTTCTCTAGTCACCCCCAGCTTTACTGTGTATGCGTCTATCTCCTCTTTGTTGGAACCCTTCCCCCAGTAATCTTCAGGGAATGGGCCAGTGGTTCCCTGGGGAGTGCAAAGTTGCAGCTTCCTAGTGAAGCTGCCCATATGACCATGTCTATAATGTCTGGCCTTCCCTTTGCTCCTTTTTTATTATTAATAACGAGCTAATTACAAGGGCATCATAGCCAGAGGTGATATCTTCAAAACTAAGTCAGACCATGTCACTCCTCCACTCAGAACCTTAAAACTCAGAATGGCTCTCCTCAGTTAATTCAAAGTCCCAGCAAGGCCTAATAGCCCTGAATGTTCTGTCCCTGCTCCTCACCCCAATCCTCCTCTCTCTGCTCTTCCTCCTATAACTTGCCTCTTTGCCTGTTCCTCCTACATGATTGGCACTTCCGGCCTCAGAGCCTTTGCATGTGCTATTCCCTCTGCCTAAAATGCTCTTCCACCAGATACATTCCTGGCTCCCTCCTAGAGCTCCTTCACTCTTGGCTCACATCTTGCCTTCTCAGTGAGGTACCTGAGACCATTTTATTTGATACTGCTATCAGCTCATCCTTCTTACCCTGGGACCTCCAAACCCTCGTATACTGCTGTGTTTTTAAATCCCCCCCCCCCACCCCAGGGAACTCATAATATTTTAAAATAAGTTGTTTCTTATTATCTTCCCTTCTAGAATCTAAGCTCTACAAGGGAAAATTTCTTTGTCCATTCGTTCAGAAGCCTGACACTAGTAGGCATTCAATGAACATTTACTGAAGGAATGAAAGTATAAAGAAACAAGTCCAAACCTTGGTGGACATCAGAGCCACCTAAGAAGCTTTGAAAGAGCCAGAACCCCAAGCCTGCACTGGGGCACAAGAACTTGCATTTTGACACGCTTCTGCGGAGAGGACGCAGATGCCGCCAATCCCCAGTCCAACGTTTGGAAACCATTGCTCTAACAGCTGTTACTTCTCCCACTCCCTGAGAAATATAAATATCAGGCAAAACCTCCTCCTCTCTCTGTTCCTCTCCCAGCAACTCAAGCCAAGCTGGAGAGGAGACGGCACAGCTGCATGGGAAAGACGAGGTCTCCCGGCGCCAACTAGAAAAATCGGGGACATGTGGGGCTCAGTCTTGCACCATCTCTCCCCACCCCCTTCACCACCCAGGCTTCCACAGCTGGGCTTGGAGGAAGATGTGGGCTTGGAGAGGCCAATGCACTGGGTCACAGATGACTCCAGGAGCCAGACAGCCTGAGAAGCCGGCAGTTCTGCTATGGGGGCAGGGTGGTGCTGGGAAAACAGGAGGAGGGAAAGAGATCATGTTGATTCGTTTACTTACATTGTTTATTATTTGTTTATTTGCCCATTCATATTGAGCCAGGGACACAGCAGTGAACAAGACAGCCCATGAGCCTTTATCCTTGTGTTATAATCGCTAACATGCACAGAGCCTGCCTTGTACCCGACACGTCTCATTTCTCACAATATGTAAGTCACCCAATCCTTCCAGCAACCTACGCAAGAGGTGTTATTATGATCAACCCTACTTTAATAGGCAGGGAAGCTGAGGCACAGAGCGGTTAAGCCAACTTGATAAAGATCACACAGCTAAGGATCTGAATGCAGGAAATCTGGCTCGAGATCCCACTGTTTCAGCCGCCTATGACGCTGTGCTCTTATGTCTAAATCATCCGGTCACCTGATACTGCAGACAGAGTACATGAAGCTCAGAGAGTGAAGGAATACACACACATCTAAGAGGTGGCAGAGTTCAGAGGGACCTGAGGCTGGGCAGTGGATCTGTCTGAGCCCCACATGCCTGGGGGTGCTTCCCCGGTGATGCTGAGTCTTCCAGGGCCCTTGTTACTGCCCAAGGACCATGACATGTGCACAGCATTGTGAGAAGGATGTGCAAACAACAGATGTGGGAGTATTTGTGTCTCAGCAGGCCACTAAGGGATACTTTTCCCCAGAAACTGACCCTAGGATAAATCAAACCAGATGAGGGGGAGGGGAATTCAAAACAAGGGAATGTAGGCCAGGAAAAGAGCATGGTCTAGATTCTGGACCCTGTGACCTGCTCCTCGGGGACAGGCATGATATGGTGGACCGGGAGCCAGGAAAACTGGGTTCAAATCCCAATCCTGCCAGTAACACCTCATACAGTCCAGTAAGTTTTCTGAGCCTCAGCATCATTATCTATAGACCTGTGAAGATCTGGGGTTAGAAGTTGCTAAGGAGATTTTCTGACCATTTCCCACCCCAGTACTCAAGAACTCAGTCCTCCACCCACAGCTGAGTCGCTTCCTCACAGGGCCTGCAGAGGCTGGGAGTGGAGGTCTGGCCTCCTGTGTCTGTCCTGCTCCCCACCAGGGGGCAGCACCCCACCCAGCCCCGCACCTGCCTGACCCCTTCACCACTCCAAGGCCCCCACTCCCGCTGATAAGTAGTTGTGATCTGGGTGACAAAAGCTACCTTTGTTCCCACAAACTGGACTGGCAGGTTTCCACACCCAATCTGCTTAACCAGGAAATATTCCAACCTGCACAGCAACCCCCAGGCAGCCCAAGAACTCTGGGTAGAGGCAAGGTCTGGAGAGAGGGAGGGTCTGCACGTGAGGCCTGGGACTCCTGTGAACACTGTGGGAGAGGTGGGTGTCCCTGCTATGCCAGGAAAAGGGCAGCATGGCAGAAGGGTTTGTCACTGGATTCTGGTGGCACTGGGGCTTGGAGAAGAAGGGGATATTTGTTTATGAAATACAGAAGGGTATATAGGAAGGAGCCCCTCCCCCAGCCAAGGGGCCTGAAAGTCGCCTTCCAATCCAGCTGAGCAGTGACATGTGCCTTTGGGAGGGCCACCTCTCTGCTCCTCCTGGCTGGGGCACCTGTGAGGATGGAGGATCTGGAGCAAATACTTTGTAAATAGCCAAGCCCTATGCAAATTTGGGTGATTATTTACATTTTTGTTTCCCAACTGTAAGAGGAAGTTGGGCTTGATACAGTCTTCTCCTGCTGTGATAGTCCAATTTTCTCAGGTTCTTTTTTTAAAAAATATATATATTTTATTGATTTTTTTTACAGAGAGGAAGGGAGAGGGATAGAGAGTTAGAAACATCGATGAGGATGAGAGGGAAACATCCATCAGCTGCCTCCTGCACTTCCCCCCCCCTGGGGATGTGCCCGCAACCAAGGTACATGCCCTTGACCGGAATCGAACCCGGGACCCTTCAGTCCGCAGGCTGACGCTCTATCCACTGAGCCAAACCGGTTAGGGCTTTTTCAGGTTCTTGAAGGCATCAAGTGTAAAGTGTCAAGTTACGTGTTGGGCAGTACTTAGGATTGTCCAGTCAGCAAAAACTGGCCATCCCTCCCCCACTGTTATTGGTTAAAATGAGAACCACGGAGACTGGCCCATATAGTCCACACAGGTCACACCCTGTTGGGGCTCCAGCTCCACATGCTTGAACCCTCCTTCTGGAAATTAGCAGCCCCGTGCTTTCTCGTCCTCCAGGCAACTCAGCTCAGCCAAAGGTGTCTGCCTAACTACTTGTTGACCAATCAGAAGACAATTCCTCTGCCCCCATTTTGTTTGGTTGATCCCAGTTATGGAGGGTGCAAGTTTTAATTTCTGTCCCTAAAATATAAAACTAGGAAAAGAGAAGAGCTGGTAAGGTGGCAGGGGAGGGGAATCGAAGACGGGAGAGCAGCTCTGCAGATGCCCTGGTGAGAGCCAGTGTTTCTCTTGGAGTCATGAGCCAACCCAGGAATCCTCAGGCAGAACAATGGTCTTGTCTCTCCAGCAACCATGGCCTCATTGGAGATAGAGAAGCCTTAATTCTGGAGCAGAGGGCCAGAGGGGCGACTCTCGCCCGCCCCTGTACAGCCCCCCCTTCTCTTTAGAAGCCCCCTGCTTGTGTCCCTGAATAATTCACAGGGTCTTTTGTTCCCCCCAAACCCTTCTCTTCATCCCACCTCTCCCACCCTCCCTGGTCTTTTTTCCGTGGGAAAGTTTCTTGAAGAGGTCATGGGCAGCGAGGGGTGTGGGGAGGGGCCACTGGACGACAGAAGGTCGATGGCAATGCCAGACAAAGGGAATAAACACGCTAATTAAATGGCCAAGAAAGACTGGAGCAGAAGATGGTAGTGGGGGTGAGGGAGGTGGTAAGAGGTGAAAAGAAAAGGGCTGGAAGCTAGGGAGGGGCCTCCCTTGTCAGGAAAACAGAGCAGAGAAAAAAACAACTTGTTTCTATAGCTCTTTTGAAGCTGCACTGGCCGGCCCTCCAGCCTATTCTCTCACTCCAATTCTACTGGCTGGCAGAGGGAATAAAGCAGAGAGATAAAGAGCTGCCGACTCCCTCATTGGGATTTAAAGCGATCTGGGGTTCCTTTCCCTCAATTATGGCATGGGGTCACTTGGCATTTGTCAAGGGCGCCAGAAATGAGGTAAGGCTGCTCAGCTTTGACTTCAATTCAACAACTACATAGTGCATATTCAATAGATACCCGAGAATAATTGTAATAACAACAATAGCAGCTAATTCTGACCCAACTCTTACTGTGTATCAAGCATTGTGCTAAATCTATACACCAAATATTTCACTTAATCCTCATGATAACCCTATAAAGAAGGTGCTATTATTACCCCCATTTTACAGATGAGCAAAATGAAGACAGAGGATGCAAAACTTACCCCAAGTTACAGAGCAAGGAACTTGGGTTCAAGTCTAGGCAGTCGGGTTCTGGAGGCTGGGTTCTTACAAGCGCCAGTAATCACCCTGAATTCTGTTAGAGGCCCCGAGGATGCTACTGTGTGACAGTGAATAGAAACTGAGTGGAGGCACTGTTTAGGTACCCAGTGCCCTCTCCCACATACTTCTGCCCACTCAGAGGAAGTCATATGAAAATCCCATGCATCTGACCAGTCTTTGACTATTTGTTCATTGCTTTCGCATAATTGAGGAGCCAGACGTAAGTAAAAAAATAAAAATAAAAAGAAATAACAACACACCAAAACAACAACAACAGTGGATTAGGAGACTAAAACCTAGGTTCCCAGCCCACTCTGTGTAACACACAGCTGTGGGGCTCTCCTTGGGGAGTTAATGCATGCCTGACACTTGCATCACAGGGCAAGGGAACGGGATAATGCTGGGGAGTGCACGTGGTAAAGGTTTTCATGATGACCCATGGGGTAGGCAGGGCAAGCATGATGATCCCCATTTCACACTCGAGGAAACTGGACCTTGCTGAGATTCTGTGGCTTGCCCAGTGGCAGAGGAAGGTACACCCTCCGTCTGTGGTATACTCTCCTGCACTCCTCCCAGGGCTGAATATCCATGTGCAGAGATCACCCTCTGGGCAGCCTGAATTTCACACTCAGGTGTCCAGCCTAACCCTCACCATCCCTACTGCCTGGGGCTCCTGGGCTACAGGACAGGTGCCTCTGGAGAAAGGGAAATTGGGTGACTATGAGAAGCCAATCTCATAAGAAACCTGGGCTGGTAGGCAGAGGCTGTGGGCACTGCATGGCCCTGGGTCTCTCCCATGTTATGGCCAAACAGACCAGGAAGATCATAAAAAGCAATACTCATAAAACATACGCCGTCACCAGCTTGACACAGGAGTAACTGAGACAATGCAGGGAATGTGTCCAGCACATGGTAAGGACTCAGTAATTATGGGCTGTTATTCCAATCCGAAGGCACCCCTCCAGCTGCCAGCCAGACCAGAGGAAAGGGACAGGCGCTTGTTTGGCACCTACTGTATGCCAGGCACTGGGGTGTAGAAGGGGCCCCTCAGAGTCAGAAAGAGTCTGGCTCTGCTGTCAGACTTTCTAAAGTGTGAATCCTGGTCTCCCACCATGATTAGCTACCTGCCCTTGAGCAAGTTAACTGGTAGTGTCTTCATGTGTAAAATGGGATCAAGCTGCCTACTTTGCAGAGCTGCTGTGAAGGATTAAATGAGGTAATAATCTACCCCCCTCCCCCCCCCCCCCCAAACTGGAACACCGAGGGTGCACAATTAATGTGGCCTACTATTACAATCACACCTGATCTCTTTAGTCCTCACAGCACCCCCGATGTGGGTCTGGCTGCCAGAACTCACAGAGGAGGAAGTGAGGGCTGTGATGTGAGGGACTGCCCCATCTCAGGGCCAGTAAGAGGCAAAGTCTCCATTAGAATCGCCTCCTCATCCACCTGCAGCCAGGGTGGTAGGACAAGAGGACAGGGAGCGGGAAGCCCTGGCGGCCCCTCCTCCATCTCTGAGGGGATGTCAGTCGTTAGCTCTGCCCGGGGCGCAGAGACTCAGAGGCAGCCATGCAAGCACCTACCCAGAGGCGATCAGCACCCGGGACTGCGCCATGGCCAGCCGCTGCAGGTTGGTCCGATTCAAGGTCGCCAGGGCCACCCTTCCTGTCTTGCCGTTGGCTCCCGGGGGGCTAGCCGGAGAGCCCCCAGCCGCCCCTGCCGGAGCGCTGGCGGCCTGTCGCTGGATTGCCTGGGATGGGGCGGTCTTCACGGGGCCTCGGATGGTGCCCGTGCTGTCCAGGAGCTTGGGCCCAGGTCCTGGTGGTGGTTGGGGTAGCTTGACCGCTCCGGGTGGGGGCATGTTCTTGCGGGCTGCTGGAGGCTGCGGCGGCCCGGCTGCCTTGACGCTCATCACCAGGACGCACTGCGGGCAAGAGCAGGGCGGGCCTGGGGGTGAGGCCACTGATCCCGCGGATCCGGCGGATCCGGCTGATCCCGGGCTGGCCGGCCAGGACTGGGCCTTGGGCAAGGTGCCCGTGACCATGGGGTAGATGAGGTCCAGACGCCGGCGGACGCGGCGCTGGCGATGGGTCTGCCGGTTGATCTGGCCCATGGTGCTGAAGTCAATGACGTAGCTAAAGCCGATGGAAGTGAGGTCGATCCAGGGGTGCTGCCTCTCGTAGGCGTGTTGGATGGTGATGCCCACTTCCATGTCGTAGGGCGTCCAGGAACCGTTGTCGTTCTCCCACTCCCACACCACGCCCTTGCCGGGGGCTGAAGACGGGTCGTAGTAGTTTCGGCGAACTGGGCGGAGGGTCCCTGCCAGAGGGGGATAGAGGAGAGGGTCAAGGTCAGCAAGGAAAGAAACGGAATTCTGCATCATTCAGAGGCAAATATTAAATGAGTCCTACTGTGTGCCAGGCACTGGGCTGCCTGTTGAGATATCAGCTTTGAATGAGACTCATTCCTGTCTCTTAGGAGTCCATAGTCACACCAGGGTGAAAACAGATGAGTTATAAGGCAAAGGATATGGGGAGGTAGTGTGCTGCCAGAAGGAGCAACTCCTGGCTTGGAGTGGGGACACCTTGATCTGCAGCCAAGTTTGTTCCTTTACTAGCTAATCTAGACCCCTCAGCCTCCTTTTTTCCCCTGAGAAACAGGATGATTCCTTTGCTGAGTTTTTGTGAAAAGTTTAAGTGTGACTCCTCATTAACTCAACAAATACGCACCTGTGCATGCCAGGTTCTGCATTTCTCTTGGCCCTAAGGCACATAATGCCTTCGACACCCAGTAGGTGCTCATAAATAGCATATCCTTTCTCCCCTAGACCTCTAAATGTTCCTGCCTCTAGGGTTATGGACGAAAAGAACACAGGGCCATGGAAACCTAGAGGACAGAGGAAGACTCTGCCTCGGTCAGGGAAGGCTGCCCAGAAACAGTGGTCACTGAGCTGGCCTGTTATTGTAAGAAGAGAAAGGAAAATCAGGTTGAGAGCACACTCCCCAATTTCCCAGCATTAACTCTTATAGCGACAACAATAATGGTCATAAGAATAATTTTCTATGTATCAAATGTCTTTTGTTCAAGAAACTCAAGCCCTCCTAAAGAGATCATCTTCATTGTTACAATCTTGCTGTGGGTAGGGGTTAGGGATAGGGATGAGGCCAAGGTCATTGCAGGGGAACAGTACAGCAGAAACGAGCCTGCAGGACAAGAAGGGTATACTAAGCCTCTAACTGTTGCCTCTTTCTCCCCTACCTACCCCCAACCTGAGTTCAGACTTCATTTCATGGGTATCATTAAGACTGCAGATACCCAACTCAAGGCAGGGTGGGGAAGCTGGTGAGACCTCCAGGGTGGCTGGAATCGCCAAATCTGTCATCTTGAGCCCTAGATATCTCAAAGTGGTGGGAAAAGGCTCCCCTTCTCGGGCCTCTGACTCCCCCTCCTCCAACCCAGAGGAAGACACCAGGACTTGGGACAGAATCCCATTCAAGGGGGGAAGAAAAGGAACAATGGCTATTCAGGCCTTTGCCAGGGTCATAACCCACCCCCCCTCCAATCTCCAACCCCCTTAATGACCCAAAACATCAACATTCAGAGGCAGGAGGGAGAGACAGAACAATTCCCTATTCAGCAGCAGGACCTCTGCTGGGGGACATGGGGTAGCTAGCAGGACAGGAGGAAGTGGGGAGGCAATAGTCCCCTGGTTTGCCTCTATTTCCTTCCTAAGTAGCCAGCTCGCTGGGGAACAAAGAACACAGGCTTTGTGTCCAACAGCAGAGGACCCACCCCCTCCAGCTGTGTGATTAAGCCTCAGTTTCCTCATCTGTTTGGAATCTGGGGAAGCTACTTCAAAGGGTGAATTTGAGGATGAAATGTAGAAATAAATATAAAGCACTGAAATAACACCTGTCACATGGCAAAAGCTCAAGAAAAGTTGGTGATTATTATTATTTTTCTACTATTTGTCTGAACAGGATGGAGGAGGAGGAGAAAGAGAAATTTTATATATAACTCATATTTGTACAATCCATGCGATCTTTATGGCAATCCTATAAAACACCTTTTAGAGATGAGGAAATTAAGTTTAGAAAGTTTAAAGATACTCTTTTGTATTCCTTCCAGGTAGCAGAGACAATATACTTGACCAATTTTCACAGATGCGCTTAGAGGGCTTTTTTTTTTTTTTTTTTTTTTTTTTTTTTTTTTTTTTTTTACACCAGTGTTACCAGTCCCAGAGATGCCTGGGAATTGCCCCAGAGCTTCTGGAGATCCTGGCTCCCGCACAGTCCCAGGTTTGTCTTCTTCTGTGCTTGTATTGCCTCCACTCCTGATAAATAGATACCCCTTTTACCCTCATGGGTTCCCTCAGAGTTCCTGGACCGCCTCCCCTACTATTCCTTTCTATTGAAATGCCCCCCTTTGCTTTTTTTGTTTTTAAACCTATTGAAATTCTCCTATGCCATTTACCATCCATCCCTTGAAAGGTTCTCTTAGTTAGGAAGTCTGGGGTGCACCAGGGTCTCTTTTCATGCCGGCGCCTTACGTGGAAGCACAGACGCACAGTGTAGGTCTTTGCTTTCTAGTGCCCACTGCAGTGCCTGGCAATAATGAGGGCTCCATAATGTGCTGTGATTGATTGACGACTTCTGGCTACTTTGGCATTTCATTATTTGCCTCATCTGCTGAGTACCCACTAGTGCTGTGAGGAATGCCAAGACCTAGACACTCCTCAAATAGCTTACAGTCTAAAACAAGACAGGTATGCTAATGACTATTTATGAGGCAGAATAGCCACAGGAAGGGTGCCAACAAAATGCATGTTGGCAGAAAAGCTGACCACATCCTTAATGCTTAAATCCTTTTCATGACTTCCCCTGAGTTCAGCACTGAGATCCCCTCCCCCCACTCTGCTCACATTTCTGCTACCCCAGACTCCTTCACTCTCTGTCCACTGCCAGGCTTCTCTGGACCTTTTCATAATGCTGGTCCCTCCCCCAAACACTCAGGCAATCCTCCTCACTGCTCATCCTTCAGATTTCCTCTGTGCTGCCTTGACCAGGTCAAATTCCCACTCCTATTTTTCTTATAGCATTTATCTTGATGTGCAATTACACATTTATTTGTGTGATTAATTTGATGAAAATCTGTCTCCCTCCACTGGACTCCCAACCCCACAATAGTGGGCATCTAAGTGTTTGCTCAGAACTGAATCCCCCAATGCTTGGAATATCCTAGGGGCTCAATAAATATCAATTAAATATTAAATAAAGGAATGATGGTTTGGAGAACATTTTAAGAAATGGATGATAAATAGCATAAGACCTGCATATAAGGAGAATTTCAATAGTCGGACATGACAAAGGACTGCTAAGCTGTCATGGATTTTATTTGTTCACAATAATGAGCCAGTGACACAGAGAAGTGACAAGTGCAGAGCAGGTCTGTTAATTGTGTCTAAGTGAGAAGTAAAGAGGATGTTGGCAGTGAAAATGAAAAGGAGGTGACCAGTCGGAGGGACCCTACAGAGAGGAAATGGGTAGGACTTGACCATGAGAAGCTGAATGCTTTCCTAGAGCAGTTCCAGGATCACCTGCTTCAGAATCTTTAGGGGTACAATGCCTTCCAGTCTTGGGGGGAGGACACCCTGAGTTCCCATGCACACTAAAGTTCCAACTGCTGGGCCACATGGTCTATGTGTCTGCACATGCCTAGCACCCGAGTATGACTCTGAATGACAGAATGTGTCGAACAGTCCTGGGGTTTTGACCATGGGCAAGTGGTAAAATGGAAGCACCAGTAACAGGCAGAGGGGTGTCAAGATGAAGAGCTGGGTTTGGAAGGAGAAAATGTTGAGTTCAGTTCAGTCCTAGCAGGTTAATTACAGACAGAAGGCAGACCTCAGAACCAAAGTTGTGGGACAAAAGAGATGGTGGGATTTAATTCTCTGATTATTTTCTGAGGCCGTTCCATCTGGAATGGGCTAGTCCTGGACCTTCTATAATCAGGACTGTGAACTAGATGATCTGAGGAAATCCACTGGGTCCTGAGGTGCGGTGACCCAAGGAAAAGACCTCTAATGGGATAGCGATAAAGGATGTTCCCAGACAAAGGAGGAAGAAAGAGAAAGAAAGTCAGTTTTTCTTGGCAACTCAGACACCTACTGCTCAAAGCACCCAAGATGTTTCAGCTTCTGGAAAGTGGGAGACAACACGTTCTAAGAATGACCTGAGGTCTCTAGGGCATTTCACCCACATCTATGCAACACTGTGTTAGAGTATCTACTTTGTCCATGAAATCCCAGCACCCCTCACCCTTACTAGAATGACCCACGAGGGCAAAAACTTAGGTACTTAGGTATTTGTTACTGCTACACCCACATGCCTAGAACAGCACCTGCATGAAGCAGGTGCTCTATACGTGTTCACCACATAAAGGAGTAGAGCATAGAACACTTGATTTGGAACCTCAGCTTCCCCATTGACTGGCTATAAACCTTTTATAACTTAATCTCCTTCAACTTGCTTCCTTTCCTATAAAATGGGAATAATAGGTCTTTCATAAGGCCCTTGGAGAATTAAACAAGATAATGTGTGTCATGTGCTTGGGGCATCTCTATATTGTAACTATCATGTGGTCATCATGCCCTTTGCCTCCTCCATTCCTGTGCTCACAGAGGATGCAGGGTATTGTGGGACCCTAAAAATCAGCTTCATCAGCTTCTGTCAACCCTTTAATCTCTCTCCATCTGACCCTCTCACCACATGAAAGTCATAAAAGAGGCCACAGCTGCACAGAAATCTCTGAGCTGGAAAGATCCCTCCCTCACACCACACAGCTTCTAAGCAGCAGCATCACTGGAGGAGGGGCCAAACCCATTCACATGCTGATCTGCATGATGGGAAGAAAGGAGCCACAAGGAATCCTAAGCCTGCTTTTCATTCTGCAGAGGAAAATGAGGCCTGAGCAGTGAAGAGACTTGCTCAAGGTCACACTGTAAGCCAGTGAGTCTGGGGTGAGAGCCTGAGTCATGTCTCCCCCTCCCCAGTCTGGGTGTTCCCCTTCCATTCTGCTGCCTGGACCTTGAAGATGGCAGCGATCAGGTGCATTGGAAGATGCAGAGGAAAGTGATGCTGAAGTACAGAGCTCCAGTCACTGTCCTACAATAGGAGGTTAGCCCAGGCAAGGCAAATGACTGTAGGTGAAGAGGACCCAACCAAGGCCTTTGGAAGCAGCCAAGACCCAGCCGCCCCATCTCTTCCCTTCTTCCAGATTCTCTAGCCCCAAATGCTTAGAGGAGACCAGCATGGAATGCAAATAAGCTCCTTTTTTTTTTTTTTTTTTTTTTTTTTTTGGGAGGCTGTCTGGGGGAAGAAGTGTCCAGGGCAAACAGAGGCGGCAGAGGGTGTCTGCAACCTCCTAGGAATCTCCTTGGAGACAGGCTGGGTGAAGTCGGAGCCCAGGAAAGCTGAGAGTCTGAGGACTCCCTTGGCATCAGGGCAGGCTACTTCTAAAAAAACAAAGCTCCCATCTCAGGAAATGTCCCCACATAGAGGCGCCAACAAAAAAAAGCGAGGAATCGCCTCTACACAGGGGACTTCCAGCTCTCCTTTGTTTATGGGGATGTTTCTGGTTCCCAGCTTCAAACTATGGCTTAGGGGACAGTGGGTAATTTAATTAAACATTGCTAGGGCTTGGCCGAGGTTGCCTGGGAGCTGGTGGTTTAAAGTTCCTACCCTGTCATGGCCTCATCAATGAGCTATATTGAGAGGAACTGTGTGTCTGTTGGTGGGGAATGGAGAGGAGGGGGCTCCAAGTCCAGAAACCCAGAGGTCCTATTCTACTTTGACAAGCTCCCTGACAGACCCAGCATTCCTGGGAATTCAGCCCAGTGCCTCTAGCACCCAGTGCAGGGCCTGGCACTGAGGAGACAGACAAGAATGCGAAACACACCCTGAGGCGGTCTTTAAAAAAACGATCCAGGGCCAGCTCTCTGCCTCTGGTCTAAAGTCTGCAGAGCACCAGCAAACTCTTCCCCAAAAACAGGCCGACCACCACCTGGTGCCTAGCCTTGGGCTAAAGTGAGCGCCAGGTAGTGGTCAGCCTGTCCTTAGGGAAGAGCGATCAGACCCGGGGGAGGTGGCTTCTGTCCTTCAACCCAGTTTTCTCCAGAACTTCACTTCTTCAGGCCATGACCCTTTCTAGGTACCATGTCCTTAATCACCGATTAAACTTTCTCCTTTCCCAAATGTGAGACAAGGGCTGGGACCTTTAGGTCACTAGGGTGGCTCACCATGTCCTGCAGAGACTTAAGTTTCAAAAAGCTCACACCTGCCTGTTTATTTTGAGCAGAACTGGAATTCCCTGTCAGGTGTCTTAGCTGCTGGTCTTCCTGGTCCCATCTCCATGGCTCAGCTGTCCCCATCTCCAGACACATACCCACCCCCCAACCTGAGGCCTCTGCTCCCACCTCCACAACCTCTGCCCAAATTACACAATTACATTCCCTCTCTCCACCTCAGCCACACTTAATCCTCTTTCTCAATCTCCCATGTCCTCCTTACTCCCTCTTCCTCTCAGCCATCTGAGCTCCACCTCCCTCCCTTTCCCACCAGGGTTTAAGCCTCCTCTCCCCTCCCCCCATGGTAACACTTCTGGAAGACTTTCCCCCTGAAAACTTTACTCACTGGGCTGGTGTCTGCAAAGTCTTTGGCAAAGAGGTTGTTGGGAGTCATGACTAAAGATGGGACAGGAGGGTGGAAAGCTACCTCTTTCCCATGAAAATCCTAATTAGCACACAGGATGTGGGGCTTTCCGAGGGGGCTGAGATGCCCAGCTCCAACAGCTGTTCTCTGGCCTTCTGGGACTCTCCCAGTCTTCCTCTCTAGTCCCTCCTCCGCACACCTGCCTCTCCAGGCTCCTCTGCCCATTCTTGGGAAAGCCCAGCCAGAATTCCAGAAACAATCTCCCTCCCCGCCGCCCCCCATGAGGAGACAGACTCGTCCCAAGTCATCAACTAAGTCTGGACACACTGGGCCAAGCAAAGAGGCAGCTCTGCCCTGCCCCTCCGCCGAGGACCCGCCACCCTGACCTCCTCCCTGCCGCCTCTCTTCCTTGCTCTGATGGGAAGGCTGGCCAGCTGGGAAGTGAGATTGTGGTGGCCACAGTGGCAGCTTGCATCTCACGAGAAGATTGTTTGTGGTCTGGGAGGCCGGAGTGTCCCTCACAGTCGACGGTTTAAGGAGGAAGCTTGGGGGGCAGTTTCTCCTTAGGAATCCTCCTCCTCCTCCTCCTCCTCCTCCTCCTCCTCCTCCTCCTCCTCCTCCTCCTCCTCCTCCTCCTTCTCCTCCTCCACGGACAAAGGGAGCGGAGCGGCTTCCCTGCCAGGCATTCCGAGCCCGGTCCCCCCCCCCCCCTCCCCCCCGCCGCACGTCTCCATCTGTTCGGCCTGTTGCTTCAGCCCTGGGACTGCACGAGCAGCCGCACCGGCGGATGCCACAGCATCCAGGGCGCTTCAAGCCATGGAATCCCTCAACTCCAGTCTCCCCTCCCAGGGAGCCCAGCCCTGCCCAATGGAGACTACCGCTAGAGCCTCCGGGGAACCTCTGCTGCCGTCCCCAGTTCCCACACCCAGCACCCCGCTGTGGGAAGGCAGCCCACACAGGAGGGGCAGAGGCAGTAACGTGGGTGAGAAGGGGGATGTGCGGCAGGCCCAAGGGTGCCCGGGGCAAAGCAGGGTCAGCCGAGGGGTGGGCGATGCGAGCAGGAAGCCTTTACTAGGGGCTGGAACTGCTTGTGGCCGAGGTGGCGCCACAGCTTCCCCAGGGGAGGACCGGGGTCCACCGAGCGCTTAAAAGGGGGCGTAAAAGAGGAGCTGTTAGGGGCTAGGGTGCAGCTGCATAACCAGAACACTGACACTAATTGCTTGGGGTTTATTGCAGGGGGCATCTTAGGGTCATGGGCAAGAAGCACCCCCTCCACGACCACCTCTGGGAGACACCCCAACACGGAGGTGCAGACTGGGTGGGCCCCTGTGGGCTCGCGCAGCGGGAAACCTCAGGGCGGGGAGGGGAGGTGCGCGCGGGCGGGGCTGGGGCGGCCGGCTCACCCGTGTCCTGGCGGAACTGGTTCATTGACTGCAGGTCGATGATGTAGGGCGCGAGCCGGCTGTCCACCTGGCCCAGCACCACGCTGCCCCCCGCGCGGGGGCCGGCGCGGACCACCGCCTCGATGTGGTGGCTCACGGCAGGGCTGTAGGGACGCCAGCGGCCGTGCTCGTTCAGCCATTCCCAGACCACCACCGCCGAGGCCAGGAGCATGGCGAGCCCGGGGCTGCGGCGGCGGCGCGGCGCGGTCCCTCTCCCGGACTCGGTGCGCCCGCCCTCCTCCGCTTCCTCCTTCGCCGCCGCCTCTGGGCCTCGACCGCGCACCCCGCCCCGCGCCCAGACGCCCCGGGCAGTCTCGGCTCCGGCCCGTGGGCCGCTCCGCGGCCGCGCATCCACCGGGGCCCGTAGACCGGGGCCGCCTGGCTCGGACCGCGCGCCGCCTCCGGGGTCCGCCGCTGCCGCCGCCGCTGCCACTGCTCCGTGGGGTCGGGTGGCTTCATGCAAATGTCCGGCTTCCCGCAAACAGGCCCCCGCCTTGCCAAACCACCCGGCGGGCGCGAGCTGGAGCTGACTGCCAGGCGAGGACCGAGCCCTCGCACCAGTTGCGCCTCGGGCTCTGCAGTCGCCCGGGTGGGATCTCGCCGCGCGCTCGCGCTGGGAATGGCACGCTGTGCTCCCCTCCCTTCCCTACTCTTCGCCGCACGAATTGCTGTCTCCGCCTGGGCGAGGGCTCCCCCTCCCTGTGGCTCTGCTCAGTTGCTTCCAGAATGAATCGCTCCTCCCAAGAGAGACACTAAGGCAAATCCGCGCCCGTGGGGGTCACGCCAGCCCTAGACGCTGAAAAGCCACCCTCCACGACACGGCCCAAGGACCGCAGTAGTCGCTCGGCCTCAACTTTGCCACCTCCCTCCCAGGACTGAATTGTCTTCTTTTTCTTCTTCTTTTTAAAAAATGCAGCGTGATCCGTGTCAACAGTGTCAGCTTTGAGACACGAAGTGTCTCCCGCTTGCGCACGCACCCGCACCCGCACCCGCACACTCACACTCGCACACACAGGTGCCCATACCCCAACGCCCTTCCAGTTCGGGGTGGTATTACCTCATCTTCGCCAGCATCCTTAGCTGTCTGTCAAGGATGCATTGCCACGCCCCCCCTGACTGCTCGGGCCGGTGCCTAGGAGCTCACACGCCCCCTACTGGCCCAAAGTGACGCCTGCCGGCCAATGGCCACACACTAGTTGCCATTCAACTCCAACCACTGCTCAGGAGACTCAGTCCAAAGGGATGCAGCAATTTGGTGAATGAAGGGTTTATATCGTCTATGATCAGAGTAGAAGTGGTTTTTCTGGCCTGCTTTGACGTTGCTTGAGTTAAGAAGACACATGCTAAATTGACTTATTCTTCAGGGTTTCTGTGACCAAAATAATGAGACATTAAGACAGACACAAGCTAGACTTGGTTATTATGGTCTTAAATAATTAATGTGGAAAATAATCTAAAAGGTCAGATTGACATCAGGATTACATGTTAATTTTGCCCGAGAATACAAACTTTGTTTTTCTGAGGTTGCAATCACACAAAACACTAAATTTATAAGATCAGGATCCAGGATAGGATATCAAAAAATAAAAATTATGTGTTAGGGACTGGGATTATGAATTTTTTGAAGTAATAATTTTTCATAATATCTTATAGTCATTTTTTGTTTGTGTCCCTCTCTCTTTCTTGTGCCCTCTTGAATTACAAAGATATTATTAATATTATTATTTGTATTTCCTTAATATTATTATTTGTATTTCCCACATCTCTTTCATCCTTTACCTTGTTCTTCACAGAGTTCCAAATGCAAAGAAAAAATATACACACTCCTCTTTGAGTCTCCAAAAGCGCCAGGTTCCAGGCTACCTCTGAGCTTTTTCTTGCTGGTGGTGCCCCTGCCCAGAAATCTCCCTACCATGGCCTCCGGAAACCCCAGTATCCCAATCAAACTCAATCAACAACATTCATTAAAACATCAATTTTTAGGATTTGAAAGATGAAAGGGACAGGAGTAAAGGGTACCTCAATTAATCCTACCAAGAGCCACTTATTATTCCTATTTCACAAATGACAAGGCTTATGGAGTTTATGCAATTTGCCCCATAATATTATTTAGCCAGAGGGGAAATTGGTATTCAAAATTCAGTTGGAATCTCCTCACAAAACAAAACAAAACAAAACAAAAAGAACCCCACACATGTTATATGGCCAGGCATGTGGCAATGTAGAAGTGTCTCAATGTAAAAGAAGGGAATGGATAGTGTCACAAATGTCTTCCCCCCAAAATATATGTATATTAAAAGGAAGAAAGAAAAAAGAAAGGAGGGAAGGAAGAAAGGAAGGAAGGGAGGAAGAAAAGAAGGAAGGAAGGAAGGAAGGAAGGAAGGAAGGAAGGGAAGAAGGAAGGGGGAAAGAAAAAAGAAAGGAAGGGAGAAATTAGGTTAGAGTGTTCTGGAAGAACAAGAGTACACTTGAAAAAGTAATCTAAATTTTATTGAGCTATTTTTACTTTCAATCTTGAGAACAAGAGTATGAAGTAAGTCTGGAAACCCCCTTGTGGTCTGCATCAGTATAGATCCAGAAACTATCAGTGATGATGTAAGGGGATGCTAGAAGGTCAAGGGAGAAAATAGCACCTGCCCAGCTAAACCAGAAATCCCCAGGTGAAAAAGTTAAGGAAGAAAGTGTCTCTTAACTATGTCCAGCCTGATTTTGTATCTGGTCTTCTTGTATGTCATGTTAAACATAGAGAATTACAACAGAACAAAAATAAATGTCTAATCGCACATGAGAGGTTTGTGTGTAGCCTGATTCATTTGCAAGCAGAAGTGAGTATTTATATGCTTGGTATTAGTAATCAATTACAGTTGTAAAATATGTCTATTTTTGATATTGTATGTTAATTTATAATGCATAATAATCTATGTGGCAATCATAATTTATAATTATATGACAATAATAATATATTTCTATTTATATTTCTTAGATCTTCCAATTCAACAATCCTAATTTCAAATAATCTGTAGCATGCCTGAAAAACTCAGACATTTCATTTTAATATCCAACGATATCTCTTAAATTACCTCCTGTTTCCGCCCATAAGTGCCTAATAATCTTTAACCAAATGATGTGCCCAATTTTTAATTTGGGATATGACAGCTATAATTAAACTTCACTAATTAAGACCAATTGGAATGAAGCCAGTCTGTATTGTTCAAAGCTACAATTTAAAGCTACTTCAAAAATTGCCATCATTGCTTAACATCAAGATTCAAGAAAAAGTCATTGTCTTCTTTTTCTGTGGAACATTCATGGAAAAAAGTGATCCTCTCCCCCCCCCCCCCCCCCCCAGTTACCTATTGCTGTGTAACAAATGGCTCTAAAATCATGTGCTGACAACATCAACAAGCATTTATTTTGCACACAAATTTGCAATTTGGGAAGGGCTTGATGAAGACAAGCTAGTCTCTGCTCCACATGGAGCTCAAGTTAGCTCAAAGGATGCGTGGGGGCTGGAATCATCTGTGGGCTTGCTCATTCACAGGTCTAGTGCTTGATGCTAGCTGACACCTGGCAGCTCAGCTAGGGCTACAGCCCATGCATCTACACATGGCCTTCTATGTTGTTGATTGGCACCTTCATCACATAGAGGTGGTTGGGTTCCAAATGAGCATGACCCAAGAGAAAGAGCTGGACTGAAGCGGCATTGGCTTTTTGTAAAATTAAGGTGTTTTTTTTTTTTTAAAAAATTTGAAATAATTGTAGATTCACATGCAGTTGTAAGAAATAAGACAGAGAGATACCATACACCTTTTTCTCCATGTTACTCAGTGGTAACATCTTATAAAACTGTACCTACAAAACTGTAGTGCATCACTACTGATATTGACACGGTGAGGATACAGACTAGTTACAATTCTGCTGCTTATTGAAATAATATAATTGTATTATATAGTATACAATATATGTTATATTATTTATATATTAATGTATGTTATATTATAATAAATGTAAATTATACAATATTCATTTTGTGTACAAATGTATGCAATATAGTTTGTGTCACTACAAGGATGTTGCCCTTTGATAACCACATCCAATCCTCCCCACTATCATTTTGTCCTTAACATCTCACAATCACTAATATGTTCTTCATATCTGTAATTTTCTCAATTCAAGAATATTATTAAGTAAATGGAATAATAGAAAATGTAACCTCTTGTGTTAGTGTAGTACATTTGCTATAATTGGTGAGCCAATATTAATATGTTATTGTTAACATATTAATAAGTCTGTTTTTTACATTCGGTTCACCTTGGTGTACATTCTATGGGTTTTGACATGGACCCCATGGAACACAGGTAGTGGTATGTCATTGCTGCTTTAAGTTGCAATTTTCTAATGACATGTGACATTGAGCATCTTGTCAACTGCTTATTTGCTATCTGTCTTTGGTGAAATGTCTGTTAAGGTCTTTGGTGCATCTTTTTAATTGAGGGGTTTGTTTTCTTGTTATTGAGTTTTAAATGTTTTTTTGTGTGTATATTTTAGACAACAGTCCTTTATCAGATGCATCTTTCACAAACATTTTATCTCAGTTTATGGCTCATTTTTTAAATTTATTCTTTCTCTCTCCCTGTCTAACTCTCTCTCTTTTAAGAACAGGTACTTGCCCCATCTGGCTTGCTGCAGATGTCACAGGGCCCAGGGGTGGTAAGAAGTGTCTCAGAGTCCCAGTGCTCACATGGACTTTCTCTAACATTGCCCAGCACTTACCTCTGCGCCACATGACAGTGGGCCTTCATTCCCCTAACAGTGTCTTTCACAGAGCAGACATTTTAAATTTTAAATAAAACATAACAATTTTTTCTTCCACGGATTATGCTTTTGTGTTGTATCTGAGAAGATAACACCAGATCCAAGCCCACCTAGATTTTCCTTTGTTAGTTTCTAGGAATTTTATAGTTTTGTGTTTTACACTTAGATCTATAATCTATTTTGAGTTTATTTTTGTGAAAAGTGTAGAGTCTGGGTGTAGAATCTATTTTTTCTTGTGTGTGTATGTGTGCATGGAGATGTCTAGTTTGAGCAACATTTGTGGAAAAGACTATTTTTGCTCCATTTATTGCTTTGTCCCTTTGTCAAAGACCAGTTGACTATATTTATGTGGGTCTACTTCTGGGCTCTGTCCTCTGTTCTGTTAATCTAGTTGGCTATTCTTTCATCAACACTACCCTATCTTGATTATAACAGCTCTATAGTAAGTCTTAAAATTCAGTAGTAACAGTTTTCTAACTTTGTCTTCTCATTCAATATTGTGTTGGTCTCTCTGGGTGTTTTGCCTTACCTTATAAACTTTAGTATCAATATCCACAAGATAACCTGCTGTAATTTTGATTGGCATTACATTGATTATGGACCCAGCTGGGAGGAGCACACAACTTGGCAGTATTGAGTCTTCCTCCACTTGTACACGGAATATCTCTCCATTTATTTAGATTTTCTTTGATTTCTTTCATCAGAGTTTTCCTCATATAGATCTTGTACTTATTTTGTTATATTTATACCAAAGTATTTCTCTTTTTGGGGAGGGGTATAAAAATGGCATTATATTTTAAATTATATACACCGTTTGTTCATTGCTGGTATATAAAAAAGCAACTGACTTTTGTATATTAACTCTGTATCTTGTAACTTTGCTACAATTACTTATTAGTTCCAGGAGTGTGGTTTTTTGTTTTGTTTTGTTCATTCTTTGGGATTTTTCTACACAGTACATAGACAATCATGCCATCTGTGAACAAAGATAGTTTTTTTTTTCTTTCTTCCCAGTTAGTATATTTTTTATTTCCTTTTCCTATCTTACTGTATTCTCCAGGATTTCAGTATGATATGAAACAGGAGTGATAAGCACAGACATCCTTGACTTGTTTCTGATCTTAGCAGGAAAGCACCTAGATTCTCACCATGAAGTATGACATTAGCTGTAGCTTTTTTGTAGATATTCTTTGTCTACTTGAGGAAGTTCCCTTCCTAGTTTGCTGGGAGTTTTTATAAACAGGTGTTGGATTTTTTCCCCAAATGATTTTCCTACATCTATTGACATGATTATGTGGCTTTTCTTCTTTAGTCCATTGGTACGATGGATTGCAACAATACATTTTTAAATGCTGAATCAGTCTTGCATGCCTGGAATAAATCTGACTTTTTTGCTCATTTTAAAATGCATCCTTTCACTGTAATAAACCATAACCATGACTATAGTAGTTTTCTGAATTCTATGAATCCATTTATTAAATTACTGAACCTAAAGGAGGTCTTTGGGATCTTCTTGAACTTGTATGCTGAAACAGTATTGGCCAACAGGGAGCTCTGGAGTTAAAGTGGCCAATCAGAGATGCCCCACATTTTACCTTTGCCAAGTAACCTATCATAGCCCCAGGTTCCAGGAGTTAGGGTGTGGATGCTTTGCAGGGATGCTCCCCACATTGTTCATGGAAATCACTTGTGATCTTTTTCTTGCTCAGACTCAATCCTGGGTGCATCACCTCCATATTACAAGAGAGAGTTTTTGGCCTCGCCTGACATATGACTTGGTAAATCTAATAGAACCCACCACTTCATGGCAGTTCTGGATGCACAGTCACTTGGTGTCTCAAGGTCAGGTGCTCCATCTTTACTGAGCCAACAGCACACCAGGAATTGTCACTCAACAGGCATATATTGCCACTGCAGATGGGATGGCCTTGCTCCAGAGCCCCAAGAGGAGTCTGTACTGTGCTTCTTCCATATGGGCTTGCCATAAACTCCACCTCATATCTTTTCCCACATCTGATACCTCTAACACCACAGGGTCCCCTAGGCTACACTGCACAAGTAGTAGCACTGTTTCCACCATAGGCAGGATCTTCTTCAGACTCTTTCCTAATCTAGGCCTCATTTAAAGCTGGCAGCCTATTGTGTCACCTTGTACATGGACTGAAGCAGTATGTCCAGGTGTGGAATATGCTACTTTCAGAAACCAAAGAGCAGTGCACTTTCTTCTTCATAGAGGGGTATGCAAGATTCAATAATTTATCTTTCACTTTGGATGAGATGTCCTGGGCATGTACCTGATCTAGTGGGCCTCTGATTCCTCATAGGGTTCATCTCCGGTCCTCCCTTAGAGGACCATGACCTCTAGGTGTTGGCTACTTCTTGATCATCTAGCCTGATTACCATGTTAGTATTGAGAGGTGGTTCGCAGGAAGTACAAATAGTCCAGATTTTTCCTGTCTACTCCATCCAGGTTAGTTGAACTGGTTCTGATTATATTTTGTCCATTGATTTTTAGAGAGAGTGGAAAGGAGGGAGGGAAGGGGGAGAGAGAGAAATATTGATGTGAGACAGACACATCAATTGGTTGCCACTGTGGGAGCCTTGGGCTGGGGATCAAAACTGTAACTCAGGTACTGTTATGTGCCCTTGACCAGGAATTGAACCCATGACCTTTTGGTTGGTGAACAAATGCTCTAATCACTTGGAAACACCGTCCATGGCTGATCCCTTTTCTCATCCTGACAGCAAAGAGACATTCATCCAATCAATGTCCACACACCATGCACCTGAGGCAGTTGTAATTTGCTACCACATCTGGCACAGTGGCTGCAGTTGTACCTACACTTGGTTTGACTTTGTGGTAATCAACTGTTATTCTTGAGCACTTACTTGGTTTCTGCAGGGGCTAGTCTGATAAGTGAAATGCACATATGACAGAGATCATTATTTTTATGTCCTTTATATCCTTAAGGATTGCTCTACTTTTCATGCCCTGCTGCCCATTTTCACCCTGGTGAGTCAATGAAAAGTGAGGCAGAATTCCCTAAAGACATAATACTGACAAGATAAAAATTGGAGTTCAGGTTGGATAAGAGAGGGGGCTAGTAAACATCCCTCTTGGAGGGCTAAACTCGAGAAGTGAGAGACCAGAGGTAGACAGAGCCTTGACATTCTGTAATTCTCCTTCAAGTCACTTTCATCCCTGATTGAATTAGGATGATCTTATTTCAGTCTGTCTATCAAAAGACAGGGTGACCCCTTCCTGGAGGAAAACAACAAAATCCAGATGATAAAGTAGGGGATAAAGTTTCCCCCAGAAAGTCAACTGCCACTTTTTCATGTAAAATCTAAGATGATGCTAAAGCCAGGCTGGCTGAGCTCCTGAGTATACATAACATTTATATTTTACTACCAAGGCATTTTTTTGGATCCTTCTTTTGTTAGACAACAAGTTTAGCACCAGGTTAATAAAGGCTGCCTTTGTTTAGAAGGGGTGCACTGGTGGCTGCATCCAGCAGATGGCGATGTTGTACTGGAAAATGGCCTCTGGGTACTTGGCGGTTTTTCAGTCTTTAACTGAAGCTGGGATTTCCCTTTCTACCAGTACTTTTAGGATTTTATGTTATACTAGAGGCCCGGTGCACAAAATTTGTGTACTTGGGGTTGGGGGAGGGGGTCCCTCAGCCTGGCCTGCATCCTCTTGCAGCCCAGGAGCTGTCAGTCAGACATCCTTAGCACTGCCACAGTGGCAGGAGAGGCTCCTGCCACTACCACTGTGCTCGCCAGCCATGAGCCCGGCTTCTGACTGAGCGGTGCTCCCATGTGGAAGTGCACTGACCACCAGGGGCAGCTCCTGCATTGAGTGACTGTCCCCTGGTGGTCAGCGTGCATCATAGTGACTGGTTGTTCCACTGTCAGGCCAAAACCAGCTCTCCGATATCCCCTGAGGGGTCCTGGATTGTGAGAGGGCACAGGCCAGGCCGAGGGACCCCACTGGGGCCAGAGAGGGACATGGGAGGTTGGCCAGCCGAGGAGGAACTGTGGAAGAGTTTCAGGATGTGTCTGATAAGTGAAATGCACATATGACAGAGATAATTATTTTTATGTCCTTTAGATCCTTAAGGATCGGCCAGTCCTGATTGGCCAGACCCCAGCAGCAAGCTAAGCTACCTGTCAGAGCATCTGCCCCCTGGTGGTCAGTGCATATCATTAGCATATTACGCTTTGATTGGTTGAATGGTCAACTGGACGACCAGACACTTAGGCATAGAACACATAATTCCACAGCAGTACATTGAGCCCATCCAGAGGACCCCATCCACAAGGTCACTCCAGCTTTCTTTCCCCATGTCAACTCTTGCCTAAACCCCATCAACTGAATTAGGGGCATTTCCTCCTTTAGGAACACAATGCAAATCATAGATTTTCTCCAGGAGCCCAGGGAAGTTCAGGTGATGGAGACAGGCTAGCTAAGGGTGAGGAAGTAGAGTAAAGAAAACTTAATTGTCAGTCTCTTTCCCGCCTTTGTCTTCCTATCCCAGGCTCAGCACCTAAGCACAGTGCTAGTTCTTCTCCCAGGTACCTCTCAGTTTCTGGTGAGCACCCAGGCCCAGGAGCCTCCCCAAACCCCACCCTACTGCCTCAGCTCCATCCCTCAGTTCTTGGTGTCATTGACCACATCTGTGGCCAGAATCTTTTACTCTCATGGAACAGAGTAGGATGGTGATTTGGGCACCTGAATTCAACTGGGACAAGTTTGATTCCTTCCCTCCTATGTTCACACAAGTATATATGGCCTTTGGACCCCTTGGGGACAGGGATATCTCAGCTCCATCTCTAATTATCTTTCTCCAAAAGCAACTGACATTTTGGTAAAGAGGAAAGGAGGAATCAGGGGATGGGTGAGGAAGGAGACAAGAGTGACTACATGATTCTATTTTTGGTTTTGAGTGGCTGGGATGTTTTTGGTTCAACCAAATGAACTTTTAGGTTTTAGTTCACCCAAAACTAATCAATAGTTATTGCCATCAACTAGCATGATCAGTTGGTGAATATGTGGAGGTGCTAGGAGAGTGGTGGCCCTGGAGAGGGCATGGACGTTCCATGCCCCTTCTCGTATACCTTGCCCTGGTGACACCTCAAGTCTTAGGCTCCCAAATGCCTGCACCATGCAATGGAGACAGGGCCCCATTTCCTGTTCACAGATTCCCACATCTTTCTTTGCAGTGGGAGCTCTTGACAGAGTTCAGAAGTTTAGTAGAGGAAATAAAGGGATTGGAGAGACATGGAGGCTGGCAAATAAGTGACAAGGTTGGCTCCTGCTACATAAGAAGGTATGGGGTGTGGATCTAAATGAGGCACTGGCTTTGAAATAGGTAATAGCCTGGAAGGAAGCTGATGGGCTTCTTGGTTTTCTTTTTCCTCATCCCTTTGGCCTATCACACCAAGACATATTCAAGTCTTCCTCTTCTTTTTCTCCCCTCACCCCCACCCCCATCAGGCCTTCTTCTTGGTTTGGATCAAACCTTCCTCTTCTTTCCCTCATGAGGACACCAGTAATTGGATTTAGGGCCCACCAGAAATCCAAATGATCCCACCTAGAGATACTTAATTACATTGACAAAGACTCTATCTCCAAAAAGTCAAATTCGCACTCACAGATACTAGCAGCTAGGACTTGGACATATGTTTTTGGGGGACACAAAGAAGGAAATGAATGCGCTGGAAAAGAAATAAAGTATCAATGAGAAAAAAAAAGGACCACATTTAATGCTTTTGTGAGCTCATCTGGAATTCCCATGTAGAAAATAAGCAGACAGAAAAGAGGTGGGCAGTATGAAAGACCAAAAGGAAATAGGAGAAAACTTGTTTTTTTTCCTGTCTGTGTGGAATTTTAGCCTGATCTTTTACTTGATACTTCTCTGTGGCAAAAAATACCTGGTGGTAGGATTTGTTTATAGCATAATTTATTTTCAGACATAGTGAGTGTGAAGACGACTTGTAGTTAGTAATCTGCTAAAGTTGTGACATACACTTCATGAGAAAAACTGTATTACAACCTCACTGAAAATAATTTATGATTGTATACATGTTCATGTATTTTGTGTGTGTACGTTTGTGTGTGCTGGTTACCTAGCAATACCACTTCCTTAAAAAGCTAGAAACTATTTTTTTCCAGAATCCCTGTGTTCTATGGGTTAGCATTTGTCCATGAGAAAAACTCATGAGAAACTTGGAAGGTGAAAATGAAGTGGTAGGCATTGTTTCTTGGACAATCATGGAGGTCAGACAGTACTGTGTAATATCTATATAAGCTCCCACTTAGAGGTTACATCCAATGTAGCAATTTTGCAACCTCTGGGGAAGTTGTGACTCTACCATCATGGTGACAAGAGGTGGGATCATCTCAGCTTTTCCTACATCCATCAGCTACATCTCTCCCCTTCCCAATGCTTTGGCTGACACCCTCCCCCTGCAGCCTTACAGATCTCTTCCCCTGCTCCTCACACATTCATCTAACCCCTCATTCCTAATTAAATACCTTATTCTTGTAATATTTATAGTGGCTTTATTTTCCTGAAAGAATATGAACTGATACCATTACTATATACTATACATATGCTAGATCATCTAAGACAGTTCCAATTTCATGATAAATCCCATAATATCCTGAAGAATATCATACATTTCAACAGGATGAATATGTTCAAAATCCAAAAAAAGTGACAATACCAAGTGCTGGTGAAGATGTGAATCAATATGAACTCTCCTCCATTGCTGGTAGGAACACAGAATGGTACAGTCGTGTTGGAAGACAGTTCAACAGATGCTTACGAAGTGAAACAGATTTTACCATACAGCCTAGTGATCACCCTCTTTGGTATTTACCCATTTGAATTGAAAACATATGTTCACACAAAAATTTGTATGCAAATACTTATAGCAGCTTTATTTATAATCACCCCAAACCGTAAGCATCTGAGATTTTTCAAAAGGTGAATGAATAAACAAATTGCAGTATACACACACAATTGCATATTGCTAAGTGACAGAAATCAATCTGAAAAAGCTATCTATCCTATCTAATTAATAAGAGTAATATGCAAATTGACTGTACTTCTGCTACACCCACAAGCCATGCCCACCAGCCAATCAGGAGCGAGTATGCGGCCACGGAGCAAGCTGGAGGCTTGGGTTTCCCTGGCAATGGAGAAAGCCAAGTTTCCTGCACACTCTGGTCAGCCCTGGACTCCACTCAAGGCTAAAAAGTTTCAATTATAGAAGATAAATAAATCCCAACAAAAATGGCTGCGGCCATGGAGTGAGCAGGAGGCTTGGCTCCGCTCAAGGCTACAAAGTTTCAGTTATAGAAGATAAATAAATCCCAGATACCAGGGCCTCTGCTTGGGTCGCGGGGGGGGGGGGGGGGAGGGGGAAAGGGGGGACGTGGCCGGCCTGCAAATCACCACAGGCCCCTGGCCCAGGCTGCCCCACGCCCCAAGGGGACCCCCACCCTGATCTGAGACACCCTTTAGGGCAAACCAGCCAGTCCCCACCCATGCACCAGGCCTCTATCATATCTAATAAAAGAGTAATATGTAAATTGATCATCACTACAACACACAAGATGGCTGCCCCCATGTGGACACAAGATGGCCACCACAAGATGCCAGCAGGGGAGGACAGTTGTGGGTGATCAGGCCAGCAGGGGAGGATAGTTGGGAGGGACCAGGCCTGCAAGGGAGGGCAGTTGGGGGCGACCAAGCCTGCAGGGGAGGGCAGTTAGGGGTGATCAGGCCGGCAAAGGAAGGAAATTGGGGGTGAACGGGCCTGCAGGGAAGGGCAGTTGGGGGGGGAGGAACCCAGGCCTGCAGGGGAGGGCAGTTAGGGGAAAACAGGCTGGCAGGGGAGCAGTTAGGCATCAATCAAACTGGCAGGGGAGTGGTTAGGGGGTGATCAGGCTGGCAGGCAGAAGTGGTTAGGGGCAATCAGGAAGGCAGTCAGGCAAGCAGTTGGGAGCCAGTAGTCCTGGATTGTAAGAGGGATGTTAGACTGCCCGTTTAGGCCCGATCCTACCGGGATCGGGCCTAAACGGGCAGTCGGACATCCCTTGAGGGGTCCCAGATTGGAGAGGGTGCAGGCTGGGCTGAGGGACACTGCCCCCCTATGCACGAATTTTGTGCACCAGGCCTCTAGTCTATATATAAAAGCCTAAGCTACCGTTACAACTGGACGACCATATGACTGGCCAGTAGCTATGATGTGCACTGACCACAAGGGGGCAGAAGCTCAATGCAGGAGCTGCCCCCTGGTGGTCAGTGGACTCCCACAGCCAACTTCCCACCACCTGCGAAGTGGGGAGAGAGGTGAGGAGAGAGTAACCAAAGAACTTACATGCATATATGCATAGCCCATGGACACAGACAATAGTGTGATACAGTCCTGGGGTGGGACGGGAGCTGGGTGGAGGGAGGCAAATGGAGGGGAAATGGAAGGCATCTGTAATACTCTCAAGAATAAAAATTAGTTAGGAGAAAAAATTAATTGAAGCCCTAAGTTTTGCTACCAAATGACCCACACGTTTTCTAACCACTTACTTTCTATGTGCCAGACTTTGGAGATAATGAGATGAATAAGTCTTAGATCCTGTCTTCAAGCAACTGAACTTAGGGAAAAGATATAGAGGTGGAAAAAACCACAATTGTTACACTAGTTCTAGTCTCAGAAACAGACTGAATTCTCACTGTTCTCCCTCTTCACCACTCACCATTTCTACATCCTGCTGAGTTATGCATAATTCTTCATACCATGTTCCATAATTTTGTTTAATATCATGGAGGATGTATTCCATAATAGAGCCAAACTCAATGATACTGGAAAATTCACTTTGGTAGTGATTACGGAAGCCAGCAGTATGCATGGCTACCAATGAACCTTTTGAATCAAACACTGGTGAGCCAGAAGACCCAAAGTAAAAAGTGGTGTCATAGGTAATCACATCAGGTCTGGGAACAATGTCCTGGAAACTTCTTTGAGTGTACATATGGATATACTGCATGTCGTCATTATAACCCTTAGCCTGAAGATGTTCCCGATATTTCTGTACTCGCTGACACTGAGGGATTATAACACAAGCATCAGTAGACTTTACCTCCCATCCTGGATAACCAATAATATATATCAACCCACTAAGTGGAGCAGGACCAATTCCATTATATAGTCCAACAGGTACTTGTTGTCCATCTTCTTTCAATTTCAGAACAGCATAATCAAGAGTTACATCAGATATCTCAAACCAAGGTTCAATGGAAAAATAGTTATTTTTTTCTTCTCTGTCTTCGTAACCAAATGTCACCCTTACACATTGACCAATTATGTCTGCCCACCTACTTGGCTCTATTTCATCTCCCACAATGTAATTTATTACATGCCGACAAGTAAAAATGAACAACCCTGTAAAAACAAAGCAGGTGGCACAACCCGTGTTCCCATTGTTGTCCCATTCTATGTGCCCAACTGAGTCACTACGACGAGAAAGAAGTTTGAGCATTTTAACCGGGATAGAGTTTTTTGTCTGTTTCCCAAAGTTTGTTTTATGTGCACGAAATATTGTTTCCCCCTTTCTTGTTTTCAATTTCCTTTTGAAGCTTTTTCTAATTTTTTCAGTTTCTCTTTTCAAACTAGGATACTGGGCCACAATTTCTTCTTTTAACACACAGGTGTTTCTTTCCTCCAACTCCGAATTCTGAGAGTCTGCCGAATCAAAATTCTGAGTGGCTGCCAAATCAAAATTCTGAGTGGCTGCTACCTTAGAGCCCTCCTTTTTCTCAACCTCAACCTGAAAGAGCTTGCCCTCTAAGTCATCAACTCGCTGTGTGCTTTCTACAATGGAGTCCAGGTTTTCAATGAGTTTCCAATCAGCGTTCTCCAGAAAGGAAAGAAATCTGCCATCCTTGCACACAGCATCCTTGACGGTTTCTCCTTTGAAAGCATAGACGCAGAGTTTGCACCCTTCTTTGTGAAGTTCCCCGCGTTTGACAATCTTTTTTATCTTCTTCCCAATTGCGTGGATAAAAAATTTGACACAGTCAGTAGATGCCTTGTCATGCCGGCCAAATATCTGGTTCCCTTTTTTCTGCTCACTTTTACTCTGGGCAAATGTAATTTCCAGGTGGCATTTTTCAGGAAAACAACTGAGGGGCATTCCAAGGTTTATGTAGCCTTCAATTCCTTCTATGCCCTGCACCAGCATTTCTTTGCCTTGCTGTCGTTCTCTCTCTTCTTTGACAGCCTGAAGCGTGTCAAGTGCCACAGATAAGCTAGCCCTCTCATTATGTGTGAGTCTGTGTTTCCTTTTTTTGTTTTTCCTGTGGTGTACACGCAAGGTAATGTAAAGTACTTTATCTTGGGATATAGCCTGGTCTTTGGGTCCTTGAGCCTGGGTATTAGTTATATCATTTGGGCCTTTTCTGGAGCCCGTCTTCATTTGAGGAGTACTGGGATTATTCTCTTGTTCTTTATTGACCTAAAAGGAAATGTTAAAGACTCTAAAATGATGGAAGCAACTCTTATATTTTGTTTTTCTTTTTAGTATGCAATTCACAATATTTCTCTAGGAAACTCAGAACCAATCTCCAAAGGCCAGTAAATAGAATTAAACCAAAGTTTGAGTTGGGAGCCAAGGTATAAGCTGAGTTTCCCATCCCATCAGTTAGATAAGCTTTTAATTATGCCAGATTGGTGCATTTCCCCCCTGAGAAATAGGAAAGAAACAAGTGTTTCTAGGTCCATTAAAAAAAGAAGAGATGCTTAAAAGTCTGCCAGCTCTCTTAGAGAATTCTATCAGGTCTCTGAATAATTTTTACTTTTTCTAATCACAGTAATGGATTGCACCAAAAACTTGTTCTTATAGCACCAAACTCAGCAAGAATAAGGTACCATGGTTTATTATTGGGCATTTAATGTTAAACAAAATCATCATCAGTTAACTAATTATTTGGTCATAATAACATAGTTATTTCTAATAGTAAAACCCTGATTCACCTACCATCTTTCATGTAAAGAACTTAAATTATTTCCTCTATTACATCAATTTATTCCAAAATCCTATGAAATGAGGAGCAACAAATATGGCATCTCTGTCCTTTTGATGGAGAAACTGAGGCACAGAAAGTTTTTCCTGTCAGTGCCTTTCTTAGGATTACATAATAAATAATTAATGAAGACAGTATCAGAACTTCAATATTTAGTCCAACATTTTTACATTAGACTACATATTCTTTTCCTGTATATTTAATATCCACAATTCCTGTTTTTATATGTCATTATATTAAAAATCAGGGATGGGGGGAAAGGAGAGGAATTACATAAGGAGAATTGATCAAATAGCAGAAACTGAATAAAAAATTAAGAGCATCTGATTCCTATGTCCAAAAGATACATATTGGCCAAGAAATATCTATCATGGCATGAGTGCCAACAGATGCCACTTGCTGGTAATGGGAATAACAATGCCAGAATTGCTGCAAAGATTAAGTGTAACATCCTGTGTGACAATCCTTAGCACAGTGACTGGCACATTAGTGAATTAACTTTTATTTTCCTTCTTTGTAATGGTACTACTATTCTGGATTAAAACAAAAGAAACATAAGGTAATATAAATTTATTCTGGGCATAAATATGAACTCTGAAAGAGCATCTCTCCAGCCTAATATTGTCAGAAGCATCTTTGTCGCACAGTCCATTGGAACACTAGGATGGATTTCCAACTATTCAAAGAATTCTTGGGCAGATATAGACAGTTTCAAAGAGGAACCTTGGGGCTTACATGATTATTAGCTTGCACTGTCATGGAGTGGGACAGAGAAAAATAGAACTAGGCTTGGCTTGGCTTTTCTACATACTTGGATGTTCTAGTTAGAATCAGAATGAAAGAAAGGCTTTTAAATTGCATTCTCAAATGCTCACCATCTTTCAGCCTTTCATAATAAATTCAAGGAGCATTTTAGACTTAAGAAGGAATACGATGGTTTGCTATGATAATAGAGTCCAATTAGTACAAAGGACCCCCACTTAATGTCAGTAAATTTGAGTCCAAGTATTCATTTCACTACTGCCTTAAGAAGCAACACACTTCTTTTCCTCTCTTCATAAACAAATCGAGGATAAGAAAGTCCTCCCTGCTTGCTTAGTAAACTTATAGTAAGACTAAATATTTAAAACATTATTTTATAAATTATAAACCCTAAGCAGATGTATTATTATTATAAAAAAGATCAGCCATATTTGCATGGTATATATTTTCATGCTATGAAATAATATTACTTTTGTTTTTATTCCATATGTTACTGTAATACATTATATTTGATTTTTGTTGTTGTTGTTCAGGAAATGTTACAATAGCTTTTTGTTAAAGACTGCTTTGATAGGGCACCAAACTCAGCAAGAATGAGATTTTTGTTAAAATTCCTCACTGCCACTCCTCCAAACAGAAAGAATACAATGAATGAAAAAGATTTTAACTTATTTAACATTCCCTACATTCAATGAGGTAATTTCTTGGCAGGAAGACTATAAACCCCAGTGTCAAGGATGGCTAAGTATAATATTGATACATTCTGTAAACAGTATTGACAAACATACCTGAGGAAAATAGTGCTCAATTTTCATATTATTCCTTGCATTGAATGAGACTTTCTGTGACCTGCGTTTCTTAGAGCTCATGATGGCTTGAAGATGAATAGGCAGTTCAGCTGAAACACTACAAAGATTCAAGTTAGAACAATATCATCATAGCAACCATTGTTTGTACAGAGGATAAGATTAACAGGGACCTTTCACTGTAGCTCCAGCTTCCCCCTTCTCAGAGATGTTAATTTACCAAGTAGACAGTTTATCCACCAACTATAATCACTCCAATCATAAAAGCTCTCCTTGATAGACAACAATCCTGAATACTTTTCAAAAATTATCTCTAATTGCCAATGCCCACAGATACCATGCCAAGTAGGTACAGCTGCTTTTGCAAATGAGGAAAGTACAACTCAGACAAGTTAGGTGACCTCCCCAAGGCCAGAGCTACATGGCAGAGATAAAATTCAAAAGCAGATACACTAGAGAAGGAATTGCAGTTGGAGAATTCAAACGTGTGTTCTAGCTACACTGATGTTAAAATCTGGCCTCCATTTAAATTGCATATGGCACAGGGGGATGGTGTAATTCCAGGAAAATGATGGGAAAATAACCATAATGACAAAATAGATGTACAGTGAGAGTTTGCCTGAAAAGTTAGGAATGTTGGTTGCTGCTTTACTTTGTTTGTTTAAAGAAGTATTTCCCCCTCTCTATTTCCTCTGATGTCTCCCCAGAGGAGAATGAACAATACCAATAAAAGAGTGAAATCTTCAATAGTGATAAATATCACTAGAATGGAAGCCATAGAAGGGCAGCAGACGCCTGTCTTCATCTAACACAATGTCTGTCACATGGCAATTCCTCATTAAAGGTGCATTTATAAAGAAACAATCAATCAATGAATGGAGTATGCATATGATGCACTATGCCCTGTTTTATGTGCTTTTCATAAACTATCCAATATAATTATTTTGTTGTTTTGTTTTGTTAATCCTCAGCTGAGGATTCCATTGATTTTTAGAAAGAGTGGAAGGGATGGGGAGAGATATATGGTTGCCTCCTGCACATGCCTAGATCAGGGCTGGGGAGGGAGCCTGCAACCAAGGTACATCCCCTTGACCGGAATCAGTGACCAGCGGATGCTCTATCCACTGAGCCAAACCGGCTAGGGCCCCAATATAATTCTTACAACTCTGTGAGATAGGTATGATTAGGCCATTTTACTGGTAAAGAACTTGAACACCCATGGAGATTAAACTATTTACTCAAGGTCACAAAGCCTCAGAGAGTATACTTTTGATGACTTTTTATAAACATTTTCAAATGAAAAAAAAAAAAAGACAGAATAATATAATGAGCCTCCACATACTTATCATATAGGGCTACCAAGCGCTCATTTTTAAAAAAATTGCATCATTTAAAAAAGTTAGATTATTTTACAGTTAGAGACATCATGACATTTTAACCCTAATCATCACTTTCTATCTCTGAAAATTTAGGCCTTCTTCTTACACAATCACAATATTAATTTATTCAGACTAAGACTCAATTGAAGTACATAAGTTGTCTTTAATTATTATATCTCTTAACTTTATTTTATTCTAGAAAAAGCGTGATTTGTTGAAGAGAACAGAGAAGTTGTTTGCAGAAATTTCACCTCCTGGTTTATTTCTTCATGTTGTTGCTTAATTTATGCCCTGGTTCCCCTTCAGTGGTGCAGCGTCAATTTACTTGTCAAGTAGAACTTATCTAAAGACCATGTTTTAAAGAAGCTGTGGTACATATGCAATGGAATATTACTCAGCTATAAAAAGAATGAAATCTTACCATTTGTGACAACATGAATGGATCTAGAGGGCATTATGCTAAGTGAAATAAGTCAGACAGAGAAAGACAAATACCGTAGGATTTCACTTATATGTGGAATCTAACGAATGAAATAAATGAACAATAAAACAGAAACAGCTAATAAACACAGAAAACAAACTGCTGGCTGCCAGATTGGGTGGGGGAAGGCTGGGTGAAAAAGGTGAAGGGATTAAGAAGTGTAATTGGTAGGGACAAAATAGTCATGGGGATGGAAAGTACAGCATAGGAATATAGTTAATAGTATTGTAATAACAATGGCACCAGGTGAAAGCTAGACTTATCCAGGGAACACTTTGTAAAGTATATGATTGTTTAACCACTATGTTGTACACCTGGAACTAATCTTATATAATAAAAGCCTAAAATGCTAAGTTTCCAGTGGACCAGTAGGCTGTTGAACCAATCAAAGCATCATATGCTAATGATATGCAAAGGCCGCTCAACTGCTGCTTTGATGTGCACTGACCAACAAGGGGCAGATGATCTGACTGGTAGGTTAGCTTGCTGCTGGGGTCTGGCCATCAGGACTGAGCGAAATGGGCCGGACATGCCCTGGAGCCCTCCCACAGTCCATCCCCTGCTGGCCAACCTCCCGACTCCCTCCCTGGCCCCAATCATGCACTGGTGGGGTCCCTTGGCCTGGCCTGCACCCTCTCACAATCCGGGACCCCTCGGGGGATGTTGGAGAGCCAGTTTCAGCCTGATCCCACAGGCCAGGCTGAGGGACCCCACTGGTGCACAAATTTGTGCACTGGGCCTCTAGTACAAAATAATATTAAATGTAAACTGTAATTGAAAAAAATTAAATTAAAAAGCAGGAATAAGTAGTCTCTAATTTAGCTGTTTCTTAATTATACTAATAAAAACCATTTTTAAATTTTGAGATGAAAATAAATAAATAGAGACTATGCTTATACTCTTAGACATTGCACTAGAGCCCTGGCTTCATCATTTTTTGGTAATGAGCTTCTCGGGAAACTCACTTCAGCCTCTCTCAGCCTTAGTTTTCCATTTGTTCATTTTTGGAATGCTTTTATTATTTTTGTTTTAAATATAATTTATTTAATTGTAAGTTTACATAATTTTAAATAATGGCTACATTTTACAACTGATTCTCACAGTTTCTGAAAATTTGACAATTGGCTTTTATAAGCTGTTGGGCTTTTACCCCTACACATCACTGCCCCTAAGACAGAACCACAAGGTAAAAGATTTGAAACTTTATGAAATATTTACACCATAACAAACTTAAAAAATAAGATGTAAGTAACAAAAATACATTAATTGCCTTTCTGCAAGGCAATTTAATAATATGTAACAAAATATAAGCCTTACTAATTCTTTGACCAAGCCATTTCACTTTCATTTATTCACTAGTTAAGCAAATTTATTGAGAACCTATTATGTGCCAGGAACTTCTTTTAATTTTTATTGAATTTATTGGGGTTTCATTGGCTAATAAAATTATATTGGTTTCAGGGATACAATTCGCTTGGCCTTAGTTTTCTGTTTGTAAACTTGGGTGGGCTCATCCATTTCCAGCCCACTCAAGGGCTCCCCATTGGAATTCATCTCCCCTCTCATCTCCTCTCTCTCTCATCTCTGTCTCTCCCTCACCCCCTTCCCTCTCCTTATGGCTCTTCTGGTCTTTCTGGTTCCTCCTCTCTCCCCTCCCTCTCCTGTCTCTCCCTCTCGTGTTCTCCCTTCTCACTCCTCTCTGGCCCTGGGCTGGCCCACTGGAGCTGAACTAGGCTGTAGAGAGCAGGGATCTGATCGCCGCTGATCCTAGGCCTCCATCAAGCCCACAGACACTCTCCCCCAGCACACAGCCTGTGACAAGAGGCATCCACTGAAATAAAACCTGTGCCTGCTGGACCCCGCAGGTGGGCAGCGCTGTGTGGCCCAGCTGGGGCAGGGGGCAGGCAGCTCTTTCCACATTCCAGCCCCAGCAGAGCACCCTGCGGCCCGGCGCCCCGCCCTCACCCATTCCACGGATCACCTCAGCACCACCAACACCCGGAACTCGAATCCAGACCCCAACCTAGGTCAGCTCTTGTTGGAGCTGCGCAGAGAGCTGGCCCAGGAGAACGTGCCCTGTTGTTAGCTCTGACCAGCTGGACAGGCAGCGGGTGGGGCAGAGATTTGAAAAGAAGCCCCACTTTGGCAAACTGCCGCTCTGTTGGCCTCAGGGTTATTTTCACTTTCATATCTGTCTAAGCTTCCCCAAACCCTCCCCACTCCATCTTCTTTGCTTTCCTAGGAAACAGGGGAAGCAGGAGCAAGGTGAACTAGTTGATGCTGTGTTGGTTTCAGAAAGTCCCACCAGCCTGAAACAACCTTCAGGACTATGGTTGGCCAGGAACTGGACACCTTGCATTTAGGGGCAGTCACAAATGAAGTACACCCTATGGTTACTAGGGGAGACATTCCAGATCAGGCTGCAAGGAGGGACAGCAAGGCAGAGCAGGTTGGAATTCCTGTTTTGAGGAGATAGAGCTGACAGACCAAGGTGGTCTCTGTTCACAGGACACACAGAGAGAGAACTCTGGGTTATATGCAGAGGGCTCGCCTCAGGTATTCAGCTGAGAAGGCACAGGGTGGCAATGGTGAAAACTGCCTAAGGTTAGGAAAGAACCCCTCTCCCACAACAACAACAACAGCAAATACAATTAGATGGTATTTTTCACAAAACCTCTCTCTATACCAGTGATGGCGAACCTATGACATGTGTGTTAGCACTGACACGCGTAGCCATTTCTGATGACACGCGGCCGCATGCCGAGGATGAAACATTTGCTGCTCCTGAGGATGAAACATTTGCGACTAGAGTCTTGGAGTTAGTTTTTTCCTCAAAGTGACACACTACCCGAGTTATGCTCAGTTTTTTTGGCGAAGTTTGACACACCAAGCTCAAAAGGTTGCCCATCACTGCTCTATACACCACCTGGGCATCTCAGTTTCCTCATTTGTAAATTAAGGAGTTTGGCTCAGATTAAACTTTGTGCCTGTGAACTCCCTGCTGTGGACTTGTGACAAAGGAAGGTAGGAGATCCCCCCCCCCCACCCCAAGATCACCATGCAGTACTTCTGGAGTGCAGTTCTGCAATTTGCACACCCCACCCCAGCTGCTCACAGCAGGTCTGTTGAAACAGCTGCCTGGATAGTGTCAAGTGACTTTCCAGGTGTAAAACTTGACCTTGAGGGCCCGGGAGCTGGAAGGGGGTTGCTACACTGGGAAGCTGTCTATCCATCCCTAGCCAACCACCCACCAGGAAAATGCCTCCTTGTCCATCAACTCTTAAAAACTGCAGGCACCACTCAAATGCAAAATAACCACTCACAGAAGCAGAGAATCTGCCCCAAAGGTGCTGGTGAGCGCTGCCCTGGGAGTCACAGAAGCTGCGGAGTGGCGCTCAGCGGGCCGTCAGAAGAACCTCTGCTGTGAAGCCTGCAAATGGAAAAGCCCGCGCAATAGGGGGGGGGGGGGGGGGGGCATCGCTTCTGGCCAATAGATGGCGAGGTAGCGGCGCCCCGTGGCTTGGCGGGAAAGACGAGTCAGCGCAGCCCCCTTAGCGATCAGGAAGGTCCCGCTGCCTTCCGCTCATCCACTCGTTCCCACTCTCGGTCCACCGCCAGCTTCCGTTTTCTGGGACGAACTTTGAGCAATTGTGCCCCTCCATCCCTCCCCCACCCCTCCGAGTCCGCTGTGGCCGCTCGAGGAGCTGAGCCAGCGCGGGGAGGGTGCGGGAGGCGCGGGGCCCGGAGCCTTCCCTGGGCTCTGATTGCTTGGCAGTGGCGAGGAAAGCTGACTATGCACCCCTCCATACCGCCATGCCAAGCACCCCCTAAGACCTCCAGGCCCCACCCAAATGCAGAAGATACACTCACAGAAGCGGAGAATCTGCCCGATCCGTGCCAGGGACCGCTGCAGTGGGACTGGGGCTTGGCAGATGGCGCTCAGCTGGCTGGCTGTGAACGGCCGCCCCGCAGGAAGTGAAAAAGCCCGCGCTCCTCAGCTTGTGGCCAATAGAAGAAGGCCAGGTTGCTGCCGCCAAGGGGCGTGCCAGAAGGGGCGGGCGGACTGGCGAGTTTCGAGGCGCCGCCCAGGGACGTGCCCGCGCAGCAGCCCTAGCTGTCATTGGGTCCTGCTGCGTCCCACTGCGTCCTTCGCAGCTTGGTCCACTGCCAGCTTCCACCTTCAGTGACAGACTTTCGCAATCCTGTCCCTCCACCCCTCCCCCGCCCCTCCGGGTCCATTGTAGTCGCCTGAGAAGCGGAGCCAGGGAGGAGAGGATGTGGGAGGAGCCAGGGGATCCGTGATTTCCAGGCGCTGATTGCACTGGGCGGGAACAGTGCTCCAGGCCACCAGAATTGCTTTGTGTCACCGCTCTCCCGCTCCCCACTCCCGGGTGCTTTGTGCCTGGTGATGGATGCCTTCAGACGCTGCGAGGTGGGCTAGCATCCCCGGCCAGACCTGGGACCGCTGCGGAAAATCGAGAACACTAGGTCCAGATCCCAAGGGCGTGCATTCGCGTCCTGCGCTTCACCAACTCCCATGGGGCAAAGTGGCCCCAAAGCAGACAGCTGAGGTCTAGCGAGACTTGGGGACCCCCACTTTCCCGCAGGCAAATGAGCCAACTTGTCGGAGGGGCTGATGCACAGCGGACATGCCCAGCAGGAGGAAGAAAGAAGCCAGCACCGCACTCCTGGCGTCCAGGACGCGCCTTACTAGAGGGTCCTGATGGAAGGACTCCAGAGTCAGGCATCTCCCAACAGATGATCAAAGAGGGCTTTGCACGGGACTCAAGGATACATCTTACTGGTTAAGAACCTGAAGAAGAGCAGATGCTTCAGTATTGGGTGCTATGTTAGAACAGCTGGTCAAAGAGGGGGAGAATATAATTGGTAGGTGATGATGGTGACAACTCTTATGTAACGTACAGAAAAATAGATGTTTATGTGAAAGTGGTAGTGTTGGTGGGATAAGGGGGAAAGCTTTTCCTAACTTGACCTAATGTAAAAAAATACACCGAGAACTGCCATCACTGCTTTGATTCTGGGTGCTGGGTGGGGTTTGCAGAGAGCACACTTTAAGAGCCTAATTGTAAAAATAGTATGAAAAAGGTTAGGGAAAAAACTGATGGTAGCAACATGTATGTAAAAGTGGAGAACAAATTATAGTCTGAGGGGACTTGCAGATTGTCTTTGTAGAAGCTGTAGATGTGAAAAAGTTAGGAGGGGCAAGAGGTGGTAGAGAATGGTGCTGTGGAAATTGCCTGGCATCTCTGGGGAGAGAATGTGCCCTGGGAATGAACATAACCTAAGGAGCATCATTGGCACTAAGCTCCTTGTAGGTGCGTTTCCCCATTAACTTGTTAGACACAGAACAAGAATCACATCACCAGGGTGGTGTTTAGGGTGTCAAATACCAAATTCTTTGTATGTGTATAAGGAAGATGCATATTTTAACTGAGAATTGATATTGTTTCAATTTTTTGAAGCCAATGAGAAAGTCTATTTATTTCAGCTCTACTACGTATTTTGCACATCCACACGATTCTCTAAATGTTTTTTAATCAAGAAAGCCCCCTTATTATACTTTAAGAAAACAGCCCCACATACTCTAAATTCTTGGCATATTTTCTTCTAATGTTCCATGGGTTCCATCTGATGATTTTGGAGTGACGACTCTTGTTTATTATTTTTCTCTTGATTGAGGTTCTCATTTTTCCCTTTGGTTAACAGTTTATAAAAGGCCTCATGTTTCTGTTTAATATCACGAAGAATTGATTCCATGGAATAGCCATATTCAATTAAGCCACACTTCTTACCTTGACATTCATAAAACTGTCCGAAGGAGTGTATAGCAACGACTTGGTGAGCTGCATTAAACACTGGGGAGCCAGAGGACCCCTCCATAAAACAAGTATCATAACTAAGTGCGTCACCGCGCCAAGCCACAGGTGGGAAACTTCTTGGGGTAAACATAGAGAAAGCAAGGTCTGAGTACCTCCCTGCACGATCCACTATAGTAATCACAGCACACTCATCTATTTGCTTGACCTGGCCGTCTGGGTGACCAATTAAATAAAGCGAACCACTAGGTGGCAAAGAGGAAATTTGTTCAAATAGGCCTGGAGGAAATCCATTTCCATTTGCTTTTAGTTTTAAAATGGCATAATCCAGGCCTTTATCATACACTTCAAACCATGGCTCAATGGAAAAGCATTCTACAGGAATAGAGTATAATTCTTTATAAGTGAAAGTTACCTTTGCACATTTGCTTATTATATCTGGCCACAAACTTGGATCTGTGCCTTCTCCCACCATCTTGTGTACAACATGTTGACAGGTGAAAATGAAACCATCATTGAAGACAAAGCAAGTAGCATTGCCTTTGCCCCAATAGATGTACCCGACTGACTTACTACGTTGGGTACGAAACTCATAGTTTGCAACTGTAGTAGAATTTTTAGTCGCTTTTGCAAAGTGCTTTTCATATATGTTGAATTGTTGAGATGGTGACAGTTTGTTTTTCCTCTGTTCTTCCCGAAAAAACTTTTTCATATGAAGTGCATATTCACTAAAATTTGGATATTGTTGAATTATAACTTTATCCAACATTTTGCAATTCTTTAGCCAGGGATCAGTTGTCTTCTCCTGGATATCCCAATTAATAGCAGATTGAATACCCAGCTGTGGACTTTGCCAAATGAGTGAGATTTGTTTCCTGTATTTTATTTTGTGATTTTTCCGATAATGATTTTTAATTTCAGAAATTGTCCGGCGTTTTTTATCTTCAATGTCATGTCCTAGACTTCGAGGTGGGAGAACTTTTTCCCAGTTGTATTCTACATCTTCAGTCTCTCCATCTGTCTCAGGTTTGAGGACCTGGACCTGAGATGGCATCAGATCCTGGGGACTGATTTCACCAGTGGCACTTGCATTCTTCTGCTCAATTTTCTTATGGGTAAACTTCTTGACAGGTGGCTCTTTAGGAATTTCCATTTCTAAGGTTTTCCCAGATACATCCTCCACTCTGGACTGTTTTTCATAAACCTTCTTATGATTTTCTATGAGTCTCCACTTTAACTGGTCCAGGTCAGACCGAAATCGACCATCTTTACAAAGGGCTTCTTGGATAGTCTCACCCTTCAAGGCATAGACACAAAGTGTACTTGCCTTTTCATGAAATCCCCTGATCTTCACAATATTCTTAGTTGTCTTCCCAATAGCCACAACTTGAAACAGAATGCATTCGACATCGTTGGGATTTTTATATTGGCGTGACAGCTGAACATTTTCCCCGGTGGAGGAAGTATCATTTTCTTTCTTGTTCCCCATACTTTTATAAAATAATATTTTTAAGTGAGAATGTGTAGGGAGGCACTTGAGAGGCATTCCTATATTTACATATCCTCCTATTGTTTTCTCTTCATAAGCAATAATGTTCTTATTAAAATGCTTCTCCATCCTTTCATGGAAATTTTCACTAGCTATCAGAGCTGAATAGATACTCTCATTGAGTTCACCAGATGCTGTATACACACTACGGTCTAATTTTCCGAATCTTTTATCCCAACTAAAAGTGAAATAACGTTTTTCACAGTCTCTACCATTTGGGTTCTGAGTTTTAAGAGATGTTTTATGCCCACTGACTTCGCATTTAAGTGCAATGGAGCTGCTGCATCCTCTGTTATCAGATGGAGAATGATCATCAGGTGTGCCAGCACATGTCAGCTTCATGCCAGTATCCTTAAGAAAGGAAAGATGAAACTTTCTATCAGAATCATCCTGAATAATAGTGTTTCATGTTCTTATAATTGGAAAAGTAATCAATAATATGATGGGTAGTGAAGAATGGAGAAAAATGTCCATCATTAGTCCATTGCTAGAGATAAACATTGTGTATTTTGTTTTTCCCCCTAAGATTTAATATGCAGATATAAATCTTATGTTACTTAATTTATATTATTCTGTCTAAGAGTTTATTTTTCAATAAGCCATCCACCAGTGCTTTCACTTCTGTAGAAAACCTTTGAAAACACAATAGGATATTTTTATGTACAATAATTTTTAATTCATTCCTCTTTACTGGATATTTAGAACGTTTCCAATGTTTTACTACTCTGATATGATAAACAGTTCTACACTTAAAACATTTCTGTCTGCCCATCTGATTATTTCCCTAGGCCAGATTCCTGGCAGTGGAAATACTGAGACTAAACTTATAAACCTATTTCACAACAAATCTACTGCCAAACTGCTTTCCAGAAAAGTCGCATCAACTCACCCCCATTGTCCAACAAGATTAGTGTGTGGTTTAATAATAATAATTTCAGTATTCTCATTTTAAATGCTTGCCAATTTGTAGATGAAATATCATCTAATTTCACTATTAAAAAATCTGCATTTGTTTAATGACTAGTAAAGCTGGACATACTAAATACATCTTTTGGACATTTTAAACATCATCTTTTAAAAATTCCCATTAAACATCTGTTGAGTTTCTATTGGGTATACGGTATCAACAGCATTAAAGAAATATAATAAAATGCTCGACAAATCACAGTATTGACTAGATATACAGACATGTATACATATTCAAATACAAATAAATGTATATATTCATATGCAAATAAATAAGCATTCTTTTCTCTGCACACTAAAATAACTTATGACTGGCTCAGTTTAATATTAGCATTTTGCCCATTTTTGAATAAAAAAGTGTGTTGGTCAAAAACTGGGCTCTGATTAATTGCCTAGGTTCAATATCCTCGCTCTGAAGTCCATTGCTTTTGTGACTTTCTGAAAGTTGTTTTATTGTGTGTTTTTTTTTTCATTTGTAAAGAAGGGATGGTGATAATATCTACCATAGAGAGTTACATTTAATGTTAAATGAGATAATCCATAGGAAGCGACAGGCATAATTCTAGGTACATAATAATTTCTCAGTAAATATGAGCTCTGTTACTATTTAGACCTGCTTATATTTCCAATATTAAGTGTTTATACTGTTGATTAGCCAACCTGTCTAACAAGGCATTTTTTGCATTGTTAATTCATACACTATCATTCATGCTACAGAAACACATATGTGGATGATGCCCCCAAACATATTTGGAACAACACAAGCAGGGGCCATAACTGCCATTCTTTATGAACAGTCCCCTCCCAGGACCCTAATGTAGCACCATGGCTCTAGAATGCTGTTCCAGCCAAGAGGTGTAAAGTGCAGTCATACCTCTGAAACTTCAGGTCTGGTACTCTGGTCATATTCAGTAGCACTGAGTGAGTTGTTCTCTTCACGTTTCACGGGATTCATGATGAGTTCCAAGAGAATCTAACACACTTCCACTACTGGCAAGATGAAGAAATAGGAACGGGCTTATCCTCACACTTGAAGTCACTAAAACAACACAAGATATACAAAATGACAGCTTTGAAATACTGGGCAGCAGGCAGCTCAGAACCATGACCTCTGATCCCTGAGAGTGGGAGTGAACCGAGGTAGCCCCACGGATGTCTAGCTCATTGTCTGGGACAGTTTGCAGGCCACAACTCAGGGTGGGGAGCCTGGCTGTTTCCCAAATTGAGAAGACAAGCTGAGGGTCATGGGAGGCCTAGGTGGTTCAAGTTTGTGAGTCAGAGTGCTAGAGAGAAGAGAGCAACAGTTATGCAGACAGAGAGATGGAGAGTCGGAGACCTGTGGTGTGTTCCCCTAGAAATTTCAGGTAAGTCTCTGTCAGTGCATGGCAGTGATGAAACTGTTGGAAGCCAGGGGAAGAACTCCACATAGGGAAAAGATAGACCAATTCTGAGACGCAGACAGGGCTGAGAATAGTTTCTGTGCTCCAAGGTCAAACTAGAAAACTTTATAATCCATGAGCTTCGGAGGCAGAGTACTCAGAAAGCGATTGCCTCCCCAGCCCTTCTGCAAAAGGCTGCTATGGTGCCACCTGACAAACTTGAAAAGCAAGATTTGCAAGGATACAACTGTTTCCAAGGACAGTAACTGTGTGTGAGAAAAAAGCTGAAAATATTGACAGGAACACAAGCATCTAAAGCAACCCCCAACATATAAAAGTAACCAAGCTTGCTTACCAATTAATAATGATCAGGAGTAAAAAGAAGAAGGAAAATATTGCCAATAATGTGGAGAGCAATCAATGAACAGAAACAGACCCAGAAGAGACACCAGTGACAGACAGATAGACAAGAACATTAAAGCAGGCATTACCTTGGATTTCTGGGTAAGTGGAGTGACAGGGACAGAATTTACCCTCCTGTCTGAAAACAAAAGAAGACAAAATGGGCAAAATATATGAAACCCTGATTGGCAAGGAACTGGTCACCATGCAGTTAGGGGCAGTCATAAATGAAGTACACCCTATGGTTTCTAGGGGGTGAGTGCCTGGAGACATTCCAGGCCAGGCTGCAAGGAGGGACAGCAAGGCAGAGTGGGTTTGAATTCCTGTTTTGAGGAGATAGAGCTGACAGACCAAGATGGTCTCTGTTCACAGGACACACAGAGAGAACTCTAGGTTATATGCAGAGGGCTCCTCTCAGGTATTCAGCTGAGAAGGCACAGGGTGACAATGGTGAAAACTGCCTAAGGTTAGAAAATAAACCCTCTCCCCCAATTTCAACAACAAATACAATTAGAAGGCATTTTCCACAAAACCTCTCTCTACACTCCACCTGGGCATCTCAGTTTCCTCATTTGTACATCAAGGAGCTGGGCTGATTAAACTTTGTGCCTCTGAACTCCCTGCTGTGGACTTGTGACAAAGGGATCCCTCACCTCCCCCACTCAAGATCACCATGCAGTACTTCTGGAATGCAGTTCTGCAATTTGCCCTTTGAACATACACCCCACCCCACCCCAGCTGCTCACAGCTGGTCTGTTGAAACAGCTGCCTGGACAGTGTCAAGTGACTTTTCAGGTGTAAAACTTGACCTTGAGGGCCAGGAGCTGGAAGGGGGTTCCTACAATGGGAAGCTGCCTATCCATTCCTCCCCCACCTCCCACCTGGAAAATGCCTCCATGTCAACCACCCCTTAAGAACTCCAGCCCCCACCCAAGTGCAAAATAACCACTCACAGAAGCAGAGAATCTGCCCCAAAGGTGTTGGTGAGCGCTGCCCTGGGAGTCACAGAAGCTGCGGAGTGGCGCTCAGCGGGCCGTCAGAAGAACCTCGGCTGTGAAGCCTGCAAGTGGAACAGCCCGCGCAATAGGGAGGGGGGGGGGGGGCGGGCATCGCTTCTGGCCAACAGATGGCGAGGTAGCGGCGCCCCGTGGCTTGTGGAAAAGACAGTCAGCGCAGCCCCCTTAGCGATCAGGAAGGTCCCGCTGCGTCCCGCCCATCCACGGGCTCCTACATTCGGTCCACGGCCAGCTTCCGTTCTGGGACAAACTTTGAGCAATTGTGCCCCTCCATCCCGCCTCCCTGCTCCCCCCTGCCTAGCCCCCCTCCCCCTCCAGTCCGCTGTGGCCGCTTGAGGAGCAGAGCCAGCGCGGGGAGGGTGTGGGAGGCGCGGGGTCCTGAGCCTTCCCTGGGCTCTGATTGCTTCGCTGCCCCAGGGCGCTTCAGGCACCGCGAGGTGGGCGGTGCGGTGAGACTAGCATCCCGGGCCAGCCCTGGTGGCCGCTGCGGAAAATCGCCCAGATCCACAGAGGCAGCGGTCCGGATCCCGAGGGCGCCTGCGCTCCACCAGCTTCCAGGGGACCAAAAGGCCCCAACGCAGACAGCAGGCGGCCCGCTCCTGCGGTGGCGTCTGTGGGACTTGGCCACCGCCACTCCACCCTAAAGGCTGGAAGAATCCCCCACCACCTGCACCACCACCACCTGCACCACCACCACCACCACCTCCACCACCACCACCACCACCTGCACCACCACCCCACCAACAGCACAATTAGAGGGTGTCTTTCCTCAAATTCTCTTCCCGTACCCCGCCTGGGCATCTCAGTTTCCTCATTTGTAAATTAAGGAGTTTGGCTCAAGTTAAACTTTGTGCCTGTGATCTACCCCCTGTGGACTTGTGACCAAGGAAGGTAGGGGATTACTTCCCCCTCCCCCACCCCCAAGATCACCGTGCAGTACTTCTGGGTGCAGTTCTGCAATTTGCACTTTAACATACACCCCACCCCACCCCAGCTGCTCACTGCAGGTCTGTTGAAACAGCTGCCTGGACAGGGTCAAGTGACTTTCCAGGTGTAAAACTCTTGACCTTGAGGGTCAGGAGCTGGAAGGGGGTTGCTACAATGGGAAGCTGCCTATCCATTCCTCCCCCACCTCCCACCTGGAAAGTGCCTCCTTGTCAACCACCCCTTAAGAACTCCAGGCCCCACTCAAGTGCAAAATAACCACTCACAGAAGCAGAGAATCTGCCCCAAAGGTGCTGGTGAGCGCTGCCCTGGGAGTCACAGAAGCTGCGGAGTGGCGCTCAGCGGGCCGTCAAAAGAACCTCTGCCGCGCAGCCTGCCAGTGGAAAAGCCCGCGCAATAGGGGCGGGCGGGGAGGGGGGGCACCGCTTCTGGCCAATAGATGGAGAGGTAGAGGCGCCCCGTGGCTTGGCGGGAAAGGACGCGCCCACGCAGCCCCCTTAGCGATCAGGAAAGTCCCGCTGCGTCCCGCCCATCCACTCGCTCCCACTTTCGGTCCACGGCCAGCTTCCGTTTTCTGGGACGAATTTGAGTAAGTGTGCCCCTCCATCCCTCCCTGCCCCCCCGCCCCCCCCGCCCCCCCCAATCCCTATGGCCGCTTGAGGAGCTGAGCCAGCGTGGGGAGGATGTGGGAGGCGCGGGGTCCTGAGCCTTCCCTGGGCTCTGATTGCTTGGCAGTGGCGAGGGGCTGAACAGCGCGCCCTGACCTGAGCTGCGGGGCAAACAGCCCACCACCGCTGCCCCAGGGCGCTTCAGGCACTGCGAGGGGGGCGGTGCGGTGGGACTAGCATCCCGGGCCAGCCCTGGTGGCCGCTGCGGAAAATCGCCCAGATCCACAGAGGCAGCGGTCCGGATCCCGAGGGCGTCTGCGCTCCACCAGCTTCCAGGGGACCAAAAGGCCCCAACGCAGGTAGCAGGCGGCCCGCTCCTGCGGTGGCGTCTGTGGGACTTGGCCACCGCCACTCCACCCTAAAGTAAGGTGACCAGATTTTAACATTGGTAAAGCGGGACACCATTGACGGGGGAGGGGGTGTGTGTCTTTTTTAAAAATATATATATTTTATTGATTTTTTACAGAGAGGAAGAGAGAGGGATAGAGAGTTAGAAACATCGATGAGAGAGAAACATCGATCAGCTGCCTCTTGCACACTCCCTACTGGGGATGTGCCCGCAACCAATGCCCTTGACTGGAATCGAATCCGGGATCCTTGAGTCCGCAGGCCACAGCTCTATCCACTGAGCCAAACCGGTTTCGGGCGGGGGGGGGGGGGGGCGGGGGGTTCTTGATTAAAAATTTGGTCTATATTGTAATCGCTTTTGTTTTTTTTAATAAAGGGAAATTCACTTCTTAGATCATCGTTGAATTTGCATCCTATTTTCTTACTCATTATGTTAAAAATCTAAAAAAATAATTTAAAATTATACTATAAATTATTATATACATATTGGTTAAAAACACAGTAAGTAGGTACATAATTACATGAACATATTTTATTGTTAGTTTATAAATTAAATTAATTTGATTGTTACAAAGTAACTATATTTTAAAAATTATTTTAATCCTATATTTCTTTCTAAATAATAACAATACTAACTTGTATTATTTTTCCTCTGAATTTGCCGTAAGGTAAGTCGTAAGTGTCACTTTCAAGGCCGGTGCTAGACTTTTTGCCGCCACTATAAAATACAAATAACACGAGTACTGTCTGCTAAATTCAAGAAAATTTATGTATTTATGAAATAAATAAATAAATTACTTACCTAAATTATCTGAATAGCTGATTTGTAATGACATCACTTGTTTAACTAGCTTACTAGCATGCAGTACAATGTGTATCATCTGAGAGACAGTTACAAAATGTTTTCGTCGTTGCCAATCCCAAAAAATGCCATTGTTCATTAAGTCCAAACAATGGTGGTCGAATTCTAACAACTGATCAACAGTGCGAACTTTGATAAGCAGTTCTCGATAATCAGTTCTCAACAATTATTTGTTATCATTAAAGTTTAACATTATAAAATTAACAAAAATAATATAAAACTCATATCCTGGCTAAATAGCCACATGGCCGCCGAAAACCGTATATTCCCTTCCCGTTCTCCCGCCGTTCCCTAGCTTGTCGTGCATTCTTTCCAAAAATCAAGACTTTTTTAAAACGCCGCGGGATGCGGGACAAATTGTTAAAAATCAGGACTGTCCAGCCAAAAGCGGGATGTCTGGTCACCTTACCCTAAAGGCTGAGAAGAATCCCCCACCACCTCCACCACCACCACCACCACCACCACCACCACCACCTGCACCACCACCCCACCAACAGCACAATTAGAGGGTGTCTTTCCTCAAATTCTCTTCCTGTACCCCGCCTGGGCATCTCAGTTTCCTCATTTGTAAATTTAGGAGCTTGGCTCAGGTTAAACTTTGTGCCTGTGAACTCCCTGCTGTGGACTTGTGACCAAGGAAGGTAGGGGATCCCACCCCCAAGATCTCCATGCAGTACTTCTGGAGTGCAGTTCTGCAATTTACACTTTCAACACCCCCACCCTCACCCCCAGCTCCTCATGGCTCCCCATTGAAACAGCTGACCCCTCCCCACTGTCTCCTAATGACGTTCGAGGTGTAAAATTCTTGGCCTTTGTAGGTGGAGAAGGGGAATTGGGTTCCCACCACGAGAAACCTCCTATCCCTCCCTCCTCCTACCCCCAAACCTCCATGCCAATCCCTCCTAAGAACTCCAGGTCCCACTCAAATGCAGAAGAAGTACTGACAGCGGGAGAATCCACTCCAACCCTGCTGGTGATCGCGGCACTAGGAGTGGTGATGACGCCCAGCGGGCTGTGCGGGAATGTCTGCTGCATGGCCGGAAGTGAGAAAGCCCGGGCTCCAGATCCCGCAGGGCTTCTGGCCAACAGACCCCCAGGTTGTGGTCGCCAAGTGGCTCGAAAAGGCGGGGGGCGGGCTGGCGAGTGGCAAGGCACGGTCCGGGGACATGCCTGCGCAGCCGCCCTAGGGATCTGGAGATCGCGCTGCGTCCCACTCATCCACTTGTTGGGGATAAACTTTAAGCAATTGTGCCTTCCGTCCCTTCCCTGCCGCTCTTGGGTCCACTGTGGTCGTGGGGCGGGTGTGAGAGGAGTCTGACTGCGCAGAGGCGCGGCTGCGGCTTCCAGGAGCAGGAACAGTGCTAGGGGACCAGAGTTGCTGGGCGAACCGCCCGTCAAAGCTGCCCCAGTTGCTTTCTGCGCAGTGGTCGGTGCCCTTCAGATGCTGCCAGGTGGGCGGCGGACTTGGGAGGAGCATCCCTAGCCAGATCGCAGGGCCGCTGAGGAAAATCGCCCACACCGGACAGAGGCAACGGTCCAGATCCCACGGGGCGGGGCATCTGTTCATTTGTGCCTTGCGCTTCACCAGCTCCCAGGGGGCCAATGGCCCCTAAGCAGGCACCAAACAGCCCGCTTCTGTGGGGGTCTGGTGGGACTAAGGCGCTCCCACTCCACTTCCCCACATCCCCGCAGGCAAACGAACCAACTTGTCAGAGGGGCTGATGCACAGCGGACATGCCCAGTAGGAGGAAGAAAGAGACCAGCACTGGCTTGTTCCCTGACTTGGCCAGGCCTGGCTTTATTCTCCTCCCCCTCCCCCATTTAAAAATATTTTTATTGATTTCAGAGAGGAAGGGAGAGGGAGAGAGAGATAGAAATGTCAATGTTGACAGAGAATCATTGATCGGTTGCCTCCTGCATGTCCCCTATAGGAGATCCAGCCCAAAACTCAGGCATGTGCCCTTAACCGGAATCGAACCCGGGACCTTTCAGTCCACAGGCTGACACTCTATCCACTGAACCAAACCAGCTAGGGCCAGTCCTGACTTTAGTATTTGATGCATTCCCACTTCTTCCAACAATGTGAAGTGTTCTTTACCAGTCTATGGGGCTGGTAAAGAACACACTCAACAGTAAATTTACTTTTACACAACAGTAAATTTGCCCCACCACCTGCCACTTGGCCGAAGGTATTCTTGTCACATTTATAATAAAATACAAACTACTTGCCATATACATCTAACAAGGTGCCTAATTTCAAGGGAATGTGCAATCATGGCCTTTTCAGGGTAAACACTGTGTCCCTAGGGGTGCTGAACAATTTCAACAGCACCACATCAACAGCAGCTGGAGGAGAGGTTTCCTTGGTGGCTCTTCAGACTCCTCAAGCCCTGTCTGTTCTGTCACTACTGCCAAGTTGCTGTGGGTTTGCATCAAAGCTCTCAGAGCACAGCCACAACACCTGCTCTACTCTGTACCTACAGGTCCAGACCCAGCCAGCTCCAGGCAGTTGGTTTCTTTATGAGGGTCAGCTTTACACTTAACGCAGAAATGGAAGATGGCCACTTCAAATGGCATCTCGCTAATTATTCCAAGCAACAGTGACTGGTAATGGAGAGCTGTTAGGTAGGCTCAAGGAGCCAGGAAACTCGGGGATTAGCAGAAAGGGTGTGCTGGTTGGAATGCCATTACAGATGGATAAAAGTGGTCTAGTAGGAGCTAAAAATATACACGTCGCCCAAGAACCAGAGGATCTTGGAGGCAAGGCAGTCTTTCTCTCTGAGTTCTGCTGAGATATCTCTCTGTGAACTTTTTTTTCCTTTAAAAATTTTTCACTTTACCTCAAGTGTAATTACCAGTGAATGGCCATCATCATCATCGTCATGAGCCCAAGCTTCTCTCTTTCTCGCTCTCTTTCGGTTTTTCTTCCCTCCCATGTTCAGTCTCTGTCTCTTCTTGACCCTCCCTGGGCTTTCACTGTTAAGTGTTGATTCCGAATCCCTCTGCTTCCTTCCTCATCTTCCAGTTGGAGTGGATTAGCATCTCTTGTTCTACATGTCAAAAGTAGAATTATTGGTAACACATACATTATGCAACAGTCTTGGAAAATGGTCTGTTGTTCTTCCATGAGTTCAGAAGGGTCACCTCACTTGGGCTTAGAAGCTGCCCCCTCTTTGAGAGAGAACTGGGGTGGGGTCTCTAAACTTCCAGCAACCAACTTAGGGGCAGCCAAACCAAGAGGCCCAGAGATCAGACCCTCTCCCAGAATCCCCTATCCTGTTAACTCCTTTTTCCAAAGTGCTTAATTTTATCAAGCATTTCCTAGAGGGAAACAGGATAGTTTGCCTATGGCCACAGGACTATTTGGGGTAGCAGGCAGGGGTGTCTGGGAGGAGTTTGACCTTAGAGTCTCTCAGCTAATTAGGTCCCTGCAGGGAGACCTTGGGCAAGTTCTCTCCCTTCTTGGGGTTTCCCTTCCCTATTTGTAAATTAAGGAAGTCTGTCTCTCTGTTCTTCCCTTTTCAATTTTGTTCAAACTTATTACTTGGGTAGTTTTTTTTTTTTTAAAGATAGATTCTGGGAATTAACCCCTGTGTATTTAAGTTCAATAGGTCTGGGGTGAGGCACAGTAATCTGCATCTTTTATATTTATTTATTTATTTATTTATTTATTTATTTATTTATTTATTTCTGTTAATCCTCACCCAAGTATATTTTTCCATTGATCTTTTAGAGAGAGTAGAAGAGAGAGGGAAAGACAGAGAGAAACATGGATGTGAGAGAAACACATTGATTGATTGCCTCCTGCAGGGCATGGGCCAGGGTAGAACCTACAACCAAGGTATGTACCCTTGACCAGAATTGAACCTGGGACCCTTTGGTCCATAGGCTGTTGCTCTACCCACTGAGGCTTACCGGCTAGGGCTAATCTGCATCTTTTAATAAGCAGAGGCATCAACAGACCTGCCTGAGAAACAGACCAGTGCTTTGCAGAGCTCGAGAGGCACCAGCATCCTCTAGCCAGATGTTAGAATGCAGTCTTAAGGCTACTCTTGCAGACACTGTGATTCAGAGGGGCTAGACTGTGTCCCGGTAACTTGCATTTCTCAAGGGATGATGGCAATGATGCTGGTGACCATCCTTAATGCCAGTTGTTAATTTCAGTGGTCAAAAACTACTCTAAGTACATTACAAATATTAACTCATTTTATCTTCATAAGAGTCATAGGAGGCAGCCACAGTTATCCCCATTTCAAAGGATATTGTGATCATAGAGACGTCAAACAATTGGCCTCAAGACACACAGCTATTAGCAGAGCCAGGATGAAACCCAAGTAGCCAGGCATGGTGACACCGCTTTCTCCTCTATTATTCCAATCAGCCTCCAACACCCCAGCCTACTTCTTGGCCCTGCTCCCTTGTAACCCCACTCCCCGCTGCCCCCATCCATTGCTCGGTAACACCCCTCCTCCCTCGCATGCCCCCGCCCCCCCCCCCCCCCCCCCCCTCTACTCCAGCGCCTTGGCTCTCTAATTTGCAGCTTCAAGGATCACCCTGGCACTTGCAAATAGAGCCCCTAAGAACCACGCCCAGCCCTAGGCCAGCAGCATTCCCTGCGGCCTGAAGCTTCTTCAGGAAGGATGGAGTTCTGCCTCTGGCCTGCAGATGGCGACAGAAGATAAGCCTGATGGAACTGGACAATACAAGGAGGCGGGGAAAAGCGACATGAGGATTGACACTAATGATGGCCAATGGCAGTACGGTGTCGGTTTGCCCCATCTGATTCTTGGGTGCCCAACAGCTTCCCACCGCTTTAGGGTAATGCATTTGTGGCGTGGAATGGAAAGGTGGGAAGGGGAGATGCTGCGTCATGTGCTCCCTGAAGGTGCACATGTTATTCCAAAGTTGCTCTAGCTTATGTTAGCTCAACCTCTCCCGCTTCCCCCCTTCCCGGCTTCCCCCCTCTAATTTACCCTCCTCTCAGTTAAGGCCCAACTCAACTGTCTCTGGCGAAACGTGTGTTTGTAAATCTGTGTCCTTGGAGTTTTTGGAAAGGCTAGCCTGGTATTTGTAATTTCCAGTGCCCCGTGGGAATGGGTGTGAAGAGATTAGAGGAAGATTACTTGTGAGACGTGTTCACCAAATGCCAATTCTTAAGATTGTCTCATTTCATCCACTTTCTATTTCACTCATTTCCTGTTTCACAGATTAGGAAACAAGGTAAATAAACTGCCCAAGAGCAGTCCTTGAGTGATTTTGACTCATGTCAGCAGCCGAAGTCCTAAGTCTTTTATTGTGTCTACCCATTCATCTATTCATTATGAGGGACCAACCTGTAAGGCATGGGTCTAGCTGCTATAAAAAATACAAAAGAATAGGTTTCTGCTGTAGAGGAGATAACAAAGATATGCACACAGGATATTGTACCTATTTTCCCCTAGATAATATGATGGGGTCTGAAGATACAGACATGGATAAAAATCTACCCTTCCCATCTAAAAATCATGCCTTAGGCAGCAGCAATCTCTGGACTTTTCATTTCCCACCCCTATAATTTTAGATAAATTGAGCATTCATCCTGTATATTCTTATTTTAAAATATTTTTTTCGTTCAGAATTAATATATTAATTGTCAGGCACACTTCATTTCTTATTTTTCAGAATAAAATGTAAATGGAGTTTCAAGTATTTTCTTCATTCGCCCAAGTGATCATCTTGGGCACTTCCTGGAGGGCTTCCTTAGTCTGGGACCCTCCACCACAGAATGAGGCTGACTCTCCCTTCTTTATTCAGAGCTCTGTCAAATAACAGGTTTACAGCGAGGCCTTCCCTGACAATTTTCTTTATTTTTTTTTAATCCTCACCTGAGATTATTTTTTCCATTAATTTTTAGAGACAGTGGAAGAGAGAGAGAAAGACAGAGAGAAATATTGATGTGAGAGAAACACATTGATTGGTTGCTTCCTGCACTCACCCTAACCCAGGCCCTGGGCCGGGGAGAGCCTGCAACCAGGTACTTGCCCTTGACTAGAATTGAACCCGGGACCTTTCGGTCTGCAGGCTGACTCTCTAGCCACTGAGCCTAACCAGCTAGGGCTCTAACAACTTTCTATAACACATTACCCTCTTCCCCTCTGTCATCTTTTGTCCCCTTATCCTAATTTATTTTTTATACTCTGTATTTCAATGTATAGTAAATGTGATTATTGGTTTAGTTTTTGCCTTGTAGTATCAGGATGTGAGCCTCAAGAGGGGCAGGAGGAGTCCTCAAGACTGGTGTATGTGAGAGGAAAGCAAGGAAGCCAAAAGGTTTGGGGATGGAGGGGGGAAAGCTTTGCCTAGCATCTTCCGACATCCCATGGGGCTGGGGTGGGAACAGAGGGAAGACAGGTCATGCTTCTCCTGGTTCCTACATTCTTGCAATCCTCAGAGCCTTCCCTCTACTCCACTTACCTGCATCCTCTTCCTCTTCTCTCTGACTTTTAGTAAGAAATAGCACATTTCCGGTCCCCACCACCACAGGTAGCAAAGAGAAAGTTCTGATATGCAAAGACCTTCAGTGAGACTCAGTTATAGTTCAGAGAAAGAAGCTGTCTCTCTCAGCATCTTCTCACTTTAGGCGTTTGTAGAGTTGTAGACAGTGCTCTGGGTCAGAAGCCAGAAGACCTAATCTCCATACCTGGGTTTGCCTTCAAAAGAAAGGAATGAATGGAATGGTTAAACACCCTGTCTCCACACCACCCAACTCCTTCCCCATACACAGGAGCCACGGAAACTACGCATTGACCCTGGATTGAACTTCTTATCCAAACTGTGTCCTGAACGAATGATAAATGAGGAATCTTGCCTACTTGCAAGTTTGTGTGGACTGTAAGGAGAACATCCCGATAAACCTAAACAGAGAAGTTATTTGTGATATGATTTATAATCCATGGGCCCCAGCTGCACTGAGGATGGTAACCAGTTACACACCCCTAAAGAGCTAGCTTGACCAGCAAGGTATGAAGTTGAGTGTGCAGACATGCACTCACTTTTCTGAATGGAGGTGGTGCACACCCATGCCAGTCTCACACCCAGCAGCCAAGTGTACTCCTTGCTGTGGCTGGCCTGAAGCTCACCTAGGGCATTGCAGCCCTCCTGATGAGAAAACATATGCTCCACCATCTCTTTGCAGTCCTACATCTGACAATCAGTGACTTGAAGCCTTTTTTCATATGTCAATTGGTTAAGGAAGGATTCTTTAAATAGAAGTGACTCACTACAAGGGAAATTCTATGATATTGAAAGAAAACACCCAGGGTTTTGGCTCTGAGGGACCAGGGCAGAGGAGCAGAGGCATTTCATTTCATCCACCACACTCACTCTTCTGGCTGTGAAGAGGGAGAAGAATCAATCTTTTGAAAAGCTGTCATCTTATTGAGATGCAGGGGGAAGCAGAGGGAGAATAGCTGGTACTTCATTTCATGTAATAGTAGAAAAATTTGAGTTCAACTCTGAGCACTGGAAAATTTCTATTGATTTAATAACAAGTAAATAAGAGAATATTATAGATAAGTAAATTTGTAAGATTTTTAGTGGAGGCAATATTCCTTTTTGAAACATTCACCTTTGAATGGACAAAATATACTTTTCAAAAGAAACTAAAAGCATACACAAGGAAAATAAATTAATTTCACTAGATTCTCTAGACACTTGATGTTTCTAGAGATAATCTATGACTCTACAAGCATGTTGTATAGTCATCTTGTACACTCAGAGTGAGTGGACATCACTCATTCATTGGGTCATCGGAGTTGGAGCCGACTTGATAATGGCATGTACTAACGACATGCAAGCGTGAACTCCTTTTCAGTATATTTTCACAGCAACTAAGCAGTTCAATGTTTGTACATGAGACTGGCTGATCTCGTCCCAAATGAAAAGTTTTACCTCAGATATCTTTTTCATAAATAGTTTTCAGGAGTCATTGAGCATGCTCAAACAGGGATGAACTAAGCCCTCACCTGAATTTGGGGGCAGAGGGAGGTAAAGATTTAGATTAAGTTTAGGTGACATCAGGGGCCAAAGAGGATAGCAGTGAGTGTGTGTGTGTGTGTGTGTGTGTGTGTGTGTGTTGGGGGTGGGGAGACAGCTAATGAGGGGCCACAATCTCCAGGTCCTGGAGTAGGCCCTTGGGAAGACAAACTGTTGTTCTAAAAGGTTGATGCCCTTGCTGGAGATAAGCACTTTTATTATCATTCCTGGGCATCAATGTTAAATTTTAAAAAATCTTACATCTGGCCACATAGGCTACTCTTCCCATGGAGACAAGGCAAGGCATGGCTGCCAAGAATTTCCGCTGGACTGTCCCTAATTTTCCCTATGGAAACAAGAGCTCCTTCAGGGTAAGGAAGGAAGAAGTGAGTCTTTTACCTACTGTCTCTTCCCTGTGTCCCACAAAGGCACAGCAAGCTCACCTTCAAAGACAGTCCATTGGGATCCATTTTGGTGCTGCCCATATTCCTGAATTGAGGCCCTCAGTGAAGCTAAAATAAAAGAGTCATGTGTTAAGGGAGGATTCACATGTAAAACCAAAGACTCAGGTATTACTTTAGGGGAGTTGGAGTCATGATAAAGTAGGACTGTCCCAGGCTCCTCTGACTTCAGTGGCAAGTGTATGAGGCAAATATGAGGGAACCAAACGCATGCCCCAAACACATGGCTGGGGCATGCGTTTGGTTTGTATCATTATTCACACCAATAATGGTATGAAGTAATGGGAAAAAAATAAAAAGAAATGAAAACAAAAGGAATCTGCAATAGCAAAGTGGGAAACAAACAGTACTGTCTTTTGACCAGAAATTTTGAGCAGAGGATAAACCTGGAGGAAACACGTGAGGGCGCAGACTGCTGTGGAGTTGGGAACCCTATAAATCCTTGAAGTTTGGGGATGAGAAAGGTAAGAAGTGGGTGGGAGGTGGTCTAGGTGTGCTTTTATTGTGGCCATTTAGTCATCACTGTCTTTATTCCATCCTCACATCCTAAGCTGCTTGTTAGCTCTGGCATTTATTCACAGGCTAAAGGTATGACTGTGGGCACTGGGGCTGGACATGCAGAGCCTTCCCAATAGATAGCAGATGATCACAGGGTGGGACCAGGAGCTTCTAGACTTAAAAACTAGTCACCTGAATTCACCTGTGATGAGGCAGGCACTACATAGTCCTCCCTCCCCCATAGTTCCTGTAGGTCAGCCATGATGGACAAACAGATGAACGGTTCTTAAACACAAAATAAGTAGATAAAATAAGTAGATAAAAATCATCAACACATCAAGTTATAATGGTATTGTGTAAATACAAATGGTCTTTTTTTTTTTTAAATATCTACTTGAACTGTTACTTTGTAAGGAAAGTGTCCTAAATTCTCCCACTAGGATTGTGGATTTACTAATCTCTCTTTGTACGTCTCTGTATTTTGTAGTTACAACGTGTTAGGAAGATTAACGATCTACTTTGTGGGAGGCTTTTGTATCTATCAGATTAAAATTTATTTTGTTACATATTGATTTCAGTGTAACATTGTGCAACAATTTTCAACCAGTGTGCCACAGCACACTGATGTGCTGCAAAAAATTTTAAAACATAGAATACCTGACCATTTATTTAGTCAAGAGCACTGACCGCTTTCCCTTAGATTGTCAAATGAAAATATGACAACAGCCAACACGACAATACAGGAGTCAAAATAATGCCTATTTTTGTCAGATCAGCAAAAAACCTATTTTTTGGTGTGTTGCAGAATTTTAGTAATCAGTATATGCATGCCATGAGATGAAAAAGGTTGAAAATCGCTGGTCTAGTATATCTTTAATCCTCTTGTGTTGTTGTTGCAGATGGGCCTTATCATGGATTCAATATTTGTGTGCCTCCCAAATTCATGTTGAAGTTCTAATTTCCATTTTGAGGTGGGGCCTTTGGGAGGTGATGAGGTTTAGATAAGGTCATGAAGATGGGCTTCCACAATGGGATTGGTGTGTCTCTATGCAGAGGAAGAGAGACCAGAGCTCACTCCGTGTCCACATGTGAGGATAGAGCGAGATGGCAGCCACCTGTAAGCCAAGAGAAGAAGCCTCAGAATGACACCTATCCTGCTGGCATCTTGATCTTGTACTTCATAGCCTCCCGAACAGTGAGAAATAAATTCCTGTTGTTTAAACCACCTGGTCTATGACATTTTGTTATGGAAGCCTGAGCAGACTAATGCATGCTTCCTGGACTTTGTTTTTAAGTCAATATATGAGAGACCAGTATTTTAATAGGAAAGTAAGTTCATTTACTTTTATTGCAATTATTGAGATTTGGGTACTTATTTTAGTCATATTTAAAAGATCTTCCTATTTCCTATGCTTTCCTGTTGTTTCTTTAATCCAGGCGCATGATGAAGTTTGGGAATCACTGTGTTAATGGAGCTATGCAGGGTCAGGTATGGGAAGCTGCCAGGTGGCCTGAGCCCCAAGTCCTAGATGCATATCCTCTTCTAGATATGGGACCTGACCAAGGCACCATTTTCTAATAGGCACATTTTAGTTGCTTTCTCTTTTTTTTCCACCTCTGTATTTGTGCCTGCATTTTGAGTGCCAGAATATAGTTGTTTTTATATAACCCTTAGCTCCAGATTTTATTTTTTAGCTAAGACTTCTCTACCCTTAAAAATTCAAAATATCTTTCCTTTATTTCTCAGACCACATTTTCATTGAGTCAATATAACATCAGCTATATCTTAAGAGTTTAATAATATGATTGTACTGATTTATATTAAGGTGTGGATGACAAAGCTACCACAGTCTTCTAAGATGACCATATTCAGTCCTATTGAGTTACGTTCCAGGATGTAAACATATGTGCACAGGATGTTTACTGAAGCACTGTTTGTAGTGGCAAAGAACCATGAGCAATTTGAATCTAATAGAAGAATGGCTGACTAAATTACAGTGCATCCAGTCTATGGAGTATGACACTGTTATTAAAAAGAATGAATTAGTGCTATATTGATTGACTTAAAGGAATGTCCATGCTGTGCTAAAGGCAAATTAAAAAGTTATAAAGAAAGGGAACTTTCTTTTAGTTACTAGATGGGATGCTGCCCAATTCACAAACCGCTTAATAAAGCCACTTAGGTCTTTAAAAAAAGTTATGAAAGAACAGATAATAAATAGCTTTATATTTGTTAGTATGAGCCAGGTGTGGGAAAGGGGAAGTGAGAGATTATTAACTTCTTAAAATAACATTGGGTTTTTTTGGCAGCACTTGCTGCCCCTCCCACAGTGGGAAAGGGGAAGTGAGAGATTATTAACTTCTTAAAATAATATTGGGTTTTTTTGGCAGCACTTGCTGCCCCTCCCACAGCCCACTAGCTACCCAGGAAAGATCCCTAGATCTTTCCTGGGTAGCTAGTGGGCTGTGGGAGGGGCAGCAAGTGCTGCCAAAACAAGTGAAACTCACAAGAACATTGTAAATTACCTTGTTTGTCTCTGACTATAAATAAAGCATCAGCTTTGCAATCTGGATCTGTTCTGTGGCCTCAGCAAGGCACAGAAAGATCCACCCAGCTCCCAGCTTTATGAATCTACTAGAGGCCTAGTGCATGATTTAATCATGCACCTGGTGCACCAGCTGGCTGTCTGTCCGCTAGTGCACCAGGCCTTTTGAAAGCCTCCGGCGCCACGGAGGCTTTTGAAAGACCTTGTGCCAGAGCGGACAGACAGCCAGCTCCCTCCGCTTTGGCTTTCGATCGCGGGGGAGCTGGCTGTCTATCCGCTAGTGCACCAGGCCTTTAGAAAGCCTCCAGTGCAGCCATGGCGCAGACACTGAGCAGATGCTGAGCAGTGGCGCCGCAAGCTCAGTGTCCTGCTGGCCCAATCAGCTACCCCGGCCACCCTGAGTCCCGCCCCCTGCCCCTCCCACTGGCCCAATCGTGGGCGTAGCGGAGTGATGGTAATTTACATATTACCATTTTATTATGTAAGATTTCTGCGCCTTGTTTTCTTTATTTCTAATATTTCTCAATCCCTGGCCGCCTCCATTTAGAACCGGTTCGTTCATCTCTCTTGCCACTCAAGACGTGGAAAAGGGAGATCCCCGCCATGTTTGGCCCCCGCCGCATCAGGCCCTCGCAAGACCTGTAGCTTAAATGATCCCACTGACTTGATTCCAGAGTGAGCCTCCTATTTTTCCAACAAGAGAACTGAAGTGCAGTAGAAAGATTGTGCCTTTCCAAGGTCAACTAGTAAGTGGCCAAATTAGATACAGGACTAGCCCAATGTTAGTTCTATTCTTGCTGCATACTGTTCCCAAGTTGCGAGGAAGTTAATAAAACGTTTAGTTGTTTTTTAAAAATTTTGTTTTGAACCTTTATACTGCTATGTGGTAGTACCTTCACATACAATATCTTATTTAATATGTTCAGTAGCTCAGGTTATTATCATTATTCAGATAAGGAAACCAAGGCTCAAAAGGTGATTTGTGTAAGGCCATTCAGCTAAGACAGTGGCAGACACAAGACATGCACCACCTTGTCAAATTCCAGTTCTAGTGTTAGTTCCAATCTGCCTCAAGGCTGCCTAGATTTCTTTATTTTTTAAAATTTATTTATTGATTAAGGTATTACATATGTGTCCTCATCCCTCCATTAACCCCCAACCCTCCCCTCCCACTCATGCCTTCACCCCCCTGGTGTCCGTATCCTTTGGTTAGGCTTATATGCATGCATACAAGTCCTTTGGTTGATCTCTCCCCCTTCTTACTCCCACCCTCCCCTTGCATACACTATCTCAGGATCGTGGCTGCTGAGCTTGTCATTCTTTGGCCATACCAGTCTCCTTTGCAACATCCTTTATGGTCACCTCTGGAGTCTCTCTGCAGCTTAGTCCCTATACTTCCTCCCTCATGATATAACACATGGCATTTTTGTTGTTATAGGCATAAATTTATAAAATGTACACATTTTAAAACTATATAATAAGGCTACTATGATTTTTAACCACGTTTTGGTCTGTCTTTGTTTTTTAATATACTAACCACAAAGAATGCCTATAAACCACCCATATCTGAACCTCCATGGGGCTCTTACAGCTTTGGGATCCCAGGGTTGGGAGTCCTGGAAGCTAGTTCAGCCTCACCCTCTGCATTCCTTCACAGTGTGTCAGTGGTCTCTGGGATGCTTTTTTCATATTAATGTCCTTCATTAATCCTCAGCCGTGAAAACTGGGATACAACAGCTGCCTTAGGGAGAGGAGTGCCCAACTGATGGCAGTTAGCACTCACCTATTAAATCTTTAGGGATTCTGAGGCAACCTGATCTTGCAAGACTTTTTGGAGGACTTTGGATGGACCTAAAAGTCAAAGAGTCATTCTATCCTTGACCTAGTTAAAACTGATTTCTTAATTTTTACTTTGACACATTGACTGGACACTTTCACACCTCTACTGAGTGGCAATGAATTCCTGGTTTTAGTTCAAAAACCGGTTTGGCTCAGTGGATAGAGCGTCGGCCTGCGGACTGAAAGGTCCCAGGTTCGATTCCGGTCAAGGGCATGTACCTTGGTTGCGGACACATCCCCAGTAGGAGGTGTGCAGGAGGCAGCTGATTGATGTTTCTCTCTCATTGGTGTTTCTAACTCTCTATCCTTCTCCCTTTCTCTCTGTAAAAAATCAATAGAATATATTACAAAAATAAAAAGAGAACCTGGGTGTGTGAGTATATTATGCACCTCTGAACACTCAGGGAGGGGTTGTTCAGCAAGACAGAGGACCTTGGACTTCTGGTGGATTTGAATGTGGTTGTAACTCTTAGTGCCTAAAGAACGCTGTTCTAGCTGACCAGTGGCTGGTGGCAAGGCATGCAGGTTCCTCTGGCTCAAAAAGATTGGTGATACCAATTTGAATATTTAAAATCTTTGAGTTAGTTTTCTTTATATAGTGTGAGGTAAGGGTTCAGCGTCATTCTTTTGAATATGACTATCCAGTTTCCCAGCAACTTTTGTTGAAAACACAATTCTTTCCCCCATTAAATGATTTTGGCACCCTTGTTGAAAACGAGTAGACAATAGATACATGGATTCATTTCTTAACTCTCAATTCTATTCCTTTTACCTAAATGTCTATCCTTATGACAAAAGCATATTATATTGATTATAGTAAACTTTGAAATAAAAGTGTAAGTCCTCCTACTTGATTCTTCTTTTTCAATATTGTTTTGGCTCTTTGGAGACTCTTGCAATTCCACATAGATTTTAAGATCAGCTTTTCCATTTCTAATAAAAACTGTCATTGAGCTTTTGATGTGGATTACATTGAATCTATAAATCATTTTGAGTAGAATCACCTTCTTCCAATCCATGAAAAAGGGTTATCTTTTCATTTATACTATACTGGAGGCCCGGTGCACAAAATTCGTTAATGGGGGTGTGTGTGTGTCCCTCAGCCCAGCCTGCACTCTCTCCAATCTGGGACCCCTTGAGGGATCTCCAACTGCCCATTTAGACCCGATCCCACCATGGGCAGCCGGACATCACTCTCACAATCCAGGACTGCTGGCTCCCAACTGCTTGCCTGCCTGCTTTCCTGATTGCCCCTAACCGCTTCTGCCTGCCAGCCTGATCACCCCCTAACCACTCCCTTGCCAGCCTGATTGATGCCTAACTGCTCCCCTGCCAGCCTGATTGAGGTCTAACTGCTCCTCTGCCAGCCTGTTTGCCCCCAACTTCCCTCCTCTGCCGGCCTGGTCACCCCTAACTGCCCTCCCCTGCAGGCTTTATCACCCCCAACTGCCCTCCCTTGCAGGCCTGTTCCCTCTCAACTGCCCTCCCCTCCTGGCCATCTTGTGGTGGCCATCTTGTGTCCACATGGAGGCAGTATCTTTGACCACATGGGGGGCAGCCATCTTGTGTGTTGGAGTGATGGTCAATTTGCATATTGCTCTTTTGTTAGATAGGATAGAGGCCTGGTGTATGGGTGGGGGCCAGCTGGTTTGCCCTGAAGGGTGTTCCAGGTCAGGGTGGGAGTTCCCTTGGGGCATGAGGAGGCCTGGGCAAGGGGCCTGTGGTGGTTTTCAGGCTGGCCACGCCCCCTAGCGACGCAAGAGGAGACCCTGGTATCTGGGGTTTATTTATCTTCTACAATTGAAACTTTGTAGCCTGGAGTGGAGCCAAGCCTTCTGCTGCCTCTGTGGCGGCAGCCATTTCTGTTGGAATTTATTTATGTTCTATAATTGAAACTTTGTAGCCTTAATCAGAGGCCAGGGTGTGCAGAAAGCTTGGCTTCCTTTATCGCCGGGGGCAACCCTAGCCTCCCACTCTCTCCAGCTCTGTGGCTGCTGTCATTTCTGTTGGAATTTATTTAACTTTTATCATTGAAACTTTGTAACCTTAAGCGGAGGCCTGGGCCGGCCAGGGTGTGTGGAAAGCTTGGCTTTCTCCATTGCCGGGGAAACCCAAGTCTTCCTCCTGCTCTTAGTGGCCGCAGCCATCTTGGTTGTGGTTAATTTGCATATTTGCTCCTGATTGGCTAGTGGGTGTGGCTAGTGGGCATGGCTTGTGAGTGTAGCGGAGTGATGGTTAATTTGTATATTACTCTTTTATTAGATAGGATATCTTTTAAATTTTCTTTCAGTAATGTTTTGTAGTTTTCACTGTACAAGTCTTGCATCTACTGGTTAAATTTATTTCTAAATATTTTATTTCTTTTGATGCTATTGTAAATGAAAGGTTTTCTTAATTTCCTTTATGGATAATTCATTGCTAGTGTATAGAAATATAATTGTGTGTGTGCATTGCTCTTACATCCTGCAACTTTGCTGAACTTACTTTATAGCTTTGGTATATTTTTTTGTGTGGATTCTTTGGGATTTTCTGTATGTAGAATTATGTTATCTGCAAATATAGATAGTTTTACTTCTTTCTTCCCAATTTGAATGACTTTTATTTTTATCTTCCCTAATGTTCTGACTGGGATTCTAGTACAGTGTGATAGGAGGCATTTTTATCTTGTTACTGATCTTAGGGGAAACTTTCATTTCCCCCCCCCACCATTGAGTATGATGTAAACTGTAGGTTTTTAAAAAAATGCCTCTTATTGTTTTGAAGAAGTTCCCTTCTATTTCTAATTTGTTGAATGTGAATGTTTTTTTTTAAAAAAAATCATGAAACAGTGTTAGATTTGTCAAATACATTTTCTGCATCAATTTAGATGATCATTTTTTTCTTCATTCTGTTAAGGTGGAGTATTACATTGATTGATTTTTGTACATTAAAACACCCTTGTGTTCCTGGGATAACTTACATTTGGTTATGATATATAACTTGTTTAATATGTTGCTGGATCAGCTTGCTAGTGTTTTGTTGAGGATTTCTGCATCTATATTCATAAGATATTGGCTTATAGTTTTACCAACAATTTCAAGTTTTGTGATGCCCTGACATGTAATAAAACTATGTTGAAATGTCATCAAAGTATTAGGGAATATGATGTGAAAACAAGGCGATGGCAAGTGCAGAAAAGGTAGACAGAGTGGATTTTTTTTTTCATCTGCTGATCTCCTAACCAGCCAATTCTGCTGACTCTATTTCCTTTGCCCTACCACCCCTGCCTGGTTACAACCCTGGTTGTAACCCTGCCTGGTTACAACACCTTCAGACATTCACTCTTGGCTGTGCCTCTGAACTCAACTACTGGCATGTGACATGGCCATGGGCAATGAGCCCAGTGACATACTGGCAGGGCCCTTTGTATTGTGTAAGGTGCCTTCTCACCATTTCTTCTCAGCTTGCTCAGATGTAAAACAGTAAGATTGGATTAGAACATTGAAGGATTCCAACATGCAAGGATATGAGGAAATAGAGCAGGGAAGTGATTGCATGTTTACTATTATGTCATCGGTGGCATAACATATAAACCCTCTTACTCCTCAATCGATTGCTTTTTTTGAGGCAAAGCCCAGACTGATTTCCATAGAGGCCCCTGAACTTTGTCCAAGGCCTATTTCTCTAAAGTTATCTTCCTTGTAGGAAAGACTGGTCACTCATTATCTTCTTTTCCCTCACATCTAGTTCTATTCTTCCCAAGATTCAAAGTGCCTTTATGTTGGCTAACTCCTTTGGAAGATAGCACTTTTACTTTTTAAACTTCATTAAAAAAATCTTTGTTGTTTAAAGTATTACATAAATCTCCCCTTTCCCCCATTGACCCTTTCTAGCAGGCCCCTGCCTCCCACCCCTGACCCCAGGCCTTCACCACACTATTGTCTGTGTCCATGAGAGGTCTTGGGTTGATCTCTTCCCATTCACCCACCTAGCCTCACGTTCCCTCTGAGATTCAACAGTCTGCTTCTATGTCTCTGGATCTATTTTGTTCTTCAGTTTATTTTGTTCATTAGATTCCACATATGAGTGAGATCATGTGATACTTATCTGTTTCTGATAAACTTTATTTAATTTAATATAGAAGACTGCTGTAATTTATATAAAAATTTTTATTTTCTCTATAGTTAAGCTATGTTCTATACTTTACTATATCTAGGCAGTCTTGAATTTAGTTTTATAAATGCTTTATGCTTCATGCTTGATGCAGTCTATGGTGAGAGACAAAGTAATATTTTAAGCTATTAATTTAATCAACATACTTACTCATTAGAAATAATCCATAAAAATGACAACTAATGTTTATCATGCACTGACAGTATGGCAGACACTGTTGTAAATTGCTTTTCATATTTTAAATCTTAGTCCCTAAATCAACCCTATGAGGTAGGTACTTTTATCACCTACAAATAAGGAAATGGCTACTAATGTTGCCGGCTCTGTACTTAGAGTGAATCAGATCATCATGACACAAAGGGATTATGCTTCTTGTCCAAAATTACAGTCCAAACAGTAAGCAAACCTGGAGTCAAACCTGAAAATCCGGCTCTAATTCCATGCTCTTAGTCACAAAACTATACAGAAGAGCATAGAAACAGAAAGCAGGAGAAAGGATGCATTGTAGAATAGTGTATAACTTTTGGGGTATTTATGGGCTTTCCACACTCTCCTCCTGCAATGACTTTCAGCCACAACTGTGCTCAGCCTGGTAGCCATGGTGCTTTGTACCACGTTTTCCTGCCACTCTGGCTGCTATTACCTGGACAGAGGATGAACACTTAGTCTGAGCTAGGCCAAATAGATGCTACATCTGAGGGATTTAAAGTAGGATTCCGGGTGTACCTATGTGAGGGTGGGAGATGGAAGTTTCTGGACTAGTAGAGAAAGAGAGTCTAGAAAGGGGAAATAAAGTCATGGAGGATGAGTTTGAGAGGAGACCCAGGGAAAGCATATCTTGGGTTATCCTGGCAGATTTTACAGGCTGGAATTGCACAATTAATTTGGCTGGCTGACCTTATGTTCTGAATTTCCTTTCAAACTCAGAGATTCCTTCTAAAATATTCCTCTTTTCTTTACACTGGAAAAAAAAGCTTCGGCTGCCTGAAACCCAAGAAATCTTAATACATGTGCAAGATTTCTAAGCTCTAAGTTACTGCTGAAAAATTTTGTGCTTCCTCCAGACTTTTTTGAGTTATTATCTTTTTTTGTCATGATTGAGAACATCGTTGATATGCAGGTTGAAATAACTTCTCTTTGAATATATCTTGGTAATAAAAGGCTTTCTTCAGGTGGTATAGCCTTTGCAAGTATTTTTTTTCTGATTCCTACATAATTTGTGACTTCTTTATTTTCTATATATTTTTTCTTTTCTTCTTGACTACCTGTAAGATGCCACATCCCACATGGCTTAGGGTTTGGGATCTGGAGAAGGGCCACGGGCAAATGACGAGATGAGACAAGAAATAATAATTTGGTCCTAACCGGTTTGGCTCAGTGGATAGAATGTCAGCCTGTGGACTGAAAGGTCCTAGGTTCAATTCTGGTCAAGGGCATGTACCTTGGTTGTGGGCACATCCCCAGTGGGGTGTGTGCAGGAGGCAGCTGATCAATGTTTCTCTCTTATTGATGTTTCTAACTCTCTATCCCTCTCCCTTCCTCTCTGTAAAAAAAATCAATAAAATATATTTAAAAAATAAGAAATAATAATTTGGAAATTGGCCAGGTGGAGAGTCCAATGCTAGGGGAAGGACTTCACTGATGCCCAGGACCTGCCAAGCTTTTATTCAATTTTGGATACACATATTGCCCTTAGTCAAGCTGACAATTCCAGTAACAGACAGACAGATTATCTTAAAGGTCATTAAAAATTAGTAAAGATTTACTTTGAGACTATTTGGTCAGGAAATTGCTTGAGCCACCATTGTCTCGACTAAACAATCGGTGCATAGCTTTGCTCTTGCCAGAGCTCAAGGTTCACCAGCATTCTGGGCTCCTTGTTTACACTTTTCTGATAGTGAAGACAATGGGTAGCTTCCAACAACTACCCACTATATGAGTTAAAAATGCTCTATTTATCTTTATTTAGATAAAGATAGGTGATACTCACCTTCCCAGATTTTTTTTTCACCTCTTCCTCAAATGTTATAGAACATCCTCTGCGTGTAAAAGAGGAAGAGAGTAGCTTATTCAACTTTATGGCAGGAGATGAGACTCAGAGTTTATTTTGGCTGGAAGTCCTATGACTTTTTGAGACCCTATGTACCTGATAGCTTCTTGCCCTCCTGGCATTAATAGATGGAGTACTGGAGCATTATCATTTGAATCACCCAATACTCAATACTCCTTGGGAATATTGGCTACCTTCCTCTTAAGGACATGATCTACCCTAAATTAGCATTGTAGAGACATTCCAAAGTACTTTAATCATAATCACATATCTTGCTATTTTACCATCTTTTAAAGTAACAACTACTATAGATCCTTAAAATGATATATATAATTGATGTCACATTTCAAGCATGTCCTTTCTACACCTGCATGGATACAATTACAGAGCAATATTAATTACTAAACATCACCAAATGTTCCTTATTTCTTGTATGTGACTGTTGCAATATTAATTATGTAATATTGTAAAATCTTTCTTATTTACTTTATTATTGGAACATCCAGATCTATGACTTGGAACACAAAGAAAATAGAACATGAAGCTTATGCAATAATGCATTGCATTCAGGCTACCTGAGCGGATTTGGCAAGTTAAGTAATTTCTCTTTTTTCTTACAGTGTGTCAGTGATGGCACCACCTACAAACCTTCATGGTATTTTGATGGTAGGCTTTCATTTTAAAATGTGGAGCAGCATTTCCCTGAAGCCTGAACAGCGTGAGTCACAAGGACAGTTGTTTAAGGTGATAGGTTGTATCATGTTAGCACAGAGAACTGGATCCCCAGTGGTGGAGGAGCTCATGTGTTATTGAATAAATTTGTTTTTGTGAATGTTTGTCATATACTGGTCCCTCTGAAATATGGTGCCCAGGTCAGAGGTCACAGGCCTCTTTTGCCCAGATATAATAACTTTAAGTTCTCCCTCCAATTACGATGCACCAAGTACATTTTGATGGTCTGTACCTCAAGGCTGTACAAAGAATTCCACAATGAGACCTTCTCCAAGTTACCAAGTGGGGTAGAGGAGTCAGGAATCTCTCACCATAGTATTACCCTTACCCATCCTGTACCTCCTGTGCCTTCTCTAAAGCAGAAACATTTAGGGGAACAATCGCAGGTCTTACAACTAGACTCTTTCCTCTCCCTCTTCTCTCTTACCGTACTAGACCACTGAAAGGGTGTCCTCTTTGTCATATCCCCTTTTCTTCATTAGAACAACAACTCACATGGCCTCTATGACAGAAGCAAAAGGGAAGACAGTCTTTCCAGGCTTGAGTTTTGATAAGATAGAGAGAAGGAAAATACTTTATTGTCTTATTTTGGAGAACCAGAAACTAATAATTCCTTTTTATTTTTATTTTTTGGTTAGTTCTTTTCTTCCTTCCTTTCCTTTTTTTTTTTTTTACTTTTTTCCCTCATTTTTTATTAAGGTATTATATGTGTACATATCTTACCATTGCCCCACCACCACCCCACTCTCATACATGTCCTCACCCCCCAGAGTTTTGCGTCCATTGGTTATGCTTATATGCATGCATACAAGTCCTTTGGTTGATCTCTTATCTTCCCCACCTCTCCCTAACCTTCCTGCTGTAATTTGACAGACTGTTTGATGCTTTACTGTCTCTGCATCTATCCTTTTGTTCAACAGTTTATAATGTTCTTTATTATCCATAAATGAGTAAGATCATGTGGTATTTTTCTTTCATTGACTGGCTTATTTCACTTAGCATAATGTTCTCCAATTCCATCCAGGTTGCTGCAAATGGTAAGAATTCCTTCTTTTTTATGGCAGCATAGAATTCCATTGTGTAGATGTACCATAGTTTTCTGATCCAGTCATCTGCTGATGGGCACCTAGGCTGTTTCCAGATCTCAGCTATTGTAAATTGTGCTGCTATGAGCATAGGGGTGCATATATCCTTTTTGATTGGTGTTTCCAGATTCTTAGGATATATTCCTAGGAGTGGGATTACTGGGTCAAATGGGAGTTCCATTTTTAGTTTTTTGAGGAAACTCCTTACTGTTCTCCACAGTGGCTGAACCAGTCTGCATTCTCACCAGCAGTGCACGAGGGTTCCTTTTTCTCCGCATCCTCGCCCATACTTTTCGTTTTTTGATTTGTTGATGATAGCCATTCTGACAGGTGTGAGATGGTACCGCATTGTCGTTTTGATTTGCATCTCTCGGATAATTAGTGATGTGGAGCATGTTTTCATGTGTCTCTTGGCCTTCCTTCTGTCTTCTTTTGAAAAGATTCTATTTAGGTCCATTGCCCATTTTTTTTATTGGATCATTTATCTTCCTTTTATTAAGTTGTATAAGCTGCCTGTAGATGTTGGAGTTTAAACCTTTATCAGTGATACCATTTGCAAATATGTTCTCCCATACAGTGGGCTTTCTTGTTGTTGATAGTTTCTTTTGCTGTAAAAAAGCTTTTTATTTTGATGTAGTCCCATTTGTTTATTTTCTCTTTAGCTTCCATTGCCCTAGGGGCTGTATCAGTGAAGAAATTCTTTTGGCATATGTCTGAGATTTTGCTGCCTGTGGATTCCTCTAGTATTTTTATGGTTTCCCGTCTTATGTTTAAGTCCTGTATCCTTTTTGAGTTTATTTTTGTGTATGGTGTAAGTTGGTGATCTAGTTTCATTTTTTTGCATGTATCTGTCCAATTTTCCCAACACCATTTATTGAAGAGACTGTCTTGACTCCATTGTATGTTCATGCCTCCTTTGTCAAATATTAATTGAGCATAGTGGTTTGGGTCAATTTCTGGATTCTCTATTCTACTCCATTGATCTATATGTCTGTTCTTGTGCCAGTACCAGGCTGTTTTGAGAACAGTGGCTTTGTAATACAGCTTGAAATCTGGTATTGAGATCCCTCCTACTTTATTCTTTTTTCTCAGGATTGCTGTGGTATTCAGGGTCTTTTTTTTATTCCAGATGAATTTTTGGAGAGTTCTTTTGAGGTCTGTGAAATATGTCATTGGTATTTTAATGGGGAGTGCATTGAATCTATATATTGCTTTGGGTAGTATGGACATTTTAATGATGTTGATTCTACCAATCCATGAACATGGTATATTCTTCCATCTGTTTACGTCTTTATCTCTTTTTTCAGTGTCCTGTAGTTTTCTGCGTATAGGTCTTTTACCTCATTAGTTAAGTTTATTCCTAGGTATCTTAATTTTTTTGGTGTGATGGTAAATGAGATTGCTTTTTTAGTCTCTCTTTCTGTAAGTTCACTATTGGTGTATAGAAATGCCATAGATTTCTTGGCTTTAATTTTGTATCCTGCTACATTGCCGAATTCATTTATTAAGTCTAATAGTTTTTTGATGGACTCTTTCAAATTTTTTATGTACAATATCATGTCATCTGCAAATAAAGACAGCTTTACTTGTTCTTTTCCAATTTGGATGCCTTTTATTTCTTCTTCTTGTCTAATTGCAATGGCTAATACTTCCAGTACTATGTCAAACAGGAGTGGTGAGAGTGGGTATCCCTGTCTTGTTCCTGTTCTTAGGGGAAATGGTTTTATATTTTGTCCATTGAGTATGATGTTTTCTGTGGGTTTATCATATATAGCTTTTATTATGTTGAGGTATGAGCCTTCTATTCCCACCTTGTTGAGAGTTTTTATCAAGAAAGGGTGTTGGATTTTGTCAAATGCTTTTTCTGCATCAATTGATATGACTATGTGATTTTTATCTCTCAATTTGTTTATGTGATGTATCACGTTTATTGATTTGCTGATATTGTACCATCATTGCATTCCTGGGATAAATCCTAATTGGTCATGGTGTATGATCTTTCTAATGTACTGCTGGAGCCGATTTGCTATAATTTTGTTGAGGATTTTGGCATCTATGTTCATGAGGGATATTGGCCTGTAATTTTCTTTCATTGTGTTGTCTTTATCTGGTTTTGGTATTAGGGTGATACTCGCTTTATAGAAGGAGCTTGGAAGTGTTCCTTCCACTTGAATTTTTTGGAATAGTCTGAGGAGGATACGTTTTAGTTCTTCCTTGAATGTTTGGTAAAACTCTCCTGTGAAGCCGTCAGGCCCCGGGCTTTTGTTTGCCGGAAGCTTTTTGATGACTGCTTCAATTTCTTCCATAGTTAATGGCCTATTGAGCTGTTTAGATTCTTCCTGATTGAGTTTTGGAAGGTTATATTTTTCTAGGAATATGTCCATTTCCTCCAGGTTGTCCAGTTTGTTGGAATAGAGTTGTTCATAGTATTTTGTAACAATCCTTTGTATCTCAGCGGGGTCTGTTGTTATTTCACCTCTTTCATTTCTGATTTTGTTTATTTGGGTCCTCTCTTTGCTTCTTGGTGAGCCTTGCTAGAGGTCCATCAATCTTGTTTATCCTTTCAAAGAACCAGCTCTTGGTTTTGTTGATCTTTTGTATTGTTTCTTTGGACTCTCTGTCATTTATCTCTGCTCTGATCTTTATTATTTCCTTCCTTCTGCTTACACTGGGCTTTTCTTGTTGCTCTTTTTCTAACTCTTTGAGTTGTAGGGTTAGGTAATTTATTACCATTGTTTCTTGTTTTGTGCAGTAGGCTTGTAGAGCTATGAACTTCCCTCTCAATACTGCTTTCGCTGTGTCCCATAGATTTTGGATTGTTGTGTTTTCATTGTCATTTACTGCTATGATGTTTTTTATTTCTTCCTTGATCTCTCTGGTGGCCCAGTCATTGTTAAATAGCATGCTGTTTAGTCCCCATGTGTTTGATTTCTTTGGATTGTATTTATTGTAGTTGATTTCCAGTTTTATGCCACTGTGATCTGAGAAGATTCTTGATATGATTTTATCTTCTTGAATTTGAAGAGACTTTGCCTATGTCCCAGCATATGGTCTATCTTTGAAAATGACCCATGTGCACTTGAGAAGAATGTATATTCTGTGGCTTTTGGGTGAAATGTTCTGAAGATGTCAATTAATTCCATCTGGTCTAGTGAGTCATTTAGGATTGATGTTTCTTTGCTGATTTTTTTGCTTAGAGGATTTGTCCAATGGTGATAGTGGGGTATTAAAGTTTCCTACTATGATTGTATTGCTATTAATCTCTCCCTTGATATCCTCCATGAGTTTTTTTTTAATGTATTTGGATGCTCCTATATTGGGTGTGTATATGTTTACCAGAATGATTTCTTCTTGTTTGATTGCTCCCTTTAGTATTATGAAGTGGCCTTCCTTATCTCTTGTTATGGCATTTACTTTGAGGTCTATTTTGTCAGATATAAGTATTGCTACCCCAGCTTTTTTTTCATTTCCATTTGCCTGAAAGATATTTTTCCATCCCTTCACTTTCAATCTGTGTGAGTCTCTTGTTCTGAAGTGGGTCTCTTGTAGACAGCATATATATGGGTCATGTTTTTTTATCCATTCAGCCACTCGATGTCTTTTGATTGGAGCATTTAGTCCGTTTACATTTAAAGTTATTACTGAAAGGTTTTTGTTTGTAGTCATATCTATTTTTGTTTCTGTGTTCCTTCTTACCTGTTTATTTATTCTTTTTACAGTATTCCATTTAGCATATCTTTCATTGCTGGTTTGGTGGTGATAAACTCCCTGAGCCTTTTTTTGTCTTCGAAGCACCTGATCTCCCCTTCAATTTTGATTGATATTCTTGCTGGATATAGTATTCTTGGATTCAGTCCTTTGCCTTGCAACACTTTGTATACCTCCTTCCATTCCCTTCTAGCTTGATGTGTTTCTGTTGAGTAATCATTTGACAATCTGATGGGTGTTATTTGTAGGTAACTCTCTGTCTCTCTCTTGCCGCCTTTAAGATTCTCTCTTTGTCATTTATATTTGCCATTGAAATTATGATGTGTCTTGGTGGGTCTTTTGGGGTTGATCCTGCTTGGGACTCTCTGTACTTGTGTAACTTTTTTCTTCCCCATATCTGGGAATTTTTCTGTCATTATTTCTTCAAATAGATTTTCTAATCCTTGCTGCTCTTCTTGTCCTTCTGGCAGCCCTATTATACATATGTTACTTCTTTTTATGTTGTCCCAAAGCTCCCTTAGGCTTTCCTCCTGCTTTTTAATTTTTTTCTCCAATTGCTGTTCAGATTGAGCTTGTTTCTGTACCTGATCTTCTAACTCACTAATTCGTTCCTCTGCTTCTTCTAGTCTACTGTTGAAACTTTCCATGGTGTTTTTGATTGTAGCTATATCACTTTTCATTTCTTTCTGATTCTTGCATAAGTTGTTGATTTTCTCATCCATCTGATGTATAAATTCCATGACCATTACTCTGAACTCTTTTTCAATCATGTTGCATGTTTCAGTTTCACTAATTTCCTTTCTTGGCGACTCCTCATTTTCTTTCCTCTGTGAATTGTTTCGTCTCCCCATTCTGACTATCACCAGAAAGCTCAAGCTTTAATTTGCATGGACCTGGGCCGTGTGCTGTGGTAACTTCGCACCACCCGAGTTTCACTGAAGTGCTCTGACGCTAGGATGTGTGGCTGCTGTTGGTTGGTGGGAACCAGACTTGCCCAGGGTCAGTGTCCCAGGTGTTCCATGTGGTCTGGTGTGCACACTTAGAATCAGGGGCCCTGTCTGAACCACACTGTTGGTATGTGCCGAAAATGAGTTCCTTAGCATGTGCCATGAGTCAGAGTTTCTCTGTGTCTGCACCAATAATTGAGTGTCAGAGTCTCTGTTGCCTCGTGCGGCTTCTCGTTGAGAGTCAGGGTCCCTGTGTGTGCATGCACCAACATTTGGAGTCACTGGCTCTTAGTGTGAATGCGCTGTGAGTCAGGGATCCCAGGCAGCTGTGTCCAGCGTGCCAAATTCCCTGAAGGGGAGCGTGTCCGTGCATGTGCGCTCTGCAGCTTGGGCGAGGGGTGGGTTTATCAGTTACTATGGCGCTATCCATGATCCTGCGGGGAGGGGGCTAGGCTCTTTGACTCACGGAAATCTGCTGCCGGGAAGTCTGGGTTCTTGTTGACTGTTGATCTGAAGCTGTGATAGCAATTCTCTGTCCCCAGTGGCTGCAGGGTCCTGGTTTGTGTCTGAAGCCAGGATCTTAGTCTCAGGCAGCTCTGTTTCTCAAGATGGCGTGGTCTCCGTGCCCACACTAGCTGCCGAGAAGTGTCTGCTTTGTGCGGGGGGCTCCGCTGTCTAAGACTGCCCGGTTTGGCAGCCCCTTGGAAGACCTGCAGAATTTAACTGTCTCTAGCTCATACATGCACACACCACACACGTCTACGCTCTCCTCTATGGGTTCCTCACTCTCTCACACTCTCTCCCTCCCTACCTTCCTGCCGGTCGCCATCTTTTTTCTTAATGATTCCTTTTTAAAAAATTGCAATACTTTTCTAATGAAAGCCATATTGCTCCCAGACATGTATGCTCCAGGTTAATACTATTTGTCAAAGCAGTGTAACTACATACATCTATATGACCTGAAATCCTGCCAACAACTTTGCATGGTTGGTATAATTGCCCACATTTTACAGCTAAAGAGGCTGAGACCTAGGTTATTTTTCCTAAAGTCACATAGCTAGTTAAAAGGCAGAAAACTGGGTTTGAATAAATGATTAAGTGAATGGAATACTTGGATACGTGAATAAATCAAAGGAATAACAAATGAATGACTATCAAACCTACTGCTATCATATAAAGACACTGTATCAGTTAGGATTATTGGTTGTAAGCAACTCACTGGGTGATTAAAGTTAAAAGGAATGCATTGTGGTGGAAGAGACAAAACTAGCTTTGGAAACAGAGAGTGACTATGTAAAGTTCTTGAGGCCCAAGCATAAGGTGACCAGACGTCCCGCTTTTTAACAACCTGTCCCGCGTTCCGCGGCATTTTAAAAAAGTCCCAATTTTTGGAAAGAATGCACCACAAGCTAGGGAACGGCGGGAGAACGGGAAGGGAATATACGGTTTTCAGCGGCCATGTGGCTATTTAGCCAAGATATGAGTTTTATATTATTTTTGTTAATTTTATAATGTTAAAATTTAATAATAACAAATAATTGTTGAGAACTGATTATCGAGAACTGCTTATCAAAGTTCGCATTGTTGATCAGTTGTTAGAATTTGACCACCATTGTTTGGACTTAATGAACAATGGCATTTTTTGGGATTGGCAACGACGAAAACATTTTGTAACTGTCTCTCAGACGATACACATCGTACTGCGTGCTAGTAAGCTAGTTAAACAAGTGATGTCATTACAAATCAGCTATTCAGATAATTTAGGTAAGTAATTTATTTATTTATTTCATAAATACATAAATTTTCTTGAATTTAGCAGACAATACTCGTATTATTTATATTTTATAGTGGCAGCAAAAAGTCTAGCGCCGGCCTTGAAAGTGATACTTACGACTTACGTTACGGCAAATTCATGACCTTTTAAACAACGACAACAATCTACTAAAAAAAAAATCACTCAAATGAGAAATATGCCAAAGAATAAAATAATACTATACATAATTTTTATTTATTATATTTTTAAATTGTACTTATGTTGAAATTTTAAAAAAATATATTACAATACTATTTTTGCATTCTATGAAAATTTTTGTTGCTCCATATAGACCAAATTTTTAATCAAGACCCCCCCCCCCCCCCCCCCCCCGGTCAATGGTGTCCCGCTTTACCAATGTTAAAATCTGGTCACCTTACCCAAGCAGCAAGAAGTGGAGCAGCAGTGTGCTAGAAGCAACCCTTTGATCATCAGCACCCTATTGGCCTTGTGTAACCCACTCAGGATTCAACATCCCCAGTGAAAGTGTCTGATTGGCTGATCTTCCCTTGATACTAGGGACTCGGAGGAATAAATCATTTTCTTGAATGAGAATGTGACATTATTAGGAAAAGGGGATGGATGCTGTGACTCCATATAAAACAATAAATACCAGCACACTGACATCATGGCAGAGAAATAATACTTTCTTTTTTTCTTTTTCTTTTCTTTTGGTATAAACTATAAGCTTATTTTATTTTTTTCCATCACCATTTGTCCCCTCTATGCCCTCTTCCATCTCTTAACACCCCCCTGCAATCACCATACTGTTGTCCATGTCCATGAATCCTCTTTCTCTTTTTTTCTCAATCCTTCTACCATCCTACCCACCCCCACTAGAGCTGTTTTCCTGCTATCAAAGTGAAATAAGCCAATAAGAGAAAGACAAGTACCATATGATTTCACTCATATATGGAATTTAGTAAACAAACTGAACTACCAAGCAAAATAGAGAGAATCATCTATACTAATTAAAGCCTAGGTGGCCCTCATGCCCTTGCACAATGCCCTCACGTCATCAAAAGATGGCTGTCCCCATGTTGTCTCAAGATGGCTGCCCCCACATCGCCACAAGATGGCCACCGCAAGATGGCCATCAGGGTAGGGCAGTTGTTGGCCATTGGGCTGGCAGGGGAGGGCAATTGTGGGCGATCAGGCTGGCAGGGAAGGGCAGTTGGGGGCGATTGGGTCTGCAGGGGCAGGCATTTTGGGGTGATTTGGCAGGCAGGGGAGCATTTAGGCTGGCAGGGGAGTGGTTAGGGGGTGATCAGGCTAGCAGGCAGGTGAGTGGTTAGGAGCCAGCAGTCCCGGATTGTGAGAGGGATGTTTGACTGCCTTTAAACTGGCAGTCAGACATCCTCCGAGGGGTCCCAGATTGGAGAGGGTGTAGGGGACCCAGATTGGAGAGGGTGCACCCCCACCCTCTGTGCACGAATTTCATGCACCAGGCCTCTAGTAAAAAAGAATACTTTCAAAAACATGCAATAGGTTCAAGAAAGTGTGATTGGAGCATCTCATGTGTTACCTTGTTTCATTCTGGCAACAACTTTATGAGGTAGACAGTGTTATTGTTTAAATGTGGTAGCTCTGTCAATTGAGGCTATTGGAGGTTAAATTGTTCATTCAGTAGTACATAGATTCTATGTTTCAGAACCTAGACTGGAACCCAGGTCCAATCCCCCAATGCTTCTGGTTTTAACAATTATTTTATTGTCTTTCTACCAATGGCGAGCAGAGGAAACTTGCAGGAGAAGGGTGGATGCAGCAGCCTGTAGTCCAAGTTCCTTTCAGTATATTTGCTGGTCTCCCAGAGATACTGAACCCAGAGCATTGTGAGATACATTTATTCTAAACTAGCTTGATTTAAAACAATTTTTAAAAAATTTCTCACCTTTTGAATCAAATAGTGTCTTATACCTTTCAGAATTCATTTTCTGTAGGAACAAGTTGAACAAAACTATCTCTAAGTATTTATTTACCGGACTCTACCTTTTGTGGTCTTTCTGGAAATTCAGGCTGCTGCATAAATGAGGAAACTGGCAGGTAATACGGTTTCAAATAGCTGATAGCCATCTGAAGCCAAATGGTGTTTGTCTTCTTATATTGCTTGGAGGCTCTGGGCAAAGATTTTGGAGCCTTAATTCCTGGAACCAGACTACATAGGTTTTGAGTCCTGGCTTGGCTATTTCCATCCTAAGTGATCTTGAGCAAGCTACTTAATCTCTCTGAATCTCAATTTCCTCATCTATAACATGTAAATATAGTTAATGTTTACCTTACAGTGTGGTAAGGTAAGGTAAGGTATTTGCGAGGATAAAATAAAACAGTATGTCAATAAGTTAGATTGTTCCTGGTATATTGCTACTTAATAAATGCTAGTGATTATTATTCAAAACCTATAGTCAGGCAACATAGGGACATCTTTGTATTTCTGTTAGTTACATTCTCACTGTCCTCTAATTGAATATCCATAAGCAGATTTAAAAAGCTTCCCTGGAAAATAGCAAATCTTTCTCTGAGGGGAGAGTGGAGATAGCACTGGGCATAAAATAAAAGCTATTGCAGAATTTGTTATTAAAAAACATATCAGCCCTAGATGCTTTGGCTCAGTGGATAGAGCATCAGCCTGTAGACTGAAGGGTCCCAGGTTAGATTTCGGTCAAGGGAACATACCTTGGTTATAGGTTCCTCCCTCACCAGGCACTGGTCGGTGTGCACACATCACAGACATAGAGACTCGCCCCTCACGGCCCCCCCGCTGGCCTGGTTGCCCCACACAGCCTGCTGTTCAGTCATTTGGTCATCCCTCACTAACCCCCCTGCTGGCCTGGTTGCCCACGCAGCCTGCCTGTTCAGTCATTTGGTCATCCCTCACTAACCCCCCTGCCGGCCTGGTTGTAGGCAGCCATCTTGTGAGGGCATAAGGGTTAATTTGCATACTGCCTCTTTATTAAGTACAAGTGGACCATCATAAAAGTCTTCATCCTCATCATTTTCATGTTGAATAGGCCGAGGAGGAAGAGGAGGAGAAGAGAGAAGAAGAGGAGGAAAAGCTGGTTTTGCCATCGCAGAGGTGGAGGCAGTGAAATGGGAGGCAGGAGAGGCAGGCACACTCAGTGAAAGAAATCCCAATTTCTGTCTGACCCTTTTGCCTTTTCATTCCTCTGAAAATATTTCCCTATGGTACCAATTCTTCTCCCACCATTTGCTTTAGTTTCAGTATCCATATCATAGAAGGGTACATGTCATCAAAGAAGTCAAAAGCAGCCTTGAATAACTGGAACCCTTCTGCCAGACTGTCCAATGTCAATTTATTTTTTGTCACTGTTTCTTCTACATCTTCCTCTGGCACGGGTTTGGAAGCATTCATCTCTATAAACTAATCTTATGTTAATTCCTCTGGTGTGGTGTCTATTAGCTCTTGAATTTCTCTATGACCCATATCTTGACATTCTTCACCCCACTTTTCGCTATATCTAAAATCTCTTTCATGATGCCCTTCATTGTGTCTGTCACAATCCTGGAAATCATGCATCTAGACGCATTTTCTCCAGCAGGAATCTGTGGCTTTCTTCACGGCTTTTACTGTAACAACAGTGGCATCTTTAATGGTGTAACAGATTTTCATGATGCTCTCTCTATCGGGGGTCTCTTCCATAGCATTGACAATCATTTCTGTAGAGTTCTATATTACCTTGTTTAGTGATGATACTTAAAGGTCCTTATGACCTCCTTATCTAGAAGTTGAGTCAGAGACATCATGTCTAGGAGCAAGTAGACCACTTCAATGCCTATGGTGTTGAACTCCTGGGGTTCTGAGTGGCCAGGGGGTTGTCCAATATAAAAAGAACTTTAAAAGGCAGTCACTTGCTGGCTAGGTACTTCCTGACTGAAGGGAAAAGCATCGATAGAACTAAGCCAGGAAAAGAGTTCTCATTGTCCAGGCCCTCTTGTCGTACAACCAAAAGACTGACAGCTGGTATTTATCTTTGCCCGTCAAGGCTTGGGGTGAACAGCTTTATAGATAAGGGCGGTCCTGATCATAAACCCGACTGTATTTGCACAGAACAGTAGAGTTAGCCTATCCCTTTCTGCCTTAAATCCCAGTGCTTGCTTCTCTTCCTTACTAATAATGTCCTCTATGGCTCCCTCTCCCCCGACAGTAGGGGACTTTTGTCAGCATTAAATATCTTTTCAGGCAGGTATTTTTTCTCCTTCATGATTTTCTCAATGGCTTATGGAAACTCACTTTCCTCTAGGTCTGCCACAGCAGCTGCTCCTGTTTGTTGACTTTTGTTTGTTTTTAGAGCGAAACCTCTTTCTAAGATTATCAAACCCTTCATCTTTGGCATTAAATTCTCCAGTTTTAGATCATTTGCCTTTCTTTCGCTTTAAGTTGTCATATGATGGCTTTGCTTTTTCTTGAATCACATTAGAGTTTACAGGTATGCATTTCTTAGAGAAATCTTGTACCCACATAAAAGCTGTATTTTCAATAAGAGATAAAAAGGTACCTATTTCACAAAAAGTGCAAGGTTTTCATGCCTGCTGGCATAGCTGCAGTGGCAGTTTCATGAATTTCCTTTTCTTTTCTTATAATGGTCCTTACACTGGAGTTTTTTGTTTTTCTTAAAAAATATATTTTATTGATTTTCAGGGAGGAAGGGAGGGAGATAGAGAGATAGAAACATCAACGATGAGAGAGAATCATTGATTGGCTGCCTCCTGCACTCCCCCTACTGGGGGGATCGATTCCGCAACCTGGGCATATCCCCTTGGCCTGAATGGAACCTGGGACCCTTTAGTCCGCAGGCCGATGCTCTATCCACTGAGCCAACCGGCTAGGGCACACTGGAGTTGTTTATCTTGAAATGGTGGGCAGCCACAGTTGCAGACTGCAATTGCTTGGTTGATATGAAGCAATTCAACTTTGTTTGGAATGTCATGGTTTTTGTTTGCTTCTTGGGAGCATTTCCAGCATCACCAGCGACACTTTGCATGGGTCTTGGCTTCACACCAAACACAATGAAAAACAGTATTCACTACAATTAATTTTATGCTTTTATACTGCATGTTAATGTTTGTTTACATTTCTTGTGACTGCAAATGACACCATTCTTTGTCTGTGTGTGCATATGTTTTGATAAATTTTAATTTTTTTATAATAGATTTGTGTATATTTTATGGTAGTGAATGATAAAATAGACTAGTGTTTATTACATTTTATGCTTTCATGATATACCTTTTTCTTAATTTTTTTCAATATTTTTAGGCTACACAGTTTCTCTGTGCATTTTTTCAAATTGTTATAAATCTCCCCCCAATTTTCCAGTAAGTTTATTTTTATTAAATTTATGGGGTGACATTGGTTAACAGGATTGTATAGCTTTCAAGTGTACATTTACATGATACATGGTCTGTATATTGTATCATGTGCCCACCACTTAAAGTCAAACCATCTTCTGTCACCATATATTGAAAAAATTTTTCATATAAGTGGACCAGTGCAGTTCAAACCTGTGTTGTTCAAGGATCAATTATAGTTTTTTTTACAGTTTCCTAAGATAGGTTAATTGAAGTGTGTTGTAGAGAACACATTGTGTGTGTGTGTGTTTCTCCATTTATATACCAATTCATTTCTGATTTCAGGATTTGAAAGATGTTAGTTGCCACCTCCATCAGGCTTCCTTCTTCACTTTCAGGCTTCCTCCTTTCCCCCTCATTGTAGCAGGTTCTGCTTGTGGTCACCAACATATGCATTCTCTCTCTTTTTTTCTTTAGACCACAGTTAGATCCCATTGCCCAGTCTCATTTGCAGTTAAGTATGGCCCCTGAATTGTGGCTAGTGGATTTTTAGTGAAATGATAGCACCATTTCAGTGATTGGCCCTCACTCTCTTTTACCACAGCTGAATTGAAGAGAACGCTGAGGTCTCAGAGGAGGCTAGAACTACAATATAGGAAAAGCTTGCATCCTGATAGGACTGTGAAGGGTGATATAGGCAAGAGTGAAGTTTTATTGTGCTAAGTCACTGAAATGTTGGGGTATCTACTCTGACTAATAAAATTGTCCTTGCAAAGTCTCAAATATAAGATCTTTTAGGATACTACTTTACTATCTGGCTTCCCTCCCTTTTCTATTTTCAACCTTTTTTTTTCTACAAAAGACTGACGATTTGCATATGAAAATACCAAAATGTCCAAGTTACATAAAGGCATAAGTTATAAAAGTGATTTTACTTGGGGTAGGAATATTTGGTGCAATAAGTGATTAGAAAAAAAATATGTGACCATTCATACAGTTCTATAGAAGTAAAAGGGTGTGTTAAGGAAACTTACCTTAGTAATCATATCTCCTAGGTATCTGGAGTTTCTAGGAAAGTCCAAATGTTATGAAATGAAATTCTTTCTGAGATTTGTAATTCGAATGTACAACCATTATGAACTGTCTTTATAAAATTTTTTGATGGCTTGAGAAATTACTTATGTAATACTTATTGTGGGATACAAAATTGTGTCATCAACTATGCACAGTATGATCTCAACTGTGTAAAAATTATGCATTTACTGGCAGGAATACACCAACATTTTTAAAAAAGGAGGATGAAATAACAGATAATATAACTACATATAATTTTGTGAACAAATTAATCATATAAAATTACCAATCTGTAAAATTTCTTTGATAGATTGCGTAATGCCGGGACTGACAGGCAGACCCTGAGCGATGGATGAATGGATTACTCTGACACACGTTTCTGTGAAAGAGAGGCTAAGGGACTGCTTGGCTATAGGAGCAAACAGCCCTGTTTGCCTGCCTCCTTAAGCTTTTATTGTAACAACAGCTTGAACTAAAGTTAACTATTAGATACTATCATCAGGGTAAGCATCCTTGAGAAGACACATGCATCTGTAGTGTCTTTTAAGCAAGGACGTGTCTAAGTAAACACCTGGGGGCTCAGACTTGTTTGGAAAAGTCAAGGCAGGGGCTGCCACCTTTGGCAAGGTCCCCCTAGAGGCCCCTGACCTTTTGGAGAATCCTCCTTATAGACTTTCCAACCAAGTCCTGTGTTTCCCCACAGTGTGAACCATTTTTGGTTCAAAAGATGGAATTACTAAGATTGTAAGACCCAATGCCTTACCTAACAAGCACATACATAGTACTAAATCATCATAGGTGGTTTTGAATATGTCATCTTAAGTGAATGAAGCAAGTTTGTAAGAAGATACAATGGCCATGGATAGGAGACCACTCACTGAAGAATCATGGTGTCATTAAAAGAACCTGATCTTTGGTGTTTGATTGAGGGACTGCTGCTGGCTAGTTCTGTGACCCTGGGAAAGACATTAATTCTCTCTTAACATTGTTTTCCTTATTTGTGTGAAAATAACTCTTGCTTTATTATTTCATGAATGATTAAAATTTGTTGCGCTACACTATTTTAGAAAGTGGGTAAAATGTTGATAGCTTCTTTTCCCCTTTCTCTGTCAAAACATCTCCAAAGTGTTAATGTAGATTCAACACTTTTAAGTAGCTTTTTGTAAAAAACAGATTCCCAAGCATTCTGGAGGATCCTGATTCATGTGATTTGGAGAAGTTCCTGTATTTCTAACAAGTCAGCCCAGAAGATCTTGATAGGGATGGTGTGAGGGACACACTTTTAAAAGACAAAATTTACCTCTGCTTCTCTCCAAAACTAATTCCAATTTCTAATGAACTTTTGTCCAGTAACTGTTCTTTTTTCTTATGTTTACAATGCCCTTCCCTTATTTGCCTCCATTCATTTTAAAGAACAAAATGGATAACTTGTACAAAGCCCAGTTATCAGGCTAACATCCACTTCTCTGAAGAGTTCTTGGCTTCCCCCAGGTGACATGGTTGAAAGCGTTGGGCCAGGCATTTTGAAATGAAGTCAAATTTTTCAGGTCTTCTGTTTGCCCTAATGATACTATTTAAATAACTCTGCAGCTGGACAATTTCTGCCAACTCCACAACATTGCCTTATTATTTATTGCTTTGGAGTATCCAATCATATATAAGTGATGACATATAAATAAAAATGTTCAGTGGGAAACATTTCATAATCGTAGAAGTTTTCCTCTGGCCCACAAAGTCTCTGACTTTATGTCAATGAACAGTTCCTTCAGTTGACTCATTAGGAACCCAGTTCTTCTTGGAGTTCTATGCTGCATAGTGACACTTGAGTCAGTTCAAGTTTGGTGTGGTGGAGTCTATAAGGTGGTAGCCACAGAAGCTTCTCCATTGCCACACAGAGTGACTGCAGAAGGTGGTGTGCACACAGGTCTACAACAAACCGTCAGGTAAGCAGATTGTTTTGGACAGCAGTGTCTTGTCTTTTTCAGCCTTCCAATTAATTAGAATCCTGGTTCTAAAGAATTTGTATTTATGATGGTTACTAGACTTATTGCGGTGATCATTTAGTAATGTATATAAATATTGAAACACTATGTTGTACACTTGAAACTAATATACTGTATATCACCTATATTTAAAAATAATTTAAAAAAGAATTTGTATTTATATTCCCGAGCCTATTCTGTAACTACCAATTTGTATTTCTTAATCCTTTCACCTTTTCCACCTAACCTGCCCAACCCTCCTCCCATAAGACAATGGTCAAAATTTTCTCTCTATGAGTCTGTTTATGTTCTGATTTTTTGTATGTTTGTTTATTTATTTTACATTCAGTTGTTGATAGATATGTAATTATTGTCATTTTATTGTTAATTCTTTTTAATCTTCTTTTTCATCTTCTTAAAGAAGACCCTTTACATTTCAAATGTAATTCTAGTTTGGTGGTGGCAAACTCCATAGCTTTTCTTGTCTGGAAAGCTCTTCATATGCCCTTAAATTCTAAATAGTCAATAATATTGTAATAACTATGTATGGTGATAGATGGGCACAAGATTTATTGGGATGATCACTTACTAAGCTATGTAATGTCTAATCATTGGGTTGTATACCTGAAACTAATATATATATTGTATTTCACTGAAATTGAAAAATAAAACATAATTTAAAGTCAACTCAAATACTCATCAACAGGTGAATGGATAAATGAATTGTGGGATGCTCCTACAGTGGAACACTGTATAACAGTAAAAAAAAAAAAAAAAAAAAAAAAAAAAAAAAAAAAAAAAAAAGATGGAGTATGGATGCACATGACAACATGGATAAATATAAAAAAAGTATGTTGTGTCAAAGAAGCCATACACAAAAGAATATACAATGTATAATTTCATTTTTGTGAACAGGGAAAAATAATTGATTATTTTAGAAGTCAGAATAATGGTTATCTCTGGGGCGTATAAAAATCACTTAAAGTAAAAAAAAGAAGAAAATAACCGTTTGTAGAAATCTACTCCCCTATGGAAAAAAAAAAAAAGAATTTTTGTTTGTTAATTCATTTTTTCCCTTTGCAAACTCTTGAACCTGAGCCCAATATTGGGAACTAATTCCTAAAAAAAAAAAAAAAAAAAAAAATTGTAGGTCCCTAGAGCCAGAAAGTACTTTAAAAATCTACAAAGTCAGCATGTGTTATTTTGAACTGGTAAGATGTCCAAATCCTTTCCTTGAACTATAAAGTATTGATATGTGTATGCTTTTCCTTGCCACCCTCCAGACACCTATAGTAACACTGTGAGTAAAGACAAGAATCAACATTCTCCTTGCCTTCAATCCATAGTTCTAAAGTGTTACTTGTCCATTTGCATAGAAAAACTCTTCCTTCTTTGAATGAAGTGCCATGTGGCTAAGATGAAGTTTTACCCTTTCCCGTTTCTCCTGACAAATTTCTTTCTAATCATTGATGTATTTGGCACCGGGTTCACAGATATTTCTCTCCATTAAACTCCTGTTGCATCCTGCTGATGCCTGTGGTACCTACAACACCCATTTCCTTACTGACATCTCTATTTTTTTAAATATGTTTTTATTGATTTCAGAGAGAGGAAGGGAGAGAGAAAGAGAGAGATAGACACATCAATGCTTTGTGCATGCCCCCTACTGGGGATTGAGCCTGAAACCCAGGCAAGTGCCTTGACTGTCTATCAAACCTTGAGCTCCTGGTTCATGGGTCAATGCTCAACCACTGAGCAATGCTGGATGGGCATGACTATTTCTCTGACTTGAACTGATTTACTTCTGAAATCCTAACTTCTAATAGCCTAATTTCTGATTCCAACCTCTAATTCTCGGAATACATTCCCCCTACCTATCACCATTGCTATTCTTTGACCTCATAAAGTGCTTTTATCCCTTGCTCTCTTCATCTTTTACCACTTGATTACTCCCCATCCTAATTTACTTTCTCATTTCTCCCAGATTACACAATTTTAATTTACTTTAAAGTGTCTCTTTCCTTTATTCTCAAAAACTTTGCCACTTATCTGCTGCTCTAAGTCTGGAAAAATTTAAACTTGCTTCATTTCAATTTGTTTTATCTTCTGGTCTCTGGAGTACTGAGATCATACATGCGGATGAATACAACTCCTAAATGATGGTTTTCCATCTGCACCTGACCCTAAGTGATGTCTCGCAATTGTTCTATGTATTCCTACTCTGCATTTTCTCCAACTAGCATAAGAGGCCATTCAAACTTTAATTTTTAGCATTAACACCCTATTCTATTTCTCTATGCTTTTCTGGTACATTCCCTTACCCTACTCACTTCCAAAAGGTGATTTTTCCATTCTATTTCTTCCAGAAAATAGGTATTCAGAGATAACATGTCAACTTCCTGCTCTTTCTTCTAATCTCAAGTACTCACACACATATACCTACATCCATACCTAAGCTAAAATACTTCTTTTTCCAGTGTGTAGAAGAGGTATTCTTTTTGTACAAAACTAGTCCCAATACTTACACACAGAGGTGTGACTGAAGATAAAATAAATTAATAAACATAAAGGATTTGAAACAGTGCCTGGACTGTTAGATTTAGCTATTTTTCTTTCCCCTTTAGATTTAGCTATTTTTCTTTCCCCTTCCCATCTCTTATTAAATCCCACCAATTTCTGTCCATCTTACCTGCTTTCTATAGTTAACATCAATAAGCTTATCTCTCTCATCTAATAAGAAATGCCTTCCTTTGAGCTCCTGCAGTCTCCAGGCCCCCCCCTTACTATCATATATTTCTCCTTCATTTCCTGATGCAGCTCTTTGAAAGACTTATCTTCATTTCCTTACATTTCATTTATTCTCCAATCACCTTAACCTGGATTTCTTCCTCCATCATTCCATGGCACATCTCTCACCAAATCAGAAATCAATTCCTTACTCCAAAATGCATTGACATTTTTGTGCTCATCTCTCTTTGCTTCTCTGCAGCATTTGACTTCTCTGATCACTCTCTTCTTTTTTTTTAATTTCTTTATTGATTACAGTGTTATATATGTGTCTTTATTCCCCCATAACCCCCCCTATCCCCCCTCATGCCTTCACCCCCCTGTTGTCTGTGTCCATTGGTTAGGCTTATATGCATGCATACAAGTCCTTTGGTTGATCTTTCCCCCTTACCCCCACCCTCCCCTACCTTCCCTCTGAGGTTTAATGGTCTGATCAATGTTTCTCTGTCTCTGGATCTATTTTTGTTCATCAGTTTATGTTGTTCATTATAGTCCATAAATGAGTGAGATCATGTGCTATTTATCTTTCTCTGCCTGGCTTATTTCACTTAGCATAATGCTCTCCAGTTCCATCCATGCTGTTGCAAATGGTAAGAACTCTTTCTTTTTTACCGCAGCGTAGTATTCCATTGTGTAGATGTACCAGTTTTCTAATCCACTCATCTGCTTATGGGCATTTAGGCTGTTTCCAAATCTTAGCTATTGTAAATTGTGCTGCTATGCACTCTCTTCTTTAAATGAAGTTTCTCTTATTTTGATTTCTGAGATACTGTTCTTATTTTTCACATTGTTTTTAATAATTCTTCCTTAGTCTGCTCTGTTGGCCCCTCTTCCTCTCTTATCTTGTTAAACATATATATTCTTCAACTTATTTTTATGGATGATCATAACAGAGTTTCTATTGGATCAGGTTAATCCAGAACAATTCTACTTCGAGAAGGCCTTATGGTTGGAAATAAATGGCCCACTAGGGATTGAGCCTGAAACCCTGGCATGTGCTCAGACTGGGAATCAAACTGTGACCTCCTCATTTATAGGTCAATGCTCAACCACTGAGCCACGCAGACTGGGCTCCCTATCCATTTTTATATTATTAATTTGGGATTATATCATATATTTTCTTGACTTTATAACATGGACTTTTTCTATGTCATTAAATACACTTTGAAGACAGCATTTTAGTGGCTGCCTGGCAACCCATTATTTGGATATGCCATTATTAACTTAGCCATTTCTCTATAATAGATGTTGGATCATTTCTAAATTTACAACCTAATATTACAATGGATTACCTTGTGTTAATACCTTTATGGATATCTATCATTTTCTTTCCTGGAATGAGTTTCTAGAAGGGGAATTATTGAATAAAAGGGCTTATTCTTTTTAAAGGTTATTAGAATATAATTCCTAGACTTTTCCAATTTATACTTGGGTGGTACCACTGCTAATCAACAAATTTCTCTCCTCTGATTTTATTTATTAGAAGAAAGGGACTACACAATATGGTCTTCAGAATTTTTTCCAGAAAATCTCATTCTCTCATATTGGCTGAAAAATACCACTGATGCTATGGCAACGTTACAGCATGTGCCTCAATGCCTGGATGGCCTTGAGGATCCCTAGGGACAGTGTTTGAAGAGATACATTATTATTTATTTGCATCTGTACAGCTGAAGACATGCACCTCTCAGGTCCTTGGTCTGATTTGAGTCAAGTGGACTTTTGGAGATTTGTTTCACCAGATATGTTAATGTTACTTACCTTGGAGTTGTAGAGAAATCACCAAGGAGACCTGAGGTCCAGTTGCAACTATAGGCTTTAGTTTCTTATTTGTAAAATGAAAGGGTTGGATTAGATAATTTCTAAAGCCCTTTACATCTGACAGTGTATGGTGTCCTAGATGGCTTCACTTTTCTCCTCTCCCTGGACACCTGTCTCATCTCTCCAGATGTTTTTGTTTGTGTGTTTATTTCTTTAGATCATCTTCCTGAAGGAAGGGGGCTGAGGTGTTACACAAGATGTTTGTGATTAATGAACCCCAGAACCTGCAGATTCTGTATGAATCCTTGGAAAAGAGAATCCCTGAATCCTATAAGGTGAGAGAGTAGTGGGTGATGTGGGGAGACAGGGCTGAGGTGTAAGGGGGATAGATTCAGGGCTCAGAATTTTTCCCAGGTGGATGAAAGTTCAAGTTTAAAGTCAGATTTCTTCTTCAGGGATGATTTTAATAGCCATATCCATTCACCTACCTTACTCTTTTTCAGCTTCTTAAACATATTTTGAACCAACTATATTGCTATCTTTAGTGGATTACTTTTTTTTTGCTCCAAGCTATTGCAATAGCTCCCTGTTTTCAATATTACTATCTCATCTGCAACTTGGTGAGCAGAGCCATCTCTCTGAACAAATATAATCATATCATTCCTTGTTTTAAAATTTCAGTAGAGGTCCATGTCTACAGAATAAAGTCCACAATCCTTAATTGGGTATACAAAGGTTTACAAAAGATTCCCCAACCTCTTCTATTTCATTTCCCAACATTCCCTTGTCATATACCACATGTTACAATTATTGAGCCCCTCACAGTTCGGCAGGTAGAATACAATCTACTACACCTTCAAGCATTCATTCATGCTTTTTCTCCCACCAGGAACTACTTGCCATCCTTCTCTCTCTATCTTTCCAGGGGAAAATTTTACTTATACCTCAAGGCCCAATTCAAGTATTACTTCTTCTGTCAGTCTTCCACCACTTCCTCCCTGGGACGCCACACACCACACGCATACATGTATCAGAACACGTGTCCCGTTATGATCAGACTAGGTATTTCTCTCCCCTTCCAGATCTAACTTGAAGGCAGTGGCCATGTTATTTCATCTTTAAATTCTCTATACTTGACAAACTTCTGATATATAATAGATGCCCCATAAGTGATATAGTATGGTATGAAATTTAAAAAATGGGAAAAATGCTATGAATGTTTAAAAAATGAATGAGTGAATTTCAAGATAGAGAGAGAAGGATGGCAAGTTATTTTTAAAAATATGTTTTTATTGATTTTTAGAGAGAGGGAGAGAGAGAGAGAAACATTGATGTGAGAGAGAAACATTAATCGGTTGCCTCCTGCATGTACTCCCCACCAGGGATTGAGTCTGCAACCCAGGCATGTGCCCTGACCAGAAATTAAACCATCAACTTTTTGATATCTGGGAATATGCTCAACCTACTGAGCCATACCAGCCAGGGAAAAACTTCTCAATGATTCAGCTATTAACTTGGAGTTTTGTGGATCTTTATTGGGCCATTTTGAAGCATATCTTGCAACAAATAGTCCAATGAACCATACTGGAAGTACTGGTTCTATCCTGTTCAGTCTCCCTAACTCCTGGTCTTATTTCCTGTACCAGATGCAAGGCTCTATTTCAAAGAAGAACTTACTTACTCTCCTGTTTTGTTCTGTTGCTCTTGTAGGTATATGGTGCCATTTTTCACATTAAAAATAAAAACCCATTCAACTTGGAGGTGCTGGTGGATGCCTGGCCAGATTATCAGATAGTCATTACTCGGCCTAAGAAAGAGGTGAGAGCTCAAGCTACTGAATACCAGGCTGGTTATGCTCTGGATGGTCTTTCTGTGGGAATGAGAGAACTGAAGCTGGTGGCTGGGAAGAACAACCTTGATATTCCTGATTCATATAGGTTTAGAAAGGCCGCTTGAGGGAGAAGGTAGGACAGTGAGATTAGCATGGGAATCAACCAAATAGCTAATAGTACATGTCTTGTAAATAACATTAGGATCCCATCTAGTGCATTCTTTTCTATTAAGAGTCTGACCACAGCCATGCACCTCAACATAGATGCCTATGGCTGCAAGTGGTTAGTTAATATTGTCTTTCTCTTTGACTAAATGAACATAATCCAATAATACCCGAGTCAGTATTGGGATTGAGATCTAAACCTGCCAAGTGACTAGATGTGTGACCTCGGGAAGATAGCTGCTCTCTTAACTATAAAAAGTAAAGTTGATAAAATTATTATGTGAGAGAATTGTTAAACAACAGATAAATCATGGATATTTGATCAGAATGTCTTCCTCATCTTCCAGGTTTGGGGAGTATAAGCAGTGAATTCCTTCCATCTCAGAATAGGGATATTTTACCCTCCCTCTATTTACATAGTAATCAGGTGAGTTAGAACACATCACCTGCAGTGTCCCCCAGGACCCACTCCCTGATGGTGTCTGAAGCAGAAAGTAAGCAGGTAGGCAGGGGCAGACCTGGCCCTCTACTCCAGGTGCTGCTCTGAGCTCTGGATGACAGATCTTTCTCAAAGTCCTCTTTATTCACATGTGCACCAAGAGTCAATCACCATGCCCCAGAATGCTGGGTCAGAATTAGCTTAAGCATTGTCTCCTCACAGACTCAGAATCTTGACCCCCAACCCTGTTCCTTATACTTCTCTCTATACCAGAGGCGCTCTCTCTTTTACACCTTTATCTAATCCTGATGCCTCCTCCATCCCAGACAATGGACCTACTTACCTACCCTCCCAAGGGCAGCTGACTTTAGTGCACCATCAGAAAGGAAACACCTTTCATAGAGACATAGACACATAGACACATCGAACAGACTGTCCAACCTATTAGACAAAGTGTGTGTGTGTGGGGGGGTAAGAGATCAACCAAAGGACTTGTATGCATGCATATGAGCATAACCAATGGACACAGACAGGGTGGTGGTGGTGGTGACAGCATGTGCTGGGGGTGGGGGTGGCCAGGGAGAGGTCAATGGGGGGGGGAAAGGAGACTTATGTAATACTTTAAACAATAAAGAACTTAATTTTTTTAAAAAAGAAAGGAAACATCTTCAGTGTGTTAATAGTGAATTATTCTTCAAGGAATTCCAAGGCCATTTTATGCACCTCTCTCAGAAAAACAGAGGGCATCATATCTCTAGCACTCCAGATATAGGCAAGAACATTTGATAAATTTTAGTGCTATGTAAATTTGATTTATATTTGTTATATCAGGAGATGAAAGATGATCTGGATCACTATACCAACACTTACCACATCTTCATCGAAGCTCCTGACAACCTGGAGGAAACCCTGGCATCCCCCCAGGTTATCAACTGGGAACAAGCCTTCCAGATCCAAGGTAACTGGTCTGAGTTATCAAGCAAAGCCCCCCCACCCTGGTTTGTTCACAGTAGATATGGACAGGGTGATGCTGAGCCTGTCTTTCTCCTCTCTCCAGGTTGCCAAGAGAACTTGGGTGAGGCCATAAGAAAGGTTTCAGCTTCAAAATCAGTGCAGGTGGATTACACGAAGAACACGCTTTTTACATTAGATATACCAGAGAAATTCAAGACATCAAGTGATGGCAATGTGAATTTGATGGAGCTAATTAAAAGTTCCGACATGGAAGAAGCTAGCAAGTGAGATTTTACTTTTTTGCTTCCCAAATTCCTGATAGAATCATTCAGTTGCCATAATATTTGAAACTAAATTTGGAAGTGTAAGATTTGAGACTAAATTACGATGAGGTACATAGTTGGATGGGTAAAGGAAGGGAACTTGGTTTGCTGAGCATGGGCAGTGCCTTCATTAGACAAGTCCTTTACCTGGCAGGGTATTGGACCTCATGGTGACACTGAAAAATCTTTTCTAAAACTATTACGTTTTGCAAAAATGCTATGGTGTACAAAATACACAAGTATTCAAAATAAAAAGCAAAAGTTTGCCTACGTGGATTCTCCACAATCTTCCTATCCAAGTGTAAGTACTCTTAGCATTGGTGTTTATGCTTTTAGTACTATGTGTGTTTTTGTTGTTATCCACCCCTTTTTTAAAATAACATTCACACACACTGTATTGCAGTTTACTTTTTTCACTCAGCCAATATGTTATTTACATCTTTCATGTAAGCTCACACAGACATCTTTCATTTATTTGGACAGCTGCATAGATTTCTCTAATAGGGAAATACATAATTATCTCCCTATCACATGTTTAATTTATCACCAGTTCTTCCTAATAACAAAAATTCTGTAATAAATATCTTCATAAATATATCATGGCACAAGTTGTATAAATAGTTCTGAAAGATGGACTCCTAGAATTATTACCAAATTGGATGCTAAAACTTTGATGAATTTAATATGTGATAGCATAACATCTGAAACAACCTAAGTGTTTATCTGTAGGGGTATGGATAAATTCATTAAAGTTTAACCCAAACACTGGAATAATATGCAGCTATTAATAAGAATGAAGCAGCTCTATATGAATTGATAAGAAAAGAATTCCAAAATATATTGCTAAGTGAAAGGAAGAAACGACAATTCAGATGGACAAAACATTATATACTGCATGCTATCACAGTATGTACACATGGAAAATTGCATAGAATACCTCTAGAAAATTACATAAATATATTGTACTCGAGGCCTGGTGTAGGAAATTTGTGCACGGGGGAGGGGGGGTGATGTTCCTCAGCCCAGCCTGCACCCTCTCCAATCTAGGACCCCTTGAGGGACGTCCAACTGCCCGTTTAGGCCCGATCCTATAATCCAGGACTGCTGGCTCCCAACTGCTTGCCTGCCTGCCTTCCTGATTGCCCCTAACCGCTTCTGCCTGCCAGCCTGACACCCCCTAACCACTCCCCTGCCAGCCTGATTGATGCCTAACTGCTCCCCTGCCAGCCTGATTGCCCCTAACTTCCCTCCCCTGCAGGCCTGATCACCCCTAACTGCCCTCCCCTGCAGGCCTGGTCCCCCCCAACTTCTCTCCCCTGCAGGCCTTGGGTCCCCCCCTCCCCAACTGCCCTTTCCTGCAGGCCTTGTCACCCCTACCTGCCCTCCCCTGCAGGCTTGATCACCCCCAACTGCCCTCCCTTGCAGGCCTGGTCCCTCCCAACTGCCTTCCCCTGCTGGCCATCTTGTGGCGGCCATCTTGTGTCCACATGGGGGCAGGATCTTTGACCACATAGGGGCAGCCATCTTGTGTGTTGGAGTGATGATCAATTTGCATATTACTCTTTTATTAGATAGGATAACTAGGTGCTTCTAGAGAAGATAACTGGGTAATAGGGGATCAGAGAGAGAAGTAATTATTTTCAGTTAATATCCATTTATGCTTTATAACTGTATTACTAATTCAAAAGAATAACTAAAATCTAAATTCCCACTCACAGATGCCATTGATTTAACTGGGAGAGCCAACAATATTCAAATTTTTCTTTGGTCCATCTGTGTTTCCAAATGCATAGTTATTCCACAGGAAGAGGCAGGCAACAAGGCTCCAGACCTTTGAGGATGCAGGACTAGGATCAGGTCAGGCATAGAAAAGAGCAAAAAGAAAGCCTCACTCCTGTGCAGATGATTTAGTGCCCAGTGACCTCACCCTTGAGCAAACATAGATCCACTTTGAAACTGACAAGTTCCTGAAAACTCTTCCTCTCTGGGGAGGGCTAAAAGTTCTTTGGAATCTTTCACCTGCCCCAGCCTCCCCTGCCACAGAGGATGTTTTTCTGATTTTGTAGATGAGAACACTTAGTCTTAGATAACTTATCCATTGAGAGAACAGGATTAAAATCCTGATTATTACCACCTCAAAATCCAATTTCCCATCTATATTGATCCTTCTCAAATGGCATTTTTGATACTTCCCTAAAGGTATGTGTTGATGGGCTTTGGGACACATGAAGCTGTAAGATTAACATTACTCTCATCTTCCTGCAACATACATTTTATTGAATTATCTTTTAAAATAAATATTACCTTGTCTATTTAGATATTTTGTGTAGTAGAATTCAGAACCCATGTGTTTCCCATGTGAACCTTCAAAGAAAATTCAGCCACATGGGAGGTCGCTCTGGGGTACATCTTTGCTATTTTAGGAACATCAGCTCATTTTATTCTTCCCTGAGTATTTGCTTGGGCCTTTTCTGAGATATGCTTTCTGCATCACAAAGCAATTAGGATTTTCTCCCTTTCAATTATTTGGGAAGATTTTGAAGCAGACATAAAAACAGTACTTTTTTGTTCATCCGTTTCCTCCTCTAAGCTGTGGGATCCTAAAGAAAAGAAATGGTATCATATTAATACTCTGCAATCCTGGTGTTTGGTAAAAATTGGCTGAATAAATGTTCTTTTTTTTTTTTTTTCTTGGCAGGAAAGGAAATTTTCTGAGCATCTTCTTGGATGCCTCACATGCAGGGCTTGTGAATGAGCATTGGGACTATGGAAAAAATGAGAGGAGCTTGAAATATGTTGAACACTGCCTCCAACATTTTCCAGGATTTGGTGTGCTGGATCCAGAGAGGGTTCTTATCTCTTGGGTTGTGATGGAACAGTCCTGTGAGATAAGAATGGGTTATACTGTCCCTAAATACCAACGCCAAGGCAACATGAAGCAAATTGGTTATAATGGGATAGAGTATCTTATTCAGAAAAAAATACCGTTCTATTTTCATGTGGCAGATGATAGAGAAAGTTACATACAGACACTGACAAGAATTGGATTTAAGTGTCTTCCTTGTGGATGGCATCTTTGGAAGTGCACCCCCAAGAAATATTGCTGATTAGTGCCATTGTCCATTTTGAGCCTTTCTTATCAGTGAAAACACATCAGTACAAACATGGTAATCTATCTTAGTGCAAAAAAAAAAAAAATCATCCAGTTATCTGGGGTCCATGAATTACCTAAGCTCATCCTTATATAATATTTTAATTTTCCTCCTTATTCAATTTATAGAAAATTAGAAGCTTGTCCCATGGATGCCATACTTTTCCTTGATAGGGACAGACATTTCAGAATTAAAATCACCCAAAGTCAATCATTAGTGCCAAGAGAATCCTTTAAAAGAAATATTTTCTTCTTTCAAGATGTCTTTTGTGAAAAAATCCTGTTTTTTCATGCTTCTATCTTTGAAAATAAAAAATCTGCTTTGAGAAATGTCTCCTCTGGTACCCTCCCCTACCTCTTACAAAGTTTTCCAAAGTACTTTTCAGAAGCACTCAGCATCATTGCTTTGGGTCCTGGGTGCTTTGGGTCCTTTGAGATATTCTCCTGAATTAAAGTATGGGACAGTTTGGTTTTCTGACTAGCTTTTTATTATAGGGGTTTGGTAGGTTGAGTTGTGTGTCTTCATATTCAAGATGATTTTTATAACTATGCTGTATTAGTTTTGTAACAAATGACCACAAACTTAGTGGCTTAAATCAACAAAATATAAGATAATCCAAAATCGGTCTTATGGGATAAAAATCAAAGTGCCAGCAAGGCCTGTTCCTTTGGACGTTCTTAAGGAAGAATCCATTTCCTCCTCTTCTCCAATTTGTCCTCATTCCCTGGCGGGTGGCCCTCTACTTTTATCCTCTTTACTTAGCCTTTGTTTCTGTATTCAAGTCTCCCTTCCTCCTTCTTACTAGGACACCTGTGATTACACTAAGTAACCCAGGATAATTTTCTCATCTCAAAATGCTTAATTTAATCACCTCTTCAGTAACATATAATTTAATATTCAAAGCTTCAAAGGATTAGCACCTGGATATCATTGAGAGTCACTGTTCAGCCTATCACGTATGAAAATTGAGTTTATGTTTCTCCATGAGCAAAGCCACAAATGCTTCCAATCTGAGACTGATTAGCATTTCTCTCTTTTTTAATTACACTTATTGGGGTGACATTGGTTAATAGGGTCATATAGGTTTCAAGTGTACATTCCTATAATACATGATCTGTATATTGCGTTGTGTGTCCACCAACCTCAGTCAAATCATCTTCCATCATCATATACTTGGCTTCCTTTACACTTAAGTATTCCCCCACCCCTTCCCTCTGGTCACCACCATAATTTTGTTTGTGTCTATGAGTTTCAGTTTTATGTCCTACATTTGAGTAAAATCATTCAGTTCTTAGCCTTTTCTGACTGACTTATTTCGCTTAGCATAATATTCTCAAGGTCTATCCATTTTGTTGCAAAGGGTAAGATTTTCTTCCTTGTTACATAAGAGTAGTATTCCATTGTGCATATGTACTACATCTTCTTTATCTAATCCTCTATTGAAAGACACTTGGGCTGCTTCCAAATCTTGGCTATTGTGAATAATGCTGCAATAAACATATGGGGTACATATATTCTTTCATGTTTTAGGTTTCTTCAGGTAAATTCCCAGAAGTGGAATCACTAGGTCATATGGCCATTCCATTTTTCATTTTTTGAGGTAACTCCATATTATTTTCAACAGTGATTGCACCAATCTGCATTCCCACCAACTGTGCACAACAGTTCCCTTTTCTACATCCTCACCAACACTTGTTTGTTGGTTTTTTGATGATAGCCATTCTGACAGGAGGGAGGTGATATCTTTTTTAAAAAAATATATATTTTATTGATTTTTTACAGAGAGGAAGGGAGAGGGATAGAGAGTTAGAAACATTGATGAGAGAGTTTCTAACTCTCTCTCCCTGTCTTCTGCACACTCCCTACTGGATATGTGCCCGCAACCAAGGTGCATGCCCTTGACCGGAATTGAACCTGGGACCCTTGAGTCCGCAGGCCCACGCTCTATCCACTGAGCCAAACCGGTCAGGGCTAGGTGATATCTTACTGTGCTTTTAATTTGCATTTCTCTTATGATTAGTGACATTGAACATCTTTTCATATGTCTATTGGCCATCTGTATGTCCTCTTTGGAGAAGTATCTATTCAGGTCTTTTGCTCATTTTTTAAAAAAAATATATTTTATTGATTTTTTACAGAGAGGAAGGGAGAGGGATAGAGAGTCAGAAACATCGATGGGAGAGAAACATCGATCAGCTGCCTCCTGCACACCCCCTACTGGGGGTGTGCTCGCAACCAAGGTACATGCCCTTGACTGGAATCGAACCTGGGACCCTTCAGTCCGCAGGCCGATGCTCTATCCACTGAGCCAAACCAGTTAGGGCCTTTTGCTCATTTTTAAATTGGATACTCTCTCTCTCTCTCTCTCTCTCTCTCTCTCTCTCTGTGTGTGTGTGTGAGTTTTTTTTCTTTTAAGTTCTTTGTGTATTGTGATTATTTGAAAATATCATCTCCCATTGGGTTGGTTGTTTTTTTTGTTTTGTTGGCAGTTACTTTTTTTTTGTTGTGGAGAAGCTTCTTAGTTTACCATAGTTCCATACATCAATTTTTACCTTTACTTCCCGTGCCTCTGGGGTCAAATTCATAAAGTGTTCTCTATAAACAAGGTCCATAAATTTAATACCTATGTTTTCTTCTATGTAATTCATTGTTTCAGATCTTATATTTAGCTCTTTGATCTAGTTTGAATTAATTTTTGTATGTGGGGACAATGAAACTGTAGTTTCATTCCTTTGCATGTGGCTTTCAATTTTCCCAGCATCATTTATTGGAGAGACTTTATTTTCTCCATTATGTATTTTTGTAAAAATATTATTTGCCCATATGCATGTGGTTTTATTTCTGGGCTCTCAATTCTATTTCATTGCTCTGTGTTTGTTTTTTTTCAACACCATGCTATTTTGATTATTGTAGTTATGTAGAGTGATACCTCCAGCTTAATTCTTTTTTCCCCCTCAGAATTGCTTTGGCTTTTCTGGTTTTTTTTGGGTTCCATATAAATCTGGTGATTTTTTGTTCAGTTTCTCTAAAAAATGGCATTGGAATTTTGATGGGGATTGCATTAAATCTGTATATTGCTTTGGGTAATATAGCCATTTAAACTATGTTGATTCTTCCAACCCATGAACACAAAATACTTTTCATTTCATTGTGTCTTTTCTATTTTTAAAAAATGTTTTTATTGATTTCAGGGAGAAAGGGAGAGAGAGAGATAGAAACATCAATGATGAGAGAGAACCATTGATCGGCTACCTACTGCAACCCTCTACTAAGGATCAAGCCCGAAACCTGTCATGTGCCCCGACCAGGAATAGAACCATGATTTGGTCCATGGGTTGATGCTCAATCACTGAGCCACACTGGCTGGGCTCATTGTGTTTTTTAAAATCTGTTTTAATAATGCTTTGTAGTTATCAGTATATAGTTCCTTCACATCCTTTGTTAAGTCTATTCCTAGGTATTTTATTCTTTAGATTGTAATTGCAAAATAAATGTGTGTGTTTTTCCTTTCAATCCCCCACCTCCCCTGAAGTTCATTGTCAATATTTAGGAAAGCAGGAGGAGGAACCAAGATGGCGGCATGGTTAAACAACTAATCTGCTGCCTCGAACAACAATTTCAAAAATACAACTAAAAGACAAAACGTCTACCACCCAGAACCACGGGAAAGCTGGCTGAGTGGAAGATTTACAACTAAGGAGAGAAAGGAGCACAAACGCTGAAAAGCTGAGGTACGGAGGCGCGCGAATCAGGCTGGCGGCGGGCGACTGGGCGCGCGGTTTTTCTTCAACCCGCAGGGAGACAAGCTCCCGATCACTCTGAAACCCAGTTTCTGGGGACTCGCGGGGGACCCAGACACCTACGGGGAAAAGCTGGACTCTCGGCCATCGGGTCAGAAAGTGAGAGTGACTTTTTTGCAGAGGTGCGCCCAGCAATCATTGTTTTACTGCGCTGGAACGCGGGGCGCAGGGACTTGGAAATGTGGAAAGGCAGAGACGGCTGACGCCAGCCATTGCCGTTGGCCACGCCCCAGCCTAGGGACGCCCTGAGATCCCGCCCCGCCCTGAGGCCCGCCCCGCACATTCTACAAACCCGCCCAGGCTCCACACAGCGGCTTTTGCATATAAATGGCCTGTTCTGTGGCAGCTTAACCAAATAAACTGCAGCTCCAGTCAGACTGCTCCAAAACCGCCCAAGCAAAGGAGGAGAAAACTAGTTCTTGCTGTAGCTCCTGCTGGGGGGCACACAGTACACAAGGGTACACCAAGAGTGTCCACCTCAAGTAACTGGGAGGCTGACCCATTGAACCAATAGGACATCTAGTACACAAAGCTACCCTACCAATTCAGGGAAGCAGCGAAATGAGGAGGCAAGGAAACAGATCACAAACCAAAGAAATGGAGGAGAACAAGCGACTGGACATAGAGTTCAAAACCACGGTTATAAGGTTTTTCAAGAATTTCATGGAAAAGGCCGATAAATTCAATGAGACCCTCGAAGATATGAAAAAGGACCAACTAGAAATTAAACATACACTGACTGAGATAAAAAATATTATACAGAGACCCAACAGCAGACTAGAGGATCACAAGCATCAACTCAAAGATTTGGAATACAAAGAGGCCAAGGACACTGCTCCAGAGAAGTATGAAGAGAAGAGAATTCAGAAAGTTGAAGATAGTGTAAGAAGCCTCTGGGACAACTTCAAGCGAACCAACATCAGAATTATGGGGGTGCCAGAAGAAGAGAGAGAGCAAGATGCTGAAAACCTATTTGAAGAAATAATGAATGAAAACTTCCCCCACCTGATGAAAGAAATAGACTTACAAGTCCAGGAAGCACACAGAACCCCAAACAAGAGGAATCCAAAGAGGACCACACCAAGACACATCATAATTAAAATGCCAAGGGCAAAAGACAAAGAGAGAATCTTACAAGCAGCAAGAGAAAAACAGTTAGTTACCTACAAGGGAGCTCCCATACGATTATCAGCTAATTTCTCAACAGAAACCATGCAGGCCAGACGGGAGTGGCAAGAAATATTCAAAGTCATGAATAGCAGGAACCTACAACCAAGACTACTCTACCCAGCAAAGCTATCATTCAGAATTGAAGGGCAGATAAAGAGCTTCACAGATAAGAAAAAGCTAAAGGAGTTCATAACCACCAAACCAGTATTATATGAAATGCTGAAAGGTATTCTTTAAAAAGAGGAAAAAGAAGAAGAAAGATAAAAATTATGAACAACAAATACATATCTATCAACAAGTGAATCTAAAAGTCAAGTGAATTAAAAATCTGAGGAACAGAATAAACTGGTGAACTTAATAGAATCAGAGGCATAGAATGGGAATGGATTGATAATTCTCAGGGGGAAAGGGGTGTCTGTGTGGGGGGTATGGGAAGAGACTGGACAAAAATCATACACCTATGGACAAGGACAGTGGGGGGGAGGTAAGGGCAGAGGGGGGGTGGGAACTGGGTGGAGGGAGATATGGGGGGAAAAAGGAGAAACAATTGTAATCTGAACAATAAAGATTCATTAAAAAAATAAATAAACTAAAAAAAAATATTTAGGAAAGCAGTGGATTTTTTTTTTAAAAAAATCTTTATTAATTAAGGTATTACATGTGTACTTATTCCCCCATTACCCCCAACCCCCCCATTCATGCCCTTACCCCCCTGTTGCCTGTGTCCATTGCTTAGGCTTATATGCATGCATACAAGTCCTTTGGTTGACCTCTCCCCCTTCCCCCCACCCTCCCCTACCTTCCCTTAGGTTTGACATTCTGATCGATGTTTCTCTGTCTCTGGATCTGTTTTTGTTAATCAGATTATGTTGTTCATTATTTTCCATAAATGAGTGATATTATGTGATATTTATCTTTCTCTGCCTGGCTTATTTCACTTAGCATAATGCTCTCCAGCTCCATCCATGCTGTTGCAAATGGTAAGAACTCTTTCTTTTTTACCGCAGCGTAGTATTCCATTGTGTAGATGTAACACAGTTTTTAAATCCACTCATCTGCTTATGGGCACTTAGGCTGTTTCCAAATCTTAGCTATGGTGAATTGTGCTGCGAAGAACACAGGGGTGCATAAATCCATTCTGATTCATGTTTCTAGTTTCTTGGGATATATTTCTAGAAGTGGGGTCACTGGGTCAAAAGGGAGTTCCAATTTTAGTTTTTTGAGGAAACTCCATACTGTTCTCCACAGTGGCTGCACCAGTCTGCATTCACACCAGCAGTGCACGAGGGTTCCTTTTTCTCCACATCCTCCCCAGCACTTGTCATTTGTTGATGATAGCCATTCTGACAGGTGTGAAATGGTACCTCATTGTTGTTTTGATTTTCATCTCTCGGATGATTAGTGACTTTGAGCAGGTTTTCATATGTCTCTTGGCCTTCTTTCTGTCTTCTTTTGAAAAGTATCTATTTAGGTCCATTGCCCATTTTTTGATTGAGTTGTTTATCTTCCTTTTGTTCAGTTGTATGAGTTCCCTATAAATGTTGGAGATTAAACCCTTATCGTCCACCATTCAGAGCTGAAAAGTCAGTGCCGACATGTACACATAAGGAACTGGTGGACATTGAAATCGGGTCTCAAAAGAACTGTTGGTCCAGAAAGAAACTTACTACAGACTGATTCATTTGCCTGTCAGCATAACTATTATTGCTCGTCTCACATTCGGTTCTTATAAGTATATTTCTAGTAACACATGATCTCACTCATCTAGGGGAAATGATGAACAACATAGACTGATGAACAAGAACAGACCCAGAAACAAGGAGGCATCGATCGGACTGTCGGGCCTCAGAGGAAGGGTAGGAGAGGGTGGGGGTAGGGGGGAGAGATCAACCAAAGGACTTGTGTGCATGCATATGAGCCTAACCAATGGTTAAGGACAACAGGGGGGTGGGGGCATCCGTGGGGAGGGGTGGGGGATGGGAATGGGGGGATGAGGACAAATATGTGACACCTTAATCAATAAAGAAATTAAAAAAAAAACACCCTTATCGGTGATAACATTGGCAAATATGTTCTCCCATGTAGTGGGCTTTCTTGTTGTTTTGTTGATGGTTTCTTTTGCTGTGCAAAAGCTTTTTATTTTGATGTAGTCCCATTTGTTTATTCTCTCTTTAGTTTTCATTGCCCTAGGAGCAGTATCAGTGAAGAAGTTCTTTCGGCATATGTCTGAGATTTTTCGGCCTGTGGATTCCTCTAGTATTTTTATGGTTTCCTGTCTTATGTTTAAGTCCTTTATCCATTTTGAGTTTATTTTTTGTGTATGGTGTAAGTTGGTGGTCTAGTTTCATTTTTTTTGCATGTATCTGTCCAATTTTCCCAGCACCATTTATTGAAGAGACTTTCTTGACTCCATTGTATGTTCATGCCTCCTTTGTCAAATATTAATTGAGCATAGTGGTTTGGGTCAATTTCTGGGTTCTCTATTCTATTCCATTGGTCTATATGACTGTTCTTATGCCAGTACCAGGCTGTTTTGAGAACAGTGGCTTTGTAATACAGCTTGATATCTGGTATTGAGATCCCACTTCCTTTGTTCTTCTTTCTCAGAATTGCTGCAGCTATTCGGGGTCTCTTTTTATTCCAGATGAATTTTTGGAAAGTTCATTCTAGGTCTGCGAAATATGCTGTTGATATTTTAATGGGGAGTGCATTGAATCTATAGATTGCTTTAGGTAGTATGGACATTTTAATGATGTTGATTCTACCAATCCATGAACACAGTACGTTCTTCCATCTGTTTATGTCTTCCTCTATCTCTTTTTTCAGTGTTCTGTAGTTTTCCACATATAGGTCTTTTACCTTCTTAGTTAAATTTATTCCTAGGTATCTTAATTTTTTTGGGTGCAATGATAAATGGGATTGCTTTTTTAGTCTCTCTTTCTATAAGTTCACTATTTGTGTATAGAAATGCCATAGATTTCTTGGTGTTAATTTTGTATCCTGCTACATTGCTGAATTCATTTATTAAGTCTAATAATTTTTTGATGGAGTCTTTAGGGTTATCATGTCATCTGCAAATAAGGACCGTTTTACTTCTTCTTTTCCAATTTGAATGCCTTTTATTTCTTCTTCTTGTTTGATCACAATGGCTAGTACTTCCATCACTATGTTGAACAGGAATGGTGAAAGTGGGCATCCCTGTCTTATTCCTGTTCTTAGGGGAAATGTTTTTAGTTTTTTCCCATTGAGTATGATGTTGGCTGTGGGTTTGTCATGTATGGCTTTTATTATGGTAAGGTAAGATTCTTCTATTCCCACCTTGCTGAAAGTTTTTATCAAGAAAGGGTGTTAGATTTTGTCAAATGCTTTTTCTGCATCAATTGATATGACTATGTGATTTTTATCTCTCAATTTATTTATGTGATGTATCACGTTTATTGATTTGCGATTATTGTACTATCCTTACATTCCTGGGATAAATCCTACTTGGTCATGGTGTATGATCTTTCTGATGTACTGCTGGATCCAATTTGCTAGAATTTTGTTGAGGATTTTGGCATCTAGGTTCATGAGGAATATTGGCCTGTAATTCTCTTTCATTGCATTATCTTGTTCTGGTTTTGGTATTAGGGCGATGCTGGCTTCATAGAATGAGCTTGGAAGTGTTCCTTCCTCTTGAATTTTTTGGAATAGTCTGAGGAGGATAGGTTTTAGTTCTTCCTTGAATGTATGGTAAAACTCCCCTGTGAAGCCGTCTGGCCCCGGGCTTTTGTTTGCTGGAAGCTTTTTGATGACTGCTTCAATTTCTTCCATAGTTATCCGCCTATTGAGATTTTTAGATTCTTCCTGAGTGAATTTTGGAAGGTTGTATTTTTCTAGGAATAAGTCCATTTTCTCCAGGTTGTCTAGTTTGTTAGAATAGAGTTGTTCATAGTATTTTTTAACAATCCTTTGTATTTCTGTGGGGTCTGCTGTTATTTCTCCTCTTTCTTTTCTGATTTTGTTTATTTGGGTCTTCTTTCTTTGCTTCTTGGTGAGCCTGGCTAGAGGTTCATCCATCTTGTTTATCCTTTCAAAGAACCAGCTCTTGGTTTCATTGATATTTTATATTGTTTTTTCGGTCTCTATGTCATTCATTTCTGCTCTGATCTTTATTATCTCCTTCCTTCTGCTCAATCTGGGCTTTTCTTGTTGCACTCTTTCTAATTCTTTGAGTTGTAGAGTTAGATGATTTATTACCATTTTTTCTTGGTTTTTTTGAGGTAGGCCTGTAGAGCTATAAACTTCCCTCTCAGGACTGCTTTCATTGTGTCCCATAGCATTTGCATTGTTGTGTTTTTATTGTCATTAGTCTCCAGAATGTTTTTAATTTCTTCTTTGATCTCATTGGTAACCCAATCATTGTTCAATAGCATGCTACTCAGCTTCCAAGTGTTTGGATTGTTTTTATTGTAGTTTATTTCTAATATTATGCTATTGTGGTCTGAGAAGATGCTTGACATGATTTCAATCTTCTTGAATTTGGGGAGACTTTGTTTGTGACCCAATATGTGGTCTATTTTTTGAAAATGTACCATGTGCACTTGAGAACAACGTATATTCTGTGGCTTTGGGGTGAAATGTTCTGAATATGTCAATTAAGTCCTTCTGATCTAGTGAGTCATTTAGTATTGATGTTTCTTTGCTGATGCCTGGTGCGGGTTTCTTGCGGGGCTGCTGCTCCTTGGATAGGAGTGGGCTGCTCACGTGTCTGCTGTTCACGTGGTTGCAGTGCCTTGTGTTAAAGCAAAGGGCCGTTTAGTGGGGAGTGTGTTTCAGAACTCACAGGAGCCTGCGCCCGGGGTGGCTGGAGCCTTGTTGACCATGGGATCACAGCCTACATATCAGGTACCTGGCAGTGGTGGCTGTAGAGTTCCAGGTGTTATCTGAGGGCACTCTGGGTGGAGTTGAGGCTGGCCACCCAGTTATAGCAGCTCTCCCTTTTAAAATGTTTAGGCCTCTGAGAAGGATTCAGCCTCCCAGTACTGTTTGCAGTGGTAGCAGAAGATGCCTAGTTAGGCGAGCCCGATTAGCCTGCCCCTGAAGGTCCTATGGGATCTAACTGTGCCTCACTCAGTCACACACACACACACACACACACACACACACACACACACACACCACTTGACCACACACTCCTCTTTTGCTCACTCACTCACTCACACTCTCTCCCTCACTGCCACATTCTTCCTGCCTCTATAGTTGGGTCTGGGGTGTTATTGACCCGTTCATGGATGGGGTTTCCTCTCCAGGTGTCTGGTTATGTGGCTTGCTCTCTAACACCTTGGTCAGACAGGATAAAATTCACCTCGACAAGAAACAACACAAAGGGAACTAAGCACAAATGTACTCATGACACCAATAACTCCAATATAAGTGACCACCTGAGAAAAGAGAATTAGTGGAGAGAAAAGAGAGCACAAATTATATTGAAGAGAGAGAAAAAGATAAGGGATATATATATTCTCCTTTTTCTTCCTTTTTCTTTTATTATATATATATATATATATATATATATATGTAAGGCACCACAGAAGCAATAGATAAACCAAAAAAATACAAACACCAAACACCAAATACCCAGCAAAGAGGGTTGGGGCAGAATCTGTAGAGGCTGAGCTTACATACTGAAAATAAGATTAAGAATTGGATGAATATTGAGAGGACCTCAATTCAGTATTCAGGAAGTAGAAAGGGAATGAGTGGATAAGAAGAAAGAGAATGAGAAGAAAATAATAGTAAATTTACAAAACAATTGATTTCACAAATGATATAAAAAATTAAAAAATAGCAAATAAAAATAAAATAAAATATAGTGATGGAAAAATAATGTGAAAAGAAAATAAAGCAACAAACAAAACCAGGAAAGCAAAAACAAAAGAAGAAAAGAAAAAAAAGGGATAACAAAATAATAAAAAAATAAACATAAAATAAAAATAAAAGTGAAAAAAGTGGTGTTGTTCCTTTGGCTGGCTTATGATCCCAGTCGTCTGTACTGTACTGTTTCTCAGTTTCCTGTTGCTGGGGCTGAAGGTTTCTCTTTAGGCCAGTCCCTGTGAACTCTCAGGGACTATTCATATTCCTTTGTGTCATTCAGGGTGGAATCTGGGTGTGGCTGTATTGGTTGCCTGGAGACTGGAGGGAGGGGCTCTCTCTCAGGAGAAAATGGCAGCCCTGTGCCCAGGTATGACTCAGCACCAGACTCGCTACTACCTCTCCTGAACTGCCTCCTCTCTCCAGACCCCACAAGTCCACACCCTCTCCCACACCTCAGCCACGGGTAAGTGTCTGTATCCAAAATGTCCTATGAACTAGGTTCAGTGAAGAAAAGCACAGGCCCCATAGCAGGGAAGGACTGCATCTCTGCAAGCTCCTCTCTTGCCGACACTGCACAGTCCAGCCAGCCCTTCAGGGCTACCTCTGAGCTCAGATCCAAAATTCAAAGTTCAAATTCCCCTGCCTCCCACAGTCCCTTGGACCCTTTTTTCACAGTCAGATGCTTTGCCTGTCCCCAGGGATGCGGCTTGGCACCATGTGGTTCCCCCCTGACCCTCTGGGTACAGAGTCCAGCAGACTCCCTTGCCTGGATCCTTGATTTTACCTTTCTCCAGGGGACCTCTGCCCTTCCTGGCTGCAAACTGTCTCACCACCAATTAGGGCTGAATTCTATTCATTTTAGCCGATCACTCTATTTGCTCCGGGACAAGGCTCAGGACACTTCCGCCTATTCTGCCACCATTTTGTCTCCCTCACCAGTGTGTCAGCAGTGGATTTTTATAAATTGATTTTGTATCCTGCAACTTTACTATATTTGTTTATTGTTTCTATTTTTTTTTTTTTTTGGTGGAGTCTTTAGGGCTTTCTATATACAGAATCATGTCATCTGCAAAAAGTGACAGTTTTACTTCTTTCTTTCCAATTTGGATGTATTTTATTTTATTTTTTTTGCCTGGTTGCTCTGGCTAGGACTTACAGAATTATGTTGAATAACAGTGGTGAGAGTGGGCATCCTTATCTTGTTCCTGATTTTAGGAAAAAAAGCTTTCAGTTTTTCACCGTTGGCTATGATATTGGCTGAGGGTTTGTCATATATTGCCTTTATTATGTTGAGGTACTTTCCTTCTGTAACCATTTTATTGAGCGTTTAAATTATAAATGGATGTCGTATCTTATCAAAGATGCTTTTTATGCATCTATTGGTAAGTTTATATGATGTGTATTCCTGGTTTTGTTATTGTGGTGTATGACAATGATTGACTGGGTATGTTGAAACATCCTTATGCCTCAGGATGAACTCCTCTTGGTCATGATGTAATATACATACATACACCTTGATTTCAGAGAGGAAGAGAGAGATAGAAACATCAATGATGAGAGGAAATCATTGATCGGTTGTCTCCTGCACACCCCACACTGGGGATTGAGCCTTTGAGCCCACAACCCAGGCATGTGTCTTGACCAGGAATTGAACTTTGACCTCCTGGTTCCTAGGTCAATGCTCAACCACTGGGCCATGCCAGCTGGGCATGTATTATCTTTTTACTGTATGGTTGTGTTCTATTTGCTAGTATTTTGTTTAGGATTTTTGCATCTGTATTCATCAGAGATATTGGTCTGTAGCTTTCTTTTTTATGTTATCCTTGTGGTCAGGGCACATGCTTGGGTTGTGGGTTTTGGTGTCAGGGTTATATTGTCCTTATAAAATGTGTTAGGAAGTAATTGCCTCTTCTTTTGGTGATAAATTTCCTCAGCTTCTATAGTCTGGAAAAAGTCCTTATTTCTCCTTCATATTTTTTAAAATTTTATAAATATGTTTTTTTATTGATTTTTTTTTCTATTCTCTCCTTATACAATTCCTCCGAAATTTGGCAATACTTAATAAGTAAATCATGGCAATAAATTTCTTTGCATAAATTCAATAAGACCGGTTTCCAATAGTAGTTTTGTTAATCAGAAACTTTAACTGGAGTATCATGTTTTAAAGAGCCCTGCTTGAACTCTGAAGACTTGAAGCCAATAAGAGTGCCATGGAGAAAGTCTGGTATCCTGCTTGGGAGCCCTGAAAATAGCTGGTGCTGGAGCATCAGGCCCATACCCTACCATCACTGGCGGTTGGTCAGAGTACAAGGGGAGCAATAAGGGCGCCTCTGCGTCCCTGCAGGACCCCCAAGCACTCTGAGGCGCGATGAGTAGGAGGGCTGAGATCGGCCTTGAAGCCTAGGGCATGGGCCCGGGTAGAGCCACTACAGGTGAGGATTCACCTATCTCAGCAGATACTATAGGCAGGCCTGACAGCAGCTGGATAGCTTGGCTTCCTGGCCCTATGGGGCACATTAAGATTCAATCATTAAATTCCGGCAAAGGTAGTCAGTTACCATTCTTGTTATGTTTATGCAAACAATCAGGCCAAATTAAATACCATAGATAAATTAGTCTTGATTTGGTTTTTTTGATAAACATGGGGGTAATTTTGAGGAGAAAAATTCTATTTCAATAGAAGTTATTAAAACTGAAGGGTTTTCTTTCCCTTCCACCAGACCATTTGTTACAGTTTGTCTCCGCCAGGTCACAAGCCCACCTCCTTCTGTGCCCAGGTCTCATTGTCCCTCTGACAGACAGCAAGGATCTCTTGGCTCTGAGAGAAACTTCTGACCCGACTCAGCAGGAAGTAGCTAGAAGAGCCCACTGATGTCCATTTTCCCTAAAATAATTCAGAGCCAGGATCCTTGAGATAATATATTAGGCAGTTAGACAGATATGAGCAGAGCAAAGATGATGGGCCAACTCGCACTACCAGATGTAATTAAGTCTTTCCAGCTCTAACTATGTGAGACATGGGGACTCCCCAGAAGCAAGAGAGAACTAGGCTGCAGATGAAGCAGCCCGGGAGGCTGCCCTAAAACCAGTGGGGCCGCTACAGATTCTAGTGACTCTTACAAACCCTGACCTACCCACCTCACCAGCTTACATGGAAACCCAATCTAGAAAAGCTGAAATCCATAACCAATCTTTACTCAAGTTCTTACAGGCTTTACAGTCCACCCAGAAAGCAGTCCAGAAGCATGTCTGATCCGGTCCATCCTTCCACCCTGGTGACTGTTTGGATAAAGCCACACAAGGACTGACTCCTACCTGGAAAGGACCACCTCCACGGCAGTCAAGGTCGAAGAAACAGGCCCACTGACTTTATTCAGCAGAGAATTAATTCTATCAAGCTTATAGTCCTCATGGGTCAGTATAACTCCCTCGCCAACAATGACCCAAAACAGTCAATGATTTGACTCATGTACATAAAACCAGAGGGGGATGTTAGAGAGTGGGAATTTTTGCCCCTTCCAGAGAGACCGTGAACTATGCCGCAGATAGAGTTGTCAGTGCTGACACTAGGCCAGGCCTTGAGATATGGTCTCTTGGCCCCTTCCCAGCATGTAGGCCTTCTTTCATAGATCACTGTCAACTTTCTGAAGAACAGGATGACCCTGTGAATAACATGGTCGTCAATGGCATGATCCTGACGTTGCTTAGGAAAAACTGTTTTGTCTTGGGTTACTTGTTCTGCAAAAACAGGATGTGGTAAATGGGCTTAAAAGCGGTCCTACACAAAGGGTCACTACTGCTCTCTAACCTCCCTGCATGGAGGCAGAGCAGTCACCGGCTGGCTGGCCAGCTGGCTGGCTGGCTAATAAAGGCTCACTAAATTTTAATTTGGTCTGGACTCCAGTGGTCGTTCACTCGCCTTCGCTCCACAACAATAAACACTTAGGTTGATTCTAGTATTGGCTATTGTAAATAATGCTGCTATGCATGTGGGGTACAAATATCTCTTTGATGAAGTATTTTCACTGACTGGGCTGGGATTGGGGTGGGGCAGGGCATGGCAGACCAGCCTCTATGGCTGTATTGCTTTTTGATAACTCAACTCAGACCAACCTGTTCCCCTCTGAGTTCCCCTGTCAGACAGCACCTTGTCTTGGCTCTACACATGAGCAAAATGCTACTACTTGAGCCCTGCAGGCAGGAACTCAGACTGCCCATATCCCAGTGCTGCCTGTTGCAATCCCTGCCCACTACTCCATCACAATCAGATTCTCACTGCTTAAGACCACAGATTCCCTGGCAATCCCCGTCGGGCAAGATTGGAGAGGGGCTCCACAACGGTGGGGGCACAGAAGGTCATCCCTGGGTCCAAGCTAGTCACAAAGTCTATTTACTTATAATGAAGCTTTGCCAAAGTATTGCTAAATAGAAAACAACTCCACCCTTGGGTAAGGAGAGAATTTATTTGAGAGGATTATTGCAAGAGGAGAAAGGAAAAGGGGTTGTTATGATAGGGAGGGGGAACTATTTCAACATGGAGAACCCCAGACCATCTTAAAGGTCAAGCAGAAACTACTATTCTTTTGTAAAGAGGATTAAGCCAGGTACATGGGTCTTCCCACTGCCAATTTCGGCCCAGGCCAAGTGTGGGTCAAAGTTCAGTTCTAAGCAGAGGATAGAAGTTTAAGTTTGGTTAAGTCCACTGACACTTTGCTAACACATCAGAACTTTGTTCTCATGGAGCGGTGGCGTTGAAGAGTTAAGCTAACCATTTATAAGGTGTCAGAAACACTAGAGCTCTGCCAGAGCACTGCTGCTCTGAGTCCATATATTCTTCTGAATTCTGCTCGACTACGCCAACTATCAGGGCAGGTTTCTTCTCAAACTCTGCGCATTGCCCTAACTCTTGGGTCCAAGCCTCTCTGCCAGAAGCTAGGCCTTCTGGGACACCAGGTCTCAGATGGAGAAGTCATGAGAAGTTGTGGGTGTATAAGAATGAGTCTTTATAGCAGGAGCCAGTGGCCATATAGCCGTCAGACAAAAGTTCAAGCAAAGTTCCATATAGGTCACTGCACACTGGCTGATAAACCAAATATATCTTTCCTACAAAAGCAGTAGCTTCTTCTGTGCCCACAGCTATTATCTGAGCAGCCACATGCTGCCCCTAGATTGACCGCTTCACACCGCAGCACCTGAGCTCTCTGCCTCAGCAGCTTCTCCAACCTCTCCAGCCTTACATAGTAGCTACATCATCTGTACCTAACTCAGCTTCTCCGGCACACTCTAGCTTGTCATTACCATGTACTACACCACTTAAACAAAAGAGGCCTCTAGCCAACAATGACATCAATCATTTGGGCTATAGAAGGGCACACGTTCTCAGTATACCATAACTGTGGCCTTGCACCTGCTTATGGTATCTTAGGTTTCAACATTCTGATTAAGATTCCCATGTTCAAAGTGGTCTTGTCCATTCTGGCATACTAACAATAAGACCTTGACTATCTGGGGTCTCTGGTGTGGTTCCCACATTTAGAGGTAAATCTAAACAGGGTTAGAGAAAAGCCTGAAAGGAAGGGAGGAATGCAAGAGAGGCAGCATGGATACAGCTCAGAGAATGTTTTACCCTGAGTTCAGCCTCTTCTTGGTAGGGACTAAGAATGGGATTATATGCTGACTCAATCCAGGGGAAGGAGAGAAAATGAACTCAAGTTTGGCTAACAAGCAGTTTGTTCTGAAATGTCAGTGGGGATTCACAGTTAGCTAATCATTCATGAAACAAAGATTGGGAATTTAGAGCATCAGCATCTGGCTTTCTTAGAGGTAAACAAGGAGGACATCCATGTGTCTTAGGTCAGATGGGGAAAGGCTGGTTCCCTGTAGTCAGCCATTTCAGGAATGCACCAGCCAGAGAATTGCATCTATTGAAATACACTTTGACCTCAGCCTTTTGGCTAGCTTTGAGAATTAGCTCTACAAGTCTTTTTTGCTTTAATTATTTGAAGGGTACTGTTGAAGATTTTAACTGCTATGTAATGATTCTGAATATGGCTGCATGAGACAAGTGTTGGAGGGGATGTGGAGCACATGGAAAGCCCCTCCACTGCTATGGGAACATAAACTAGTGCAGCCACTTTAGGAAAACACTTTGGCAGTTTCTTATGAAGTTCAACATACGTGTGACTGTACATATGCACTTCTATGCATTTCCCTAAGAGGAACAAAAACATAAATTCAAATATTTGTACATGAATGTTCATAGCACCTTTAGTTATAATCATTAAATATGAGAAACAACACAAATTATTTCAACAAGTGACCAGATAAGCAAATTTTGGTAGATCCTTGCAAGGAAATACTATTAAGCAATATAAAGAAATGAACTATTGATATATATATATATAACAATTTGAACTATCCTCAAAGGCTTTTTACTACTGAAGAATAGACTAAAAAAGATTCATACTAAATAATTTCTTACACTTGATATTCTGTAAAGAAAATCAAATTAATGATTGTTAGGAACTGGGAGTAAGAGAAATATGGATTGCAAGGGACATAAATAAACCTTGGGGGTATTCAAATTGACTATATATTATTATTATGGTGCTAGTTACACACACACACACACACACACACACACACACACACACATATATATATATATATATATACATGTATATATATATACCTATATTTTAAAACTCATCAAGTGTCCACTTAAAGTTGGTATTGTATGTAAATTATATCTTAACTAGAAGCCCGATGCATGAAGATTCATGCTAGAATGGGCTTTCCTTTCCCTGGCTGCTGACACCACCTTTCCACTCCGGCCCAGCCCCTTTCCCCTCAGGCCCCAGAGCCGTCTCTTTCCACTCTGGCCCTGCCTTCCCACACTGCCCAGAGGCCCTGAGAGACCAGGGGGTGGGACAGAACACCTGCGTTGTCACCACAGCGACGATACAAGTGTCCTGCCCCCATCACTTGGCGCCTGTGTATGCAAATTAGCCACCATCTTTGTTGGGTTAATTTGCATATCACTCCTGACTGCCTGGTGGCATAGCAGAGGTACAGTCAATTTACATGTTTGTCTATTATTAGGTAAGATTAATCTGAACAACAACAATAAAAACAGTCTGAAAAAAATTAAATATATAATTTAGACCTCATTTCACATAAAATGTTCTAAATAACAAAATACTAGGAACAGGATTAAATAATTTTGGGGGGGATTCAATAATTTTAAATATATTTTCAGATGGCTTTAGCACATAGTTGAGTTTGGAAAATATTTTCCTACAGCATTTGTTTGTCTTCTATATAAGGGCTCTTTTACTTATTTATTTTTATTTTTTTTAATTTTAATTTTTTGCTCTAGAAGCAAGAAAAGATATGCTTTATTTAAGTTAAAGTGATAGCAATAATAAAAATGGTTGACATGTACTGAGTACTACTCCATGCTAGACACTCTTTAGATGTAAAATTAAATGTCTCATTTACCATGAGCCAGATTGCATGGAGTTACTCAATAAACATTTTGGATGACAGTGTGGAAACTGTTGCTTCTACTAATGATAATAATAAACAGGATACTAATAATTATAATAATTAATTGAGTGCTTACTATGTCCCGGGCACTGTTCTAAGAACCTTACATGTATTGATTTATTTAATTGTTCAACTACTCTATGGGACAGTTGCTTTAGTCATTGTCACTTATAGAAGAGAAAACCAAGGCACAGAAGAGTTAAAATAAATTGCCCAAAGGCATATAGCTTCTAATTGGCAAATGAGGCTTGTCATGAATAAAAGTTAATCTCAAAGCGTGCTCATTCATGCTTAGAGAATATAGTTGTTAATCTCAGTGAATCCTTAATTATTGGAATTTTGGATATTATAAAAATCAAAATGAAAATTTATAAATATTTTTTTAAAGATTAAAATATATGAAAAAATAATTTTAGAAAGAGGCATCTGTGCTTTCTGCAAGACTTATCCTTCCTTAGAGTTAGTGAGGAGTTTAGTGAATGGGCACCAATGAAATGGCTGGGATAAAGGCCAGACCATTAGCTAGAACTGCCTATTGGGTCTGTATTGGGTCTTAGTATGTTGTCTAGCACTTCTCATTTCTTGATGTTTCTTGATCCCCTCTTTAGGATACAGTACCTGCCAAGATGTTCCAATTACAAGACCCACAACTGCTGCAGATGCTAGAGAAATCCTTGAGGAAATTCCTCCCTGAGTTCCTAGGGGCAAAAAGGAATAGCGACTGCCTATGAAAAAAAGTGGGAAAGAGAATTAGCACTCACTGAGCCCCTGTTCTGTGCCAGGCACTCACTCATCTTGCATCTCACATAGTTCACATCATCTTGTTGCCAGGCAGGCATATTATATCCATGTAACCTAAGAGGATCTGGAGGTTCAGTTATATGACTTGACCAAGATCACACCAGTAGTGAGTGGCAACACTATGATTTGAACCCACTATGGTCTTTGCTGTGTGATGACCCAAGGCCATTCCTTTGTGCCTTCTAAGAATTATGTCAAATAACAATGGAAGTTTTTCCAGAATTTCAAAGTTGACTATAACTAACACATTGCTATCTAAATTATTCTTTCTAAACAATCAAGTGAGTGCTGAAAAAAAACATTATGTTAAACATTATGATTGTTTGAAATTAATAATGGGTCTATTTTTATTTTATCAAAACCAAATGGATTATGTCTAATTTGAGATTATACAGATATTTAGTTTTAGAAATAGAACAATGATCTTGTACCATAGAGATATTCTTTGTTTTTTGTTTGTGTTTTATTTATTTTTTTGCAATAATATATGTTGCAAAAGGACTAGAATATTACCAGGGATAAAAAGTGCCATTGTATTATGATCAAAATATCAATTCACCAAAAAGAGCAAAAAAATGCTAACATGTCTACACATAACAACAGAGGCTCAAAAGTACCTGAAGTAAAAACTGATGGAACTGAAAGAAGAAACAGGTAAACCCACAGATATAATTTAAGACCCCAACACTTCTCTCTCAATAATTTATAGGCTATATATAAAATCTGTAAGGATATAGAAGAGCTGAGCAATACTATAAGCCAACTTGAACAAACTGACATTTACATAATACTTTCCTCAACAATAGCAAAATACATATTATTTTAAAAAGCATATTGAACATTCATTAAATAGACCATATTTAAATTTTTTTAAAGAATTGAAGTCATATCAAGTATGTCCTTGAATTATATAGAATTAAAATTTAAAAGAGCCATAGCTGGTTTGGCTCAGTGGATAGAGCATTGCCCTGCAGACTGAAAGTCCCTGGTTTGATTTTGGTCAAGGGCACATACCTCTGTGGCAGGCTCCTTCCCAGCCCAGGCCCTGGTCAGGGAGTGTGCAGGAGGCAACCAATGGTTGTGTTTCTCTCACATTGATATTTCTCTCTGTCTTTCCCTCTCTCTTCAACTCTCTAAAAATCAATGAAAAAATATTCTTGTGTGAAGATTAAAAAAAAATTAAAAGAGACCTGAGAAGTATTTGGAAAATACCCACATATTTATAAATTATACAACACACTTCAAATAAATCATGATTTAATGTCACACAAAAATTAGAAAATATTTTATTTGAATGAAAATGGAAGTACATCTTTATAGTTTTGGGATGCAACTAAAGCAGTGATAAGTGGGAAATATATAGCATTCAGTGCTTGTGCTATCTATATATATAAAAGGCTAATATGCAAAGTGTCCCCTGAGGAGTTTGATCAGGAGACGGGGAGTTTGATCCCTCACTATGATGTCCACTGATCACGAGGTGGCAGTGCAGAATGAAGGAAGATGAAGGCTCCAACTGGCAGCTGGTAGGCCCTGATTGGCCTTGATTGCTGGCCAGGCCTACAGACCCTACCTGTGCATGAATTTCATGCACCAGGCCTCTAGGAAAAGAATAATGGTCTCAAATCAATGCTTTACATTTTAAAAACTAGCAAAAGAAAAGTAAATAAACCCTAATGCAAACAGAATTAAGGAAATTATAAATGATAAGAGCAGAAATCAATGAATTTGAGGGGAGAAAAACAGTTAAAATCAATGCCTCCAAAATCTGGTTCTTTGAAAAAATTAATAACTAAACTGACCAAGAGATAAAGAAAGAAGACAAATTACCCACATTAAGAATGAAATAGGGGTCATTACTACAAACACAATACACATTTATAAGGATAAAAAAGGACATACTATTACCAACACTAGGCCCATAATTTTCACAATTTATGGCCTGTGAAAAAGCATAAATTACCAAAGGTCACTGACTCAGCTAAAACTAAAATCATCTGTTTTGGTAGGCATCACCTAACATTTGTCTCATTGGTCTATATTAATACTTAACTACCTTCAATTGGTAATCCTATATAATGAATTACCACATCCTACAGATAGTGAATCTTTTATTTTTATTTTTTGGAGCAGAAGGGAGTAAATAAATTCGATGCTCTGTGAACTGAGACATTTTTATCTTGAGTGGCTTCTTTGAAAAATTTTCAGATTAAATGTTTTTCTTCCATGCTCTATAGTGCAGATCTTTGGTGTTTGAATCGTTCTTCTTGTGTTAAGTGTATCTCAACTTTTTGTGAAAAACTCTTGACACTACTCTTAGCCCAACTCAATTGTGAAGCAAAGCAAGCCTCAATATTAGATCTTGGCATAGAGATACTACCATGTGCAGAGAAAAGAAGAGTGATTTCAGTTCTTTTTAATCGAATGTATATGAATGTCACTGGTCTCTAACTCCAATGTTAAAAAGATTTAACCTCTTTATTTTTCATAAAACTGCATTTAATATTTATTTTGAGCCCTTGCTAATGGCAGAAATTTAATTATTTTATAGAAGCTTAGTAAAGTCAAAGTTTGCCTCTTCCTCTTTGTCCTTAGTCTGGCATAAATGTTTCATGGCAAGGGTAGGAAAGCACAGGGTCAGCTGTGGTCTTTAATCATTGAAATGTTCATTATTTTATTGGTCCTAGCCTTTAGCATCTTTCTATATCATCTGCTGAGGCATCATGTTTCAGCCACACTGAGGTCGTTAGGCAATGCCTTTTTCCCTCTCCCCACAACCACAGGGCTCCTTCGAGCCTAGAAGGTCATTCTTAGTCTCTTCAATGTTCTTCTTCTTTTTTTAAAAAATATTTTTATTGATTTCAGAGACAAAGGGAGAAGGAGAGAGAGATAGAAACATCAATGATGAGAATCACTGATCGTCTATCTCCTGCCCCCTACTGGGGATTGAGCCTGCAACCCAAGCATGTGCCCTTGATTGGAATTGAACCTGGGACCCTTCAGTCTGCAGACTGATGCTCTATCCACAGAGTCAAACCAGCTAGGGCTCAATGTTCTTCTTGATGGCATCAATGTTTCAACAGATGCCTGCAGAAAAGTCTAAACAGGCTGCCCAGGATGATTTTCTTGGACTTTGGCCATCAAACGTTTTGCTTTGTCTCTACTTACTAAATAGGCATGAGCTCGTTTAACTTTCTTGAAAAGTAATTTGGAAATATGTGTAAGGAAAAAAAATCTTTAAACAGAAACTGGCATTTGACCCAGAAATCTCCTTTCAAAATTTTATAATAACAGGCATATTTGCAAAAATTTTTGCAAATTAATGTTCTTTGAATAGTAAACTAAAAATTAGAAAACACTAAAATGACCTGCAGTAGGAAATAGAAAAATTAAGTTAGCATTCTTCTCCATAATGGATACTAGAGGCCCAGTGCACTAATTCATGCATGGGGGGGGGGGGAGGGGGCGATCAGGGCCTGCCAGCCAGCAGGAGGGACCTTGGGAGGTTGGATGGCTGGCCCCACGTAGATGTGCTGAGGTAGTGGCAAAGACCACAGACAGAGTGCCCCAAATGGCCTGAACACCAGTTATGCTCTGAGGTGGAAATACTGCTCTACTTTGCTGCTCACGCTCAGGCCTCCTCACTCTTCCCAGGGCAGAGTTGCTGACAGACAAACAGGTTGTCTCTCCTACCTCAGCCACACATTTTCCTGAGGCTCCACCCTCAAGCATGATAGGTAGCTGACTTTGGCCAATGGTGGCACACCGCTATAAGAGTGCTAGCCAATCAGCAGTTAGGAGCCTGGAAAGCCATGGGACCAAGTTAGTAGTGGCTGAGGGTGGCAGAGGTAAGATGGCAGTGGTGCTTACTTCATGTCTTTGCAGTTAGGCTGCTGCCTTGCTCCTTCTGCCCCTTCTGAGATGCTACTCTATCTCGATCAGTGTCGGGGTCACTCTCTTCCTACAGGCTTCCCGCACCCAGATTCTCTGGTGCCCGGAGTCTTCGCCAGGGGGAGGGTCCGTGGGAGGTTGGCAGTGAAAGCGTACTGACCACCAAGGGGAAGCTCCTGCATTGAGCATCTGCCCCCTGGTTGTCAGTGCATGTCAGAGCAACTGGTAGACCGGTTGTTCCAGTCGTTCTGGCCATTTAGTTATAACGGTCACTTAGGCTTTTATATATATATGACAAAGTCATTAAAATGATTATGTAAGATTTGTGTTTATTGACACTAAAATGTGACCATTGTATAGTATGTGTATGTGTGTGTGTGGAAGGGGATAGATGTTAGCCAAATATATTTTAGGTAATTTCATTACGGAAGCACTCTTGACAGCTGGGAAAACAACCTGGAGAGGTTATGAAACTAGTTTAAGATACAAGGGAACTGGGTAGATGCCCTGGAATCTTCTTAGTGACTGAGTGTGGGTGATGGCTGAAGGAGAGAGAGGACAAGGGATCTGACTTCTAGGACTGGGTACAGAAGGATCCCAGTCTTTTGTTGTAATCAACTTTTAAGAGATACAGACCCTACTGGGACCTAGGAGTTCACTCTGTTGATAGTGACAGAATACTTTCATTGTCCTTTGTCCTTGGAGAAAGAGTAATAAATGATCATAATGACTTTAACTCAGGAGGTAAGATTGAGAATTAATACTCTAGGATGCCGGGGTTCTTGTCCCAGTGTTACAAAGGATTCAGCAATCTGGAGAAAGGAGCTGATGTGTAGATGATTAAGAAGGAGTCCAAAGATGAAAGATAATTTTAAAAGGCATTGGGGTCAGAGGATCTTCAGCTAAAGGAGCTAGAAGACTACCCCTTGTCTAAAGACCTTGTGCTATTTATTAACACAATTTGTCCTAAGGCAAGTTGGAGATAATACACTTCAAAGGGTAGGGTTTACAGAAGCATTGTCAGATAGTCTACAGCTGTTCAGGTGTTTGGCCAACAGGAGGCAATAAGATGCAGATTTAAGATGCCCTGGGCTGTCTGGCAGCAGACAATCCTATTCAGGTTTGGGGGAAATGCCATTCAGCCAATTCCAACAGGTAAACTACATATGTGGCTCAGCCCTTGTTGAACCCCCAAGCTTCACCAACCTTTTGATGAAACTCTTGTAATTATTACATGCTGAAATTGGTCCCTGGCACTAGGAGGGACAAGACTCCTAAAAAGAGCAGAAAAATAAAAAAGCAAACATGTTCTGTACTGGTCCATGGACTGAAGCAGCATCCAAGCTTTTTGTACTTTCTCTCTTTTTACTTTTGCTACCCTGTCCCCATTCCTTGGATTAGTTACTCTTATTGACTCCATAATGAAACTCTCCACTAATGTGCTAAACAAGGATAAGCGTGATGAGGACAAGATAGAGACAATGGCAAACTTCCTTCCTTCCTTGTCTCACACAGTGGCATTGATATCCAAATGATCACTTCTATGAATCCCCGCTTTCTTTTCTGAGGATGGTAGATCAAGAGTTAATGTGGGATAGTGAGCATGTTGGAGTGAAGAGGCTCTGGGTTTAAATTCTATCTCACTCAGCCACACTGAGCCTCAGTTTCCTTCTCTACGAAATGACTAAGAAATGCCCACTTGAGAAATATTTAGGATGCTTATCTGCAGCCTCAGAATGGGCAGTGGAGAGAGCACAGCTTATACTAAAAAAAGGAGGATCCTAAAAGCTTTAGTAACACCATTCAAGTGATATTCTGTTCTTCATTTATGTAAGAAGATAGATCTGATTCTGCAAGTCAGATCTTATCCATATCTTTCATACTACCTTGCTCTTATTACAGGTACTTGAAACTGGGAAGGGAAAGAAGGAATAGTCTACACAATCTGACCCTCCTTCTAGTATCAGGCCTGGCAGTCTCACACACATTGCAGATGCATGGCAGGGCCTGTGGGGGCAAAGAGCAACCTGGCATTTGGTGGGGGTAGCTCAGATGGCACACTGTCAGCCTCTGAACCTTGCAAAGCCAGCTTCTTCACCCTGAACGCAGAGAGGAAGGGTTGGATTTCATGACACCAGAAGATTTTGCTTTGTGCAATGTCCACCTTATAAGCCTCAGCTCAGCAATTTCTGGAATGCACTCTGTTAGATCCTGTTGAACTGCCTGTATTAAAAGGTAATTGCATCATGGAGACGTCTTCCATTCTCATTTGTCTCTGGGGACACCTGTGAAGATTGGTGTGGAGACAACTCCCCAGGTAAGGGCTCATGCTCCTCTCCTCCCCCCAAAAACATAATCATTGCTTTGTGGTCCTCTCCACTTACATGACACAAACCTAAATATCCATATTGTGTTATGTTCAGTAATACCATATGCCTAAGGATAAGGAATAACTTCAATTTCAGGAATATACATCTAGCACCTACTCTGTAACAGACAACATTTTAGGCACTGAAAAATTTCTTGCAGATCTGAATAGATAAATGAATGAAGAGAAATTTGGGCACTTTCTGGAAGTAGGTGGGTGAATGAAGCACTTAATATGGGAGACACTGAAAACATGATCATATTTAATTCTCCTGGTTATATTATAAATTTTTTTTATTTTTTTCCCAATGAATCTTAGTTGCATCATACATTAATCAAAAAGAAAAATGTAAAAATTGACCCTTTTAATTTACTTTTTTTCCATCACCATTTATACTCTCTAAGGCAAGCATGTCAAACTTGCGGCCAGTGGTCCACAGTGAATATTTTTGCAGCTCAGACAATATAATCCTATATAATAAAAGCATAATATGCAAATTGCCCCCTCAACTGGGAGTTGTCTGGGAGTTCAACCAGGGGGCAGGGCTGGCCCAGGGGGAAGGGAGGGAGTACCTGGCCGGCAGCTAGCAGCTGGCGGCCAGCAGCTGCTAGGGACCCTACCAGTGCATGAATTTTGTGCGCTGAGCCTCTAGTGGTATATAAGTAATGTTTTAATAAAAATTTCGTAACTTAATTTTTACAGTATCCTGTTATACATAATTATTAATAATGAACTACAATGTTCACTAATGACTGATTACTATAATTGTGTTGCATTCATTTCCCTTACACGCCTTATGTGCAGGTGCACCATTTCTCTCCACTAATACTAGCAGTGGATATTTTAGCAGCCGATTCCATGTCATTAGTCTTGGACTGACTTGTTTGATGTGTGCAACAGGAAATATTTCAATTTCAGAGAACAAGAAAAATAGGTTTATTTGCATTACACTTATTAATTTGTGCAGTTAGTCAGTGTCTGGTAAGTTAATGTTCAAGAAAAAGATATTAATTTTTATTAAAATGTTCTATTATTTTACTCATTTATTGCAGCCCTTTGTATTCAGCAGGTCTCTATCAAAATAAACCTACGTTTATATGAAAATTGAAGTTTTTGTTGTTTTGCAGCCCACATAAACATAAACCTTGTTTATTTGGCCTGTGTTAGCCTTTGAGTTGGACATGCTTGCTCTAAGCCCTCTTCCACCTCCACCCACCCCCTCCACTGCTGCAATCACCACATTGTTGTCCATGTCCATGAATTCTCTCTCTCTCTCATTTTTTTTTCTCAATCGCTCCAACACTCCCAATACTCTCCCCCATACCAGAGCTGTCAGCCTGCTCTCCATCTATGAGTGAGCCTCCTTGGAATTTCTGTCTCCTCTTGATTAGTTCAACCTGTTCATGCACAGGATATGTTGAGGAGAATATAGAGAAGTTAATGGGAGTTTAAAAGTCAATAAAGTGTTACACAACCTGGTGACAGAGCCATGTCCTTGAACATGGGACCCAGGCCAGGGGGAGGTTCTGCATCTCACACTCTGCTGCCTGAAGATTCCACAGCATGCTACACAGGCTCTATTAAGAAATCAGCTCACTGGATGGGGGAGGAAAGAGATCAAAGTACACTTTTTTTTAAAAAATATATTTTATTGATTTTTTTTTTTTACAGAGAGGAAGGGAGAGGGAGAGAGAGTTAGAAACATCGATGAGAGAGAAACATCCATCAGCTGCCACCTGCACACTCCCCACTGGGGATGTGCCGGCAACCAAGGTACATGCCCTTGACAGGAATTGAACCCGGGACCCTTCAGTCCGCAGGCCGACGCTCTAGCCGCTGGACCACACCAGCTGGGCAAAGTACACTTTTTAAGATCACTCTACTCAGACAACATATTTCATCTTCTGGAATAATCTGCTGCTCCTTGTCTTTCCCTGAGGATCTCTGCAGAGACTGAATGAGAGAATAGCTTTACAGGTGAGAACAAGGGAGAATCATTGCTCTGGGACCCCTCATCTCTTTTTGCTTCCCCTCTGTAGGGAAATGATTCAGAATGTTACTGTTGGGTGTGCATGAAAGTTTTGGAATTTTGCAGGGGAAAATAAAGCACTTCCATTTGAGAAACCTGTAATTAGGAACCTAGGGTGTATAGGGCAGTACCCTAGTTCTGCGAGAAATTCTTGACTGACTAAAGTCAAGCTTTTGCTCTGAATTGGTAAATAAATGTGAATAAATTGAGAGTTTTCCATTGGTAGATAAGTAACAGAAAATGTAACAGCCCATGGGAAGGAATATACTGGCTCAGGTGACATTTATATAGCACAGTATGTACATGCAAATGTTTATTTTTTTAAATCCCTGGTAACATTCTAAGGTAGTCAGGTTTTTTTTCCCTTGGATAAATAATGACTAGGAAAATTACATTCCCTGCTTAGCGCTTCAAAAGGACAATGTAGATTCTGGTACAAGGACTACAATTCAGATGAGATTAATTATTAACTGAAAGGCATAAAAATAAATGTAATTTTAATCTCAGATGAACTGTCATTTCTTCCACCTTCTTTATGTCAATTTTAAGCTTCTCCCATATGGCACCATATATATCATAAACTTCATGTGAATGGGTTTTAGAGTAGTAAAATAATGATAGGTCATTCCTTAATTACCATGTGCCAGATTCCATGGATTCTCCCCCCATTTAAACCTCATCAAAAATTCTTGTGCAGAAAAAGTCACTCAATAGACTTTTTAGATGACAGTGTGGTTAAGTGTTGCTTCTACTAATGATAATAATAAACAAAATACTGATTATAATCATTAGTTGAGTGCTTGCCATGTCCCAGACACTCTTCTATGAAGCTTACATCTACTGATTTATTTAACTGTTTAATTACTCTGTGGTGCAGGTACTACAGTCATTCTCATTTATAGAGGAGAAAACCAAGGCACAGAGGAATAAAGTAACTTGCCCTATGTCATATAGCTTCTAATTGGCAAAGTCAGACTTGTCATGAATGGAAGCTTAATCTCAAAGGATGCTCATTCATGCTTAGAGAATATATTTCTTAATCTCTGTGAATCCTTAATTACCGGAATGCTGGATGATATAAAAATCAAAATAATATTTTCAGAAATATTTTTTAAAGTTTAAAAACATTAAAAATAACTTCAGAAAGAGGCACCTAATGACTCAGCACCAGACTCGCTGCCACTTCTCCTGGATGCCCACCTCTCCCCAGACTCCACAAGTCCGCACCTTCTCCCACACCTCAGCCGCGGAAATTCAAACTACGATGACAGCTCAACTGAACATCCTTCCAACTTCAGTGAACCTAGGACCGGCCATGGGATTGGAAACCAAGATCCTGGAGATTCACAACTGCGACTTGTCTTAGTGGGTAAGACTGGATCAGGAAAAAGTGCCACAGGGAAAGCATTTCATTCCAGCATTGCAGCAAAATCCATCACCAAGGCCAGTCAGAAAGGGAGCAGTACGTGGAATGGGAATTGTCGTCGTGAACACACCTGGCATTTTCGACACTGAGGAACAGGATGCTGACACGCAAAGGGAGATTGCTAAATGCATCCTCCTGACCTCCCCCGGGCCTCACGCTGTGCTCCTGGTGGTCCCGCTGGAACGGTACACAAAGGAAGAACAAAAGGCCATGGAGAAGATGCTGTCAATGTTTGGATCCAAAGCTAGGAGATACATGATTCTCTTATTCACCCGGAAAGATGACCTGGATGGTATCGAGTTCCATGATTACTTAAAGGAAGCTCCAAAAGGCATTCAAGATCTGATGGAACAGTTCAGGGGTGGTCACTGTGAGTTCAACAGTAAGGCAACAGGAGCTGAGCAGGAGGCTCAGAGGGCACAGCTGTTGGACCTGGTCCAGCACACGGTGATGGAGAATGAGGGAGAATTCTACACTGATAAGATGTACCAAAGGGCTGAGGAGGAGATTCAGAAACAGATTCAAGTGAAACAAGAAAAATACAGAACTGAGCTGGAGAGAGAGAAAAGGAAAGTAAGAGAAATATATTAAAAAAAAAATCAGAAACCTGGAGGATAAACTGGAGTAAGAAAAGAGAAAGGCAGAAATGGAGAGGGAATTGGTAGAAAGGGAGATTTGCTATCTAAAAAGGCTTCAAGAAGCCAGAGATGAAGTTGAGAGTCAGCAAGATACTAGTATACTTGACGTAATCAAGGATATAATAATGGTGGTCACTTTACCTTTTTTCTTTATTCTATTCAAGAGAAATTAAGCTTTTTGAAAATCTGTTTCCTGCATATTTTCAAGTGTTCCTTCCTATATAACTCATTCCCCAAAGTCAGAGGTCTCTGTTTCTGTCCTTCAAGTTCTCAGGACTGGGGTGTTTAGTAAAGTTTCTTATTGGCAATTGGTAGATATCTGTTTGATTTATTTAACAGAGATGAGACACATTCTCAATTTGTAAAACTCCAAAGTAGAAAGTATGGATGCTCCCTATCTTCTGAACTCTTTCTTAGAGACAGAGAAAGGGAAGGCAGGAGACCAACAGACAATGATTCTCTAGAGTCTTTCTAGATTGGCACATAATCTCCAACTGTGGCTTCTACTCCACATTTTTGCCTTTGGGATGACAATGATCATTTTACCCATGTGGTTAAAGAAATCAATTATTTGCATTAGGTAATGGATAGCTAGAGATGCTTATTGAATTCTTTCTAAATGACCATAAATTTGTTGAATTACCTTCTTATGGAAAGACTGAAATAGTTCCTTATCACCTGCCCACTCAAGAACAAAGAGTTGTCTGAAAAACAGATTTCTCAGAACTCAACTAAGTGAAATGCCAGAAAGAGTAAAAGACAGAGATTCAACAGCTAAGAGAACAATGTTCAATATATTCAGATTAGAGGCCCAGTGCATGATTTAATCATGCACCTGGTGCACCAGCGGGCTGGCTGTCCTCCGGTGCCCCAGGCCTTCCGAAAGCCTCCGGCGCTGCGGAGGCTTTCGAAAGGCCTTGCGCCGGAGCAGACAGCTGGCCAGGTCCCCCGCTTTGGCCTTTGATCGCGGGGGACCTGGCCGGCTGTCCTCCGGTGCCCCAGGCCTTCCGAAAGCCTCCGGCAGCCATGGTACAGACGCTGAGCTCGTGGCGCCAGTGGCGCCGCGAGCTCAGCGTCCTGCTGGCCCAATCAGCTACCCCGGCCACCCTGAGTCCCGCCCCCTGCACCTCCTGCTGGCCCAATTGTGGGCGTAGCGGAGTGATGGTAATTTACATATTACCATTTTATTATGTAGGATGTTTCTGTAGAAAGTCTTTGAGCAACCTCAAGGTAACCACTTTTCTGAATAACTAGTTCTCTCCTTTTTTTGTGAAATTAACTGTTGCCACCACACCTCCATCACCCCACACCTTGATTACTTACTGCTAGGTGGGTCATCCCACACTGCTTCCCCTTCCCACTTCAATTGTTTGCTTATTGTTACTATAATAAAACTTTTCTATTCTATCAGAAAGAAAGAAAGAAAGAAAGAAAGAAAGAAAGAAAGAAAGAAAGAAAGAAAGAAAGAGGCACCTGTGCTTTTTTGCCAGACTTATCCTTCCTTTGAGTTGGTGAGGAGTTGAATGAATGGGGCACCAATGCAATTCCTGGGATAAAGGCCAGACCATTAGCTAGAACTGCCTAATGTGTCTTCTTTGTGCCTTTGTATGTATTCTAGCACTTCTCATTCATTGATGTTTCTTGATCCCCTCTTTAGGATAAGGTACCTGCCAAGATGTTCCAATTACAAGACCCACGAATGCTGCAGATGCTAGAGAAATCCTTGAGGAAATTCCTCCCTGAGTCCCTAAAGGTGAGAGTGGAATCTTCTTAGGGAAAAAGGACAAGCATCTGCCTGTGGAAAAGGTGGGAAAGAGAATTAGCATTCACTGAGCCCCTGTTCTGTGTCAGGCACTCACTAATCTTGCATCTCAAATAGTGCACATCATCTTGCTGCACGGCAGGTATATTATATCCATGTAACCAAAGAGGATCTGGAGAATCACTTATATGACTTGACCAAGATCACACAAGTAGTGAGTGGCAACACTATGATTTGAACCCACTATGTTCTTTGTTATGTGATGACCCAAGACCATTCCTTTGTTCCCTTTTAAGAATTATGTCAGATAGCAATGCAAGTGGGGGAAAAAGAAATTTCCAGAATTTCAAAGTTGGCTGAAACTAACTTATTATTGTTCTAATCATTCTTTCTAAAAATCAAATGAGTGGTGAAACATTAACCATTATGATTCTTCTTTGCAAATAATAACAGGTCAATTTCTATTTTGTCAAACACAAATGAATTAGGTTTAGTTTGGGGTGACAAAGGCATTTTAGTTTTAGAAGTGGATCAATGATCTTGTACCATAAAGAGCTTTTGTGTGTGTGTGTGTGTGTGTGTGTGTGTGTGTGTGTGTGTGTGTGTTTTAGAAATATTTTTTTAAAGTTTAGAGGCAGTGTAGTGATTTTTTCTTCAAGGGAACCCACTCTTCCTTTCATTCAAGGGGGTCTAGGTCTATAATCTGGTTCAAGCCTGGGAATTAATTGAGAGGCAGTATGATTCAAGTAAGACCTTTGAGTTTATGTAAAATACTTGCTGTAACTCCTGATAGTAACTCTTCAAGAAGAGTTGGATATTAATTTTATCATACTTTATTACTATCTGGGAACACTTGCATTGCTATCACTAAAATATTACAAAGGGACTAGAATATTACCAAGGATAAAAAATGGCATTGCATTATAATGAAGGTACCTATTTATAAAAAAAAACAAAAATGCTAAAATGTATACACCTAACAACAGAGGCTCAAAGTACCTGAAGTAAAACCGATGGAACTGAAAAAAGAAATAGGTAAACCCACAGATATAATTTTGTTTCTTTTTTTAAAATTTAAATTCTTTATTGTTTAAAGTATTACATGAGTCTTCTTTTTCCCCCACTGACCTCTCCCAGGCCATACCTCCCCCTATACCAGAACATGCCCCCACCCCCTACTGTGTGTGTCCATTGGTTATGCTCATAACCCAAATATATAATTTAAGACTCCAACACTTCTCTCTCAATAATGTTTAGAATAAATATAAAACCTGTAAGGATATAGAAGAGCTGAACAATACTGTGAGCCAACTTGAACTAACTGACTTTTATGGAATACTTTCCTCAACAACAGCAGAATACATATTACTTTTTTTTTCATATTTCAAAGTTAAACTTTTTTTCCTGCTTTTTATTTGTTTATTTATATAAATCTTTATTGTTCAGATTATTACAGTTCTTCCTCTTTCCCCCCTCCCATAGCTCCCCTCCACCTGATTCCCACCCCACCCTCTGCCCTTAACCGCCCCCCCCGCCACTGTCCTCATCCATAGATGTATGATTTTTGTCCAGTCTCTTCCCACACCCTCCACACCCCCTTCTCTCCCAAGAATTGTCAGTCCACTCCCTTTCTATGCCCCTGATTCTATTATATTCACCAGTTTATTCTGTTCCTCAGATTTTTTATTCACTTGATTTTTAGATTCACTTGTTGACAGATATGTATTTGTTGTCACTTCGTTGTTTATAATTGTTATCTTTACCTTTTTATTCTTCTTCCTCTTCTTAAAGAATACCCTTCACCATTTCATATAATACTGGTTTGGCGGTGATGAACTCCTTTAGCTTTTTCTTATCTGTGAAACTCTTTATCTGTCCTTCAATTCTGAATGATAACTTTGCTGGGTAGAGTAATCTTGGTTGTAGGTTCTTGCTATTCATCACTTTGAATATTACTTGCCATTCCCGTCTGGCCTGCATAGTTTCTGTTGAGAAATCAGCTGACAGTCTTATGGGTACTCCCTTATAAGTAACTAACTATTTCTCTCTTGCTGCTTTTAATATTCTCTCTTTGTCTTTTGCCCTTGACATTTTAATTATGATGTGTCTTGGTGTGGTCCTCTTTGGATTCCTCTTGTTTGGGGTTCTCTGTGCTTCCTGGACTTGTAAATCTATTTATTTCACCAAGTAGGGGAAGTTTTCTGTCATTATTTCTTCAAATAGGTTTTCAGTATCTTGCTCTCTCTCTTCTTCCAACATCCCCATAATTTGGATGTTGGTATGCTTGAAGTTGGTCCCAGAGGCTCCTTACACTATCTTCATATTTTGGGATTCTTTTTGCTTTTCTGGTTGGGTGTTTTTTGCTTGTTCATATTTCAAATCTTTGGCTTGATTCTTGGGATCCTCTAGTCTGCTGTTTAATCTCTTTATATTATTCTTTATTTCAGTCAGTGTATGCTTAATTTCTCATTGGTCTTTTTCATATCCTTGAGGGTCTCACTAAATTTATTGGAGGTTTCTAGAAGATTCTTTTTTTAAGGTAAATTCTTTTTTTTTAAATTTCTTTGTTGATTAAGGTGTTATATATATGTCCTTGTACCCCCATTACTCCCCATTCTCCCCCACTCATGCTCTCACCCTCCTGTTGTCTGTCCATTGGTTAGGCTTATATGCATGCATACAGGTCCTTTGGTTGATCTCTCCCCCTTACTCCCACCCTCCCCTACCTTCCCTCTGAGGTTTGATGGTCTGATTGATGTTTCTCTGTCTCTGGATCTGTTTTTGTTCATCAGTTTATATTGTTCATTATATTCCATAAATGAGTGATATCATGTGATATTTATCTTTCTCTGCCTGGCTTATTTCACTTAGCATAATGCTCTCCAGTTCCATCTATGCTGTTGCAAATGATAAGAACTCCTTCTTTTTTACCACAGCATAGTGTTCCATTGTGTAGATGTACCACAGTTTTCTAATCCACTCATCTGCTGATGGGCACTTAGGCTGTTTCCAAATCTTAGCTATGGTAAATTGTGCTGCTATGAACACAGGGGTACATATATCCTTTCTGATTGGTGTTTCTAGTTTCTTGGGATATATTCCTAGAAGTGGGATCACTGGGTCAAATGGGAGTTCCATTTTTAGTTTTTTGAGGAAACTCTATACTGTCTAGAAGATTCTTGAATAACCTTATAACTGTGGTTTTGAACTCTATATCTAGTAGTTTGCTTTCTTCCATTTCTTTCATTTGTGATCTATTTCTTTGTCTCTGCATTTTGGCTGCTTCCCTGTGTCAATAGAGTGACTTTGTGTGCTAGGTGTCCTATAGGGCTCAGTGGCTCAGCCTCCCTAATTACCTGAGGTGGACACTCTTGGTGCACCCCTTTGTGGGCTGTGTGCACAGTCTTGTTGTAGGTAAGTCTTGATTGTTGTTGGTATCACTGGAAGGAATTGACCTCCAAGCCAATTGGCTGTGAGGATCAGTTGTGTCTAAGATGGGAGAACTTCTGTGCTGGAGACACCCTTATGGGGCAAAACTTGCTTCAGTGGGGCTTTGGCGCTCACTGAGTCTGCCCCCTGAGTGTGTCTTTTATGGATCTGAAGAGTTGTAATATGGATGGTCTCACTCTGACCACTGGGTACACTGGCTCTTGGATCTCCAAAGAGGTGTAATGTCAGCCACTGCCTGAGGCCACCCAGCAGGAACTACAAAGAGATTTGCAGATTCCTCGTCTTTGTTTGGGGTTTGGAGGTGCCCAGATGAGGCCCAGCTGTGAAGCAATGCAAGCTGCTGTGGAGCTTTGGGCCTTCTTTTGCTCTCTGACCCAGCTGCAGCATGTTAGGTTTTAGATTACAAAGGGCCAGGCCATTCATATGCATAAGCCTCTGTGCACAGCTTGGGTGGGGTTGTAAACTGGGTGTGGCGACATCTCAAGGAATCACCTGGGCGGAGCAAACAGCAATGGCTGACCATCAGCCCTTCCCCAAAGAGGTCCCCAGGTCTCTGTGTCCCGTGGCACTATGCAGGAACAATGATCACTGCAAACACCTCTGAGAGAGAAAGCCGCCCTTGTGTTCTAGTCCGATGCCAGACAGTCCAGTTTCTCCCTGTATGAGTCTGGGTCCCCAGAGTCTTGCCTGGAACTGGAGTTCAGAGCAGTCAGGAGCTTGTGTCTCCCTCCCGATTGAAAAAGACAACAGCATCCTCAGTTGCCAGCCCCTTTCCACACATGTGTACCTCCATACCTCCCCACTTAACTTCTGCACCTCCGCACCTCCTCCGAGTCTCAGTGTGCTTTTTTCTTTCCTTCTAGTTGTATAATTTCCACTCAGCCAGCCTTCCCATGGTTCTGGATGATATTCGTTTTGTCTTAGTTGTAGTTTTGAAGTGGTTGTGCGCAGCAGCAAGTTCAGGTATTTACCTATGCTGCCATCTTGGTTTCTTCACATATTACTTTTTAAAGCACATTGAATATTTACAAAAATAGACCATATTTAAAAAAATTTTAAATATTAGAAATTATATCAAGTATGTCCTAATCAATATGGAATTAAACTTAAAAATTTAACAAAACCTAAGCATTATTTGCAAAATATCTACATATTTAGAAATTATACAATACACTTCTAAATAAACAACGCTTTAATGTCACAGATAAGCTATAAAATACTTTATTTGAATGAAAATGGAAGTAGAACATCTCTACCGTTCTGGAATGCAACCAAAGCAGTGATAAGTGGGAAATATATAGCATTCAGTGCTTGTACTATAAGAGAATAACGGTCTCAAATCAATCTTTCAAGTTTTCACCTTAAAAACTAGCAAAAGGCAAGTAAATTAACCCCAAAGCAAATAGAATTAAGGAAATTATAAAAAATAAGAGTGAAACCAATGAATGTGGGGGAGAGAAGAGCAATTAAGAAAATCAATGACTTCAAAATTTTGTTCTTTGAAAAGATTAATAAATAAACAGACCAAGAAATTAAGAAAGAAGACAAATTACCCACATTAAGAATGAAATAGAGGACATTACTACAAACCCAATAGACATTATAAGGATACTAGAGACTGGTGCATGAAATTCGTGCATGGAGGGAGGGTTCCCTCAACTCAGCCTGCACCCTTTCCAATTGGGGACCCCTTGAAGGATGTCCAACTGCCATTTCAGGCCCAATTCCAGGGATCAGGCCTAAACCAGCAGTCAGATATCCCTCTCACAATCTGGGACCACTGGCTCCTAACTGCTCATCTGCCTGCCTGCCTGATTGACCTTAACTGTCTCTGCCTGCCAACCTAATCACCCCTAACTGCCCTCCCCTGCTGGCCTGGTTGCCCCCAACTGCCCTCCCCTGCCAGCATGATCTCACCCCCAATGACCCTCTCCTGCAGGCCTGATGTTGCCCCCAACTGTCCTCCTCTGCTGGCCAATTTGGTTCTGATTGGTCGGTTCCTATGCCAGTCAGTGTCAAAAGCTCCACCTCCTAGGCAGCCATTGGTTCCCTACAGCACCCAACTTTGGTTCTGATTGGTCGGTTCCTATGCCAATCAGCGTCAAAAGCTCTGCCTCCTAGGCAGCCATTGGCTCCCCACAGCACCCAGATTTGGTTCTCATTGGTCGGTTCCTATGCCAGTCAGAGTCAAAAGCTCCACCTCCTAGTCAACCAATGGCTCCCCATAGCACCCAGATTTGTTTCTCATTGGTCAGTTCCTATGCCAGTCAGTGTAAGAAGCTCCGCCTCCTAGGCAGCCATTGGTTCCCCACAGCACCCACCTTTGGTTCTGATTGGTCGATTCCTATGCCAGTCACCATCTCCAGGCCTATTGCTGTGCTGGATCAAAGAGGCGGAGGCTGGGAGAGAAAGAAAAGCTTGGCTGCTGGCAAAGATCAGAAAGAAAGAGGGAGAGAAAGAGAGAGGTTAAGTACACTGATCAACAGCTTCCACTGAGGCTGAAGATCAGACACTGACTCACTTTCTGGGTCTTAGCCACCTGGCAGTCAGTGCTGGGTCACCAGGCTGCAGCTGGGCAACCCAGTGCTGACTTCTGGATGGTCAGCATTTGGTCGTGAGCGGTAGTTACAATCCTGGGCTTTTATTATTAAGATATTGTATAAGGACATATTATCAGAACTAGGCCCATAATTTTCACAATTTATGGCCTGAGAAAGCACATATTACCTATCACTGACTTTTCCTGCTTCTCTGACACTTAATGTGGGAATCTTTTGTAGACTTAAGCCACAGGCATCCTACCTAATAATAGACAAATATGCAAATTGACTGTACCTTCGCTATGCCCACGATTGGCCAGGAGGTGCTGGGGGGCGGGACTCGAGGTGGCCGGGGTAGCTGATTGGGCCGGCGGGACACTGAGCTGTGTCGCCAGCAGCGGCACGAGCTCAGCGTCTGCACCATGTCTGTGCTGCGGCACAGCGGCGGACCATCAAAAGCGGGGGAGCTGAGTGCCTGTCCGCTCAGGCAGCAGGCCTTTCAGAAGCTTCCGCCACGCCGGAGGCTTCTGAAAGGCCTGGTGCACCAGCGATCAAAAGGAAAGTGTGGGAGCTGGGTGCCTGTCCACTCAGGCAGCAGGCCTTTCAGAAGCCTCCGCCACGCCAGAGGCTTCTGAAAGGCCTGGTGCACCAGTGATCGAAAGGAAAGCGTGGGAGCTGGGTGCCTGTCCACTCAGGCAGCAGGCCTTTCAGAAGCCTCCGCGGCGCCAGAGGCTTCTGAAAGGCCTGGTGCACCAGTGGACAGGCACCCAGCTCCCCGCGATCGAAAGCAAAAGTGTGGGAACTGGGTGCCTGTCCGCTCAGTCAGCAGGCCTTTCAGAAGCCTCCGCCACACCGGAGGCTTCTGAAGGGCCTGGTGCACCAGCGATCGAAAGGAAAGCGTCGGAGCTGGGTGCCTGTCCACTCAGGCTGCAGGCCTTTCAGAAGCCTCTGCCACGCCGGAGGCTTCTGAAAGGCCTGGTGCACCAGCGATCGAAAGTGAAAGCGTGGGAGCTGGGTGCCTGTCCGCTCAGGCTGCAGGCCTTTCAGAAGCCTCTGCCACGCCGGAGGCTTCTGAAAGGCCTGGTGCACCAGCGGACAGGCACCCAGCTCCCCGTGGTCAAAAACAAAAGCGTGGGAGCTGGATGCCTTTCCGCTCAGGCACCAGGCCTTTCAGAAGCCTCCGGCGCCTGGTGCACCAGCGGACAGGCACCCAGCTCCCCTGTGATCGAAAGCGAAAGCGTGTAGGGCACCCTACACGTGCATGATTCAATCATGCACTGGGCCTCTAGTTTAGTATAAATCTAAATCACTGATTGTTCTGACTAACATAGGATAGATTAACTGTGGAGAAGGCAGGATCTAGAGTCAGACTGTTGTGATTCCACAATTTACTGTTTTCTGGGAAACATTGCAAAAGTTAAACATCAATGATTCTCAGTGTTCTTGGATGTAAAATGAGTAAAACCAGAAAGTCTATACTTTTGGATAGATGTTTCTCAATCTTTACCAGGGTTACCAAATAAAATATTATAAAATTAATATCCAACTCTTCTTGAAGAGTTACTCTCAGGAGTTACAGCAAGTATTTTACATAAACTCAAAGGTCTTACTTAAATCATAATGCCTCTCAATTAATTCCCAAGCTTGAACCAGATTACAGACCTAGATCCCCTTGAATGAAGGGAAGAGTGAGTTCCCTTGAAGAAGATATCACCACACTGTCAAAAATATGACCATTGTGACCTGGATGGGTGGCTCAGTTGCCTGGAACATTGTCTCATACACCAAAAGGTTGTGGGATCGATTCCTTATGAGGGCACACACACAGGTTGCAGGTTTGATCTCCGTTCTGGGTGTGTACAGGAGGCAACTGATTGCTGTTACTTCTCACATCCACATTTCTCTCTCCCTTCCTCTCTCTATAAAATCAATAAAAAACATATTCTCTGGTAAGAACTTTAAAAAAGAAAATAAAATATGATAATTACATAGTGTGTGTACGTATGTGTGTGTTGGGGAAGATAGATGTTAAATATATATTATGTAATTTCATTATTTAAAAATTGTGTGTGACTATGTAAATAAGTGGAATAAAATGGAAAAACATGTCACAAAATTCTACAATGTGATAGTGAATTATTTTTAATTAATTTATTTTACATATCTGGATATTTGACTACATAATATCCTCAGGGCTCAACCCAAAAAATCTATTTCTATTGGAGTAATAAAGTAGGACCTGAAGACTGATTGAAGTAGGTGCCCTACCAGTTACTTACCCTGATTTCATAGAAATAATCTTCATTCTGATAAAACAGGGCACTGGCCATGCGCCGACCCTCTCACTTTCTCATGATGCTACAGGTTTATGGGACTGTCTTCCACATGAACCAGGGAAACCCATTCAAGCTGAAGGCCCTGGTGGACAAGTGGCCTGATTTTAATACAGTGGTTGTCCGCCCTCAGGAGCAGGTAAGATACCACGTGTGGAATGCATGCACTTCTATTTGCTTTATTTGTCTACAATGCACGTGGCAATGGAGACCCAGGGGACAGAGAATTGAATCATAATGATGTTGAACAGGTCCTTGTCCTCAAGGAGTTTACAGCCTGAAGGAAAGGGTGTAAACCCTTTTTACAACATGGTGTGAAAATGTATGAAAACACTCATGAACATACAAGCGACAGAAGCAGCACTGGCTAAGATGTGATTAAAGCCTAGATGTCAGGGTATGGAGGGAGAGGAAAGGAACCTTCCTGATAACCATTTCACCCAAACTGGATTTTGGAGATAAGTAGATTTTTTACAGCTTGACAAGAACAGAAGGTGCATTCTAAGCAGAGAAAATAACACCGAAAAATAGGTTTAGTTAAATATTAAGAATGTTAGGGAAATATAAAGAACAAATTGCAATGCCTGCATTTGGGGATACATTTTAAGTAACAGTCTTTAAACAATATCTCAAACTCATATATAACAATCCTACAGCTAACATCATACTAAACAGGAAAAACTGAAAGCATTTCCTTTAAGATCAGAAATAAGACAGAAATGTCCACTTTTACCACTCTTACTCAACATGGTACTGGAAGTCCTGGCTGCAGCAATGAGGAAGAAGAAGAAGAAGAAGAAATATAAGGCATCCAAATTGGAAAGGAAGAAGTATAATTGTCATTATTTGCAGATGACATTATACTTTATATAGAAAACCCTAAATATTTTTTTAATTTAAATTCTTTATTTTTTAAAGTATTACATAAGTCTCCTTTTCCCCCCATTGACCTCTCCCCTCCTGCCCCCACCCCCCAGTACATGCCCTCACCTCCCCATCCCTGTCTATGTCCATTGGTTATGCTCATATGCATGCATACAAGTCCTTTGGTCTATCTCTTACACCCTCACCCCCGCCTTCCCTCATAGGTTGGATAGTCTGTTTATGCTTCTATGACTCTGGTTCTATTTTTGTTCATCAGTTTATGTTGTTCATTATATCCCACAAATGAGTGAGATCATGTGATATTTATCTTTTTCTAACTGGCTTATTTCGCTTAGCATAATGCTCTCCAGTTCCATCCATGCTGTTGCAAATGGTAAGAATTCCTTCTTTATTACAGCAGTGTGGTATTTACAGGGAACTCATGCAACTTAACAAAAGGAAGATAAAAAATCCAATTAAAAAATGGGCAACAGACCTAAATAGACACTATTCAAAAGAAGACATACAGCATATAATATCATTTTGATATAAAATATTTACAAATAAAATGTAAATATATAGTGCTTTTTAGAAAATACCAAACTAGACAGAATACAAAATGAAGATATTTAGCTTAATTGAAATTTAAATATGAAAGAACGTTTACTTTTCAAATTGATCTTAAAAGCATAGATTGTCCTTGTATTAATGCAGTGCATTTTTGTATAACACTTTTTAACCATTCTACCCTCATTGAGTTGTTGTTCTCTAACTCCTTCCTTCATTTTCCAATAATCCCTTCTCTTATATATTAATTTTGAGAATATATTTTTGAATAAATTTTGCATATCAATTTTGTTGGAAATGAAAATTATTTTTAAATAATAATGCATTATGGTTTGCATTTTAAAGACATTAGGCCTCTATAATTTGTATAGCATTATCATATGTATGTGAGAAGGCTAATTTGTTTAGCATTGTTTCTCTTGCCTGTGTCAATTTCTATATTGTCATGTTCATAATCCACTTGTTCTGAGACTCTTTAAAATGGAGTAAGATTTACTCTTGCAATGGAAACTTGCCTTTGATAAGAGTACTTTACTTCTCCAGAGGATTCCAGAATTACAGAAGAATTCTTTCTGAAGCAGTACATGTTTGGTTGATTCAAACTTGTAATGCAAGATATAAATATCCAGTTCAGCAAGTTTTTCTTAATCACAAATTGAATAATTGATTAAATACATAATGTGGTCTTATGATGTAAATGATACACAGATAATGGTAGCATGTTAAGAAAAATACCAATATTTAAGTTTGTAAAATAGTAAAGTAGTATAATGAAAATCCTAAACTCAGTTATTCCAGTCCCTTATTATAATCAGTTTGATTTATCTCACATTACTCAATGAAACAGGAGATGACAGATGACTTTGATCACTATACCAATACCTACCAAATCTATTCCAAAGATCCCAAGAACTGTCAAGAATTCCTTGGCACATCAGATGTCATCAATTGGAAACAACATTTACAGATCCAAAGTAAGTAAGAAATCGGGTGTGTGCTAGCTGCTGGGACAGCTAATGTCTATACCTGGTGGGTCACTTTTCATCCCAAGAATATTCACCTCTTACATTTATTCCTTCTACCAAAACCTAGACACTCAACTTGATGTTCATTCCTTGTATCAGCTGCCACCACCTTTTTCATCAGTGCAGTAGAATTCAAACATTGCAAATTACGGAGTTCATATAGGGAACTGTGAGTAAGTAAACTTCTTGTTAGCTGAGGTTATATTTTTGCAGTCATATTCTGGATCCCACAGGGTGATTAGGTATAAGAGCAGAACTACCCTTGTGGCCTCCATCCCCAGAATAAAAATGATAGCACCTTGTGCCATAAAGCACATCCCAGATGACAAGAACAACTGTCATGCTTATGACCATACCCTCCAGAGTCAGGCTCTCTAGGGTGGCATCCTTGCTCTGCAGGTTAGTTTCTTTGTGATCTTGAGCAAGTGATGTAACTTGTCCATTATTCAGTTTTCTTGGATATAAAAAAATGAGGATACTAAAAGTACCTAAAACATAGGGTCAACGTAAGGATCAAATGTGGTACTAGACCAACACCTGGACATGTTGTATGTGCCCAATGCAAGCTTGGCTACTATTCTTAACTATCACTTCTCCATGGATTTCACAGTCATAGAGTCAGGATTTATAGTACCTCTGTTTTGCATTAGAGAAAACATGCTCAGGAAGTGACATGGCTAAGGTCACATGGTCATTGACAACACCAGAAGCAACATTGCCTGGATTTAAATCCTGCAAACATCCATTGGGAAACTTCTTGTAGCATCTCACTTGTTCCCTTACTTTACCCCCTCTAGGTTCACAGTCCAGCCTGGATGAGAATATACACAATCTTGCAGCCATTAAACAGGTCAAAGTCAAGCAATCACAATGCATCCTCTATATGATGCCCAAGACAGCCAGAAGACTGCTCCCTTCCCTGCCAGAGGCAAACAACTTTACCCTTAAAACTGGCAAACCCAAATCCATGTGAGTTTGAAAAATGATGCTCTCACTACTCACATCTGTCACTACTTTCCTTCCTACATTCACTCTTGCCTCCCTACAATTCATTTCCAGAGTGATTCTTTTAGCATGTAACATGGATCATGTCCATTCACCCATTTAAAGCCATTGATGTTTCTCAGCTCACCTCGAATAAAGGCTAAAGCCCTTTATGGACCTTCAAGGGCCCTGTGAGATCTGGAATTCATCACCTCTTGGACATCATCCTGTCTGTCTTGCTTGCTATCACCAGTGGCTCTTATCTTCCTTCTGCAACCTGATCTCACACACTCACACATGCCTTTGAGCCATGGCATATGCTCTTTGTCTACCTAAATGCCCTTCCCTCTGATCTTCATATATTTGTCTCTTTCGTGACATTCATACTCTCAAATGTCATTTCCTTAGAGGGTTCTTCTCAGAGCACTATGTCTAAAACCACCCTCTCACCTAATTCTTCATCACACAACCCAATTTTTATTTTTTATTGCACTTATTATGATCAGAAATTAGCTTATTTGTGTATTTACCTACCTGTTGTTTGATCCTCTCCTATGTTATTTCAAATTTTACAAGAGCAGGCACCCTCTTTATTGTTATTCATTGATAGATACTCAACAACCAGAACAGAACACAGACTGGACTAGAATCTTGACAAATACTCATGTAATAAATTTGCAGAGCAAAAGTTTTTTAATAATGAGAATTTAAACCAATAATGCGTTCCACCATTGATTTCCAGTCTAACACTGAATATAACTGAGCAGTGATGGTGAAAATGAAATCTGGAGATGCCAAATCCCTTGGCCCTGTGTTTATTAATGTGCCTGGAAAAGTTATATTCACATTGCATTGCACATTACACCTGAAAGATACCTCCAAATATATCAACTCATTTGATTTATTTTGTCCATCCCATGAGATAGACAAGGTATGTGATATTATCCCCATTTCCTGCCAGAAAACAGGCTCAGATGAACAAATGGCTTGTTCAGGTCATGTGAAAGGTCAAGGCATAACTGGGGCTGAGTGTCCATCTTCTAATTCTACATTGTGGGTCCTTTCCAGGACACCTGCTGATGCCTCTTATCCCATAGCAGAAGCCTTCAGACTTCAGTGTTCTGTGCCTCAGCGCCTGCCTGCACTGCTCCTCTCTGGGCTTGAGTTTCCCACAGTGTCCAAGGGCCCTCTGCCTACCAACATTCTAAACATCCATTGGAAGTTGTATATTTTCTGTTTACCTGTTTTTATTATCTGTAAAATGGGGGTGATAACAATTCTCCCATCTTAAGTGGAAAGTCAGAGCAATGTTGAGAAGAACAATACTTAATTTTTATGTAATTCTTATTGTTTGTGTGGCACAAGTCCTGCACTTATGCAATAGCTCATACGATATTCATAATTGGTCTTTTGACAGGGATGCTCTTTTTAAAAAAATCTTTATTGTTGAAAGTATTATATATGTCCTCTTTTTCCCCCATTGACCTCTTCCAAATTGCCGCTGCACCGCCCCCAGCCCTTCACCACCCTATTGTCTGCGTCCATGGGATATGCATATGTGCATACATGCATACATATTCTTTGGTTGATCTCCTCCTACCCACCCACCCTCCCCTGCCTTCCCTCTGAGATTCCACAGTCTGTCGCATGCTTCCATGACTCTGGATCTATTTTGTTTATCAATTTATTTTGTTCAATAGATTCTACATATGAGTGAGATAATGTGATACTTGTCTTCCTCTGACTGGCTTATTTCTCTTAGCATAATACTCTCCAGGTCCCTCCATGCTGTCTCAAAGGGTAAAAGATCCTTCTTTTTTACTGCTGCATGGTATTCCGTGGTGTAAATGTACCACAGCTTTTTTATCCACTCACCTACTGATTGTCACTTGGGCTGTTTCCAGATCTTAGCTATTTTAAATTGCTCTGCTGTGAACATAGGAGTGTATACATTCTTTCTGATTGGTGTTTCGGATTTCTTAGGATATATTCCTAGAAGTGGGTCAAATGGCAGTTCCATATTTAATTTTTTAAGGACACTCCATACTGTTTTCCATAATGGCTGCACCAGTCTGCATTCCCACCAGCAGTATACTAGAGTTTCCTTTTTGTCCACCTCCTAGCAGCATCTGTCCTTTGTTGTTTGTTGATGGTAGCCATTCTGACAGATGTAAGGTGATACCTCATTGTTTTAATTTGCATCTCTCTGATGATCAGTGACTTTGAGCATTTTTCATATGTCTCTTGGCCATCTATATGTCTCCTTTAGAGAAGTGTCTATTTCCTTTGCCTATTTTCTAATTGATTATTTGTCTTCCTTATATATTTTGAATATTAAACCTTTATCAGATATATATTGCCAAATATGTTCTCCCATAGAGTGGGCTCCCTTTTCATTTTGATGAAGGTTTCTCTTGTTGTGAAGAAGCTTTTTATTTTGATGTAGTCCTATTTGTTTATTTTATCCTTAGTTTCCTTTGCTCTAGGAGATATATCCATAAGCATATTGCTATGAGCAATGTCTGGGATTTTGCTGCCTATGGTTTCTTCTAGGATTGTTATGGTATCCTGACTTACATTTAAGTCTTTTATCCATTTTGAGTTTATTCTTGTGTATGGTGTAAATCAGTGGCCTAGTTTCCTTTTTTTGCATGTATCTGTCCAATTTTCCCAACATCATTTTTTGAAGAGACTTTCTTTTCTTTAAAATATGTTTTTATTGATTTCAGAGAGGAAGGGATAGGGAAAGATAGAAACACCAATGATGAGAGAGAACCATTGATGGGCTGCTTCCTGCATGGCTCCTGCATGGCCCCTGCTTCCTGCATGGCCCCAAGCATGTGCCCTTAAGCGGAATCAAACCTGGGACCCTTCCAGCAGTCACCAACCGGTGGTCCGTGGACCATTGGTGGTCTGTGAAGTCTGAAAGGTTGGTGACCTCTGGTTTAAGGAAAGCTTTGGAGCAGCAGTAACAAACTGGTGGTACACAGGCTGATGCTCTACCCACTGAGTCAAACAACCTAGGGCTGAAGAGACTTTCTTGACTCCACTGTATGCTCTTGCCTCCTTTGTCAAATATTAATTTAGCATAATGGCTTGGGTAGGTTTATGAGGTCTCTATTCTATTCCATTGATCTATATGCCTGGTCTTGTGCCAGTACCAGGCTGTTTTGATTACAGTGTCTTTGTAGTATAATTTGACACCTGGTACTGTGACTCCTCCAACTTCGTTCTTCTTTCTCAAGATTGCTGCGGCTATTCAGGGCCTTTTTTTGGTTCCATATAAATTTTTGTAGTATTTGTTCTAAATCTGTGAAATATGCTGTTGGTATTTTAATAGGAATTGCATTGAGTCTATAGATTGCTTTGGGTAGTATGGACATTTTAATGATGTTAATTCTACCAATCCATGAACATGATATATTCTTCTACTTGTTTATATCTTCCTCTATCTCTTTTATTAATGTCCTGTAGTTTTCTGAGTATAAGTCTTTTACTTCCTTGATTAAATTTATTCCTAAGTATCTTAATTTTTAGTTGAAGTGGTAAATGGGATTGTTTATTTAGTTTCTCTTCCTGAGAATTTATTATTGGTATATAAAAATTCCATCAATTTCTGGGTATTAATTTTATATCCTGCTACATTGCCAAGTTCATTTATCAAATCTAGTAGTTTTTGCTGGAGTCTTTAGGGTTTTCTATGTATAATATCATATCATCTGTGAATAATGAGAGTTTTACTTCCTCCTTTCCAATTTGGATGCCTTTATGTTTTCTTCTTGTCTGATTACTGTGGCTAGGACTTCCAGTACTATGTTAAATAAGAGTGGCAAAAATAGACATCCCTTTTTTGTTCCTGTTTTCAGGGGAAATGGTTTTAGTTTTTGCCCATTGAGTATGATGTTGGCTGTAGGTTTGTCATATATGGCCTTATTATGTTGAGGTATGATCCCTTTATTCCCACTTTGCTGAGAATTTTTATCAGGAAAGGGTGTTGGATTTTGTCAAATGCCTTTTCTGCATCAATTGATATGATTATGTGATTTTTGTCTCTCAGTTTGTTTATGTGATGTGTCACGTTTATTGATTTGTGGAGATTGTACCAGCCTTGTATCTCTGGAATAAACCCCATTTGGTCATGGTGTATGATATTTCTAGCGTAATGCTGCATTCGATTTGCTAGAATTTTGTTGAGGATTTTAACATTTCTGTTCATCAGGGATGTTGGCTTATAATTCTCTTTCTTTGTAGTGTCTTTATCTGGTTTTGGAATTAGGATAATGCTGGCCTCATAACAAGAGGTTGGAAGTGTTCCTTCCTCTTGGATTTTTTGAATAGTTTGAGGATAGGTGCTAGTTCTGAATGTTTGGTAAAATTCCCCTGTGGAGCTGTCCAAACTAGGGCTTTTGTTTGCTGCGAGATTTTTGATTACTGCTTCTATTTCATTAGTTGTTATTGGCTTATTCAGAATTTCTGATTCTTCCTTATTCAGTTTTGGAAGATTGCTTTTTTTCTATGAGTTTTTCCATTTCATTCACATTGTCCAGCTTGTTGGCATATAGTTGTTCATAGTTTTTATTTTTACAATCCTTTGTATTTCAGTGATGTCAGTTGTTACTTCACCACTCGCATTTATGATTTTATTTATTTGGGTCTTCTCTCTTTGTGTCTTGGTGAGTCTGGCTAAAGGTTCATCAATCTCGTTTATCTTTTCAAAGAACCAGCTCTTGATTTCATTGAATTTTTTTGTAGTTTTTTTTTTATAGTCTCTATGTCATTTATTTCTGCTCTAATCTTCATTATTTTCTTCCTTCTACTTACTCTGGGGCTTTTCTTGTTGTTCTCTTTCTAATTCTTTAATGTGTAGGATTAAATAGTTTATTATTAATTTTTCCTGCCTTTTTTTTTTGAGGTAGGCCTATAATGCTATGAACTTCCCTCTCAGAACTGCTTTTACTAAGGATGCTCCTACTATCCTTATTTTATGAAGAAATAAATGGAGACAAAGAGACATTGCGTTGCCCACTAAAGATTGCACAGCTAAGTCAGATTATGCATCCATGCATGCTGGCTATAGAGGCATTATCCAGAGACAATTTTGTGGAAAATAAATATAATCCTACACAGTGTGTGTGATATTACAGGCTGTTCATCTCTCTTTTCTAACAGTAATGAAGAGTTGTTTAAACTCTCCTCCCTGGATGTTACCCATGCTACCCTGGTGGATAAATTCTGGCATTTCGGTGGCAATGAGAGAAGCCAGAGATTCATCAAGCGCTGTATCCAGACCTTCCCCTCCTTCTGTCTGCTGGGGCCCGAGGGAACCCCTGTATGTTGGAACTTAATGGACCAGACAGGAGAGATACGAATGGGGGCCACCCTGCCTGAGTACCGGGGCCAGGGTCTAATATCCCATATGTTGTTTGCTACTACTCAGGCTTTGGACAAACGTGGCTTTCCTGTATATAACCATACAGACAAAGCCAACAATATCATTCAGAAATGCAGTCATAATCTGCACCATGTCCGCTTGCCCTGTGACTGGAACCAGTGGCAATGTGTGCCTCTTTGAAGCAGCCCTGAACACAAGACAGTGTTGAGTGAGTTGGTCCTACAGCAGGAGAAACATGTGGATGGATGGAAAGAAAAAAAGGGATAATGATCAGCAATAAAGCAGTTCATGTTTTGTGAGCTCTGTAGAAGCAGTGTGGGTGGTCAAGAGGACCGACACAGTCCTTGTTCATGAATTTCCCCTGGGTCCAGCAGACCTGGCATAGACAGAACTTGCTGTAGTGAACCCTGATTTTGTTCTGTTTCCTGCACTTCTGGATCTCAGTGATGCTCTTTATTAAGCTGCACACTGCCCTAACATTTCTCCTGGACTCCTATCTCCATGTGAATTGTTGTCAATGGGGAAATTGGACAGGTACATTGCAAAACAAGTGAAAGTAGGCCACCTTTTTTATCCCACACAAGAATAAACTCAAAATGGATCAAAGATCTAAATGTTAGACCTGAAACCTCAAAAATCCTAGAAGAAAACATAGGCAGTAATATCTTGGACATTTCTCATAGCATTATGTTTTCTGATATATCTCTTAGAACAAGGGAAACAAAAGTAAAAAAGTAAATGTGACTACATAAAACTTAAAAGTCTTTGCACAACAAAGGAAACCACCAACAAAAGGTAAAGACAACCCACTGAATAAGAGAACTTATTTGTGTATACATCTGATAAGAGGTTAATTACCAAAACTTGTAAAGAACTTATAAAACTCAACACAAAATCTCAAACAATCCAATTAAGAAATAAGCTAAGGACCTGAACAGATACTTCTCCAAAGAGGACAAACATGGCCATTAGACATATGAAAAGATACTCAATGTTACTAATCATCAGAGAAATGCAAATTAAAACCCCAATGGGATGTCACCTCACCCTGTCAGAATGGCTATTATCAATAAATCAACAAATGACAAATTTTGGTGAAGATGTGGATAAAGGCAAACCCTGATGCACTGTTGGAGGGAATACAGATTAATGCAGCCATTTTGAAAAGCAGTGTGGAGTTAGCTCAAAAAATTAAAAATGGAACTGCTTTATGACCCAAGATTCCACTTCCAGGAATTTATCTGAAGAAACCTGAAATTTAAAAAAATAAATCTTTATTGTTGAAAGTCTTATATACAGTATGTCTCATTTTCCCCCCATTGACGCCATCTAGCCTGCCACTACCTCCCCACCCCAGACCTTCACCACCCTGTTGTCTGTTTCCATGGGTTATGCATATATGCATACAAGATCTTCAGTTGATTACTTCCCACTCACCCACATTCTCTCTCCTTCCCTCCAAGATTCTGCACTCTATTCTATGCTTCCATATCTCTGGATCCACTCCGTTCATCAGTTTATTTTGTCAGATTCCACATATGAGTGAGATATGTGATACTTGTATTTTTTCTGACTGATTTATTTCACTTAGCATGATACTATCCAGGTCCCTCCATGCTATCTCAAAAGGTAAGAATTTCTTCTTTTTTACTGCTACATAGTTTTCCATGGTACAAAATATACCAGGGCTTTTTTATCCACTCATTTACAGATGGGTATCTACTGATCTTAGCTATTGTAAATTCTGCTACTATGAACATAGGGGTGCATACATTCTCTGAAACACTAATTTGAAAAAATATATGCACCTCTCTTTTTATTGTAACATTATTTACAATAGCCAAGATTTAGAAGCAGCCCAAGTGCCCATTAGTAGATGAGTGGATAAAAAAAAAAAAAAGCCGTGCCACACAATAGAATACTAGTCAGCCATTAAAAAAAAAAAAAAAAGAAATCTTATCTTTTGCAACAGCATGAATGGATCTGGAGAATATTATTGTAAATAAAATAGTTAAATCAGAGAAAACAAATATCATAAGATTCCACTTAAAGGTGTATTCTAATGAACAAAATAAAATAACCAACAAAATAGAAACAGACTCATAGCTGTCAGAGGAGAGGCAGTAGGGAGGCTGGGTAAAAAAGGTAAAGGAATTAAGCAATAAATAAATAAATTTCATATACAGAAAACAATATAGTCATTCCCAGAAAGAAATGTGGATAGGGGAACCTGGAGAGGGTAAATGGGGGATAAATGATGATGGAAAAAGACATAGAGACGCAACGTGGGATAATGAACACAAAATACAGTATACAGATGATGTATTTTAGATTTGTATACCAACAACTTATATAATTTTATTCACTAACATAACCCCAATAAATTCTATAAAATTAAATTTTAAAAATAATAATGAATCTTGACAAATATTTAAGTGTTTAGCACAGTATTGTTATCTATAAGCACAATGTTGTACAACAGATCTCTGGAACTTTTTCAACTGGCATAACAGACATACTTTTCCCTTTGAGCAAGTCATTATGCTTCCCTCTCCCCAGCTCCCAGTAAGTACCACTCTACTCTCAGCTTCTATGAATATCATTACTTTAGATACCTCATTTAAATGGAATCATACATTCTTTGTCCTTCTGTGACTGGCTTATTTACTTAGCATAATGTCCTCAAGTTTCATCTATCTTGTCACATATGGCAGGATTTTCCTCTTTTTCAAAGACTGAATAATATTCCACTATATACACTGAGTGGCCAGATTATTATGATCTCTGAACACATAATAATCTGGCCACTCAGTGTGTATCCTATATAATAAAAGGCTAGTATGCAAATTGTCCCCTCGACCAGGAGTTCAACCAGCAGGCAGGCCGGCCAACCGTCTATGTCCCCTCCCCCTAGCCAGGCTGGCCAGACCCCACTAATGCACGAATTCATGCACCGGGCCTCTAATATACACTGGGTGGCCAGATTATTATGTGTTCAGAGATCATAATAATATGGCCACTCAGTGTATATAGATCACATTTTCTTTATCAAGTCATCTGTTGATAGACACTTAGGTTGCTTCCACTTCTTGGCTATTGTGAATAAGGCTGCAATGAACATGGGAGTGAAGAAAGCTATTCAAGGTCCTGATTTCAATTCCTGTGGATATATTCCCAGAAGTGGGATAGCTGGGTAATAAGGTAGGTGTACTTTTTTTGTGTGGAATTCTCATATTGTTTTAACAGTGGCTACACTATTTTACATTCCTATCACTAGTGCACAAAAGTCCCAATTTCTCCATATCTTTGTCACACTTGTTAGTTTCTGTCCCCCAAAAACTGAGCACAGGAAGAACTCAAAACCCTACCAAGTAAGTACTATTATTTACTGCTCTTTATATATTCAGAAAAAGAGCATGAAAGATGAAATAGTCTGTCCAAGGTCACATCATAGGTAAGTAGTGCAGTCAGGATCTCAACCCTGTTAGTTTGGGGGTAGATGCCCTGGAATCTTCTGAGTGACTGGGTGCGGGTGATAGCTGAAGGAGAGGACTAGGGGTCTGACTTCTAGGACTGGGTACAGAAGGATCCCAGTCTTTTGTTGTAATCAACTTTAGTGAGATACAGACACTACTGAGGTCAAGGGGTCCACTCTATTGATAGTGACAGAATAGTTTCATTGGCCTTTGGCTTTAAAGAAAGAGTAATAAATGATCATAATGACCTTAACCCAGGAGATAAGATTGAAAATTAATAGTCTAGGAGGGACACGACTCCTAGAAAGGACAGAAAAAATATATATATACAAAACTGTATTGTGCTGATCCATGGACTGAAGGAGCATTCAAGCTCTTCTTACTTTCTCTCTGGACACCAGCTACACCTGTTTCTGCTCCTCTGATTAGAGTTACTCTTGTTGCCTCCACACTGAAACTCTAATGCGGTAAACAAGGATTAACATGATGAGGACAAGATAGAAATAATGTCAAACTTCTCTCTTTAGTTGTTTCACACAGTGGCTTTGGTATTCAAAATATCACTTCTATGAATTCCCCTTTCTTTTCTGAGGATGGTAGAGCAAAAGTTAATGTGAGGATGGTAGAGCAAGAGTTAATGTGGGGCAGTGAGCACATTGGAGTGAAGAGTCTCTGAGTTTAAATTCTATCTAATTCAGCCACACTGAGCCTCAGCTTTCTTCTTTATAAAAGTGAGACTAAGCCCAGCTGGTGTGGCTCTGTGGTTGAGTGTCTACCCATGAAGCAGGAGGTCAGTGTAAGATTCCTGGTTAAGGCACATGCCTAGGTTGTGGGCTTGATCCCCAGTGAAGGAGGGAGGTGAGTAGTCAGCCAATCAATGATTCTCATCATTGATGTTTCTATCCTTCTCTCCCTCTCCTTTCTTCTCTCTCAAGTCAATTAAAACAACTTTTTTTTTTAAGTGAGACTAAGAAGTGCCCACATTGAGTCATATTTAAGTGCCCACATTGAATCATATTTAGTCATATCTGCAGCTTCAGAATGGGCAGTGGAGAGGGCACCGCTTATATTAAAAAAGAAGGGTTCTAACAGTTTTAGTCACTCCATACATGTGATATTCTGTTCTGCATATGTGTAAGAAAATAGGTCTGATTCTGCAAATCAGATCTTATCCATATATTTTCTAATACCTTGCTCTTATTGCAGGTACTTGAAAATGAGAAGGGAAGGAAGAAGGTATTGTCTACACAATCTTACTCTCCTACCAGTATCTGGCCTGGTGGTTTCACATACATTGCAGAGTCATGGCAGGGCCTATGGGGGCAAAGAGCAACCGGGCATTTGGTGGGGGGTACCTATGATGGCACACTGTCAGCCTCTGAACTTTGAAGAGCCAGCTCCTTCACCCTGAACGCAGAGAGGAAGGGTTGGATTTCATAATAGTTGACACCAGAAGATTTTGCTTTGTGCACTGTCCACCTTACAAGCCTCAGCTCAGCAATTTCTGGAGAAGACATACTGAAATGCACTCTGTTAGATCCTGTTGAACTGCCTGCATTAAAAGGTAATTGCATCATGGAGAAGTCTTCCATTCTCATTTGTCTCTGGGGACACCTGTGAAGATTGGTGTGGAGACATTTCCCCAGGTAAGGACTTGTGCTTCTCTCCTCCCCTACAAAAGACAGGCATTGCTGACAGGTTAAGAAACTAGTTGTGATATCCTCTCCACTTAAGTGACACAAATCAAAATGCTCATATTGTGTTATGTTCAGTAACACCATATACCAAAGGCACATACATGTGGCTCCTACTCTGTGAAAAGCAGCTTGTTAGGCACTATGAAAAATTGCTTGCATGTTTCTGATCTGAACTGATTAATGAATGAGGAGAGAGTTGGGCACTTTCTGTGTAAGTGAAGCACATATGTGGGAAACACTGCAAACATCACTATATTTAATCCTCCTGGTTGTAAGTTTTTTGTTTAGAAGTTTAAAGGTCAATAAAGTGTTGGCACAACCTGATGATAGAGCCACGTCCTTGAACATGGGACCCAGGGGGAGGTTCTCCATCTCACACTCTGCTGCCTGAAGATTCCACAGCATGCTACACAGGTTCTATTAAGAACCTCAGCTCACCTACTGGGGGAGGAAACAGATCAAAGTACACTCTTCAAGATCACTATATTCAGACAACATATTTCATCTTCTGGAATAATCTGCTGCTCCTTGTCTTTCCCTGAGGATCTCTGCAGAGACTGAATGAGAGAACAGCTTTGCAGGTGAGAACAAGGGAGAATCATTGCTCTGGGACCCCTCATCTCCTTTTTCTTCCCCTCTGTAGGGGAGTGATTCAGAATGCTACTGTTGGGTGTGTATGAAAATTTCTGGTTCATTTGTATTGAGAATTCTGCAGGGGAAAAGAAAGCACTTCCATTTGAGAAACTTGTAATTAGGAATCTAGGGTGTATAGGGAAGTACCCTAGTTCTTAGAGAAATTCTTGACTGACTAAAGTCAGGGTTTTGCTTTGGATTGGTAAATAAATGTGAGAAGAATTGAAAACTTGCCATTGGTAGCACAGAAAATGTAACAGCCCTTGGGAAGGAATATGCTGATTCAGATGACATTTATATAGCAGTTTGTAGACATACTATTCAAACATTATCTTCTTTAATCCTTGGTAACATTCTAAAATAGTCAGCTTTTTCCCCCTTGGATAAATAATGACTAGGAACATTAATTTCCCTGCTTAAAATTTCAAAAGAATAGTCTGGTACAAGAACTAAAATGCAGATGAGATTAATTGCTAACTTAAATTCATAGAAAATAAATGTAATGTTAGTAATCTTGGCTGAACTGTAATTTTCCTAACTTTTCCATGTTCATTTTAAGATTCTCCCATTTGGCACCATAAATATCATAACTTTCATGTGAATGGGTCTTAGAGTAGTAAAATAATGATGGTCATTCCTTATGTAAATTATCTTTATAAAGAGAAACAAATTGTGTCCGGTACTTTCCAATCAGTTAATATTAATTCACAAAAGTTCATGGACACCAAAAGTAGAACAAGGCTGAACCTTAAATGAATGGTCATTAAAGTAGGTAGATAAATGAATCTAGACTGCAGTGACTTTCTCCTGATATCTACAGAGGTTTGCAAATCCAAGTTTTAAAACAATTGGAGCCTCACAAGAATACTTTTCTCCATATTTCCTAACAGAGAGAGTTAGCCCGTACTTCCCAGGAATATAGCAACTAACACCATCCTCCTCCCCAGTTCTCCTGTAAGAACCCTATAAACTTCCACTTAGAAGTAATAGCTTAGTTTTGTGAAATATCATAGAGTTTAGGCAAAATTCTTGATTTTCCTTGTCCACTATTTTTAGTCAGCATGTTTGATCCAATAATCTTGAAATCCCAGTTTGATGCAGTGAATCAAAACAGACAAATGGTCTTCATATTATGTAGTAATATACACTATATACATCTCACCCTTAGGTTTAAGAATGGGATAAGGCTCAAGAAGAGGTAAGGATTGGGGATACGCTAAGTTAATCAGTTTTTAATATAATTTAAATATACAATTGAAAAGAAAAATTATTTCTGTTTCAGACCACATCAAAATGTCCCCCATAAAAAAGGCTGTATCAAAATGTCATAAAATCCACAGCACATATATGAAGTAATTTAGAGGCATTTTCTTTAGTTATGTACATGTTTTATTTCCTTTATTAGATTATGAGTTCTTAACAGGTAATCTATTCAAGTTTCTTCTAAGCTCACAGTTGCTCAGATTATTGATCATAGTTGTGTATATCAGTCAGGGTTCAAAGAGAAACAAAAGTAGATGTGTCCCAGGATTCAGCCTTCTGCACTTCTGTGTGGAAGTTCAGCAATTTCTGTAGGCTGTTTCTTCTCATATGATGTTGAAGACTAAACTACTAGAAGAGGTAGTCAGGAAAGAGAAAACAATTTAAAGTGGAAGAGAACAAGAACAAGCTAAACCCACAGCACAAGCTGGCCCTCACAGGAACAGAGACCTTGTCAATTCTTGCTGACTTTGACCTTGGGAGAATGGGTACCCTGCAGAAGCCAGGCTCCTTCATTAGGGATCTAAACACCCTGGACCAGATGACAGTGAAGGTGAAGGCAAACCCAGGGGACAGTGAAACCCTTGCCAGCCCAGCCACTGCCTCATGTCTCCAAGTCAGCTACAAAAAGCCTGCGACTCCATCCTGTCTTCCAAGTCCCCCATAGAATTCCCATGAAATCCAAAGGGAATTCCAGGAAATATAGTCCAGCCAAGCTTAAGTATACCTTACAAAGCCACAATAGTGAAGTTCTCAATCAATAGTATGGTGATTACCAGAGGGAACTAGGGTGGTGCAAGTGGAGGAGGTAAACGAGGGATAAATGATATTGGAAGGAGACTAGACTTTGGATGGTGAGCAGATGTGCAGATGATGTATTGCAGAACTGCACACTTGAAAGCTATATAATTGTATTGACCAATGTAACCCTAATAAATTCAATAAGAAGTCTCAATCAATGTTTATTGAGTGAATGAATAAATAAACAGGTTGATACTTAGATTTCCAGGCTAGTCACAAGTCCATTTACTTATAATGAAGCTCTACCAAAGTTTTGCTAAATAGAAAACAACTCCAGACTTAGGTAAGGAGAGAATTTATTTGAAAGGATTATTGCAAGAAGGAGAAAGGGGACTGTTATAATAGGGAGGGGGCACTAGTTCAACAGGGAGAACCCCAGACCATCTGAAAGTTCAAGCAGAAATGACTATTCTTTTGTAAAAAGGAGTAAGCAAGATACATGGAGTATCTTTCTGCCAGGGATGGCCTTCTGCTGCCAGTGCTGGGCCCAGGCTGAGTGTGGGTCAAAGATCAGTCCTGTGTAGAGGAGAGAGGCTTAAAGTTTAGTTAAATCCACTAACACTTTGTTAGCACATCAGAACTTTGTCCTGGTAGATTGGTTTGCTAACCATTTATGAGGGAATGTAAACAGGTCTAGAGAGAATCCTGAAAGGAAGCGAGGAATGCAAGAGAGGCAGGATGCATACAGCTCAGAGAATGTTTTACCCTGAGTTCAGCCTCTTCTTGGTAGGGAGTAAGAATGGGGTTATATGCTGACTCAATCCAGGGGAAGGAGAGAAAATGAACTCAAGTTTGGTTTAAAGCAGTTTGTTCTGAAATGTCAGTGGGGATTCACAGTTAGCTAATCATTCATGAGACAAACACTGGGAATTTGGAGCATCAGCATCTGGCTTTATTAGAGGTAAACAAGGAGGACAAGCATGTGCCTTAAGTCAGATGGGGGAAGGCTTGTTCCTTGCAGTGAGCCATTTCAGGAATGCTAAGTCAGTGGAAGAAATTCTTTAACCATTCATGTTTTCCAGGATAACAGGACTTGGGTAAAATTCAATATTGTCCATCTGCCAAAGAATTGCATCTACTGAAATACACTTTGACCCCAGCCTTTTGGCCAGCTTTGAGAATTAGCTCTACAAGTCTTCTTGCTTTACTGATTTGAAAGGTATTATTGAGGATTTATTGTATGTAAATTATATCTCAATTAAGCTGAACAACAGTAATAAAAATAGCCTGGAGAACGTTTAAAAAATATATAATTATACATCTCATATTCCCTTAAGAACTTTTAAACAACAAAATACCAGAAGCAGGATTAAGTAATTTTAATTTTTTTAGATGGCTCTAACATATAGTTGAGTTTGGAAAATGTTTCATTACATCATTTACTTGTCTCCTATATAAGGGCTCTTTAATTTTTTTGAGCTCTAGAAGCAAGAAAAGATATATGTTTTATTTAAGTTAAAGTGATAACAATAAAAATGGCTGATACATACTGAGTACTACTTCATGCCAGGCACCCTGTAAGATTTAAGATTAAATGTCTCATTCACCACATGCCAGATTCCATGGATTCTCCCCCATTTAAACCTCATCAGAAATTCTTGTGCAGAAAAAGGGTCACTCAATAGACTTTTTGGATGACAGTGTGGTTAAATTTTGCTTCTACTAATGATAATAATAAACAGGATACTGATTATAATCATTAGTTGAGTGCTTGCTATGTCCCAGACACTCTTCTAAGAAGCTTACATGTACTGATTTATTTAACTGTTTAATTACTCTGTAGTGCAGGTACTATAGTCATTGTCATTTATAGAGGAGAAAACCAAGGCAGAGGAATTAAGTAACTTGCCCTATGTCATATAGCTTCTAACTGGCAAAGTCAGGTTTGTCATGAATGGAAGCTTAATCTCAAAGGATGCTCATTCATGCTTAGAGAATATATTTCTTAATCTCTGTGAATCCTTAATTACTGGAAAGCTGGATGATGTAAAAATCAAAATAATGTTTTCAGAAATATATTTTTAAAGTTTAAAAACAGTACAAATAATTTCAGAAAGAGGCATCTGTGCTTTCTGCCAAACTTACCCTTCCTTAGAGTTAGTGAGGAGTTTAGTGAATGGGCACCAATGAAATGGCTGGGATAAAGGCCAGACCATTAGCTAGAACTGCCTATAGGGTCTGTATTGTGTCTTAGTATGTCGTCTAGCACTTCTCATTCCTTGATGTTTCTTGATCCCCTCTTTAGGGTAAGGTCCCTGCCAAGATGTTCCAATTACAAGGCCCACAACTGCTGCAGATGCTAGAGAAATCCTTGAGGAAATGCCTCCCTGAGTCCCTAAAGGTGAGAGTGGAACCTTCTAGGGAAAAAAGGAATAGCGACTGCCTATGAAAAAACGTGGGAAAGAGAATTAGCATCCACTGAGCCCCTGTTCTGTGTCAGGCACTCACTCATCTTGCATCTCACATAGTTCACATCATCTTGCTGCCAGGCAGGCATATTATATCCATGTAACCTAAGAGGATCTGGAGGCTCAGTTATATGACTTGACCAAGATCACACCAGTAGTGAGTGGCAATGCTATGATATGAACCCACTATGATCTTTGCTCTGTGATGACCCAAGATCATTCCCTGTGCCCTTCTAAGAGTAGTGTCAGATAGCAATGGAAGTGTTTCCAGAATTTCAAAGTTGGTTGTAACTAACACATTCATGTTTAAATTATTCTTTTCTAAACAATCAAGTAACTGATGAAAGGTTAACCATTATGATTCTCCTTTGAAATTAATAACAGATCAATTTCTATTTTGTCAAACCCAAATGTATTATGTTTCACTTGAGGTGACACGGAACTTTAGTTTTAGAAGTGGAACAATGAACTTTTACCATAGAGAAGGTTTGTTGGTTGTTTTTGTTTTATTTTTATTGCAATAATATATGTTGCAAAGGGACTAGAATATTACCAGGGATAAATGCCATAGCATTATGATCAAGCTATCAATTCACCAAAAAGACCAAAAAAAAATGCTAAAATGTATACAGAGACTCAGAGTACATGAAGTAAAAACTAATGGAACTGAAAGAAGAAATAGGTAAACCCACATATAATTTAAGACTCCAACACTCCTCTCTCAATAATTTAGGGAATAGACATAAAACCTATAAGGATATGGAAGAGCTGAACAATACTATGAGCCAACTTGAACTAACTGGTATTATGGAATATTTCCCTCAACAACAGTAGAATACATATTATTTTTAAATGCACATTGAACAATTGCCAAGATAGATGATATTTAAAATTTTTTTAAAGAATTGAAATAATATAAAGTATATCTTTGAACAATATGAAATTAAACTTAAAATTTAACAAAACCTGAGAAGTATCTGGAAAATACCTACATATTTAGAAATTATACAATACACTTATAAATAAATCATGCTTTAATGTCATACAAAAAATTAGAAAATACTTTATTGGAATGGGAATACACCATCTCTAAAGTTCTGGGATGCAACTAAAGCAAGAATAAGTGGGAAATATATAGCATTCTGTACTTGTACTATAAAAGAATAATGTTCTCAAATCCATGCTTTAAGCTTTCACCTTTAAAACTAGAAAAAATGAGTAAATTAATTCCAAAGCAAACAGAATTAAGAAAATTATAAAAGATAAGAGCTGAAGCCAATGAATTTGAGAGGAGAAAAACAATTAAGAAAACCAATGACTCCAAAATCTGTTTTTTTGAAAAGATTAATAGTCAAATTGACCAAGAAATTTAAAAAAAGACACAAATTTTCCATGTCGGGAATGAAATAGGGGACATTACTACAAACCCAATGGACATTATAAGGATAAATAAGGACATACTATTAGCAACATTAAGTACATAATTTTCACAATTTATGTCCTGCGAAAAGCACAAATTACCAAGTCACCGATTTTTCCAGGCACTCTGACACCATTTGTAGGGATCTTTTGTAGACTAAGCTGCAGGCATTTAGTGTAAACACAAATCACTGATTGTTCTGATTGCCATAGGGTAGGGCAATCATGAAGAAGGCAGGGTTTAGAGTCAGACTGTTGTGATTCCACAATTCACTGTTTCCTAGGAAACACTGCAAGAGTAAATATATATGAGGCTCTGTGTTCTTGGATATAACATGAGTAAAACTAGAAAGTCACTACTTTTTGGTAGATATTTCTGAACTTTACCAGGGTTAACAAATAAAATATGATAAAATTAATATCCGATACTTCTCAAACAGTTGCTAAGTATGAGTAATTACAGCAAGTACTTTACACAAACTCAAAGGTCTTACTTGAATCATACAAACAGAGAAACATTGTCTCTCAATTAATTCCCAGGCTTGAACCAGATAACAGACCTAGAACCCCTTGAATGAAGGGAAGAATGGGTGCCCTGGAGGAAGAATCACTACACTGTCAAAAATATGGTCATAGTGCCCTGGCTGGGTGGCTTAGTTGCCTGGAGCATCGTCTCATACACCAAAAGATTGCAGGATCAATTCCCTATTAGGGCACACACACAGGTTGCAGGTTCAATCCCCGTTCCGGGTGTGTACAGGAGGCAACCGATCGATGTTGCCTTTCACATCCATGTTTCTCTCTCCCTTCCTCTCTCTATAAAATTAATAAAAACATATCCTTGGGTGAGGATTTAAAAAAAGAAAATATAATCATTGTACAGTGTGTGTATGTGTGTGTGGATGGAGATTAAGTACCTTCATTATTTAAAAATTAGGTGTAACTATGTAAGTAAGTGGAATAAAATGGAAAGATATGTCACTGAATTCTTCATTGTGACTGTGAATAATTTTTCATTAATTTATTTTATATATCTGGATACTTGACCATATTTATATAATGTTCTCATGACCCCAAAATCTATTTCCATTGGAGTAATGAAGTAGACAGTTTGAAGTAGGTGCCCTACCAGTTACTTACCCTAATTTCATAGAAATAATTCTTATCCTGATGAAACATGGCACTGGTTCATCTCTTCCTAATAAGCTGACCTTCTCACTTTCTCATCAAGTACAGGTGTATGGGACTGTCTTCCACATGAACCAGGGAAACCCATTCAAGCTAAAGGCCCTGGTGGACAAGTGGCCTGATTTTAGTACAGTGGTTGTCCGCCCTCAGGAACAGGTAAGTTGCCAGATGTGGAATGCATACACTTCTATTTGCTATATGTGCCTACAATGCACATGGCAATATAGACTCAGGGAACAGAGAAATAAATCACAGTGATAGTGAACAAATCCTCATCCTCAAGTAGCTCACCTTTTGGAGGAAAAGGTAGCTAAGCAAGTAAATTACAATTTGATGAGAAGTATATAACAACAGAAGATGCATAACGTACAGAAATAGCACAGACAGAAGCTGATTAAACTGTGGAGGTTGAAGATGGAGGTCACAGGAAAAGCTTGGAGGCACATCTTAGTGGAACCTTTACCTGAACTATATTTTGTAGATAATTGTATTTTTTTAGGCTGACAAGGAAAAGAGGACATAGAAAGGGCAAGGACAATGAGTTGGGGTGATTCTAAAAAGTAAATTCGTAATACTAGAATTTCCATTTACATTTTGGGAAAACATTTAAAAATTAGTGAGACTCAATATCAAAAACAAAAATTATAAGTTCACTTTAAAACATCCAGTGAAATGATAAATTTATAACAAATACAAGTAGTATACCTTTCAGACAAATAAAAATTACTTTTAAAGCCACTAAATTAGACAATATATAAAATGAATAAATTTGCGTTAATAACAAAAACTAAGCTGAAATAAAATTATAAAATAAATTAAATAATTATAACCTTTATCTTAAATATGTTAGTGGTATCATTGCTTACCATGAGTGCATTTTGTACATTTTCTAACTAGTTCAAAAAGGCTGTTTAATTCTGCACTAATCCTGGTAATGTTTTCCTGTGCCTCCTTCTTTTAACAATCTCATCTGTTTTTTTAGTAATTTTAGGGGATCTTTCTAAGTAAGCAGTTCCTTTGTTCTTCTAGAACTACAATGAGTATAACCATAGTATTGCTTTAAGAATGCATTTCTAACCAGTTTTCATCTTTTTTGGCTTCATTAAACATAGATGGAGATTTAATCCAGGGTAATCTGCAACCAAATTTGAAACTATCATGTTCATAGTTTTTTTGTTCTGTACCTGTTTGAAATGTAGTAAAATTTATTATTGCAACAGAAGCTTTTCCTTGTCAACTTCTTGTCGTTCATCCTGAGGAGAAGGATGGAAATACAGAAGAATGCTTTCTAAGTAGTTATGTCTTTGTTTAATTTGAAATTTTAATGCAATATATGGGTAAAAATAGTATTGTTCTGCAATTTTACATCATAAATTGAATACTTGAGTCTCTCATCTTGATCACATGATTTAAATGATTCAGAAATAATTATAATTCATCAATAAAAATACCAATATTTTAGTACTTAAATATATCACAGTGTAATGGAATCAAAAAAAGTATTGCAATCATGGACTACATGGATTTGCTTAATTTCCTGATCACCAACGACAACAGGAGATGGTTGATAACTGGGATCATTACATCAATACTTACCAAATCTACTCCAAGGACCCCAAGAACTGTCAGGAATTGCTTGTCTCACCAGAAGTCATCAATTGGAAACAGCATTTGCAGATCCAAAGTAAGTAAACTGAGTAGGAAGTATACTCTGCCCTGATAATTTCCCCTATGACTCTTATCTTTCTCCATACTTCAAACCCTCAGCCTGGTGTCAGTTTTTTTTTACTCAGCTGTGAATATAACCCATAATGGGGAAAAACACCCTCAAAGCTTGCAAGAAACAAAAGGGGGGGGGGCTTCATATAGGGAAACAACATAACACCTTGATAGCCAAGATTTTATGCCATATTTTGCAGACTTATCCAGAACCACTTAAAATGATTAGGAGCCAGAGTAGAGCTTCCCTCAGGTCCCCAGGGCTTTCCATGCCTGGAATAAGAATGACAAGTCCTGCCTTACAGCACCTCCTAGGTCATTAAGGAAACTGTCGTGGTTATGAGCGTGCCATCCAGAATCACACTCCCTAGGATGGCATTTGTCTGTTACTTGCTATGTCATCCTAGCCACTGAATTATCCTCACTGAGTCATATATAAAAATGAGGATAACAATGGTAGCTAAAACACAGGGGCATTGAAAAGATTAGATAACATGTTGAACAGGAAAATTGTGTAGCACAATACCTGGCTGTGTCAATTAACTTGGACTGCAGAGCAAACCTCATAATTCTGTGAATCAACATTTGGGCTGGGTTTTGCAAGGCAGTTTTTCTGCTGGTTTTATCTGGATTTATTCTTGCAGCAGTAGGGTGTTAATGGAGGGACTATGTGTTGGTTGCTCTAGTATGGCATCACTCACATGCCTGAATGACTGTTCTGGCTGTTGGTGCTGGCCACCATAGTGACAGCATGATAGAAGCACAAGTCCTTAGCTGACTAGCCTAATCCTATCCATATAGTGTTGGTCTCAAGGAAATCAGGAGCACAAAGAAAGCCCAGGTTGCAAGCCCCCTTTAGCCTCTCCATGCATCAAATTTACTCTTTCCCAGTGGGAAAAGCAAGCCATATGGGCAAGGCCAGATGCAGTGCCTGAGAGGACTATTCCAGGGAAAAGATACAAAGAGATGTGGGCACATTGTGGGTTATTCCTGCAGCAATCGGCCATACTATGAACAGAGTAAGCACACAAGAGATGTTGGCTACTATTGTTTTATAATGCACCTCCTGTGATTATGAAAACAATATGTTCATGTAACCCAGAAACTTGGTTCCAGTCTTTGTATGAAAACAATATGTTCATGTAACACAGAAACTTGGTTCCATTCTTTGCATTGCCACAAATGGTATGAACCTGGTTGTGAATGAATCTCTGAGCATGTTCAGTGCACAAATCCTGACTATAATCACACGTTGGCAGTACTAAGCCAGAACCCAGGTTTTTAGACTGTAAATGTAGACACGTACCACTCTACTGGACAGCTTCTCCATAAAATGCACTGAAATAATTGCATGTCTCCTTAAAACCCCATCTAGGTTCCCAGTCCAACCTGAATGAGGTGATACAAAATCTCGCAGCCAGGAAATCCTTCAAAGTCAAGCACACAGAGCGCTTTCTCTATGCGGAACTTGACACTGTAAAGAAACTGATTCCTTCCTTGTTGGATGTAAAGAACTTAGCACCTGGTGGTGGCAAACCCAAGGCCATGTAAGTTTCATAAAAGTTACTGCACTACTCACACCTCCCATTCCTGAAGTAGCCTCCCAACTTCTCTTTCTGCTTTCACTCCTGCTCCCCCTACAGTCAATATTCTTCAAAGCAGCCCAAATCATTGTTTAAGAAATGTATTATACACAGTAGGGACAAGAACAAATATAATAAGTACTCATGGACTTTACTTTTCTCTTGGAAACTCCATAGCAATCAAGAAATGTTTAAACTCTCATCCCTGGATGTTACCCACGCTGCCCTGGTGGATAAATTCTGGCATTTTGGTGGCAATGAGAGGAGCCAGAGATTCATCGAGCGCTGTATACAGAGCTTCCCCACATTCTGTCTGCTGGGGCCTGAGGGGAACCCTGTGTGCTGGGACCTGATGGACCAGACAGGAGAGATACGGATGGCAGGCACCCTGCCTGAGTACCGGAAGCAGGGCCTCATCTCCTATATCATCTATATCCAGTCCCAGGCTCTAAACAACCTTGGCTTCCCTGTGTATTCTCACACTGACAAGAATAACAAAATTATGCAGAAAATGAGTTACAATCTGCATCATATCCGCATGCCCTGTACTTGGAACCAGTGGAACTGTGTGCCTCTGTGACTCCGTCCTACAAACAAGTATCAGATGGGCCCCAACATGTGGCTGGGGCAATGGATGGGTGGGCAGAGAGAAAGAATAAATTGTACATAATTTTAATTATCAGTAAAGCAGTGGGCTCTGGGGAGGCAGTGCAAATATTCAATACCATGTTCCCTGCACTCAAGTCACTGCTGGCTTCCCTTAGATGTCTCAGGTTGACGCAGCCCCAGGCACTCCACATGGTTTAGTTCCCTACACTTCTGGGCATCTCCATGATACTCTCATCAGCTGCATATTGTCTGTAATGGCTTCTCCTGGAACTCATAGTGTGTGAATGTGTAGAGCCTTGTCAGATTTTCCAGGGAGAGGTATAGTTTCTCAGCATTATGACTTATTCTTCGCTCTTTCTATGGTCTTTCTCTTAATGAATGATCAGCAAGTGGACCTGCTCAGTAGGTCTGTAGAGATCATCCTCTCCTCTTATTGCTGCTTTCTCAATACATTAAAGGGTTATATACAAATATGTATAAAATACTAAGTTAAACATAGTGTACATGATATGGCAGGGAGAGTTTTGAAGAAAAAGATTAACTTATATTAGCCTGTCCCTTCCTCACTCCCACACCAGGGAAAATGATTCAATGTTGCTTCTTTTTTTTACCATTCTAATTATTTTGTTTTTATTATTTAAAGTATTACATGTAGTAGTGCATATATCTTCTTTCCCCCCCCACACATTGACTTTCCCCCAGCCTCCCCTACCCACTGTCTCATGCCCTCATCCCATCCCCACTCTCAGTGTCTTGTGTCCATTGGTTGTGCTTATATGCAAGCATACAAGTCCTTTGGTTGATCTCTTTCTCCTCCTCCCCAACACTCCCCTGCTTTCCTGCTGTAAATTGATAGTCTGTTTGATGCTTTACTGCCTCTGTATCTATCTTTTTGTTCATCAGGTTATAATGTTCTTTATTTTCCATAAATGAGTGAGATCATGTGGTATTTTTCTTTCATTGCCTGGCTTATTTCACTTAACATAATGCTCTCCAGTTCCATCCATGCTGCTGCAAATGGTAAAAATTTCTTCTTTTTTATAGCAGCGTAGTATTCTATTGTGAACAGAAAGTATATATGCACCCCTATGTTCATAGCAGCACAATTTACAATAGCTAAGATTTAAAAACAGCCCAAATGCCCATCAGTAGATGAGTGGATTAGAAAACTATGGAACAGCTACTCAATGTTGCTTCTTAAAGCAGAGCTTTCTAAATCCACCCAAACCCCAAACAATAAAGAGACTTTGTGTTTGATTGTACAAGTTGAAGTGAAGTGGTTCTTGATGGGAAGAGACTGGGTTGGGTTTATGGAGAGTGGGAAGACCCAGACCCAGGGAGGTGGCTATTTATTGAGAATAAAGAATTTTAGGGGGAGGGCAGTACATCATGGATACCTACTGTTTCACTTGACCTTGGCACATTATTTCAGGATGCCTAAATTCTATGCAGTTCAGAATTATGCTCAACTAAAAATGTGGAGCAATTTTTGTCCTGGTTGGATCAGGGTAGTTTGGAGAGTTTCCTGCCCCAACATTTCAACAGAAACAGCACTACACCTTGGCACTGGGCAACAAAGAGAGCACTGGACTGAAGACAGTCACCTGGACTAAGAACCTGTGTGCTTGTGGTCCATCTACAACTAGAATTAGGCTGCGGAATTGAGGATGAAGGCCCCACAAACAGAAACCAATGTGTGAGGTTTAATTTCTTGTTCACTCAAAAGAGTGGAGGCTCAGTTTAGAGAAGGGATTCTCAACCTTGGTACAATGTGCATTATAGAGGGGAAACGTCTTTGTTATTGGGCCATCCTGTGCATTTATAGGGTATGGAGCAGGATCCCTGCCCACTACTCAATGAATGTCAGTAACACTTTCCATTCCAGTTATGACAACTTAAAATATCTCCAACTCTTGATAACCTCCACTGGTGGCAAAATCAACTTCAGTTGAGAGCCACTGGTTTAGGAGTTGAGGTTCTCCCACTTTAAGATACATCTGAAGCATTTCAGGGGATTTTTAATACAGATATTAGATTTTCTGATTCTGTAGATTTGGGGTAGAGTCCCAGATTTACATTTCTAACAAGTTTTCTGATGCTGCTGGTCCAGGAGCCATAGAACTATAGATGAAAATTAACATTGCACACTTCTTAGATATATTGTTTACCTTAGTATTTATAATGTAAAATGTTTTGAAATCTATTTTTATTGATTTCAGAAAGGAAGGGAGAGAGAGGGAGATATAGAAACATCAGTGATGAGAAAGAATCATTGATCAGCTGCTTCCTGCATGCCCCTACTGAGGATTAAGCCCTCAACCTGCTCATGTACCCTTGACTGGGATTGAACCCGGGGACCCTTTAGTCTCCAGGCCGACACTCTATCCATTGAGCCAAACTGACTAGGGCAATGTAAATTTTTTTCTAATTGATATGTCTTATTTCATAAAATTATTTTTTCAATTAAATAGACATTCAATATTTTATATTCACTGCAGCTATATGTTACTAGAGGCCAAGTGCACAAAAATTTGTGCACTTGGGGGTCATTCTGCCCGGCCAGCACCCTCTCGCAGTCTGAGACCCCTTGGGGGATGTCCGACTGCAGCTCAGGCCCGTTCCCCTGTGGCCGCCTCTGCCAAAGGGGTGATGCCAGTATCAGGCCTGCGCCATGGTCTCTGATGAACTGGGGGTTGGGGGGGGGGCAGGACTACCATGGCCTGCCTGGAAGCGCAGGCTCACTGGCCCCACCCCCTGCCCACTGGTCATTCTGGAATGTTGTTCCACCATCTGGTCTAATTAGAATATTAGCTCTTTACTATATAGCATAGTAGATAGTTATATAATTTACAACATAATTTCCCCAATAAGTTTAGATCCACCCTCGCTCCATACATAGTTATTACAATATTATTGACTATACCAGAGGCCCAGTGCATGACATGCATGCACTGGGGGTGGGGGGGTGGGTCCCTCAGCCTGGCCTGCACCCTCTTGCAGTCAGGTACCCCTTGGGAGACGTCTGACTGGTCCTTAGCGTTGCTGCGGAGGCAGGAGAGGCTCTCACCACAGCTGCTGTGCTCACTAGCTGTGAGCCCAGCTTCAGGCTGAGTGGCGGACCCCTTGTGGGAGCACACTGACCACCAGGGGGCAGCTCCAGAATTGAGCGTCTGTCCCCTGGTTGTCAGTGCACATCATAGCAACCGGTCGTTCCACTATTCAGTCAATTTGCATATTAGGGTTTTATTATATAGGACTAGAGGCCTGGTGCACGAAATTGAGTTGTATAAGTTTCCTATAAATGTTGGAGATTAAACCTTTATCAGTGATAACATTTGGAAATATCTTCTCCCATGCAAAACAACAAGAAAGTGGGCTTTCTTGTTGTTTTGTTGATCGTTTCTCTTGCTGTGCAAAAGCTTTTTATTTTGATGTAGTCTCATTTGTTTATTTTCTCTTTAGTTTCCATTGCTTTAGGAGCAGTATCAGTGAAGAAATTGCTTCGGCATATGTCTGAGATTTCTCTGCCTGTGGATTCCTCTAGTATTTTTATGGTTTCCCATCTTATGTTTAAGTCCTTTATCCATTTTGAGTTTATTTTTGTGTATGGTGTAAGTTGGTGGTCTAGTTTCATTTTTTGCATGTATCTGTCCAATTTTCCCAACACCATTTATTAAAGAGACTGTCTTGACTCCATTGTATGTTCATGACTCTTTTGTTGAATATTAATTGAGCATAGTGGTTTGGGTCAATATCTGGGTTCTCTATTCTACTCCATTGATCTATATGTCTGTTCTTGTGCCAGTACCAGGCTGTTTTGAGAACAGTAGCTTTGTAATACAGCTTGAAATCTGGTATTGAGATCCCACCTACATTATTCTTCTTTCTCAGGATTTCTGTGACTATTTGGGGTCTTTTTATATTCCAGATGAATTTTTGGAGAGTTCTTTCTGGGTCTGTGAAATATGCCATTGGTATTTTAATGGGGAATGCATTGAATCTATAGATTGCTTTGGGTAGTATGGACATTTTAATGATGTTGATTCTACCAATCCATGAACATGGTATGTTCTTCCATCTGCTTATGTCTTCCTCTATCTCTTTTTAAGTGTCCTGTAGTTTTCCGCATATAGGTTTTTTACCTCCTTAGTTAAGTTTATTCCTACGTATATTAATTTTTTTTTGGTGTGATGGTAAATGGGATTGCTTTTTTAGTCTCTAAAAAATAGAGAACACTAATTTCACTATTGGTATATAAAAATGCCATAGATTTCTTGGCATTAATTTTGTATCCTGCTACATTGCTGAATTCATTTATTAAGTCCAATAGTTTTTTGATGGAGTCTTTAGAGTTTTTTAGGTACAATATCATGTCATCTGCAAATAAGGACAGTTTTACTTCTTTTCCAATTTGGATGCCTTTTATTTCTTTTTCTTGTCTAATTGCAATGGCTAGTATTTCCAGTACTATGTCGAACAGGAGTGGTGAGAGTGGGCATCTCTGTTTTGTTCCTGTTCTTAGGAGAAATGGTTTTAGTTTTTACCCATTAAATATGATGTTGGCTGTGGGTTTATCATATATGGTTTTTAATATGTAGAGGTATGGTCCTTCTATTCCCATCTTGCTGAGAGTTTTTTTTATCAAGAAAGGGTGTTGGATTTTGTCAAATGCTTTATCTGCATCAATTGATATGACTATGTGATTTTTAACTCTCAATTTGTTATGTGATGTATCACATTTATTGATTTGCAGATATTGTACCATCTTTGCATCCCTGGGATAAATCCTATCTTTCTGATGTACTGCTGGATTCTTTTTGCAGAATATTGTTGAGGATTTTGGCATCTATGTTCATGAGGGATATTGGCCTGTAGTTCTCTTTCATTGTGTAGTTTTTATCTGGTTTTGGTATTAGGGTGATGCTGGCTTCATAGAAGGAGCTTGGAAGAGTCCTTTCTTCTTGAATTTTTTGAAATAGTCTCAGGAGGATAGGTTTTAGTTCTTCCTTGAATGTTTGGTAATATTCCCCTGTGAAGCCATCTGGCCCCAGGCTTTTGTTTGCTAGAAGCTTTTGGATGACTGCTTTAATTTCTTCCATAGTTATTGGACTATTGAGATGTTTAGATTCTTCCTGATTGAGTTTTGGAAGGTTGTATTTTTCTAGGAATATGTCCATTTCCTCCAGGTTGTCTACTTAGTTGGAATAGAATTGTTCATAGTATTTTTTAAAAATCCTTTGTATTTCTGTGGGGTCTGTTGTTATTTCTCCTCTTTCATTTCTGATTTTGTTTATTTGTGTCTTCTCTCTTTGCTTCTTGGTGAGCCTGGCTAAAGGTTCATCAATCTTGTTTATCTTTTCAAAGAACCAGCTTTGGTTTTGTTGATCTTTTGTGTTGTTTTTTTGGTCTCTATGTCTTTTATCTCCGCTCTGACCTTTATTATTTCCTTCCTTCTGTTTACCCTGGGCTTTTCTTGTTACTCCCTTTCTAACTCTTTGAGATGTAGGGTTAGATAATTTATTATCATTGTTTCTTGTTTTTTTGCAGTAGGCTTGTAGATCTATGAACTTCCCACTCAAGACTGCTTTCACTGTGTCTCATAGATTTTGGATTGTTGTGTTTTCGTTGTCGCTTGCTGCCATGATGTTTTTTATTTCTTCTTTGATCTCTCTGGTAACCCAGTCATTGTTTAATTTAGTCTCCATGTGTTTGATTTTTTTTGGATTGCTTTTATTGTAGTTGATTTCCAGTTTTATGCCATTGTGATCTGAGAAGATGCTTGATATGATTTTTATCTACTTTAATTTGAAGAGATTTTTCCTGGGTCTATATTTGAAAATGACCCATGTGCACTTGAGAAGAATGTATATTTTGTGGCTTTGGGGTGAAATTTTCTGAAGATGTCAATTAAGTCATTCTGGTGTAGACAGTCATTTAGGATTGATGTTTCTTTGCTGATTTTTTGTCTAGAGAATTTATCCAGTGATGTCAGTGGTGTATTAAAGTCCCCTACTATGATTGTATTATTGTCCATTGCTCCCTTGATATCTTTCAGGAGTGTTTTTATGTATTGGGGTGCTCCTGCATTGGTTGCATATATGTTTATCAAGGTTATATCCTCCTGTTGTATCTATCCCTTTAGTATTATGAAGTGGCCTTTCTTATCTCTTGTTATGGCCTTTACTTTGAGGTCTATTTTGTCAGATATAAGTGTAGCTACGCCAGCTTTTTTTTATTTCCATTTGCCTAAAAGACATTTTTTTTATACCTTCAATTTCAATCTGTGTGAGTCCCTTTTTATGAGGTGGGTCTCTTGTAGACAGCATATACATGGGTCATGTTTTTTTTATCTTTTCAGCCACTCGATTTCTTTTGATTGGAGCATTTAGTCTGTTTATGTTTAAAGTTATTATTGAAAGGTACATGTTTGTAGCCATTTTTATTTTTTGTGCCTATGTTCCTTCTTACTTTTTTATTTCTTCTTTTTATACCAGTCCCTTTAGCATTTCTTGCATTGCTGGCTTGGTAGTTATAAACTCCTTTAGCCCCCCCACCCTTTTTTTTTTTTTTTTGGTCTGTGAAGCTCCTTATTTCCCTTTCAATTTTGAATGTTAGTCTTGCTGGATAGATTATTCTTGAATTCAGTCCATTGCTTTGCATCACTTTGTAAATTTTTTTCCATTGTTTTCTGGCTTGATGTGTTTCTATTGAGAAGTCACTTGGTAATCTAATGGGAGATTACTTGTACATAAAGTTCTGTCTCTCTCTTCCAGCCTTTAAGATTATCTCTTTGTCCTGAACATTTGCCATCGTAATTATGATGTGTCTTGGTGTGGGTCTTTTGGGGTTCATCTTGTTTGGGACTCTCTGTGCTTGTGTGACTTTTTTCTTCCTCACAACAGGGAAGTTTTCTGACATTATTTCTTCAAAAATGTTTTCTAAACATTGTTCCTCTTCCTGTTTTTCTGGCACTCCTATTATTCGTATGTTGCTTAGTTTCATGTTGTTCCATAACTCCCCTAGGCTTTCCTCCTTTCTTTTATTTATTTTCTCCAATTGCAGTTCAGTTTGGATGTGTTTTGCTTCCCTGTCTTCAAATTCGCTAATTCTGTCCTCTGCTTCTCCTAGTCTACTGTTAAAACTTTCCATGGTGTTTTTTGTTGCAGCTATATCACTCTTCATTTCTTCTTGATTCTTATGTAAGTTGTTGATTCTTTTCATCCATCTGGTTTATGAACTGTATGACCCTTATTCTGAATTATTTTTCTGACATATTGCATGCCTCTGTTTCATCTAGCTGCTTTTCTTGTGATTTCTTTCCTTTTAAAATGAGGTATAATTTACAAACACAGAGATCTTAAGTTATAATTCTGTGCGGTTGAAACAAGTTTACACTTATGGAACCTATATAGTTTTCAAAGAAATAGAACAATATCACTTCTGATAGCACTTCATAAATGTTAGCTTATTTAATTAAAAACAAAAACTCTAGTAAGATTGGTTACTATTATTCACCCTACCTATAGATGAAGAAACTGAAGCACAAAGATTAGACAACTGGACAAACACTGCTAAATGGATCCAACCTAGGACACAAGCAGACTCCCAAACTTGTAGAACCAGCTTGCTGAATATGCCACCAAGAGGGAGGGACTGAATGCCTCTGGATCCCACACCAGTTAACAGAAATTTCCCATTCCTCTCAGACTTTAAAAGGGCAAGTCCTGCATTAAGTGCTTCAACTTAATGATTTCAGTAGAAAATTTCCAAAACACGCTTTGCAGGTTTGAGCTGTGCATGCAAGGATAACGGGGATTTTATATTCTGGAAAAGACTGCTGCCTTTCATTTGTTCCTGGAGACTAGTCTGCAAGGAGTTCAACGTCCAGGTGAGAACTCATCTTATTGGAAAGAACCACTTCTTTGTGACACCCCCCTCTTCTCCCTTTTCTCCTACAACTAATGACCTTGGTGATTTTAGAGAGGAAGTGTTGAGCTTATTTAGTGATACTTGGACCATGGGAAAGGGAATCTATTACCATTGAGAGACAATGTTTCTGTACCTACTATGTACACAGCAGATGTAAGGTGGAAAAGTTCTCAGGAGGACTAAGTTAGTTCTCCTTTATGATCAAATAAATCTTATGAAGGGATTTTGGAAGCTGGAGGGTTAAGGGAGAGGTAATAACATTGAAAAGAAAGGATTCTTTGTCCAAGTAACATTAATTTAGTACCTAGTGTATAGAGACACTATGCAGACATTATTTTGTTTTTCCTTGGAGAAACATTCTAAAGGAGGCATCTTATTCCTTGGATAAGTGTTAACCAGGAGGGTAAAGTACTCTATTAAAATCAGAATTAAAAAAAAATAAATAGAAAAAAATAAAATCAAAGAGAAAATATTCAGACCAGAAGTACTGTTCATTTAAAACATGTGTGTGTATGTGTGTGTGTGTGTGGGGGGGGTGGGGGGGAAGTAATTTAAAAGATTTTATCTGACCATAAAATAGGCTTTTAAAATTTTTGTTTAATATATGTGAATATTATTTAAAGCTTAAAAATAAGCATTTCATCCAGCGATTACACTTCTAAGAACTTTATCTTAAGAAAATAAACATGGATGCATATTAAGAGAATATGTTCAACAGAAAATTATTAGCAATAGAGAAAAAGAGTTACCAACTCTAATGTCCAACAATAGGAGACTGGTTCAAAATATGTATGATACAAGCATACAATAGAATAATAAAAATATAATATCTATTATTTATAATAATGAAATTATGTTCACTATATATAGATACATTTTAACATTCATGTTCTAAACATATTTGATCACATGGATTATGTCATTTTAAAAACAAGCTAAAATTATATATATATATATATCATGCCCTTATTTTTGTAAAAAATAAAGCAATGCCTAAAAAAATTTGGGTACATATTCTTAAGTTAATACGTATCCATATTAACTGGATAGTAGAATTTTTCTTTTCTTTATAAAATAGTTTTTAATATTTTATTTTCCCTTCTAAATTTTAGTTTCTATATTCTTAAAATTCCCATGTATATTTCATATTGAATATGTATAAGCACAGTTTATATAGAGGTATTATAATAATCATAAAAAACTATGTACTATTTTCTGTTACACATTTTCTTCTTTTGTTTTAATATTGTCCCTTGTGCATGCCTGTGTTGTATCAAGGTTCTTATGTTAATGGCTCCTTGCATTTGCAATATACTAACAGGTCATAATTTATGTAACCTTACCCCAGTACAAAAGTGATTGTGTCTTATTTTTTCCTATTTGTTGATGTTGCTTTATAAAACTACTCTTTACAACTCATTTTCCTTGTTTGCGTTGTTCCTTTTGAAAACATTTCCAGTAAGGGGAAGACTGGGTCTAAAGCGCCTTCTTTGTGGACTTTGCCCACTGCCAAGGCTGAAAACCCACATCAGCTATTTTAGAGCCACTTCAAGTTTCATAAATGTTGAGGATGAAGGAAATGTTCTCTCTTCTAAGTAAGATGAAGGTTTCATGGGCTTATAACATGTCAAATCTATAGAATTGTTCACTTATATGCTTTTAATTGTGCCCATTTAATTTACTCAGTGTGCCCTAGCCAGTTTGGCTCAGTGGATACAGTGTTTGCCTGTGGACTGAAGAGTCCCAGGTTTGATTCTGGTCAAGGGCACATGACCTGGTTGCGGGCTCAATCCCCAGTAGGGGGCATGCAGGAGGCCTCTGATCAATGATTCTCTCTCATCATTGATGTTTCTATCTCTTTCTCCCTCTCCTTTCCTCTCTGAAATCAGTAAAAATATAATTTAAAGAATGAAATAAATTACTCAGCTTTAAAGTTGTTTTTAAAAGGGACCAAAAAAAAAAAAAAATCATAACGATGCCAAAAAAGACTTTCCTCTCCCCCAACTGAGCAGTAGTGTTAGGGGGATAAAATGGCTGTTATTTTTCCTCATAGGACTGACAAGCAACTAAGGGTGTGGGACAGGACACATGCACATGGAAAAGTCAAGATCATTCACTTGTGCAATTTCAACCTGCTCAAACAGCAGGTACCAAAGAGTAAATGAGATCTTTAGAACCAGAAACATTTTCCCATTGAAACAACCACCACTGGTCCCATCGCTGTAGATGATCATTCACAAAAGACATGTGTTTTTTAAACAAGAAAGAAGAAAGAAAGAAAGAAAGAAAGAAAGAAAGAAAGAAAGAAAGAAAGAAAGAAAGAAAGGAAGGAAGGAAGGAAGGAAGGAAGAAAGAAAGAAAGAAAGAAAGAAAGAAAGAAAGAAAGAAAGAAAGAAAGGAAGGAAGGAAGGAAGGAAGGAAGGAAGGAAGGAAGAGAGAGAGAGAGAGAGAGAGAGAGAGAGAGAGAGAGAGAGAGAGAGAGAAGAAAGAAAGAAAGAAAGGGAGGGTGGGAGGGAGGGAGGAAGGAAGGAAGGAAAAAAGGAAGAAAGGAAGGAAGAAGGAAGAAAGAAGAGAAAATAAAGAAAATAAAGGAAAGAAAGAATGCTACACATCCTGGCCAAAGTTCTGGGAAGCCAGAGTGCTCAGTACTAAAGGGCTGAGTACATCAAACAATCTTTTCTCTGCTTCCTTCAGGGAATGATGGTAATCATGACACACAAATATTATTATGTGCCTGGTACTTACTAAGAAATTCCCATGGTCTTTTTCACTCACTTGGTGCCAGTGCCTAGATTACCTCATTTAATCCCCACAAACTGTCTCTCACGTAATTGTTGATGTTATTCTTAGGACACGATTCACACTGAAAGCACTCACATGGTGGGCTAGGTTAAAGTTACACCCCATTTCTTAAAAAATAACAACAACAATAATCAGTCCAATGGACTTAGCTGAAATAATGTGTGGTTAGCTTCCAGTAATGATATCTATACTAATAAAAGGGTAATATGCTAATTAGATTGGGAGACCTTCCGGATGTTCTTCTGGACAAAGCCATGGTGGTGGGGCTGAGATTGAGGCGGTTAGAGGCCAAGAGGGGAGGGCAGTTGTGGGTCATCAGGCTGTTGGGGGGTGGCGTTTTTGGGGGGTAAATAGACCAGAAGGGGGCCAGTTTTGGGTGAGCAGGCTCTCAGTGGTGGTTAGTTGGAGGTGATCAGGACAGTGGGGGGGAGTGCAGTTTGGAGTGAGAAGGCCAGCAGGGGGGCAGTTGGGGGCAAGCAGGCCAGTGGGGAGGAAATGTAGGGGCAGCAGGCCAGCTCGCGGGGGGGGGGGAGTTGGGGGTGAGCAGGCTGGCACGGGGAACAGTTGGGGGTGATCAGGCTGGCGGGCAGGAATTTGGGGGTGAGCAGGCTGGGGGCAGGGGGCAGTTGGGGTAAGCAGGCCAGCAGGCAGAGGGGTTAGGGGCAATCAGGCAAGCAGGCAGGCAGATGAGCAGTTAGGAGCCAGGAGTCCCAGATTGTGAGAGGGATGTCCAACTGCTGGTTTAGGCCCGATCCCTGACAACCAGCAGTAGGACATCCTTCGAGGGTATTCAGATTGCAGAGGGTGCAGGATGGGCTGAGGAACATGCCCCCCGCCCCCGTGCACGAATTTTCTGCACTGGGCCACTGATTAATAATAACAGTAATAAATATAATAATTTTGAGATATTATATGCTAAAAACTCTACTATATACTTAATATGTATTAACTCATTTAACCATCACTATTATTTTCTTTTTATTTCTATACCAACAAGGTGTTCAGTTAGGTTTTTGTAAGACATTTCGGACACCAATTTGTGAGGCTAAAGCCAGTTGGTGAGAGTGTGGAAATCCCTTGTCACGTCCTGCGTGATTCAGGGTTCCCGTTCAGGTCCGGTTTCTGGAGAAGGCCGCAATCAAAATGAAAAGAAGCTAGAAAAGAATCAATTTGGGAAAATGGGGGCCAGGCGGGAGCCCACCTCTAGTGGGAGGACTGCTCACTGCTCTGGCCTTTGCCATCCCTTTTATTGGGGTTCTGAGATACACCCATATCCTTTAGGCAGGAAATTACAACAAAAGACAATCAGCAAAAATTTACATATGATTAACAGGTGAGAGTTTCTTTAACTACCAATGTCTCAACTAAACAATGAGTGACTAGCTCTGACCATTCAGAGCGATTAAGGTTGACCAAATCATTCCGGATTCCCTTTTCATATTTAAGTTCCAATGTCTCAATGTTCGGTTTCCGGCATGAGAGCAACCACAGAGGGGAGGTAGCCTGGAGCTGAGGAAACCTTTGATTTTTGGCAGAAGTTGCAAATCCATGGCTTTCTGATCAACCTCCCACTTCCCTGTCCTCTCTTATTTCTGTTTCTCTGTGTGGAGAGATCACTCTCCTGGTGACTGGGATGGCACTGTTCCTTCTGCCTAAAGTAAGCACCAGTGAGATGTTTGGCATTTTCACCTCTCCTCTGTGTTTGCTCTCACCAGTGGGCTTTATCCTCACAAACTGGTGTACTAAATTTCTTACAAAAAACTAACAAAACACTGGTATTGGTTTTGGTAGAGAGGGTGATGATGAATTTCTGGTGTGTTCTATGCAGAGGAACTTAACTAAGGCACAGAGTTGCAGACATTAAGGCCCCTGCTCAGCTGCTTTAAGAAAACCACTCTCTTGCCACTGTGGTGCCTGGGGAGGATGACCAGAATGGTCCCGGGAGTAATGTTGGCCCACAGTTTTCTCACATGCTTACTGAAGGGTTTCTTGTTGTGGCTCAACAGCTTTAGAGGCACATCTTCAGTATCTAGGCATTTTGCAAAGTATAAGCACTTGGGTACCACCTTTCTTGTCACTACCAACTGGTTTTGTGACAGTAGCAGGAACTTTTTCCTTTTTCGTTTCAATCCAGGATTTAGCTACTGAATAATTCCACTTGTGCATGGCCTTTGGGAATACATAGCCAACTCCATCAAAAAATTATTAGACTTAATAAATGAATTCGGCAATGTAGCAGGATACAAAATTAATGCCAAGAAATTTATGGCATTTCTATACACCAATAATGAACTCACAGAAAGAGAGATTAAAAAAGCCATCCCATTTACTATTGCACCAAAAAAATTAAGATACCTAGGAATAAACTTATCTAAGGAGGTAAAAGACCTATACTCAGAAAACTATAGGACACTGAAAAAAGAGATAGAGGAAGACATAAACAGATGGAAGAACATACCATGTTCATGTATTGGTAGAATAGACATCATTAAAATGTCCATACTACCCAAAACAATCTATAGATTCAATGCACTCCCCATTAAAATACCAATGGCATATTTAACAGACGTAGAAAGAACTCTCCACCCCGGGTCCGGGCGAGGCCGTGGGCCCCTGGATCCGGGTGAGCCTGGCCCCGGGTCCGGGTGAGGACGTGGGCCCCTGGATCCGGGTGAGCCTGGCCCCGGGTCCGGGTGAGGACGTGGGCCCCTGGATCCGGGTGAGCCTGGCCCCGGGTCCGGGTGAGGCCGTGGGCCCCTGGATCCGGGTGAGCCTGGCCCCGGGTCCGGGTGAGGCCGTGGGCCCCTGGATCCGGGTGAGCCTGGCCCCGGGTCCGGGTGAGGCTGTGGGCCCCAGGATCTGGGTGAGCCTGCCCCTGGGTCCGGGTGAGGCCGTGGGCCCCTGGATCCGGGTGAGCCTGGGTCCCGGGTCCGGGTGAGGCTGTGGGCCCCTGGATCCGGGTGAGCCTGGGTCCTGGGTCCGGGTGAGGCCGTGGGCCCCTGGATCTGGGTGAGCCTGGGTCCCGGGTCCGGGTGAGGCCGTGGGCCCCTGGATCCGGGTGAGCCTGGCCCCGGGTCCGGGTGAGGCCGTGGGCCCCTGGATCCGGGTGAAGCCGTGCCCCTGGGTCCGGCCGAGTCCAAACCAGAGGGAGTCGGACCTGCATTACCACCATTTGTCCACCATCCAGAGCTGAGGGGTCAGTGCCGACATGTACTCATAAGGAACTGGTGGACATTGATATTGGGTCTCAAAAGAACTGTTGGTCCAGAAAGAAACTCACTACAGACTGATTCATTTGCCTGTCAGCATAACTATTATTGCTCGTCGCACATTCAATTCTTATAAGTATATCTCTAGTGACACATGATTTCGCTCATCTAGGGGAAATGATGAACAACATGGACTGATGAACAAGAACAGAACCAGAAACAAGGAGGCATCGATCGGACTATCGGGCCTCAGAGGGAGGATAGGGGAGGGTGGGGGGAGAAGGGAGAGATCAACCAAAGATCTTGTGTGCATGCATAAGAGCCTAACCAATGGTTAAGTTCAACAGGGGGTTGGGGCATCCATGGGGAGGGGTGTGGGATGGGAATGGGGGGATGAGGACAAATATGTGACACCTTAATCAATAAAGAAATTTAAAAAAAAAAAGAAAGAACTCTCCAAAAATTCATCTGGAATATAAAAAGACCCCAAATAGCTGCAGCCATCTTGAGAAAGAAGAACAAAAGTAGGTGGGATTTCAATACCAGATATCAAGCTGTATTACAAAGCCACTGTTCTCAAAACAGCCTGGTACTGGCACAAGAACAGACATATAGATCAATGGAATAGAATAGAGAACCCAGAAATCGACCCAGACCACTATGCTCAATTAATATTCAACAAAAGAGGCATGAACACACAATAGAGTCAAGACAGTCCCTTCAATAAATGATGTTGGGAAAATTGGACAGATACATGCAAAAAACTGAAACTGGGTCCAACTTACATCATACACAAATATAAACTCAAAATGGATAAAGGACTTAAACATAAGATGGGAAACCATAAAAATACTAGAGGAATCCACAGGCAGAGAAATCTCAGACATATGCCGAAGCAATTTCTTCACTGATACTGCTCCTAGGGCAGTGGTCTGAAAACTGCGGCTCGCGAGCCACATGCGGCTCTTTGGCCCCTTGAGTGTGGCTCTTCCACAAAATACCATGGCCTGGGCGTGTCTATTTTGAAGAAGTGGTGTTAGAGGAAGTTTAAGTTTTAAAAAATTTGGTTCTCAAAAGAAATTTCAATCGTTGTAATGTTGATATTTGGCTCTGTTGAGTAATGAGTTTGCCGACCACTGTCCTAGGGCAATGGAAACTAAAGAGAAAATAAACAAATGGGACTACATCAAAATAAAAAGCTTTTTCACAGCAAAGGAAACCATCAACAAAACAACAAGTAAGCCCACTAAATGGGAGAATATATTTGCCAATGTTATCACTCATAAGGGCTTAATCTCCAACATCTACAGGGAACTCGTACAACTTAACAAAAGGTAGATAAACACCCCAGAGAAAAATGGGGCAATGGACCTAAATAGATACTTTTTGAAAGAAGACAGAAGGAAGGCCAAGAGGCATATGAAAACATACTTAAAGTCACTAATCATCTGAGAGATGCAAATCAAAAAGACAATGCAGTACCATCTCACACCTGTCAGAATGGCTATCATCAACAAATCAACAAATGACAACCCTAGCCAGTTTGGCTCAGTGGAAGGAGTGTCGGCCTGCAGACTAAAGGGTCCCGGGTTCGATTCCAATCAAGGGCACATGCTGGGGTTGTGGGCTCAATCCCAGTGGGGTGCGTGCAGGAGGCAGCCAATCAGTGATTCTCTGTCATCATTGATGTTCCTATCTCTCTCTTCCTCTCCCTTCCTCTTTCTGAAATCAATAAAGAAATATATTTTTTAAAAAAACACACAAAAAAATAACAAGTGCGGGGGAGAAAAAGGAACCCTTGTGCACTGCTGGTGGAAATGCAGACTGGTGTAGCCACTGTGGAGAAGAGTATGGAATTTCCTCAAAAACTAAAAATAGAACTCCCATTTGACCCAGTGATCTCACTTCTAGGAATATATCCCAAGAAAAAAGAAACACCAATTAGAAAGCACATATGCACCCCTATGTTCATAGCAGCACAATTTACAATAGCTAAGATTTGGAAAGAGCCTAAGTGCCCATCAGCAGATGAGTGGATTTAAAAACTGTGGTATATCTACACAATGGAATACTACACTGCAGTAAAAAAGGAGTTCTTACCATTTGCAACAGCATGGATGGAACTGGAGAGCATTATGCTAAGTGAAATAAGCCAGGCAGAGAAAGATACATATCACACGATCTCACTCATTTATGGAATATAATGAACAACATAAACTGATGAACAAAAATAGATCCAGAGACAGAGAAACATTGATCAGACGATTAAAACTCAGAGGGAAGGTAGGGGAGGGTGGGGGTAAGGGGAAGAGATCAACTAAAGGACTTGTATGCATGTATATAAGCCTAACCAATGGACACAGACAACAGGGGGGATGAGGGCATGAGGGGGGGATGGGAGGGTAATGGGGGAATAAGGACACATATGTAACACCTTAATCAAAAAGAAAAAAAAAAAAAGGAATACATAGCCGACCAGGAATATCTGCCAATTCCTCTGACCAGGACAGGGTTTCACCTATGTGGGGCTTCCTCTTCTTACACGTTGACCTTGGGGTTACCCTTCTTCACCTTGTCACCAGCATCAGGCTTCTTAGCTCCAGTTTTCTTCTCCTTAGTATCCAGCTTCTCAGCTTCTTTACCCTCCATCTTGCAAGATGGCAAAGAGACAATAATTTTCTAGGTAGAATCTGTTTTCATTAGAAGAAATGAGTAAACCATGAAACCAAGAGGGTAAGGAACTTTTCCAAGGCTACAGAGGTTGTTAGTGGTGGCACTGAGGGAATCACTGGCTGCAACCTAATTGCCAAAGATGCACTAACATATTTAAAGAACGTATTTGTTAACATAAATGTTTATTAAAGAAAATTTCAGGGTAGTGTAAGAAAGTGAAGGGAACATTTTCAAAAAGAGAATCAGGTGCTTTCTGCCAACTTCCTCCTTCCTTGGCGTTACCGAGGACTTCAGTATGGGTAACACCAATAGAAGGCACTGAAGAAGGTCCTGGACATTAGCATAGAACCTGCTACTCTTGTCTCTTGGTGGTGGTCCCATCCGAACTTTTATGTTGTTCTCCTTCATAGTAATGGTAGAAATCTAGTGTGATTCTGCTTTCTCTTCCCCCAAGGCAGTTATATTGGAAGTGGGCAGAGTTATTTTACCTGTTACCTTCTAATATTCAGGTTAAGGTGTGTAGATCTAGTTCCTGTGGGTTCAACATTTTCTCATCCTGACTATTTGTTGATTCTCCCTCTAGGCTAAAATACCGGTCAAGATGCTCCACTTGCAGGGTCCACAGATGCTTCAGATGCTAGAAAAATCCTTGAGGAAGAGCCTTCCTGAGTCCTTAAAGGTGAGACAATCTCAGGGAAAGAAAAGGTCATGTATTCTTTTGATAGATGTGGGGAACAGAAGGATCCTATCTAATAAAAGAGTAATATGCAAATTGACCATCACTTCAACACACAAGATGGTCTCCCCCATGTGATCAAATATGGCTCCCACCATGTGTACACAAGATGGCCGTCAGGAGAGGCCAGTTGTGGATGATCAGGCCAGCAGGGGAGGGCAGTTGGAAGGGACCAGGCCTGCAAGGGAGGGCAGTTATGGGTGACTGGGCCAGAAGAGGCGAGCCATTTGGAGGGACAAGGCCTGCAGGGGAGGGCAATTGGGGGTGGCCAGGCTGGCAGGGGAGGTTAGTTAGGGGCAATCAGGGCAGCCGGGGATCAGTTGGGCATCAGTCAGGCTGGCAGGGGAGTGGTTAGGGGGTGATCAGGCTGGCAGGCAGAAATGGTTAGGGGCAATCAGGCAGGCAGGTGAGAGGCTGGGAGCCAGCAGTCCTGGATTTTGAGAGGGATGTCCGGTGGGATCAGGCCTAAATGGGCAGTCGGACATCCCTCGTGGGGTCCCAGATTGGAGAGGGTGAAGGCTGGAATGAGCTCCTACCCCCCCTCCCTTGCACAATTTTGTGCACTGGGCCTCTAGTTTATTAATGAGCAGCTATTCTGTGGTGGGAATTCACTCATGCTCCACATCATTTACACTCATGTTCACATCACTTCTTTGCAAGAGAGGTATATTATGAAACTTCTTTGTACTATCTTTGCTACTTCATGTGAATAATTAAAAGTTTAAGAAACAGCTATAGTCGATTTAGCTCAATGGATAAAGCATTGGCCTAAGGACTGAATGGTCCCTGATTCAATTATAGTCAAGGACACCTGCCTGGGGTGTGAGCTAGATCCCCAGTGGGGGGCATGCTGGAGGCAGCCAATCAATGATTCTCTCTCATCATTGATGTTTCTCTTTCTCTCTCCCTCTCCCTTTCTCTCTGAAATTAATAAAAATATATTTAAAAAGAAAATTTTAAGAAATAAGGTTTGTTCATCCGTCATAGAATGCTCTGAGGTCAATAAAATTATTTTTATTTATTGGAAAAGAAACATGACTAGAATGTATTAATTCAATGGGTAAAAACATTTTAAAATCACATCTATCTGAAATTTTTATTTTGTAAATTTCTTGTGTATGTACATGAAATTAGGAAATCTATTAACCTTTTGCACTCCGATGTCGAGTGTGACTCGACACGGTTAGCATCGGTAGCAGGGATTGAGAAAAAAGCAAGCGAGTGCAAAGGGTTAAAAGATGTTTTCACCCATTTAAAAGTGAAAGTATAATTGACATACATAACATGTTTACTAAATCCTACAATTGAGAGTTCATGATTTTTATTCATAAATTTTATTAGTCTGAATATTTTACAATGTAAATATATTTCTAAAAGATACATTTATTGAGGCAAAACACTAAAACTTAAAATTGCTTGGCAGAAATACTCATTAGAGACCTTTCAATGATAGAATTCCATGATTTCATAGAAATAACCATGTCTTGATCAATCAAGTTACTTTAACATCCTTTCATAATATAGGGTTGGGGAAAAGTAGTTTTACGGTTGTATGTGAAAAAGAATTAATAAAACTATGGTAATAATCATAACCTGCAAGGTTTTTCCAGATGAACCTACTTTTACCAACCCCTGTATATTGACCCTCCCACTTTCTTGTAATGCTGCAGGTTTATGGGACCATCTTCCACATGAACCAAGGAAATCCTTTCAAGCTGAAGGCTCTGGTGGACAAGTGGCCTGATTTTAATACAGTAGTTGTCCGCCCTCAGGATCAGGTAAGGTGTCAGATATGGAATGACTGTGCATCTATATTTTTACTTGCTAGGTGTTTATTTGCACCTGGCAATGTGGGAGACCTGGGCATATAGAAATGAATCCCAGGAATAGTGAACAGTCCCTGTCCTCAAAAATTGCACAGCCTGGAAGAGAATACAGATGAATCCACAGATAAATTACAGTATGGTTTGAAATGTGCAGCAACAGGAGAATTGAATGAGGTAATGATTGTCTAACCACTATGCTGTATACCTGAAACTAATCCTATACTGTATAATAAAAGCCTAATATGCAAAATGACCAAATGGCAGAATGACCAGTGGAATGACCAGTCGCTATGATGTACACTGACCAACAAGGGGCAGATGCTCAGTGCAGGAGCTGCTCCAGCCCGCAGGCCCAAGGTCAGCCAATGTGGATGCCAGCAGGGATCCCCTGATCACCACACTGGTCGCCCTGCAGAGGGAGGCAACCGGCAGTGGTGGGGTGAGGGGCAGGGATGGCTGGCAAGCGGGATGGAGCCGCCCCCTGATCACCCTGCCCATTGCTCCACAGATTGTCCCTGATCACCGGCCAGGCCTTGGGACCCTCCCCGGGCATGAATTTCATGCACCGGGCCTCTAGTATAAAATAATATTGAAAAGCAACTATAATTGGAAAATGGACTTTATTATAAAAAGAAATAACACAGATGGAAAGCTGATTAAAATTATATAGGAGACATTTTCATACTCACTCATTGTTTAAATTGGTTTTCAAGAAAGCACCTCAAATGGCATTCAGGTTATGGTGAACACCAAGCACCCTTTATTAGTTCCTTTTTTAATTTAAATTCTTTATTGTTTAAAGTATTACATAAATCTCCTTTTCCCCCCCATTGACCTCTCTCCAGCCTCTCCCTAACCCCACCACGTGCCCTTTTTCCCCCCTATCTGTGTCCATTGGGTTTTGCTCATATGCATGCACATAAGTTCTTTGGTTTATCTCTTACCCCCTCACCCTCTACCTTCCCTCATAGGTTGAACAGTTTGTTTGATGCTTCTATGACTCTGGATCAATTTTGGTTCCTCAGTTTATGTTGTTCATTATATTCCACAAATGAGTGAGATCATGTGATATTTATCTTTCTCTGACTGGCTTATTTTGCTTAGCATAATGCTCTCCAGTTCCATCCATGCTGTTGCAAATGGTAAGAATTCCTTCTTTTTTACAGCAGCATAGTATTCCATTATTTCTTGCCTCTAGTTAATGGAAAGAGAGGCACCCAATGGAAGATTATGTTAATGTAATATTATGTTGTAAGAAATAAGGCTGATCTTTTGTTATAGATATTAAAGCAACATTTCTCAGACTCAACATCTTTATTGGTATGAATCAAACAGTAGCTCCATTTTTAACTCTTAACATTGGGGAAAATTATTTCCTATCTTTTAAAAATATCAACCTTGAAACCACATGAACTCACTAGTGCGAACTCACAACTTCTCCTTGTGATACTGCATTCCTATTGAGAGGCAAAATGGTATTTTAACCAACTGTCATCAATAAAGTCAATAAAATAGGGCAAAAAACCCAAAAAAACTCTATTTAGTAGAGGTTGCAGAAAAAGGATCAGAAATGTTTCCTAGTGGAAAATTTACAAAAACTGCGTGTCAAGGATAAATAATATTTTTTTTTATAGAGGGTCAGGATAGGACTTCATCCAAAGCAAACAAATTACAAATTGTGAGACATAATGTCTAAAACAACATAGTGAATTAGGGAACTTTAAGAGCGAAATGACATGGTAGTAGTTGTTGGTTACATATAGTGATAATTTTTAAAAATTAATGAAATTAAATAGTTAAAATATTTCAAAACTAAAAATCCTATATAATAAAAGCCTAATATGCTAAGTGTCCAGTCATCTGGTCGTCCATTCAACCAATCAAAGTGTAATATACTACTGATATGCTAAGGCTGCCCAACTACTCACTATGACCTGCACTGACCACAAGGGGGCTGATGCTCCAACCAGTAGGTTAGCTTGCTGCTGTGGTTCGGCCTATTGGGATGAGTGAGATGGGCCAGACATGCCCTGGAGTGCTCCCTCAGTCCCTTGCCAGATGGCCAAACTCCCTCGTCCCTCTCTGGCCCTAATTGTGCACCGGTGGGGTCCCTTGGCCTGGCCTGTGTCCTCTTGCAATCTGGGACCCCTCAGGGGATGTTGGAGAGCCAGTTTTTGCCCAATCTCACAGGCCAGGCACAGGGACATCACTGGTGCATGAATTTGTGCACGGGGCCTCTAGTTTATTAACATTAAAATATTAAACTTGCATATAACTTTTATAGAAGTAAAATTGTTAAAAAAAATATTTCACCAAATCAAATAATTTGAAAAAAAGGACTGTATTCTTAATAAAACCTCAATGAGAAGTACTATTTGAGCTACTTTCAAAAATATAGTTTTAAAAATAAGGTTTTCCATCTTATGAGAGATAATTGACATATAAGACTGTGTATATTTAAGATGTTCAATGTGTATATTTGAAACACACATGTATTGCAAAATTACCATTACCATGATTGTAGTTGACACCTCCATCATGTTACATATGACTATTTCTTTTTGTGGTGAAAATATTTAAGATTTTCTCTCTTAGCAGTTTTCAAGAATATATAATACAGTATTACTAACTACAATCACCATGCTGTACATGAGATCCTCAGAACTTATTCATCTTAAAACATTTTTCTGTTCCATTTCATAGGTGCGTATTCTAAGTCTGTTACCTCCATCAATTTTGATAGAGACATGTTCAGAGCCCACATTTTGTAGAAATCTTTGGTCTACAGCAAGATTTATACATTTGGCCAAAGATGTTCACTGTTGGTTTACTCTCTACTTGAGTTTTGTAAATGTTAGCTAAATACTTTATTTGATTTTAGTTTTGAAAATGTTGCATCTTTATTTAGAAAATCATTATTGATGTTTAGAAAGTTCTGATAATTGCATCTGCCTGTTCCTAAGAATTTGCATAGCATGATAGAATGTGAACATTTCCCTAATCTTATTTGTTTAAAAATCATAAGAAAACACAAAGTATCTTTGTTTTTGTTTCGTTTTGGTTTGGTTTTTTTGTTTGTTTGTTTGTTTACTGAAGCCTTTGGAGCTAACACATTTACTACAAGAGAATAAACATGTACAAAAAGCATTTTACTAAAAGTCTGACTGTCCTGTGCTTTTTGAAAGAAATGTTAAATTCTAAATGGGTCATTTTTGTTAGAAATTTTAAAGCAAGAGCTGAGTTCAGAATAGTTTTATTCAGGAAATTTTAAAATATGAATTGAATAAGGAAGTCCTTAACTTGACTTCATAACATAAACAATTCCTCAATAAAAGCAATACACCAACAAAACACCTGATATTGAAAAATATCAGAGCATGTTTTAAGTTCTTTATCCATTTTGAGTTTATTTTTGTGTATGGTGTAAGTTGGTGGTCTAGTTTCACATAAGACAAAAAATCATAAAAATACTAGAGGCATCCACAGGCAGAGAAATCTCAGACATAAGCCAAAGCAATTTCTTCACCGACACTGCTCCTAGGGCAATGGAAACTAAAGAAAAAAAATAAATAAATGGGACTATATCAAAATAAAAAGCTTTTCTACAGCAAAAGAAACCATCAACAAAACAACAAGAAAGCCCACTGTATGGGAGAACACATTTACAAATGTTATCATTGATCGAGGTTTAATCTCCAACATTTACAGGGAACTCATACAACTTAATAAAAGGAAAATAAATGATCCAATAAAAAAAATGGGCAATGGACCTAAATAGATACTTTTTAAAAGAAGACAGAAGGAAGACCAGGAGACATATGAAAACATGCTCAAAGTCACTAATTATCTGAGAGATGCAAATCAAAATGACAATGCGGTACCATCTCACACCTGTCAGAATGGTTATCAACAAATCAACAAACGACCAGAGCTGGGGAGGATGCGGAGAAAAAGGAACCCTTGTGCACTGCTGGTGGAAATGCAGACTGGTGCAGCCACTGTGGAGAACAGTATGGAGTTTCCTCAAACTAAAAATGGAACTCCCATTTGACCCAGTAATCCCACTTCTAGGAATATATCCCAAGGAACTGGAAACATCAATCAGAAAGGATATATGCACCCCTATGTTCATAGCAGCACAATTCACCATAGCTAAGATTTGGAAACAGCCTAAATGCCCATCAGCAGAGGAGTGGATTAGAAAACTATGGTATATCTATACAATGGAATACTACACTGCTATAAAAAAGAAGGAATTCTTACCATTTGCAGCAGCGTGGATGGAACTGGAGAGAATTATGTTAAGTGAAATAAGCCAGGCAATAAAAGAAAAATACCACATGATCTCATTCATTTATGTAAAATAAAGGACATTATAACCTGAAGAACAAAAATATAGATACAGAGGCAGTAATGTACCAAACAAACTATCAAATTACAGCAGGAAGGCTGGGGAGTGTTGGGGAGGTGGGTGGGAGGGGGGGGAAGAGATCAACCAAAGGACTTGTATGCATGCATATAAGCACAACCAATGGACACAAGACACTGGGGGGTGGGGTGGGATGAGGGCATGCGACAGAGGGTAGGGGAGGCTGGGGGAAGGTCAATGGGAGGGAAAAAGGAGATATATGTACTACTATATATAATACTTTAAACAATAAAAAATATGAGAGCATAATGGAACTGAAAACCTGTATGGCAATCACAAAATACAAATATTTTGGTTGATTCTGCTTTTCCCAATGCAAACAGGAAATGGTGGATGACCTTGATCACTACACAAATACTTACCAAATCTACTCTAAGGATCTCAAGAACTGTCAGGAATTGCTTGGCTCACCAGAAGTCATCAATTGGAAACAGCATTTGCAGATCCAAAGTAAGTAAGAGAAATGGGAAGTATGCTGACTCACTTCTCTCTCCTGACAATTTCCCTTATGATTCGTGTCTTTCTCCATACTTCAGACCCTCAGCCTGCTATCAGTTTTTTACTCAGCTGTGAATATACCTGTAATGGGGAAAAGCACTCTCAAAGCTTGCAAAAAAAATGGGTTTCATATAGGAAACATAATATAATTGTTTGATAGCCATGAATTTATTTTGCCCACATATCTAGAATCCCTTAGGTTGATTGAGTGCCAGGACAGAGCTTCCCCTAGGGCCTTACATGCCAGGAATAAGAATGACAACTCATGCCATAAAGCACCTCCTAGATCTGTGGTCGGCAAACTGCGGCTCGCGAGCCACATGTGGCTCTTTGACCCCTTGAGTGTGGCTCTTCCACAAAATACCAGAGCCTGGGCGAGACTATTTTGAAGAAGTGGCGTTAGAAGTTTAAGTTTTAAAAATTTGGCTCTCAAAAGAAATTTTAATTGATGTACTGTTGATATTTTGCTCAGTTGACTAATGTGTTTGCCGACTAATGTCCTAGATCATTAAGGAAACCATCATGGTTATGAGCATGCCATCCAGAATCACACTCCCTAGGATGGCATTTGTCTGTTACTTGCTATATCATCCTAGCCACATGACTTACCCTCCCTGAGGTCATATATAAAAATGAGAATAATGGTAGCTAAAACACAGGGGTGTTGAAAAGATTAGATAACATGTTGAACAGGAATTGCTTAGCACAATAGCTGGCTGTGTCAATTAACTTGGACTGCATAGCAAACCCCATAATTCTGTGAATCAACATTTGGGCTGGGTTTTGCAAGGCAGTTCTTCTGCTGGTTTCATCAGGATTTCCTCTTGCAGCAGTAGGGTGTTAATGGATGGACTATGTGCTGGTTGCTCTAGTATGGCCTCACTCACATGCCTGAATGACGGTTCTGGCTGTTGGTGCTGACCACCTTAGTGACAGAATGATAGAAGTACAAGTCCTAAGCTGACTAGACTAATCCTATCCATATAGTGTTGGTCTCAAGGAAATCAGAAGCACAAAGAAAGCCCAGGTTGCAAGCCCCCGTTAGCTTCTCCAAGCATCAAATTTACTCTTTTCCATTGGCAAAGCCACTGTAGGACTGGACAATTCCAGGGAAAAGATACAAAGAGACAAGGGCAAATTGTGGGTCATTCCTGCAACAATCTGCCATACTATGAACAGAGTAAGCACACAGATTTGTTGGCTACTATTGTTTTTATAATGCATCTCCTGTGATTATCAAAACAATACAGTCATGTAGCCCAGAAAACTTGGTTCCAGTCTTGGCATTACCATGAATGGCATGACCATGGTTGTGAATGAATCTCTGAGCATGTTCATTGCATAAATCCTGACTACGTGAGTCCCATCAACAGCCGGCAGCACCAATCCAGAACCTAGGTTTTTGGACCTTAAGTGGTAGACATGTGCCATTCCACTGGACAGCTTCTCCATAAACTGCACTGAAATAATTGCATGTCTCCTTAAAATCCCATCTAGGTTCCCAGTCCAACCTGAATGAAGTGATACAAAATCTCGCAGCCAGGAAATCCTTCAAAGTCAAGCATACACAGTGCTTTATCTTTGTGATGCTTGACACTGTAAAGAAACTGATTCCTTCCCTGTTGGATGTAAAGAACTTAGCACCTGGTGGTGGCAAACCCAAGGCCATGTAAGTTTCATAAAAGTTACTGCACTACTCACACCTCCCATTCCTGAAGTAGCCTCCCAACTTCTCTTTCTGCTTTCACTCCTGCTCCCCCTACAGTCAATATTCTTCAAAGCAGCCCAAATCATTGTTTAAGAAATGTATTATACACAGTAGGGACAAGAACAAATATAATAAGTACTCATGGACTTTACTTTTCTCTTGGAACCTCCATAGCAATCAAGAAATGCTTAAACTCTCATCCCTGGATGTTACCCACGCTGCCCTGGTGAATAAATTCTGGCATTTTGGTGGCAATGAGAGGAGCCAGAGATTCATCGAGCGCTGTATACAGACCTTCCCCACATTCTGTCTGCTGGGGCCTGAGGGGAACCCTGTGTGCTGGGACCTGATGGACCAGACAGGAGAGATACGGATGGCAGGCACCCTGCCTGAGTACCGGAATCAGGGCCTCATCACCTATGTCATCTATAAGCAGACCCAGGCTCTTAATAACCTCGGCTTTCCCATATATTCTCACGTTGACAAGAATCTCAAAATTATGCAGAAAATGAGTTATAATCTGCATTATATCCGCATGCCCTGTACCTGGAACCAGTGGAACTGTGTGCCTCTGTGACACCATCCTACAAACAAGTATCAGATGGGCCCCAACATGTGGCTGGGGCAACGGATGGGTGGGCAGAGAAAAAGAATAAATTGTACATAATTGTAATTATCAGTAAAGCAGTGGGGTCTCGGGAGGCAGTATGAATGTTCAATACCATGTTCCCTGCACTCAAGTCACTGCTGGCTTCCCTTAGATGTCTCAGATTGACGCAGCCCCAGGCACTCCACATGGTTTAGTTCCCCACACTTCCAGGCATCTCCATGACACTCTCATCAGCTGCATGTTGCCTGTAATGGCTTCTCCTGGAACTCATAATGTGTAGATGTATAGAGCCTTGTCAGATTTTCGAGGGAGAGGTATAGTTTCTCAGCATTATGACTTATTCTTCTCTCTTTCTATGGTCTTTCTCTTAATAATCAGCAAGTGGTCTCTGCTCAGTAGGTCTGTAGAGATCATCCTCTCCTCTGATTGCTGTTTTCTCGATACATTAAAGGATTATACACAAATATATATGAAATACTAGGTTAAACATTGTGTACATGATATGGCAGGGAGAGTTTTGAAGAAAAAGACTAACTTATATTAGGCTGTCCTCTCTTCACTCCCACACCAAGGAAAATGATTCAAGGTTGCTTCTAAAAGCAGAGCTTTTTAAATCCACCCAAACCCCAAACAATAAAGAGATTTTGTGGTTGATTGTACAAGTTGAAGTAAAGTGGTTCATGATGGGAAGAGCCTGGGTTGGGTTTATGGAGAGTGGGAAGAACCAGACCCAGGGATGTGGCTATTTATTGAGAAGAGAGAATTTTAGAGGGAGAGCAGTACATCATGGGTACCTACCGTTTCACTTGACCTTGGCACATTGTTTCAGGATGCCTAAATTCTATGCAGTTCAGACAATATTCTCATGGGAAAATCTGGTTGGTGGTGTGGAGCAATTTTTGTCCCAGTTGGATCAGGGTAGTTGGGAGAGTTTCCTGCCACAACATTTCAACAGGAACAGCACTACACCTTGACACTGAGCAACAAGGAGAGCACTGGACTGAAGACAGTCACCTGGACTAAGAACCTGTGTGCTTGTGGTCCATCTACAACTAGAATTAGCTGCGGAATTGATGATTAAAGCCCCACAAACAGAGAAACCCGTGTGTGAGGTTTAATTTCTTGTCCCCTAAAAAGAGTGGAGGCTCAGTTTAGAGAAGGGATTCTCAACCTTGAAACAATGGGCATTATAGGGTGGACAATTCTTTGTTATAGGGCCATCCTGTGCATTTATAGGATATGGAGCAGGATCCCTGCCCACTACCCACTGGATGTCAGTAACATTTTCCATTCCTGTTATGACAATGTCTCCAGCTCTTGATAACCTCCCCTGGTGGCAAAATCAACTTCAGTTGAGAGCCACTGGTTTAGCAGTTGAAGTTCTCCCACTTGAGGATACATCTGAATCATTTTGGGGGATTTTTAATACAGATAGTGGGCCTCACCCTTATATTTTCTGATTCAATAGATTTGGGGTAGAGTCCCAGATTTACATTTCTAACACGTTTTCTGATGCTGCTGGTCCAGGAGCCATAGAACTATAGATGAAAATTAGTATTGAACACTTCTTATATATATTGTTTTACCTTAGTATTTATAATGTAAAATTTTTTGAAATCTATTTTTATTGATTTTGGAAAGCAAGGGACAGGGAGGGAGAGATAGAAACATCAGTGATGAGATAGAATCATTGATCGGCTGCTTCCTGCATGCCCCCTATTGAGGATTGAGATTGCAACCTGCGCATGTGTCCTTGACCGGAATTGAACCCGGGACCCTTTAGTCCCCAGGCTGACACTCTATCCATTGAGCCAAACTAGCTAGGGCAATGTAAATTTTTTTCTAATTGATATGTCATATTTCATAAAATTATTTTTTTCAATTAAATAGACCTTCAATATTTTATATTCACTGCAGCTATATATTACTAGAGGCCCAGCGCACAAAAATTTGTGCACTTGGGGGTCATTCTGCCCGGCCAGCGCCCTCTCGCAGTCCGGGACCCTTCTGGGGATGTCCGACTGCAGCTTAGGCCCTTTCCCTTGCGGCCGCCTCTGCGGAAAGGGAGGTGCCAGGACCAGGTCTGCGCCAGGATCTCTGCAGAAGCGGGGGGTGGGAGGTTCCCAGTACTGCCATGGCTGGCCTGGCAGCGCAGGCTCACTGGCCCCACCCCTTGCCCACTGGTTATTCTGGAAGGTTGTTCTGCCATCTGGTCTAATTTGAATATTAGCTCTTTACTATATAGAATAGTAGATAGTTATATAATTTGCAACATTATTTCCCTAATAAGTTTAGATACACCCTCGCTCCCTACATAGTTATTACAATATTATTGACTATACTAGAGGCCCAGTGCATGACATGCATGCACTAGGGGGGGGGGGGTGTTCCGCAGCCCCGCCTGCAACCACTTGCAGTCAGGTACCTCTTGGGCGATGTCTGACTGGTCCTTAGCACTGCCGCGGAGGCAGGAGAGCCTCTCACCACTGCTGCTGTGCTCACCATCCATGAGCTTGGCTTCAGGCTGAGTGGCGCTCCCCTTGTGGTTGCACACTGACCACCAGGGGGCAGCTCCTGCATTTAGCCTCTGCCCCCTGGTGGACACTGCACTTCATAGCAACCGGTCATTCCATCGTTTGGTTGATTTGCATATTAGGGTTTTATTATATAGGATTCATTATGCTATACTTTACATCCTCACGACTATGTTGTAACTGCCAATTTGTACTTCTCAAATTCTTCACCTATTCCACCTACCTTCCTGATACCCTCCCATCTGGCAAACATGAGTTCTCTGTATTGATGAGTCTACTTTATTTTGTTTGCTCATTTATTTTGTTCTTTAGATTCCACATAAAGTTGAAATTGTGTGGTATTTGCCTTTCTCTATCTGACTTACTTCACTTAGCCTAATATATCTAGGCCCATCATAAAAAATTCTCAAAACTTACATAAACATTGTCATTAAACAGTGCAATAACCAAACACCAAACTACCCTTTTACAACTTTGCCATGAAACCTGAAAACTAGAGAGCACCTGAGATTATTTTTTAATAAATGGGGAAAAAAAATTCAGCTATTGAGTGTTGTGCAGTGGCAAAGCACAGACCTTTGAGTGATAAGTCAAATGGGAGTTCCATTTTTAAATTTTTAAGGAAACTCCATACTGTTCTCCACAGTGGCTGCACCAGTCTGCATTCCCACCAGTAGTGCATAAGGGTTCCTTTTTCTCCACATCCTCCCCAGTACTTGTCGTTTGTTGATTTGTTGATGATAGTCATTCTGACAGGTGTGAGATGGTACCACATTGTCATTTTGATTTGAATCTCTCAGATGATTAGTAACTTTGAGCATGTTTTCATATGTCTCTTGGCCTTCCTTCTGTCTTCTTTTGGAAGGATTCTATTTAGGCCCATTGCCCATTTTTTTATTGGATAATATATTTTCCTTTTATTAAGTTGTATAAGTTTCCTATAAATGTTGGAGATTAGACCTTTATCAGTGATAACATTTGGAATTATGTTCTCCCATACAGTGGGCTTTCTTGTTGTTTTGTTAATGCTTTCTTTTGCTGTGCAAAAACTTTTTATTTTTATATAGTCCCATTTATTTATTTTTTCTTTAGTTTCCATTGCCCTAGGAGCAGTATCTTTGTTGTAGGTTCTTGCTATTCATCACTTTGAATATTTCTTTCCACTCTTATCTTGCCTGCATAGTTTCTGTTGAGAAATCAGTTGATAATCGTATGGGTACTCCCTTATAGATAACTAACTGTTTTTCTCTTGCTGCTTGTAAGATTCTCTCTTTTGTCTTTTGCCCTTGGCATTTTAATTATGATGTGTCTTGGTGTGGTCCTCTTTGGATTCCTTTTGTTTGGGGTTCTGTGTGCTTCCTGGACTTGTAAGTCTATTTCTTTCACCAGGTGGAGGAAGTTTTCAGTCATTATTTCTTCAAATAGGTTTTCAGTATCTTGCTCTCTCTCTTCTTCTGGCACCCCCATAATTCTGATGTTGGTACGATTGAAGTTGTCCCAGAGGCTTCTTACACTATCTTCAAATTTTTGGATTCTTTTTGCTTTTTGCTTTTCTAGCTGAGTGTTTTTTGCTTCTTTGTATTTCAAATATTTGACTTGATTCTTGCGTTCCTCTTGTCTTCTGTTGGGTCTCTGTATAATATTTTTTATTTCAGTCAGTGTATGCTTATTTCTAGTTGGTCCTTTTTCATATCCTCGAAGGTCTTGCTAAATTTATTGGCCTTTTCTAGTAAATTCTCTTCAAAACCATGATTTTGAATTCTATATCCAGTTGTTTGTTTTCCTCCATTTTTTTCTTTTGTGATCTGTTTCTTTGTCTCCACATTTTTGCTGCTTCCCTGAGTTGGTAGGGTAGCTTTGTGTGCTAGGTGTCCTATATGGCCCAGTAGGTCAGCCTCCCCAGTTACCTGAGGTGGACACTCTTGGTGCACCCCTTTGTGGTCTGTGTGTACAGCCTTGTTGTAGTTAAGTCTTGATTGTTGTTGGTATCACTGGGAGGAATTGATCTCCAGGCCAATTGGTTGTGAGTATCAGCTGTGTCTACACCGGGAGAACTTCTGTGCTGGAGAGAGCCTTATAGGACCAGACTTGCAAAATTGCAAAAGCCTCTGTGCTCAGCTTGAATGGGGTGGAGTCTCAGGGCTGAGCAGACAGTCTTGGCTTCACATCAGCCCTACCCTATGAGGCCCCTGGGTCTCAGTGTCCCTCAGTAATCTCTGCAAGCACCTCTGAGAGAAAGCCACGCTCGAGTTTCGCCCACTGCCAGACAGTCCAGTTTCTCCCCCAATGAATCTGGATTCCCAGATTCTTGCCCAGAACTGGAGTTCAGTGCAGTTGGAAGCTTCCGATTCCCTCCAGCTAGAGAAAGCCAGTGGCACACTCAGCAGACAGTCCTCTCTGCATGCACTTGTGCACGCGCCTCCAGACCTCTGCTTTTTGCGGCTCCCCTGAGTTTCTGCATGGCAGTCCAGATCCACCCCAGAAAGAGCCTGTGTCCCCAGTAGCTTGCCCAGAACTGGGGGTCAGTACAGTCGGTACTGGGGTTGAGTGCTTTTGGGAGCTTCCGACTCCCTCCCGTTAGGGAAAGCCAGTGGCGACCTCAGCAGTCAGTCCTCTCTGTGTGCACTGGCGTGTGCCTCCAGACCCCTGCCCCCCGTGGCTCCTCGAGTCTCCATGTGCCTTTCTTTCTACCTGATAGTCCAGACTCCCCCCATATGATCCGGTTTCCATAGGGTCTCACCCGGAAGTGGGGTTCAATGCAGTCAGAACTGGGGTTCAGTGTAGTCGGGAGCTTCCTTCTCCCTTCCACCAAAGAAAGCCAGCAAGGCACTCAGCCGCCCTTCCTCTCTGCGTGTGTGTCTCCATACCTCAGCCCTTTGCAGCTCCTCTGATTCTCCGTGAGCTTTTCTCTTTTCTTCTAGTTGTAGAATCTCCACTCAGCCAGCTTTCCTGTGGTTCTGGATGATGTCCGTTCTGTCTTTTAGTTGTAATATTGAAATTGTTGTGTGAGGCATCAGTTTAGGTTCTTACTTATGCCACCATCTTGGTTTCTCCCTCATTGTGTAGTCTTCATCTGGTTTTGGTATTATAGTGATGCTAGCTTCATAGAATGAGCTTGGAAGGGTTCCTTCCTCTTGAATTTTTTGGAATAGTCTGAGGAGGATAGGTTTTAGTTCTTCCTTGAAAGTTTGGTAAAACTCCCCCGTGAAGATATCTAGTCCAGGCTTTTGTTTGCTGTAAGAAAAACAATAATTTTTGATGACTGCTTCAATTTCTTCCATAGACTGTTTCAATTTCTTCCATAGTTATTGGCCTATTGAGATGTTTGAATTCTTCCTGATTGAGTTTTGGAAGGTTGTATTTTTCTAGGAATATGTCCATTTCCTCCAGGTTGTCTAGTTTGTTGGAATAGAGTTGTTCATAGTATTTTTTAATAATTTTTTATTTCTGTGGGGTCTGTTGTTATTTCTCCTCTTTCATTTCTGATTTTGTTTATTTGTGTCTTCTCTCTTTGCTTCTTGATGAGCCTGGCTAGAGGTTCATCAATCTTGTTTATCTTTTCAAAGAACCAGCTCTTGATTTTGTTGATCGTTTGTGTTGTTTTTTTGGTCTCTGTGTTGTTTATCTCTGCTCTGATCTTTATTATTTCCTTCCTTCTGTTTACACTGGGCTTTTCTTGTTGTTCCCTTTCTAACTCTTTGAGTTGTAGGGTTAGGTAATTTATTACCATTGTTTCTTGTTTTTTTCTTGCAGTAGGCTTGTAGAGCGATGAACTTCCCTCTCAAGACTGCTTTCACTGTGTCCCATAGATTTTGGATTGTTGTTTTTTCATTGTCATTTACTGCCATGATGTTTTTTATTTCTTCTTTGATCTCTCTGGTAACCCAGTCATTGTTTAATTTAGTCTCCATGTGTTTGATTTTTTTGGATTATTTTTATTGTAGTTGATTTCCAGTTTTATGCCATTGTGATCTGAGAAGATGCTTGATATGATTTCTATCTTCTTGAATTTGAAGAGACTTTGCCTGTGACCCAATATATGGTCAATCTTTGTAAATGACCCATGTGCACTTGAGAAGAATGTATATTCTGTGGCTTTGGAGTAAAATGTTCTGTAGATGTCAATTAATTCCATCTGGTCTAGTGAGTCATTTAGGATTGATGTTTCTTTGCTGATTTTTTGTCTAGAGGATTTATCCAGTGATGTCAGTGGTGTATTAAAGTCCCCTACTATGATTGTATTGTTGTCAATTGCTCCCCTAATATCTTCCAGGAGTGTTTTTATGTATTTGGGTGCGTATATGTTTATCAAGGTTATATCCTCCTGTTGTATCTATCTTTAGTATTATGAAGTGACCTTTCTTATCTCTTGTTATGGCCTTTACTTTGAGGTCTATTTTGTCAGATATAAGTGTTGCTACCCCAGCTTTGTTTCATTTCCATTTGCCTAAAAGATATTTTTTTAATCCCTTCACTTTCAGTCTGTATGAGTCCCTTGTTATGAGGTGGGCCTCTTGTAGACAGCATATATATGGGTCATGTTTTATTATCCATTCAGCCACTTGATGTATTTTGATTGGAGCATTTAGTCCATTTATGTTTAAAGTTATTATTGAAAGGTACTTGTTTGTAGCCATTTTTATTTTTTGTGTCTATGTTCCTTCTTACCTTTCTATTTCTTCTTTCATATCAGTCCCTTTAACATTTCTTGCATTGATGGCTTTGTAGTTATAAACTCCTTTAGCATTTTTTTTTTTTTTTTGGTCTGTGAAGCTTGTTATTTTCCCTTCAATTTTGAATGATAGTCTTGCTGGATAGCGTATTCTTGGATTCAGTCCATTGCTTTGCATCACTTTATAAATTTTCTTCCATTCTTTCCTGGCTTTATGTGTTTCTATTAAGAAGTCACTTGATAATCTAATGGGAGATCCCTTGTACGTAACTTTCTGTCTCTCTCTTCCAACCTTTAAGATTATCTCTTTGTCCTGAACATTTGCCATCGTAATTATGATGTGTCTTGGTGTGGGTCTTTTGGGGTTCATCTTGTTTGGGACTCTCTGTGCTTGTGTGACTTTTTTCTTCCTCACAACAGGGAAGTTTTCTGACATTATTTCTTCAAAAAGGTTTTCTAACCATTGTTCCTCTTCCTGTTTTTCTGACACTGATATTATTTGTATGTTGCTTAGTTTCATGTTGTTTCATAACTCCCTTATGCTCTCCTCCTGTCTTTAAATTTTTTTCTCCAATTGCAGTTCAGTTTGGGTGTGTTTTGCTTCCGTCCTCAAATTTGGTAATTCTGTCCTCTGCTTCTCCTAACTACTGTTGAAACTTTCCATGGTGTTTTTTGTTGCAGCTATATCACTCTTCATTTCTTCTTGATTCTTACATAAGTTGTTGATTTTTTTCATCCATCTGGTTTATGAACTGTATTACAGACCCTTATTCTGAATTATTTTTCTGACATATTGCATGCCTCTGTTTCACCTAGCTTCTTTTCTGGAGAGTTCTTATTTTCTTTCCTTTTAAAATGAGGTATAATTAACAAACACAGAGATATTAAGTTATAATTCTGTGCGGTTGAAACAAGTTTACACTTGTGGAACCTATATCATTTTCAAAGAAATAGAACAATATCACTTCTGATACCACTTCATTAATGTTAGCTTATTTAACTTAAAAACAAAAACACCAGTAAGAATGGGTACTATTATTCACCCTACTTGTAGATGAGGAAAGTGAAGCACAAAGATTACACAACTGGACAAACACTACTAAATGGATCCAACCCTGGGACACAAGCAGACTCTCAAACTTGTAGAACCTGCTTACTGAATAAGCCACCAAGAGGGAGGGACTGAATACCTCTGGATCACACACCAGTTAACAGAAATTTCCCATTCCTCCCAGCCTTTAAAAGGGCAAGTCCTGCATTAAGTGCTTTAACTTAATGATTTCTGTAGAAACCTTACCAAAACACGCTTTGCAGGTCTGAGCTGTGCATGCCAGGATAAAGGGGATTTTATATTCTGGAAAAGACTGCTGCCTTTCATTTGTTCCTGGAGACTATTCTGCGTGGAGTTCACCTTCCAGGTGAGAACTCATCCTACTGGAAAGAACCAGTGCTTTGTGACACCCCCTACCCCCCCTGCTCCCTTTTCTCCTACAACTAATGACCTTGGTGATTTTAGAGAGGAAGTGTTGAGCTTATTTAGTGATACTTGGACCATGGGAAAAGGAATCTATTACCATTGAGAGACAACGTTTCTGCACCTACTATGTACACAGCAGATGTAAGGTGGAAAAGTTCTCAGGAGGACTAAGTTAGTTCTCCTTTATGATCAAATAAATCTTATGAAGGGATTTTGGAAGCTGGTGGGTTAAGGGAGAGGTAATAACATTGAAAAGAAAGGATTCTTTGTCCAAGTAACATTAATTTAGTACCTAGTGTATAGAGACACTATGCAGACATTATTTTGTTTTTCCTTGGGGAAATATTTTAAACAAGGCAGCTTATTCCTTGCATAAGTGTTAACCAGGAGGGTAAAGTACTCTATTAAAATCAGAGAGAAAATATTCAGACCAGATGTACTGTTCATTTAAATCATGTGTGTGTGTGTGGGTCGGGGGGGCGGGGGGAGGGCGGTGGTGGGTGTAATTTAAATGATTTTATCTATAATGCTCTGACCGTAAAATAGGTTTCTTAAATTTTTGTTTAATATATTTGAATATTATTTAAAGCTTAAAAATAAGCTTTTCATCCAGCAATTACACTTCTAAGAACTTTATCTTAAGAAAATAAACATGGATGCATATTTACATAATTATTAACAATAGAGAAAAAGAGTTAACAACCTTAATGTCCAACAATAGGAGACTGGTTTAAAATATGTATGTTATGTGCATACAATGCAATAATAAAAATATAATGTTTATCATTTACAATAATGAAATATATATTCACTATATATAGATATTTTATAACATTCATGTTCTAAACATATTTTATGAAATGGATTATGTCATTTTAAAAACAAGCTATTAAATTATATATATATATATATATATATATGCCATTATTTTTGTAAAAAATTAATCAATGCCTAAAAACAAATGGATACATATTCTCAAGTTAATATGTATCCATATTAACTGGATAGTGGAATTTTTCTTTTATTTATAAAATAGTTTTTTAATATTTTATTTACCCTTCTAAATTTTTTCTATATTCTTAAAATTCTCATGTATATTGCATATTGAATATGTATAAGCACAGTTTATATACAGATATTATAATAATAATAAAAACTATGTACTATTTTCTGTTCCACATTTTCTCCTTTTGTTTTAATACTGTCCCTTGTGCATGCCTGTGTTGTATCATAGTTCTTATGTTAATGGCTCCTTGTAATTTCAATATATTAATTTATGTAACCTTATCCCAGTGACAAAAGTGACTGTGTCTTTTTTTTTTTCCTATTTGTTGATGTTGCTATATAAAAGTACTCTTTACACTCATTTTCCTTGTTTAAGTTATCACTTTTGAAAACATTTCCAGTAAGGAGAAGACTGGGTCTAAAGCCCCTTCTTTGTGGACTTTGCCCACTGCCTTAGGCTGAAAGCCCACATCAGCTATTTTAGAGCCACTTCAAGTTTCATAAACGTTGAGGATGAAGGAAATGTTCTCTCTGCTAAGTAAGATGAAGGATTCATGGGTTTATAACATGTCAAAGCTATAGAATTGTTCACATTATATGCTTTTAATTGTGCCCATTTAATTTACTCAGTGTGCCCTAGCCAGTTTGGCTCAGTGGATACAGTGCTGGCCTGCGGACTGAAGAGTCCCAGGTTTGATTCTGGTCAAGGGCACATGACCTGGTTGCGGGCTCAGTCCCCAGTATGGGGCATGCAGGAGGCCTCTGATCAATGATTCTCTCTCATCATTGATGTTTCTATCTCTCTCTCCATCTCCTTTCCTCTCTGAAATCAATAAAAATATAATTAAAAAATAAAATAAATCATTCAGCTTTGAAGTTGTTTTTAAAAGAGACCCAAAAAAAATCATAACAATGCCAGAAAAGACTTTCCTCTCCCCCAACTGAGAAGTAGTGTTAGGGGGATAAAATAGCTGTTATTTCCCCTCAAAGTACTGACAAGCAACTGAGGGTGTGGGACAGGACATATGCACATGGAAAAGTCAAGAACATTCACTTGTGCAATTTCAACCTGCTCAAACAGCAGTTGCCAAAGAGTAAATGAGATCTTTAGAACCAGAAACATTTTCCCATTGAAAACAACCACCACTGGTCCCATCGCTGTAGCTGATCATTCACAAAAGACATGTGTTTCTTAAACAAGAAAGAAGAAAGAAAGAAAAGAAGAATGAAAGAAAATAAAGGAAAGAAAGAATGCTAACAACGTCCTGGCCAGAGTTCTGGGAAGCCAGAGTGCTCAGCACTAAAGGGCTGAGTACATCAAACAATCTTTTCTCTGCTTCCTTCAGGGAATGATGGTAATCATGATACACAAATACTATTCTGTGCCAAGTACTTACTAAGAAATTCCCATGGTCTTTTTCACTCACTTGGTGCCAGTGCCTAGATTACCTCATTTAATCCTCACAAACTGTCTCTCACATAAGTGTTGATGTTATTCTCAGGACATGATTCACACTGAAAGCACTCACATGGTGGGCTAGGTTAAAGTTACACCCCATTTCTTAAAAAAACAACAACAATTAATCCAATGGACTGAGCTGAAATACTGTGTGGTTAGCTTCCAGTAATGATATCTATACTAATAAAAGGGTAATATGCTAATTAGACTGGGAGACCTTCCAAGAGACCTTCTAGATATTCTTCTGGAGAAAACCATTGTGGCGGGGATGAGGTAGAGGTGGTTAGAGGCCAAGAGGGGAGGGCAGTTGTGAGTGATCAGGCCAGGGTGGGATAGCAGTTGTGGGTGATCAGGTTGTTGAGGGGCGGGGCTGTTGGGGGTAAGCAGACCAGCAGGTGAGCCCGTTGGGGGTGAGCAGGCTGTCAGTGGGGGTCAGTTGGAGGTGATCAGGACAGTGGGGGGGGGAGCAGTTTGGAGTGAGAAGGCCAGCAGAGGGGCAGTTGGGGGCAAGCAGGCCAGTGGGGAGGGAAGGTGGGGGTGAGCAGGCCAGCTTGCGGGGGCAGTTAGAGGTGAGCAGGCTGGCATGGGGGCATTTGGGGGTGATCAGGCTGGCGGGCAGGCATTTGGGGGTGAGAAGGCTGGGGGTAGGGGTCAGTTGGGGTAAGCAGGCTGGCAGGCAGAGGGGTTAGGGGCAATTAGGCAGGCAGGCATGCAGGTGAGCAGTTAGGGAGCCAGCAGTCCCGGATTGTGAGAGGGATGTCCAACTGCCGATTTAGGCCAGAACCTTGTAAACCGGCAGTAGGACATCAGTCTAGGGGTCCCAGATTGGAGAGGGTGCAGGATGGGCTAAGGAACACCCCCTTACCCCAGTGCACGAATTTCATGCACTGGGCCACTAGTTAATAATAACAGTAGTAAAAAATTATAATTTGGAGATATTATATGCTAAAAACTCTACTATGCATTTAAGATGTATTAACTCATTTAACCATCAATATTATTTTCTTTTTATTTCTATACCAATAAGGTGTTCAGTTAGGTTTGTGTAAGACATTTCAGACACCAGTTTGTGAGGATAAAGACAATTGGTGAGAGCAACCGCAGAGGGGAGGTAGCCTGGAGCTGAGGAACAACTTTGATTTTTGGCAGAAGTTGCAAATCCATGGCTTTCTGATCAACCTCCCACTTCTCTGTCCTCTCTTATTTCTGTTTCTCTGTGTCAAGGGCTCAATCTCCTGATGACTGGGCTGACACTGCTCCTTCTTCCTAAAGTGAGATGTTTAAGATTTTGACCTCTCCTCTGTGTTTACTCTCACCAGTGGGCTTTATCCTCACAAACTGGTGTACTAAATTTCTTACAAAAAACTAACTAAACACTGATATTGGTCTTAGTAGAGATGGTGATGATGAATTTCTGGTGTGTTCTAGGCAGAGGAACTTAATTAAGGCACAGAGTCGCAGACATTAAGGCCCCTGCTCAGTTGCTTTAAGAAAACCACTCTCTTGCCACTGTGGTGCCCAAGGAGGATGATCAGAATGGTCCCGGGAGTAAAGTTGGCCCACAGTTTTCTCACATGCTGACTGAAGGGTATCTTGTCATGGCTCAAAAGCTTTGGTGGCACATCTTCAGTGGGATAGTATCTAGGAATTTTGCAAAGTATAATCACTTGGGTACCACCTTTCTTGTCACTACCAACTGGTTTTGTGACAGTAGCAGGAACTTTTTCCTTTTTCGTTTCAATCCAGGATTTAGCTACTGAATAATTCCACTTGTGCATGGCCTTTAGGAATACATAGCCAACTCCATCAAAAAATTATTAGACTTAATAAATGAATTCAGCAATGTAGCAGGATACAAAATTAATGACAAGAAATCTATGGCATTTCTATACACCAATAATGAACTTACAGAAAGAGAGACTAAAAAAGCCATCTCATTTACTATTGCACCAAAAAAATTAAGATACCTAGGAATAAATTTATCTCAGGAGGTAAAAGACCTATACTCAGAAAACTATAGGACACTGAAAAAAGAGATAGAGGAAGATATAAACATATGGAAGAACACACCGTGTTCTTGGATTGGTAGAATCAACACTATTAAAATGTTCATACTACCCAAAGCAATCTATAGATTCAATGCACTCCTCATTAAAATTCCAACAGTATATTTTGCAGACCTAGAACGAACTTTCCAAAAATTCATCTGGAATAAAAAGAGACCCCAAATAGCTGCAGCAATCTTGACAAAGAAGATCAAAGTAGGTGGGATCTCAATACCAGATTTTAAGCTGTATTACAAAGTCACTGTTCTCAAAACAGCCTGGTACTGGCACAAGAATAGACATATAGACCAATGGAATAGAATAGAGAACCCAGAAATCGACCCAAGCCACTATGCTCAATTAATATTTGACAAAGGAGGCATGAACATACAATGGAGTCAAGACAGTCTCTTCAATAAATGGGTATTGGGAAAATTGGACAGATACAAGCAAAAAAAAATGAAACTAGACTACCAACTTACACCATACACTAAAATAAACTCAAAATAGATAAAGAATTAAACATAAGACAGGAAACCATAAAAATACTAGAGGAACCCACAGGCAGAGAAATCTCAGACATATGCGAAGCAATTTCTTCATTGATACTGCTCCTAGGGCAATGGAAGTGAAAGAGAAAATAAACAAATGGGACTACATCAAAATAAAAAGCTTTTTCACAGCAAATAAACCATCAACAAAACAACAAGAAAGGCCACTGCAAGAGAGAACATATTTGGCAATGTTATCACCCATAAGGGCTTAATCTCCAACATCTACAGGTAACTCATACAACTTAACAAATGGAAGATAAACAGCCCAATCAAAAATGGGTAATGGATCTAAATAGATACCTTTCAAAAGAAGACAGAAGGAAGGCCAAGAGGCATATGAAAACATGCTCAAAGTCTCTAATCATCAAAGAGATGCAAATCAAACGACAATGCAGTACCATCTCACACCTGTTAGAATGGCTATCATCAACAAATCAACAAACGACAAGTGCTGGTGAGGATGCAGAGAAAAAGGAACACTTGTGCACTGCTGGTGGGAATGCAGGCTGGTGGGAATGCAGTCTGGTGCAGCCACTGTGGAGAACAGTACAAAATTTCCTCAAAAAACTAAAAATGGGACTCCCATTTGACCCAGTGATCCCACTTCTAGGAATATATCCCAAGAAAACAGAAACACCAATTAGAAAGCACATATGCACCCCATTGTTCATAGCAGCACAATTTACAATAGTTAAGATTTGAAAACAGCCTAAGTGCCCATCAGCAGATGAGTGGATTTAAGAAATTGTGGTATATCTACACAATGGAATACTACACTGCAGTAAAAAAGGAGTTCTTACCATTTGCAACAGCATGGATGGAACTGGAGAGCATTATGCTAAGTGAAATAAGCCAGGCAGAGAAAGATAAATATCACATGATCTCACTCATTTATGGAATATAATGAACAACATAAACTGATGAACAAAAATAGATCCAGAGACAGAGAAACATTGATTAGACCACTAACCGTCAGAGGGAAGGTAGGGGAGGGTGGGGGTAAGGGGGAGAGATCAACTAAAGTACTTGTATGCATATGTATAAGCCTAACCAATGGACACAGACAACAGGTGGTTGAGGGCATGAGTGGGCAGGGATAGGCAGATAATAGGAGAATAAGGACACATATGTAACAACTTAATCAATAAAGACATTTTTTAAAAAAAGGAATACATAGCCGACTAGGAATATCTGCCAATTGCTCTGACCAGGACAGGATTTCACCCCTGTAGGGCATCCTCTTCTTATACATATTGACTTTAGGGTTACCCTTCTTGACCTTGTCACTAGCATCAGCCTTCTTGGCTCCAGGTTTCTTCTCCTTAGTATCCAGCTTCTCAGCTTCTTCACCCTCCATCTTGCAAGATGAGAAAGAGAAAATAATTTTCTAGGTAGAATCTGTGTTCATTAGGAGGAATGAGTAAACCATGGAACCAAGAGGCTAAGGAACTTTTCCAAGGCTACAGAGGTTGTTAGTGGTGGCACTAGGGAATCACTGACTGCAACCTAATCGCCAAAGATGCACTAGCATATTTAAAGAACATATTTGTTAACATAAATGTTTATTAAATAAAATTTCAGGGTAGTGTAAGAAAGTGAAAGAAACATTTTCAAAATGAGAACCATGTGCTTTTTGCCAACTTCCTCCTTCCTTGCCATTACCAAGGACTTCAGTGTGGGTAACACCAATAGAGGGCACTGAAGAGGTCCTGGACATTAGCATAGAACCTGCTACTCTTGTCTCTTGGTGGTGGTCCCATCCGAACTTTTATGGTGTGTCTCCTTCATAGTAATGGTAGACATCTAGTGTGATTCTAATTTCTCTCCCCCCAAGGCAGTTATTTTAGAAGTGGGCAGAGTTATCTTACCTGTTACCTTCTAATATTCAGGTAAAGGTGTGTGGATCTAGTTCCTGTGTGTTCAACATTTTCTCATCCTGACTGTTTGTTGATCCTCCCTCTAGGCTAAAATACCAGTCAAGATGCTCCACTTGCAGGGTCAACAGATGCTGCAGATGCTAGAAAAATCCTTGAGGAAGAGCCTTCCTGAGTCCTTAAAGGTGAGACAATCTCAGGGAAAGAAAGGGTTGTGTATTCTTTTGATGGATGTGGGGAACAGAATGATCCTATCTAATAAAAGAGTAATATGCATATTGACCATCACTCCAACACACAAGATGGCCTCCCCCTTGTGGACAAATATGGCTGCCCCCATGTGGACACAAGATGGCCGGCAGGGGAGGGCAGTTGGGGGGGACCAGGCCTAAGAGGAGGGCACTTAGGGGTGGCCAGAATGGCAGGGGAGGGAAGTTAGGGGCAATTGGGCCAGCAGGGGAGCAATTAGGCATTGATCAGGCTGGCAGGGGAGTGGTTAGGGGGTGATCAGGCTGGCAGGCAAAAACGGTTAGGGGCAATCAGGCAGGCAGGCTAGAGGTTGGCAGCCAGCAGTCCTGGATTGTGAGAGGGATGTCGGGTGGGATTGGGCCTAAATGGGCAGTTGGACATACCTCTAGGGTTCCCAGATTGGAGAGGGTGAAAGCTGGAATGAGCCTCTACTCCCCACCCCCCGTGCATGAATTTTGTGCACCATGCCTCTGGTCCATTAATGAGCAGCTATTTTGTGGTGGAATTTCATTCATGCTCCACATCATTTACACTCATGTTCACATCACCTCTTTGCAAGAGGTATATTATGAAACTTCTTTGTACTATCTTTGCTACTTCATGTGAATAACTTAAAAGTTTAAGAAATAGCTATAGTCAATTTGGCTCAATGGATAAAGCATTGCCCTAAGGACTGAATGGTCCCTGATTCAATTCTAGTTAACGACACCTTCCTGGTTGCGAACTAGATCCCCAGTGGGGGACATGCAGGAGGCAGCCAATCAATGATTCTCTCTCATCATTGATGTTTCTCTTTCTCTCTCCCTTTCCCTTCCTCTCTGAAATTAATAAAAATATATTTAAAAAGTTTAAGAAATAAGGTTTGTTCATCCATGTCATAGAATGCTCTGAAGTTAATAAAATTATTTTTATTTATTAGAAAAGAACCATGACTAGAATGTATTAATTCAATGGGTAAAAACATTTTAAAATCACATCTATCTGAAATATTTATTTTGTAAATTTCCTGTGTATGTACATGAATAGTAGGAAATCTATTAAAAGATTTTTTCACCCATTTAAAAATTGAGGTATAATTGACATACATTACATTAAATGTTTACTAAATCCTACAATGGAGAGTTCATGATTTTCATTAATACATTTCACTAGTCTGAATATATTACAATGTAAATATATTTCTAAAAGATAAATTTATTGAGGCAAAACACTAAAACTTAAAATTGCTTGGCAGAAATACTCATTAGAGACCTTTCAATTTTAGAATTCCATCATTTCATAGAAATAACCATGTCTTGATCAAACAAGTTACTTTAACATCCTTTCATAATATAGGGTTGGGGAAAAGTAGTTTTACAGTTGTGAGTATGTGAAACAGAGTTAATAAAGCTATTGTAATAATCATGACCTGCATGTTTTTTCCAGATGAACAACCATAAACCTACTTTTACCAACCCCGGTATATTGACCCTTCCACTTTCTTGTAATGCTGCAGGTTTATGGGACCATCTTCCACATGAACCAGGGAAACCCTTTCAAGCTGAAGGTTCTGGTGGACAAGTGGCCTGATTTTAATACAGTAGTTGTCCACCCTCAGGAGCAGGTAAGGTGTCAGATATGGAATGACTGTGCATCTATGTTTGTACTTGCTAGGTGTTTATTTGCACCTGGCAATGTGAGAGACCTGGGAATATAGAAATGAATCCCAGGAATAGTGAACAGTCTCTGTCCTCAAAAATTGCACAGCCTGGAAGAGAATACAGGTGAATCCACAGAAAAATTACAGTATGGTCTGAAATGTGCAGCAACAGGAGAATTGAATGAGGTAATGATTGTCTAACCACTATGCTGTATACCTGAAACTAATCCTATCCTATCTAATAATAGACAAATATGCAAATTGACCACACCTCTGACACACCCACAAGCCACGCCCACCATCCAATCAGAGCGAGCATGCAAATTAATCCAAACAAAGATGGCTACAGCCACAGAGAGCAAGGTTTCCTAGGTAACAGAGGAAGCCAAGCTTTCCGCCTGCCCTTGCCAGGCCTAAGCCTCCACTCAAGCTACAAAGTTTCAATTATAGAAGGTAAACAAATTCAAACAAATGGCGGCAGAATGGAGCTTGAGAGAGCAGGCCAGGGTTGCCGCTGGCAACAGAGGAAGCAAAGCTTTCTGCACACCCTGGCAGGGCCCAACCGCTTAAGGCAACAAAGTTTCTATTATAACCCCAATACAAATGGCTGCCAGCCTCGGAGGGAGCCCCAGGCTTGGCTCCGCTCCAGGCTACAAAATTTCAATTGTAGAAGGAAAATAAATTCCAAATACCAGGGCCTCTGCTTGGGTTGCCAGGGGGCGTGGCCGGCCTGCAAACCACGACAGGCCCCTTGCTCAGGCCGCCCCATGCCCCAAGGGAACCCTCACCTGATCCGGGACACCCTTCAGGGCAAACCAGCTGGCCCCCACTCCTGTACCAGGCCTCTGTCCTATCTAATAAAAGAGTAATCTTCAGATTGATCATCACTGCAACACACAATATAGCTGCCCTCATGTGGTCAAAGATCCTGCCCCCATGTGGACACAGATGGCCACCACAAGATGGCCAGCAGGAGAGGGCAGTTGGGAGGCACCCAGCCTGCAAGGGAGGGCAGTTGAGAGGGAACAAGCCTGCAAGGGAGGGCAGTTGGAGGTGATCAACCCTGCAGGAGAGGGCAGTTAGGGGTGACCAGGCCATCAGAGGAGGGAAGTTGGGGGCAAACAGGCTGGCAGCAGAGTGGTTAGGGGGTGATCAGGCTGGCAGGCAGAAGCGGTTAGGGGCAATCAGGAAGGCAGGCAGGCAAGCAGTTGGGAGCCAGCAGTCCTGGATTGTGAGAGGGATGTCCGACTGCCCTCAAGGGGTCCCATATTGGAGAGGGTACAGGCTGGGCTGAGGGACAACTCCCCTCCGTGCACGAATTTCATGCACCGGGCCTCTAGTACTGTATAATAAAAGCCTAATATGCAAGTTGACCGAATGGCAGAATGACCAGTGGAATGACCACTCGCTATGATGTGCACTGACCAACAAGGGGCAGACGCTCAGTACAGGATCTGCCCTCAGCCCACCAGTCCAAGACCAGCCAATGTGGATGCCAGCAGGGATCCCCTGATCACCCCACTGGTCGCCCTGCATAGGGAGGTGACCGGCAGTGGTGGGAAGAGGGGCAGGGATGGCTGGCGAAAGGGACGGTGCCGCCTCCTGATCACCTTGCCAGTTGTTCTACAGATTGGCCCTGATCATTGGCCAAGCCTTGGGACCCTACCTGTGCATGAATTTCATGCACCGGGCCTCTAGCATAAAATAATATTGAAAAGCCGCTATAATTGGAAAATAAACTTTATTATTAAAAGAAATAACACAGATGGAATGCTGATTAAAATTTTATAGGAGACATTTTCATACTCACTGTGTTTTTTTTAAATTTCTTTATTGATTAAGGTATCACATATTTGTCCTCATCCCACCATTCCCATCCCAAACCCCTTTCCATACATGCCCCTACCCCCCTGTTGTCCGTGACCACTGATTAGGCTTATATGCATGCATACAAGTCCTTTGGTTGATCTCTCCCCCTTACCCCACGCCCCCTACCTTCACTCTGAGTTTTGACAGTCTGATTGATGCTTCCCTATCTCTGGGTCTGTTTTTGTTCATCAGTTTATGTTGTTCATTATTTCCCCTAGATGCTCACTCATTGTTATGTGTTTTTTTTAAATATCATTTTTATTTATTTATTATTTTTTATTAAGGTATTATATGTGTACATATCTTACCATTGCCCCCCCCACAACACTCCCTTACATGCCCTCACCCCCCAGAGTTCTGACTCCATTGGTTATGCTTATATGCATGCATACAAGTCCTTCGGTTGATCTGTTATCTTCCCCACCTCCCCTAACCTTCCCACTGTAATTTGACAGCCTGTTTGATGCTTTACTGCCTCTGTATCTATCTTTTTGCTCATCGGTTTGCAATGTTCTTTATTATCCACAAATGAGTGAGATCATGTAGCATTTTTCTTTCATTGACTGGCTTATTTCACTTAGTATAATGTTCTCCAATGCCATACAGGTTGCTGCAAATGGTAAGAATTCCTTCTTTTTTATGGCAGCATAGTATTCCATTGTGTAGATGTACCATAGTTTTCTGATCCAGTACTCATGGACGTTACTTTTCTCTTGGAAACTCCAAAGCAATTTCTTCACCGATACTACTCCTAGGGCAATGGAAACTGAAGAGAAAATAAATGAATGGGACTACGTCAAAATAAAAAGCTTTTGCACAGCACAAGAAACCATCAACAAAAACAACAAGAAAGCCCACTGTATGGGAGAACCTATTTCCAAATGTTATCACTGATAAAGGTTTAATCTCCAACATTTACAGGGAACTCATACAACTTAATAAGGAATATAAATGATCCAATTAAAAAATGGGCAATGGACCTAAATAGATACTTTTTGAAAGAAGACAGAAGGAAGGCCAGGAGACATATGAAAACATGCTCAAAGTCACTAATTATCCGAGAGATGCAAATCAAAATGAAAATGCAGTACCATCTCACACCTGTCAGAATGGTTATCACCAACAAACGACCAGTGCTGGGGAGGATGCGGAGAAAAAGGAACCCTTGTGCACTGCTGGTGGGAATGCAGACTGGTGCAGCCACTGTGGAGAACAGTATGGAGTTTCCTCAAAAAACTAAAAATGGAACTCCCATTTGACCCAGTGATCCCACTTCTAGGAATATATCCCAAGAAACTGGAAACACCAATTAGAAAGGACATATGCACACCTATGTTCATAGCAACACAATTTACCATAGCTAAGATTTGGAAACAGCCTAAATGCCCATCAGCAGATGAGTGGATTAGAAAACTATGGTACATCTACACAATGGAATACTACACTGTTATAGAAAAGAAGGAATTTTTACCATTTGCAGCAGCATTGATGAAACTAAATAACATTATGTTAAGTGAAATAAGCCAGGCACTGAAAGAAAAATACCACATGATCTTACTCATTTATGGAAAATAAAGAACATTATAACCTGAGGAACAAAAAGATAGATAAGGAGGCAGTATTGCACCGAACAAACTGTCAAATTACAGCGGGAAGGCTGGGGAGTGTTGTGGAGGGGGGGAAAGAGATCAACCAAAGGACTTGTATGCATGCATGTAAGCACAACCAATGGACATAAGACACTGGGGGAGGGGATGAGGGCAAACGACAGAGGGTAGGGGAGGCCAGGGGAAGATCAATGGGGTGAAAAAAGGTGATATATGTACTAGTATATGTAATACTTTAAGCAATAAAAAAAAATATCAGACCATAATGGAACTGAAAACCTGTATGGCAATCACAAAATACAATTATTTTGGTTGATTCTGCATTTCCCAATACAAACAGGAAATGGTGGATGACCTTGATCACTACACAAATACTTACCAAATCTACTCCAACGATCTCAAGAACTGTCAGGAATTGCTTGGCTCACCAGAAGTCATCAATTGGAAACAGCATTTGCAGATCCAAAGTAAGTAAGAGGAATGGGAAGTGTGCTGACTCGCTTCTCTCTCCTGACAATTTCCCTTATGATTCATGTCTTTCTCCATACTTCAGACCCTCAGCCTGCTATCAGGTTTTTACTCAGCTGTGAATATACCTGTAATGGAGAAAAACACTCTCAAAGCTTGCAAAAAAATGGGTTTCATATAGAAAACATAATATAATTGTATGATAGCCACAAATTTATTTTGCAGACATATCTAGAATCACTTAGGTTGATTGAATGGCAGGGCAGAGCTTCCCCTAGGTCCTTCCATGCCAGGAATAACAATGACAACTCATGCCATAAAGCACCTCCTAGATCATTAAGGAAACTGTCATGGTTATGAGCATACCATCCAGAATCACACTCCCTAGGATGGCATTTGTCTGTTATTTGCTATATCATACTAGCCACATGACTTACCCTCCCTGATTTCATACATAAAAGTGAGGATAACGGTAACTAAAACACAGGGGTGTTGAAAAGATGAGATAACATGTTGAATAGAATTGCTTAGCACAATAGCTGGCTGTGTCAATTAACTTGGACTGCATAGCAAACCCCATAATTCTGTGAATCAACATTTGGGCTGGGTTTTGCAAGGCAGTTCTTCTGCTGGTTTCATCAGGATTTCCTCTTGGAGCTGTAGGGTGTTAATGGATGGACTATGTGTTGGTTGCTCTAGTATGGCATCACTCACATGCCTGAATGACCGTTCTGGCTGTTGGTGCTGGCCACCATAGTGACAGCATGATAGAAGCACAAGTCCTCAGCTGACTAGCCTAATCCTATCCATATAGTGTTGGTCTCAAGGAAATCAGGGGCACAAAGAAAGCCCAGGTTGCAAGCCCCCTTTAGCCTCTCCAAGCATCAAATTTACTCTTTCCCAGTGGGAAAAGCAAGCCATATGGGCAAGGCCAGATGCAGTGCCTGAGAGGACTATTCCAGGGAAAAGATACAAAGAGATGTGGGCACATTGTGGGTTATTCCTGCAGCAATCTGTCATACTATGAACAGAGTAAGCACACAAGAGATGTTGGCTACTATTGTTTTATAATGCACCTCCTGTGATTATGAAAACAATATGTTCATGTAACCCAGAAACTTGGTTCCAGTCTTTGTATGAACACAATATGTTCATGTAACCCAGAAACTTGGTTCCAGTCTGTGCATTGCCACAAATGGTATGACCCTGGTTGTGAATGAATCTCTGAGCATGTTCATTGCACAAATCCTGACTATAATCACATGTTGGCAGTACTAAGCCAGAACCTAGGTTTTTAGACTGTAAACGTAGACACGTACCACTCTGGACAACTAACCTAGGTTCTGGACAGCTTCTCCATAAAATGCACTGAAATAATTGCATGTCTCCTTAAAACCCCATCTAGGTTCCCAGTCCAACCTGAATGAGGTGATACAAAATCTCGCAGCCAGGAAATCCTTCAAAGTCAAGCACACAGAGCGCTTTCTCTATGCGGAACTTGACACTGTAAAGAAACTGATTCCTTCCTTGTTGGATGTAAAGAACTTACCACCTGGTGGTGGCAAACCCAAGGCCATGTAAGTTTGCACTACTCACACCTCCCATTCCTGAAGTAGCCTCCCAACTTCTCTTTCTGCTTTTATTCCTGCCTCCCTATGGTCAACATGCTTCAAAGCAGCACAAATCATCGTTTTTCAGAAATGTATTATGGAAAATAGTTATAAGAACAAATATAATAAGTACTCATGGACTTTACTTTTCTCTTGGAAACTCCATAGCAATCAAGAAATGCTTAAACTCTCATCCCTGGATGTTACCCACGCTGCCCTGGTGAATAAATTCTGGCATTTTGGTGGCAATGAGAGGAGCCAGAGATTCATCGAGCGCTGTATACAGACCTTCCCCACACTCTGTCTGCTAGGGCCTGAGGGGAACCCTGTGTCCTGGGACCTGATGGACCAGACAGGAGAGATACGGATGGCAGGCACCCTGCCTGAGTACCGGAAGCAGGGCCTCATCTCCTATATCATCTATATCCAGTCCCAGGCTCTAAACAACCTCAGCTTCCCCGTATATTCTCACACTGACAAGAATAACAAAATTATGCAGAAAATGAGTTATAATCTGCATTATACCCGCATGCCCTGTACCTGGAACCAGTGGTACTGTGTGCCTCTGTGACTCCATCCTATAAACAAGTATCAGATGAGCCCCAACTTGTGGCTGGAGCAATGGATGGGTTGGCAAAAGAAAGAATAAATTGTACATAATTTTAATTATCAGTAAAGCAGTGGGCTCTGGGGAGGCAGTGCAAATATTCAATACCATGTTCCCTGCACTCAAGTCACTGCTGGCTTCCCTTAGATGTCTCAGGTTGACGCAGTTCCTGGCACTCCACATGGTTTACTTCCCCCACACTTCCGGGCATCTCCATGACACTCTCATCAGCTGAATGCTGCCCAGAATGGCTTCTCCTGGAACTCATAGTGTGGATGTGTAGAGCCTTGACAGATTTTCGAGGGAGAGGTATAGTTTTTGAGCATTATGACTTATTCTTCTCTCTTCCTATGGTCTTTCTCTTAATGATCAGCAAGTGGACTCTGCTCAGTAGGTCTGTAGAGATCATCCTCTCCTCTTATTGCTGCTTTCTCAATACATTAAAGGATTATACATAAATATGTATGAATACTAGGTTAAACATAGTGTACGTGATATGTCAGGGAGAGTTTTGAAGAAAGAGAGTAACTTATATTAGCCTGTCCTCTCTTCACTCCCACAGCAGGGAAAATGATTCAATGTTGCTTCTAAAAGCAGAGCTTTCTAAATCCACCCAAACCCCAGACAATAAAGAGACTTTGTGTTTGACTGTACAAGTTGACATGAAATGGGTCGTGATGGGAAGAGCCTGAGTTGGGTTTATGGAGAGTGAGAAGACCCAGACCTATGGAGGTGGCTATTAATTGAGAAGAGAGAATTTTAGGGGAAGGCAGTACATCATGGATACCTACCGTTTCACTTGACCTTGGCACATTGTTTCAGGATGCTTAAATTCAATGCAGTTCAGACAATAGTCTCATGGGAAAGTCTGGTTGGTGGGTGGTGTTGGGCAATTTTTGTCCCAGTTGTATCAGGGTAGTTGGGAGAGTTTCCTGCCACAACATTTCAACAGGAACAGCACTACACCTTGGCACTGGGCAACAAAGAGAGCACTGGACTGAAGACAGTCACCTGGACTAAGAACCTGTGTGCTTTTGGTCCATCTACAACTAGAATTAGGCTGCGGAATTAAGGATGAAGGCCCCACAAACAGAGAAACCAATGTGTGAGGTTTAATTTCTTGTCCACTCAAAAGAGTGGAGGCTCAGTTTAGAGAAGGGATTCTCAGCCTTGGTACAATGGGCATTATAGGGTGGACACTTCTTTGTTATAGGGCCATCCTGTGCATTTATAGGATATGGAGCAGGATCCCTGCCCACTACCCACTGGATGTCAGTAACACTTTCCATTCCAGTTATGACAACTAAAAATGTCTCCAGCTCTTGATAACCTCCCCTGGTGGCAAAATCAACTTCAGTTGAGAGCCACTGGTTTAGAAGTTGAGGTTCTCTCACTTGAGGATGCATCTGAAGCATTTCGGGGGATTGTTAATACAGATAGTGGGCCTCACCCTTAGATTTTCTGATTCAGTAGATTTGGGGTAGAGTCCCAGATTTACATTTCTAACAAGTTTTCTGATGCTGCTGGTCCAGGAGGCATAGAACTATAGATGAAAATTAGTATTGAACACTTCTTAGATATATTGTTTTGCCTTAGTAGTTATAATATAAATTTTTTAAAATCTATTTTTATTGATTTCAGAGAGGAAATGAGAGGGAGAGAGAAATAGAAACATCAGTGATGAGAAAGAATCTTTGATCGGCTGTTTCCTGCATGTTCTCTACTGGGAACCCCGCCTGCAACCTGTGCATGTGCCCTTGACCATAATTGAACCCGGGACCCTTTAGTCCCCACGCGAACACTCTATCCATTGAGCCAAACTGGCTAGGGCAATGTAAATTTTTTTCTAATTAATATGTCATATTTTATAAAATTATTTTTTTCAGTTAAATATATATTCAATATTTTATATTCACTGCATCTATATAATACTAGAGGGCCAGTGTATGAAAATTGGTGTACTCTGGGGTCTCTCAGCCCGGCCTACACCCTCTTGCAGTCTGTGACCCCTTGGGGGATGTCCGAATGATGACTTAGGCCCACTCCCCAAGGGATCCCCTAAGCTGTCAGTCACACATCACTCTGGCAGCATGGGGGCACTCAGGGGATGGCCAATTGTGGCCTAGACCAGCTCCTTTGTGGCCGCCTCCTTGGAAGACACGACACCAGGACCAGGCCCATGCTACTGCCTCTCCCACTACCTTTGCAGAAGCGGGGGGTGCCAGGACCGCCATTGCTGGCCTGGCAGTGCAAGCTTGCTGGCTACGACCCCCACCTACTGGTTGTTCTGGTAGGCCATTCCAGAAGGTTATTCTGCCATCCAGTCTAATTAGAATATTAGCTCTTTATTATATAGGATAGTAATTAGATAGCTATATAATTTACAACATGATTTCCCCAATAAGTTTAGTTCCTACATCACTCCACATGTAGTTATTTTAATACTAGAGGCCCAGTGAGCCAATTCGTGCATGGGTGTGGTCCCTAGGGTTGGCTGTCAATTGAGGTCCATCGAGAGGGCCTGCGGGCCAGAAGTAAGGACCCTGGAATGTTGGCCAGCCGACCCCCAATCAGGTCCTATCTGGGGGTGGGGGGGTTGGCTGGCAGGGTGGGGGACCATGGGAGGTTAGCCGGCTGGGTATATGGGTTCTGAGAGGTTGGCTGTGGGAGCACACGAACCACCAGGGGGTAGTTCCTGCGTTGTGCGTCTATCCCCTAGTGGTCAATGCATGTCATAGAGACTTGTCATTCCACCGTTCGGTCAATTTGCATATTAGGGGTTTATTATATAGGACTAGAGGCCCGGTGCACAAAATTCGTGCACTGGAGGGTGATACCTCAGCCCAGCCTGCACCCTCTTGCAGTCTGGAACCCCTCAGGGGATGTCCACCTGTTGGCTTAGGCCCGTTATCCCCGAGGAACGGGCCTAAGCCAACAGTTGGAAATTCCTCTCACAGTCCAGGACCCCTCCTTACCACCCACCTGCTTGCTGCTCCTTACCATTTGGCTCGCTGCTCCTTAGTGCTGCCACAGAGGCAGGAGAGGCTCCCGCTACCACCACTGTGCTCACCATCTGTGAGCCCCACTTTTCTGTGTAGTTTTCTGTGGGCCAACTGCTTTCTTCCTTCTCATTTAGGGCCAGCAGCATGTGAGAGCAGAGTGCAGTGCTGTGGAATGCAGAGGGCTGCCCAGACCTGAGGGGAGTGGCCAGGCCCATGGGGTCAGAGGTGGACACAGAGGACATTAACTCACCGAATTGGGGGGCAGTCTGGCCAGCCTGGTACCTGCCTGACCCAACCCAGGCAGGTACCAAGCAGAGTGTTTGCCTCTCCATTCTCCATCTTTTCATCTGTGACACCTGTCACTCTTGCCAGGCCTCCCCCAAAGTGAGTTCAGCTCAATCCCTCAATGTAAAAGGGCAAGGGCAGGGGGCTCCACTCCAGTGCCCCCTGATTCCCAGTGAAAGGACCTGGTCTCAGGATGGTGGCCACAGCTGTAGACCATACATCTGTTTCAAGAAAAGTTGGGAATGCAGAATTTTGTATGAGCCCCTATTCCAAAAGGTGGCAGTTTATTCACATTGTGGCAAAGACACCTTTAAGAGTAACATAAGTGGGTAAAGTCAGGGCCAAACCGGGCCATTTACTCATCCAATATCTCTGAGGTGTATGGACAGAACCAACTCTCAGCTCTTAGCAGGACACTTTCGGGGTGTTATTTAAGCCTAAAGGACAGTAGACTGTCTCCATTCTTGTTCTTTGGGATTTTTTCATCATTGGATAAAAGGATACATACATTGGGGCAATCCTCTCAAGATACAATATTCCAGTTGTACCCATGTAACCACAACAGCGCCACTCAGAGGGAGGGAGCCAACAGATTGGGAAAAGGCAATTCTGAAAATCAAAGCAATGACAGAGATGCTAAGCCTTTCCTTCACGTATCTGACACCCTTCCTCTTGCGGCCTGTAGGCCGGGCATCTGCTGTACCTTTACCACTTGATGTCCTGTCAGGTTGCCCTGGACTCTGTTAGGTGCTGTGCAGGGCCGAGTGTGCCCACGGGGAGTCACCCCTTCTCCCAGCCACCCCTGGTACAGCTCCTGCACATGGTGACTGGTCTCTGGGGACCACACTAGATGGCAGCATAGATGCCTTCCACCTGCTGCAGCACACCCTATCTGCATGCCCATCGTCCGCCTGGGTCTGGCCCCTGCTGCTTAGGCATCCCTGGCACAGGCCAGGATCTCCACGAAGTGGCAAGGGAACTTGCCCCTCTACAGCTTCAGTACCACTTCTGGATGTTTGAAAAGCCATAGCAGCCTCAAAGCATAGCAGAACCTCTCCATCCCTTTCAAGGGTGACCTCCTGGAAGTCTTTGTTCCTCAGGGTGTTGTAGGTGAGCACCCCCACGTCCTCGTTGAATAGCTCCTTGACCATGTGCCTGAAGATGTGCGCCAGGTACCCATCAGAGCTGGAACCCTCGTGGAGCCTCAACTCCTCCTCCTTCATGTCTCCAAACAGAGTGTCCATGGCAGCGTCATTCGAGGCGAGGTCACTTTGCTCCATTATTGGGACAATTTCACCTGAAGCTAACACTCAGTCAGAACTCTGGGAACTATGCAAAGCTGTGGAAACATCTTCTTGAAGGGCCTCCAGTTTAGTGTCATAACACGGGGCCACAATAACTTGGAAAATCTTGTCTGGGAACAGGTTCTGCGGTCTGGCGAAGTAATCCTTCATCAGAGAGGCTATGATCTGCCTTGGAGACTTGGCTGTACAGAGGTGGGGGGTGATGGGGTGACCCAGCACATGCTCTGCATATTGGACCCAGCCGGGGTAGGCGAAGGTCAGCATGGGTAGCTGGGGCTCTTCCTCATGGAGCTGGCAGTACCAATGCACACATTCCTTCTGACTCTTCAGGATGCTGAAGTCTGCAGCTATCTTCATGTCAAAGACAGTGCTCCCCAAGGCTTTTGAGGAGGCCACAGAGCCTTCTGGATACATCAGTGACACTGAGGCTGAATTTAGCAGCAAAAGAAGGCAGAGACTGAGGACACACAGACACTGCCAGCACCGTGTGCTGTGCTGTATCACATTTCTTATTAAGGTTCAGAACAGGGAAGAACTTCTTGGTGTTCTGCTGAGAAACTTGGACTCCCTCCTCTGAGGTCACACAACTGTCACACACCAGGCAGTCACTCAGAATCATCTTGGCATTGGCCAACTATGGAATTCTCCATTCTCCTGAGCCAGACTCTAGACGTTGACTGCAATATTCTCTTGGTCATCAGTTTTTGTTTTTTACTACATTTCCTTCCTTGTGCAGTGCTCACACTTCATCTGGAGCGGGGCGGGTGGGGCCGGCTCAAGTGACCTGGTGGAAGCACAGGGAGAGCAGTCACCGCTGGTTGCCCATGGCACTGGTGGCAGTATCCTTTCTTCCTTGCGCAGTGTTTAGGGAGGGGAAGCGGACGCAGTGCCCGAGGTCAAATTCCAGGAGGCCGGCAGCACTGTCGGGATTGTGCCTGCAGCGCTGATCCGTTGGTGCCTGGCCTGTCCTCTGGAGATTGAACCTGCAAGACTACTAAGGGAGCCAGTGCCCAGTTCCACCCCTTCTCTGCCACCAATTGATTGGTGTCTGAGAGCTGAGAGGAGGGACCAAAAGGTCTGCTTTCCAGCCACTTGCCAGTCAGCACTGCCACCTATTGATCAGAGCCTGAGGGAGCCCGGTTCCCCCTTTATCATGCTCTGATCAATCTGAGCCTGAGGTCCAGGTGGGATGGACCAGTCGTTTAGTTGTCCTGGTTATCATGGCCATGGGCTTTTTAGATAGGTAGATAGATGATAGATAGATAGATAGATAGATAGATAGATAGATAGATAGATGATAGATAGATTCCCTATACTATACTTTACATCCTCATGACTATGTTGTAACTTCCAATTTGTACTTCTCAATTCATTCACCTTTTCCACCTACCCTCCTAACACCCTCCCATCTGGCAAACATTAGTTTGTTCTCTGTATCTATGAGTCTGTTTTATTTTGTTTGCTCATTTATTTTGTTCTATAGATTCCACATAAAGTTGAAATTGTGTGGAATATTTCTCTATCTGACTTACTTCACTTAGCCTAATATCTCTAGGCCCATCATAAAAAATTCACAAAACATGCATGAACATAGTCATTAAATAGTGAAATAGCCAAACACCAAACTACCCTTTTACAACTTTGACATGAAACCTGAAAACTAGAAAGCACCGGAGATTCTTTTTTAATAGATGGGGAAAAAATCTTCAGCTATTGAGTGTTTTGCAGTGGTAAAGCGCAGACCTTTGAGTGATAAGTCTTGCCCATAATGTATATTCAACTGGGTTGTTTGAAATCTGACCTAAAAGAATTTTTCTATTCAGAGTGACATCTTTACTGTCCTCATGGCCCCACATTTAAGGGCACATTTTCTGTCTATGCTGCTCAGCACCAGCCCAGCTCTACAACTACTTGTGATGAGCCCCCTTCATACCACCCCAAGGTAAGTTGCATTCACAATCTGGCATTCTTCAAAGTGCTTTATGAGCTAAGCTGGAGACCTCCACACATGAAAGCTGCCATTTGTTTTTAGTTTTTAGTGCCTTTGTCAAGAGCACAAAGGATTACAGTGGACAAGATAAGCGCCACCCCTCCAGGAAGTACCTGTGGTCAGTGAGGAGGAAGAGGCTGATGACACTGAAATAGGGAGAAGGACCTCAGGGTCAGGTAAAGGAGAGCACACTCCACTCATGACACCAGCACAAAAGACGAGATCTCATGACATTTATGAAATCAATAGGATATACTGTGGAACACAGCAGACTAAGTGAGGGTTGAGTTTAATGTGTTATTGTTATAATTTTAAGGATTTGTAGTTTTATAAAATAAAGGTCCAAATTTTAAATATGCTTTATGTTGTGGATAGGATTAATTGATTTTCACATTTTTCAATGATGCAATAAATAAGTTAATAATACCACATTGTCTGTGTGTAATTGTGGACTCATAATGCCTCATAGAATTGATGTATTTCAATGACAGTCATAGCTCTCCATTATTGCAACTTTCACAAATAAAACCCCATATTCTGTTGATTCTTAAATTCATTGGACATGACCTCATTAATGTTTGAAATCTTTCTTGCTTTCTGACACATAAAATGGTTCAAATTTATTTTGTAAGTCTCTGCAGGAAATCAGAATCAATTATTTCTTCAAAGAAGTCATAGTTCTTTTTACTGATAAAAATTAGTGTTAGAGATAAGAATGTCTGTATCTTAAAATTTTCATATGTAGAATGAGAATAGCACTACCTACTAACATTGACTTGTTCAAATAATTAAACAAGATAATTCATATAAATTTCAGTGCCCACTGTCTGGTCCACAATAAATGTTACCTTCCCTTATTATTATAACTGAAATGAAAAAAATATGAAAGAGATTCTCTGAATATTTCAATTCTTCAAGAATTGGTGAGGAATTCATTGGTCTATGATTAATCTACTTGCTTTAGAAAAGACTCAGGCCATTTACTTAGGACATTCATTTTTTATTTCACTCTCAACTCCTCTCACATCTGTAATATTTCTTAGTCTTCCTTGAGCTGGAGGTCCCAGCCAAGTTGCTTCTTTTACAAAGCTCATGGATGCTAACTTTAGTAGGGAATTCTTTTAAAGGAAAAATCCAATGTCCTTAAAGATGAAGATAAGATATTTTATGGGAAGACTTTGCAGTCTTTGATGCATATCTTTGGATATCTTTTAGCATGCTGAGTGCCTTATTGTTTGATGTAGATGGTAGAAAAAATATCCAGAATACCTCAGGATTTACCCTCATGTCCATCTAAAGACTTAAAGTTTCTCGCCCCTAAGTCTCCCTAACATAGCTCAATTGTCTCTGGTAACTTTCTCCTTTGTTTTAATATCAAGGATTTCCTGCCTTGGGTTAATAATAGTACTCTATCAAGAGCTTTGTAAGGCCCAGCTGGCTTGGCTCAGTCCTTGAGCATTGATGTATGAACCAGGAGGTCAAGTCTGATTCCTGGTCAGGACACATGCCAGTGTTACGGCCATGATCCCTAGTGAAAGATGTGCAGGAGGCAGCTCATCAATGATTCTCTCTTATCATTGATGTTTCTATCCCTCTCTCCCTCTCCTTCCCTCTCTGGCATATATATCTACACTAATAAAAGAGAAAGATGCAAATAACCATACCTCCGTGACACCCACAAGCCAATCAGGAGTGAGTATGCAAAGTAACCCAACAAAATGTTGGGTAAATTTGCATATGCAGGCACAGAACAAAGACTGAAGGCTCTGCCCAAGCAAAGACTAAAGACTGAAGACTTAAGACTGAAGGCTCCAGTGAAGGCTGAACGCTTAGCTCCACTGCAGCTGGAGCCAAGCCTGAAGGCTGAAGGCTTGGCTCCACTGCGATCTGGGTTTTGGGTGCCAGAGGAAAACTGGTGCTGGCAGCCAGGGGAAAGAAGGCCTATTGCACGAATCTTCATGCAACGGACCTCTAATATATATACTAAATTTTTTATTGGAAAAAGAGAACACACTGCATGTGAAAGTGACTTGCGACTGCTACATGTAGTGGAACTACAGATTATTGTTTTAAGTGCCCAAATCTAGTGCACTAGGTCATGTGGTAACAAGGAAGGACTAGAGGTCAGGAGTGTGTCTACTTTTGGGTGTAGTTTAGCCACTCAGTGGAAGGTACTGGGCAAATTACATTAGCATGATATGTTTTTATTTCCCATTTCAAAAATGCAGTTAAATATATGTACTTGTAAAAATAGATATAAAGAGGATTGTATAAGTGCATGTTAGAGAATTGGCTCAGTATTGCAGGTGGAGTCTAGTTATTATCTGCCTAAGCTTCATTTAATGATTAAATTAACATCAATAAGAGCCAGGGAAGAGAAGAATTCATTAATACTTCAGTGGTGTTGGGGAATTCCTACAAGCTGGAGAGTGAAGATCAGGATTAGGGAGAAACGAACCTGCAAGCATCCACCACCTATAATGCATGTGAAATGTCTGCTAGGAAGGCACAAGGGGGAGGATCAGCAGAGAGTCAACACACAAGTTGGAGGAAACCCAACTCAGGCCTATTATTGATCAGAGCTAGATTACCCAAAGCTTGGCACGTTGACCCTTGATTCCATTCTTATTTTTGCTACATATTTTGCTAGTGTGAGGCAGTAAGGAGGGATACTGGGGAGGGGAAGGAACAGAGTTTCTCACCCTTGGAAGAGCAGAGGGTCTTAGCAAAAAGATGGCAAACTATTGTCATATCTTGCAATGTGTCCCATCCTATCTCCCAAAATACCAGGCACATGCAACTGTCATTTTTTTTAGGTGCGGGGACGAACTTTCAAACTCAAAGATAAAATGAAAACCAGGAATGACTAAAGAATTGGCAAGGAAAAGAGAGGCATCAGACTCAACCTGTGGCTGAATTCACACCTGCTGAAGAAAAAATAGAATAAAGAGAAGACTATCTGCTACATGCATATGAAAGAATCACTTAGAGATTTTGCAAATTAAATAATGGAACTTCAGTAAAAATCTCAGTAGACAGACTGAGTAGCAAAGTGGACACTGTTGACAGATAATTAGAAAGCTGGATGATCTAGCAGATCATAACACAAAATGAAGACCGGATGGGAAATATGAAAGAAAAGACAAGAGAATTGAACAATACTGACAAGTTTAAACATCCACCTAAATGGCATTCCAGAGAGTGAGAACTGTACAAATGGAGTGGTAACAGTAATTTAAAAGGAGGAAAGGAAAGCAATGCAGACTTAGCAGAAGAAGCAGACATTTTTCTAAAAGTGAAGATTGTCTTAAGATTGAATGAACGCACTTGAGACTGAGTGTGAAAAGAAATCATTAGATATATTACTGTGCAATTTCAGAGCACCAGAGATGAAGACAAATTCTTACACATTCCAGAGAGAGGGAAGAGATGGGTTATGGTCAGAAGACTAAGAATCACACTGACTTTAGACTTCTGACCAGCATCTCCAGGTACCTTGTAAACAGAGAAGTAATATAAAAGTTATCGTGTTTTAGGCCTACACACATAAAGGTAGGCAAAACTTTGGGAATAAAGTACAGCATAGGGAATCCTATCTAATAAAATAGTAATATGCAAATTGACCATCACTCCAAGACACAAGATGGCCATCCCCAGTGGTCAAAGATGGCTGCCCCCATGTGGACAAAAGATGGCTGCCACAAGATGGTCTGCAGAAGAGGGCAGTTCTGGGCAGTTAGGGGTGATGAGGTCAGCAGAGGAGGGCAGTTGGAGGTGACCAAGCCAGTAGAGGAGGGCAGTTGGGGGAGACCAGGCCAGCAAGAGAGGGTGATTGGGGGGGACCCAGGCCTGCAGGGGAGGGCTTTTGGGGGGGACCAGGCCTGCAGGTGAGGGCAGTTGGGTGGACCAGGCCAGCAGGGGAGGGCAGTTGTGGGCAATCTGGCAAGCAGGGAGTGCAGTTAGGGGTGACTGGACCGGCAGAGGAGGGCAGTTGGGGGAGACCAGGTCAGCGGGGTGGGGGGCAGTTGGGGGGGACCAGGCCTGCAGTGGAGGGCAGTTGGGGGTACCAGGCCTGCAGTGGAGGGTGGTTGGGGGGATCCAAGCCTGCAGAGGAGGGCAGTTGGGGGAGACCAGGCCTGCAGGGGAGGGCAGTTGGGGGAGACCAGGCCTGTAGGGGAGGGCAGTTATGGGAGATCAGGCCAGCAGGGAGGGCAGTTAGGGGTGACAGGGCCAGCAGAGAAGAGCATTTGGGAGAGATCAGGTCTGTAGGGGAGGGCAGTTGTAGGTGATCAGGAGAGCAGGGAGGGAAGTTAGGGGTGACTGGGCCATCAAAGGAGGGCAGTTAGGGGTGACCAGGCCTGCAGGGGAGGGCAGTTAGGGGCAATTGGGCCGGCCGGGGAGCAGTTAGGCGTTGACCAGGAGGGCAGGGGAGTGGTTAGGGGGTGATCAGGCTGACAGGCAGAAGCAGTTAGGGCCAATCGGGCAGAGGCAGGAGAACGGTTGAGAGCCAGTAATCCTGGATTGTGAGAGGGATGTCAGAGATCCCTCAAGGGGTCTCAGATTCAAGAGGGTGCAAGGTGAGCTGAGGGACACCCCCAACCGTGAATGAATTTCATGCGCTGGACCTCTAGTATAGTCAATAATGTTGTAGTAACTATGTTTGATTCAGATGGGTACTAGACTGATCAGCATGATGACTTCATAAAACATTATATAAGTATGTTTTAAACATTATATAAATATGAACAAACTAATATGTTGTTCACCTGAAACTAATATGATATTGTATGTCAAATGTAATTGAAAAATTTAGAATAAAGAAAATGTACTAATAAAATAAAAAATGTTAAATACATCTATACTAATAAAAGAGAAACATGGAAATTAACCATCACTCTGGTACACCCACAGCCAATCAGGAGTGATTATGCAAATTAGCCCAACCAAGATGGCAGCGGCCATAGAGCTGGAATGAGCAAGAGGCTTGGGTTGCCGCTGTCAATGGAGGAAGCCAAGCTTCCCACCAGCCCTGACCAGCCCTGGCCTCTGCTCAAGGCTTCAATTGTAGAAGATAAATAAATCCCAGATACCTGCTTCCAGCTGGCCCTGGCATCCGCACAAGGAGGCACTAAAAAAAAAGAAAGAAAAGAAAAAAAGAAGGGGCTGGGAGCCTGGATTGTTAGGGGGCGTGGCAAGCCTGAAAACAGCCCTCAGTCCCTCATCACATCAGTTGGGGTCAGTTGGAGATGATCAGGACAGCAGGGGGGGCAGTTTGGAGTGAGCAGGCCAGTGGGGAGGGGAGGTGGGGTGAGCAGGCCAGCAGGGGCCAGTTGGGGTGAGCAAACCAGCAGGTGAGGCAGTTGGGGGCGAGCATACTGGCACGGGGGGCAGTTGGGGGCGAGCAGGCTAGCAGCAGGGGCCTGTTGGAGGCAAGCAGGCTGGCAGGCAGTGTGGTTAGGGGCAATCAGGCAGGCAGGCAGGCAGGTGAGCGGTTAGAAGCCAGCAGTCCCGGATTGCGAGAGGGATGCCCGACTGCCGGTATAGGCCAGAAACTTGTAAACCGGCAGTAAGATATCCATTGAGGGGTCCCAGATTGAAGAGGGTGCAGGATGGGCTGAGGAACACACACCCCCAACCCGTGCACGAAATTCATGCACTGGGCCTCTAGTTAGAAAATATGACAAAACAGCATTTAATTAGAAGAACAATTTTTAAAAAATTTGGAAATACAATTAACTCAGTAAGTTTACTACACAGAGGTTCTCACTTACTATCTTTTAAAATGAGGTATAATTTACAAACACACAGATCTTAAGTTACAATTTTGTGGAGTTGAAACAAGTTTACACTTATGGAACCTATATCATTTTCAAAGAAATAGAACAATAGTATTACTTCTGATAGCACTTCATAAATGTTAGCTTATTTAACTTAAAAACAAAACACCAGTAAGAGTGGATACTATTATTTATCCTGCCTGTAGATGAGGAAACTGAAGCAGAAAGATTAGACAACTGGACAAACACTAGTAAATGGATCCAACCCTGGGACACAAGCAGACTCCCAAACTTGTAGAACCTGCTTGCTGAATAAGCCACCAAGAGGGAGGGACTGAATGCCTCTGGATCCCACACCAGTTAACAGAAATTTCCCATTCCTCCCAGCCTTTAAAAGGGCAAGTCCTGCATTAAGTGCTTTAACTTAATGATTTCTGTAGAAAATATACCAAAACACGCTTTGCAGGTCTGAGCTGTGCATGCAAGGATAAAGGGAATTTTATATTCTGGAAAAGTCTGCTGCCTTTCATTTGTTCCTGGGGACCAGTCTGCGTGGAGTTCACCTTTCAGGTGAGAACTCATCTCACTGGAAAGAACCAGTGCTTTGTGACACGCCCCCCCTTCTCCCTTTTCTCCTACAACTAATGACCTTGGTGGTTTTAGAGGGCAAGTGTTGAGCTTATTTAGTGATACTTGGACTATGGGAAAGGGAATCTATTCCCTTTGAGAGCTGATGTTTCTGCACCTACTGTGTACACAGTAGATGTATGGTAGAAAAATTCTAAGGAGGACTAAGTCAGTTCTCCATTCTGAATAAACAAATGTTATGAAGGGATTTTGGAAGCTGGTGGGTTAAGGGAGAGGTAATAACATTGTCAAGAAAGGATTCTTGGTCCAAGTAACATTAATTTAGCACCTAGTGTAGAGAGATACTATGCAGACATTATTTTGGTTTTCCTTGGGGAAACAGTCTAAAGGAGGCAGCTTGTTCCTTAGATAAATGTTAACCAGGAGAGTAAAGTACTCTAGTAAAATCAGAGAGAAAATATTCAGACCAGATGTACTGTTAATTTAAATTGTGTGTGTGTGGGGGGGGGGGGGTAATTTAAAAGATTTTATCTATAATGCTCTGACCACAAAATAGGTTTTTTAAATTTTAAAATTTTGTTTAGTATTCTATATAATAAAGACGTAATATGCAAATTGACATTCACTCCAACACACACAATGGCTGCCCCCATGTGGTCAAAGATGGCTGCCCCTATGTGGACACAAGTTGGCTGCCACAAGATGGCCAGCAGAGGGGGGCAGTTGGAACAAACCAGGCCTGAAAGGGAGGGAAGCTGTGGGGGGACCCAGACATGCAGGGGGGGCAGTTGCAGGGGACCAGGTCAGCAGGGGTGGACAGTTAGGGGTGATCAGGCCTGCAGGAGATGGAAGTTGGGGGTGACCAGGCTGGCAGGGGAGGGCCCTTAGGGGCAATTGGGTTTGCAAGGGAGCAGTTAGGTGTCGATCAGGCTGGCAGGGGAGTGGTTAGGAGGTGATCAGGCTGGCAGGCAGAAGTAGTTAGGGGCAATCAGGCAGGAAAGTCTAGTGGTTGGGAGCCAGCAGTCCTGGATTTGAGAGGGATGTTTGACTGCTAGTCGGACATCCCTCCAGGGGTCGCAGATTGGAGATGGTGCAGGCTGGGCTGAGGAACACACACACCCCGTGCACGAATTTTGTGCACTGGTCGTCTAGTATATGAATATTATTTAAAGCTTAAAAACAAGCTTCTCATCCAGCAATTACTCCTTAAGAATTTTATCTTAAAAAAATAAACATAGATGCATATTAACACAATCTGTTCAACAGAAAATTATTAACAATAGAGAAAAACAGTTAACAACCCTAATGTCCAACAATAGGAGACTGATTCAAAATATGTATGGTACATTCATACAATAGAATAATAAAAATATAATATCTATTATTTATAATAATGAAATTATATTCACTATATATAGATACTTTTTAACATTCATGTTCTAAACATATTTGATGACATTATGTCATTTTAAATTTAAAACAAGATACAAATATATATATATATATATCATGCCCTTGTTTTGTAAAAAAAAACAATGTGTAAAAACAAATGTATACGTATTTTCAAGTTAATATGTATCCACTGGATAGTGGAATTTTTCTTTTCTTTATAAAATAGTTTTTAATATTTTATTTTCCCTTCTAAAGTTTACTTTCTATATTCTTAAAATTTTCATGTATTGCATTTTGAATATGTAAAAGCACAGTTTATATACAGGTATAATAATAATAATAATAATAATAATAATAATAATAATAAAAAACAATGTACTATTTTCTGTTCCACATTTTCTCCTTTTGTTTTAATACTGTCCCTTGTGCATGCCTGTGTTGTATTATAGTTCTTATGTTAATGGCTCCTTGCAGTTGTAATATACTAACAGGTCATAATTTATGTAACTTTATCCTAGTGACAAAAGAGACTGTGTCTTATTTTTTCCTATTTGTTGATGTTGCTTTATAAAACTACTCTTTAAAACTCATTTTCCTTGTTTGAGTTGTCCCTTTTGAAAACATTTCCAGTAAGGGGAAGACTGGGTCTAAAGCTCCTTCTTTGTGGACTCTACCCACTGCCAAGGCTGAAAGCTCACATAAGCTATTTTAGAGCCACTGCAAGTTTCAGAATTGTTGAGGATGAAGGAAATGTTCTCTCTCTTAAATATGATGAAGGTTTCATGGGCTTATATCGTATCAAATCTGTAGACTTGTTCACATTATATGCTTTTAATTGTGCCCATTTAATTTACTCAGAGTGCCCTAGCTGGTTTAGCTCAGTGGATACAGTATTGGTCTGCGGACTGAAGAGTACCAGGTTTGATTCTGGTCAAGGGCACATGACCTGGTTGCGGGCTCAATCCCCAGTAGGGGGCATGCAGGAGGCCTCTGATCAATGATTCTCTCTCATCATTGATGTTTCTATCTCTCTCTCCCTCTTCCTTCCTCTCTGAAATCAATAAAAATATAATTTGAAAATGAAATAAATTACTCAGCTTTAAAGTTGTTTTTAAAAGAGACAAAAAAAAAATCATAATGATGCCAGAAAAGACTTTCCTCTACCCCAACTGAGCAGTAGTGTTAGGGGGATAAAATGGCTGTTATTTTCCCTCATAGGACTGACAAGCAACTGAGGGTGTGGGACAGGACACATGCACATGGAAAAGTCAAGAACATTCACTTGTGCAATTTCAACCTGCTCTAACAGCAGTTGCCAAAGAGTAAATGAGGTCTTTAGAACCAGAAACATTTTCCCATTGAAAACAACGACCACTGGTCCCATTTCTACAGTGTCTGTAGTTGATCATTCACAAAGGATATGTGTTTTTTAAACAAGAAAAAAGGAAAGAAGAAAAACAAGGAAGGAAGGAAGAAAAGAAGGAAGGAAGGAAGGAAGGAAGGAAGGAAGGAAGGAAGGAAGGAAGGAAGGAAGGAAGGAAGGAAGGAAGGAAGGAAGGAAGGAAGACGAAGCAAGCCAATGATGTCTTGGCCAAAGGTCTGGGTAGCCAGAGTGCTCAGCACTAAAGGGTTGAGTACATCAAACAATCTTTTATCTGCTTACTTCAGGGAATGATGATAATCATGACACACAAATACTATTCTGTACTAGGAACTTACTAAGAAATTCCCATGGGCTTTTTTACTTACTTGCTGCAGTGCCTGGATTACCTCATTTAATCCTCATAAACTATCTCACACAAGTGTTGAGTTATTCTCAGGACACGATTCACACTGAAAGCACTCACACTGTGGGCTAGGTTAAAGTCACACCCCATTTCTTAAAAAACAAAACTAAACAACAACAACAATCCAATGGACTGAGCTGAAATGATATTAATAACAGTAATAAAAATAATGATTTTGAGTTATTATATGCTAGAAACTCTACTATGCACTTAATATGTATTAAGACATTTAACTATCCCTATAATTTTATTTTCATTTCTAAACCAATAAGGTGTTCAGTTAGGTTTTTGTAAGAAATTTCCAACACCAGTTTGTGAGGATAAAGCCAGTTGGTGAGAGCAACCACATTGGGGAGGTAGCCTGGAGCTGAGGAACACCTGTGATTTTTGGCAGAAATTGCCAATCCATGGCTTTCTGATCAACCTCCCACTTCCCTGTCCTCTCATATTTCTGTTTCTCTGTGTTGAGGAGCTCACGCTCTTAGTGTCTGGGCTGGCACTGCTCCTTCTTCCTGAAGGAAGCACCAGTGAGATGTTTGGGGATTTTCACCTCTCCTCTGTGTTTGCTCTCACCAGTGGGCTTTATCCTCACAAACTGGTGTACTAAATTTCTTACAAAAAAAAACCAACACTAATTAAACACTGATATCGGTCTTGGTAGAGGTAGCAATGATGAATTTCTGGTGTGTTCTATGCAGAGGAACTTAATTAAGGCACAGAGTTGCAGACATTAAGGCCCCTGCTCAGCTGCTTCAGGAAAACCACTCTCTTGCCCCCGTGTTGCCCAGGGAGGTCGACTAGAATGGTCCTGGAAGTGATGTTGGCCCACAGTTTTCTCACGTGCTGACTGAAGGGTTTCTTGTCATGGCTCAAAAGCTTTGGTGGCACATCTTCAGTGAGATAGTATCTAGGCATTTTGCAAAGTATAAGCACTTGGGTACCACCTTTCTTGTCACTACCCACTGGTTTTGTGACAGTAGCAAGAACTTTCTCCTTTTTTGTTTCAATCCAGGATTTAGCTACTGAATACTTCCACTTGTGCATGGCCTTTAGGAATGCATAGCTGACCAGGAATATCTGCCCATTCCTCTGACCAGGACAGGGTTTCACCTCTGTGGGGCGTACTCTTCTTACAAACATTGACCTTAGGGTTACCCTTCTTGACATTGTCACCAGCATCAGCCTTCTTGGCTCCAGGTTTCTTCTCCTTAGGATCCAGCTTCTCAGCTTCATCACCCTGCAAGATGGGAAAGAGATAATAATTTTCTAGGTAGAATCTGTTTACATTAGAAGAAATGAGTAAACCAGAGCAAAGAGGGTAAGGAACTTTTCCAAGGCTACAGAGGTTGTTAGTGGTGGCACTGAGGGAATCACTGACTGCAACCTAATCTCCAAAGATGCACTAGCATATTTAAAGAACATATTTGTTAACATAAATGTTTATTAAATAAAATTTCAGGGTAGTGTAAGAAAGTGAAGGGAACATTTTCAAAAAGAGAACCAGGTGCTTTCTGCCAACTTCCTCCTTCCTTGGCATTACAGAGGACTTCAGTGTGGGTAACACCAACAGAAGGCACTGAAGAAGGTCCTGGACATTAGCATAGAACCTGCTACTCTTGTCTCTTGGTGGTGGTCCCATCCGAACTTTTATGTTGCTCTCCTTCGAAGTAATGGTAGAAATCTAGTGTGACTCTACTTTCTCTCCCCCCAAGGCAATTATTTTAGAAGTGGGCAGAGTTATCTTACCTGTTACCTTCTAGGATTCAGGTAAAGGTGTGTGGATCTAATTCCTATGGGTTCAACATTTTCTCTTCTTGACTGTTGATCCTCCCTCTAGGCAAAAATACCGGTCAAGATGCTCCACGTGCGGGTTCTACAGATGCTGCAGATGCTAGAAAAATCCTTGAGGAAGAGCCTTCCTGAGTCCTTAAAGGTGAGCGTGAGACAATCTCAGGGAAAGAAAGGGTTGTGTATTCTTTTGATAGAAGTGGGGAAGAGGATATTTTAATAAGCAGCTATTTTGTGGTGGGAATTCACTCATGCTCCATCTCATTTACATTCATGTTCACATCACCTCTTTGCAAGGGAGGTATATTGTGGAACTTCTTTGTACTATCTTTGCTACTTCATGTGAATAAATTAAAAGTTTAAGAAATAGCTATAGTCAATTTGGCTCAGTGGATAAAGCGTTGGCCTAAGGACTGAAATGTCCCTGGTTCAATTCTTGTCAAGGGCACCTGCCTGGGTTGCAGCCTTGATCCCCAGTGGGGGGCATGCACGAGGCAGCCAAACAATAATTCTCTCTCATCATTGATGTTTCTATCTCTCTCTCTCTCCCTTCCTCTCTGAAATTAATGAAAATATATTTAAAAAGAAAAGTTTAAGAAATAAGGTTTGTTCATCCATGTCATAGAATGCTCTGAAGTCATTAAAATTATTTTTATTTATTGAGAAAGAAATATGACTAGAATGTATTAATTCAATTGAGAAAAACACTTTAAAATCATATTATCTGAAATTGTTATTTTGTAAAATTTCTTGTGTATGTACATGAATAGTAGGAAATCTTAAAAAGATTCTTCCACCTTTTAAAAAAATTGAGGTATAATTGACATACATTACACTAAATGTTTATTAAATTCTACAATGGGAGAGTTCATAATTTTTATTAGTCTGAATGTTTTACAATGTAAATATATTTCTAAAATATACATTTATTGAGGCAAAACACTAAAACTTAAAATTGCTTGGCAGAAATACACATTAGAGACCTTTCAATGATAGAATTCCATCATTTCATAGAAATAACCATGTCTTGATCAATCAAGTTACTTTAACATCCTTTCATAATATAGGGTTGGGGAAAAGTAATTTTACAGTTGTGAGTATGTGAAAAAGAGTTAATAAAACTATGGTAATAATCATAACCTGCATGGTTTTTCCAGATGAACAACCATAAACCTACTTTTGCCAACACCTGTATATTGACCCTCCCACTTTCTTGTAATGCTGCAGGTTTATGGGACCATCTTCCACATAAACCAGGGAAACCCTTTCAAGCTGAAGGTTCTGGTGGACAAGTGGCCTGATTTTAATACAGTAGTTGTCCGCCCTCAGGAGCAGGTAAGGTGTCAGATATGAAATGAATGTGCATCTATGTATGTATTTGTTAGGTGTTTATCTGCATTGGCAATGTGGGAGACCTGGGCATATAGAAATGAATCCCAGGAATAGTGAACAGTCCCTGTCCTCAAAAATTCCACAACCTGGAAGAGAATACAGGTGAATCCACAGAAAAATTACAACATGGTCTGAAATGTGAAGCAACAGGAGAATTGAATGAGATAATGGTTATCTAACCAATGTGTTGTACACCTGAAACCAATCTATACTAATAAAAGGGTAATATGCTAATTAGACTAGGAGACCTTCCGGGAGACCATCCAGACATCCTTCAGGACAAAGCCATGGTGGCAGGGCCGAGGCAGAGGTGGTTAGGGGTGATCAGGCTGATGGAGGGGCGCCGTTGGGGGCAAGCAGGCCAGCAGGGGGCAGTTGGGGGCAATTGGGCTGGCAGGAGGGGCAGTTGGGGGTGATCAGACTTGCAGGGGAGCCAGTTGGGGCAAACAGGCCAGCAGGGAATGGCAGTCAGGGGTGATCAGCCCAACAGGGGAGGGCAATTAAGGGTGAGCAGGCCAACGGGGGGAGGGGTAGTTAGGGGTGACCTGTCTGGAAGCAGGGGGCATTTGGGGGCAATCAGGCTGGCAGGCAGAGTGGTTAGGGATGATCAGGCAGGCAGGCAGGTGAGTGGTTAGGAGCTACTAGTCTGGATTGTGAGAGGGATGTCCAAGTGCCAGTTTAATGAAATGTTTATTAAATTCTACAATGGGAGAGTTCATGCACCAGGCCTCTAGTATAAAAACCGGCAGTCTGACAACCCCCAATGGGTCCCCTATTGGAGAGGGTGCAGGCCAGGCTTAAGGACACCTCCCATGCAGGAATTTCATGCACTGGGGCCCTAGTCCTATATATAAAAGCCTAATATGCAAATTGACCAAACAGCAGAATGCCCAGTGGAATGACTGGTCACTATGATGCACAATGACCACCAGGGGGCAGATGCTCAATGCAGGAGCTGCCCCCAGACTGCAGGACCCAGGCCAGCCAAGGTTGGTGCCAGCGGGACCCCCAGATCACCCCACCAGTCGCCCTGCAGAGGGAGGCAACTGGCAGTGGTGGAGGGGGCAGGGCTGGCCAGGGGGCGGGGCCAGCTGGCGAGCGGGTCGGCACCACCCTCCAATCACCCTGCCCATTGCTCCACAGATCGGTCCTGATCACTGGCCAGGCCTCGGGACCCTACCCGTGCATGAATTTCATGCACCGGGACTCTGGTGTAAAATATTATTGAAGAAGAGCAACTATAATTGGAAAATAAACTGTATTATAAAAAGAAATAACACAGATGGAAAGCTGATTAAAATTATATAGGAGACATTTTCATACTCACCCAATGTTTTAATTGGTTTTCAAGACAAGACTCCAAACCGCATGCTGGTTATGCTGAATGCCAAGCACTCTTCATTATTTCCTTTTTTTAATTAAAATTCTTTATTGTGTAAAGTATTACATAAGTCTCCTTTTCCCCCCATTGACCTCTCTCCAGCTGCCCCCACTCCCCAGCACATGCCTTATTCACCCTCCCCCCCGCACCCTCTCTGTGTCCATTGGTTTTGCTCATATGCATGCATATAAGTCCTTTGGTTGATCTCTTACCCCGCTCAACCTCTGCCTTCTCTCATAGGTTGGACAGTTTGTTCGATGCTTCTATGACTCTGGTTCTATTTTGGTTCCTCAGTTTATGTTGTTCATTATATTCCACAAATGAGTGAGATCATGTGATACTTATCTTTCTCTGACTGGCTTATTTCACTTAGCATAATGCTCTCCAGTTCCATCCATGCTGTTGCAAATGGTAAGAATTCCTTCTTTTTCACAGTAGCATAGTATTCCATTATTTCTTGCATCTAGTTTATGGAAAGAGAGGCACCTACTGGAAGATTGTGCTAATGTAACATTATGTTGAGGGCATAGACAAAAGGCTGAACTTTTGTTAAAGATATTAAAGCAACATTTCTCAGACTCAACATCTTTATTGGTATGAATCAAACTCTAAGTCCATTTTTACCTCTTAACCTATGGGGAAAAATTATTTCCTATCTATTAAAAATATCAACCTTGAAACCACACCAACTCACTAGTGCTAACTCACAACTTCTCTTTGTGATACTGCATTCCCATTGAGAGGTTGAATTGTATTTTAACCAACTGTCATCAATAAAATCAATAAAATAGGGCATTAAAAAAAACCCCATATGTAGTAGAGTTTGCAGGGAAAGGATCAGAAATGCTTCCTAGTGGAAAATTTACCAAAACTGCATGTCAAGGATAAATAAAAATATTTTTATAGAGAGTCAGGACTGGACTTCATCCAAAGCAAACAAATTACAAATTGTGAGACATAATGTGTAAAACAACACAGTGAATTAGGGAACTTAAAGGGCAAAATGACATGGTTGTAGTTGTTGGTTACATATTGTGATAATTTTTAAAAGTTAATGAAATTAAATAGTTAAAATATTTCCAAACTAAAAATCCTATATAATAAAAGCCTAATATGCTAAGTGTCTGGTCATCTGGTCGTCTGTTCAACCAATAAAAGCGCAATATGGTAATGATATGCTAAAGCCACTCAACTGCTTGCTATGACATGCACTGACATCAGGGGGCAGACAATCGACTGGTCGACCAGTCGCTATGACATGCACTGACCACAAGGGGGCAGATACTCCAACCGGTAGCTTAGCTTGCTGCTGTTAGGGGTGACCTGGCTGGAAGGGGGATGCTTCTGAGGGGGGCATTTGGGGGCAATCAGGCTTATCGGGACTAAGCGAGATGGGCTAGACATGCCCTAAAGCCCTCCTACAGTCCCTCCCCGGCCCTAATTGTGCATCGGTGGGGTGCCTTGGCCTGGCCTGCACCCTTTCGCAATCTAGGTCTCCTTGGGGGATGTCGGAGAGCCAGTTTCAGCCTGATTCCGCAGGCCAGGCCAAGGGACCTCACTGGTGCACGAATTCGTGCACTGGGCCTCTAGTTTATTAACATTAAAATATTAAATTTGTATATATCTTGCATATAAGTAAAATTGGTAAAAAAATATTTCATCAAATCAAATAATTTGGGGGAAAAAGAGACTGTATTATTGATAAAACCTCAATGAGAAGTATTACTTGAGCTACTTTCAAAAATACAGTTTTAAAAATAAGGTTTTCCATCTCATGAGAGATCATTGACATATAAGACTGTGTAAGTTTAAGATGTGCAATGTGTATATTTGATCATTACCATGGTTGTAGTTGACACCTCCATCATGTTACATAATGACTATTTCTTTTTTGAGATGAAAATATTTAAGCTTTTCTCTCTTAGCAGTTTTCAAGAATACATAATACAGTATTACTAACTACAATCACCATGCTGCACATTAGATCCTCAGAACTTATTCATCTTACAACTTTGTTTTGTTTCATCATTCATAGGAGGATATTCTAAGTCTGTTACTTCCATCAATTTTGACAGAGACATGTTCAGAGCCCACATTTTGTAGAAATCTTTGGTCTAGAGCAAGATTTATACTTTTGGCCAAAGATGTTCACTGTCAATTTACTCTCTACTTGAGTTTTGTAAATGTTAGCTAAATACTTTGTCTGATTTTAGTTTTGAAAATGTTGCTTCTTTATTTAGAAAACTAGAGGCCCAGTGCATGAAAATGAGTGCACTTAGAGGGGTCCCTCAGCCTGGCCTGAACCCTCTCACAATCCGGGACCCGGGTAAGGTCCCTAGGCCTGGCCTGAGATGAGGGCCTATGGAGCTTTCCTTCTCCCGGCTACAGGCAGCTGCCCCCAACCCCGCCACTGCTTCTGCTTTCCATCTGTGCAGTGCTGCCCCCCCTCCCCTGCCACTGGTGGGCTCCCTCTGCAGGCAAGAGGCTGGGGTGCAATGGCTTGGCTAGCCTGGGCTTCCCTCTTTCTTTGCGGCGGGGGGGGGGGGGGGGGGGGGGGCAGCCCTGTGAGAGGCTGTCTGCCTAGTGATCGCCCCTAACCACTTGCCTGCCTACCTGATCACCCCTAATCGCTGGTCTGCCTGCCTGATCATCTCTAACCACTCTGCCTGCCTACCTGATCTCCCTAACCACTGGCTTGCCTACCTGATCACCGCTAACCACTCTGCCTGCCTGCCTGATCACCCCAAACTGCTTGCTTGGGGGTGGGGCCAGCCCAGCGAGGGGCCATCTGCCTACCTGATTGCCCCTAACCACTTGCCTGCCTACCGTCACCCCGAACCGCTGGTCTGCCTACCTGATCACCCCTAACCACTCTGACTGCCTGCCTGATAACCCCTAACTGCTTGCTTGGGGGTAGGGCCAGCTCGGTGAGGGGCCATGGTGGTCTGATCTCTGGTCGTTGTGGTCTTGTCACTTATGGCCTCTGACCTTTTATTATATGAGATCATTATTGATATTTAGAAAGTTTTGATAATTGCATCTGCTGTTCCTAAGAATTTGCATAACATGGTAGAATGTGAACATTTCCCTAATCTGATTTGTTTAAACATCATAAGAGAACACAAAGTATCTTTTTTTTCGTTTTGTTTTGCTTTGCTTTTACTTTTGTTTACTGAAGACTTTGGAGATAACACATTTACTACCAGAGAATAAACATGTAAAAAAGCATTTTACTAAAAGTCTGACTGTCCTGTGCTTTTTGAAAGAAATGTTAAATTTTAAATGTCATTTTTGTTTGAAATTTCAAACCAAGACCTGAGTTTAGAATAGTTTTATTCAGGAAATTTTAAATATGAATTGAATAAGGAAGTACTTGACTTGCCTTCATAACATAAATACTTTCTCAATAAAGATAATACACCAACAAAACACCTGATATTTAAAAATATCAGAGCATAATTAAACACTGACAACCGGTATGGCAATCAAAAAATACAAATATTTTGGTTGATTCTGCTTTTCCCAATGCACACAGGAGATGGTAGATGACCTTGATCACTACACAAATATTTACCAAATCTACTCCAAGGATCTCAAGAACTGTCAGGAATTGCTTGGCTCACCAGAAGTCATCAATTGGAAACAGCATTTGCAGATCCAAAGTAAGTAAGAGGAATGGGAAGTGTGCTGACTCACTTCTCTCTCTGACAATTTCCCTTATGATTCATGTCTTTCTCCATACTTCAGACCCTCAGCCTGCTATCAGTTTGTTACTCAGCTGTGAATATACCTTTAATGGGGAAAAACACCCTCAAAACTTGCAAAAAAATTGGCTTCATTTAGGAAACATAATATAATTGTTTGATAGCCACAAATTTATTTTGCAGACATATCCAGAATCCCTTAGGTTGATTGAATGCCAGAGCAAAGCTTGCCCTGGGGCCTCCCATGCCAGGAATAACAATGACAACTCATGCCATAAAGCACCTCTTAGATAATTAAGGAAACCATCATGGTTATGAGCATGCCATCCAGAATCACACTCCCTAGGATGGCATTTGTCTGTTACTTGCTTTGTCATTTTAGCCACTTGAATTATCCTCACTGAGTCATATATAAAAACGAGGATAACAATGGGCTAAAACACAGGGGTGTTGAAAAGATCAGATAAAATGTTGAATAGGAATTGCTTAGCACAATACCTGGCTGTCTTGGACCGCAGAGCAAACCTCATAATTCTGTGAATCAACATTTGGGCTGGGTTTTGCAAGGCAGTTCTGCTGATTTCACCGGGATTTCCTCTTGCAGCAGTAGGGTGTTAATGGATGGACTAAGTGCTGATTGCTCTACTATGGCATCACTCACATGCATGAATGACCATTCTTGCTGTTGGTGCTGGCACCATAGTGACAGCATGATAGGAGCACAAGTCCTTAGCTGACTAGCCTAATCCTATCCATATAGTGTTGGTCTCAAGGAAATCAGGAGCACAAAGAAAGCCCAGGTTGCAAGCCCCCTTTAGCCTCTCCAAGCATCAAATTTACTCTTTCCCAGTGGGAAAAGCAAGCCATATCGGCAAGGCCAGATGCAGCGCCTGAGGGGACTATTCCAGGGAAAAGATACAAAGAGATGTGGGCACATTGTGGGTCATTCCTGCAACAATCTACCATACTATGAACAGAGTAAGAACACAAGAGATGTTGGATACTATTGTTTTTATAATGCATCTACTGTGATTATGAAAACAATATGTTCATGTAACCCAGAAAACGTGGTTCCAGTCTTTGCATTGCCACGAATGGTATGACTATGGTTGTGAATGAATCTCTGAGGATGTTCATTGCACAAATCCTGACTATGTGATGCCAAATCACACGTTGGCAATACCAAGGCAGAACCTAGATTTTTAGACTGAAAATGTAGACACGTACCACTCTACTGGACAGCTTCTCCATAAAATGCACTGAAATAATTGCATGTCTCTTAAAACCCCATCTAGGTTCCCAGTCCAGCCTGAATGAGGTGATACAAAATCTTGCAGCCAGGAAATCCTTCAAAGTCAAGCACACAGAGCGCTTTCTCTATGCGGAACTTGACACTGTAAAGAAACTGATTCCTTCCTTGTTGGATGTAAAGAACTTACCACCTGGTGGTGGCAAACCCAAGGCCATGTAAGTTTGATAAAAGTCACTGCACTACTCACACCTCCCATTCCCGAAGTAGCCTCCCAACTTCTCTTTCTGCTTTTACTCCCGCACCGCCCCCCGCCCCCCTCCTACGGTCAATATTTTTAAAGCAGCCTAAATCATTGTTTTCAGAAATGTATTATAGACAGTAGGGACAAGAACAAATATAATAAGTACTAATGGACTTTACTTTTCTCTTGGAAACTCCATAGCAATCAAGAAATATTTAAACTCTCATCCCTGGATGTTACCCACGCTGCCCTGGTGAATAAATTCTGGCATTTTGGTGGCAATGAGAGGAGCCAGAGATTCATCGAGCGCTGTATACAGAGCTTCCCTACATTATGTCTGCTGGGGCCTGAGGGGAACCCGGTGTGCTGGGGCCTGATGGACCAGACAGGAGAGATACGGATGGGATGCACCCTGCCTGAGTTCCGGAAGCAGGGCCTCGTCGCCTATGTCATCTATATCCAGTCCCAGGCTCTAAACAACCTTGGCTTCCCTGTGTATTCTCACACTGACAAGAATAACAAAATTATGCAGAAACTGAGTTACAATATGCATCATATCCAGATGCCCTGTACTTGGAACCAGTGGAACTGTGTGCCTCTGTGACTCCATCCTACAAACAAGTATCAGATGGGCCCCAACATGTGGCTGGGCAATGAATGGGTGGGCAGAGAGAAAGAATAAATTGTACATAATTGTAATTATCAGTAAAGTAGTGGGCTCTGGGGAGGCAGTGTGAGTGTTCAATACCATGTTCCCTATATTCTAGTCACTGCTGGTTTCCATTAGATGTCTCAGGTTAAAGCAGCCCCAGACACTCCACATGGTTTAGTTCCCCACACTCTGGGGATCTGCATGACACCCCCATCAGCTGAATGCTGCCCAGAATGGCTTCTCCTGGAACTCATAGTGTGGATGTGTAGAGCCTTGCCAGATTTTCCAGGAAGAGGTATAGTTTCTGAGCATTATGACTTATTCTTCTCTCTTCCTATGGTCTTTCTCTTAATGATCAGCAAGTGGACTCTGCTCAGTAGGTCTGTAGAGATTATTCTCTCATCTGATTGTTGTTTTCTCAATACATTAAAGGATTTTACACAAATATGTATAAAATACTAGGTTAAACATAGTGTACATGATATGGCAGGGAGAGTGTCAAACAAAAAAGATTAACTTATATTAGCCTGTCCCTTCTTCACTCCCACAGCAGGGAAAATGATTCAATGTTGCTTCTAAAAGCAGAGCTTTCTAAATCCACCCAAACCCCAAACAATAAAGAGATTGTCTGTTTGATTGTACAAGTTGAAGTGAAGTGGGTCGTGATGGGAAGAGCATGGGTTGTGTTTATGGAGAGTGGGAAGACCCAGACCCAGGGAGGTGGCTATTAATTGAGGAGAGAGAATTTTAGGGGGAGGGCAGTACATCATGGATACCTACCGTTTCACTTGACCTTGGCACATTGTTTCAGGATGCCTAAATTCTATGCAGTTCAGACAATAGTCTCATGGGAAAGTCTGGTTGGTGGTGTGGAGCAATTTTTGTCCTAGTTGGATCAGGGTAGTTGGGAGAGTTTCCTGCCCCAACATTTCAACAGGAACAGCACTACACCTTGGCACTGGGCAACAAAGAGAGCACTGGACTGAAGACAGTCTCCTGGACTAAGAACCTGTGTGCTTGTGGTCCATCTACAACTACAATTAGGCTGTGGAATTGAGGATGAAGACCCCACAAACAGAGAAACCAATGTGTGAGGTTTAATTTCTTGTCCCCTCAAAAGAGTGGAGGCTCAGTTTAGAGAAGGGATTCTCAACCTTGGTACAATGGGCATTATAGGGTGGACAATTCTTTGTTATAGGGCCATCCTGTACATTTATAGGATATGGAGCAGGATCCCTGCCCACTACCCACTGGATGTCAGTAACACTTTCCATTCCAGTTATGACAACTAAAAATATCTCCAGCTCTTGATAACCTCCCCTGGTGGCAAAATCAACTTCAGTTGAGAGCCACTGGTTTAGAAGTTGAAGTTCTCTCACTTGAGGATGCATCTGAAGCGTTTTGGGGGATTGTTAATACAGATAGTGGGCCTCACCATTAGATTTTCTGATTCGGTAGATTTGGGGTAGAGTCCCAGATTTACATTTCTAACAAGTTTTCTGATGCTGCTGGTCCAGGAGCCTTAGAACTATAGATGAAAATTAGGTATTACACACTTCTTAGATATATTGTTTTGCCTTAGTAGTTATAATGTAAATTTTTTTAAAATCTATTTTTATTGATTTCAGAGAGGAAATGAGAGGGAGAGAGAAATAGAAACATCAGTGATGAGAAAGAATCATTGATCGGCTACTTCCTGCATGTTCTTTACTGGGGATCAAGCCTGAAACCTGCGCATGTACCCTTGATGGGAATTAAACCCGGGATGCTTTAGTCCCCAGGCCGACCCTCTATCCATTTAGCAAAACTGGCTAGGGCAATGTAAATTTTTTTCTAATTAATATGTCATATTTCATAAAACATTTTTTCAATTAGACATTCAATATTTTATATTCACTGCATCAATATATCACTAGAGGCCCTGTGCATGAAAATTCGTGTACTCAGGGTTCCCTTAGCCCATCCTACATGTTCTTGCAGTCTGGGATCCGTTGGGGATGTCCGACTGAAGGCTTAGGCCCACTCTTCAGGGGATCAGGCCTAAGCTGTCAGTCAGATATTCCTCTGGCAGCTGGGGAGCCTCCAGGGGATGTCCAATTGAGGCCTAGGCCAGCTTCTTTGAGGCCGCCTCCTCTGAAGACATGGCACTAGGACCGGGTCCATGCCACTGCCTCTGCCACCACCTTTGCAGAATCAGGGGGTGCCGGGACCTCCACGGCTGGCCTGGCAGCGCAAGCTTGAGGGCCACGACCCCCACCCACTGGTTGTTCTGGCAGGCCATTCCAGAAGGGTGTTCTGCCTTCCGGTCTAATTAAAAAATTAGCTTTTTATTGTATAGGATAGTAGTTAGACAGGTATATAATTTACTACATGGTTTCCCCAATAAGTTTAGTTCCTACCTCACTCCATACATAGTTATTACAATACTATAGGCCCAGGGCACAAATTTGTGCATGGGTGGGGTCCCTCGGCCTGGCTGGTGATTGAGGTCTATCGGGGGTCCTGCCAGCCAAAGGGAGGGACCCCGGAAGGTTCGACAGCCAACCCCCAATCAGGGCCTATTGGGGTGGCTGGCTGGCAGGGGGGAGGGACCGTGGGAACTTAGCCGGCTGGGTGGAGGGGCCATGAGAGGTTGGCTGTGGGAGCGCACTGACCACCAGGGGTCAGCTGCTGTATTAAGCGTATGCCCCTTGGTGGTCAGTGTGCGTCATAGTGACTGGTCAACCAGGCATTCCAGTCATTGAGTTGTAATGGTCACTTAAGCTTTTTTATATATAAACTAGAGGCCCGGTGCACGAAATTCGTGCACGGAGGGAGGTTGTCCCTCAGCCCAGCCTGTACCCTCTCCAATATAGGACCCCTTGAGGGATGTCTGACTGCCCGTTTAGGCCCGATCCCAGGTGGGATCGGGCCTAAACGGCCAGTCGGACATCCCTCTCACAATCCAGGACTGCTGGCTCCCAACTGCTTGCCTGCCTGCCTTCCTGATTGCCCCTAACCGCTTCTGCCTGCCAGCCTGATCACCCCCTAACAACTCTGCTGCCAGCCTGTTTGCCCCCAACTTCCCTCCTCTGACGGCCTGATCACCCCTAACTGCCCTCTCCTGCAGGGTTGATCACCTCCAACTGCCCTCCCTTGTGGGCTTGGTCCCTCTCAACTGCCCTCACTTGCAGGCAGGGTGCCTCCCAACTTCCCTCTCCTGCTGGCCATCTTGTGGTGGCCATCTTGTGTCCACATGGGGGCAGATATATTGTGTGTTGCAGTGATGATCAATCTGCATATTACTCTTTTATTAGATAGGATAGAGGCCTGGTACAGGGGTGGGGGCCAGCTGGTTTGCCCTGAAGGGCGTCCCGGATCAGGTGGGGGTTCCCTTGGGGTGTGGGGCGGCCTGAGCGAGGGGCCTGTGGTGGTTTGCAGGCAGGCCACGCCCCCTGGCAACCCAAGCAGAGGCCCTGGTATTTGGAATTTATTTTCCTTCTACAATGGAAACTTTGTAGCCTGGAGCGGAGCCAAGCCTAGGGCTCCCTCCGAGGCCGGCAGCCATTTGTGTTGGGGTTATAATTGAAACTTTGTTGCCTTAAGCGGGTGGGCCCTGCCAGGGTGTGCAGAAAGCTTTGCTTCCCCTGTTGCTGGCGGCAACCCTGGCCTGCTCTCTCAAGCTCCATTCTGCTGCCATTTGTTTGAATTTGTTTACCTTCTATAATTGAAACTTTGTAGCTTGAGTGGAGGGTTAGGCCTGGCAAGGGCAGGCAGGAAGCTTGGCTTCCTCTGTTACCTAGGAAACCTTGCTCTCTGTGGCTGTAGCCATCTTGGTTTGGGTTAATTTGCATGCTCGCTCTGATTGGATGGTGGGCGTGGCTTGTGGGTGTGTCGGCGGTATGGTCAATTTGCATATTTGTCTATTATTAGATAGGGTTATTGACTAAACTAGAGGCCCAGTGGATGACAGTCGTGCCCTGGGTAGGTGGTGGCCCTCAGCCCAGCTTGCTCCCTCGTGCAGTTTAGGACCCCTTGAGGGATGCCCAATTGGTCCTTAGCGCTACTGCAGAGGAAGGAGAGGCTCCCACCACTGCCGCTGCAGTCACCAGCCATGAGCCTGTCTTCTGGCTGAGTGGCACTCCACCTGTGGGAGCGCACTGACCACCAGGGGGCAGCTCCTGCATTGAGCATCTGCCCCCTTGTGGTCAGTGCATGTCATAGAGACCAGTCTTTCCACCATTCGGTCCATTTTCATATTAGGGTTTTATTATATAGTACTAGAGGCCCGGTGCACAAATTTCGTGCACTGAAGGGGGGGTTCCAGAGCCCAGCCTGCACCCTCTAGCAGTCTGGGATCCCTCAGGGGATGTCCACCTGTTGGGTTAGGCCCGTTACCCCTCGGGAAACAGGCCTAAGCCAACAGTTGGAAATTCCTCTCACAGTCCAGGACCCCTCCTTACCACCCACCTGCTCACTGCATCTTACCATTCGGCTTGCTGCCCCTTAGTGCTGCCACAGAGGCAGAAGAGGCTCCCGCCACCACCACTTGCTCACCAGCCGTGAGACCCATCTTTCTGTGTAGTTTACTGTGAGCCAACTGCTTTCTTCCTTCTCATTTAGGGTGAGAAGCATGTGAGAGCAGAGTGTAATGTTGTGGAATGCAGAGGGCTGCCCAGAGCTGAGGGGAGTGGCCAGGCCTATGGGGTCATAGGTTTATGGGTTGGACTGGTCAGCCTTCATCAGCCTGACCCCACCCAGGCAGGCACCCTGCAGAGTGTCCTCCTCCCCATTCTCCATCCTTCTATCTGTGACACCTGTCACCCTTGACCGGCCTCCCCCAAACTGAGTTTAGCTCAAACCCTCAATGTAAAATGTCAAGGAGAGGGGGCTCCACTCCAGTGCCCCCTGATTTCCAGTGACAGGACCTGGTCTCAGGATGGTGGCCACAGCTGTAGACCATACATCTGTTTCAAGAAAAGTTGGGAATGCAGAATTTTATATGAGCCCCTATTCCAAAAGGTGGCAGTTTATTCACATTGTGGCAAAGACACCTTTAAGAGTAACATAAGTGGGTAAAGTCAGGGCCAAACCAGGCCATTTATTCATCCAATCTCTAAGGTGTATGGACAGAACAAAGTCTCAGCTCTTACCAGGACACTTTCGAGGTGTTTTTTAAGCCTAAAGGACAGTAGACTATCTCCATTCTTGTTCTTTGGGATTTTTGCATCATCAGATAAAAGGATACATACATGAGGATAATCCTCTCAAGATACAATATTCCAGTTGCACCCATGTGACCACGACAGTGCCACTTAGAGGGAGGGAGCAGACAGATGGGGAGCAGGGAATTCTGAAAACCAAAGCAATGACAGAGATACTAAGCCTTTCCTTCACGCATCTGACACCCTTCCTCAGGCGGCCTGTAGGCCGGGCATCTGTTGGACCTTTATCACTTGATGTCCTGGCAGGATGCCATGAGCCATGCTAGGTGGTGTGCAGGGCTTCCTGAACCAATGGGGAGTTACCACCCTCCCAGCCACACCTGGTACAGCTGCTGCACATGGAGACTGGTCTCTGGGGGCCTCACCAGATGGCAGCATAGATGCCTTCCATTTGCTGCAGCACGCCCTATCTGCACGCCTGTCCTCCGCCTGGGTCTGGACCCTGTTGCTTAGGAATCCCTGGCACAGGCTAGGACCTCCATGAAGTGGCAGGGGAACTTGCCCCTCTACAGCTTCAGTACCACTTCTGGATGTTCCAAAAGCCATAGCAGCCTCAAAGCATAGCAGAACCTCTCCATCCCTTTCAAGGGTGACCTTCTGGAAGTCTTTGTTCCTCAGGATGTGTCAGGTGAGTACCCCCATGTCCTCATTGAACAGCTCCTTGGCCATGCGCCTGAAGATGTGCGCCAGGTACCCGTTGGAGCTGGCACTCTTCTGGAGCCTCAACTCCTCCTCCTTCATGTCTCCAAACAGAGTGTCCATGGCAGCGTCATTCGAGGCGAGGTCACTTTGCTCCATTATCGGGACAATTTCACCTGAGGTTAACACTCAGTCAGCACCCTGGGAACTATGCAAAGCTGTGGGAACATCTTCTTGAAGGGCCTCCAATTTAGTGTCATAACATGGGGCCACAATGACTTGGAAAATATTTTCTCGGAACAGGTTCTGCGGTCTGGCGCAGTAATTCTTCATCAGAGCGCCCATGATCTGCCTTGGAGACTTGGCCGTACAGAGGTGGGGGGTGATGGGGTGACCCAGCACGTGCTCTGCATATCAGACCCAGCCGGGGTAGGCGAAGGTCAGCATGGGTAGCCGGGGCTCTTCCTCATGGTGCTGGCAGTACCAATGCACAAATTCCTTCTGACTCTCCAGGATGCTGAAGTCTGCAGCTATCTTCATGTCAAGGACAGTGCGCCCCAAGGCCTTTGAGGAAGCCGCAGAGCCTTCTGGATACATCAGTGACACTGAGGCTGAATTTAGCAGCAAAAGAAGGCAGAGACTGAGGACACACCGACACTGCCAGCACCGTGTGCTGTGGGGTATCACATTTCTTATTAAGGTTCAGAACAGGGAAGAACTTCTTGGTGTTCTGCTGAGAAACTTGGACTCCCTCCTCTGCGGTCACACAACTGTCACACACCAGGCAGTCACTCAGAAACATCTTGACATTGGCCAGCTATGGAATTCTCCCGTCTCCTGAGCCAGACTCTAGACGTTGACCGCAACATTCTCTTGGTCATCCGTTTTTGTTTTTTACTACATTCCTTCATTGTGCAGTGCTCACACTTCATCTGGAGTGGGCCAGGTGGGGGCCGGCTCAAGTGACCTGGTGGAAGCACAGGGAGAGCAGTCACCGCTGGTTGCCCATGGCACTGTGGCAGTATCCTTTCTTCCTAGTGCAGTGTTTAGGGAGGGGAAGCGGACGCAGTGCCCGAGGCTGAATTCCAGGAGGCCGGCAGCACTGTCAGGATCGTGCAATTGGCACTGGTCCGTTGGTGCCCAGCCTGTCCTCTGGATATTGAACCTGCAGGACTACTAAGGGAGCCCGCGCCCAGTTCCACCCTGTCTCTGCCACCGATTGATTGTAGTCTGAGATTTGAGAGGAGGGACCCAAAGGTCTGGCTTCCTGCCGCTCACCAGTCACCACTGCCATGATTGATCAGAGCCTGAGAAACTCCGGTTCCTGCTTTAGCCATCTTCTGATCAATTGGAGCCTGAGGTCCGGGAGGGATTGACCAGTCTGTTGGTCGTCCTGGTCATCATTGCCACAGGCTGTATATATATATATATAGATTCCCTATACTATACTTTACATCCTCATGACTATGTTGTAACTGACAATTTGTACTTCTCAATTTCTTCACCTTTTCCACCTACCGTCCTGACACCCCCCAATCTGGCAAACATCAGTTTGTTCTCTGTATCTATGAGTCTGTTTTATTTCATTTGCTCATTTGTTTTGTTCTTCAGATTCCACATAGAGTTGAAATTATGTGGTATTTACCTATTTCTATTTGACTAACTTCACTTAGCCTAATATCTCTAGGCCCATCCTAAAAAAGTCTCAAAACTTACATAAATATTGCCATTAAACAGTGCAATAGCCAAACACCAAACTACCCTTTTAGAACTTTGCCATGAAATCTGACAACTAGAGAGCACCTGAGATTCTTTTATAATAAATGGGGGGCGGGGGGAATCTTCAGCTATTAAGTCTTGTGCAGTAGAAAAGCACTGACCTTTGAGTGATAAGTCTTGCCCATGATGTATATTCAACTGGAATATTTGAAATCTGACCTAATGGATCTTTTCTATTCAGAGTGACATTTTACTGTCCTCATGGCCCCACATTTAAGGGCACATTTTCTGTCTATGCTGCTCAGCACCAGCCCAGCTCTGTAATTACTTGTCATGAGCACCCTTCATACCACGCAAAGTAAGTTGCATACACAATCTGGCATTCTTCAAAGTGCTTTATGAGCTAAGCTGGAGACCTATACACATGAAAGCTGCCATTTGTTTTTAGTTTATAGTGCCTTTGTCAAGAGCACAAAGGATTACAGTGGACAAGATACCTACCCCTCTAAGTAGTACCTGTGGTCAGTGAGGAGGAAGAGGCTGATGACACTGAAATAGGGAGAAGGACCTCAGGGTCAGGTAAAGGAGAGCACACTGCACTCATGACATCAGCACAAAAGACAAGATCTCATGACATTTTTGAAATCAATAGGATATACTGTGGAATGAAGCAGGCAAAGTGAGGGTGGAGTTTAATGTGTTATTGTTGCAATTTTAAGGATTTGTAATTTTATAAAATAAAGGTCCAAATTTTAAAAATGCCTTATGTTCTGGATAGGATTAATTGATTTGCACATTTTTCAATGATCCAATAAATAAGTTAATAATACCACATTGTCTGTGTGTAATTGTGGACTCATAATGCCTCATAGAGTTGATGTATTTCAATGACAGTCATAGCTCTCCATTATTGCAACTTTCACCAATAGAACCCCATATTCTGTTGATTCTTAAATTCGTTGGACATGACCTAATTAATGTTTGAAAGCTTTCTTGCTTTCTGACACATAAAATAGTTCACATTTATTTCATAACTCTCTGTAGGAAACCAGAATCAATTATTTCTTCAAAGAAGAAGACTATCAAGTATTTCCTGCTACATGCATACAAAGGAACCACTTATAGGTTTTAGAAATTAAATAATGGAACTTCAGTAAAAAAAATCTCATTAGACAGACTGAGTAGCAAAGTGGACACTGTTGACAGATAACTAGAAAGCTGGATGATCTAACAGATCATAACACAAAATGAAGACCAGACAGGAAATATGAAAGAAACGACAAGAGAACTGAACAACACTGACAAGTTTGAACATCCACCTAAATGGCATTCCAGAGAGTGAGAACAGTACAAATGGAGTGGTAACAGTAATTTAAAAGGAGGAAAAGGCAGACTTAGCAGAAGCAGAAATTTTTCCAAAAGTGAAAAATGTCTTAAGATTGAAAAACGCACTTCACACTGAATGTGTAAAGAACTCATTAAACATATTACTGTGCAATTTCAGAGCACCAGAGATGAAGACAAATTCTTACAAGTTCCAGAGAGAGGGAACAGATGGGTTATGGTTAGAAGACTGAGAATCACACTGACTTCAGATTTCTCACCAGCAGCTCCAGGTACCTAGTACACAGTGAAGTGATATAAAAGTTATCAGGTTTTTGGCCTACACACATAAAGTAAGGCAAAACATTAGGAATAAAGTACAGCATAGGGAATCCTATCTAATAAAAGAGTAATATGCAAATTTACCATCACTCACCAAGACACAAGATGGCCACCCTAGTGGTCAAAGATGGCTGTCCCCATGTGGACACAAGATGGTCTGTAGGGGAGGGCAGTTGTGGGCAGTTGGGGAGACCAGGCCAGCAAGGGAGGACAGTTGGGGGAACCCAGGCCTGCAGGGGAGGGCAGTTGGGGGGGGGGGACCAGGCCTGCAGGGGAGGGCAGTTGGGGGAACCAGGCCTACAGGGGAGGGCAGTTGTGGGCAATCAGGCAAGCAGGGATGGCAGTTAGGGGTGACCGGGCCAGCAGAGGAGGGCAGTTGTGGAAGACCAAGTCAGCAGTGAAGGGCAGTTGTGGGTGATCAGGCCAGCAGGGAGGGAAGTTAGGGGTGACCGGGCCGGCCAAAGGGGAACAGTTAGGCGTCAACCAGGCTGGCGGGGGACTGTTAGGGGGTGATCAGGCTGGCAGGCAGAAGCAGTTAGGGGCAATCAGGCAGAGGCAGGTGAATGATTGGGAGCCAGCAGTCCTGGATTGGGAGAGGGATGTTGGACATCCCTCAAGCGGTCCCACATTCGAGAGGGTGCAGACTGGGCTGAGGGACACCCTTCCTCGTGCACGAATTTCATGCACTGGGCCTCTAGTATAGTCAATAATGTTGTATTAAGAATGTCTGATGTCAGATGAGTACTAGACTGATCAGCATGATGACTTTGTAAAACATTATATAAATGTCTTACTAATATGTTGTTCACCTGAAACTAATATAATATTGTATGTCAAATGTAATTGAAAAATTTAGAATAAATAAAAGGTACTAATAAAATAAAGAATGTTAAATACATCTACACTAATAAAAGAGAAACATGCAAATTAGCCATCACTCAGGTATACCTACAGCCAATCAGGAGTGAGTATGCAAATTAGCCCAACCAAGATGGCAGTGGCCACAGAGCTGGAGAGAGCAGGAGGCTTGAGTTGCGCCGGTCAATGGAGGAAGCTAAGCTTTTCACCCACCCTGGCCGGCCCTGGCCTTCTATCATGGCTACAAAGTTTCAATTATAGAAGATAAATAAATCCCAGATACCTGCTTCCAGCTGGCCCTGGCCTCTGCTCAAGGAGGCACTGAAAAAAAAAAGAAAGAAAAGAAAAAAAGGAGGGTCTGGGAGCCTGGATCACTGGGGGCGTGGCCAGCCTGAAAACAGCCATCAGCCCCTCACCCCATCAGTGGAGGTGAGTTGGAGGTGATCAGGACAGCGCGGAGAGCAGTTTGGAGCAAGAAGGCCAGCAGGGGTCAGTTGGGGGCGCACAGGCCAGTGGGGAGGGAAGATGAGGGTGAGCAGACCAGCAGGGAGGGCAGTTGGGGTGAGCAGGCCAGCAGGGGAGGAAGTTGGGGGTGAGCACACTGGCACGGGGGGCAGTTGGGGGTTATCAGGCTGGCGGGGGGCATTTGGGAGCGAGCAAGCTGGTGGCAGGGGGCAGTTGGTGGTGAGCAGGCCAGCAGGCAGAGTGGTTAGGGGCAATCAGGCAGGCAGGCAGGCAGGTTAGGAGCCAGCAGTTCCAGCTTGCGAGAAGGATGTTCTACTGCCGGTATAGGCCCGATCCCTGTAAACCAGCAGTAGGACATCCTTTGACAGGTCCCAGATTGGAGAGTGCAGACCGGGCTGAGAGACACCCGCCCCCACCCCTGTGCAAGAATTTCGTGCACCAGGCCTCTAGTTAGAAAACATGACAAAACAGCATTTAATTAGAAGAACAATTTTTTAAAAATTTGGACATAAAATTAACTCAATAAGTTTAATGCACAGAGGTTCTCACTTTCTATCTTTTAAAATGAGGCATAATTTACAAACACAAGATCTTAAGTTACAATTTTGTGGAGTTGAAACAAGTTTTACACTTATGGGACCTATATCATTTTCAAAGAAATAAAACAATATTATGACTTCTGATAGCACTTCATAAATGTTAGCTTATTTAACTTAAAAACAAAAACACCAGTAAGAGTGGGTACTATTATGCATCCTACCTGTAGATGAGGAAACTGAAGCACAAAGATTAGACAAGTGGACAAACACTAATAAATGGATCCAACCCTGGGACACAAGCAGACTCCCAAACTTGTAGAACCTGCTTGCTGAATAAGCCACCAAGAGGGAGGGACTGAATGACTCTGGATCCCACACCAGTTAACAGAAATTTCCCAATCTTCCCATCCTTTAAAAGGGCAAGTCCTGCATTAAGCGCTTTAACTTAATGATTTCTGTAGAAACCTTACCAAAACACGCTTTGCAGGTCTGAGCTGTGCATGCAAGGATAAAGGGGATTTTATATTCTGGAAAAGTCTGCTGCCTTTCATTTGTTCCTGGGGACCAGTCTGCGTGAAGTTCACCTTCCAGGTGAGAACTCATCTTCCGGGAAAGAACCACTGCTTTGTGACACACACCCCCTCCTTCCTTTACTTCTATAACAAATGACCTTGGTGGTTTTAGAGGGAAAGTGTTGAGCTTATTTAGTGATACTTGGACTATGGGAAAGGGAATCCATTCCTGTTGAGAGACGATGTTTCTGCACCATCTATGTACATAGTAGGTGTATGGCAGAAAAATTCTCAGGAGGAATAAGTCAGTTCTCCATTCTGAGCAAACAAATGTTATGAAGGGATTTTGGAAGCTGGTGGGTTAAGGGAGAGGTAATAACATTGGCAAGAAAGGATTCTTGGTCCAAGTAACATTAATTTAACACCTAGTGTAGAGAGATACTATGCAGACATTATTTTGTTTTTCCTTGGGGAAACAGTATAAAGGAGGCAGCTTGTTCCTTAGATAAATGTTAACCAGGAGAGTAAAGTACTCTAGTAAAATCAGAGAGAAAATATTCAGACCAAATGTACTGTTCATTTAAATCATGTGTGTGTGTGTGGGGGGTGTAATTTAAAAGATTTTATCTATAATGCTTGACCATAAAATAGGTTTTGTAAATTTTAAAATTTTGTTTAGTATCCTATATAATAAAGAGGTAATATGCAAAGTGACAATTACTCCAACACACACAATGGCTGCCCCCATGTGGTCAAAGATGGCTGCCCCCCTATGTGGACACAAGTTGGCTGTCACAAGACGGCCATCAGGGGCAGGCAGTTGGAATGGACCAGGCATGAAAGGGAGGGCAGTTCGGGGGGACCCACACATTCAGGAGAGGGCATTTGGGGGGGACCAGGCCTGCAGGGGAGGGAAGTTGGTCAGACTAGGTTAGCAGGGGAGGGCAGTAGAGAAGGACCAAGCCTGCAGAGGTGGGCAGTTTGGGGTGACCAGGCTGGGAGGGGAGGGCACTTAGGGGCAATCGGGCCTGCAGGGGAGCAGTTAGGTGTTGATCAGGCTGGCAGGGGAATGGTTAGGGGGTGATCAGACTGGAAGGCAGAAGCAGTTAGGGGCAATCCGGCAGGCAGGCAGGCAGGTGAGTGGTTGGGAGGCAGCAGTCCTGGATTGTGAAAGGGATGCCTGACTGCTAGTCGGACATCCCTCGAGTGGTCGCAGATTGGAGAGGGTGCAGGCTGGGCTGAGGGACACACACACCCTGTGTATGAATTTCATGCACTGGGCCTCTAGTATGTGAATATTACTTAAAGCTTAAAAATAAGCTTTTCATCAAGCAATTACTCTTTAAGAACTTTTTCATTAAAAAATAAACATGGATGCATATTAACACAATCTGTTCCACAGAAAATTATTAACAATAGAGAAAAACAGTTAAGAACCCTAATGTCCAACAATAAAAGACTGGTTCAAAATATGTAGGTACATGCATACAATAGGATAATAAAAATATAATACCTATTATTTATAATAATGAAATTATATTCACTATATATAGATACTTTGTAACATTCATGTTCTAAACATATTTGATGACATGGATTATGTCATTTTAAATTTAAAAACAAGCTACAAATTTATATATACCATGCCCTTTTTTGTAAAAAAAAAAATGTGTAAAAACAAATATATACATATTTTCAAGTTAATATGTATCCATTGGATAGTGGAATTTTTCTTTTCTTTATAAAATAGTTTTTAATATTTTATTTTTTCTTCTAAAGTTTACTTTCTATACTCTTAAATTCTCATGTATTGCATATTGAATATGTAAAACACAGTTTATATACAGGTATAATAATAATAATAATAATAATAATAATAATAATAATAATAAACTATGTACTACTATTTTCTGTTCCACATTTTCCCCTTTTCTTTTAATACTGTCCTTTGTGCATGCCTGTGTGTGTATCAAGGTTCTTATGTTAATGGCTCCTTGCAGTTGCAATATACTAACAGGTCATAATTTATGTAACCTTAAGAAGAGACTGTGACTTATTTTTTCCTATTTGTTGATATTGCTTTATAAAACTACTCTTTACAACTCATTTTCCTTGTTTGAGTTGTCCCTTTTGAAAACATTTCCAGTAAGGGGAAGACTGGGTCTAAAGCTCCTTCTTTGTGGACTTTGCCCACTGCCAAGGGTGAAAGCTCACATAAGCTATTTTAGAGCCACTGCAAGTTTCAGAAATGTTGAGGATGAAGGACATGTTCTATCTCTTAAATATGATGAAGGTTTCATGGGCTTATAACGTGACAAATCTATAGACTTGTTCACATTATATGCTTTTAATTGTGCCCATTTAATTTACTCAGTGTGCCCTAGCCAGTTTGGCTCAGTGGATACAGTGTTGGTCTGCGGACTGAAGAGTCCCAGGTTTGATTCTGGTCTAGGGCACATGACCTGGTTACTGGCTCAATCCCCAGTAGGGGGCATGCAGGAGGCCTCTGATCAATGATTCTCTCTCATCATTGATGTTTCTCTCTCTCCCTCTCCCTTCCTCTCTGAAATCATTAAAATATAACTTAAAAAATGAAATTAATTACTCAGCTTTAAATTTGTTTTTTAAAAAAGACAAAACAATCATAATGATGCCAGAAAAGACTTTCCTCTACCCCAACTGAGCAGTAGTGTTAGGGGGATAAAATGGCTGTTATTTTCCCTCATAGGACTGACAAGCAACTGAGGGTGTGGGACAGGACACATGCACATGGAAAAGTCAAGAACATTCACTTGTGCAATTTCAACCTGCTCAAACAGCAGGTGCCAAAGAGTAAATGAGATCTTTAGAACCAGAAACATTTTCCCATTGAAACAACCACCACTGGTCACATCTCTACGGTCTCTGTAGCTGATCATTCACACAGGACATGTGTTTCCTAAACAAGAAAGAAGGAAGAAAAAGGAAGCAAGCCAACGACGTCCAGGCCAAAGGTCTGGGAAGCCAGAGTGCTCAGCACTAAAGGGCTGAGTACATCAAACAATCTTTTATCTGTTCTTTCAGGGAATGATGATAATCATGACACACAAATACTATTCTGTACCAGGCACTTACTAAGAAATTCCCAAGGGCTTTTTTACTCACTTGCTGCAGTGCCTGGATTACCTCATTTAATCCTCATAAACTGTCTCAGGTAAGTGTTGGTGTTATTCTTAGGTCACCATTCACACTGAAAGCACTCACACTGTAGGTTAAAGTCACACCCCATTTCTTAAAACGACAACAACAACAATCCAATGCACTGAGCTGAAATGATATTAATAACAATAATAAAAATAATGATTTTGAGTTATTATATGCTAGAAACTCTACTATGCACTTAATATGTATTAACGCTTTAACTATTCCTATGATTTTCTTTTTATTTCTAAACCAATTAGGTGTTCAGTTAGGTTTTTGTAAGAAATTTAGTAAACCAGTTTGTGAGGATAAAGCCCACTGGTGAGAGCAACCACATTGGGGAGGTAGCCTGGAGCTGAGGAACAACTTTGACTTTTGGCAGAAATTGCCAATCCATGGCTTTCTGATCAACCTCCCACTTCTCTGTCCTCTCATATTTCTGTTTCTCTGTGTTGAGGAGCTCACCCTCTTAGTGTCTGGGCTGGCACTGCTCCTTCTTCCTGAAGGAAGCACCAGTGAGATCTTTGGAATTTAAACCTCCCCTCTGTGTTTGCTCTCACCAGTGGGCTTTATCCTCACAAACTGGTTTACTAAATTTCTTACAAAAACTAATTAAATAATGATATCGGTCTTGGTAGAGGTAGCAATGATGAATTTCTGGTGTGTTCTATGCAGAGGAACTTAATTAAGGCACAGAGTTGCAGACATTAAGGCCCCTGCTCGGCTGCTTCAGGAAAACCACTCTCTTGCCCCCGTGGTGTCCAGGGAGGTCGACTAGAATGGTATCAGGAGTGATGTTGGCCCACAGTTTTCTCACATGCTGACTGAAGGGTTTCTTGTCATGGCTCAAAAGCTTTGGTGGCACATCTTCAGTGGGATAGTATCTGGCATTTTGCAAAGTGTAAGCACTTGGGTACCACCTTTCTTGTCACTACCCACTGGATTTGTGACAGTAGCAAGAACTTTCTCCTTTTTTGTTTCAATCCAGGATTTAGCTACTGAATACTTCCACTTGTGCATGGCCTTTCTGGAATGCATAGCCGACCAGGAATATCTGCCAATTCCTCTGACCAGGACAGGGTTTCACCTCTGTGGGGCTTCCTCTTCTTACACTCATTGACCCTGGGGTTACCCTTCTTGACCTTGTCACCAGCATCAGTCTTCTTGGCTCCAGGTTTCTTCTCCTTAGTATCAGCTTCTCAGCTTCTTCACCCTCCATCTTGCAAGATGGGAAAGAGATAATAATTTTCTAGGTAGAATCTGTGTTCATTAGGAGGAATGAGTAAACCATGAACCAAATGGGTAAGGAACTTTTCCAAAGCTACAGAGGTTGTTGTTGGTGGCACTGGGGGAATCACTGACTGCAACCTAATCGCCAAAGATGCACTAACATATTTAAAGAACATACTTGTTAACATAAATGTTTATTAAATAAAATTTCAGGGTAGTGTAAGAAAGTGAAGGGAACATTTTCAAAAAGAGAACCAGGTGCTTTCTGCCAACTTCCTCCTTCCTTGGCATTACCGAGGACTTCAGTGTGGGTAACACCAACAGAGGGCACTGAAGAAGTTCCTGGACATTAGCATAGAACCTGCTACTCTTGTCTCTTGGTGGTGGTCCCATCCGAACTTTTATGTTGATCTTCTTTAAAGTAATGGTAGAAATCTAGTGTGACTCTACTTTCTCTCCCCGCAACGCAGTTATTTTAGAAGTGGACAGAGTTATCTTGCTTGTTTCCTTCTAAGATTCAGGTAAAGGTGTGTGGATGTAATTCCTACCAGTTCAACATTTTCTCATCCTGACTGTTTGTTGATCCTCCCTCTAGGCTAAAATACCTGCCAAGATGCTCAACTTGCGAGTTCCACAGATGCTACAGATGCTAGAAAAATCCTTGAGGAAGAGCCTTCCTGAGTCTTTAAAGGTGATTGTGAAACAATCACAGGGAAAGAAAGGGTTGTGTATTCTTTTGATAGAAGTGGGGAAGAGGATGATGTTTTAATGAGCAGCTATTTTGTGGTGGGAATTCACTCATGCTCCACATCATTTACATTCATGTTCACATCACCTCTTTGCAAGGGAGGTATATTGTGGAACTTCTTTGTACTATCTTTACTACTTCATGTGAATAAATTAAAAGTTTAAGAAATAGCTATAGTAAATTGGGCTCAGTGGATAAAGTGTTGGCCTAAGGACTGAAGGGTCCCTGGTTCTATTCTGCAAGGGCACCTGCTTGGGTTGCGGGCTTGATCCCCAGTACGGGGAATACAGGAGGCAGCCAATCAATAATTCTCTCTCATCATTCATGTTTCTATCTCTCTCTCCCTCTCCCTTCCTCTCTGAAATTAGTAAAAATATATTTAAAAAGAAAAGTTTAAGAAATAAGGTTTGGTCATCCATGTCATAGAACGCTCTGAAGTCATTAAAATTATTTTTATTTATTGGGAAAGAACTATGACTAGAATATATTAATGTAATTGAGAAAAGTACTTTAAAATCATATTATCTGAAATTGTTATTTTGTAAAATTTCTTGTGTATATACATGAATAGTAGGAAATCTTAAAAAGATTTTTCCACCTTTTTAAAAATTGAGGTACAATTGAAATAGATTACATTAAATGTTTATTAAATTCTACAATGGGAGACTTCATAATTTTTATTCATAAATTTTATTACTCTGAATATTTTACAATGTAAATATATTTCTAAAAGATACATTTATTGAGGAAAAACACTAAAACTTAAAACTGCTTGGCAGAAATACTCATTAGAGATCTTTCAATGATAAAATTCCACGATTTCATAGAAATAACCATGTCTTGATCAAACAACTTACTTTAAGATCCTTTCATAATATAGGTTGGGGAAAAGTAGTTTTACAGTTGTGAGTATGTGAAACAGTGTTACTAAACCTATGGTAATAATCATAACCAGCATGTTTTTTTCCAGATGAACAACCGTAAACCTACTTTTACCAACCCCTGTATATTGATCCTCCCACTTTCTTGTAATGTTGCAGGTTTATGGGACCATCTTCCACATGAACCAGGGAAACCCTTTCAAGCTGAAGGCTCTGGTGGACAAGTGGCCTGATTTTAATACAGTAGTTGTCCGCCCTCAGGAGCAGGTAAGGTGTCAGATATGGAATGACTGTGCATCTATGTATGTATATGCTAGGTGTTTATCTGCATTGGCAATGTGGGAGACCTGGGCATATAGAAATGAATTCCAGCAATAGTAAACCATCCCTGTCCTCAAAAATTCCACAGCCTGGAAGAGAATACAGATGAATCCACAGAAAAATTACAGCATGGTCTAAAATGTGCAGCAACAGGAGAATTGAATGAGATTATGATTGTCTAACCACTGTGCTGTACACCTGAAACCAATCTATACTAATAAAAGGGTCATATGCTAATTAGATTAGGAGACCTTCCAGGAGTCCTTCTGGACATCCTTCAGGACGAAGCCATGGTGGTGGGGCCGAGGCAGAGGCGGTTAGGGGTGATCAGGCTGGCGGGGAGGGGGACAGTTGAGGGCAAGCAGGCCAGCAGGGGGGGGATTTGGGGGTGATTGGGCCAGCAGGAGTGGCAATTGGGCGTGATCAGGCTGGCAGGTGGGCCAGTTGGGGCAAACAGGCCAGCAGGGGAGGGCAGTCAGGGGTGATCAGGCCAATAGGGGAGGGCAATTAAGGGAGAGCAGGCCGGCAGGGGTGGGGCGGCGGGCAGTTAGGGGTGAACTGGCTGGAAGGGGTGGCAGTTGGGGGCAATCAAGCTGCCAGGAAGAGTGGTTAGGGGTGATCAGGAAGGCAGGCAGGTGAGTGGTTAGTAGCCAATAGTCCGGATTGTGAGAGGGATGTCCAACTGCTGGTTTGCAACCCCAAGGGGTCCGATATTGAAGAGAGTGCAGGCCGGGCTGAGTGACACCTCCCATACAGGAATTTTGTACACTGGGCCCATAGTCCTATATATAAAAGCCTAATATGCAAATTGACTGAACAGCAAAATGCCCAGTGGAATGACCGGTCACTATGATGCACACTGACCACGAGGGGGCAGATGCTCAATGCAGGAGCTGCCCCCAGCCTGCAGGACCAAGGCCAGCCAAGGTTGGTGCCAGCGGGGCCCCCAGATCACCCCACCAGTCGCCCTTCAGAGGGAGGCAACTGGCGGTGGTAGGGGGGCAGGGCTAGCCAGGGGGCAGGGCCAGCCAGTGAGCGGGTTGGCGCTGCCCCCCAATAACCCTGCCCATTGTTCCACAGATCAGCCCTAATCACCGTCCAGGTCTTGGGACCCTACCCATGCATGAATTTCATGCACCAGGCATCTAGTATAGAATAATATTGAAGAGCAACTATAATTGGAAAATAAACTTTATTATAAAAAGAAATAACACAGATGGAAAGATGATTAAAATTATATAGGAGACATTTTCATACTCACTCATTGTTTTAATTGGTTTTCAAGACAGGACTCCAAACCGCATCCTGGTTATGCTGAACGCCAAGCACCCTTCATTATTTCCTTTTTTTAATTTAAATTCTTTATTGTTTAAAGTATTACATAACTCTCCTTTTTCCCCCATTGACCTCTCTCCAGCCGCCCCCACCCCCCAGCACATGCCTTATTCCCTGCCCCGCCCCCCACTGTGCCCTATCTGTGTCCATTGGTTTTGCTCATATGCATGCATATAAGTCCTTTGGTTAATCTCTTACCTCCCTCAACCTCTGCCTTCCCTCATAGGTTGGACAGTTTGTTTGATGCTTCTATGACTCTGGTTCTATTTTGGTTCCTCAGTTTATGTTGTTCATTATGTTGCACAAATGAGTGAGATCATGTGATACTTATCTTTCTCTGACTGGCTTATTTCACTTAGTACAATGCTCTCCAGTTTCATCCATGCTGCTGCAAATGGTAAGAATTTCTTCTTTTTCACAGCAGCATAGTATTCCATTATTTCTTGCATCTAGTTTATGGGAAGAGAGGCAACCAATGGAAGATTGTGCTAATGTAAGATTATGTTGAGGGCATAGACAAAAGGCTGAACTTTTGTTAAAGATATTAAAGCAACATTTCTCAGACTCATCATCTTTATTGGAATGAATCAAACTCTAGGTCCATTTTTAACTCAACCTATGGGGAAAAATTATTTCCTATCTATTAAAAATATCAACCTTGAAACCACACCAACTCACTAGTGCTAATTCACAACTTCTCTTTGTGATACTGCATTCCCATTGAGAAGCTGAATGGTATTTTAACCAACTGTCATCAATAAAGTCAATAAAATAAGGCATTTTAAAAAAAACACCATGGAATAATAATGGCGGCAAAATAGACAGACGAGTCCCGAGCCTTGTCCCAGAGCAGAAAGAAAGAACATCTGAGGGTCACATGGGGAGTATTTGTTGATGAGTTAAGGGACAGCTAGACTCCAGGAGAAGGTGGGGGACTGCTGGATGTGGTTCCACTGACCGGGCAGCCCCCACTGCTGCTGGGTCCCCTCCCAGAGCTATAGGCTTGGACGTGGAGATCACGCCATCTTGAAGGTGAAAGTGGATCTTATTAGAAGCCTGAAAATCTACAACTGTGGCAACCACTGAACAGCTGCGAGCTGCAGAACACCGGTCCCCAATTGGTGGAAACACGCAGATTCAGAGGAGCTCTACACTCCACCACGGAAAGGAGAGGGAGAACTACATAACCAGACATCTGGAGAAGAGAGACCATGGGGAGACAAAGAAACAGCCCGCATATGAAAGAAAAGCAGGCATCACCAGAAAAGGAAGTAAACAAAATAGAGGCAAGCTATCAAAGAAAGAATTCAGAGAAATGGTCATAAGATGGCTGAAAAGAATGGAAGACAAATTTGACAATATGAGTAAGAACCAAGAGGAAATGAAGAAGAACCAAGAAGAAATGAAAAATGACATCGCTGATGTAAAGAACTCAATAGAAAGCATCAAGAGTAGACTAGAAGAAGCAGAGGACCGCATCAGTGAGCTAGAAGACAAGGTGGGGAAAAATACCCAAGTAGAACAGCTTCTAGAAAAAAAAATTAAAAAGCAGGAGGAGAGCCTAATGGAACTTTGGGACAATATGAAACAAAACAACACCCTCATAATAGGAGTTGGAAACTGAGCAAGGAATAGAAAACCTGTTTGAAGAAATAATGACAGAAAACTTCCCTGATATAGGGAAGAAAAAACCCACACAAATCCAAGAAGCTCACAGAGTCTCAAGCAAAATGAACCCCAAAAGACCGATGCCAAGGAACATTATAATTAAATTGGCAAACACCAATGACGAAGTAAGAATCTTAAAAGCGGCCAGAGAGAGACAGAAAGTTACATACAAAGGAACCCCCATCAGACTAGCAACTGACTTCTCAACAGAAACTCATCAGGCCAGAAGGGAATGGAATGAAATATACAAAGTCATGCAAAGGAAGGGTCTGAAACCAAGAATACTGTACCCAGCAAGGCTATCAATCAAAATTGAAGGTGAAATCAGAAGCTTCACAGACAAAAAAAAAGACTAAGGGAATTTATTACCACCAAACCAGCAATGCAAGAAATGCTAAAGGGTCTGCTGTAAAAAAAAAAAAAAAAAAAAAAAAAAAAGTAAAGAAAAGAAATAAGAAGTGAAGAAGGAACACGGGGGTAAGGAATAAAAATGGCAACAAATAAGTACCTATCAATAATAACTTTAAATGTAAATAGATTAAATGCTCCAATCAAAAGACATAGGGTAACGGATTGGATAAGAAAACAAGACCCATATATCTGCTGTCTACAAGAAACCCACCTCAGAAAAAAAGACGCACACAGACTGAGGGTGAAGGGATGGAAAAAAGGTTTTCCAGGCGAATGGAAATGAAAAAAAAAAAAAAAAGCTGGGGTAACAATACTTATATCTGACAAATTAGATCTCAACGTGAAGGACATAACAAAAGATAAGGAAGGCTACTTCCTAATACTAAAGGGAGCAATCCAACAAGAAGAAATAACTCTGGTAAACATATACACACCAAATACAGGCACATCCAAATACATAAAAATACTCCTGGAGGATATCAAGGGAGAGATTGACAGCAATACAATCATTGTAGGAGACTTTAATACCCCACTATCACCATTGGACAAATCCTCTAAACAAAAAAATCAGCAATGAAACATCAATCCTAAATGACTCACTAGACCAGATGGAATTAATTGAGATCTTTAGAACATTTCACCCAAAAGCCACAGAATATACATTCTTCTCAAGTGCACATGAGTCATTTTCAAAGATAGACCATATGTTGGGTCATAGGCAAAGTCTCTTCAAATTCAAGAAGATAGAAATCATATCAAGCATCTTCTCAGATCACAGTGGCATAAACTGGAAATCAACTACAATAAAAATAATCCAAAAAAATCAAACACATGAAGACTCAGCAGCATGCTATTAAGCAATGACTGGGTTACCAGAGAGATCAAGGAAGAAATAAAAAACATCATGGCAACAAATGACAATGAAAACACAACAATCCAAAATCTATGGGACACAGCGAAAGCAGTCTTGTGAGGGAAGTTCATAGCTCTACAAGCCTGCTGCAAAAAACAAGAAACAATGGTAATAAATTACCTAACCCTACAACTCAAAGAGTTAGAAAGAGAGCAACAAGAAAAGCCCAGTGTAAGCAGAAGGAAAGAAATAATAAAGATCAGAGCCGAGATAAACGACATAGAGACCAAAGAAACAATACAAAAGATCAACAAAACCAAGAGCTGGTTCTTTGAAAGGATAAACAAGATAAATGAACCTCTAGCAAGGCTCACCAAGAAGTAAAGAGAGATGACCCAAATAAACAAAATCAGAAATGAAAGATGTGAAATAACAACAGACCCCACAGAAATACAAAGGATTGTTAAAAAATACTACAAACAACTCTATTCCAACAACCTATACAACCTGGAAGAAATGGACATTTTTCTAGAAAAATATAACCTTCCAAAACTCAATCAGGAAGAATCTAAACATCTTAATAGGCCAATAACTATGGAAGAAATTGAAGCAGTCATCAAAAAGCTTCCAGTAAACAAAAGCCAAGGGCCAAACGGCTTCACAGGGGAGTTTTACCAAACATAAGGAAGAACTAAAACCTATCCTCCTCAGACTATTCCAAAAAATTCAAGAGGAAGGAACACTTCCAAGCTCCTTCTATGAAGCCAGTATCACCCTAATACGAAAACCAGATAAAGACAACACAATGAAAGAGAATTACAGGCCAATATCCCTCATGAACATAGATGCCAAAATCCTCAACAAAATTCTAGCAAATCAGATCCAGGAGTACATCAGAAAGATCATACACCGTGACCAAGTAGGATTTATCCCAGGGATGCAAGGATGGTACAATATCCACAAATCAATAAACGTGATACATCACATAAACAAATTGAGAGATAAAAATCACATAGTCATATCAATTGATGCAGAAAAAGCATTTGACAAAATCCAACACCCTTTCTTGATAAAAACTCTCAACAATGCAGGAATAGAAGGATCATACCTCAACATAATAAAAGCTATGTATGGTAAACCCATAGCTAACATCATAATCAATGGGCAAAAATTGAAACCATTTCTCCTAAGAACAGGAACAAGACAGGGATGCCCACTCTCACCACTCCTGTTTGACATAGTACTGGAAGTATTACCCATTGCAATTAGACAAGAAGAAGAAATGAAATGCATCCAAATTAGAAAAGAAGAAGTAAAGCTGTCCTTATATGCAGATGACATAATATTGTACATAAAAAATCCGAAAGACTCCATAAAAAACTAATGGACTTAATAGATGAATTCGGCAATGTAGCAGGATACAAAATTAACACCAAGAAATTTATGGCCTTTCTATACACCAATAGTGAACATACAGAAAGAGAGACTAAAAAAGCAATCCCATTCACCATTGCACCAAAAAAATTAAGATATCTAAGAATAAACTTAAATAAGGAGGTAAAAGAAGTATATGTGGAAAACTATAGGACACTGAAAAAAGAGATAGAGGAAGATGTAAAGAGATGGAAGAACATACCATGTTCATGGATTGGTAGAATCAACATCATTAAAATGTCCATACTACCCAAAGCAATCTATAGATTCAATGCACTCCCCATTAAAATACCAATGGCATATTTCACAGACCTAGAAAGAACTCTCCAAAAATTCATCTGGAATTAAAAAAGACCACGAATAGCCACAGATATCCTGAGAAAGAAGAATAAAGTAGGTGGGATCTCAATACCAGATTTCAAGCTGTATTACAAGGCCACTGTTCTAAAAACAGCATGGTACTGGCACAAGAACAGACATATAGACCAATGGAATAGAATTGAGAATCCAGATATCGACCCAAACCATTATGCTCAATTAATATTTGACAAAGGAGGCATGATCATACAATGGAGTCAAGACAATCTCTTCAATAAATGGTGTTGGGAAAATTGGACAGATACATGCAAAAAAAAAAATGAAACTGGACCACCAACTTACACCATACACAAAAATAAACTCAAAATGGATAAAGGACTTAAACATAAGACGGGAAACCATAAAAATACTAGAGGAATCCACAGGCAGCAAAATCTCAGACATATGCCGAAAGAACTTATTTACTGATATTGCTCCTAGGGCAATGGAAGCTAAAGAGAAAATAAACAAATGGGACTACATCAAAATAAAAAGCTTTTTTACAGTAAAAGAAACTATCAACAAAACAACAAGAAAGTCTACTGAAGGGGAGAACATATTTGCATATGTTCTCACTGATAAAGGTTTAATCTCCAACATCTACAGGCAGCTTATACAACTTAATAAAAGGAAGATAGATGATCCAATAAAAAAATGGGCAAATAGAATCTTTTCGAAAGAAGACAGAAGGAAGGTCAAGAGACATATGAAAACATGCTCAAAGTCACTAATTATCTGAGAGATGCAAATCAAAACAACAATGCGGTACCATCTCACACCTGTCAGAATGGATATCATCAACAAATCAAAAAACGACAAGTGTTGGCGAGGGTGTGGACAAAAAGGAACCATCGTGCACTGCTAGTGGGAATGCAGGCTGGTGCAGCCACTGTGGAGAACAGTATGGAGTTTCCTCAAAAAACTGAAAATGGAACTCCCATTTGACCCAGTAATCCCACTCCTAGGAATATATCCTAAGAAACTAGAAACACCAATCAGAAAGGATATATGCACCCCTATGTTCATAGCAGCACTATTTACAATAGCTAAGATTTGGAAACAGCCTAGGTGCCTGTCAGCAGATGACTGGATCAGAAATCTGTGGTACATCTACACAATGGCATACTATGCTGCCATAAAAAAGAAGGAATTCTTACCATTTGCAGCAACGTGGATGGAACTGGAGAACATTATGCTAAGAGAAATAAGCCAGTCAATGAAAGAAAAATACCACATGATCTCACTCATTTATGGATAATAAAGAACATTATAAACTGATGAACAAAAGATATATACAGAGGCAGTAAAGCATCAAACATACTGTCAAATTACAGCAGGAAGGTTAGGGAGAGGTGGGGGAGATAAGAGATCAACCGAAGGACTTGTATGCATTTATATAAGCATAACCAATGGACGCAAAACACTGGGGTTGAGGGCATGTATGGGAGTGGGGTGGGGGTGCGGGCAATGGTAAGATATGTACACCTATAATACCTTAATAAAAAAATGGAAAAAAAAAACTATATGTAGTAGAGTTTGCAGGGAAAGGATCAGAAATGCTTCCTAGTGGAAAATTTACCAAAACTGCATGTCAAGGATAAATTTTAAAAAATTTTATAGAGGGTCAGAACGACTTCATCCAAAGCAAACAAATTACTAATTGTGAGACATAATGTCTAAAACAACACAGAGAATTAGGGAACTTTAAGAGCAAAATGACATGGTTGTAGTTGTTGGTTACATATTGTGATAATTTTTAAAAGTTAATGACATTAAATAGTTAAAATATTTCAAAACTAAAAATCCTATATAATAACAGCCTAATATGCTAAGTGTCTGGTCTTTCCGTCATCTGTTCAACCAATAAAAGTGCAATATGCTAATGATATGCTAAGACCACTTAACTACTCGCTATGACATGCACTGTCATCAGGGGGCAGACAATCGAGTGATCAACCAGTCGCTATGACGTGCACTGACAACCAGGGGGCAGAGGCTCCAAGCAGTACCTTAGCTTGCTACTGGGGTCCGGCTGATCAGGACTAAGTGAAATGGGCTAGACATGCCCTATAGGCCTCCTGCAGTCCCTCCCCGGCTAGCCAACCTCCCGCATCCCACCCCAGCCCTCATTGAGCACAAGTGGGGTTCCTTGGCCTGGCCTGCACTCTCTCGCAATCCAGGACCACTTGGGGGATGTTGGAGAGCCAGTTTCAGCCCGATCCCGCAGGACAGGCTGAGGGACCACACTGGTGCATGAATTCGTGCACCGGGCCTCTAGTTTATTAACATTAAAATATTAAACTTGGATATAACTTGAATATAAGTAAAATTGGTAAAAAAAATATTTCACCAAATCAAATAATTTGGGGGGAAAAGAGACTGTATTATTGATAAAACCTCAATGAGAAGTATTACTTGAGCTACTTTCAAAAATACAGTTTTAAAAATAAGTTATCCATCTCATGAGAGATCATTGACATATAAGACTGTGTAAGTTTAAGATGTGCAATGTGTATATTTGATCATTACCATGGTTGTAGTTGACACCTCCATCATGTTACATAATGACTATTTCATTTTTGAGATGAAAATATTTAAGTTTTTCTCTCTTAGCAGTTTTCAAGAATACCTAATACAGTATTACTAACTACAATCACCATGCTGCACATTTGATCCTCAGAACTTATTCATCTTATAACTTTGTTTTGTTTCATCATTCATAGGAGGGTATTCTAAGTCTGTTACCTCCATCAGTTTTGACAGAGACATGGTCAGAGCCCACATTTTTTAGAAATCTTTGGTCTAGAGCAAGATTTATACTTTTGGCCAAAGATGTTCACTGTCAGTTTACTCTCTACTTGAGTTTTGTAAATGTTAGCTAAATACTTTAGCTGATTTTAGTTTTGAAAATGTTGCTTCTTTATTTACAAAACTAGAGGCCCGGTGCACGAAATTGCGTACACTTGGAGGGGTCCCTCAGCCTGGCCTGCACCCTCTCACAATCCCGGACCCCTTGGGTAATGTCCCTAGCCTGGCCTATGATCAGGGCCTATGGGACTTTACTTCCCCTGGCTGCCAGCAGCTGGCACCAGCACCAACACTGCTACTGCTTGCCATCTGTGCGGTGCTGTACCCCAACCCTGCCACTGGTGGCCTCCATCTGCAGGAAACAGGCTGGGGTGCAATGGCTTGGCTGGCATGACCCTCCCTCTTTCTTTGCTGGGGGCGGGGCCAGCCCTTTGAGGGGCTATCTGCCTAGTGATCGCCCCTAACTGCTGGCCTGCCTACCTGATCGCCCCTAAGCACTCTGCCTGCCTGCCTGCCTGCCTGCCTGATCAGCCCTAACTGCTTGCTGGGTGGCCGGAGAGCCCAGCAGGGGCCCTCTGCCTACCGGATTGCCCCTGAACTGCTGGCCTGCCTATATAATCACCCCTAATCACTTGCCTGCCTATCTGATCACCGCTAATTGTTGGTCTGCCTGCCTGATCACCCCTAAACATTCTGCCTGCCTACCTGATCTCCCCTAGGCAATGGCCTACCTACCTGATCACCCCTAACCATTCTGCCTGCCTGCCTGATCACCCGTAACTGCTTGCTTGGGGTTGGGGCCAGCCCAGTGAGGGGCCATCTGCCTACCTGATCACCTCTAACCACTTGCCTGCCTACCTCTCACTCCTAACCACTGGTCTGCCTACCTGATCACCCCTAACCACTCTGACTGCCTGCCTGATCAGCCCTAACAGCTTGCTTGGGGGCAGGGCGAGCCCAGTGAGGGGCCATGGTGGTCTGATCTCTGGTCGTTGTGTTCTTGTCGCTTATGGCCTCTGGCCTTTTATTATATCAGATCATTATTGATGATTAGAAACGTCTGATAATTGTGTCTGCCTGTTCCTAAGAATTTGCAAGCATGGTAGAATGTGAACATTTCCCTAATCTGATTTGTTTAAAAATCATAAGAGAACACTAAGTATCTTTGTTTTTGTTTTGTTTTGCTTTGCTTTTGCTTTTGTTTGCTGAAGCCGTTGGAGCTAACACATTTACCACCAGAGAATAAACATGTACAAAAAGCATTTTACTAAAAGTCTGACTGTCCTGTGCTTTTTGAAAGAAATGTTAAATTTTAAATAGGTCACTTGTTTTTAATTTTAAAGCAAGAGCTGAGTTCAATATAGTTTTATTCAGAAAATTTTTAAATATGAATTGAATAAGGAAGTCCTTGACTTGACTTCATAACATATATACTTTCTCAATAAAAATAATACACGAACAAAACACCTGATATTTAAAAATATCAGAGCATAATGGAATTGACAACCGGTATGGCAATCACAAAATACAAATATGTTGGTTGATTCTGCTTTTCCCAATGCAAACAGGAAATGGTGGATGACCTTGATCACTATACAAATACTTACCAAATATACTCCAAAGATCTCAATAACTGTCAGGAATGGCTTGGCTCACCAGAAGTCATCAATTGGAAACAGCATTTGCAGATCCAAAGTGAGTAAGAGGAATGGGAAGTATGCTGACTCACTTCTCTCTCCTGACAATTTCCCTTATGATTCATGTCTTTCTCCATACCTCAGCCTGCTATCAGTTTTTTACTTAGCTGTTAATATACCTGTAATGGGGAAAAGCACCCTCAAAGCTTGCAAATAACAGGCTTCATATACGAAACATAATATAATTGTTTGATAGCCACAAATTTATTTTGCAGACATATCCAGAATCCCTTAGGTTGACTGAATGCCAGAGCAAAGCTTGCCCTGGGGCCTTCCATGACAGGAATACGAATGACAACTCATGCCATAAAGCACCTCCTAGGTCATTAAGGAAACCGTCATGGTTATGAGCATGCCATCCAGAATCACACTCTTTCGGATGGCATTTGTCTGTTACTTGTTATGTCATTTTAGCCACTTGAATTATCCTCACTGAGTCATATATAAAAACAAGGATAACAATGGGCTAAAACACAGGGGTGTTGAAAACATTAGATAATATGTTGAATAGGAATTGCTTAGCACAATACCTATCTGTGTCAATTAACTTGGACTGCAGAACAAACCCCATAATTCTGTGAATCAACATTTGGGCTGGGTTTTGCAAGGCAGTTCTTCTGCTGGTTTCATCAGGATTTCCTCTTGTAGCTGTAGGGTGTTAATGAATGGACTATGTGCTGGTTGCTCTAGTATGACCTCACTCACATGCCTGAATGACGGTTCTGGCTATTGGTGCTGGCCACCTTGGTGACAGAATGATAGAAGTACAAGTCCTTAGCTGACTAGCCTAATCCTATCCATATAGTGTTGGTCTCAAGGAAATCAGGAGCCCAAAGAAAGCCCAGGTTGCAAGCCCCCTTTAGCCACTCCATGCATCAAATTTACTCTTTTCCATTGGCAAAAGCATGTCACATGGCCAGGGTCAGATGCAGTGCAGGAGGAGACTATTCCAGGGAAAAGATACAAAGAGATAAGGGCAAATTGTGGGTCATTCCTGCAACAATCTGCCATACTATGAACAGAGTAAGCACACAAGAGATGTTGGCTACTATTGTTTTTATAATGCATCTACTGTGACTATCAAAACAATACAGTCATGTAGCCCAGAAAACTTGATTTCTATCTTTGCATTACCACGAATGGCATGAGCACGGTTGTGAATGAATCTCTGAGCATGTTCATTGCACAAATCCTGACTATGTGATGTCCCATCAACTGTCGGCAGCACCAATCCAAAACCTAGGTTTTTGGACTATAAATGGAAGACATGTGCCACTCCACTGGACAGCTTCTCCATAAAATGCACTGAAATAATTGCATGTCTCCTTAAAACCCTGTCTAGGTTCCCAGTCCAACCTGAATGAGGTGATACAAAATCTCGCAGCCAGGAAATCCTTCAAAGTCCAACACACGCAGTGCTTTATCTTTGTGATGCTTGATACTGTAAAGAAACTGATTCCTTCCTTGTTTGATGTAAAGAACTTACCACCTGGTGGTGGCAAACCCAAGGCCATGTAAGTTTGCACTACTTTCACCTCCCATTCCCGAAGTAGCCTCCCAACTTCTCTTTCTGCTTTTACTCCTGCCTCCCTATGGTCAACATGCTTCAAAGCAGCACAAATCATCGTTTTTCAGAAATATATTATGGAGAATAGGGACAAGAACAAATATAATAAGTACTCATGGACTTTACTTTTCTCTTGAAACCTCCATAGCAATCAAGAAATACTTAAACCCTCATCCCTGGATGTTACCCATGCTGCCCTGGTGAATAAATTCTGGCATTTTGGTGGCAATGAGAGGAGCCAGAGATTCATCGAGCGCTGTATACAGACCTTCCCCACATTCTGTCTGCTGGGGCCTGAGGGGAACCCTGTGTGCTGGAACCTGATGGACCAGACAGGAGAGATACGGATGGCAGGCACCCTGCCTGAGTTCCAGAAGCAGGGCCTCATCACCTATGTCATCTATATCCAGTCCCAGGCTCTAAACAACCTCGGCTTCCCCGTGTACTATCACACTAACAAGAATAACAAAATTATGCAGAAAGTAAGTTACAATCTGCATTATATCTGCATACCCTGTACTTGGAACCAGTGGAACTGTGTGCCTCTGTGACTCCATCCTACAAACAAGTATCAGATGGGCCCCAACATGTGGCTCGAGCAATGGATCGGTGGACAGAGAGAAAGAATAAATTGTACATAATTGTAATTATCAATAAAGTAGTGGGCTCTGGGGAGGTAGTGCAAATATTCAATACCATGTTCCCTGTACTCAAGTCACTGCTGGCTTCCCTTAGATGTCTCAGGTTGATGCAGCCCCAGGCACTCCACATGGTTTAGTTCCCCCACACTACTGGACATCTTTCATCAGCTGCATGCTGCCCAGAATGGCTTCTCCTGGAATTCATAGTGTGTGGATGTGTAAAGCCTTGCCAGATTTTCCAGGAAGAGGTATAGTTTCTGAGCATTATGACTTATTCTTCTCTCTTTCTATGGTCTTTCTGTTAATGATCAGCAAGTGGTCTCTGCTCAGTAGGTCTGTAGAGATCATCCTCTCCTCTGATTGCTGCTTTCTCAATACATTAAAGGATTATACATAAATATGTATGAAATACTAGGTTAAACATAGTGTACGTGATATGTCAGGCAGAGTTACAAAGAAAAAGACTAACTTATATTAGCCTGTCCTCTCCTCACTCCCACAAAGGGAAAATGATTCAATGTTGCTTCTAAAAGCAGAGCTTTCTAAATCCACCCAAACCCCAAACAATAAAGAGATTTTGTGTTTGATTGTCCAAGTTAAAGTAAAGTGGTTCGTAATGGGAAATGACTGAGTTGGGTTTATGGAGAGTGGGAAGACCCAGACCCAGGGAGGTGGCTTTTTATTGAGGAGAGAGAATTTTAGGGGGAGAACAGTACATCATGGGTACCTACTGTTTCACTTGACCTTGGCACATTGTTTCAGGATGCCTAAATTCTATGCAGTTCAGACAATAGTCTCATGGGAAAATCTGGTTGGTGGTGTGGAGCAATTTTTGTCCCAGTTGGATCAGGGTAGTTGGGAGAGTTTCCTGCCACAACATTTCAACAGGAACAGCACTACACCTTGGCACTGGGCAACAAAGAGAGCACTGGACTGAAGACAGTCACCTGGACTAAGAACCTGTGTGCTTGTGGTCCATCTACAACTAGAATTAGGCTGTGGAATTGAGGATGAAGGCCCCACAAACAGAGAAACCAGTGTGTGAGGTTTAATTTCTTGTCCACTCAAAAGAGTGGAGGCTCAGTTTAGAGAAGGGATTCTCAACCTTGGTACAATGGGCATTATAGGGTGGACAATTCTTTGTTATAGGGCCATCCTATGCATTTATAGGATATGGAGCAGGATCCCTGCCCACTACCCACTGAATGTCAGTAACATTTTCCATTCCAGTTATGACAACTAAAAATGTCTCCAGCTCTTGATAACCTCCCCTGGTGGCAAAATCAACTTCAGTTGAGAGCCACCGGTTTAGAAGTTGAGGTTCTCTCACTTGAGGATGCATCTGAAGCATTTTGGGGGATTGTTAATACAGATAGTGGGCCTTACCCTTAGATTTTCTGATTCAGTAGATTTGGGGTAGAGTCCCAGATTTACATTTCTAACAAGTTTTCTGATGCTGCTGGTCCAGGAGCCTTAGAACTATAGATGAAATTTAGTATTGCACACTTCTTAGATATATTGTTTTGCCTTAGTAGTTATAATGTAATTTTTTAAAATCTATTTTTATTGATTCCAGAGAGGAAATGAGAGGGAGAAAGAAATAGAAACATCAGTGATGAGAAAGAATCATTGATCGGCTGCTTCCTGCATGTTCTCTACTGGGGATTGTGCCTGCAACCTGTGCATGTGCCCTTGACTGGAATTGAACCCGGGACCCTTTAGGACCTAGGCCGACACTCTATCCATTGAGCCAAACTGGCTAGGGCAATGTAATTTTTTTTCTAATTAATTTGTCATATTTCATAAATGTTTTTCAATTAAATAGACATTCAATATTTTATATTCACTGCATCTATATATAACTAGAGGCCCAGTGCACAAAATTTCATGTACTCCGGGGTCCCTCAGCCCATCCTACATGCTCTTGCAGTCTGGGACCCCTTGGGGATGTCCTACTAAAGGCTTAGGCCCACTACCCAGGGGATCAGGCCTAAGCTGTCAGTCAGACATCCCTCTGGCAGCCTGGGAGCCCTTAGGGTTTGTCCAATTGCAGGGTAGGCCAGCTCCTTTGTGGCCGCCTCCTCGGCAGGCACGGCACTGGGACTGATCCTATGCTTCTGCCTCTCTCACTACCTTTGCAGAAACGGGGGTGCCAGTACCTCCTTGGCTGGACTGACAGAGCAAGCTGCCTGACCCTGACCCCCACCCACTGCTTGTTCTGGCAGGCAGTTCCAGAAGGTTGTTCTGCTTTTGGGTCTAATTAGAATATTAGCTCGTTGTTATATAGGATAGTAGTTAGATAGCTATATAATTTACAACATGAGTTCTTCAGTAAGTTTAGTTCCTACATCGCTCCATACACAGTTATTACAATACTAGAGGCCCATGGCACAAATTTGTGCATGGGGGCGGGGGGTGGCTCTCAGCCCAGCCTGCTCCCTCTTGCAGTTTGGGACCACTTGGGGGATGCCCAATTGGTTCTTAGCACTGCTGCAGAGGAAGGAGAGGCTCCCACCACTGCCGCTGTGCTCACCAGCCATGAGCCTTCCTTCTGGTTGAGTGGCACTCCCCCTGTGGGAGTGCACTGAACACCAGGGGAAGCTCCTGCATTGAGCGTCTGCCCCCTGGTGGTCAGTGCATGTCATAGAGAATGGACGTTCCACTGTTCAGTCTATTTGCATATTTGGGTTTTATTATATAGGACTAGAGGCCCGGTGCACAAAATTCATGCACTGGAGGAAAGTCTCTTAGCCCAGCCAGCACCCTCTCACAGTCTGGGACCACTCAGGGGATGTCCACCTGTCGTGTTAGGCCCGTTACCCCAGGGAATTGGCCTAAGCCAACAGTTGGAAATTCCTCTCATGGTCCAGGACCCCTCCTTACTGCCCACCTGCTCACTGCATCTTACCATTCGGCTCGCTGCCCCTTAGTGCTGCCACAGAGGCAGGAGAGGCTCCCTCTACCACCACTGTGCTCACCAGCCGTGACACCCATCTTTCTGTGTAGTTTTCTGTGGGCCAACTGCTTTGTTCCTTCTCATTTAGGACGAGCAGCATGTGAGAGCAGAGTGCAGTGTTGTGGAATGCAGAGGGCTGCCCAAAGCTGAGGGGAGTGGCCAGGCACACGGGGTGAGAAGTGGACACAGAAGACACTATATCACCCAATTGTGGGGTGGGCTGGCCAGCCCTCATCTTCCTGACCCCACCCAGGCAAGGACCAAGAAGAGTGTCAGCCTCTCTATTCTCCATCCTTCCATCTGTGACACCTGTCACCCTTGCCACGCCTCCCCCAAAGTGAGTTCAGCTCAATCCTTAATGTAAAAGAGCAAGGGGAGGGGGCTCCACTCCAGTGCCCCCTGATTCCCAGCGACAGGACCTGGTCTCAGGATGGTGGCCACAGCTGTAGAACATACATCTGTTTCAAGAAAAGTTGGGAATGCAGAATTTTATATGAGCCCCTATTCCAAAAGGTGGCAGTTTATTCACATTGTGGCAAAGACACCTTTAAGAGTAACATAAGTGGGTAAAGTCAGGGCCAAACCAGGCCATTTACTCATCCAATCTCTCTGAGGCATATGGACAGAACCAAGTCTCAGCACTTAGCAGGACACTTCCGGAGTTTTTTTATGCCTAAAGGACTGTAGACTGTCTCCATTCTTATTCTTTGGGATTTTTTTATCGTCAGATAAAAGGATACATACATTAGGGCAATCCTCTCAATATACAATATTCCAGTTGCACCCATGTGACCATGACACTGCCACTTAGAGGGAGGGAACCAATAGATGGGGAGCAGGGAATTCTGAAAACCAAAGCAATGACAAGAGATGCTAAGCCTTTCCTCCCCGCATCTGACACCCATCCTCAGGCGGCCTGTAGGCCGGCCTTCTGCTGGACCTTTACCACTTGATGTCCTGGCAGGATGCCCTGGGCCCTGCTAGGCAGTATGCAGAGCCGCTTGGGCCAATGGGGAATCGCCCCTTCTCCCAGCCACTCCTGGTACAGCTCCTGCACATGGTAACTGGTCTCTGGGGGCCTCACCGGATGGCAGCATAGATGCCTTCCATCTGCTGCAGCATGCCCTATCTGCATGTCTGTCCTCCGCCTGGGCCTGGCCCCTCCTTCTTAGGCATCCCTGGTGGAGGCCAAAACCTCCACGAAGTGGCAGGGGAACTTGCCCCTCTACAGCTTCAGTACCACTTCTGGATGTTCGAAAAGCCATAGCAGCCTCAAAGCATAGCAGAACCTCTCCATCCCTTTCAAGGGTGACCCTCTGGAAGTCTTTGTTGCTCAGGGTGTGAGCACCCGCACACCCTCATTGAACAGCTCCTTGGCCATGTGCCTGAAGATGTGCGCCAGGTACCCATCAGAGCTGACACCCTCATGGAGCCTCAACTCCTCCCCCTTCATGTCTCCAATCAGAGTGTCCATGGCAGCGTCATTCGAAGCAAGGTCACTTTGCTCCATTATAGGGACAATTTCACCTGATGTTAACACTCAGTCAGCACCCCGGGAACTATGCAAAGCTGTGGGAACATCTTCTTGAAGCGCCTCCAGTTTAGTGTCATAACACGGGGCCACAATATCTTGAAAAATCTTGTCTGGAAACAGGTTCTGCCGTCAGGTGAAGTAATGCTTCATCAGAGCACCCATGATCTGCTGGGGAGAGTTGGCTGTACAGAGGTGTAGAGTGATGGGGTGACCCAGCACACACTCTGCATATTGGATCCAGTCGGGGTAGGCGAAGGTCAGCATGGGTAGCTGGGGCTCTTCCTCATGGTGCTAGCAGTACCAACACACAAATTCCTTCTGACTCTCCAGCATGCTGAAGTCTGCAGCTATCTTCATGTCAAAGACAATGTGCTCCAAGGCCTTTGAGGAAGCCGCAGAGCCTTCTGGATGCATCAGTGACACTGAGGCTGAATTTAGCAGCAAAAGAAGGCAGAGACTGAGGACACACAGACACTGCCAGCACCGTGTGCTGTGCGGTATCACATTTCTTATTAAGGTTCAGAACTCAGAAGAACTTCTTGGTGTTCTGCTGAGAAACTTGGACTCCCTTCTCTGCGGTCACACAACTGTCACACACCAGGCAGTCACTCAGAAACATCTTAACATTGGCCAGCTATGGAATTCTTCCTTCTCCTGAGCAGGACTCCAGATGTTGACTGCAACATTCTCTTGGTCATAAGTTTTTATTTTTTAACACATTCCTTCCTTGTGCAGTGCTCACACTTCATATGGAGTGTGCTGCCTCAAGTGACCTGGAGGAAGCACAGGGAGAGCAGTCACCGCTGGTTGCCCATGGCACTGCTGGCACTATCCTTTCTTCCTTGTGCAGTGTTTAGGGAGGAGAAGTGGCCGCAGTGCCCGAGGTCAAATTCCAGGAGGCCGGCAGCACTGTGGGGATCGTGCCAGCAGCGCTGATCCGTTGGTGCCTGGCCTGTCCTCTGGAGATTGTACCTGCAGGTCTACTAAGGGAGCCAGTGCCCAGTTCCACCCTGTCTCTGCCACCGATTGATTGGAGTCTGAGAACCGGGAGGAGGGACCAAAAGGTCTGGCTTCCAGCCGCTCACCAGTTGCCACTGTCATTTATTGATCTGAGCCTGAGGGACCCCATTTCTTGTTTAGCCATCCTCTGGTCAATCGGAGCCTGAGGTCCTGGAGGATGTACTGGTCATTTGGTCGTCCATGTCTTCATGGCCATGGGCTTTATATATATATATATATATATATATATATATATATATATATAGCTTATTTTACAAAGAAGCTGTCCTCATGGCCCCACATTTAAGGGCAAATTTTCTGTCTATGCTGCTCAGCACCAACCCAGCTTTAAAACTACTTGTCATGTGTCCCCTTCATACCACCCCAAGGTAAGTTGCATACACAATCCGGCATTCTTCAAAGTGAAGAATGTGTCCCCTTCATACCACCCTCACTTTTGCTTTGTAAAAGAAATGCAAATTGACCATACCTCCATGACGCCCACCAGCCAATCAGGAGTGAACATGCAAAGTAACCCAACAAAATGGCGGGTTAATTTGCATATGCAGTCACAGAGCAAAGGCAAAGGCTCTGCCAGATAGAAGACTGAAGACTGAAGACTGAATACTGAAGGCTCCACTGAAGGCTGAAGGCTGAAGGCTTGACTCCGCTGTGGCTAGAGCCACACCTGAAGGCTGAAGGCTTGGCTCTGCTGAAGGGTGAAGGCTTGGCTCCACTGAGGCCGGAGCCAAGCCTGAAGGCTGAAAGTTTGGCTAGGCTGCGGCCAAAGCCAAGCCTGAAGGCTGAAGGCTTGGCTCTACTGCAGTCTGAGGTCTTGAGTGCCGGAGGAAAATGAGTGCCAGCCGCCAGGAGAAGGAAGGCCTATTGCACGAATCTTTGCACAAAGGGCCTCTAAATATATATATATATATAATTTAAAGAGATTTTATAGGGAAAAGAGAACACACTGCATGTGAAAGTGACTTGTGACTGCTACATGTAGTGGAACTACAGATTATTGTTTTAAATGCCCAAGTCTAGTGCACTAGGTCATGTGGTAACAAGGAAGGACTAGAGGTCAGGAGTGTGTCTACCTTTGGGTGTAGTTCAGCCACTCAGTGAAGATACCGGGAAAATTACTTTAGCATGCTATGTTTTTATTTCCCATTTCAAAAATGCAGTTAAATACATGCACTTGTAAAAATAGATATAAAGAGGATTGTAGAAGTGCGTGTTAGAGAATTGGCTCAATATTGCAGGTGGAGTCTAGTTATTATCTGCCTAAGCTTCATTTAATGATTAAATTAACATCAATAAGAGCCAGGGAAGTGAAGAATTCATTAATGCTTCAGTGGTGTTGGGGAATTCCTACAAGCTGGAGAATGAAGATCAGGGTTAGGGAGAAATGAAACTGCAAGAATCCACCACCTATAATACATGTGAAATGTCTGCTAGGAAGGAGACAAGGGGGTCTACAAGGGGGAGGATCAGCCTAGAGTCAACACACAAGTTGGAGGAAATCCAACTCAGGCCTATTATTGATCAGAGCTAGATTACCCAGAGTTTGGCATGTTGACCCTTGATTCCATTCTGATTTTTGCTAAGCATTTTGCTAGTTTGAGGCAGTAAGGAGAGATACTGGGGATAGGAAGGAACAGAGTTTCTGATGCTTGGAAGAGCAGAGGGTCTTAACAAAAATATGGCACACTATTGTGATGTCTTGCAATGTGTCCCATCCCATCTTCCCAAAATACCAGGCACGTGCAACTGTCATTTTTCAGGTGTGAAGAGGAACTCTCAAACTCAAAGATAAAATGAAAACCAGGAATGACTAAAGAATTGGCAAGGAAAACAGAGGCATCAGAGTCAACCTGTGGCTGAATTCACACCTGCTGAAGGAGAAATAGAACAAAGAGAAGACTATCAAGTATTTCCTGTTACATGTATATGAAAGAATCACTTAGAGATTTTGGAAATTAAATAATGGAACTTCAGTAAAAAAATCTCAGTAGACAGATGAGTAGCAAAGTGGACACTATTGACAGATAATTAGAAAGCTGGATGATCTAGCAGATCATAACACAAAATGAAGACCAGATGGGATATACGAAAGAAAAGACAAGAGAACTGAACAACACTGACAAGTTTGAATAGCCACCTAAATGGCATTCTAGAGAGTGAGAACAGTACAAATGGAGTGGTAACAGTAATTTAAAAGGAGGAAAAGGCAGACTTAGCAGAAGAAGCAGAAATTTTTCCAAAAGTGAAGAATGTCTTAAGATTGAAAGAACGCACTTCAGACTGAGTGTGTAAAGAACTCATTAGACATATTACTGTGCAATTTCAGAGCACCAGAGATGAAGACAAATTCTTACAAGTTCCAGAGAGAGGGAAGAGATGGGTTATGGTCAGAAGACTAAGAATCACGCTGACTTCAGACTTCTCACCAGCAGCTCCAGGTATCTAGTAAACAAAGAAGCAATATCAAAGTTCCAGGTCTTCAGCCTACAAACATACAGGAAGGCAAAACTCTGGGAATAAAGTACAGCATAGGGAATATAGTCAACAATGTTGTATTAACTATATTTGGTATCAGATGGGTACTAGACTGATCAGAGCAGTAACTTTGTAAATTATATAAATGTCTATACACTATGTTGTTCACCTGAAACTAATATAATATTGTATGCCAAATGTAATTGAAAAATTAAGAATAAAGAAAATTTACTAACAAAATAAGTGTTAAATACATTAGAAATTATGGCAACACAACATTTAATTAGAACGACAATTTTTTAAAAAATTTTGGACATACAATAACTCGGGAAGTTTAATACACAGAGAGTTTCTCTTTCTATCTTTTAAAATGAAGCATAAAATTTACAAACACACAGATCATAAGTTACAGTTCCATGGCATTGAAACAAGCTTACACTCATGGACCTTAGATCCTTTAAAAAAAACAGAACAATACTATTGTTACAGAAAACTGGAGAAGAACCAAGCAATACTTAGAGAGATGGAGTTACATTTATTACGCGCCGGTCCAGAGGAAAATGTCTCTCAAATTCTGGGCCCCAACATGGAGGAACTTTCCCTATTTATATGTTTTACCTTCTTTGTATCCCAAATATGGGGTGTTTCTGGCCCCCTTTGCAAGTTCTTAAAGAGCCCCTATGTGCTAGGGCCTTGAGACCTCAACCAAAGGCTTGGCCTGGTGCCAGCGCTGATAATTTTGTCCGGGGAAGGTTTAATGGCCTCTCTGAATTGGGAGTAGTCTTATTTTCCTTATTATTTAAGCAAGCAAGCATTTATAAAAGCCAAATAGCAGGGTTAAAATTTCAAACAGCAGTTTTTATATAAGATGGATGCTTCACTATTACTTCTGATAGCAGTTCACAAATGTTAACTCATTTTATTTTATTTTTTTTTAATTTCTTTATTGATGAAGGTATCACATATTTGTCCTCGTCCCCCCATTCCCATCCCACACCCCTCCCCACACATGCCCCCACCCCCCTGTTGTCCTTAACCGCTGGTTAGGCTCATATGCCTGCACGCAAGTCCTTTGGTTGGTCTCCCCCTTTACCCCCACCCTTCCCTACCCTCCCCCTGAGGCCCGACAGTCTGATCCATGCCTCCTTGTTTCTGGGTCTGTTCTTGTTCATCAGTCTATGTTGTTCATTATTTCCCCTAGATGAGTGAGATCATGTGCTATTAGAAATACACTTATAAGAACCGAAAATGAGACAAGCAATAATGGTTATGGTGACAGGCAAATGAATCAGTGTGTAGTGAGTTTTTTTCTGGGCCAACAGTTCTTTTGAGACCCAATTTCAATGTCCAACAGTTCCTTATGTGTACATGTCAGCACTGACATTTCAGTTCTGGATGGTGGACAAATGGTGGTAATGCAGGTCCGACTCTGTCCGGTTTGGTCCTGGGCTATCTGCAGTGATGCACAGCTGCTATCATTTTATTTATTTTTTTTATTATTTTTTTTAAAGTACTGACTACTGTGCCAGGCCAGCACGCTTCAGTGTTTTGTTTTGTTTTTGTTTTTTAATATATTTTATTGATTTTTTACAGAGAGGTAGAGAGAGGGATAGAGAGTTAGAAACATCGATGAGAGAGAAACATCGAAGGTACATGCCCCTGACCGGAATCGAACCTAGGACCCTTGAGTCCACAGGCCGACGCTCTATCCACTGAGCCAAACCGGTTTCGGCGTTAACTTATTTTAGCTTAAAAAAAATATAAGAAAGAAAATACCAGAAACTAGTAAGAATGGGTAGCATTATTCACCCTACCTGCAGATGAGGAAACTGAAACACAAAGACTAGATAACTGGACAAAGACAAACAACTAGTAAATGGATCCAACCCTGGGACACAACCAGATTCCCAAACTTGGAGAACCAGCTCTCTGAATATGCCACCCAAAGAGAACGATTGAATGCCTCTGTATCCTACACCAGCTTACAGAAGCTCTCCACCTCCCCGTCCTCCACCCCCAGCTCTTCAAAGAGCAAGGTCCACATTAAGAGCTTCAGCTTAATGATTTCTGGAGAAAATTTACCAAAACACGCTTTGCAGGTCTGAGCTGTGCATGCAAGGATAAAGGGGATTTTATATTCTGAAAAAGTCTGCTGCTCTCATTTGTTCTGGGGACCAGTCTGCGTGGAGTTCACCTTCCAGGTGAGAACTCATCTCACTGGAAAAAAAACCCCACTGCTTTGTGACCCCCCCCCCTTCTCCCTTTCTCCTACAACAAATGACCTTGGTGGTTTTAGAGGGCAACTGTTGAGCTTATTTAGTGATACTTGGACCATAGGAAAGGGAATCTATTCCCGCCGAGAGACAACGTTTCTGCACCTACTATGTACACAGCAGATGTAAGGTGGAAAAGTTCTCAGGAGGACTAAGTCAGTTCTCCATTCTGAACAAACAAATGTTATGAAGGGATTTGGGAAGCTGGTGAGTTAAGGGAGAGGTAATAACATTGGCAAGAAAGGATTCTTGGTCCAAGTAATATTAATTTAGCACCTAGTGTAGAGAGATACTATGCAGACATTATTTTGTTTTTCCTTGGGGAAGCAGTCTAAAGGAGGCAGCTTTTTCCTTGGATAAATGTTAACCAGGAGAGTAAAGTACTCTATTAAAATCAGAGAGAAAATATTCAGACCAGATGTACTGTTCATTTAAATCATGTGTGTGTGTGTGTGTGGGGGGGGTAATTTAAAAGATTTTATCTATAATGCTCTGACCATAAATGGGCTTTTTAAATTTTAAAATTTGTTTAATATATTTGAATATTATTTAAAGCTTAAAAATAAGCTTTTCATCCAGCAGTTCCACTTCAAAAAACTTTATATTAAGAAAATATAAACATGGATATATGTATAATTACAGAATATGTTCAACAGAAAATTATTAACAATAGAGAAAAACAGTTAACAACCCTAATGTCCAACAATAGGAGACTGGTTCAAAATATGTATGGTACATGCATGCAATGAAATAATAAAAATATAATATCTATTATTTATAATAATGAAATATATATTCACTATATGTAGATACTTATTAACATTCATTTTTTAAACATATTTGATGACATGGAATATGTTATTTTAAATTTAAAAACAAGTTACAAAATTGTACATATGTCATGTCTTATTTTTATAAAAAATAAAATAATGTGTAAAAACAAATGGATACATATTCTCAAGTTAATATGTATTCATATTAACTGGATAGTAGAATTTTTCTTTTCCTTATAAAATACTTTTAGTATTTTATTTTCCCTTCTAAAGTTTACTTTCTATATTCTTAAAATTCTCATGTATATTGCATATTGGATATGTATAAGAACAGTTTATATATTATAATAATAATAAAAAACTATGTACTATTTTCTGTTCCACATTTTCTCCTTTTGTTTTAATACTGTCCCTTGTGCATGCCTGTGTGTGTATCAAAGTTCTTATGTTAATGGCTCCTTACAGATGCAATATACTAACAGGTCATAATTTATGTAACCTTATCCCAGTGACAAAAGAGACTGTGTCTTATTTTTTCCTATTTGTTGATGCTGCTTTATAAAACTACTCTTTACAACTCATTTTCCTTGTTTGCGTTGTCCCTTTTGAAAACATTTCCAGTAAGGGGAAGACTGGGTCTAAAGCTCCTTCTTTGTGGACTTTGCCCACTGCCAAGGCTGAAAGCCCACATCAGCTATTTTAGAGCCACTTCAAGTTTCAGAAACGTTGAGGATGAAGGAAATGTTCTCTCTCCTAAGTAAGATGAAGGTTTCATGGGCTTATAACGTGTCAAATCTGTAGACTTGTTCACATTACATGCTTTTAATTATGTCCATTTAAATTACTCAGTGTTTAAGCTGTTTTTAAAAGAGACAACAAAAATCATGATGCCAGCAAAGACTGTCCTCTTCCCAAACTCAGAAGTAGCCTTGGAGGGGATAAAATGGCTGGCAAGCAACTAAGGGTGTGAGACAGAACACATGCACATGGAAACGTCAAGAACACTTAGTTGTGCAAACAATTTCAACCTGCTCAAACAGCAGGTGCCAAAGAGCATATGAGATCTTTGGAACCAGAAATATTTTCCCATTGAAAGCGACCACCACTGGTTCCATCTGTACAAGTCTCTGTAGCTAATCATTTCCACAGGACCTGGCTTCTTAAACGAAGAAAGAAAAAAGGAGAGAGAGAGAGAGAGAGAGAGAGAGAGAGAGAGAGAGAGAAGGAAGGAAGGAAGGAAGGAAGGAAGGAAGGAAGGAAGGAAGGAAGGAAGGAAGGAAAGGAGGGAGGGAGGGAGGGAGGGAGGGAGGGAGGAAGGAAGGAAGGAAGGAAGGAAGGAAGGAAGGAAGGAAGGAAGGAAGGCAGGAAGGAAGGAAGGAAGGGAGGGAGGGAGGGAGAGAGGGAGGAAGGAAGAAATGAAGGGAGGAAGGAAGGAAGGAAGGGGAGAAGAAAAGAAATAAGGAGAGAGGAGAACATCCTGGCCAGAGTTCTGGGTAGCCAGAGTGCTCAGCACTAAAGGGCTGAGTACATCAAATAATCTTTTCTCTGCTTCCTTCAGAGAATGATGATAATCATGACACACAAATACTATTCTGTACCAGACACTTACTAAGAAATTCCCATGGGCTTTTTTACTCACTTGGTACCAGTGCCTAGATTACCTCATTTAATTCTCATAAATTGTCTCACATAAGTGTTGGTATTATTCTCAGGACACGATTCACACTGAAAGCACTCACACTGTGTGCTAGGTTAAAGTCACACCCCATTTCTTAAAAAAAAAACAAAAAACACAACCGCTACAAAAATCCAATGGACTGAGCTGAAATGATATTAATAATAGTAATAAAAATAATGATTTTGAGTTATTATATGCTAGAAACTCTACTGTGCACTTAAAAATGTGTTAACGCATTTAAACATCCCTATGATTTTCTTTTTATTTCTAAACCAATAAGGTGTTCAGTTAGGTTTTTTTAAGACATTTCAGACACCAGTTTGTGAAGATAAAGCCAGTTGGTGAGCAAACATAGAAGGGAGGTAGCCTGGAGCTGAGGAACACCTTTGCTTTTTGGCAGAAATTGCAAATCCATGGCTTTCTGATCAACCTCCCACTTCTCTGTCCTCTCATATTTCTGTTTCTCTGTGTTGAGGAGCTCACGCTCTTAGTGTCTGGGCTGGCACTGCTCCTTCTTCCTGAAGGAAGCACCAGTGAGATGTTTGGGGATTTTCACCTCTCCTCTGTGTTTGCTCTCACCAGTGGGCTTTATCCTCACAAACTGGTTTACTAAATTTCTTACAAAAAAAAAAAAAAACCAACACTAATTAAACACTGATATTGGTATTGGTAGAGGTGGCAATGATGAATTTCTGATGTGTTCTATGCAGAGGAACTTAATTAAGGCACAGAGTTGCAGACATTAAGGCCCCTGCTCAGCTGCTTCAGGAAAACCACTCTCTTGCCCCCGTGGTGTCCAGGGAGGTCTACTAGAATGGTCCCAGGAGTGATGGTGGCCCACAGTTTTCTCACGTGCTGACTGAAGGGTTTCTTGTTGTGGCTCAAAAGCTTTGGAAGCACCTCTTCAGTGGGATAGTATCTGGCATTTTGCAAAGTGTAAGCACTTGGGTACCACCTTTCTTGTCACTACCAACTGCTTTTGTGACAGTAGTAAGAACTTTCTCTTTTTTTGTTTCAATCCAGGATTTAGCTACTGAATACTTCCACTTGTGCATGGCCTTTCTGGAATACATAGCCGACCAGGAATATCTGCCAATTCCTCTGACCAGGATAGGGTTTCCTCTTCTTACTTGTCTTGATCTTGGGGTTACCTTTCTTTTTTTAAATATATTTTTCTTGATTTCAGAGAGGAAAGGAGAGAAAGAGAGATAGAAACATCAGTGAGAGATAATAATTGACTGACTGCCTCCTGCATACCCCCTACTGGGAATCAAGCCTGCAACCGGGGCATGTCCCCCTGACTGGAATCAAACCTGGAACCCCTGAGTCCACAGGCCGATGCCCTATCCGCTGAGCCAAATCAGCTAGGGCAGGGGTTACCCTTCTTAAGCTTGTCACCAGCATCAGCCTTCTTGGCTCCAGGTTTCTTCTCCTTAGTATCTTGCCTTTTAGCTTCTTCACCCACCATCTTGCAGATGGGAAAGAGACAATAATTTTCTAGGTAGAGTCTGTTTTCATTAGGATTAATGAGTAAACCGTGGTACAAAGAGGGTAAGCAACCTTTTGAAGATTACAGAGCTTGCTAGTGGTGACGTTGGGCTAATCATTGACTGCAACCTGATTCCCAAAGACTCACTAGCATGTTTATATAATATGTTTGTTAAAATAAATGTGTATTAAATGAAAATTTAGGGTCGTGTCAGAAAGTGAAGGGAAAACTTTCAGAAAGAGAACCAGGTGCTTTCTGCCAACTTCCTCCTTCCTTGGCGCTACAGAGGACTTCAGTGTGGGTAACACCAATAGAGGGCACTGAAGAAGGTTGTGGGCATTAGCATAGGACCTGCTACTCTTGTTTCTCCCTGGTAGTTCCCTCAGCACTTTTATGGTGTGTCTCCTTCAGAGTAAGGCTAGAAATCTAGAGTGACTCCACTTTCTCTTCCCCCAAGGCAGTTACTTTAGAAGAGGGCAGACTTATCTTACCTGTTACCTTCTAAGATTCAGGTAAAGGTGTGTGGATCTAGTTCCTCTGGGTTCAGCATTTTTACATCCTGGCTGTTTATTGATCCTCCCTCTAGGCTAAAATACCTGCCAAGATGCTCCACTTGCAGGGTCCACAGATGCTGCAGATGCTAGAAAAATCCTTGAGGAAGAGCCTTCCTGAGTCCTTAAAGGTGAGACTGGGACAATCTCAGGGAAACAAGGGTAGCATCTTCTGTGACAGAGTGGGAAAGAGAATGAGCTGTTAATAGGCATCTATTTTTAAAATATATATATTTTTTTTATTTCAGAGAGGAAGGGAGCGGTAGAGAGAAATGAAAACATCAATGATGAGAGTCATTGTCAGCTGCCTCCTGCATGCTCCCTACTGGGGACTGAGCTGGCAACCAGGGCATGTGCCCTGACCTTTAATCAAACCATGACCTCCTGGTTCATAGGTCAACATTGAGCCACACCAGCTGGTCAGGAATTCACTCACGCTACATCTCATTTAGTTCACGTCACCTCTTTGCAAGAGAGATATATTATGGAACCTCTTTGTACTTTCTTTGCCACTTCATGTGAATAAATTAAAAGTTTAAAAAATAAGGTTTGTTCATCCATGTCATAGAATGTTCTGAAGTCATTAAAATTATTTTTATTTATTGGAAAATATGACTAGAATGTATTTATTCAATGGAGAAAACATTTCAATATCACATCTATGTGATTTTTTCCATTATTTTATTAAGGTATTACATGTGTACATATCTTACCATTGCCCCTCCCCACCCCAATCCCATACATGCCCTCACCCCCCAGAGTTTTGAGTCCATTGGTTATGCTTATATGCATGCATACAAGTCCTTCGGTTGATCTCTTATCTCCCCCACCTCTCACTAACCTTTCTGCTGTAATTTGACAGTCTGTACCCATAAATGAGTGAGATCATGTGGTATTTTTCTTTCATTGACTGGCTTATTTCACTTAGCATAATGTTCTCCAATTTCATCCAGGTTGCTGCAAATGGTAATAACTCCTTCTTTTTTATGGCAGCATTGTATTCCATTGTGTAGATGCACCATAGTTTTCTGATCCAGTCATCCGCTGACAGGCACCTAGGCTGTTTCCAAATCTTAGCTATTGTAAATTGTGCTGCTATGAACATAGGGGTGCATATATCCTTTCTGATTGGTGTTTCTAGTTTCTTAGGATATATTCCTAGGGGTGGGATTACTGGGTCAAATGGGAGTTCCATTTTCAGTTTTTTGAGGAAACTCCATACTGTTCTCCACAGTGACTGCACCAGTCTGCATTCCCACCAGCAGTGCACAAGGGATCCTTTTTCTCCGCATCCTCGCCAACACTTGTCGTTTGTTGATTTGTTGATGATAGCCATTCTGACAGGTGTGAGATGGTACCGCATTGTTGTTTTGATTTGCATCTCTCAGATAATTAGTGACTTTGAGCATGTTTTCATGTGTCTCCCATGAAACTGGAAACATCAATCAGAAAGGATATATGCACCCCTATGTTCATAGCAGCACAATTCACCATAGCTAAGATTTGGAAACAGCCTAAGTGCCCATCAGCAGATGAGTGGATTATCTGCTTCCTTCTGTCTTCTTTTGAAAAGATTCTATTTAGGTCTGTTGCCCATTATTTTATTGGATCATTTATCTTCCTTTTATTAAGTTTTATAAGCTGCCTGTAGATGTTGGAGATTAAACCTTTATCAATGATAACATTTGCAAATATGTTCTCCCATACAGTGGGCTTCCTTGTTGTGTTGTTGATGGTTTCTTTTGCTGTAAAAAAGCTTTTTAGCCGAAACCGGTTTGGCTCAGTGGATAGAGCGTCGGTCTGTGGACTGATGGTCCCAGGTTTGATTCTGGTCAAGGGCATGTACATTGGTTTTGGGCACATCCCCAGTAGGGTGTGTGCAAGAGGCAGCTGGTTGATGTTTCTCTCTCATCAATGTTTCTAGCTCTCTGTCCCTCTCCTTTCCTCTTTGTAAAAATCAATAAAATATATATTTTTTTAAAAAAGCTTTTTATTTTGATGTAGTCCCATTTGTTTATTTTCTCTTTAGCTTCCATTGCCCTAGGGGCAGTATCAGTGAAGTTCTTTCGGCATATGTTTGAGATTTTGCTGCCTGTGGATTCCTCTAGTATTTTTATGGTTTCCCATCTTATGTTTAAGTCCTATATCCATTTTGAGTTTATTTTTGTGTATGGTGTAAGTTGGTGATCTAGTTTCATTTTTTTTGCATGTATCTGTCCAATTTTCCCAACACCATTTATTGAAGAGACTGTCTTGACTCCATTGTATGTTCATGCCTCCCTTGTCAAATATTAATTGAGCATAGTGGTTTGGGTCGATATCTGGATTCTCTATTCTATTCCATTGATCTATATGTCTGTTCTTGTGCCAGTACCATGCTGTTTTTAGAACAGTGGCTTTGTAATAAAGCTTGAAATCTGGTATTGAGATCCCTCCTACTTTATTCTTCTTTCTCAGGATTGCTGTGGCTATTCGGCGTCTTTTTTTTATTCCAGATGAATTTTTGGAGAGTTCTTTCTAGGTCTGTGAAATATGCCGTTGGTATTTTAATGGGGAGTGCATTAAATCTATAGATTGCTTTGGGTAGTATGGACATTTTAATGATGTTAATTCTACCAATCCATGAACATGGTATGTTCTTCCATCTGTTTACGTCTTCCTTCATCTCTTTTTTCAGTGTCCTGTAGTTTTCTGCATATAGGTCTTTTACATCCTTGGTTAAGTTTATTCCTAGGTATCTTAATTTTTTTGGTGGGATGGTAAATGGGACTGCTTTTTTAGTTTCTCTTTCTGTAAGTTCACTATTGGTGTATAGAAAGGCCATAGATTTCTTGGTGTTAATTTTGTATCCTGCTACATTGCCAAATTCATTTATTAAGTCCATTAGTTTTTTGATGGAGTCTTTTGGGTTTTTTATGTACAATATCATGTCATCTGCAAATAAGGACAGCTTTACTTCTTCTTTTCCAATTTGGATGCCTTTTATTTCTTCTTCTTATCTAATTGCAATGGCTAATACTTCCAGTACTATGTCAAACAGGAGTGGTGAGAGTGAGCATCCCTGTCTTGTTCCTGTTCTTAGGGGAAATGGTTTTAGTTTTTGCCCATTGAGTATGATGTTAGCTGTGGGTTTATCATATATAGCTTTTATTATGTTGAGGTATGATCATTCTATTCCCACCTTGTTGAGAGTTTTATGTGATTTTTTTAATTTTGCAAAATTTGTTGTGCATGTACATAAATAGTAGGCAATCTATTAAAAGATTTTTTCACCTTTTTAAAAACTGAGATACAATTGACATACATTACATAAAATGTATATTAAATTCTACAATGGGAGAGTTCATGATTTTTATTCATAAATTTATTAGTCTGAAATTTTACAATGTGAATATATTTATAAAGGATACATTTATTGAGGAAAAACACTAAAACTTAAAATTATTTGGCAGAAATACTCATTAGAGACCTTTCCATGATAAAATTCCATGATTTCACAGAAATAAACCTGCCCTGATCAAACAAGTTACTTTACCATTCTTTTCTAATGCAGGGGTGGGAAAAGTAGGTTTACAGTTGTGAGTACGTGAAACAGAGTTCATAAAGCTATTGTAATAATCATAACCTGCATGTTTTTTCCAGATGAACAACCGTAAACCTACTTTTACCAACCCCTGTATATTGACCCTCCCACTTTCTTGTAATGCTGCAGGTTTATGGGACCATCTTCCACATGAACCAGGGAAACCCTTTCAAGCTGAAGGCTCTGGTGGACAAGTGGCCTGATTTTAATACAGTAGTTGTCCGCCCTCAGGAGCAGGTAAGGTGTCAGATAGGGAATGAATGTGTACCTATGTATGTATTTGCTAGGTGTTTATCTGCATTGGCAATGTGGGAGACCTGCGCATATAGAAATGAATCCCAGGAATAGTGAACAGTCCCTGTCCTCAAAAATTCCACAGCCTGGAAGAGAATACAGGTGAATCCACAGAAAAATTACAGCATGGTCTGAAATGTGCAGCAACAGGAGAATTGAATGAGATAATGATTGTCTAACCACTGTGCTGTACACCTGAAACTAATATAAAATAATATTGAACATCAACTCTAATTGAAAAGTAAACTTTAAAAAAGAAGTAACACACGTGGAAAGCTGATTAAAACTATATATGGTACATTTTCTTTTTTAAATATATTTTTATTGATTTCAGAGAATAAGGGAGAGGGAGAGATAGAAACATCAAAGATAAGAGAGAACCATTGATTGACTGCCTCCTGCATGCCCCTCACTGGGGATCAATCACACAACCTAGGCATGTGCCCTGATTAGTAATGGAACCATGACCTCCTGGTTTATAGATCAATGCTCAACCACTGAGCCACACCAGCCGGGCTATATGGTACTTTTTCATACTCATTCATTGTTTTAATTTGTTTTCAAGAAAGGACCCCAAACAGCATTCTGGTGATGCTGAAGACCAAGCACCCTTCATTATTTCTTGCATCTAGTTTATGGGAAGAGAGACACCCAATGGAAGGTTGTGCTAATGTAAGATTATGTTGAGGGCATAGACAAAAGCCTGATCTTTGGTTCAAGATATTAAAGCAACAATCATCAGACTTGACATCTTTATTGTTATGAATCAAACACTTTTAACTCTTAACCTATGGGGAAAAATTATTTCCTATCTTTTAAAAATACCAACCTTGAGAGAACCAAGATGGTGGCATAGGTAAATACCTATACTTGCTGCCTCTTACAAGCACATCAAAATTACAACTACAAGGCAGAACAATTACCACCAAGAACCACGGGGAAAGCTGGTTGAGTGGAAGTTCCACAACTAGAGAGGTGAAGAAAGCACATTGAGACTGGTAAGGGGTGCGGAGGCGTGGGAAGTGCTGGCTCTTTTCATTGGGAGGAAGATACAAGCTCCCGCTTGCTCTGAACTCCAGTTCTGGGCGAGACTCTGGGGGACCCAGACACATATGGGGAGAAACTGGACTGTCTGGTATCAGGACAGGAATGTGAGGGCAGCTTTCTCTCAGAGGTGCGGGACCCAGGGACCTCTCCAGTGCAGGGCTGACTGGCAGCCATTGCTGTTTGCTCCACCCTGGTGATTCCCTGAGACCCCGCCCCACCCAATTTACAACCCCACCCAAGCTGTGCACAGTGGCTTTTGCATATGAATGGCCTGTCCTTTTTCCACCTAAAACATGTCAAACTGCAGTTGGGTCAGAGGGCCCCAGAGCTTCCAAAAGTAGGCCCAAGGCCCAGCAGCAGCAGCCTGCCTTGCTTCACAGCTGGGCCTCGTCTGCATACTTCCAAACCCCATACAAAGAGGAGGAATCTGCAGATATCTCTGTAGTTCCTGCTGGGCAACCCCAGACAGTGGCTGACCTTGCATCTCCTTGGAGATCCAAGAGCCAGTATACCCAGTGGTCAGAGTGAGACCATACTGGATTACAACTCTTCACATCCATAAGAGACACAAGGGGCAGACTCAGTGAGCACCAAAGCCCCACTGAAGCAAGTCCTGCCCCATAAGGGTGTCTCCTGCGCAACAGATCTTCCAGTGTAGACACAGCTGGTCATCACAGCCAAATGGCCTGGAGGTCAATTTTTCCCAGTGATACCAACAGCAATCAAGGGTTAACTACAACAAGACTATGCAAATAGCCCACAAAGGGGTGCACCAAGAGCGTCTACCTCAGGTAACTGGGGAGGCTGAGCCAGTGGGCCATATAGGACACCTACCACAAGGCCACTCTATCAACTCAAGGAGACTTAACAGCTACCCAGTATATAGAAAAATCAAACAAGCAGGGAAGCAGCCAAAATGCAGAGACAAAGAAACAAGTCACAAATGAAAGAAATGGAAGAAAGCAAAATACTGGATATAGAGTTCAAAACCACAGTTATAAGGTTACCCAAGAATCTTCTAGAAACCTCCGAGAGAGAGAAACCAAGATGGCGGCATAGGTTAAACACCTAACCTACAGCCGGGCACAACAATATCAAAAACACAACTAAAAGTCAAAACGGACATCATCCAGAACCACAGGAAAGCTGGCTGACTGAAATGCGCACAATTAGAAGGAAAAAGAAAACCACAAGGAAAATCAGAGAAGCCGTAAAAGCTTGAGGTATGGAGACACGGGCGGAGACACGAGCCCGCGCGTGCGGGGAAGCCGGAGCCGGAGAGGAAGGGGCAGCTGGCCGCCTGGCTGGCGTTCTCTGGCGGGAAGGAGATAAAAGCGCCAGATTGTGCTGAACCCCAGCTCCGGGAAAGACCCGGGGAAGCCATGCTCATACTGGGGAAAGCTGGGCTGTAAGGCAGAGATGCAGAGAGGCGGCGAAGAACAGAGCACCGGAGGCGCACACAGGATTGTGCGCGGAGGATGGGCTGTTGACTGTGCCGCTGAGTCGCCCTGGAGGGAAGGAGACAAAAGCGCCAGACTGAGGTGAGCCCCAATTCTGACTACACAGAAACCCAGTTCCGGGAGAGAATCTGGGAATCCAGATTCATTGGGGGAGAAACTAGACTGTTTGGCAGCGCGCGAAACTCCAGGGCGCTTTTCTCTCAGAGGTGTTTGCTGGGAATACAGAGGGACACTGAGACACAGGAACCTCATAGGGCGGGGCTGACGGGAAGCCAAGGCGGTAGGCTCCGCCCTGTAACTCCGCCCCATCCAAGCTGAACACAGAGGCTTTTACAATTTTGCAAGTCTAGTTGAATGGGGCTGTCTCCTGGCATAGACACAGCTGATCCTCACAGCCAATTGGACTGGAGGTCACATCCTCCCAGTGTACCAACAGCAATCAAGGCTTAACAACACCAAGACTTTGCACTCAGCCCACAAAGGGGGGTATCAAGAGCGACCACCTAGGGAGATTGGGGAAGCTGAGCGATAGGGAGGCAGCCAAAAGGGGAAGACACCGAAACAGGTCACGAATATAAGGGATGCTGTAATTCCTGCTGAGGGGCCTCAGGCAGTAGCTGACCTACACTCCATTGGAGACCCAGAAACGAAGGCATCTAGTGGTCGGTGTGAGATGACATCAGATTTCGACCACTCCCATAAGGGACACATTCAAGAGGCAGACGCAGTGAGCGCCGAAGCCTTGCTGCACCAAGACCCGGCACATAGGCGTGTCTCCCGCACAGCAACTCTTCCTTTATAGACACAGAGGGTCCGCACGACCAATTGGCCTGGAGGACAATTCCTCCCAGTGACACCAACAACAATCAAGACTTAACTATACAAACAAGGACCAAGATGGAGGCATAGGGCAGAAGCCTGATTGCTGCCTACCACAACGGTTTTGAGACTACAACGGGAGAGCGGAGCGGACACCATCCAGAACCACCGGAGGGCTAACTGAGCGGATGCTATACAACTAGAATAAAAGAGAGGGGTACGCGGGATGAAGCTGATGCCGGTGACCCAAAGACCACACTTTAAAAACTACGGCTCAGGCGACACAATGGCGGCCTGGAACGTGCTCGGCGCAGTTCCCCCAGCGGTCTCCGGCTGAGGGGAAGGCTTCACTCGCTGCCGAGCACGGACAGACGAGCCCCTGGGAGACATGGGGCGGGAGACTACGCGCTTGCTGACCTCCGAGTCCTTCAAGAATCTTAACGCCCCGGAAGCGGCCAGGTGCGCACGCTCGGCGACCGGCCACCGCTGCAGACCCAAGGGCCGACGCAGCCACCCCGGACCAGCCCGCCGCCGCGCACCGGGCACACCGGAGCTTTGCCGAGCCCGCCGCCCAACGAGTTCTGCGGTGGCTGCCCTGGAACTCTGAGAAAATGGCCGAAGGAATTGCTGAGAGGGAATTGACCAACAGGAATTGGGATCAAGAAGACGAAACTCCGCAGGGTCCCGGATCCGGGTGAAGCCGCGTGCCCCTGGGTCCGGGTGAGGCTGGGCCCCGGGTCCGGGTGAGGCCACGAGCCCCTGGGTCCGGGCGAGGTCATGCGCCCCTGGAGCCGGGTGAGCCTGGGTCCCGGGTCCGGGTGAGGCCGCGGGCCCCTGGAGCCGGGTGTGCCTGGGCCCTGGGTCCGGGTGAGGCCGCGGGCCCCTGGAGCCGGGTGAGCCTGGGCCCCGGGTCCGGGTGAGGCCACGGGCCCCTGGAGCCGGGTGAGCCTGGGCCCCGGGTCCGGGTGAGGCCGCGGGCCCCTGGAGCCGGGTGAGGCCGCGGGCCCCTGGAGCCGGGTGAGCCTGGGCCCCGGGTCCGGGTGAGGCCGCGGGCCCCTGGAGCCGGGTGAGCCTGGGCCCCGGGTCCGGGTGAGGCCGCGGGCCCCTGGAGCCGGGTGAGCCTGGGCCCCGGGTCCGGGTGAGGCCCCGGGCCCCTGGAGCCGGGTGAGCCTGGGCCCCGGGTCCGGGTGAGGCCGCGGGCCCCTGGAGCCGGGTGAGCCTGGGCCCCGGGTCCGGGTGAGGCCGCGGGCCCCTGGACCCGGGTGAGCCTGGGCCCCGGGTCCGGGTGAGCCTGGGTCCCGGGTCCGGGTGAGGCCGCGGGCCCCTGGATCCGGGTGAGCCTGGGTCCCGGGTCCGGGTGAGGCCGCGGGCCCCTGGATCCGGGTGAGCCTGGGTCCCGGGTCCGGGTGAGGCCGCGGGCCCCTGGATCCGGGTGAGCCTGGGTCCCGGGTCCGGGTGAGGCCGCGGGCCCCTGGATCCGGGTGGGCCTGGGTCCCGGGTCCGGGTGAGGCCGCGGGCCCCTGGATCCGGGTGGGCCTGGGTCCCGGGTCCGGGTGGGGCCGCGGGCCCCTGGATCCGGGTGGGCCTGGGTCCCGGGTCCGGGTGGGGCCGCGGGCCCCTGGATCCGGGTGGGCCTGGGTCCCGGGTCCGGGTGGGGCTGCGGGCCCCTGGATCCGGGTGGGCCTGGGTCCCGGGTCCGGGTGGGGCCGCGGGCCCCTGGATCCGGGTGAGCCTGGGCCCCGGGTCCGGGTGGGGCCGCGGGCCCCTGGATCCGGGTGAGCCTGGGTCCCGGGTCCGGGTGGGGCCGCGGGCCCCTGGATCCGGGTGGGCCTGGCCCCGGGTCCGGGTGGGGCCGCGGGCCCCTGGATCCGGGTGGGCCTGGCCCCGGGTCCGGGGGGGCCGCGGGCCCCTGGATCCGGGTGGGCCTGGCCCCGGGTCCGGGTGAGGCCGTGGGCCCCTGGATCCGGGTGGGCCTGGCCCCGGGTCTGGGTGAGGCCGTGGGTCCCTGGATCCGGGTGAGCCTGGCCCCGGGTCCGGGTGAGGCCGTGGGCCCCTGGATCCGGGTGAGCCTGGCCCCGGGGCCGGGTGAGGCCGTGGGCCCCTGGATCCGGGTGAATCAGTGCCCCTGGGTCCGGCCGAGACCAAACCAGAGGGAGTCGGACCTGCATTACCACCATTCGTCCACCATCCAGAGCTGAGGGGTCAGTGCCGACATGTACTCATAGGGAACTGGTGGACATTGATATTGGGTCTCAAAAGAACTGTTGGTCCAGAAAGAAACTCACTACAGACTGATTCATTTGCCTGTCAGCATAACTATTATTGCTCGTCTCACATTCAATTCTTATAAGTATATCTCTAGTGATACATGATTTCGCTCATCTAGGGGAAATGATGAACAACATAGACTGATGAACAAGAACAGAACCAGAAACAAGGAGGCATCGATCGGACTATCGGGCCTCAGAGGGAGGATAAGGGAGGGTGGGGGGAGGGGGGAGAGATCAACCAAAGGTCTTGTGTGCATGCATATGAGCCTAACCAATGCTTAAGTTCAACAGAGGGTTGGGGCATCCAAGGGGAGGGGTGTGGGATGGGAATGGGGGGATGAGGACAAATATGTAACACCTTAATCAATAAAGAAATTAAAAAAAAAAAAAAAAAAGAAACCTCCGAGAAATTTAGTGAGACCCTCAAGGATATGAAAAAGGACCAATCAGAAATTAAGCATACACTGACTGAAATAAAGAATAATATACAGAGATTCAATAGCAGACTAGAGAATCTCAAGAATCAAGTCAAAGATTTGAAATACAAAGAAGCAAAAAACACCCAACCAGAAAAGAAAAAAGAATCCAAAAATATGAAGATAGTGTAAGGAGCCTCTGGGATAACTTCAAGCGTACCAATATCTGAATTATGGGGGTGCCAAAAGAAGAGAGAGAGCAAGATATTGAAAACCTATTTGAAGAAATAATGACAGAAAATTTCCCCTACCTAGTGAAAGAAATAGACTTATAAGTCCAGGAAGGGCAGAGAACCCCAAATAAGAGGAATCCAAAGAGGACCACTCCAAGACACATCATAATTAAAATGCCACGGGCAAAAGACAAAGAGAGAATATTAAAAGCAGCAAGAGAAAAACAGTTAGTTACCTACAAGGGAGTACCCATACGACTGTCAGCTGATTTCTCAACAGAAACTATGCAGGCCAGAAGGGAGTGGCAAGAAATACACAAAGTGATGAATAGCAAGAACCTACAACCAAGATTACTCTACCCAGCAAAGCTATCATTTAGAATTGAAGGTCAGATAAAGAGCTTCACAGACAGGAAAAAGCTAAAGAAGTTCATCACCCCCAAACCAGTATTATATGAAATCCTGAACGGTATTCTCTAAGGAGAGAAAGAAGGAGGAAAAGGTAAAGATAAAAAATTATGAACAACAAAGTGACAACAAATACATATCTATCAACAAGTGAACTTAAAAATCAAATGAATAAAAAACCTGATGAACAGAACAGACTGTTGAATGTAATAGAATCAGGGACATGGATGACAATTCTCAGGGGAAGGGGTTGTGGGGGGTGTGGGAAGAGATTGGACAAAGAGCTTAAACCTATGGATGAGGTCAGTGCAGGGGGGGGCTGGAGTGGGGTGGGGACAGGATGGAGGGGAGCTGGGGGGGGGGGAGAGGAACATCTGTAATAATCTGAACAATAAAGATTTTAAAAAATAGGGCCAATGAAACAAGAAAAAATAAAAAATAAAAATACCAACCTCGAAACCACACCACTAGTTAACTCACTAGTGCTAACTCACAACTTCTTGTGATACTGTCTTCCCATTGAGAGGCTACATGGTATTGTAACCAACTGCCATCAGTAAAGTCAATAAAACAAGGCATTTAAAAAAACTATATGTAGTAGAGGTTGCAGGGAAAGGAGGAAATTTTACCAAAACTACATGTTAAAGATAAATAAGACTTTTTTATAGAAGGTCAAGGCAGGACTCTTCATCCAAAGCAAACAAAATACCAATTGAGCGGCATAAGGTCTAAAATAACACTGTGAATTAGGGAAATTTAAAAGCAAAAGACATGGTTGGAGTTGTTGGTTACATATTGTGATAATTTTTTTAAATTAATGAAATTAAATAGTTAAAATATTTTATAACTAAAAAATGTATAATTATATTTTAATAATTCAAGTAATAATATAAATATATTAATATTAAACATATTATTACTTGTAAATTTCACCAAATTAAATAATTTGAAAAATAAAGACTTTGAATTATTGATAGAAACCTGAATGAGAAATATCATTTGAGTAACTGTCAAAAATACAATCTTGCCCTAGCTGATTTGGCTCAGTGGTTACAGTCTCGACCCAGAGACTGAAGGGCCGTGGGTTGGATTCCAATCAAGGGTATATACATTGGTTTCAGGCTCAATCCCTGGCCCAAGTTGGGGACTGTGCGGGAGGCAACCCATTGATGTGTCTCTCATACATTGATGTTTTTCTCTCTGTGTCTCTCCCCCTCCTGTCCACTCTCTCTAAAAATCAATGGAGGACTTTCAACAATAAAGATTTTTTTAAAAATCAATGGGGGGGATCCTCAGATGAGAATTGATGAAAAAAGTATTTAAAATAAGGTTTTCCAGCTTTATGAGAGACAATTGACATATAAACTTGTGTATGTTTAAGATGTACAATATATAGATTTCATACACACATATATTGCAAAATGATCACCATCATAGCTTTAGCTGACACTTCTATCAGGTCACATAATTAGTTTCTTTTTTGTGGTGAAAATATTTAAGATTTTCTCTCTTAGCAGCTTTCAATTATATATAACACAGTATTTACTAACTATAATCATCATGCTGTACATTAGATCTTCAGAACTTATTCATCTTATAACTTTCCTTTAGTTTCATCATATATAGGTGGGTATTCTAAGTCTGTTACCTCCATCAAATTTGATAAAGACATGTTCACAGCCCACATGTTCTAAAAATCTTTGGACTAGAGCAAGATTTATTCCTCTGGCTAAAGATTTTGCTTGTAATAAATAACTTTATTTTATTTGGGGCAGGGAGAGAGCAATATTGCATCTTTATTTGGAAAATCATTATTGATGTTTAGAAATATCTGACAATTGCATCTGCCTGTTCCTAAGAATTTGCATAGCATGATACAATGTGATTATTTCCCTATTGTGATTGGTTTTAAAAATCACAAGAAGGAAATACAAAGCATCTTTGGTTTGGGTTTTTTCTTTTTGCTATTGTTTTTTACTGGAACCAGTGGAACTAACACGTTTACTACCAGAGAATAAGTTTGTACAAAAGACATTTTACTAAAAGTCTGACTTTCCTGAGCTTTTTGAAAGAAATGTTAAATTCTAAATTGATCATTTTTGTTTGAAATTTTAAAGTAATAGTTTATTTAGGAATAGTTTATTCAGGATATTTTTTATTGTTAGTTGAATAAGGAAGTTCTTGAGTTGACCTAATAATATAAATCATTCTCTTCAATAAAGGTAATACACCAACAGGAAAACCTAATATTTTAGTACTTTAAAATATCATAGTATAACGGAACACTGACAACCACATATGGCAGTCACAAACTACAATTATTTTCGTTGATTCTACTTTTCCCAACCCAAACAGGAGATGGTAGATGACCTTGATCACTACACCAATACTTACCAAATCTACTCCAAAGACCCCAAGAATTCTCATGAATTCCTTGGCTCACCAGAAGTCATCAACTGGAAACAACATTTGCAGATTCAAAGTAAGGGTACTGGAATGTGTGCCAGTTGCTGGGATTTTCCATGTCTATACCTTTAGAGTCACTTTTCATTTTGAATAACACCCCTACATCCCATATATCTTTACTTCATGCCCCAGACACTTGGCCTGCTATCCATTCTCTCTCTCTCTCTCTCTCTCTCTCTCTCTCTCTCTCTCTCTCTCAGCTGCCACCACCTTCACAGTGAATTAGAACCTGAAAATTGGAATGCATGGGGTTTGCAAAGAAATAATAAGCAATATAACTCCTTACTAGCTAAATACTTATTATTTATTTTCCAGGGTCTGTTAAGGATGATGAGTATAGGAGCAGAACTTCCCCTCTGTCTCATCTGTTTTATCATTCTATTATATTTATAAAGTAGAAATCTAGTGGTTTCTGAACTCATACTACCTAAGATTGAGACCCTATTAAGCCTATTATTAGTTATGTAACCTAGGGTAATTAACAACCTGTCTGTGGATCAGTTTCCTCCTGGCTAAAAATGAGGATTATAATAGTATTTAAAACATAGAGGCTTTGAACGATTAAATGAGATCTTGAATGAGAAGTGCTTGACACCCTCTATGTCTGGTTTTATCATTTGGTTTTCAAACCATCCCGACACAGTGACTTAAAACAGCAATAATTTATTAGCTCACAATTTGGTGGGGGCAGCAATCTATATTTTAAAATATATTTTTGTTGATTTCAGAGAGGCAGAGACATCAATGATGAGAGAGAATCATTGATTGTCTGACTCTTGCATGCCTCCACTGGGGATGGAGCCCGCAACCTGAGCATGTACCCTGACTGAGAATAGAACTGTGACCTCCTGGTTCATAGGTTCAACCACTGAACCACGCCAGTCAGGCATGAGGCAGCAATTTAGATGGGACTCATCTGGGTGATTCTTCGGCTAGACCCCCCTAGATTCATCCATGCGGCTGCTATCCACAGGAGGTTGTCTATGAGCTGGTGGGACTAGTTAGCCACAGACTCAGGCCTGGCTGTTGTTGGCTTTGCTTGTGCTGGCAGAAATGGATTGGGCAATGTATAGAAGTCACAGGGTTTTCAAAAGTAGAGAGAGAGTGCAAGAAAAAGAAAATAAAGAGAGGGCGAGACTCAGTGCACCATCCCTTTTCAAGCTTCTTGCTAAATTACATTTACTATCGTTGCATTGGCTAAAACAAGTTTCATGGTTAAGCCCAGAGTCATATCAGGAGGAAAAATCAGGGTAGTGAGGAAAATACAACCCTCTCAAAACCATTGCAGCAACAACCTACTGCATGCAGCGCATAGGCTTGTTTGAGACATTTTGGTCATCACATTTATACCTCATCACCTTTGATAGTCACGACTGTACTGTGTTGTCCCAATTTTTAATTTAAAAAATGTGGGAGTGATTTAGCCTCGATCCTATAGAGGCCATGTCATGATTGAACATGGGTTTTGAGGACTCTAAACCACAAACTTTCCAGCCCCTAGGCAACATAGAAAGAAAGAGTGATACCTCATACTATTCCTATTTTCTTCATCTAGGTTCACAATCCAACCTGAATGAGGTGATAGAAAATCTTGTAGCTGTTAAACAGAATCAGGTCAAGAGAACACAATGCTTCCTCTATATGATCCATCTGACAGCAAAGAAATTGGTTCCTTCCCTGCTGAATGCAAAGAAGTTATCGCCAAGTGGGGGCACACATGATTCCATGTAAGTCTGACAGCAGCCATTCTGCACTGCTCATATCTCTCAGGAGCCCGTGCATTCATTTCCCGACTTCTGTGAAAAATGGCCTCAAACTGGGGTTGCTTGGAACCACAGAAATTTATTCTCTGAAGTCAAGGTGTCGGCAAGCCATTGTTCTCTTCAAAGCCTCTAGGAGAGAGTCCTTCCTTGCCTCTTCCAGCGTCCGGTGGCTCTAAGCATTCTTTGGCTTGTGGCTGCATCACTCAAGTCTCTGATGTTGTGCTCACATGGCCTTCTCCTCTGTGTGTGTGTGTCTTTTATTCTGTCTGGTATAAGGATTATCTTTGGATTTTAAGGTCCAGGATGATTTCATGTTGAGACCTTTAATTTGTTTACATCTGCAAATACCCTTTTTGAAATAAGGTGATGTTTTCAGGTTCCAGGTGGGAATACGTTTGAGTAGACACACCATTCAGCACACTATACCTCCCAACTTCTCTTCCAGTTTTTGCTTAGACTCCCCATGATCCACTTTCTGCAAAGCACCCAAACTAATCTTTTAAAAAACAAAAATTAGAACACGTCCCTCTCCTCTTAAAAGATCTAGTGTTCCTGTCTCACCTGGAAATAATTCTGAACTCCTTTATGGCCTTACGAGAGCCAGCATTCATTTACCTTTTAGACCTCATCTTCCTTGCTTACTTCCCCAGCAACACTGGTCTTCCTCCCGCTGTTGATCATTGAAGAAGCTTTATTCACATGGCATCGCAAATTCCACCTGAAAGATACCACCAAATATATCAACTCATTTGATTTTCTTGCCCATCCCATGAGATAGACAAGGTAGGAGATATTCTCTGTCTCCTGCCAGAAACCAGGCTCAAGTGAAAAATAATCACTTTTCAGGTCACATGGAAGGTCAAGGCATAACTGGGCCTTGAGTCTCCATCTTCTAGTTCTACATTGTGGGTTCTTTCCAAGACACTTGCTGAAGCCCCTCATACCGTAGCAGAAGCCTTCAGACTTCAGTGTTCTGTGCCTCGGGGGCTGCCTGCACTCCACATCACTGCCCCTCTCTGGACTTGAGCTTCCCCACCGTGGCCAAGGGCCCTCTGCCACCAACATCCTAAGAGTCCATGATTCTCAGCTCTTGTTTTACCTACAGCTCATTAACATGTGCATCAGGGAAACTTGTTTAATTTCTTGGAAATATTTGACTTTTACGTAAAATGAGAATAAGGACACCTACCCTATCTAGCTTGGAGGGTGATGGCCAAATAAAACAATTGCAGCTAATTTTGGTGGAGTGCTTACTATCTGCCAGGTACGGGTTCTGAGTGTTGATATCCATGGGCTCATATAAGCCTTATGATGATTCTAGGAGGGAGGTGTCATTATCATCCCTAGTTATTAGATGACAAAATAAAGGAAATGAGGGATTAAGTAATCAGCCCCAAATCACACAAGTAGTCCATTGATGAACCTAGGCACAGCACAAACCCTTAAATGTACGCCTCATTGCCTCATGACACTGTCTGTGTGGAAACAAATGCAATACTTCACAATATGTATGATGTTTGGGCTGTTCTTCTCCCTTGTTCCCAATAGCAACCAAGAGATGTTTAAACTCTCATCCCTGGATGTCACACATGCTGCCCTGGTGAATAAATTCTGGCATTTCGGGGGCAATGAGAGGAGCCAGAGATTCATCGAGCGCTGTATCCAGACCTTCCCCTCCTTCTGTCTTCTGGGGCCTGAGGGGACCCCTGTGTCCTGGACCATGATGGACCAGACAGGAGAGCTGAGGATGGCAGGCACTGTGCCTGAGTACCGAAGACACCATCTCATCTATCATGTCATCTGTGCCCAGATCCAGGCTCTGGGGAAACTTGGCTTCCCCATGTATTCCCATGTGGATAAAGCCAACCACACCATGCAAAGAATGAGTCTCAAAATCCAGAGTGTCCGTATGCCTTGTGACTGGAACCAGTGGCAATGTGTGCCTCTGTGACAAGACAGTGTTGGTGAGCTGGTCTTGTAGCAGGAGGAACATGTGATGAATGGAGAGAAAGAATACATTGTCGTAATGAAGTGGTCTCTAAGGACAGACTCAATCTTTATACTCCACCTTCCTAGGCTCCCCTTAGCTTCCTCCTTAGGAAGCTGCCCAGCCATCATAGCTTCCACATTTCCAGGATCTTCCTCACACTTAGTATCAGTTGCACACTTTCTTATGTTATCCTTCCTGGAACTCTTGCTCATTGATTGACCCTTGCCAATTTGCCAGGAGGTGATAATATTTGGTGGGTTCTATATTTTTGCCCCTCTGGCTTTCTTTTTTCTTTTTAATGTTGGCAGGAGAGTGGTCTGTCTTCTCAGCAGGTCATCCTTTCCCAAGTCACATCTCAAGCCTTATATTATAATCACGTGAAATATCACACACACACACACACACACACACACACACACACACCATTTAACTTGAGGGTGTTATGCAAATGAAATAAGTCAGATGGAGAAAGACAAATACTGTATAATTTCATTTATATGTGGAATATTAAAACAAACAAATGAAACAAAACTTGTGGACACAAACTGCAGACTGGTGTGTATCAGATGGAAATGGGGGGCAAAACAGTAAATGGGGTCAATTGTATGGTGACAGAAGAAAACTAAACCTTTCATGGTGAGCATGCTGTAGTGTATACAGATGTTGAATTATAATGTAGTGCCTGGTGAGAATGCCATATGTTGGAATTTACACATACCATGAACATTTGTAGGCCCTGTGCTGGTTAACATACAATGGTGAACAAAAGAGGTGATTCCTAACTGTATGGATCTAATAAATCAATCATCTAAGGAAAGAGATGGAGATCACAAGTACAATCACATCAATATAGTCTTAGAAATTTGCAGTGCTATAAAGAAAAAAGTGAAAGTAGCTACAAATTTGAATCTCAATTGACTTCAGGAGGGGTAGGAGAAGGCTCCTGTTAGAAAAAGAGGGGAAGCATGTTCTAAGCAGTGTGTTAGAAAGAAGATGGGACTTTAAGAGTCTTAGTTTTACTCTGAAGTAGCCATGACTCACTCAGGTAAATTACTTAAACACCTGGACCACTGTCCTGTCTCTCTTACAGATGTGTTCACTAGAAAATGACTTGCTTTCTGTCAGGGTGTGCTGTGACCTGTAAGCTTTGATAATCTTATTCTTTGAAGTAAATGCTAATCAGAAACTCCTGACCCCTTCCTACAACTTCATGGTCTCTAGGGGATCTTGACAGGTCTGAAAATGACATTATCCTGTCTATGTCAAATTGAGTCACGTTTCCTCTTCAATTTCTCACCCTTCCCACCTACTCCCATCTCTTTTTCCATTCTCTTTTAACTGCCATATCTTTATTTATTTATTTATTTATTTATTTATTTAATCTTTATTATTGAAAGTATTATAGATGTCCTCCTTTTTCCCCCATTAACCGGCTCCAGTTGCCCCTGCCCCTCGTCCCAATCTTTCACCACCTAATTGTCCTTTGTTCATGTCCATGCGTTATACATATACTAGTATACATACAAGGTCTTTGGTTGATGACCTCCCACCCACCTACCCTCCCCTGCCTTCCCTCTGAGATTCTGCATTTTGTTCCATGCTCCCATGTCTCTGGATTCTCTCTGTTCATCAGTTTATTTTGTTAATTAGGTTCCATATATGAGGGAGATCATGTGATACTTCTCTTCCTCTGACCGACTTATTTCACTTAGCATGATACTCTCCATGTACCTCCATGATTAACTGCCATATCTTTAAAAGAACACGTCATTCAAAGCCACCCTCCAAAGCTCCTCCTATCATAGAGCCTTTTTTAAAATGTCCAATTTGAAAATGATTTTTCTCTCCTAAGAACTCCTCCAGAATTTTACCCATACCTTTCTGAGGGACTTAATACCATCTAGTCTGCTTTCTTTAAAATAGTTTTTGCAAAGCTGCTGGCATTGGAAGGTAATTGGCCTTAAAGGAAGGGTTTTCTTGCTCCTGGATGTCTGAGAGCTGATGCTGTGAAGTAAGGAGCCCTGGCGACCTGGAACTGGGGTAAAGCAGTTGAGAAGGACTCTGATGAGGCCATTTCCTTTCTTAATGGTATAATTAAATAAGTTCATTAATTTTTATCCACTTTATATTATAATCTGCTAAAGGGGAGATCAAAGAGCCTTCTAGAAAGAAAAGGACCCACGCTCCAGCCGGTTTGGTTCAGTGGATAGAGCGTTGGCCTGCGAACTGAGGGGTCCCAGGTTCGATTCCGGTCAAGGGCATGTGCCCGGGTTGTGGGCTCGGTCCCCAGTGGGGGGCTTGCAGAAGGCAGCCGATCCATGATTCTCTCTCATCATGGATGTTTCTGTCTCTCCCTCTTCCTCTCTAAAATCAATAAAAAAAAATATATTAAAAAAAAAGAAAAGGACCCAGAAAAGAAGGACTAAGGATGAGATAGAGTGCAAAGAAGTGGTTTAAAAATTCCTCCAGAAGTCATGTCCTTTTCCAAGGATGGCAGAAGTGACTTCGGGTGCCATCAGTGGGAGTGGCAAAGTAAAGACCTATAAAAATCCTTTCCTTCATAAAAGCAACAAGAACACTGCAAAAATTGTCAAAAGAAACTTTAAAAAATCTTTATTGTTGAGAGTATTACAGATGTCCCCTCTTTTCCTCCCACTGCCCCCCTCCACCCAGTTCCCAACCCACCCCAGGCCTTCACCACCCTAACTGCCTGTGTCCATAGGTAAGATCTGTGGTTAATCTCTTCCCCTTCCTCCTCCCCGCTTCCCTCTGAGATTCATCAGTCTATCTTCAGAACTCTAAAAATTAACCAAAGGCATGCAACAACCCAAGGAGCATTTATTCAAGAAAATGGTTGAATCCTAGTAAGAACATTGGGCTTTATGGTGCTGTAACTTGCCCTCAGCATCCTTTCCCCCAGCTTTTCAGGGGCTATGTAAACCAACAGCCCTGTAATCCTGGTGAAAACCAGCAGCGTAGGAGCCACTGGAGAGGGGAGAACTCCCCAAAAGCAACATTCTCAGAGGGTTTTTCTTTATTTGATCTCCAGCAGTTCTCTACAAACCCCTACTCTCAGGGCTTTTCTTTATAGGATCTGAGTCTTATAAACATATCTAGGAATCTAGAAGACTGCATGTACATAGGGATATGCACATACTTGGGGCTGTATGCATGCCCCAAAAATGACAGGGAAGGATCTAAGCTCTCACCTCTGCCTGACCTTGAGGCTTTCCACACACAGAAGGTGAAGGTTAACAGAATTGCACTGCCTGCCTACACATTGAAAGCTTCCCTCTGGCCACCCAGGACCAGGGCTTCCCTCACAGCCCCGACTTCTTATTCTGGAAAGATATCCAGTCTAATTAGCATACTACGCTTTTATTATTATAGATGTGGCTTTCTAACCACTATTGGAGGGGAGGGGAGTCATTCAGTTTCACAAAACAGCCTGCAAGGTGATGTGTCTGTGTGGAACCGAAGCACCCACCCTAATTGACAGCCTCAGCTTGCAGGTGTTCATGGATCATTGGGATAAGTGGGCTAGCTGTCTCCGGTGCCTCTTAAGCTGGGCATATGAGCAGGAAACTAAAGAAAACAGTCAATTGTGTTCATACTTGCTTATAAAGGCTTAATAACATTCCTTTCCCTTTTCTTGTGGATTTTAATAAATAATCAAAGGAAGTGTTTTATGTTTTAAAAAAAAAAAAAAGCCTGGAGAAGGAAACATCTGCGGTCTGCCCTGCCCTCTGCTGGTAGGTGATGCCAATGTAGAGAGGACTGCTCCCTGTGTTCAGCACAAAATCTGCTCACCACTAGGGGAGTCTTTTACTTTATAGGCACTCGGTTTTTAAAACAGAAAGAAAGTATACTCCTGGGGCAAGAACTTAGTTAAATGTCTGCACCATAAACCAAGAAGGTGGAAAGCCTCCCCCTCCTTCACTTTTCCCCCTTACACTGCCCCCGTGGTTCTACCTCCATATCCCCTCCACCATATCACAGCTTCTATCAGGTAAACCATAACCTGGTGGATTCAAGGGGTTAACGTGCTGATTTCCTCCCATGACAGTGGTTTTATCTCTATAGGCAATGCACTTGATCTATGGGGGGGGGGGGGGGCGGGGGGGGGGGAGTTGGGATGGGTGGACTCTATCAAATTCTTCTGACCCTTGGTGAAAAAAATATTTTTTTTCCTAAATTTCTGGTCTCACCAAAAAGGCTGGCTGGCTCTAGAAAAGGTTGAATTCCAGAAAAAGGAGGAAGATGCCATTCCGGAAGTTGAACGCCTTCTGTTTGACTTCGACAGGGAACTGGGTGATTTCTACTTCCAGCTGTGGGGAGGAGGAGGGAGTTGAGTGGGGTCATGTAAGAAGCTTCATCAAGGGGTAGCTTTTGAGATAAGCCTTGAAAGTGAGTATTTGGTTGTCTATTGCTATATAACAAGCCACCACAAAACTTAGTGGCTTAAAACAATTTCTTATCCCTCACTATTCTGTGGTTTGACTGGTCCATGGGATGTTGGCCAGGAGAGAGCTCAGTTGGGCAGGATGTCTATGGAGGCTCTCTTACATTTTCTGTGTAAAGATGGCATAAAGGCTGGGCTAAGCCAGGATGCTGGCAGAGCTGAGTCCTCTGTCTCTCCAAATAAGTCTCACAGTGTCTCCTTTTCATGTGGCCCTCCAGCAAATATCTGGTCAGCTCAGGGCTCTCATAGGTGCAAGATGTAGGCTCTGAACTGTCACAGTTTCACATCTGCCACATGGAATTGGTTAAAGTGAGCCATGGGAGCAGGCTTGATTCCCTGTGGAATGGGACCTCACATGGGGCAGGAATCCTTGGAGGAGTGGTTAACTGGGGACCATCCTTGGAGACTGGTTACAACAATGGGTAAGAAAACGATGCTGACATGTAGACGGCTGAGCAGAGAGAAAGGCCAGAATAAAGCATAAAGTTGGTAAAAAATACAAGAGAAAGGGCTTGTGTAAAGTTTATAGTTTGAAAAGAAGAGTAAATGACCCTCTGGTTTAAAAGTGAGATAACAGTCAGAAGGTTGGGACCTTGAATGTCAGGCTTAGCAATTTGAATTTAATTTCATCCGGTAGTTGTCAAATTTAACTAAGCCACAGAACCTCCTGGGGACTGTGGAATGCCAACTCCCCCAAACTCATCAATACAACCTGTTGATGAGACAGAGAGAACACCATCTCAGCAGAGATTTGGTAGTGTCTTGGAGAAGGAAAGGCAAAGTTAGAACTTATTGAGAACTGGATGCTTGGTTTCAGGCAGGTCCCTCACTGGAGAGGTGAGAGGCTCTTGATTAGAACCGGGTAAAGATGACAACACAACTGTCTAAGGTTAACAGCAAAGCAAGGTAGGCAAAGGGTTCCCATTACCTTAAGGCACAAACTGTCTGTTGATGCTTTTGTTGAAGAGTTGATAGATATTTTGGAAAATTTTTATGATGAATCATCAAGGCATTGTCTAGGCAAGAATCTTCTAGAATAGTAAGGTTCTGCTGATGAAGACAATGGAATAGCAGTGTCATGTTAATGTCTAGTAAGTTCTGTAGAGCGTAGGTAATTTGGTTCTCATAACTTTGTCAAAATACAGAGATTCGCATAATGCATCTTCAACCACTCTTATTCAATGAAACCCAAGAACCTCTATTTTTAACAGGTTTTATTGAGAATCAACCCTATAAGCTGAAGGATAGCGGGGCCCACACACCACCCCAAAATATGCTGCCTTGGTATATTGCTTATTTTGAGCTAAAGGCATTTGAAAAATAGCAAATGCATGGAGAAGTTTTCTCTGAACTTCCCTTCTCTGTCTAAAGATAGACCCTCCAAAAGGAACTTTCTTGTCACAAGTTATCTCCCTGGAAGTTTCATCAATCAGGGTAGATTGATTCTTAACACATGAGAAGAAACTAGCACTCGGCACCACCACCGGTTAAACTGTCATAAACAATTATATCCCATCTATTCTTCTAAGGCAGGGTTGGGGAACATCTGGCCCACGGACCATATAAGGCCCAAGAAATCATTAGTTTGGCCTTGCCAAGGCATTAGGGGTAAGTTAATTAAATGTTTGACCAAATATAGCAAGCTAATTTTTAAGTTGATAATTTTGTATGCCCCAAGAATAATGTTAAAAATATCTAAATGGCCCTTGACAGAAAAAAGTTTCCCCACTCCTGTTAAGGGCCCATTCATCTTCCTTAAAAATCATTCATTCTCCTTTACAAGGTCTACACACTCCCCATTTCTTTCCCTAATAACATGGTACTTACGACTAAATTCTAAAGCCACCTCTCAGTTATTCATTTTTCCCTGGGTATCTCCCATTTATACCTGTTCTAGCTTCTGTTTCTCTCTTGTTAATCTTTTTCTTTTTTTACAGGGGGTCTCAGTTAAGAACTCAGGAGGAGAGAGGGAATTTCTTTTTCATACCCTACAAAGCAGTGAACCACTGTAGTTTTTTCGTCTTCATGTCTGCCTGGATCCCAGCTGTGCTTTGGGAGATGCAGACACCTGTGTGGGGAACCCAGCAATCATCCGAGCAAGATAGAATGGTGGTATAAACTGTGAGTTTGAGGACATGGGTTAATTCCATGATGCTGGGCAAGGCCTTTCTGTTCTCCATTTTCCTCATCTCTTTGACGACCCTGGGTCTTCTCCAAGTACGTGGCAGAGAACACGTGTCTCCATGGCCAGGTAAGGCAGAGCCAGGAGAAATCCTAGAGGAAACACATTCACAGGAAAGGCAGGGAGGCCGCAGGAAGCAGGGATTCCCAGGTGCCTTTGGAAGGAGGGGAGGGGGAACTGGAAGCTTCTTGAGCCTACAGGTTCCTTAGCGATTCTTAGGTGTGCATAGCAGGGTGGGAGTGGGAGTGCACATAGAGGGAAGAGGAATGATTTAGAGGTTCAACCCAGAATCTTCATCAACTTGCATTCAGAGTGAGAAAGGCCATAATTTAGGACCCCTGGGCCACCCCTGACTTATACTGTCAGCTCACTGGACTAAAAGTCCCCCAGACCTCTCAGCCTATCTGACCCCTTATATAGTAGATGTGATCTTGGTTAAATTTCGCTTTGTTCCTCTCCTTCTCCTCACATTCACAGATGTTTCTCATCCGAGGTCACAGAACTACTAAGTGCAAACTTCAACTAACTCCCCCTCTCTGCTTCTTTCCTTTTTCCTTATTGCCTCTTCCCTTTTCACAGAAGCATTTTTTTTTTTTCAGGCAGTCTGATGACTAGTCCCTTGCCCTTGTTATAAAATAATGTGGTCAGATAATGCTGCAGTTAATAACATTGTGATTCCATCGAAAGAAGTTTCTTTTTTTGTGGTATTAAGGCCACTTTGCCTCCTCAGTCATTCATTCATGTATGTGTTCCCTCCCCAATTATGCATTGTGAGACATGTAGGATATGAAATGAGATCCCTACATTCAGGGCCAATATTTAGCCGGTAACCTCAGGGAGGCCGTTTGCCGCCACTGTCAGTTCTGATTGGCTGGGCCTGCTAGTTGCAGGCTATTAAGGGTTTGAGTCATTTTCCTGCCTATGGGCCAGAGAAACTGTGTGTGTGTCCATTAAGGGTGCTCGATTGGAATGTGCACAGCCCAAGGGTGGGGTATGGACTGAGCCTGGGAGGCAGGGACTCATATCCAGTCCTGCTACAATCTGCCTTCGTGTGACCTTGTGCACATCACTTCCTCTGGAAATCGGCTTCTCCATGGGTAAAAAAGTGTGCATGGCCTGCTACCGTTTTTGTAAAAGAAAACAGTATCTACTATGAGCCCAGGTGCACACCCAGGAGCAGGTGGGCAAGGATATACACAGTGGTTGTCTCTGGGGAGTAGACCTGGGGGAGGGAAGCCTTTCCACTTCGTTCATAACAAGCGTTTGCTGTAATTTTTGTAAGTTAACAACTTAAAAAGTCCTAATGGTTCCTGTTTTGTAGGAAGTCACACTTCTTATCCGAGGTCACACTGGGCCTTGGCATCTGACTCAAGGCTGTCCTGCCTGAGTGTTCCTTACGCTGCCTCAGCACAACTGGGGGATGTGAAGCTGGGCACATTCTAATCCTGGGCCTCTGCAAATGCTTCCCAAGGCTGGTAACCAGACATCCTCACAGAGTTTTCCTTGTCCTTGCCCTGCTGCCATCTGACCCACATCAGCAAATGCCTAGCTGGATCACTTAACCCAGGGGGCAGACGCTCAATGCAGGAGCTTCCCCCACAGTGGGAGTGCCGCTTGGCGACCAGGATGCTGCGAACCCGGGGCCTTCAGGCAGAAACCTGGGCTGCGATTGTCTCCTCCTTGCTCCCTGCTGCCTCCTCTGGAAGCCCGCAGGCCAAACCGCGCAGCAGCTGGGCTGGCAGAGCTGACCCTGGAGGCTGGGAGGCGGGTTCCTGGCCCGGCAGGACTGAGGCCTACTCAGCAGCTTCTCAGTGCTATTGTCCCTGGGCCCAGCCCCAACCAGGACCCCTGGAGAGGCGAGCGTTCAGGCTCCACGAAAGAGGCCCGGACCAGGGAGTAACCGCTCAGAGGGTGGGTCCACAGCTGCTCCGCAGACCGGGATGAGCGACCCTCCCACAGCCCGCCGATCCCACCACCAGGGCCTCTAGTAAGATTATAAAGCACTTAGGCCAGGGTCTCATTTTGAGCAGTGGCTAATCTCCGGGGAAGAGGGTCTCTAGAGGGCTCCAAGCAGATGGAAAAGGAGGAGGAAAATTCTTGGGCCCTGAACTGTGTGTGGGATATGCTAAGCTCCCGTTTAGAAACTCTGTTCGGCCTGGCCACACACCCAGTACTCTGGAACATTGGCACATCGCATCTCTTAGAGTTGCCCCGAGCCTGCCCCCGTACAGGAAGGGGCTGCTTCTGCAATATCGGCTGATATTCCAGGAAATCAGCCTGGAGTGAATGTGACCTGTGACTTCCCAACCACAGTGCCCACCGGCTGGTTGGCCACCTGGGGCGAGGCCCAGGCTGGGTCCCTAGGCCACTTCCTCGCCCAATCTGCGCCTGACACTTGCAATAGCAGAACCCTACCTGCATCTGTGGCCAGGGGCCAGCGATGATTAAATATCAGGTGTTCAATAGATAAAGATTGATGTTCTTCATGTAGATGAATTCTCAGGCCCCTAGGACAGCAGCGAGCTCTTCACCAGCCTAGTTCTTATCTCCCAGGCCTGGAATGCTTGATATTCTTTCCTGGAGACTTCAGGGAGAGGCGCCTGGGGGAGGGGACGGCTCGCTGGGGAGGGGCCTGAGGCGGACTGAGTCAGTGTCCGGTAGCTGGTCTTATTTCAGCTCGCAGGCCAAGGCCTTTCCCTCCGCAACTCCACACCATGAAGGAGCTAGGGGACAGCAGACTGCCAAGGCGAAGCTGTCCTCCAGCCACGGCCCTGTGCCTGGCATCACTGCTGGCCTTGCTCTCGGCCGGGCAGGGCAGCATGGGGAATCAGGAAGTCTCCGACATCCAAGGCTGCAAGCGGGCACTGAATGTGTCGGTGCTGGGGGCACTGCCTGGAGGCGGCTGGGACAACCTGCGCAACGTGGAGCTGGGGCTGGTGCTGGGGCGCAGCTACTCGCAGTGCCGCACCACGGAGGACGGTGAGTACCTGATCCCAGACCAAGTGGACGTGGTGCCACGGCGCGAGAGCATGGTGGAGACCCGCGCCGAGCTCCTGGACGAGTGGCTCAGCTACACCGACACCTGGGCGGCCTCCATCAACGCCGAGCTCTCCTTCCTCCCCAGCCTCAATGGTAAGTTCTCCGTGGACTTCCAGGACGTCAGGAAGTACAACCTAGAGTACGAGACAGTCACGGCCAGAGTGCAGCTCCGCCACAACATCTACTCTGTGAAGGCCTCGGAGGCCCCCGGCTTCCATCCCGACTTTCTGCAGCATCTGCTGATCCTCAGCGACCACCTGGAGAACAACCAGACCCGCGAGGCCCAGTACCTGGCGGAGATGCTTGTGCTCAAGTACGGCACGCACGTCCTCACCCACGTGGAGGCCGGCGCTACCTTGGTGCAGGAGGACCAGGTAAAGCGGGAATTTGTGGGCAACCAGGCCGGAGAGAGGAGCAACATCACACTGGCCGCCTCGGCCTTGTTTGACCGCACGGTCAATGTCGGGGCCGCGGCCTCCTGGCAGGAGCAGAGCCAGTTCCTCCAGAACTACATGCGCCACACGGTGGCCTCCAAGACGCGCAGCCACGGCGGGCTGCCCTTCTACCCGGGCATCACCATGCAGACGTGGCAGGAGGGCATCGGCAACCGGCTGGTGGCCATCAGCAGGTCCGGCCTGCCCCTGCCCGCGCTGCTGGAGCCCAAGGCGCTGCCCGAGCTCCCGGCGCCCGCGGTGTACCGAGTGGCGGCCGCCGTGCGCAGCGCCGTCTATCGCTACTACGCGGTCAACGCGCACCCTGGCTGCCTGAGGCGCGAGGCGCCCGCCTTCAATCCCAAGGCCAACGTGGACGATGGCTCATGCTCCGGCGGCGGCGGCGGCGCCAACTACAGCTTCGGGGGCGTCTTCCAGGAGTGCGAGGCTGTGTCCGGAAAGGACGCGGATGACCTCTGCCAGAACTACCGCACCGCGAACCCGCTCACCGGCAACGCCTCTTGCCCGGCCAACTACAAGGCCAGCGTCCTGAACAGCGAGCTGAAGACATCAAGCAAGACCCACTCCGTGTGCCAGCAGCAGTGCCAGAAGTGCTGGCTCTTCTTCTCCTGCTGCCAGCCCGTGTGCACCTTCCGGGAGCAGCGCAGCGTGGTGCGCCTGGCCGCCTCCTGGTGCGCGCCCACCCAGGCCTCCCTGCCCGCCACGGTAGGCTTCCTCTTTGGAGGCCTCTACAGCCCCAACCACCCAAACCCGCTCACTAAAGGCCAGACCTGCCCCTCCTACTTCTACCCACTGACACTCTTTGGCGACCTCAGGGTGTGTGTCAGCAGCGACTTAGAGATGGGGACAGCCCAGGCTGTTCCCTTTGGGGGTTTCTTCAGCTGCCAGGTGGGCAACCCTTTGGCTGGCCTCATGAAGGGCCAGAGCGCTGGGCTCCTGCAGGAGATGTTCTACCAGGACCGTCCCACAGCCCACCCCATGAAGTGTCCAGAAGGGTACAGCCAACACCAGGCTTACCTCAGCGATGGGTGCCAAATCCTCTATTGCCTCAGGGCTGGGACCCTCTTGGACCAGGAGCAGGAAGCTATCCGCATGCCCCCATTTCTTCCCCGCCCCCTCTTGCTCAACAACAGCAGCTGCTCCCAGAGGCTCTCTGTCCTGGTGGACTCCAGTGGTCAGCAGGTCTGGGTGAGGGAGAAAGGCTGCGGCCGTTGGCGGCAGGCCAACATCAATGACCAGTCTCTGCCAGCCAACCCTGCCTCCGGGCCCAGTGTCGGGGCCATTGTTGGTGCCTGCCTGGGGACCATAGTGGGTGTGGTGGCTGTTGCTCTGGGGGTAAGCTATGCCTTCAGGTACTACAAGAAAAAGGTCTACGGAAAAATACAGGGTAGCACCCTGATCCGGGAACAGACTGCTTACGGGGCCACTGAAACCACTGTAGTCCCCAGCTCTGTCTGAATGCACAGGCAACAGAAAAAAAAAACCAAACACGACTGTGCCTGGCTACTAATGAAAGCTTTAGCCCATTCTGTTCCTTCTACCACCTAGATAAATGGTAAGATACCAACCACAGAACCGCCCCACTTTCTGGAGGTACCAATGTAGAACTAAACTGTGCTTCCTCAAACCCTCCTCCGACTGGCCTAACAGAAGCTCAACCCCTTTCCCTAACACCCTGTGCCCAGAAGCCCCACTGTTCTCCATGGTGAGTTCCCGTGTTTTGCTGCCTCCCTTGTTGTAAGTAGCCAATAAACCCAACTTAGTTCAAATACAGATGTATTTCTGGTGATCCTTGGCAGGGGGGATCGATAGAGAGGATAGAACATGTAAGAGATAAAATACAGCTTTGAAGTTGGAGTTTTATCAACCTGCTTTCTCAGAATCATTGCCTTGGATCCCAAAAGTTCTCTCTTGGGCTGGATCTAAGTCAGAGGTTTTTGTGGGAGTTTTTTTCTAATAGGACCTGACTTACTTGAAGGTCATGAGATAACATAGAAAATATAGTGCATTGCATAAAATAAATATATAAGAATTATTTTTTGTGAAATTTGTCTTAGTAATATATTAAGTTGATCATATAAAATTGCCCATTTCTAATTTTTTTTGACTCACACAAAAAAATAGCCATTTTCTGTGGTTTAAACTAATATATGTATCCAATATACTGGGACACAATATAAAATATATTTCAAATTGTGATCAGTCAAAACATTTAAAAGCCACTGGATGTTTCCAGTGGATGTTTCATGAAGCTTAGCTTTGGAAAAACATGTGTGCGTCCCCACCCCTCTATCTCACCCTGAACAGTCTCCGTGGAAGAGACTTCCTTCTGGGTGTCCTGTTTAGCTCACGCTCGCCACAGTAAATTGCCATTCTCTAACCCAAGACAGCAATTTCTTGGGGACAGGGTTGAGTTTTGTAATGTTCTTGGAACACAGACCTCATCCCATTTTAACTTAGTCTGGGTCTCTGGTGGTCACAAGAAGCTGGTGTCCCATTAAACCCTAACCTCGGAACCACAGGGCATGCAGGACTGTAACTGGGGGAATAACCTGTGGCCAGGTCTGTTGCCACGAAAACCAAATTTGCGGGACAGGTGCTGAGGTGAAGGGAAGAAGTTTATTTCAATTGCCAGCAATTGGGGACATGGGAGACTTTTTTTGTCCTCAAAAACCCATCTCTCCCTCTCATCATAGGCAGGCGTTTTTATAAGGAGGGAGAAGGAAAACAGAACAAAGAAATTGGGGAAAGGGAATGTGGGCAGGGAGTATAAGGGGGTTTCGGGTGGTTTGCAGTCCTGGAATTCGAGTCCCTGTGGGGGTCTTGGGTCTTGATGAATGTCTTTATTATTGGTGCCTGGAACAGGATGGTCAGCGTTCTGAAACTGATCAAGCGGTGATCAGGTGTGCAGCATACAGGTGTTTCTGAGACCTAATTGATCAGCCTCCATATTCCTAGTAGCCAGTTGTGTAAGTTCAGGCTGGGTTAAAAATCTTTTTGCTGCTGCCTGGTCAACTGAGAACTGCAACAAAATCTTAGCCAGAGTATAGGGTAAATATATACTGTTGATTAATCAAGTATACGTTCTTAGTAAAAGGGTGGGAAAAGAAAGAGAAAGGAAATTTAAAAATCGTATTTTTTTATTCTACCCTTGTACACCCTTATCAAGACCTCGTCCAAATGAGTCTCTAGCTGTGTGAGCTAATTATGAAAGCACTTAGAGAGACCTAGGTGCCTCACAGTGAGCTTCCTGACCTGGGTGATCTAAGTGAGTCATTTTACTTCCTAGGGTTTCAATTCTAGTTACAAACTGGAATATATCAGGATACTGATGAGATAGCATTGGGGCAAACTCTGAGTCCTGAGAGGAAGAGGCAATTGAAATCCAAACAATGTCAGGACGGTTGAGATGGCTGTCCCTGCTGGTCTGGTGTGGGCACAGTAGAAACTGGTGACACTCCTCAGCCTTCTCCAGACTTGTGCTCATTACCATTCAGAGAGACTTCCTCTTCATGCAAATACCTTTACAATAGCATCTCACTTCATCTTCACAAAGTAGAAGATGTACCTCTCATGCTGTGGATGAGGAAACTGACGCTCAGAAAGGTTATAGGACTTGCTGAAAGTCACATGACTTAAATATTAAGAAAAAGAATGGCTCATACCTACTGAGTATTTAGAATTTGCCCTTTGCAAAGATGATTTCATTTAAGTCTATGAAAAAAACAACACAGTTTTAGTTAGGAACTGGGAATATGCCTATTCTATCAGAGAGGAAACTGAGGTTCAGAGAATGTAAGTCGCTTTCACAGAAACCGAAAACTAAGCATAACAACAAAGCTAGGGGCTTGGTCTGGGTCAAATATTGGCCTCTGGTAATTCCTCATGCCTCAGTTTGGTTCTCTGTAAAATGGAGTTGGCCTGATAAATTCCTAGGTTACTTGAGGAGATTAAATGAGATAATGGATGCAAAGACTTTGGAACATCTTGACCCTCCTAAATTTGACATATATCACACTAATGCTAGGGGTCTGATTTGCCGCTGCAGTAAGATTGGGACTCTGGGAGTCAAGATAGACAGACAGACCTGGGGTGAAGTCCCAGCACAGCTGCTTACTAACCCTGTGATCTTGGGCAAGTTGTCTCACATTTATGAGAACTTATTTCATCTACAAAATGGGGATAATCATATAACTATTATTACAAGGATTAAGGGAGATAATGCAAGGAAATCTTTTAGTACAGTGCCTAGAACGATGTGGAGGTAATTCTGATGGTGGCAGGTGGAGGTAACAGCGGAGTGCTGGGTACACAAAGATATATGATCAGGGTTCACAGTTGAGTGGGTCAGGCACCCACAAAATATAAATTACTCCTTGTGAAAATGTCCGAGCATCAAACAAAACATGGGAAAATGAATGAGGGACACAAATTCTAAGTGGGAGGGCACTGGCAAGGCTTCTGAGATGGAATAGGACTCCTCTCGGCTGGGCACATTTTCAGGTTTGTTCAGTTCTGGCCTGAGAGGATCCTTTCAATAGCAGCTGAAGGCCCATCTCTGATGGTCTCAGTTCATTTCCTGGAATAAGGCCCCCCACACTCCGGCTGCCAACACTGAGCTACCCAACCAAGAGGGATGAGGTGGCGATTGGAGCATAATGAAGGTTTTGACATGAGATTAAAAAAAAAAAAATTAAGGGCTCAGAATGGACCGCCCTAAAGTCCAAATCTGAACTGCTGTTGAGACCAAAGGAGGTGCTATTAATAATTAGACAGGACATGTTAACTGGAATGTGTCACTCCACTTTTATAGGGGACTTGTTTGCCACGGGCTGACCTACCCTGTCACCCTGATCTCTGCCAACTTCTCCCTCTGACACTCACCCACTGGTCCTCACGTCATGTCAATTCCTGGCTGTGCCTTTGTCTGTTGAAGCCTTACTCATCAATCTAGACTGGGTTCAAGTGTCCTCTCCCCCAAGAATGCCTTTTCATTTGCCCCCTCTCCCCTGACCCTCACATACTTCTCAATCTCCAGGAAGGATGCATGTCTTACTCCTCTTCACCTCCTCAGCAGCATGTGACTAGGAGTGTGTTACTTTGCATGAGCTCTTCGTATGGGGGAGGGATGGCATTATGCTCATCACTTGCTTCCAGAGCTCAGCATCAGACAGAACACCTGGCAGGTGCTCTACTAGAGGTCTTGTGTGGTCCCAGGTGATGAGATCCAGCTACCACCGAATCCTTTTAGGTTGCTTGCCTCTCTTGGAATTCTTAAATGTACTATTATTTCATTAATAAACCAGTTTTAAGCCCTGTTTTGCCCATAATAAGAGCTTGAATAAATGTGAAGATGAATAAAACTCAGTTTTCATTGTCTCAAAATATTCTAGTCAAGTAGACAGATAAAAATAAAAGGGATGGGAAAGGGGGAGGTAGTAGCATGGTGGAAGCGTCCAGTTGCACGTTCCTTTTGGAACTGTGAGAAACAGGGTGGAGAGGCTGCTGAAATTTCATCCCAGCTGATGACAGAATGGGGACTGCTGGACAAGTGTCAGGGAGACCTTCCTTGTGACATTGCACAGTGTCTTCTCCTGGAACAAACTTCTCTTAGACACTGGGTTGTTGCTATATTATAGGCACTGGGATGTAAAACAAAAAGATCTTTCTCCTTATTTTGACTTCCAGAAAGCTTAGACCTAAATTTTGACCCCTTCTACAACATTATTGTTGCTAAATTCAATCTTAGTTTCACCTTTTCTGCCTTTATATTCCCTTCAGATTAACTCATTTTTCAAAGTTTTGTTATATGTATTTGTATAAAACACCATCAATTTTTTTAAAATAAAGGAAATGTATACAGAACTGAGCAGTTGTGACAGGTGACTGATATATAAGGAAGGGCCTGGTCCACTTCTGAGTCCCACCTCTGAGCCCAGTCCTTATCTCAGCCACAATCTCATACCTCTGGCCTAGGTTGGTCCAAACCCATCCTGTCTTAGTGACTGTTCTCTGTACTTCATAGAGGGGACTGTTGTAACCCAGATGGTCTCTGGTGATCTCAGGAAATTCCTAAAAATTTGACATTGAAAACTAATTTTAAATTTAATTAATTTTTAAAATCAGGTTGGGGATGTAAATAAAAGTGGAATGGTGTATGTTATAAAAAAAGTGTTGAAGCACCAAATGGTTGGGAATTATTAAATTGTAGGCAAACAAACCAGCAGGTTTGGAGCTCAAAAATCAGACTAGGATTCAAGGAATCTCTGTTGAGCTTCATGGTCTAGGGAGTCCAGGGTGGGGAGAGTAGAAAGTAAAGGAAATAAAAGGCATTTAAATCATTCATTCATTCTTAAGAAGAACAACCCTTTACTAAATGCTAAAGATTTAAAAACAAAACAAAACAAAAAACACTGAAGGGTAAAATATAGAGAAAAACATCTTGTGACCTTGAGTTAAACAAAAAAAAAATTAGATATGACACTAAAAGCACAATCCATAAGAGAACAGGTTAATAAATTGGACTTTGAAGGACACCAGAATATGTCATCCCAAAATATGCTCTTTGACATAAAAATTATTTTGAGCTAAAAGCAATTAAGGAGCAGCAAAGGCAAAAAAAAAAAAAAAAAAAAAAAAAAAACTCCTCCTTTTTGACCTAAAGGCAAATTCTTTTTACTGGAGACAGACTCTTAATCAACCCAGAGATGCACCAGGGGAATCTGCAAAGAAACCTTCCTCCATCAGTTTACCTTCCCAGAGGCAGCTTCCCTTTGTCCTGTCTTTTCTCAAAAAATGTGTTCTGCCCCACGGAAGATGCTAGATAAGCTGGAATCTCAGCCGCCACTTGAGTGACTTTTGGTACATGTTTCTCCCACATCACGTGCGCTGCATGCTTTAATAAACAGTTTTCCCCTTGTTCATTCTTCTTTTTGTTAAGAGTCCCAGCTGAAGACCTAAGAGGAGTAGGAATAAAGTCTTGCTCCCTTACAACTTCCTCAAAACTTAAAAGAACTCAAAGCTCCAAAGCATAACATTCATATAAATATGGGTAAGCGCACAGGACTCCCAGGCTGGGCGCCTGCTTTTGCAAAGGAAGCTTTATTGAAACACAGCCACACTCGTTTGTTCCCATACTGTCTGTAACTATTTCCATGCTACAATGGCAGAGTCTACAACAGAGATCTTGTAGTACCCACGCCTAAAAATATTTGCTATCTGGCCCTTTAAGAAATAGTTTGTTAACCTTTCAGATTAAGCACAGACTGTCCAACAGAAGCCAAAATGTATTTACCCTTTCAACACCATGGTAACCAAGTGGGGACTGAGACTGTCAGACAAACCAGCCCTCCTGTCATACCAGGGAAGATGCAGCCCCTGCCTCCAAGGAGCCCACATGCCAGCAGGAGAGAGGCATACACACAAACAGTTAATACGCAGTGTGCTAAGTCCTATTATGGTGATGTAAAGAAAAAGTATGGCTTGTACACCCAAACACCTCAATTTGAATACCAGTTCTGCCAGTTATCAGTTCTGCAATGTTGGGTGAGTCATTTAACCTTTCTGAGCTTTGGTTCTCTTCTCTGTTAAGTGGAAATGATTACATCAAGTGTGATGGGGTGTTGTGAGGATTACTGAGCTGCAGAGCATCTAGTTTAATGTCAGAATTCAAAATGATCATTGTTATTGGCAGTGGTAGTAACAGTAGTCAGAAGTAGATGCAATAGTGATAGATGATGTATAAGGTACAGTCACAGCAAAGATAGGTGTATTGACCAGGGATGTTTTCACAAAGAAGTTGAAATATGATCTGAATCTTAAAGCAGGACAGGACTTACTCATGTGGAGAGGGAGGTAGTGGGACCCAAAAAAAAAAAAAAAATTAAACCCTTTTGGGGAGATGCAAATTTGCCCAAGATGAGAGAGGGAGTGGGGTGGTTTTCTGATATGCCTTAGGTCTACTAAACTCTGGTGACTGTCGGGATAGAGGAGGCTCTGCGCTTGGATTTAGACAAGGGACCCTTGCATTTCCCTGTAGGACTAAGGCAGAACTGATCTGCCCCCTGGTGATTTTTCCTTCTTTCCTTCCCCTTCCTTCTTATTGTGGTCTCTTTTACGCTGACTATAAGAGGGTCACTGATCTAAAACCGTAAATGGCCCTACTGGTTTGGCCAGTAGATAGAGTGTTGGCCTGTAGACTGAAGGTCCTGGGTTTGATTCCGGCCAAGGGCACATGCCTGGATTGAGGGCTCTATCACCAGTGTGTGTGTGTGTGTGGGTGGGTGGGAGGGGCGGGGGGGGGGGGGGTCATGCAGGACGCAGCCAGTCAATGATTCTCTCTCATCATTGATGTCTCTATCTCCCTCTCCCTTCTTCTCTGAAATCAGTAAAAATATATTTTAAAAAAATAAAAATAAAACCGTGAATGCTTTCGCATCGCCTACAGAATGAATCTAAAATTCAAGGCCCTTACAGTTGAGCCCAGTCTTCATATAGAACTTAATACAATTCCCAGCTATTCCTCTCCCCACTCCTTCCTCCATATATTTTTAAATTTTATTTATTGATTTTAGAGTGAGAGGGAGAGAGATTTTTGTTGTTCTAGGCTTTGCATTTTTAGCTTCCAATTTTGCCAAATTTCTGATCAAAAGTTATCAAATCCTTTCAAATCTGTCCGATTTCAGCATAAATAAATATTTCTGGCTATATTAAATAATTGCATGGACTCTAGAGGATGCGCAGGTCCTTATCTTCTAGGGTTATTTCCTCTGAGAGCCAAAAGAAATAATTGGCCGAAACCGGTTTGGCTCAGCGGATAGAGCGTCGGCCTGTGGACTCAAGGGTCCCAGGTTCGATTCCGGTCAAGGGCATGTACCTTGGTTGCGGGCACATCCCCAGTAGGGGGGGTGCAAGAGGCAGCTGATCGATGTTTCTCTCTCATCGATGTTTCTAACTCTCTATCCCTCTCTCTTCCTCTCTGTAAAAAATCAATAAAATTTATTAAAAATATAAATAAATAAATAAATAAATAATTGACAGCCTGCTCCTCCCAGTGAAACTGAGGGTCCTATGACTTCCATTAAATTTAGTTTTAAATTCTAAATTTAAATTTTAGCTCTAGAAACCATCTCTCTCTTTTTCCTTCTATAACCCTTAGAGACCTAACGTTGCCCCCTGCTCATCAGCGACCCCCAGGCAGCAGAAGACAGTGCCTGGACTTGATTAATGGTCCCATGGTCAGGACCTCTGCAGGCGAAAGATAACATCTTGACCTAAGTTATATTTCAGCTCCTGAGCCCTGAGGTGGAATGACCCTCTGGCTACTTCCCAACAGAGGGACACTGAAACAGACCTTAGAACTGTCCTCAAGACCTGAAGAAATGATTAACTATCCTTACCTCACTTCCGATCAATCAGCTCTCAACAACCGGAATCCCGAACCCATGGTGACTTGTGATTTTGCCCTATATAATCTGTTACCTAAAGGCCATCGGGGAGTTTGGGCTTTGAGTATTAGCTTCCCGTTCTGCTGGATGGTGCCATTCATAAATAAATAGCCAATATTTCTCCACTGCAATATTTCTCGGTGCCTAGTGTTTGGCTCTCCCAGCCCTGGGTGGATGAACTCTTTCTGTTCAATAACACCAGGCAGGCAAAAAGTCAAGCCAAGCCTTTAGGGCACAGGCAACAGCTATCCCTGGGAAAGACAGGATAAAAACCAATTGGTCTTACAGCCTTTTGTTTTAGGTACTTCTTACATCTTTAATTTTTTTATTAGCCTATTATAGGAGATTCTTGCTTTTCATTACCTGCTCAGATGACCAAAGTTATTTTGGGATTCTTCTAGAGCTGTTTTTTACAGTAAGTTTGTTTTTTAAGAAGCTTCTGCAAATCAAAGAATACATTCCATCATCCCCAAGAGGTTTAGGATTCCCTCTCTAAGGAAGGGCCCTGGAGGTGGAATTAAAGTTTTTATTTAATGGCTGTTAGAATTTTAAATTATTTTGACTAAGTTGGTTGGTTTTACTCAAAAGGTAGATGAGGCGGGACCAAAATATTTGTACATATAACTAGCTAGAGTTCCTTAGGAAGGAGCTTTTGGGGACTTTTAGAGGATGAAAATTCCATGTTAAATATAAGTTTTGGCCCTGGTCAGATAGCTCAGTTGGTTAGAGCATGGTCCTGATATACCAAGGTTGTGGGTTCGATCCTTGGACAGGGCACATACAAGTATCAACCAATGAAAGCATAAATGAGTGGAGTAACAATTTGATGTTTTTCTCTCTCTCCCTTTCTCTCTCAAATCAATAAATTAAAAAAAAATTTTCTTAAAGATAAATTCTCCTGAAAGGTGTCACAGCTGGACAAAAAAAGACAAAAGGGATGTCAGTCAAAAGCCCCAGGGAGTTTATCTGCAAGCTCATTAGTTTTGGGAGTGGGCCTGGAAAACAGGTTTATAGAACTTATGCCTGGGTGCTCCCCTATGAAATCTTTTTCTTATTGGTTGGCCAAGGAAGTTGCACAATAATAAGTGACTTTAGATTTCTTTTTGTTTAGTCCAGAATTTGCTTTTTAGTTTCAAATTTGTTTCTTGAAGGGAGGCTATCTTTGAACCATTGAATTTCTTAGGGGCCTCTAAATATCACTCAGCTTGTTTAGCAGAGCTAAGATTTTCTAATTGTGAATGTAAACATATTAATTTCAGAATCTCAAAAGATACCCAAAGTGGCCACTGTAATTTCAAACTGTCCTTATCAGAAGTCCATCAAGGCAAATATTTAGCAGAGGACAGCCTATAAAATCAGCTGGCATTGTAGAATGAATGAATGTCGTTGTCCCTCCATAAACAGACTTAGAAAGAGGGCACCAGTTACTAGAACCAGTATCAGAGGAGCCAAGAATTAAAGCTCTGAACCAATAGAACTCACCACTGGAATCCTGAAGCAGTCAGGAAGCTGACAGAGCACCAAAGGCTCAAGAAGGTACCTTGCTGGAATCCAGCGGCAGCGCCAGATTCCATGATACTGATACCATATATTTCGAAAGGACGTGAAGAGTTTGGAGGCTTTGGCTAGAAATAAATATTTATTCAAGGGTCTTAGAGTTTGCAAACTTGGAACACAGCTAGGCAAAAACCCAAGGTGTTCCAAAAAAGAAAAGTTAAGGGTTTTTTTTTACTAAAAAGTGCATTGTTGAGAATAATCAGTCCTATATTCTTAGCCCTAGGATTGGTCCAGGACGGTTATTAGTCAAATGTTGGGCAGTCTGGTGATAGATGTCAGGAGGTCTGGATACGTGCGTCCTTTAGGGGGTATTATGAGAGTTATCTACAGGACTGAAAAGTTCAAAGAGTTTAAGTTCCCAGGCTAGTCAGAGCAAGAATGCTCAACTTTCATAATGACAATCATTTTAGTATCTTGGTTAAAGTAGAGTTTGTGTTGAGTTGCTATTCCCAGGCTCCCAAAGGCTGATTGGAGATAAGGATGCTAGAGAGCACTGGGTGAAGAGTAAAAAGAATGTAAACAGAGATACCCAATGTTTCCTAAGATGAAGTTGGTCTAACGGGGAAGCAGGAAGGTGCAGTGGGGAGGGAATGTCCCGGACTAAGTTCTCATTCTTCTATTTTCTAGCTGGGACACTGGAACGGATTACTGAACCTTTCTGACTCCATTGTGCTGTGTTTAATGTTGGGATAGAAATAAATGAAGTTTGAGTTCCTTCCTTTATTAACAGGAGGGTGCTGACATATGGCAGGACAGCTATACGTCCAAATGCAGGCTTTAACACATCCTGGGTGGTGCCTTGGTTTGCATGTTTCCTTGGCTATCCAAAGAGCCTGCCAGGCTTCTCCAGAACTTGTCTGGCCCGCCTACTGTGAAAGCCATCTTCTGGGTGTAGTGAACAGCCTGAGTCTCAACTCTTCACAGGCAGATGACTCCTGGAGGCTGTGTGAGACTGGGTCAGTCTCCAGTGGCCAAAGGCCCACACTCAGGGCAGAGTGTAAGTCTAGGCTGTGACCAGATGGATCCTGGGAAGCAGCTGGTATTTCTCTGAGAAACTTACAGAACTCTCTCCTCAGTCTGAAGTCTTACATTAATCCAAGCTATTCCAGACCTTAAATACACTGCATGTTTCTATGTCATTTGTAAGCACTTTCAGATACTCAAGTTTGTCTAAATCATGTGACGACCTATGAAGATAGTATTTGTCCTTTCTGTTTCATACATGAGGAAGCTCAGAAAAAGTGACTTGTCCCAAAGTTTAGAGACTTCATAAAACTTGCCATAGAGCAAGATTTGGTACAAGTAGGCACTGGCTTTGTCCAAAAACAAGTGAATTTCAGGATAAGATGACCTCAATTACTAGGTGTTCCTAGTGGGGTGGAGTGACCTTCGGAGACAGAACTAAAACTGCAGTCCTATCAGATAGCACTGGAGCAGGGGGCTTAGATCAGTAATGTTCATTCTCATTCCCCTCATTGTGAAAGAGAGATCGTATCTCAGAGGATTAAATGACATGAAATAGTGTAGAGATGCCTGACATAAGTAAATGCAGTACTCATATGCCACCTTAAACAGGTAGATGAAAAACACAGAATCTATTAGCAACTTTTCATATTTTCCCCTATGCGATTTTCCACAACTCAGTTTCTATCCTCAAACTGACCAGAAATGAGGTAGTCAAGAGTTCTTCTGTCTTTGAAAGGTTTGATTGGAGTTCAAATACTTGAGATTAAACCATATTAAAGAAAACCTTCCCCATCTGCAAGCCAGCTGGCGGGTATAAGGGCAGTCTGCCTTTTCTAAGCTGAGTGGCCTGCAGAGATTTACCCAAGGGCCTGGCTTCATGGAGATTTACCCAGCACGCCTGATTGAGCCTGGCCTGGCTGGGAAGATTACAAAGTTGAAATCACTTGAAATTCCTCTTGTTCATCCAAAGATACAGAAATAAAAGAAGCAAACTCATGATATTGCTGAGGTGAGATCTTTATTGTGAGCCTTTCCTGCATCTTTTATTTTCTATTTGCCCAAAATTGATCCACCCAAGTACTATAAGAGTCACATGCATGTGGATTTTCTTATCTCATGCCCCACACACATTACATCAAAAGAACAAATTATATTTTTTGTCTTTATTTATCTGTAGACCTTTGAGCTCTATAAAAGCTTTTAAGCAGATAGAGGAAATTTTTGTCACATTCATTTTTTTAATGTACCATCATCATTCAGAGGGTTCATTCTTGGATCTGAGGCTTCAAGCCTAGGTGGAATGAGACAAGAGGCCAAACCATTCTTTTAAATGTCCTGGCCTAAACAATGCTGGCGACACACATTAACGCACATATACACCCATGCACACAATATTAATTGAAGTTATATCCAAATTCTATTTTCTTTCTCCTTTTCCTCTTCACCAACCCCTTTCTCATCCTGATGAAAGCTCATTTCCCCATCACCACCCTATTCTCAGCTATTTCACAAGGTGAGGATTTACAAAAACCATTCTAAACATTTCAGATATGTCTCCCTGAAATATTTACTTGTCCTCTCATGGTTTGACCAGCAGTCACCACGATGAGTCATCAGTTGGGCTTTAATCCACAGCGGCCTGAAATAACAGCCATACCAGGGCTATGACTTTACACTTTCCATTTTTATTAAAACTCTCACTTCCCTCAAACTTGATTATCTTAAAGCTAATTTTATTCTATGCTTGGCCTTCAAGTTTGTACTAATTTGCAAATCTTTTCCAAATGGCTCTCAGGAGGAAGTTATCAACTCTCACACATGCGATTCTTTGACAGTCAGGAAAACAGTCTCTTTCCCCATGAAGGGAGCATTTCTGGAAACAGTGGGATGGAAGGAATCTTCTTTACAAAATAAGGATTAGGGGCAAAAAACTAAATTTGTGCGCTTTAATCATATACACACATATAGGATATGGTTATATGTATATACTTACATATATATATAGTTTATATGTATATAAAAATATTATTTCCCCAGAGATCCTATCCATATACAGATCTGAGGAAAAGAGTTGAAATCTAAAGATCAAGAATCTCTTTTGGATTGTGGATGGTTAAAAATATATAGACTCCGAGTGTCACCATTTTCCCTTTGTTATAGGATAGGCACCTATAGCCCTGGCCTAATGTCAACCCCTCATTCAGTCTGTTTCATCCACTTCAGGCGAGCATGATGCAATGTCTAACATGCAGATCCATGCATGTTCATGTCTTTATTATTATAGCTAAGTGCTCATTTCCCCCTCCAGCGAGTTTCTTGAAGAAATGATACAAAGCACAGTGCTGGAGGTGCACTCAACAGACCTGCCACTTACACATCTTCCTATTTCCCCCCAGTCAGTGGTTAGTACTTATACCTTTTCTGGACTCTCTGCCACTTCAAATGTGCCTCTTATGCATAAACATTCCTTCACGTGCAACTCAGCAGAGCTTACGCCATGCTCCATGGATCCCTGAAACTTCTGCAGGTGTCTGCACTGCAACATCCAAATACAGAAGCAAAACCCTTGAAGAGGGGTCATGCCTTTCAGATTTAGCAAGTTTGTAATGTTATTTATTTCCCACTAAGAAATTTTCTAGTCACCTTTCTCCATTAAACAAAGAGCCCAAAATACTATATAAAGTTAAGAACTTCACGTCAATAAGCAGCACTTTATCAAAAATACTGCTCATAAGCAGAAGAAACAATTTAAATAGGAAAAGCTTGAATTAAATAAACCTCTATGCACTAACTGGGGGACTATCGATCTACACCAAAATCACAAATGAAATAAAACCAAACAATAACCCTCAAGGGGGTAGCTGGTCCTCTATGGATATTATTGCCTCACATTCTTCTTTTTACTGTTTCTGTCATGATTTCTATTGATTTGGTACTCATCCAACCACTGAGACACAACTAACACTCCAGGAAGAAGTGATTTCTGGTCCTCATTGAGCTCCTTTTTTAAAAACATATTTTAATGATTTTTACAGAGAGGGAGAGGGATAGAGTTAGAAACATCAATGAGAGAGAAACATCAGCTGCCTCCTGCACACCCTACACTGGGGATCAAGCCTGCAACTAAGGTACATGCCCTTGACTGGAATCAAACCCAGGACCCTTCAGTCTGCGGGCCAACAATCTATTCACTAAGCCAAACTGGTAAGGGTGAGCTCCTTCCTTTAATTCCATAACATTTAAACCCATGCCTTACACCTCCAACCTAGTATTGATCTCTTATAGGCATACAACCTTGTTTCCATACTAGACAACAGGGCCTTACTTCTCTTGTATTGCCTTAATTTCTACCAGAGTTTTCACATAATATTGACTTCATGCACCCATGTGGGAAAGGTCCTAAGGAAGTCATCCATTCCACCTCATGCAATCTATGTGAGCTAGCTCTCTCTGACTCATGGCCCATTTAAGAACACAAGAAAACCTCAAATAGGTAAATGAAATTTATTTGGACCCCCAATCCAAGGTCTTGCGTCTTTAATTGATTGGGGTTATGAAATGATACACCTACCTGAGAACTTTTGGATTCCCATTTGTACTAGTTCATAGGCCCAACTGCCAGTGAACTTTTCCATTAATGCCCTCGTTTACCGGTGGGTACTTGTCCTACTCTTTCTCTCAAGGACATTAAACACAGAGTGCTGCCGCTTTGTTGTGAAGCATGGAGGCTTTGCTGTGTATTGTTTTAGTAGCACTGGCTCTCCCACTGGGGACAGAGTGGGCCTCACCCTCTCCTCATGACTAAGTCCAGAGAATGTGTGGTGAAGTAGTTCCGTGACTTTTTAACCTGAGCAGTATTCCCCGCATCGTCCATGAATGCTTGGGTTAGTAACTGTATTGCAGCTTTGCTGATTATAATAAATGTATGCCCAACCCCGAACTCACCAACATTGGACACTCGGAAGCATGAAGCATTACCGCACACCCCCAGCTTCCCAAGTTTAGAAGTTAGGTGAGCCTAATCTTTTCCCCAAGCAGAATCTTAACAGCTCTACTGCTCTCTTCTTTGACAAGTATGGACAACATTGACACTAACATTGTGCCCTGCAGGACATGTACAGTAGTCCCCCCTCATCTATGGGGAGACATCCAAGACCTCCAGAAGATGCCTGAAATGCAGATAGTAGAGAACCCTGTTTTTTCTCAACAATAAAAGATGAACAATAACGAAGAATAAAACAATTATAACAATACCCTGTAATAAACGTTAAGTGAATGTGATCTCTCTCTGATAACTGAGATGGCTAACTGACTAATGGGAGGGTCAGTGTATACAGCGTGGCCACCCTGGACAAAGGAATGATTCATGTCCAGGGTGGGATGGAGCAGACTGCATGAGATTTCATCACAGTACTCAGGACAGCACACAGCTTGAAACTTATAAATTGCTTATTTCTGGAATTTTCCATTTAATATTTTTGTACTACAGTTGACCATGGATAACTGAAACCATGGAAAGTGAAACTGCAGATAGTGGGACTACCGTAAGGTGGTTGTTTGTTCAGTGCTAGGGATATACTCCATGGATCCATTTTCCAACCCTCTGTGGCAAAGGTACAGTGATAGAGGTTCATATCAGGCCTCTAAGCGAAGGGCATAGAGGCTCTGAAGTCAGAAAGATCTGGGTTCAAACTTAGTGCACCATTTGCTAGGTGGGTCATCTCAAATAAATTATATGTTTCTGTGAGCCTGTTACCTCATCTGCCAAATGGGAATAACACCACGTCCCTCATCATGGTTGTGAAAATGGTAATATACATGAAGCCCCTGGCATATTGCTTCAATATAGTAGATACTCAATAAGTGTTAGTAACTATTTTTATTATCCAAGAGTTTGAATTGGATAGAGTCCATGATTCTTAATTTCCTGGTATAGTCCTCTTAGTAGAGTCTTCCAGAACTAGAGTTAAAAATATACGTGGCCTATGAGGCTGTTAAATGTCAAATGTCTGTAGAGGTTACTTAGTGGGTAGAAAAGGTTAGAGCACTGAGGTGGAACAATGGTGCCCCTGCCCCATTCCCATACGGCCCCAGCATCACTCCCATCCTCCCAATTAAACCTGCATTCCCATTTGTCCAGTTCTCCAACCCTACTCGATGAAAATGCCTGTGGTCTCAAAGGTTTTAAAAAACTTAAGAATGGGAAAGTGAGGCCTCAGAAAACTATAAATATTCCATTAGAAAAGAAAGGAAGAGATGGGTAACTGCTACTTTTGTTGTTGTTATTGATCTTCACCCAAGGACATGCTTAGAGAGAGGAAGGGAGGCAGAGACGAAGGGAAGGAAAGAGAGAGAGAGAGAGAGAGAGAGAGAGAGAGAGAGAGAGAGAGAGAGAGAGAGAGAGAACTTCAATCAGCTGCCTTCTTTCTATATGTGCCCCAATCAGGGATTGAACCAGCAACCCAGGTATGTGCCCTGACCAGGAATCAAACCAGCAACCTTTTAGTGCACAGGATGACGCTCAACCAACTGAGCCACTCCAGCTGGACTAACTGCTATATTTTCTTGTCATTAGTAATATACCGGCTTTCATGTGCTGAGATCCCAGTCTGATGAGAAGAAATGACACGAAGGTCATGGATGGACCTCACTGTCCACTGGGAAAGCTCTTGGAGCACCTTTAGGCCCCACAGCTTCTTTTCAAAGAGACCACCGTCTCCAACAATTTCAGGCATCGCATCAGCCTCACTGGGGGGGATCTTGAGTTCCAGGAGCGCCATTAATTCCTCCAGCTGGTAAGCAAAGGCAGCAACTTGGAGTAGAAGGGTATGTATTGCTTGATGGAAGTCACTGTTAGCTGGAGTAAAATGCACCCGTTGGTCATCTAAAAGCCTGATCAACATACCATGGAAGGTACGATAAGCTTGGAGGTTCTCTAGGAGTCGCTCTGCCTCAGGCAGCTCACTCCACCGATCAGTGCTTGCCATTGGCACACCATCCACAGAATCCAGGTCCATGTCCTTGTTCAGGCCCTGATGTTTCACCTGGCCAAGGATACAGAAAAACATCACATTCTCAATTAAATAACCCCTAAATCTCATATAAAATCTTATTCACCTCCCTGGTCATGGACCCAAATGATAAAGAAAATAAAATGTAGAACAGAAACTCTTGATTCAGGGTCCATGATTGGACTTTCGGGAGATACTGTCCCTGAAATTATACAAATTGCTTTGACTACCTGTTTATTTTTCTTGGGAGACTCTGCCGTTTTCCTTAGGTTTTCAAGGTTGAAAACCACTGTCTGGAGTAACTTTTCCTTCCCACTTCAAACTTCCTCCTGGGCATTTTAATCATACTGAAGTTTTTAAGTATTTTAAACATACTTGAAGACACTGGCCACAGCGAGGAAGCCCTAGAATGTAGCCATAGGATTTTTCTAATTGTCTCTTCTCTATTGCCCACTCTCCGTAGTGAGGACAATCCTTTAGAGCAGCCATCGCCAACTGGTGGTCCGTGAGGTCCGAAAAGTTGGCGACCACTGCTTTAGAGGATTCAGTGGAAATCAGTTGGAAAAACTAGTGGGGCTGTGCAGATACTCTCCACAGGGTCTGGAGTGTTTTCACAACAGTTCTTAGGTAGAGAATCTTCCACTATCAGAAAACCAATCTGGAACCCATGGTTAATGCTTTAAGAATATAATACTTCCCAGAGAATCTTCTAGGAAACCCTCTTGATAGTGTAGGTGACCTTTCTGTTTAGATCCCAAAATACATTTTTCCTTTTATAATGATTTTAGAGAGGGAGGAATGGAAGGAGAGACACATCAATGTGAGACACATCGATTGGTTGCCTCCTGTACATGCCCCGACTGGGGATCAACCCTGAAAGCCAGGTATACCCTGACCGGGAATGGAACCCTCAACCTTCTGGTGCATGGGACAATGCGCCAAACCACCAAGCCAGGGCACTCCAGAAACACTTTTGATGTGTTTAATTAAAAAGTGGGTGGCTAATATTATATAGGAGAAATTGATTTGGTTTACACTGCACTTCCCCCAATCCTATAAACCTTACTCTGCCTTTCATTTACATAGTTCAAAAATTCATAACAACCTATATGACGAACCCAATCTTAGAGGGCTCATGGTTAATCTATTCTGGTAGAATTCAGATTGTAGGCAATCAAATTAGGAACAGCCTCCAAGACATATAGCCAACCCTACCTAGCGACCCATGGATATTTTCTTACTCAGGAACAAATCTCCTAAAAAACCTAGAGAAAGGAAATAAACTCATGTAAGTTTCCTTAAGGGAAGGGGCCATGTCAAATGATATGTGCCCACTATACAACTGACTGTATTAGGGCTTTCATAATTGGTAATGGGGCTGAAGCATGATGGTAAAGGGTTGGATCAGCATAGATGAAGTCAAAATAGACAACAGCAAAATAGGCAACTTACATAAGATTCCATAAGAGCCGTCAGGTCTGAACGAATCTTTCTTGCTAGCCAGATGGAGCGGCTACAGAGATCCCGACGGTGAGGGGTCAGCGATGAGTGCTCTGCGAAAGCCATCCCCTAACTCAACTGTCCCAGGAAACAAGTGAGCTGAGTTTGTTTCTGTCTACACTGTTCCAAATAAGAAATGTGACACTCAGACTAAATCCACTGGGCATTCTCTAATGGAATGGCGTTCCCTACCCCCACCCCCTGCCTGACTCAGAGGTGGCAGCAAATTCCTGGCTGTGGATTTTTGTGCCTGTGGAATCAAAGGCCCCTTTTACTCAGCTTTTTTCCTGCAGCGTCTGCCTCCATCTCTCTCCTCCACTGAGTGCCTAGCCTACTTGTTTTTATGTCATTGTTTTGCTTTTGCACTTAGCAACAAGGTCACTATCACACTAATCCTCATGATACCTAATGTAATCTATTTTATATACACATATCAGTTCATTTTATTACACTCTCCCTTGTGCTATGTCCTTTTCTTTTTCTTTTTGGCCTGGTAGTCTTCAATAATATTACATCATTATTGATATAGCTGCCATTTATTAAGTACCTATCCTGTGCCAGGCACTGCTCAAGGCCTTTTGATCTTCAGAATGATTCTGAGATAAGTATTATTTACCTCATCTTACATAAACAAAGTTTATGTGAAAAAGGTCCTTTAAAAAATACAGCTTCTTTTTACTCCCATCTTTTTGCTGTGTATTTAAAGTTAACTTACATTTGATTAAAAATGAGCTAAGAAGGCATCTCTGATCTCAATCACAGTGCCTTCCTCATAGCTACAGGATGAAGAAGATACTGTTTAGGCCTGTTCTTTTCCAAAGGACAGTCAACACCCAACCCTGACATGGTAACATTACTAAGGCAGTCTCACTCAAGTGACAACATGTTTTTCTTTTTCTTCCTTATCGCAGTATACCACATGCTTCTTAACAAAATAAGATGAGTTGGGCTTTGAAATGAGGGCAAAAGAGTTTCAAAGCAGCTGTAGAGTTGCTATTCTATTGCACTTAACTCAGCAGGTTAGAGGATGGTGCTAACTGGTAGAAGTTGCAAGTCTCAACTGCAAATGAATTAATTAGCTTTCTCTATTTCCTATCATAGACATTGCCTCTAAATTGAAACATGCCTTCTCAGGTGCAAATGTCCATAGGTAAACAAGAGGAAAACAAGAGAGAAAGAAATGAAGCATGGGTGGCTGTCACAGTAGCCTTTCACTTAGATAAAAGGATACTATTTTTTTTTAAAGTTAGTACTTTGTCAACTCATCACATGGCATATCAGCATCATAAATCAAGAACTAAACACAGTCAAAAGTTAACCCCACCCCCCGATTTTCCACAGAGCAAACAGTATCTGCCACATAAAGCCTGCTCCAAGGGCACCTGCTTTTCTTATTTAGCTGCATCAACTGTTTCACCCTGGGACACCTGTAACTCAGTACAACCAAGGAAGACCAGTTGCTTCCATGAAGACATTTTTATTTTCTTCTTTACATACTTATTTTGGATATGTCTTACCTAGATTAAGAGAAAACAAGAATTTGAAAAGCAGAGTATCCCTTTTATTATTATAATTTCTTTTTACATAACTTTTCAACCTAGATTCAGGTAACTACCTATCTCTCCCATAAAAGGAGAAGGGTCCTGCACATTACAATAGGCAAAAAGGCTTTTAGGAAATAAAAATATTTTAAATTGATCCATTACAATTTTTCAATCTTCTTGAGTACATTGGAAAGTGGGAAAAAGACAGGAGAGAAAAATGGAATTTCAAACAACCAGACTGTAATAACCTCAGATTTAATACACTCTTTATAATTTTTCTCCAAACAAGTACAAAGGAGGTTCAAGTGCTCTATGTGGATGCCTTTCCATACCTTAATATATATATATTTTTTTACTCCCAGTAATCCTGGCCAGTGTTTATCTAAACTTTCTGAAGCATATTAGGTCTCAATTATGCAAAATAATCCTGGGCAATCAAACAAGGGGGAAGCACAGAAATAATGCTTGTATCTCAACTAAATTTTCAGAATCTAGAATTGCCAATTCAAGATGGAGGATATGCAGTGGAGGAAAAGGATAACAGAATTTGACTAAAAGTAAGAAATGCAGAATTTTAAGATTAAAAGAGCTCCTTGGAAGGACAACGAAGTAAACAGCATGAAGAGCAGAAAAGAAAAAAAGAGGGCCCAGTACATACACCAATTCTTTCCTATGCTAGCATCCTCATCTCAAAAGGAAAAAGATAAAGTCCATGAAAAATACTTGTTTATTGCAAACTGCTATAATTTATTGAAGCATATTATAGGCAAATGGTAGCTATGAAGAGGACAACAAAGGGAGAAAGAACAGATAGTTTCAATTATTAGAACTCTGACAGGGAGAGGAGTGTGAGAACATATTTACCTCTATCTCATAAAGATTTATTTTAATGCAGTTTGCTTTCATGTGCATGACTAAAGTATATCATTACTAACTACCAAAAATGTAATTATGGACACAAAGGATAAAATAAATGTAATGAAGACAAAGGTAAATATGGGGAATGGATGTTAGCTAGTGAAACAGTACAAAATAGACTTATGTGGGGGGGAGGGGAGAACAATTTTGTTGTAGACCCACCCAATCAGTTATGTATATTTTCGTATCTAATCAACATACCAAAGTCAACTCCAAATCCTTACTGTGGGCAGGAAAGCACATTCTACATCCCTTCTATCCTTATTCCACTTTCTACCCCCACACTGGAGGGATGGCAATGCTGCCACACACTGAAGAGAAACAATAGTGCATTTAAGACTGTGCACTGTAGGTGCCTCACTCCCCACTCCCTGGTATCCCAGCCACGGGCACTAGTGGGTGTCAAGTACGCCTATTTCAGAGATGACATTTTGTTACCCTCTTCTTGGGGGGAAAAAATCAAAGAGAAAATTGATAAACTTTGTAGTTTTAGTGTTTGTGAAAAACAAGCTGTTCCTTATTTTGTTCTCAGCAAAACTTCATTCTTTCCAACAGCCATCGCACATTTCTGACAAACAATGCATAGGGCAAGCCTTGAATTCCAGCTTCTGAGGTACACAGGACAAAAATTGCCCTTTTAATTCCCTAAAAACGAGCCCAAATAGGTTTTTGTCTTCTGGGAGTTAAGAACTTATACAAAAACATTACCTGCCTCTCTCATGGACAGTAATAAGCAATCCATCCCTTGAAAATCCCTATTTCAAGGGAAATGGTAATTCCCAGAATTTCAGGTGGGAGCCAAAGCTATTATTACATTAATTTTGTCTATTGGAGCCTTTTTTTCTTCTGAAGTGTTACTAAACTTAGGAAACAAAACAGCAATTTTCTTTGACTTAAAATTGTACGACTCCTAGACTATTCCTTCACTAATGGCAGTGTCCTTCACTAATCGGGAGCTGGAATGAGCCAATGATAAAGCAAAGCAAAAACAAAAACAAAGCAAGGGGCCAGAGTTGGGTCAATAGGGAGGTATGTGTAAAGAAATGATGGGGACAAAATAAAAATAAAAACAAATTCACAAGAGAAAATCTCGTATCTGTAATTCAGACCCTGAATAACCTTCCTCATCCTCTCAAAATTCCTAAATCTCAATGTTCTAAAAACTCACAGAGCACTAATGACCACAAATATAACATTCTCCCCTAAAAAGGCTTCTGAAAAAGCACTAAGCTACTGTAGTGATTTTATTAGTGCTGAGGACCAGCTTAAAGGCCACTGGAGAGCTATGATTTTAGAGGCTGGCTGTGCTTCTTCAACCCTATACCTTGCCTTCAAAAGTACCTCTTATGGAAAGGACCCCATGTCAGAATAATGTAATCTCTCCCAGCCCCACAAAATATAGCAACAAAGACAAAAAAAGAAAAAAAAAATCAGACTTTCCGTTAATAAATAAGAAATCTCAGGTTCCACAACACAAAAACACACATGTTCAAAGTGCAAATTTCTGCCATTAAACTGGGACTTTTCTGTCTCACTGATATGCAGCCCTGTCCTATGGTCAAAGAGACCATGTAAAGGGCAGCCCCCTCCCTGTTGGGAGCCTGCTTCCAAGCAAGTGAGCACCACTGAGAGCCATATAAAGGTATTGGGAGGATTGAGGTGCTGGGGTCAAAGTGGTCCCCATGTATGTATCCTTCCTTTCTGAAACCAGGTGAGGAACGGAGGAAAAGGGGGTGAGAGATGTGTGCTGTTTTAACAGCTCACCCTGCTAAGGGGCCCTAAAGTGCCAAGTCAAGCTGCCAGCCTCCAGAGATTAGAATTATATGATACTTTGAGACTAAGTGTGCTGCAGTGGGTAGAAGCCAGACCATAGGGCAGCAGTAAAGGAGGAGAAGGGATTTAGAGGACAGTATATACTACTAAGAGTTAAAAGCTGATCCAGAACATGTAAGATTTACAGGTTGGGAAAGGGAATCTGCTAATCAGCAGGAAGTCTGCCTGGCTGGAACCGAGCATGAGGATAATCTTCGCTTTAAGAGCTTTGTATTTTTTGTCTACCTTTCTGGTAAAGGCAACATCAGTTTTATAAAGGGGACAGAAGAGGGAGGAGAGAGAGTGGATGTATGTGTGTGTGCTGTGATCCACATTGGAAAGAGCAGGCCCTTCAGTTATTTTACTAGATCTTAAATGCTTTAAATTTTTTTTTTTTGTCCTTTTTATCTTTTAAATACAAAGTCTGAGCTGTCCCAGTGCCTAAAGTCTTCCCTTCTACTAAGGTCCAGTAGAGTCTGAATCTTCAATCAGAACCTCTGTGGTAGCACCGAGTATATCCGAGTTCATGACCAGCCCTTCAGTGCCCCCACTGCTGCTGCTTCCCACAAAGATCTTCCCATCAGCCATCAGGCTCACCCGTTCCGTCCCACTACAGTATGATTTTGACATCCCTTCAGCCTCTAGCAGGAGGCACTCTCCAGAGGTGGAGTTTCCCAAGGGCTCAGGAAGAAGAGGAAGACCCTGACCATCTGCAGGTTGTGTCAGAGACTCTGGGTTAGTGCCTAAGATATCTGTGCTGGTGATGAGGGCGCCTGCATTGGCAGCCAGAGCTTCGGCAATCAGCACCTCAGGGTGGCTTTTTGCTTTGTGTGCCACTACGCTGTCCTTCTTCTCAAATTTTTTGCCACAGATATTGCAAGAGAACTGGTAGAAGGAGTCTGCATCATGCTTCTTCATGTGCCAATTAAGGGATGCCTTTTGCCGACAAGTGAATCCACAGATCTCGCATCTAAGGAGAGGAAAAGAAATGGTTGATCAGATATAGAAATAAAGAGTTCTTATTCAAAGTCAGGTGTGATTTAGAGATCACATACATAAGTAATAGAGTAACATATACTTCTTGTGAGAGACTAGAAAAAGTTACCAGATGGAACACTAATCTGACTTCTTTTCTTCTGTTTGTTTAAACAACAAAAGAAAAAGTTCACTAAGTAGGCTCACCCAAACCATACCCACTCTAATTTGGTAAAAGTAAAGAATAGCAGAAGCTTAACTGTTTATAAAGGGCTAACCCTCAAGTGGGGTAAATAAATGTACTTCTCACCTAGATGTTTACCAATAAATAAGTACTCACTGTAATGGCTTCTCGCCTGTATGGATCATCCGGTGCACTGCCAGATTGTGGGAACTCTTGAAGGCCCGAGCACAGTATTCACAGATATAATCCCTTTGATCTAGGAAGAAAAAATTGTGGTTCGTTTTCCATTCAGAAACCCTTTAAGTATTTTTTTTTCCTAGTTTACAATAAGTAAGCAGATGATCGGGCAGGTCAATTTCAGAGTAAGAGCAACACTGTTTTCAATATATAAAAATTGGATAAACAAAAATTTAGAATATACAGTTCTGTTTTGTTTCTTTTTTAACTCCATGCATTCAGTAGTGTAAGGACCTATTTTTAAAAAAACCACCTCAATGGGAATATATGAGAACTAAAATCCTAATCTTAATTTTACCAGCAATCCAGATCTTGGATAAATTGCTTGGCAAGTCAGTAACTACATTTTTCATGAATTTTATTCTTTAAAAATGTTACCCAAGATAAACAATTTATACTTCTCTCAATAGACTCCAATTGCTGCTATCAAATATACTGCACAGAACCTGTATTTACCTTATTCTCCTATCCCACATCATCTACACCATTCAACTACCACCCTGTCATTTCACAAGCCCTTCAAATTTCATAGGATTTTTGATGAATTTGATAACGTTGTGGAATCTATGTGGCAAAGGAGCATCGTACTTAATTACTTCATCACTTGGTTCACAAGAGGGTGCACAAACAGATGCTTAATACCATTTGTTGAATGAATGACCAGTACATTTTCTATGCCTTTCACTTAATATTACTACAAATAGAGTGAAAACACAAGGATAAGTTAAAAGGCAAAGAATAACAAAATTAATCCTATATTCCACCCCAAACAGTTTTAAAATTAAGTATGGGAGAAGAGCCAAGTTTTTCTCAAGCTTGAATGTACATAGGAACCACCAAGAGACCTTGTTAAATGCAGATGCTGATTCGGCAGGTCATCCCTTGTAAAATTTATGTCATTATATTTTACTTTTCCACCTTTCTCTCATACTTGACTATAGATTCTTCTAAGATTTATGTTAGAAAAAGAACATAATTACCACTTGCACTTAAAAGTACAGTGCATTTATATACTTGCTGAAAAATTTTATTTTGAAAGTACCTGTATGATGTTTCGCATGTCGCAGAAGTTGCTTCTGGAGCCTGAAGAGTCGCCCACAGGAGGGATGAGGGCATACGTATTTCTTCTTCAGCAAATGCTGATATTTAATGTGGTGCTAAAACAGTAAAAGAAAGTGAAGAGGGATAAAAATTAAGGCTTCTCAGATATCTGTTCCTTTGCTAAGTCAAAGTGCTGAAGAAAAATCAAATACTTTGTATATGGACAGAGAGGCTATATAATCAAACTAGAGGCCCAGTGCACGAATTCGTGCATGGGTGGGGTCCCTCAGCCTGGCTGGTGATCAGGGCTGATGGGAGGGTGGGGGAGGGAGGGACCGCGGGAGGTTGGCTGGCGGCTGGGGAGACGGACTGTGGGAGGTTGGCTGTGGGAGCACTGACCACCAGGGGACAGCTCATGAGTTGAGTGTCTGCCCCCTGGTAGTCAGTGCGCATCATAGCAACTGGTTGTTCGGTCGCTTAGGCTTTTATATATATATACAGATAGTTAAGAACATAGGCTACAGAAATAAACTTGTGATTCCAATCAGGGCCTGTCATTTACGAAGAGCATGATCTCAGGAGGTGTGCACTTAATACTGTAAGCTCCAGTTCTCATTTGTAAAATGGAGATCACCTGTCTTGTAGTGTTGTAAGGATCTAAAGATCATATAATGCATGGTGCTTAATGTAGCAAATGATACATAGCACAAGAACACTAGCTATCATTGTTGTAACAGAACCGAAACAGAAAGTAAGGCCTGAATCTCATGTTGTATTTGCTGCTAAACTAAATATCAAACAGGCATTTCCTAGGCTTTAGTGATTTGTATTCACTTTCATATTTTCTGTGAGACCTAAAAATAAACTGTTATCTTTATTCCTATTTTTAAAAAATCTATTCACTTCTAAAAAACCCTGCAAACTAAAAATTTTTAATTTATTTTAAACAGTATTCAAGAAATCACTGGTGTGAGTTACTAAATTTATCTTTTAAAAATACACATTAAAATAAAATCTGTTCTCCTTTGTCTTGGTGTATCATTATAATAATATTATATCAAAAGTATTTGCACTATAATGGGAAACACTGGAATTTTCTAAAATTACAAGGAAAATCCTCCATTTGGGCTCAGGTTCTTAAGACACTTCTCTTCCTCTTTTTTTTTTTAAACCAATGAATAAACTAATTTTATGTTTAAATAAAGATTTTTCTTGACATCGCATGTTAATGATAAAGCTTACACAAAATCACACATCATAAAGTTCCATGAAGCTTGAAAACTAGTAATGGAACATAACCTGGAAGGCTGTCTTACACAACTTCACTGACCTGTAAATAGCGAGGGTGAGCAAGAACGGTTCCACATCCTTCCATCTCACAACGCACATACTGGATTGGAGGCTTTTTTCTAAATCAGCATGTAAGAGAAAAGTTAGCAAGAGAAGATACAGTCTGCCCAGTGACCTTCAACTCAAACTGCACTATTAGGAAATACCAAGTTTATACTATTATTACAGTTTCCATATAATTTGTTAGAAGTAACCAGCAATTGCAAAATGTTTAATAATGTTTATACAAAAAATAACACAAAATAAATTAGCAATCCCATATCCCCAATGGGTAAAAAAGTATTAAGATTTTTAGAAACACTCGGATCCTGCAGTGGGAATAAAAACACAGTACCTCTGCATCATGGACACTAATAAAGTTGTTTTTGTCCATTCCTGCAGGATTATTATAAGGGCATAGGTGAGTAAAATGCCTACCACCAAAAACAAGGTAAAACACAGGAGTACAAATCCTCACCTCCTTTTGGGTAATCGTGGACTTTTGTCATCTTTTCTTCTTCTTCCTCTCCTATAATAATAATTTTAAAAAAAGTAAACTGTCCACATATTCTGGATTGAAGTTTATTGAGTGAAGGACGGCTGAAGACATATATATTCAAGACCAAAGAACAGGTAACAGAATACATAAAGTCACTAACATATCTGGCAAACCAAACCAAGATTTCACTCGCAGTAATTTTACTTTCCAAAAAGTCTCCATCATAAGTTAAAAATATACTGTTCATAAACTATAGTATACAATACTATAGAAGATTTGGATAAACCTCAAGGTTACTACTTGAAGAGTTGTTTCAGTGAAAAGTATACCACTTAAATATTAATTTAAAGAGTAGAGTAAAAGATTCTATTATCTAAAAAACCCTAAAAATATAAACTATAGTCTCCTTGCACTAGAACCAGAAAGCCTAAACACACAAAAATCTTATTACTGCAACGAGAAATGGTTGCTATATAAGAAAGGTTTTACCTGATCAAGGTTATTACATCATTTGCCATACTTTTTCTTGCTGTTCTACTCCTTCTGCATCCTTATAACTTACTGTCTTGCCTATTCATTTGTATGTCTTTAATTACCACCTCTGAATTACACTTTTCAAGCTTTTTTTGAGAAGAGTCTCTGCAATACAATTGTTAGCTGCTCAAGGCAGGAATACAGGGTGGGGCAAAAATAGGTTTACAGTTGTAAGTACAGGAAACAGTTTATTACTGTATTAGAGGCCCGGTGCACGGATTCATGCACCGGTGGGATCCCACAGCCTGGCAATCTGCGACCCCTTGGGGGATGTCAGAGAGCCGGTTTCAGCCTGATCCCCACAGGCCAGGCTGAGGGACCCCACCATGCACAAATCCATGCACTGGGCCTCTAATATGCATATATGATCTTTGATTAATCTCTTCACACCCCCCTTCCCTCTGAGATTCATCGTCTGTTCCATGTTTACATGCCTGTGGTTTCCGCTCCTGTGTTGAGCATCTTCCCCCTGGTGGTCAGTGTGCATCATACCGGGCAAATGGTCACTTAGGCTTTTATATATACTAGGGGCCTGGTGCACGAGTATTCGTGCACGGGGGGTGGGTCCCTCAGCCCGACCTGCACCCTCTCCAATCTGGGATCCCTCAGGAGAGCCCTCTCCAATCCAGGAGTTTCTGTTTGTCTCTGCAATCATATGAGCGAATTGTCTGAGACCCCAACCCAGTTTGGTTTGTTGCTCACAGAATAATAGAGGCTTTTTTTTTTTTCTTTGCTTCATTGGAGATTTCCTGGAAGTTTTAGGATATCTCCCCTTTAATTTTTCCTAGACACTCTGATTTTACTTATGTCTCTCACCTTTGCTTTCCCTCCATTCCCCACTGCAACAGTAACTTGCTCCAGGCTCACTTTGCTCTAGTGTCTAGGAGATGTCTGCCACCAGAACTACGATTTCCAGCATTCCTGGTGCTCCCCGCGCTCTTGGTTTTCCCTTCCTGCTCTGTCTTCATCCCAAGGCCTCCTGCTCTGCCAAGTCCTCCAAGCCACTAGCTCTCCTCTCTGCTCTCTGTCTGGTGTGCAGAGTGCACTCCACTCTCTGCCGGCTCTCCCACTCTGCTCTCCATCCGGCGCCTGTGTACGCAAATTAACCTGTCATCTTTGTCAGGTTAATTTGCGTACTCACTCCTGATTGGCTGGTGAGCGTAGCATAGGTACGGTCAATTTACATGTTTCTCTTTTATTATATAGGAGGATAGATTAGAGGCCCCGTGCACAAAATTCGTGCATGGGGGTTGGGGGGGGGGGTCTCCCCTCACCCCGCCCTGCACCCTCTCCAATCTGGGACCCCTCAGGGTATGTTGGACATCCAGAAGTTGGCAATCTGGGACCACTGGCTCCTAACCGCTCACCTGCCTGCCTGCCTGATCACTCCTAACCGCCTCTACCTGCTGGCCTGGTCACCCCTAACTGCCCTCCCCTGACAGCCTGGTCGCCCCTAACCACCTCTGCCTCGACCCCTGCCACCATGGCTTTGTCCAGAAGGACGTCTGGATGGATGTCCGGTCTAATTAGCATACTACCCTTTTATTAGTATAGATTATTATTTACTTTATTATTTTCCATAAGACCTACAAACCTACTTTTACCCCACCCTATATGTATATGTCAGCATCTCCCCTCACACTCCCACTTTTTTTCCACTAGTGCTTTCAAAATGTTAAGTTTCCATTTTTAGTAGTAATTGCTCACTCACTTCCTAGGAGGTTCCTCATCTTCCCTAATTTCATTCTCTTCTTCTTTCACCTCTACCTCTACTTCCACTTTAATTTCTTTCTTCTCTTTCTCCTCTTTCACTTTTCCTGATTTTCTCCGTGGCTTTGGGGTTTCCCTGAAAGCACAAATACATTTCAACATTGGTATCTAGCAAAGTATCCTTTCAAGGAAAACTTGATAACAAGGTAAAGCCTGGGGTTATCATGGATTTATTATAGAATGATGATCCTTGGCTCATGAAATGTGATTTCCAGCTAACCATTCCTCATATGCACAGTAATGACAAATATTCCAAGTCTATGGGATGACCTCCACCAAAGGCTAATGATGCCCTAAAACGAAATCTCACTATAGTTACAAAGAGAAACAAAATAAAAGCAGAAAATTCCAAGTATTCAGGCAATACATGATATCTTATTACAATAAAACATGCAGACATCATAATAATATGGATATGATCAAAGTAAAGTTCTATAATGGAAGAAAGGGTTGTAAGAGGGGCAATAAGAATGTTAGATTTGCAAAATAAGTGCATGCATAATTAATTATCCATTTAAAATTAAGTCTAGCCCTAGCTGGTTTGGCTCAGTGGATAGAGTGTCAGCCTGTGGACTGAAGGGTCCCAGGTTTGATTTCAGTCAAGGGCACATGCTCAGGTTGTGGGCTCAATCCCCAGTAGGGGGCATGCAGGAGGCAGCCAATCAATGATTATCTCTCATCATTGATGTTTCTATTTCTCTTTCCCTCTCCTTTCCTCTGTGAAATCAATAAAAATATTTTATAAATAAATAAAATAAAATTAAGTCTATACCCATTAGTTTGGCAAAAAGCCAAAGCAAAAACATGCAACAGTGCTTTCCAAACTTATTTTTCATTGACATGTCTGGAATAAAATGAGACATACCTTTCTAAGTGGGGTTTATAGGTCTCATCTCTTGGGTCATCCTTGAATGGTATTTCCTCTTCACTGATTAACATCTCTTCTTCTTCTTCTTCCTCCTCACTACTAAAAAGAAGCAAATAAGATTAGAAATTCTAGCTGTAAAGATTGAATCTGAGGGGATTTTCTAATTTAGTATATGTTATTAAGTAAATTTTTTTGGAGGTAGACAAAGATTCACAGTAAGTTATCTAGAATTTTTATCCTTATGATCTAGTTGAACTGCATCTAGCTGCTCTATCCTGAAGAAAAAATTTAACTAAAAATGCTAGATATGCTATCACTTTATTAAACAAAGTCAAGGTGATGACTGTTCAATGGTGTGATGGGCTAAAATCCAATGGACTTTATAATACTATCTTTAGTAATCTGTTGTATCAAAAAACACATATCAACTGACAAAAGAATACATAAAAATCAAAGATATTGATAACATTTCAAAACCCTGGTCTAAACAACCTCATTTCATATTAGTGCCAAGCATGGACTAAACCAGAACACAGAAGATGCTTGAGATAATGATTTCTGAACTATATAGCTACAGTTTACATGGTCATGGCTCTATAATCAAGAACAAAGTGGGCCCTGGCAGGTGTTGCTCATTGGTTAGAGCCCTGGCCTAAGGGTCTCGGTTTCAATTCCCCTATCAAGGGTTGCAGGTTCAATTTCCGGCGCTGGTTGGGTACGTGCAGGAGACAAACAATCGATGTTTCTCTCTTACATCGCTCTCTCTCCTCTCTCTGTCTCCCACTCCCCCTCCACTCTTCTTAAAATCAATGGGGGGAAAAAAAATCCTCTGGTAAGGATTAAAAAACAACAACAAAGTGGGATTTAAACTAAATACCAAAACTTCTGAAGTTACTTTCTTTGTTATAGCTCAAAATTCAAATAGAAAACAACTTTAAGAATTTAATGTGATTGTGTTCTATGTTCCCGACATGAAATATGAAATGTTTCTTACCTGATGCCACCTGGAGATTGATGCTCTTCTGCAACTTCTAGAAAAATAAAGCCAAAACAAAACATTACCTATGTAGTTTTCTCCTTGCAGCTAAGAGACCAAATTACTGCTTCAGGTAATCACACAAAAGGAGAATATCTACAAATTGTCAAAAAAAAGGAACCCTCCCTATATCACCACATCTACCCCTGAAAGTTAAGCTATTTTGGTAAATGTTTAGCATTACATTTAAAAGCAACAGACAATGGTTCTTACATAACCATTATCTGCTTGCCCCATACCATAATCAAGCTGATCTGTATTTGGTTCTGATTTGCAGATGAGCTGCAATGAGCCAGTCTTGGACCTAGAGCTTCGGGTGTTCTCTGTGTCACGATGCCGAGAGATAGATGTCCTGCTGCTACTGCGCCAGCCCCGGCTCGGCCTAGTTGTAGCAATGGAAACTTCCTGAGGGAGGGTAGAATCGTCTTCTTCCTTTTTCTCTTCCTTGGGATCTAGATGAAAACATATCATTCTTTTTAAGTTGATAGTTAACCAAAAATTATACTTGTATATCTACTATTGTAAATTCAATCAAGAAGGTAAACTTTTAAATATATATATTTTTTATTGATTTCAGAGAGGAAGGGAGAGGGAGAGAGAGATAGAAACATTAGTGATGAGTGAGAATCATTGGCTGCTTCCTGCTAGAGATCGAACTCACAACCTTGGCATATGCCCTTGACTGGAATCAAATCCGGGATCCTCCAAGTCCACAAGCTGATGCTTTATCCACTGAGCCAAACAAGCTAGCACAGTAAGCATTTTTTTTAGAGAAAAAACACACACAAAAACCTCCAGCTTTTTAAACAAAATAGAAACAACAAAATGAGAGGAAAATCAGATAAAACTTACCTTACTATCATCTCTTTAAAGAAAAAACTTATTTTATACTTCTTTATCTACTAAAAAGTATGCTTAGAGAGGAGTATGTAAAATATACCCAAGTAATTTAATTCATGGAATTCTAACTTTGAGATCTAAGACAACAGAACCTAAATTAAGTGAGTGAGGGATAACTGAAAAAGTATAGAGGCATTAAAAAGAAAGAATCATAGATCTACATGTTTTAACAACAAAGAAATTCCATAACAGGAATGCTTCCCTTGATTCTTGTTACCCTATACTTTTCCCATACTTTAAAAGGAGAATAGGTGAGGTAGGGTCACCCCAGTCTGCACAATCTACACTAATAATAGAGAAACATGCAAATTGACCATACCTCCACTATGCCCACCAGCCAATCAAGAGCAAGTATGCAATTTAACCCAACCAAGATGGCTGCGGCCACAGAGCAAGAAGGAGGCTTGGGTTTCCCCGGCAATGGAGGAAGCCAAGCTTCCTGCACACCCTGGCTGGCCCTGGCCTCTGCTCAAGGCTACAAAGTTTCAATTATAGAAGATAAATAAATCCCAGATACCAGGGTTTCCACTTGGGTTGCCGGGGGGCGTGGCCAGACTGCAAACCACCCACAGGCCCCTCGCCCAGGCCACCCCACACCCCATGGGAACCCCCACCCTGATCCAGGACACCCTTCAGGGCAAACCAGCCGGACCCCACCCGTGCACCAGGCCTCTATCCTATCTAATAAATCCTATCTAATAAAAGAGTAATATGCAAATTGACCATCACTCCAACACACAAGATGGCTGCCCCCATGTGGACACAAGATGGCTGCCACAAGATGGCCAGCAGGGGTGGGCAGTTGGGGGCAACCAGGCCTGCAAGGGAGGGCAGTTGTGGCCGATAAGGCCAGCAGGGGAGGGAAGTTGGGGGCGACCGGGCCTGCAGGGAAGGGCAGTTTGGGGGGACCCAGGCCTGCAGGGGAGGGCAGTTGGGGGTGACCAGGCCTGGAGGGGAGGGCAGTTAGGGTGACCAGGCTGGCAAGGGAGCAGTTAGGCATCAATCAAGCTGGCAGGGGAGTGGTTAGGGGGTGATCAGGCTGGCAGGCAGAAGTGGTTAGGGGCAATCAGGAAGGTAGGCAGGCGAGCAGTTGGGAGCCAGCAGTCCTGGATTGAGGGACACCCCTCTTCCTCCGTGCACAAATTTTGTGCACTGGGCCTCTAGTATGCAATAAAAATTTTGCATTAGAAATTGGCTTTCAAACCTAGAGTAGTTTGTTGTTTCTATATAAGTTAGTGTATTAAAAGTGAGCCTGTTTCGACTATGGAAGATTCCTTTAATAATCTCAAAATAGAAAAGGCCTTTCTAAGAATAGCACAAAATTTCATGTCTTAACACTAATACAACTGACTACATAAACATAAAATATGGCTTTCAAACATACAAACAATAGGAAAGCTCAACCTACTCATAACAGAAACTCAAATTAAAATGATAGTGTGACACCACTGTTCCCCTACCATGCTGGAGATGATCCAAATGCTTGACCAGACACTGAGTATTAGCAAAGCTGTAGGAAAACAGGCATTCTAATACAGATGACGATGTCATGTGCATTGGCAAAACCTCTAAGAACAATTTGGCAATATCTATCAAAATTATAAATGCACACACCATTTCATGTTAATTTTAACTATTAGGAATTTATCCTACAAAACTACAATCACACTAATACCAGGGAGGGACTGGTTATATGAATTCTGATATATCTAATCAATGAGCAATAGTATGGAATCAACTCCATGACACTTTATTATGCAAAAACTTCATATCCATTTAATACCCAATATATGCATATGTATGTGTTATATACATACACATGTAATATATATAAAAGATAAATTTCTTATAGATGGTAATACTTTTGGAGGACTATACAAGAAATTGACAAATATGAGTCACCTACAGGGAAGGTCCAAAAATACATCCAGCAATTACACTTCTAAGAATCTACCCAAGGAAAATAAAGAAGAAAGAAAGAGGTTCACTGTAGCTGTTGATTCTTGGCAGGAAGAGGTTCACTGTAGAATCCTCCTATATAATAAAAGGCTAATATGCAAATAGACCAAATGGCAGAACAACTGAACAACCGATCGCTATGACGTGTGCTGACCACCAGGGGGCGTGTGCAGAACATGGCAGGCATTGGCCGCAGCAGGATGCTAGAGCAGGTGAAAGTTAAGCTGTTTTGGTAAATGTTTAGCAACAGCTGTCATTTGGTGAGCCTCTGGAGGTTACTGAAAATTCTTGGCTCCTATGCAGCACAGTCCCGCCTGGTGCTCGCACCTGCTGCCGGCACCGGCCCCGCAAGCACCTGCTGCTGGCGCCAGAGCCGCCACTCGCACCTACTGCCAGCACTGGCCCCACTGGCACCCGCTGCTGGTCCTGATCACTCAGTGCCATCAGTGGGTGCAAGTGGCAGGTGCCAGCCCTGATGCCCCCTGAGGGCTTCTCCACCTCTCCCTGCTCCTGAGAAGTGATTGGGCAGCAGCCGCCGCTTACATCCGCTGACAATGCCAACCCCACTCACACCCGCTGCTGGCGCCAGCCCCAATCGCCCCGCACTGTCAGCGGGTGCAAGCGGGGTGGCGCCATCAGCACATGGAAGCAGTGGCAACTGGAGTGGGGCTGACAGCAGACAGAGGACTGGGGGCTGCGGTGGGAGGGGCCACGCAGGAGCACAGAGGATGGGCTGAGACCCACCCCTGTGCCTACTGCAGCCTCGTGGCCCACAGTTCCTTTCAAGGTGCACGAATTCGTGCACTGGGCCCCCAGTGTTTATATAAAAAGTGAAAACAACCTAACCCTCCATCAACAAGAAAGTGTTTAAATAAACCACACTATATTAATAAGATATTATATAGAGAAATCTATTAAAAAAATGACATGAAATTATTGGCAAAAACATTGTTAAATGGAAAACTAAGACGCAAATCCACTTACCTAGCTAGCTAACATTAAAACAAAACAAAACAAAAAAACTAAGTTCTAATGCATGCTAAAATATGAATAATTCTTGAAAATAAGAACCAAGTTTCTTCTGTATGGTACTTCAAAGGCAATTACTAGTTGTTTCTCATAATAGCAGCTGATCTGAGGAGGCTTCCTGATATGTAAGTAATAAAAAAAAAGAGAAAAGCCACAGCAGATTAGGTGAAGGAAGACATCAGATAAGCCAATGCCTGAACATGCAGGCACAGTAAATACAACCATGTTCTTGAAAGAGGAAGAAGGGACAAAGAAAGAATGGCTAATAGTGTGAATTGAGACAAAAAGATGTTAATTAGTACTTACTACTGGCAGGTAATGTTTCTCCTATTTCTTCTAGGTAGCAAAAGATGAAATGTAAGAGTGATTTATGTCCATCCTACAGCAACAGATTCTTTCAAAGCAACCTAACTCATGAAATTCCAAAAGATGATAGCCACTTCATCATGATAAAATACTTGAAATTAGAAGAATCATCCTAATACAAACTGGTCCTCCTTCAAGGTACCCCATTTTTCTAACTGAAGCTTAGAGTAATGAAATGGTTTCTTCAAGATTACAAAGCTAACATATACACTATTGGGTGAAACAGGGAGTGGTTGGTTGATAGGCTAGGAAGAAGTTGGAGTAAAGGTCTTCTCATCTCTAAATATTTACATTTCCTCTGAGAAATGAACAAATCTTAAATACTGGTTAAGTGCTTGGCAGTATATATATTTTTCATCTTTCTAAATTTAGTCTTCATAACCCTGACAAGTAATGTTATTATTCTTACCTTTATAGTTGAAGAAAGCAAGTAGTAACTGACTTCTCTAGACTCACACATAAAATTATAGACCTGAGATTTGAACCCAGGTGTACCTAAGTCCAAAGTCTATATATTTTTTCATATAATACACTTAACCATGTAAAAGAGGGCCAGGGCTTCATTCAGATTTGGCTCGTTTTCACCCAACCTTAAGTTCAAGTGCCAAGAGAGGGCCCTGTTTATGTAATATACTGGCCTAATGGCCTAAAAGATCACAAGAATTACTCTATAAAAGTGAATTTTAATGTAAAACTGCATGCACTATTTTTGTTATGTTGCAAAACAGAATGAAAGAAAAAAAATTTTAATTAAAACCGAGCAAAAAAGCTGATTTTTTTTGTACATTCCAATCTGATTTATTCTTTTTTAAAATGTTTTTGATTTTTAGAGAGAGAGGGAGAGGAATAGAGAGATGGAAACATCAATGAAAAGCACCATCCACTGGCTATCTCCTGCATGCTCCTACTGGGGATTGAGTCCGAAACCCAGGCATGTGTCTTGACCAGGAATCAAAACCGGTGACCTCTTGGTTTGTGGTTCGACCCTCAACCACTGAGCCACACAAGTTGGGCAGGTTTATTCATTTTTAAGTCAACAAGACTGTTTGTATACATATGTGTGTTAATACTTAGATTTTTTTCTTTTTTGTTATAGTAACCAGCTTCACTGTTTACTACATTTATGTTTTAATTTTATTTCCAGCAGACAACAGCTACAGGAATACTAAAAGGACAAAAAATATTAACGACCATTAGCAAAATTTCTATAGATAAATTAGAATCACAAACTAGTGCCACTTATTTTCAAAGTACAGGCATTTAGGTAAATACATTGTCTCTTCAACACATTAACAGACTGCTTAAACATAGGTTTGAGAAAGTGAAAGGATGCTTTTTCTTTGAAAGTGCCAATATGAAAACATGTTATTAACTGAATGGTTTCTATTGCTAACAATTAGCTCAAAATTTAACATTTAAGTTTGAATAAATATGGTTGGACTCTTGAGTAGATGGGTGGGTGACAGAGCAGGAGAAAGTAGGCACGTAATTGTCAAGAGATGGAAAAGAAAATAAGACCAACATGACTGGAGCAGAGAGAACATGTTGCTGAAGAAGTAGGAAAAATTCTAATAAAAAAGGTAGCCACAGAAAGCCATGGAAGAGTTTAAGTACAAAAGCAGGATCAGATTTGGTTTTAATATTCACTCTGGTTGCAGGTGAAAGAATGACTTAGGTAGGTAAGAGAAGATTCTGGAGACTTGTTAAAAGTCTGCTGTAATAGGCTAGGCAAACTGTGGCTCGCGAGCCACATGCGGCTCTTTGGCCCCTTGAGTGTGGCTCTTCCACAAAATACTACGGCCTGGGCGAGTCTATTTTGAAGAAGTGGTGTTAGAAGAAGTTTAAGTTTAAAACATTTGGCTCTCAAAAGAAATTTCAATCATTGTACTGTTGATATTTGGCTCTGTTGACTAATGAGTTTGCCGACTGCTGGGCTAGGCAATGAATAATCCTATATAATAAAACCCTACTGTGCAAATCGACTGAACAGTGAAATGACTGGCCAGTATGACACGCACTGACCACCAGGGGGCAGACGCTCAATGCAGGAGCTGCCCCCTGGTGGTCAGTGCACTGCCACGGGGGGGGGGGGGGGGGGGGGGGGAGCACCACTCAGCCAGAAGCTGGGCTTACAGCTGGCAAGCACAGGAGCAGTGGCGGGAGCCTATCCCACCTCCAAGGCAGCACTAAGGAGCAACAAGCCCGGCTCATGACTGGCAAGCGCAATGGCGGTGGTGGGAGCCTTGCCGGCTTAGGCCCGTTCCCCCTAAGCCAGCAGATGGACATCCCATGAGGGGTCCCAGACTGTGAGAGGGCGCAGGCCGGGCTGAGGGACTGCCCCCCCCCACGTGCACAAATTTCGTGCACCAGGCCGCTAGTAGCTTGATAAAGAATAGCATGGGAGATGGAAAGAATTGCAAATGTGTGAAATACTAAGGAGAAAACCAGACAAAGACTTAATAAAGGAACAGAAGGAGATAGAAAGGTGAATGGATTTAATTGGTTTCTAGATTTATGACCTAAACAATAGGATGGATGGTGGGAGCATTCACAGAAAAGGACAGGTGTTTTTGTTGTTTAGAGGAAATACTGGAGAGTGTGTTTCATTCTGGACATGTAAGTTAGAGGTGTCTGCTGAGTAAAATTGTGCATACACAGACCTTCCAATCAGCATTTTAGTACTTTACTCTAAAAAAAAATATATATATCAAAAGAAAGTTAGAGAGCACCTGAATCTTGAGGAAAATCTCTAATCAGAGGTTAAATAAACAAACAGGAAAAACAACTTAAGATGCCGAAGCTGGTTTGGCTCAGTGGATAGAGCGTCGGCCTTCGGACTGAAGGGTCCCGGGTTCGATTCCGGTCAAGGGCATGTACATTGGTTGCGGGCACATCCCCGGTGGGGAGTGTGCGGGAGGCAGCTGGTCGATGTTTCTAGCTCTCTATCCCTCTCCCTTCCTCTCTGTAAGAAATCAATAAAATATATTAAAAAAAAAAAAAAAAAGAAAGAAATGGGCAATTCAGGGAACAGAAAAACATGTTTTTTACATATCCTAGAATGGGAGGTGAGTACACCATTAGATAAAAACAATATACTACATATTTGGGCAAAAGTAGGCTTACAGTTGTGAATACATGAAAGTTTATTCTTGTATTATTAATTACTAGAGGCCCGGTGCACGAAATTTGTGCATGGGGGGGGGGGGGGGGGTTGTGTCCCTTAGCCCAGCCTGTGTCCTCTCCAATCTGTGACATCCCTCTCACAATCCAGGACTGCTGGCTCCCAACCGCTCACCTGCCTGCCTGCCCGATTGCCCCTAACCACTTCTGCCTGCCAGCCTGATCACCCCCTAACCACTCCCCTGACAGCCTGATCGATGCCTAACTGCTCCCCTGCCGGCCCGATTGCCCCTAACTGCCCTCCCCTGCCGGCCTGGTCACCCCTAACTGCCCTCCCCTGCTGGCCTGGTTGCCCCTAACTGTCCTCTCCTGCAGGCCTGGTCACTAACTGGCCTCCCTTGCCAGCCTGGTTGCTTCAAACTGACCTCCCCTGCCAGCCCAGTCGCCTCCATCTGCCCTCCCTTGCCAGCCCGGTCAACCCGAACTTCCCTCCCTTGCCAGGCTGGTTGCCCCTAACTGCTCTCCCCTGCTGGCCTGGTCACCCCCAACTGCCCTCCCCTGCAGACCTGGATCTTCCCCCACAACTGGCCTCCCCTGCAGGCCTGGTCACCCCCAACTGCCCTCTTCTGCCAGCTCAGTCACCCCTAACTTCCCTCACCTGCAGGCCTGGTCGCCTCCAACTGCCCTCCCTTGCAGGCCTGGTCCCTCCCAACTGCCCTCCCCTACTGACCTGATCGCCCAAACTGCCCTCCCCAGCTGGCCTGATCGCCCACAACTGCCCTCCCCTGCCAGCCATCTTGTGTCCACATGGAGGGAAGCCATCTTGTGTTGGAGTGATGGTCAATTTGCTTATCAACTCTTTATTATATAGGATTACTGTACTAGTGGCCCAGTGCATGAAATCTGTGCACGGGGGTTAGGGGTGTCCCTCAGCCCAGCCTGGGCCCTCTCCAATCAGGGACCCATTGGGGGATGTCAAATTGCCAATTTACAGGGATCAGGCCTAAACCGGCAGTCGGACATCCCTCTCGCAATCTGGGACCGCTGGCTCCTAACCACTCACCTGCCTGCCTGCCTGATCATCCCTAACTCCTCTGCTTGACTGCCTGATTGCCCCAACCTCTCTGTCTACCTGCCTGATTGCCCCTAACTGCCTCTGCCTGACTGCCTGATTGCCGGTTACTGCCCTCCCTTGCCAGCCTGATCTCTCCCCCAACGGCCCTCCCCTGCCAGCCTGATCTCGCCCCTAAGTGCTCTACCCTGCCAGCCTGATCGCCCCTAACTGCCTCTGCCTGCCTGATCTTGCCCCCAACTGCCCTCCCCTGCCGGCCTGATCTTGTCCCAACGTCTCTCCCCTACCGGCCTGATCTCGCCCCCAACTGCCCTCTCTGCCTCGGCCCCCACTGCCATGGCTTTGTCCAGAAGGAAGTCGGACGTCTGGAAAATGGCCAGTCGACCCAGTCTAATTAGCATATTACCCTTTTATTAGTATAGATAGATTATATAGGATAGGATTGCTTAAATGGGGAGGAAAAGCCTTTTTCAGCAGGAGATGCTCTTGGCAGACAAAAATACATAATCCCTATATCTGAACTGAAGGCCAGCCATATGCACTATACTGCCAAACTGGTCATTAAAAAATTGAATCGCTTTCTTACACCTTACACCAAACAGCTGTTGCCCTTAAAACCCATCCTCAGACCCCACCTTAGGTTCTGTCTTCGAAGTTCACCCAGATTAGGTTCTGACTGGTCGGTTTCTATGCCAGTCAGTGTCAGAAGCTCCTCTTCCTAGGCAGCCATTGGCTAGGTTATAATGTGCAGGTGTTGGGTCAAATACCAGTCTAGATGTTGCTTTGAATATATTTTTTAGATGTGATTAACATTTAAATCAGTAGACTGAATAAATTATCTTCCATAATGTAGATGGGACCAAGAGCAAAAAAAGGGATTTGGCCTCAAGAATTCAACTAGAAATCCTGAGCTTCCAGTCCTGTGGCTTTTAGAATTAAGACTACAACACCAGCTCTTACCCCACCTTCATGTGAGCTAATTCCTTAAAATAAATCTCTCTGTCTCTCTGTCTCTCTCTCTCTCTCTCTACACACACACACACACACACACACACACACACACACACACACAGAGTGGCCAGATTATTATGATCTCTGAACACATAATAATCTGGCCACTCAGTGTATATCCTATATAATAAAAGGCTAATATGCAAATTGTTCTCTTGACCAGGAGTTTGACCAGCAGGCAGGCCGGCCAACCACCCATGTCCCCTCCCCCTGGCCAGGCTGGCCAGACCCCACCCATGCACGAATTCATGCACCAGGCCTCTAATAAAGTGAGCACTAAAAGTCCATTTTCTGATGTGACAAATGGTCATGGTATTCCACACAGCACTTCTAATCAAGGAAATGACTTCACAGCAAATGAAACACAGCAATGGGCCCATGTTTATGGAATTCACTAGTCTTACCATGTTTCCCACCATCCTAAAGAAGCTAACCTGAGAGAATAGTGGGATGGCAATAACAAAAATTGGTGAAAATTACGAAGAAACGAAACCCTCATCCTATATAATAAAAGGGTAATACGCAAATTGACCCTAAGGGCGGAATGACCAGTCACTATGACGGGCACTGACCACCAGGGGGCAGACACTCAACGCCAGAGCTGCCCCCTGGTGGTCAGTGCGCTCCCACAGGGGGAGCTCTGCTCAGCCACAAGCCGGGCTGACAGCTGCAGGTGCAGCAGTGGTGGTGGGACCCTCTCCTGCCTCCTCGGCAGCGCTAAGGATGTCTGACTGTGGCTTAGGTCCAATCCCCCAGGGAGCGGGCCTAAGTTGGCAGGTGGACATCCCCCGAGGGGTCCTGGACTGTGAGAGGGTGCAGGCTGGGCTGAGGGACCCCCCCACACCCCCGAGTGCACGAATTTTTGTGCACTGGGCCTCTAGTTTATAGATGATGTGATATAAGTGTCACAGCCACTATGGAAATGTTTGCAGTTTTTTAAAGTTAAACATACATTTACCATAAAATCAAGCAATTTCACTATTAGATATCTACCCTAAAGAAATAAAACCATTTGTCTGCTCAAAAACTTTTCCATGAATATTCAAAACATTATTATTCATGACAGCTAAAAAGTGGACAACGGATGAATGAATAAATCAAGTGGATTATCTATATATATGAAAGCCCAATTTGTAAATTGTCCCCTCGGGAGTTCGACTGGGAGTCCAATTGCTCGCTATGACGTGCGCTAACCACAAGGGGGCAGCACGGAACGAAGGAAGGCCCTGGCCGACAGCCAGGGAAGGAAGACCCCAGCAGGCAGCCAGAAGGCCCTGATCAGCCCTGATCACCAGCCAGGGGTAGGGACCCTACCCGTGCACAAATTCCATGCACTGGGTCTCTAGTATAATAAAGGAGTATTATACAAAGGAATGAAAATACCAATACAGGCTACAACATGGACTAACCTCAAAAACATTATGCTAAGTAAGAGAGACACAAAAACAATAAACATATTTATAAAATGTCTAGAAAAGGCAAATCTATATACAGACTGCATTCTTGAAATGGGCAAATTTTATGGTACATAAATTATGCCTCAATAAAGTTGCATTAATAAAATATGCATTGCAGCACCAGTCATAAAGGCCAATTATTATGACTCCCCATAAAGCTACCCAAATGCCCATAAACAGTAGGATGGATAAATAGCGATATATTCCCACAACAGAACAATCTACAGAGGACTGTTACATAATGGTGAGCAAAGAAACCCTGCACCAAAGAGCACATACTGTATTATTTCATTTACATAAAATTCAAAAATGGGAAAACTAAATTTTGCTACCAAAAGTCAAAATGTTTAGCCTTGAGGGTGGTCGATCATGTCCTGCTTCTTGAGCCCTGTGAACATTCACAAAGCTATACATTTATGCTAAGTGTGCTTTTGTATATCACCTGTAATCCCAGAAAAAAAATACTGAAATATCAAATGTCCTTTAATCAGGTATGATTACTAGTAAATAAATTATGGTATACATATGTGCAGTAGTCATGCTTGGATGCCCACAAAGTATCTATTCACCTCTTCTTCTTTCCTTGAGGAATCAATCCCACTCTTAGAAAGAGGGTGGGATTCCCAATTAGTGTAAACTAATAGTTTTCAATGTGTAGTTTGTATACTCCAGAGGTTCCCCAAGAACTTTTCAAATTTTCTCCACAGAAAAAACCTATTGGAATTTTTATTAAATTGCATTTATAGATTAACTAGAGGCCGGATACATGAAAGTCCTCCCAGGAGGGGGGTGGGGGGGTCCTCCATCCTGGCCTGCGCCCTCTCGCAATCCGGGACCCCTTGCTCCTAACTGCCTGCCTGCTCACTCCTTACCGCTTCGCTCGCTGCTCCTTAGCACTGCCGCAGAGGCGAGAGAGGCTCCTGCCACCGCCGCTGTGCTCGCCAGTGGTGAGCCCAGCTTCTGGCTGAGCGGTGCTCCCGCTGTGGGAGCGCAGTGACCATCAGGGGCAGCTCCTGCGTTGAGCATCTGCCCCCTGGTGGTCAGTGTGCATCATAGCGACCGGTCATTCTGGTCGTTCTGCCATAATGGTTGCTGGGCTTTTATATATATAGATATGGGGGAAAATGATATATTTTTTAAATTAAAAAAATTTTTCTTTAAAAATTTTTAATTAAAAAAAATTAACTCTAAGTAGAGTTGATATACAATCTTATATTGGTTATATTAGTTTCAGATATATAATACAATGATTCAACATTTTTATACCTTACAATGTAATCACCCCACCAATCCTAGTAATCATCTGTCATGTGTAAGCATCACACTATTAGCTACCGTATTTTCCGGTGTATAAGATGACTTTTTAACCCAGGAAAATCTTCTCAAAAGTCGGGGGTCATCTTATACGCCGGGTGTCATCTTATAGGGCGGGTATATCCCAAACTCTATATTTTAACTGGAAAAGTTGGGGGTCGTCTTATACGCCCAGTCGTCTTATACGCTGGAAAATACGGTATATTCCCCTTCCCCTTTTTACCCATCCCCCCAACCCCAGAGTCACAGTAAAGAAAACAGTGTTTAGAAACTATCATAGTGGTATAATTACAAACAGAAACAGCCAATAAGAAGTTATAATAGAAATTGGGCATTTAACTAGGATCAAAGAAGCAAGGCAGGTTTAATGAGGTAGGCAGGCAGAAGACTAAACCATAGTCACCTATAAGGGAATTAACTGCACTGAACCTAAAGGGGTCCTTTCGCCAGATGTAATTAAATCAATCTGGCTAGTTTTAATTCAGAGGAGCTTCATCCTTCTTGGACTTAAAAGGTCAGAGAGTATTACATTAGAACTAATTTCTTTTTGTCAGAGGTTCTGGTCCACTCAGGATCATCTCAGTGTGAGAATAACATTAGGGCCTCATGCAGAGATGAATGTCTCTTGGGGATTTTAGATTCTTATAAACTGAATATAGGTTTCCCCACTCAAGACCTTAGATTTCTTCTGCTTCAATTTTCTTCTACCATGGCATTCTGATGCAACTCTCAAGTAGTTCTGGGATGGAAAGGGATTTCAATATAAAGAAATTACTATGTAACAAAATAAACTTATAGCTGTGTCAGAGTGTGTACATATATAAAAAGGCAGCTACCGTAATAGCCATAATGACCTAACAACTGGTTGCTATGATGCCCACTGTGGCCAGCGAACCGGCCCAATCAGGTTGTGGGGGCAGCGGCCAACCTCGCGGTCCCTCCCCCCTACTGGCCTCCTCACCCCCTGATCAGACTCTCCCACCCTGAACAAGAGCAGGGCCTGCCAGCCAAATGCACCCTCTCTTCCCCAATGCCAGCCACGCCCCCGATCAGCCCGCCCCGACACGATAGGCCTGCAGCCTCTCCCCCAGGCCACCCCACCCCTGATCACACCCCCTACCGCAATAGGGGGTGGGGCTGGCCAGCCACCAACCTCCTGCAGCCCCTTCCCCCCTGCCAGCCACACCCCCGATTGGCTCCACCAACCTGATCAGCCCACAGCTCCTCCCCCTGGCCAGCACCGCCCCTGATGGCCACCCCACCTCAATAGGGGGCGGGGCTGGCCGGCCAACCTCCTGCAGCCCCTCCCCCCACCCGGCCCCACCCCAGATCACCCGCCCACCCTGATCAGGGACAGGGCTGGCCAGCCAACCACCCATGGTCCCTCCCCCAGGCCACTGGCCCCTGATTGGCACCCCTCACCCACCTCATTTGGGGGCAGGGATGGCTGGCCTACCACCCACAGCCCCTCCCCATAGCCAGCCATGCCCCCAATCATCCCCCCAACCCCTATCGGGAGCAGGGCCTGCCAGCCAATAGCCCGCAGCCCCTTCCCCCAGCTGACCTGGCCCTGATCGGGGGCCCTGATTGAGCCCTGATCCGGGTGGGCCGGCCAACCTCCCACCATCTCCTCCTCCCGACAGGCCCAGCCCCGATCCGCCCTGATTGGGGCCGGGCCGGCAGGACCCCATCTGTGCACAAATTCGTGCACTGGGCCTCTAGTCTATATATATAAAACCCTAATATGCAAATAGACCAAACAGCAAAACCACCAAACAACTGGTCGCTATGATGTGTGCTGACCACCAGGGGGCGAGCGCAGAACATGGCGGGCATTGGCAGCAGGCAGTAGAGCGGGGAACATGGTTGGCACCAGCCATGGCAGGATGGTGGAGCAGATGAGCAGGGGTGCCAGACCATGGTGAGGCGCTGGTCGCTGTCACTGGGGCGAGCCTCAAAATTCTTTGCTCCAGCGCACTGCAGACCCGCCAGGAGCTTGCATCCACTGCCAGCACCGGCCCCACTGGTACCTGGTGCCTATCCTGATCGCTCGGCACCATCAGTGGGTGTGAGCGGCGGCTGCAGGCCCCGATCGCCCCTGAGGGCTTCTCCACTTCCCCCTTCTCCTAAGGGGCGATCGGGACAACATCCATCGCTCGCACCCTCTGATGGCGCCGGCCCTGCTCACACCTGCTGCTTGTGCCAGCCCCAATCGCTCCACGCTGTTAGTGGATGCGATCAGGGCCAGCGCCATCAGGGCAAGGGAGTGGTGGTCCCCGGTAGACAGGAGACCAGGGGCCACAGCGGAAGGGGCCGAGGAGGGGCGCAGAGGATGGGCCGAAACCCACCCCTGTGCCCACCACAGCCTCGTAGCCCACAGTTCCTTTCAAGGTGCACGAATTCGTGCACTGGGTCCCTAGTGTTCTTATAATGTAACTAGAGGCCTGGTGCACGAAATTCATGCATGAAGGGGGGCCCCTTGGGGGATGAACGACTGGACATCCCTCTCACAATCCAGGATCGCTGGCTTCTAACTGCTCACCTGCCTGCCTGCCTGATCGCCCCTAACTGCCCCCCCCTGCCGGCCTGGTCGCCCCTAACTGCCCCACCCACCGGCCTGGTGGCCCCTCACTGTCCCCTCTGCCAGCCTGGTCGCCCCCAACTGTCCTCTTGCCGGCCTGGTCTCCCCCAACTGCCACCCCTGCCGGCCTGGTCACCCCATGCAGCCTGCTGTTCAGTCATTTGATCGTTTCTCACTAACCCCCCTGCCGGCTTGGTCGCCCCACACAGCCTGCTGTTCAGTCATTTGATCATCCCTCACTAACCCTCCTGCCGGCCTGGTCGCCCCATGCAGCCTACTGTTCGGTCATCCATCTGGTTGTTTCGGTCATGACAGCCCCTGGCTTTTTATATATTAGAATTGGCACAGTGTTATAGTTACTTCTTTATAGGTAAGGGACAGAAAGTCTCATTTATATAATGTCCTATAACTGAAATGAGCTGATAATCAAGGCTTTCTAAGCCTGTTTGACAATTCAGATACATCATAAATGAGTTATGTCTGTACTTCTGGATGTCTGAACCAGGAAAAGGATTTAAAGATATGGGCCATCCTAAGGAATAAGGTGTCCAATAGATCATTCTCAAACTGAGAGAAATAATATGGTTTCTGCCATCCTATCTAATAAGAGAAACATGCAAACTAATCGTACCTCCGCTACGCCCACAAGCCACGCCCACCAACCAATCAGGAGTGAGTATGCAAATTAACCCAACAAGATGGTGGTTGATTTGCATATCCAGGTGCAGAGCGAAGACTAAAGACAGCGTAGAAGGAAGCGAAGCTTCAGAGAAGCAAGCAAGCGGGGCGGCGGCGAAGGGAGGGAAGCAAGTGGGGCAGCGGAGCAGGGAGGGAAGCAGGCGGGGAGGTGGAAACTGCCGCAGGAAGCCCTATTCTTGCAGGAAGATTCCTGCAACGGGCCTCTAGTCTTAAGATAAAGGGCTAGGAAGGAAACAGGGCAAATAAAATGCTTATCTAATGTACTGTCACCCATTTGAGACATAAGCATTATTGTAACAGACACTTGAGTTTCTGAAACCTGATCAGACTACTCTGTATTTCTATAATTAGCTCTACTTTTTTTTCCATAAATAATTAGTAAAGTCCATATTGAAATATTAGCCAACCTCAGAAGTATAAAGTCAGAAAAAGTGAATTTTTTTTTAACTAATAAGAAAAAAGCCAACTTTAGAAGAGTATTATTTAATTTGTGCAGGAGAGTTGTTTCAGTATTAATAAAACAAAGAGTTGTACCTCTGAAAAATATCACAACCTGTTCAAAATTTTTTAAAAACCTCAGTCTTTGGAATCAGTATGAGTTACTTCAGTCAAAATTCAGTAGACTGAACAGAAAATTGTTCTGGAGTAACAGAATAACTTTTTGAGAAGTTCAAAGACGAGGAAAAGGGAAAGAATTGAGGTGAATTCTAAATATTAAAGAGCACAGAAAAAAGTGACTACGACACTCTCCATTTCTTTATTCACTGATCTAGCTGTTGAAAGCTACTGGAATAGGTAAACTAATGATGAAGAGATGGAGATGGGAGTTAAAGAGTATCCATTTCTTCAAAATTTTACAAACTTAACAGCTATTATTTATTGAGTGCTCACTGGATGCTAGGCATTGGAATTATTTGCAATAAAAGACAGAACTTGAATTCAAACCCTGAGCTCTAACTCTAGATCCAGAGCATTTAACTGGTAGATTAGAGTGGGATTGATTTCGTGATTGAATAACCCATGACGCAGTTTTAATCTTTCCACAGCTGCACAACTACTATTTAAGTAGTTGCCAATTTCTGGCTTACGACATCTACACAAAGAGCAATTGATTTATCTCCCAACAAGAGTTCAAAATTTCAACCACACTCTCCAAGTTATCCTCAAGGCAATCCAAATTTTTTACACATATTCTTTAGATACACAAAGTACTTTTAGCTCTGATAAAAGCAGGATGAGATTTTGGTTTTTTTGCTGTTGTTTTAGTAAGAACTGCTCTGATACTTGATTGCCAGCTGTCTCTACATTTCCCCACTTCACAAAATTTCCAAAATGAACACAAGCCCTTCCCTTCTTGGCAGACATACCCTATTTTGCAAGTAACAACAGTAACAAAACCAAAAACTTGCTAGACAAAATAGTCACATAAAACTTTCTACACAAAAATTTGCCTCATACAAAATACTTCTGCCTGGTATACTATGGAAATACTAGCCTCAGAATCTAAAATTCAGAGAAAAAGAAACCTGAGCATTGACATCTAATTATTTACAAAACAACCACCACTTCAAGTTACTGGGGCCTAACACATTGTCATTCTCTAAAACAGCATAAGATCCAGGTTTTAACTTGATATATATACATACACACACATATATTTATTTATACACACACACACACACACACACACACACACACACACACACATATATATATATATATATACATATATATTAGGGGCCCAATGCACAAAATTAGAACAAGAGAAGGCCTTCCTTCCCCTGGCTGCCAGCACCGCTTCCCCCTGGCACCTGGGACCTGGGCTCCCCTCGCAGCCCTGGCTTTGTCCGGAAGGTCATCCGGTCTAATTAGCATATTACGCTTCATATACACACACACACACACACACACACACACACACACACACACACGTGTGTGTGTATATATATACACTAGAAGCCCAATGCACGAATTCGTGCACGGGTGGGGTCCGGCTCACCCGCCCCGATGGGGGGGCAATCATGGAAGGGGTCAGGGGCTGTTGGCAGGCCGGCCCCGCCCCCCTGGCTGAACACCCAGTCGAGGGGACAATTTGCATATTAGCCTTTTATTATATATATATATATAATAAAAGGCTATATAATAAATAAATATATATATATATATATATATATATATAGAGAGAGAGAGAGAGAGAGAGAGAGAGAGAGAGAGAATAGGAATAAATTAACCAGTCACACTTCAGTTAAGTAGATTCCTGTCAGATACAACAAACGAACAATACTTTAAAAATGCTTAAAGAATATAACTGTTCCAGTTTTAACCTTTTGCACTCGGATGTCGAGTGTGACTCGACATGGTTAGCATAGAGATTAAAATTACTCTTTGAATGTATCAATAATTTGAAATATAAAAAAATCCAAATAACTAAGTTTGTATGAAAAGAAACTCCAGCTTTTTATTCTACTGCTGCGCTTTGTAAAATCTGGGGTATTTAAAAAATTAAATCCCAAGTAGAATAAAGGAATCGAGAAAAAAGCTAGCGAGTGCAAAGGGTTAAGATGGATGCTATACATTTAAACTTAGCATCAAGGAACATAGTCAATGACTAGAAAAAATAATGAAACAAATGAGCAATTGGCCCAACATAGTAGGATCAATTTTAATAACCTAATCTGCAAAGCCAGAATGAAGTCTCCTTTAAAAAGTGTTAAAGAAAGGAAAAGTGAACATTAGCTTCCCTTCATAATTCAGATAAGACTATATTCAATATACATATTTGGTTTGTTAACTCTTTAAAGAGAAATGACCTAATGACCTCATTTAATTATTCACCAGGCTGACATCTTAGAACACTTTCTTTCCACATTCTTCAAGCTGCATTTATAATTTGAGTCTCTACCAGCATCAAGATTTTGCATATACTTTACTCTGTATATTGTGCATCATTCCTCTTTTTGGTATCGAGAGAGAGAGAGAGAGAGAGAGAGAGAGAGAGAGAGAGAGAGAGAGAGACAGCAAGCTTAAAAAACTGCAATAAATTGGCATCAAATAACCTCCTTTTCCATTATTAGGTTTCTAAATAAAGTCAAAATGTTCCACTTACCCAAACTGCCTTTATCTAAACAGGTTCTATCTATTCCAATAATTCTTAACTAAATAAAAGTCACTTTTAAATGGGAACAAATAATCAGGCTGAAGTTCATTCTATTTTCTATCAGGTTATAAGACAATAATCAGTGTAATGTACATTAGAGGTTAGAATGACCAACTCTTACCTTTGTCTGTTGTTATTTTTTCTATACATCTGAAAGAAAAAAAAATTAAATGAACAATCTTGCACACTTTCTTAAAGCACAAATATTTACCTCTTCAGATTCTTCTAGTGATGCAGTATTATTAGCTAAAATACAAAAAATGATGAGCCTAATTTTTAGAGTACTGATATAAAACCTTTCTTCAACTTTGGTTTATATTTTCTTAGCCTTTAGGTTTTTATTTATTCTCTTGAGCGTATTTACTTAAAATTTATTTCCCTTCACAAAATTTCCTACTCTTTTCATTAACTTCTGAGAGTTTTTATAAATTTGAGAAAGTTTATGAAAACTGTAACCTAACTATCATCTAACTATAAGTCTCATTTCACAAATCATAAATTGTCAATTATAGGTGAAGAGATTTAAAGAGGTTAAGTGACTTGCCCAAGGTCACTTAGTGAGTTGCAGAAAGCTGGGACTTGAAACTTTCTAAGTCCAATGCTTCTGCCACTAGTATATTATTTTGCCTTCTAATAGGAAAAGAGGTTTCAATCAATCCAATTTGCTGTATTTATTGACCTTTCAAGCTGTTGCACATTTGCTGTCTCTTCAATCGAGAAATAAATGTAGGTTAAACAGATGATTATCAGGAGTTTATAGGGGGCAATGTTGAGATATGGAAAGAAGACGTGAATAAAACAATTAAGAGTAAGATTAAACTTCTTACTTCATTTTTAAAAAATGTGTCATGTTATTAGGAAAACCGAGATGAATCAAGGTCAGAAGGCACTTGACCAGGGTTTAGAAAAACTGAAACTCAAAACCGCTTGAAATGTCTTTTAAAAGATTAAACTTCCTACTTAATTAGTTTGAAAATTTATTTCATCACTCTGAAAATCTATAATCCAGACACACACCTCCACTAATCAATGAATCTTCCCCTTATACCACAAGGTCCTTGGTTAAGCCTCACCCAAGGATATTTTTCCATTGATTTTTTTAGAGAGAGTGAAAGGGAGGGCGAGAGACAGAGAAACATCTTTGTGAGAGACACATAATGGAGCCTGGGGATGGAGCCTGCAACGAAGGCACATGCCCTTGACAGGAATCAAATCTGGGACTCTTCAGACCACAGGTCGATGTTCTATCCACTGAGTCTAATGGACTAGGGTTCATTATCTTTATAAACTCTAGCTCAGCACACCACCAGGCCCAGTTAACGCTCAATCAAGGTTTGCCAAACTCCTTTGATTTCCAGGGCTTGCAGCAAATTGAAAATGTGTAACAAAAAAATTATGGGAGGTACACTAAGAATTAAGACTATTCCTCCCCACAGAAATATTGTGAAGGAGAAAAAGATTTAATTTAATAATCTTATCCAAGTTTGAATGTTGTAACATTTATATTGTGGAAGTAAAGACTCATTTTGGTACTTTTTGGTCAAGAATCAGGGAAAAAATAAACTTTTATGGTAAAACTACTACCACTATAGCTACAATTATCTTAAACTTACGAGATCATTTCTATAAGCAAAACTGTTGAAACAGAAGGAGGGGAAAAGTGTCAAGGAGATAGGTATATTGCACTCTCAAATGGGTAGGTGAGAATAAAAGGGAATGTTAAAAAACATTTTAAGTTATTAACCTTCCTATGTATGGTAATAGGAAAAAAAAGAAAAAAAGTTTAATTTTACATGAAAATACACCCCTACACACTTAATACCTTTTTCATACCATCACTATTAAAAACAATAGCTTTTAATAAATATTCACTATGTAACAGACTTTGTGCTGTCAGTGATTTTCAACCCATGTACAGCAAGAATTTTTAAAACATGCAATACCAGACTAGTCAGAGGCACTGACCTCTTTTCCCTTAGATTATTAAATAAAATAATGACAACAGCCAACACAACAATAGTCGTCCGATGTGAATCAAAATTATATCTATTTTATTTGGTCAAATTGGCAAAAAATATATTATTGGTGTGCTGCGGAATTTTAGTATTTAATTTATGTGTACCATGAGATATAAAATAGGTTGAAAATAGCTGTGCTAAGTGCTACACATGATGCATTTAATTCTCATAAACTAATCTCATAGAGATTAACATTATGTCCTATAGATGAGGAAAATGAGGCACAGGCTGTTTAAGAAATTTGCGCAAGAAATTGAGATCCAAATAAGGCTCACAATAACTTAACTCTTATTTTGGAACAGGTGTGGTTTCAAACCAACTGGGTCTGGTATAAACCACATCTTGCCACACTCTATCAGGAAAGTGGGGGGTTTAAAACTGATTCCTTCCACTCTTCAACTTTCCCTGCTTTTACTAACTTTTTTCACTTGAAAATCAAAAGACACAAATGATGTTATCAGTCACGAATTCGATGGCTAATGTGATTAACCTCTAGAATTTACAAATGTGTGCTTCAGCGTTTGCAACATAGGAAGGTTATTTTGATAAACAGTTTTAAATATTTATGTTCCTGGTTCCTCTATTATCTCTAGGAAATAAAGGAATTCCTTTCAGATTAGTCTAATTTTTAAGGATGAAGTTCCTACACTAAAACGTATGCAAAAACAAACAATAAAACGTTACTTGGCAAAAAAAAAAAAAAAGATTACCCATTTAAGTAAGTTTGCTATATGAAAGACTACACTTAACAAAACTTGGCGAAGTCACTTTTTTTTCCCTGCTAGTAAGCACCAGATTTCCAAAACGTGTACAAAGTAATGTGAAAACTTAGTAGCGAGAAAAAGCTCCATAGAGCTACTAGTTCAACCGGCTCCTAAGCAAATTAAAGGGAAGGGGAGTGGGGGGACGACCCGCTTTAGAAGGCAAGATAGTGCTGTGGGTTTCCTAATGGGGAAGTGATGTAATACTGGAGAGCCGCGCAAGGAGGGAAAGCGATAGGCTGACAAAGGGATGCAGATGCCAGAGTGCGGGATCAGCCTGCGACGGCAGGGATCGGGTGAGTCACGAGGGAGCAGAAGAGGTAAATGCTACAAAGAACGATTTCACGGAGTGGGGAAGTGGCCCGACAGACACGGGAACAACGAGGAATGTAAGACAGCCACCAGGGAAGCGGTGTGACATCTGTCGTGCGAGCCGGCAGGGGGCAGAGCAGGCAGGATGTCACGTGGAGCGGGCACTACGGGAGCCGAGAGGGGAGCGTGCGGACACAGGGGGGTCCACCTCACCGCCTGGAAGACTGCGTTACTCACAGGAGTCGCGGACTCTTCTTGCCCTGAGCTGGAGACGCGGGCTTCGCGGCCTGGGACTGCAGCCCCGTGGGGTCCGGGGGCCTGGCGCTGGGGCTGCTCCTCCGCCGGCGGGGATACTCGGCCTTCCTCCGACGGGACACAGCGGCGGCGGCGGCGGCGGCGGCGGCCGCCGCAGCGGCCCGGCCCCGGTCCCGTCCTCCCCTCAGCACGCGGCTGCTAGTGGTCCCCGCAGGCGCCGCCGCCGCCGCCTCCGCCTCCAGGGGATGTTGTTGGAGCTCCTCTGGAGCCGCCTCGGCCACCGCCGCCTCTCCCCCTTCCTGGTCCTGCTGCTCCGGGGGTCTCGGCTCTTCTGTCTCCCCCGGCATCGGGGCTCGCCCGTCCCCCACCCCCTCGTCCCGGGCGGTGGAGGCGGAGGCGGCGGTGGCCGCGGCGCTGCTCCCCCCCCGCCCCCTGCCTCCTGGAGCGTCCTGCACTCTCTCACTCTGCGCTCCTCTCTCCCCCCCCCACCCCTCCGCCCGGCTCAGAGAGTACCCCCCGCCCCCTGCCACTCAAGGCCCGCTACCCCAGGCGCCGCGCGCGCGCCCGACAAAACGCTCCGCGAGCCAATCGGAGAGGAAGAATGGCTTCTTCGCCCCGCCCTCCCGCACGCAGCGACGTACCGGGTTCCCTCCCCCACTCCTTCCTTCAACCAATCAGGGGACAGCTCCAAGGGAGCGCGCGAGGTTTCCTTCCCCGCGCACCCGTTCTCACCGTTAAACGGCCGCGTCCCGTGACAATCCTAGTGACCTTTCCCTCTCTCCGGAGTTCCACGCGCACTAGGGGTGGTGGGAGGGGCCGGTTTCGCGAAGAGGTTGGTGGGAAAAAAAGCACCTCTTACCCCGCCTGGCGCGCTCCCTGGAGTGGCTGCGCGCGCACCTGCCTCCCTAAGGATCCGCTAATGCCACAAGGGCTCTTTCTGTCCTTCCTTAGAGCCACTTCTTCTACCCCGGCGTTCTTCTACCTCCACCCAGATCCCACTTTCCTGTATGTGGCCTTTCTCTCCCCAGCGTTGCCAAGTCCTGAGGGAGAAGGGGGAAATTTTTTTGAGCTGTCGCTTCTCCTTTAAGAAAAAAAGCCCCGTCGCTGCCGGATGAAAGTCTCTGAAAAAATGGCGGCGGTGGAACAGAGGCGGGGTCGGGAGGGCCAGGAGGAGCCGCCTCTTCGACGCATGCGCATAGTCAACTTGCTCAAAAGCATTCTGGGAGTTGGAGTCCTACTTAGCCTATGGCTTAGGGGTGGGGGAAGGTAGGAAACCAGAGGCGAAATGGTTGCCGGGAGTTTTTGACTGATGCAGGATGGGGAAAGTAGTTTAGTATTTCCACAGTCCAAGTGTACTTTTCCTGGGAGGCAGTGTTTCCGGGTTAAAGCGCGACACCTAAGCAGATCCCGGCGCAAATTTTGAGCCAGTTACCTGTCAGGATTTCCTGGGAAGGTTTTCCCTGCTTGTTTTCTTGGCGTTGGCGAAGCATTTCTCTGGTAGTCACGTAATAGCTCTTACCTTGGTTTTGGTTAGATGGCTTCTCCGGCCAGCGTTCATGTCGGCAATATTCGTCTCGTCTTCCTGTGTCTCACCCACCAACCTGTGAGCCCCTGGAGGTCAGGGACTGAATCTGGTTCTGCCGGATCCTCGGGGGCCTACCCCTCAGTTATTTGATTACTAATAAAAGTTTGTGGAAATCACTGTGGAGTTGCGTTTCTGCTAGATATTGCGACCACTGCTTCACTTGGCTGTGGCCACTGGGCTGGAGGGAAGTTGTTAGCGTGTCCTGTCACCAACCCGGAGGAACTTGAAGGCCTCCCTCAGGCTCCCTACTCTGAGGCCAACTGCTTCTGCGGTTTTTAACTGTTTCTGCTGCGCAGGAAGCACAGTCAGATTAGCCCTTTTGTCAGAATTTCTTTTCTGCCCAATAACATGTGCAACTAAATTGTCCTAATCCCATAAACGGGAGTTTCCATTTGCTTATCTACAAAACGATGGCAGTGGGCCTCTCATATCCCTTTCTTCCTTTCATCCATTATGACCAAGGGCAATTTGCAGGACCACTTTCTTACCCCTGGAAAATAAAGCATCCGGGGGTAAAATGCCTAAAGAAAGCGGATGGAAACAAGATCTGGGGAATCCAATTTAAATTTCACATTAATCATTCAGTTAAAGCTGCAGATACAGTACAATATATGCAAGTCAAGTGCTGACTTGCAATTTTCCTTCCAATTCTTTGGCTCAGTTATCACTTCAGATTAGGCAAATGTTTTCTATTTTCTAATGAGCATTTTGCACTTTCATAAAGCTAATGGCATTTCAGTTGTAAAAACTGGCATAGATGGATGGGAATTTTTGCAAATCCATTTTTAAGGTATGCAGGCTTTTGGAACAGCACTGACATCCAATGGCTGCTCAAAGTAATGCAGAGTGGGAATCAAAAAAAAAATCTTCAGCGACTCTAGGGAATGGAGAATGAATGATTCCTTTAGATCATCTGAAAAAAAGACCACTGTCTTATAGAGGAAAGTTCTCAGGCCTTGAAGTTAAATATAGATTACATTAGGTAGAAAAGCTACCTATTAACTCTATTACCTTAGCAAGTTACTGTTCCTTGAATCTATTTCTCCACTGGTAAAAATGGGGGTAATACCTGTTTCACCAGGCTATAATTATAGTTCTTTCCATAGTAGGCTTTTGTAAATGTTTTATTTTGTTCAAGGTGAATAAAATCAGTGGTTTAAATACAAAGTAAAAGTTAATCTCAGCGTCACTGTTCAGAAAACTGCTGTAAAGCAATGTAAGTAGGCAGGAATTATGCTTAATTGAGATATCGGCAATTAGCACTTTGTGTCTTAAACCGTCCAGTCTCATTCTTCATGACTCCTTTGGTTGTTTGCATTTTGGACCCCTGAAATAAAACAAGCCCTGAGAATCCAAAAGTGAATACACTTCTGCTGCATCCAATGGACTTACAATCTATTCAGGAAATTAGGTAAGCAAAATTTCCGGGTAATTAAATAAAGATAGCAAAATGAATCGGGTGCTGGCTATGAAGCAAACTATGCCCCTCCTCCCCCCAGCTTCACATGGGGGGAAAAAGTTTCCTGATGCATATAGTTGCAGTGTGATACCTACGTTGGGGAAAAACACAAGTGCAAATATGCCATTCCCATGAATTCCAGATGAATTCTGGCATGTAGTAGGTGCTCAAATTTTTCAAAATTACTTTTGAATCTTAATTGCCCTAGCCCGGTGGTCGGCAAACTCATTAGTCAACAGAGCCAAATATCAACAGTACAACGATTGAAATTTCTTTTGAGAGCCAAATTTTTTATTTTTTATTTATTTTTTTAAAATATATCTTATTGATTTTTTACAGAGAGGACGGGAGAGGAATAGAGAGTTAGAAACATCAATGAGAGAGAAACATCGATCAGCTGCCTCCTGCACACCTCCTACTGGGGATGTGCCCGCAACCAAGGTACATGCCCTTGACTGGAATCAAACCTGGGACCTTTCATTTCAGTCCCCAGGCTGATGCTCTATCCACTGAGCCAAATTTTTTAAACTTAAACTATATGGGTAGGTACATTGTTATTAACTTAATTAGGGTACGTGGTATTTTGTGAAAGAGCCATACTCAAGGGGCCAAAGAGCCGCATGTGGCTCGCAAGCCGCAGTTTGCCGACCACTGCCCTAGCCGGTGTACCACCAGAATTCAAATTTTACTACCTGCCTTTCTATGTCCCGTTTTAAAAACTCTGACCTATAAAAAAAAAAAAAAAAGAAACTCACCAAATCAAAAGAGAGGAAGTGCTAAGCAAATACAGGAACCAAAAAGGGTTATAGAGGCTGCTTCACACTGTCTCGTTCAGTTCCTTTGCGGTCCTCTGCTTCAGCACAGACCAAAGCAGTTCCTCACAACCTGTGGCACCAGAGCATCTTGGGTGTGTGACAATGGAAGAGTTGGGTGAGTGAGGAGCTTCCTGGTAGAGAAACTCTGAGGGAATAAAGACCTGGCTGCCATCTCCATGTGTGGTGGGGTGTGCTACTAGCCAGATGGAGGGTAGTGCAGGAAGATTTTATTTTCACTTCTCTCCTGAACTCACTAAATTTAAAGCACGAGGAACTATGATTGGGGAAATATGGGTTCACTGTTTCTGTGGCACAAAAGGCAGAGAGTTTGGTGCTAACCACAGAGTAAACTCCACACAAATACTTTTGGGTTGAATTGTGATTAAAATGGTCATTTTATTATGAGCATTTGCCCTTTGGGGGCTACTGGAGATCATAGAGTGATCACACGGTAGGCGACGGTAGAGATGTGATTTGAGGAGAAAAAGAAGAAATGAGTGTTATGAGGAGAAGAAACAGAAGTACAAGAATGAGGGATTCATAAAGATTGGAGAAAGGCCAGGGTGGTTTCAATTGTTCTAGGATTTAGTATTAAATCAAGACAACATAGCACTAATAACTCCAGGGTTTTTATTGCTCAGTTTTTTATTCAGAGGAACTCTGAAGGAACAGATTACTATGGCCTGGAAGTATAATACCTCCTTCCATTCCAAAGCAATTAAAAACAGCAGTGAAATTATTGGCCAAGTTGCTCAAGAGAGATCTCTGATTTCAAGCCTTTGGAGTAACGTAAGATTTATCATTCTTGGGAATGTATTCCATATCCTTTGCCAACGTTTGTTGCTGACATCCTTACTAACACTGAGTCATTAACCCGATTTCCAAGCTGTATTAATTACAGTGTCCTGGGTTATTAATTACAGTATCCTGGTATATTTGGGGCACGTCAAAAGTGCAAACAATGACCAAAAACATATTTTACATATTGTCTTTTTAAAAAATTGTTTAGAGTGTAATTTGAGTGTTGGAGGAGTAGAGGAAGGAAGGCAAATTACAGAAGGGAAGAGGAAAAGGTGGTGTTTGATAAATATGTATTGAACTGTTTTGGAGGTAAAGTCTATTTTGACACTTGGGGTAGAATCCAAATTCTTATCTTATGTGAGGGTTGGGGAATTTCATATTTCTACCTGAGTTCCACTAGAAATGGAGTTCAGCTCTGCTTTTTTATGTTAGGGATACCTGATGGCCTTCATGCAGGTAATTAAAAAAGCAAGTAATACTTTTTGTGGTCACTTAAACTAGACATTTTTACATACGTTAACCATTTTAGTGTGTAAAGCAATCCACTAAAATGGGTATTATCCACATTTTTTTAAAAAATGAGAAAACTTAAGAAAAGCAAAATAACTAGTTCAATGTCACTCTCAGGAGCACCAAAACGGATTAAGCTACAAGGTATTCTCTTATTTTAGAAATGTGTTGGCTCAGATGTTTTGGCTAACAGACTAACCCAGATAACAAAAAACATGAAATAAATAGATTTGCACAGCTTTGCATTTCTTGAGCAGGAAAAACGGTAGAGAAATTTGGTCCAGAAATGTAGAAAGAACCATGCAGCTTGGAGGGTAACATTCCTGTTGATGATTCAAGTGGCTAAACCTCTTCTTCAAATTGCCATCAGCCCAATTGCTACCCTAATGACTTAGGATGGGTCTCTCTTCCTGCTGGAGAGAGGTAGCATGGAGGGCAGGTCGGCACAGGTATGCCTGTATTTCCTCTTTGCGTCCTTCTTACATGGGGATGCTAGATAAAGGGAAACCAAGAGCAGACTCTGGCTCTGAATGAAATCACTACAATCCAATGAGACCTCCAAGAGACCTTGCTTTACAAATCTTTTCTTGTTAATACCGAAGACTATTTGATTCCTGCAGATGAAGGGCTACAGAGAAGGACTGTAGAATTTTCAGTCTAGTATCCCCCACCACCAGTCATCCCATATTTGTCATAATGAAATTAGTCATCTTCAAATTACGGAATCTGGCAAAAGGCAAGATGATCTTTGGGTGTTGGTGATACGTGCACTCAGGAAACAGGAAGAGAAGGGCCTCTCAACTCCTGACCCAGAAAGAGAGTTGCAATAACTTTAGTGAGCCGGTCCTTCTAAGGGTAACCTTCTACTCTTAGTGGTATAATTTGTTTCTCTTGTAAAGGGTCTCCCTTCTCACCTAATCTTTATTGTAAATGCTTTTTTATTTTTAATCCTAGAGGATCCATGACTTCTAGTTAGAGAAAAGGTTAGAAATAGAAAAGAAAGGGGCTATATCTTGATGGATATAGACTAAAAATTTGGAACTCAAAAATTTGGCATTCAGTCTGGCTAGTAAAGTTGTGAGAAAAGAAGTTTTGCGTTTTCTTTCTACCTCAGTTTTTTTTTCTTCTTTAGAAAATCTTTTAATATAGAGAATTTAAGCATATGCAAAAGTAAAGAGAATAGTTTAATGAAATCTGATGTGCCCATCAACCAGTTTAAACTATCAAGACTTGGTCAATCTTTTTCATTTATAGACCCACCCATTCCTTTAATAACTGTATTATTTTAAAGCAATCTCAGATATTATATAATTTCATCTGTAAATATTTCATCATACTCTCTAAAATAAATTATACATACTTACACAAATAACCATAATACCATTATCACACCCACAAAATCTTTAATAGTAATTCCTTAATATTATGAAATACAATTATCACACCTAAACTATTAACAGAAATAATCAAATATTTTTATCATACCTAAAATAAATTAATAGTATTTACTTAATGTTATTAAATATCCAGTCAGTGTTTAATATTCCTGATTGTTTCTTTTTGTTTGCTTATTTACTTTTACCCTCAGATTATTTTAAGTTAAGGCTCATATACTAAAATTAGTTATAAGTTTCTAAAGTCTTCTTTAATCTATTGGTTCACTCTCCATCTCTTTTTTCATTAAAATTTATTTGTGAAGGGTAATTTTCCCTGAAGAATTTAGCTCAGTTTGCTTATCTCTAAAGTGGTATATAAAATTCAGTCTTTTTGTGAGATGGATGATTTAGAAATATATGTAGATTTTGTATTAAATTTATTGCAGTGACATTAGTTAATAAAATTATATAGTTTCAAATGTACAATTCTGCAATACATCATCTGTACATTGCATTGTGTGTTTACCACCCAAAGTCAAATATCCTCTGTCCCTATATATTTGACCCCCTTTACCCTTTACTACTTCCTCCCACCCCCTTTTCCCTCTGGCAACCACCATACTGTTGTCTGTATCTACGATTTTTTGTTGTTTGCTTATCTTAGTTGTTCACTTGTTGCTTTCAGTTTTATATTTCACATATGAAAGATCTATGGCTTTCATTTTTAAGAAATGATTAGATCTTTTCTTATGCTATCAAGAAGTATTCATCTGCCCAACATCTGAAATAAATGAAAATCTTTTTCTTCATAATGTGTGAAGTTCATTTTCTTCATCTGAGGACTTCCAAGGTAGGCATATACTTAGAAACAATATAATCCAGTGTTTTGCAAACTTTTAAAAAGTACAACCTGTGGTAAGGAAACCACTAGAGAATTACTAATGGGTATTGATCCACAATTTGAAAAGTATTATTGTACTATAATTGCTTAATCATGTAGATGAAGAAATCGCTTCAGAGAAGAACGTGTCATGCCCAGATGACCCAGAGAATCTATATGAGAATGAGGTCTGGAATTTCTGACTTGAAGTTAGTGCAGGGGTTGGGGATCTGATAGCCCAGGATCAGACAGCCAGGTTCTGAACTCAGTAACAGTGTGAACTCAAACAATTTATTTGGTAATTTCTTGAACTACAAAATAAGCATAATAATATCTTCTACTTCAAAGAATTAAGATAACTAAATTAAATATATAATCCTTAATTTTTATTCATTGTTATTAATTTCATCATAACAGAAAGGTAATATTGTAATACTTGAAGTCAGAGTCCATTGTTTGTTCTTAAGAAAATATAAGAGAAACAATCAACTATTTGGACTGTAAAATCTTGCTTGATTTTATAACATCTGTGGGGTTTTTTTCCCAATTTCCCTTTCTCCCCATACCCTAAAAGGACAGAATACTTATACTCTCCTTTGAGAATTTGATTATGTGCTTGGGATATAAGAAAAAAACCATCAAGGTTAAGAATAAATGTTAGCGTCCTGGTATATTTTTAAAAACTGTAATATAATTGCTTATATTTTTCTGATAAGAAAAATATGTAGAATTTACTTTTTTTCTAACTGGGAATCTTTATGAGTGATTCACTCCAAATAAATGACAAAAATTAATACCTTGCAATAAAATAAGCCAAATTATAGAGTGCGACTATGAAATTGAATGCAGCCATAGGAAATAAGAAATAGGCCACAGGATATGGAGGCTTTAAACATCTTTTAGTAGAATAGACCACATTCTAGAAGTAAAATAAGGCGTAAGGGAAGATGTTTTAAGGAAAATAGCCTTAACCCAAGAGAAGAGGGAGATGAATGGGGGCACAGGGGGAGCTATATAAGAGGGAAATTATTCCAGAAGACTTTCGTATTCTATACTATGATTCCCTTTTGTGTTATTATATAGATGCTTTATTGGAGGAATTGGAACACTCCACCCTCCAGGACAGTGGTGAATACTCCAACCCTGCTCCTCTTCCCAAGGATCAGTACTCCAGAAAAGAGAGTGCTGAGACTTCAGACATCCCTTCTGTTCAGGATGACACAAGCCCCTTGCAGGTAACTTTTCATTTATTGCAGTGCCTTGAATACAGATGTTTGAGTGCTTTCTGAATATGAATTGTATCCTACACAAAATAATGTGAAAGGACAATCATATATATCCAAGAAAGAGAAGAAAATCCCTCTATGATAATTTAAAGGTGCTCTCCCTGCTGTTCCTTCTACCTGGACCAGGTTACTCCTGATATCTTCAAACTTTTCTCACCTCCTCCTATCAGTCCTTGCTCAAGAGTCCCCTTCTCAATTAATCCTTCCCAGATCAATTTATTTATTTTTAAAAATTTTCCATTACAGTTGACATTCAATATTAAATTAGTTTCGGGTATACAGCATAGTGGTTAGACAATTTTATAACTTTTGAAGTGATCCCCCCACTAAGTTTAGTATCCACCTGGCACCATATATAGTTATTACTATAGTATTGACTGTATTCCCTATGCTGTATTTTACATCCCCATGACTATTTTGTAACTTTCAATTTGTATTTCTTTTTCTTTTAGGTTTTTAATTTTTTTTTCAATTACAGTTTACATTCAATATTATTTTGTATTACTTTCAGGTGTACAACATAGTGGTTAGACAATCATATACTTTACAAAGTGTTCCCCCTGATATTTCCAGTACCCACCTAGCACCATATGTAGTTATTACAATATTATTGACTATATTTCATATGCTGGACTTTACATACACATGGCTATTTTCTAACTAGCAATCTGTACTTCTCAATCTCTTCTCCTTTTTCACCCAGTCCTCCAACCCCCCCCGCCCCGCCTTGCTTTTGGCAACCATCAGTTTGTTTTCTGTATTTATAAGTCTGTTTCTATATTGATAGTTCATTTCTTTTGTTCTTTCAATTCCACATATAAGTGAAATCATATGGTATTTGTCTTTCTCTAACTGACTTATTTCACTTAGCATAATACCCTTTAAGTCCATTCATGCTGGCCAAGTAATATTCCATTGTATATATGTACCACCACATTTGTATCCACTCAGCTATTGATGGGCACTTGAGTTGCTTCCATCTCTGGGCTATCCTATATAATAAAGAGGTAATATGCAAACTGATCATCACTCCAACACACAAGATGGCCGCCCCCATGTGGTCAAAGATGGCCGCCCCCATGTGGACACAAGATGTCCAGCAGGGGAGGGCAGTTGTGGGCGATCAGGCCAACAGGGGAGGACAGTTGGGAAGGACTAGGTCTGCAAGGAAGGGCAATTGGGGGTGATCAGGCCTGCAGGGGAGGGCAGTTGGCGGCAACCAGGCCAGCAAGGGAGGACAGTTGTGGGGGGACCAGGCCTGCAGGGTAGGGCAGTTGGGGGTGACCAAGCCAGCAGGGGAGGGCAGTTAGGGGTGACCAGGTCAGCAGGGGAGGGCAGTTAGGGGAAATAGGGGTGGCAGAGGAGAGGTTAGGGGGTGATCAGGCTGACAGGCAGAAGTGCTTAGGGGCAATCAGGCAGGCAGGCAGGCAAGTGGTTGGGAGCCAGCAGTCCTGGATTGTCAGAGGGATGTCTGACTGCCCGTTTAGGCCCTATCCCACCAGACATCCCTCGAGGGAGGGGTCCCAGATTGGAGAGGGTGCAGGCTGGGCTGAGGGACACACTCCCCCTATGCATGAATTTCATGCACCGGACTTCTAGTTACAAATAATGCTGCAATGAACATAGGAGTACATATATTCTTTTGAATTAGTGGTTTGGATTTCTTAAGAAATACACTCAAAGTGAAATCATTGGGTCATAAGGCAGTTTCATTTTGAATTTTTTGAGGAACTTTTATTCTGTTTTCTACAGTGGCTATACTAATCTGCATTCCCAGAGGGTTCCCTTTTTTCTCTATGTCCTCATCAAAACTTCTTGTTTGTTGATTTATTGATGATAGTCATTCTGACAGATGTGAGGTGACACCTCATTGTGGTTTTAATTTGCATTTTTCTGATAATTAGTGACATTGAGCTGAGCATCTTTTCATATATCTATTGGCCATCTATGTGTCCTTGTTGGAGAGATATCTATTCAGTCCATTGCCCATTTTTAAAATTGGATTGTTTGTTTTTTTGTTGAGTTGTATGTGTTCTTTATCAATTTTGGATATTAACGCCTTATTAGATGTACCATTGGCTAATATATTCTTCCATTCAGTGGTGTTCTTATCATTTTGTTGATTATTTCCTTTGCTGTGCAAAATCTTTTTAGTTTGATGTAGTCCCATTTAGTTTTTCTTTTGTTTCCCTTTCCTGGGGAGATAGATCAGAAAAAAATATTAGTAAGAGAAATGTTAGAGATTTTTTATCGCCTATGTTTTCTTCTAGGATTTTTATGGTATTTAGTCCATTTGTATTTCTTAAGCTCTTCACCTTTTTTATCCATCTCCTTAGCGCTCCTCCCATCTGGCAACGTCAGTTTGTTCTTTATATCTGTGAGTCTGTTTTTGTTTTGTTTATTTATTTTGTTTTTTAGATTCCACATATGAATAAAATTATATGGTATTTGTCTTCCTCTGTCTGACTTATTTCACTTAGCAAATTATTCTCTAGGTCCATTTGTGTTGTTGTAAACAGTAAGATTTAATTATTTTTTTATGGTGATGAATATATTTATAATTGTCATTTATTCTGCATTTTCTATCTCCCATTCCCGGTTGATATTACATATTCATTAACTTATTTTTAGATATTAATTTGTTTATCTGTTTCTCACAATGTAAATCCAGGGTAGACAATTTTTGTTTATTTATTTTTTGTTGCTTTGTTTTCTGATGGCTACATCTCCAGCCCTGACACATGACAGGCTCTCAATAAATATTTGTTCAACAATATTAGCCAACTACCTTTTAGAGTCACACATTATTTCTCTTGGTATGCTAATTTTAATCATGTTTTGGTCTATAAAGGGGCTTTGCTTTTTTGTTGTTTTATTATTTTGTCTGAGTACTTCTCTACTTCAGTGCTTTTAGGGCAGGGAGAGGGGCACTATTTATTCACATGGCAGCTATTCTACTTAGAATCTGGCCTTTCTCTGTGGGATGGCTGGTATTCCTCTGCCTTGTAAAAGGATATCTCAAAGACATGCTAGTCATCAGTCTCCTTTAGAAGCTAAAGACATTCTTTAATTCTGGGTGTAGATAAGCACCAACATTCCACTAACAGAAATCCATTCTGTCACTCTGTCTTAGGTGCAGCTCGTGTATACTACTAATATCGAGGAGCCCCATGTCTACAGGTATTTTTTAATATTAAATTATTGAGCAAAGTTATTAGATAATTATTATCAATCTGTGTTTGGACAATACTTTGCTTGGAACTCCTACTGCTCTCCTTTTCTTTCCATAGTTTTTGAGCAAAGGTGGAATGGTTTCTGCTGTTTCCTTCACTACCTGAAAAAGTTCAAATAGTTCCAATCATCACAGATGCTTTGGCCCAGCTATTCCAGATCACAGAAGAAAAATCAACAAATGAAATTTCAGCAAGACATTAACAAAATCAGAGCTAGGCCCGAGCTAGTTTGGCTCAGTAGATAGAACATTGGCTCTTGGACTGAAGGGTCCTGAGTTCAATTCTAATCAAGGGCACATACCTAGGCTGCAAACTTGATCCCCAGCATGTGCAGGAGGCAACCAATCCAATCGATGTGTCTCTCTGACATCAATGTTTCTCTCTGTCTCTTCCCCTCCCTCCCATTCTCTCTAAAAATCAATGGGAAAATAACCTTGGGTGAGGATTTTTTTAAAAGTCAGAGCTAGTTTCAGAGTTGAACTAAGAGATTGGGTCTCCATGGCAGACTAATGAATATAGACTTCTTTTCATATTTGCTCAAAATTTATTTAGTGGATGGATAGATTGCCTTTTTACAAAAGTTACAGATTGGAACAGATTCATTTACTAAATAATTTCTACTGGCCAAAGCAGAATTGGCAGTCTATGAAAAACAAAACAAACAAACAAACAAAAACAACAACCCACCACTTTTCTTGTTCTCTTTTCAGTTATAGCTTGAAATTTGAAAAGTCAGACAACATTCTGGAAAGTAAAATAAAAGCCTTAAAATGTAGGTAGTAAAGGCTCATGCTTGATAAAGAATACTATGCCACACCTTATTTGGTTTCAGAATCGCAGCCAATAGTGCACACACGATGTTAAAATAAGGAAAGGACCTATGCTATCAAAAAGTCTTTTTATAGCTTCCCACTTGAGGACACTTTCTATTGTGATGGGAGGGAGGCCAATTTATTAGTACAATTGCCAGTGTGTTCCAGTTCCAGTGGGCATGCCCCCTTGTAAAAAAGCAAACAAACAACATCAAAACAGTGCCTGGTACGTAATAGGTTCACAGTAAATTTTGGCTTTTTAAACCCAGGAAACCAAGACTTTGATACAAACACTAATGAACATATGAACATCTATATATATAAAGAGCCAGGGTCCATAACGTCCAAAACAACCAAAGGCTCCACTGAACACCAGAAGTCAGTCCTGTAGTCAGTGCTGGGTCGCTGCGGGTGTCTCAGCGATCAGGCCCGGACAGAAAAGCAGGGTCTGATCACAGCACCCGTTGGGAGTCAGTGCTGGGTTGGCGTGGCAGAAGTCAGTCCTGCAGTCAGTGAACATAGGGTCAATTAATATTAAGTGAACATAGGGTCAATTAATATCTCTTTGAGAGGAGTTGAGGATATAAAGTATAGTGTAGAGCAATTACTTATATTGTTTCACATAAAACTCTTTTCAACTAAGATATTTTCCTTTATTTAAAATGTATCTTTATTGTTAAAGTATTACAGATGTCCCTTTGTTTTAGTTGGTTTTTTCCCCCCCATTGATCTCCTCCACCCTGCACCCGCCCCTTCCAGGCCTTAGCCAGACTATTGTCTGTGTCCATGGGCTATTCCTCTCTAATACATAAAAATCTAGAATGATTTAGAGAAAAGAAAATAAAAGATATGCCAGGTAAATATTGAACAGAAGAGCTAAAGTTGCTGCATGAATACTGGATACAGGCTTGAAGCCAAAACATAACTCATGAGATAAAGTTAGTCATTGTAACATAACAAAAGGTTCCTTTCACTAAAGAGATAAGATGTGTCTCAGTGGTATGCAGAGTTTTGAGCTAAGGGCAATTTTAGCTTCAGGCTCAAGTGAAAATTCTGCCCCTCCCTTTAACTACCTAAAAAATTTTGAATTAGAGGTCTTGCCCATAATAAGACATTATCCTATATAATAAAATGTTAATATGCAAGTCTACCAAACAGCAGAATGACCGGTTGCTATGACATGCACTGACCACCAGGGGGCAGATGCTCAATGCAGGAGCTGTCTCCTGGTGGTCAATGTGCTCCCACAGGTGGAGTGCCACTCAGCCAGAAGCTGGGCTCATGGCTGACTAGTGCAGCAGTGGTGGTGGGAGCCTCTCCTGCCTCTGCAGCAGCGCTAAGAATGTCCGATTGATGGCTCCCAGAATGTGAAAGGGTGCAATCCAGGCTGAGGGACCCCCTCCTCCAAGTGTACGAATTTCAGGCACCAGGCCTCTAGTCCTATATAATATACTGAATGGTGATGACTGGTTGCTATGACGCACACTGACCACCAGGGGGCAGACCAGCAATGAGAGGCGGGGCTGGCCGGCCTAGGCAGGAGCCAGCAGGAGTGTGTGGGGGGGGGGGGGGACAATTGCCCCACCTGCTGGTTACCCCACAGATCAGCTCTGATTGCCGGCCAGGCCTAGGGACCCTGTCCTATATATTGGGAACAGTCTCTTAGATTTAAAAATTAAAACCTGGCAAGGCTACTCTAACACTGAAAAAACAGGATGATGCAGTGATGACATGACTGGACTCTGGCTTGCACATTTTGTGGTCAGCCCTGATTCTAACCCTTGTAACTGTGTGACAAAGCCAATTACTTAACTTCTCTCTGCTTCAGTTTTTCCACCCATAAGATGGGGAAAAATGGTACTACTGCCTCAGAAGGATCATGTTATGTACTACTTTTTATAATCAGGGCAAAAAATGTAGCTGCCCATACAACAGCAAGATGCCTTTCACCTGTATGAAAAGTATGGTCACTGGTGCATGTAGTGTCCCAGATTGCAAGAGGGATTTCTGATTGCCGGTTGTCGGACATCCCCCGAGGGGTCCCACATTGCGAGAGGGCGCAGGCTGGGCTGAGGGACACCTTCCCCCCCTGCACCTCCCTCCCGTGCACCGGGCCTCTAGTATAACATAAAAACCAGTCCAAACAACAACCATTTCCTGTCTGTCTAGCACTGCGATCAATTGATGGCACACCATACTAACTTATCAATGTCCCTTCATCAATATGGTAGATTTTTTGGTAGATTTCTCACCAGGCCCATCCCTCCTTCTTCTCTTGACTTTGCTAGTATTCCAGAGAAGCTGACCCTTGTGGGTCGGGTTTTGCAGGCTCCAGGCTTCAACCAATAGGAGGCACTGTGGAAAGACTGGAGGGTGAAAGGTACGGAAATTTAAGGCATTTCTCCCCCAATATCTGTCCACAATCTCCATTCTTTATGGCTTCAGATGGAGCAAAACAGGTCTGCTATGGTTCCAGCATATGCCTGTTGACCTGGGTCCCTGGGCTCTGATCACTTTGCCTATTTGCTTTGTCGCTTCAGCCTAATGACTTCCTGCTGTGACTAATCTCTGGGTTCCCTCAATGTCTTCTGTTTGCTTTTTTAGCTTTCCCATCATCCATGTAATCAAATTTCTGGATTAAATTCCTTCTGCTGACTCCCAATGTCTGTATTTTCCTGAGTGGACCTCGATGGACACACTTTCCATTACTGAATAATACATGCTATGTAGACCTTTATGGGAGAGTGAGACAAAATCCAGGTGACCTAGTAAATATGTAATAGAGTGATACAAATCCCTGAGGCTGGTAAATTCAGAGTGAACAACGCTGGCATGTACAGACAGAGCATGAGATTCAGAATCCAGATTCTTGCATTCTGTGTTCACCATTTCCTCTGGTTTGCTTAAATGAAGTAAACATTGCTTTGGACCTAGAAAGCATAGTCAATACCAGTTGTGAATATAGCACTGTAATACTATTTCTAATATAGTGATATATTGGTAGCTTTGTGACCAAAAATTTAGAAATTGTATCTTTTACATGCACAAAAATAATTTTGGTAAGAAGAGGGAGAAACAATTCATAAAAACATTGCAGAGGAAAGGATGGGGGAGAAAAGTCCTGCACTATGAAGCCTCTCCCTTGAGATGTCTGGATTCTTATAAACATACTAGAGGCCAAGTGCACGAATTCATGCATGGGTGGGGTCCTTCTGGGTGGCCTGCAGTCCAACACCACCTGCATTTCCTACTGCCGCTCCCACTCATCCCAGCCTCACTGCGCCTGCTGTGGGCTTGCACCCAATCAGTCCTGATTGGGAGAGGCTTGCGTTGCCACAGCAGCGCTCGCCCACCATGAGCCCTGCATCTGGCGCTTTCCCAAGGGGAGTAGCCTGCAGGATTGGGCTGAAACCAGCTCTCTGATATCCCCTGAGAGGTCCCAGATTGCAAGAGAATGCAAGCCAGGCTGAGGGACCCCACCGGTGCACAATTGGGCTGGGGAGGGACTGCGGGAGGGCTCCCAGGTGTGTCCGGCCCATCTCACTCAGTCCTGATAGGCCGGACCCCAGCAGCAAGCTAACCTACCGGTTGGAGCATCTGCCCCCCGTTGGTCAGTGCACGTCATAGCGACTGGTCGACCAGTTGACTGTCTGTCCCTAGGTGGTCAGTGTATGTCATAGCGAGTGGTTGAGCAGCCTTAGCATATCATTAGCATATTATGTTTTGATTGGTTGTTCACTTGTTCTGCCATTCAGTCTATTTGCATATTGCCCTTTTATTATATAGGATACTTTGTGATTTATATTTTTAAAATCTCTGAGAAGTGAACTAAGTTGTTACTGATGGCATAGCAAAGCACCTTTACCATTTTCAAGAGGTCAGGGGACAAATCAAAGGTTGCTATAGTGATACAACCATCAGCCATTTCTTACTTAGAATGTTAAATTGTTGACTCGATTACTATTAGGGTAGCATGACAGTGATTTACCTCCCTTTATACAATGCTCTAGGAGTCTAGTTAAAAGCCAGTGAGAATTCTTTGAATAAACACACATATGCCCCTGCTGCAAGATGGACAGGTTGTTAGGACTCTACAAACCCATATATGAAACTACATTTATCCTCCCCTGGGGCACAGAACAGTAGAATGTGCTCACTGTCCAGCCACCTTTTGTACCTCCAAGACACATCCCTGTGGCAACAATTGCTAAGGGATTGCTGAAAAGAGTTGCTAGGGTGAATTCCTATGCACTTTTCTTGGACACCTCCAAGGAATGAATCAATCCCTTGATCATTTTTGTTCCCAGGTTAAAAAAAAAAAAAATCTTATGTCTGGCAGGAGGCCATGTTGCACCTAAAAGACTAAGTCTTTCATCTTAGGGGGGAGAAGATATGCACCTTCCTCCTGCGTTTTCCTTGCTATTAAATACTCAATCATAAGTAAGTCAGGAGTGGGACTGTCAAACCCAAGAGACAGACTTGTTTTTCTTAAGAGAAAAAGAGATACATTTCCTTCTGCTTTATTCCTGGTTTATAAATACATAAAAAATAAGTAAAATAATAAATCTTTGTTTTCATTGTTGAAAATATACTTAGTGAAAGACTTAGAATATTTAGTTTTGTGCACGTGCACGTGTATGTGTGTGTGTGTGTGTGTGTGTGTGTGTGTGTGTGTGTGTGTATAAAAGAGAGAGAGAGAGAGTTTGGTGGGGAGTTAGCTAAGCTGACATGGTTAATGTTGATTACAAACATTACTTGAGTCAGTTGCCTACATGATCCAGTTTTTCCACTTTTCAAAATTTACTCTATGGAAATAATCAAGTATTTATTTAGCGGTGTTGATAACAGCAAAAATCAGATACAGTCTAGGTGTCTAATAATAAATGGTAGGTTTAATAAACGATATAGCCTTTAAACATCATTTGGAAGATTGTTTAGCATAGTGATAGAGAACATAAGCTTTGCAGTTGTCAGGCTCACACTCTGTTATTTGCCAGCTGTATTATGTAGAGCAAAGTTTTTACTTCTCTAAGCCCCAGTTTTTTTCATTTGGGAGTGACAGTACATCACTGATGTAGGATTGTTATAGGATTTAAAGAGGACACATATAAAACCCTATACAGAGGGCCTGGCTTCGTGAAAACACTCAAATAAATGTTAGCTGTTATGGTTGCAAAGGACAGATAAGGATGTGCAGAAGGATATGGAAAAACATCTATCTTCAACGAAGGAATAGTGGTTGAATTTGTTTTCAACTGCTTTTGAGCACTTACCAATGTATTTATAAAGTGTTTTTCTTATACATTATTATAATGCACTAGAGGCCCAATGCATGAAATTCGTGTAGGAGTAGGCCTTCCTTCCCCTGGCTGCCGGCACCGGCTTCCCTATGGCACCTAGGAATCAGACCCGGGCTCCCTTCTGTGAGGGAGGCTCTGCCAACCTGCTGCAGCCCACCGGTGGCCTGAACCTCCCTCTTTGGGGCTATCATGCAACCCCCCAAATTGATCACTCTGCTGGCCAATGGCCTGGGCCTCCCTCTGCAAGGCGATCATGGGGCGATGGCCGGCCCCTGACCAATTGCATTGCACCCACCTTGGTTGGCCTGGCGCCAGTGGGTGTCATAGTGTGGTCCCGGATGTTCGTCCGATGGTCGTTCAGCTGTTCAGCCGTTCAGTTGATTTGCATATTACCCTTTTATTAATATATAGGATTATATTAATCCATTTAGTAATGTAGAACCATCCTTGTATGACTAGTATAAACATTACCTAGCCATGTTATTTTTATTTTTTTAAATATATTTTATTGATTTTTTTTACAGAGAGTAAGGGAGAGGGATAGAGAGTTAGAAACATAGATGAGAGAGAAACATCGATCAGCTGCCTTCTGCACACCCCTTACTGGGGATTTGCCCGCAACCAAGGTACATGCCCTTGACCGGAATCGAACCTGGGACCCTTCAGTCCGCAGGCCAATGCTCTATCCACCGAGCCAAATCGGTTAGGGCTAGCCATGTTATGTTTAAACACATTTCCTTTATCTTTTTTTTTCTCTTCTTTTTTCTCTTTCTCTTCTTCCCCTTTTCCCCCCCTACTCCTTTTTCCTCTCTCTCCCTCTCTCTTTTTCTTTCTCTCTCTCACTCAACTATGCAAGTATTTTTTTAAAGATATTTTTATTGATTTTAGAGAGGAAGGGAGAGGGAGAGAGAGAGTAAAATATCAATGATGAGAGAGGATCATTGGTAAGCTGCTTCATGCACGCCCCCAACTAGGGATCCAGCCCACAAACCTGGCATATGGCCTGACCAGGAATAGAACCGTGACCTCCTGGTTCTTAGGTCAAGACTCAACTACTGAGCCATGCCGGCTGGCCGAATTGGGCAAGTATTTTAATAGACTGTGCTCTGTGTTTTTGGTTCAATTTTTTACTTATTAATAATTTATTCATACTCATATCAATATTATGCACATTATCTAAACTATCAGGAGTCTGCAAACTTTTCTGTAAAGGGAAAATAGTAAATAGTTTAGCTTTGTGGACCATAAGATCTCTCTCTGCCACAGCTGTCCAACTCTGTAGCAAAACAGCTATAGACAGTATGAATGGGCATGGCTGAATTTGACCCACAGACCTCAATTTATGGGTGAATGCCTGTTCTAGTTTCTCATTTATTTGTTGTCTCTCACCTAACAATAACTGAGAGAAGATATAATACTTTAAAGTTGTAAAAGAATGCTATTAAAATAAAAACAAACATTTGGGCCAAGGTCTTAAAGCACTTTTCAGAGCCTGCTTTGCACATGGCTGTTGGGGGCGAATGGCCTGCCAATTATACGTCCAGTGCTTTTCTTCGTGCATTTGAGAACAATAATCACTTTTTGAGGTGAGCAGAGCGGGAACATGGAGACACATTTTTAGTCTGGTACCTATATGTATTTTAAAATACTCTCGGTCTGTAGTTTTACTGACATCTAAGCATTTAATAGCTAAAACTGCATTTTCTAGTACTTTATGTGTGGCTTACATTTATTTGAGTTTTGATGTATTAGTATGATTTTTTGTTTGTTTGTTTTCTCCCTATAGTGACATCCAAGAGCCAAAGGAATCACTGCCACATTCCAAAACCTCAGCAGCTGCTCAGTTGGATGAGCTCATGGCCCACCTGTGTGAAATGCAGGCCAAGGTGAGCACAGTCCCTATGATAAAGCCTTCGGGTTTATCTCTTTGGAACACAGCTCTGCATTCCCCCTTGAGGGACACTTTTAAGTTGTCATTTATTTTCCCAGACTAAATTTAATTCAATAAATGAACTCAACCTTGTGCTATGTATTATCTGGACACAAAAGATACTATGATCCAGGCACTGATCTCAAGGAGCTTAGCCTGTTCTTGGCAAAATGAGGCATAAGCCTATATAATATTTATAGAATAAAAGACAGGTGGTTTATCAAAATATGTGGAGCAAACATCAGGAATGTATAGAAGTCAAGGAGAGTTCATTAGAGGTGGGCATGGGTATGGGATAGACTCTGAAGAATGAAAGAATTTGGACACAAAGAGATGAAAGAAGATGCCCTTTGAGTTGGAGTGAGCCCTGTGGGCACTGGTCTCTAATGCTGGTTGAAGTGTGGCAAGACTGTTAAGGGGACCTGCCTGAGCAGGATAGAGGAGAGCTATGGACAGGCTAGGGCACACAAGAGAGATCAATTGTGGTTTTCAAAATAGGTATCATGAGGAATCCTAAGCCCTACATTGAGATAAAATCCGTCTCCTTGTTCTAGCCTCCAGAGCATGAGTGACAAGCTCATGTGGCCTGGCAGGGAATGGAAATCAACTGCATGGGCTTAAGAATTTATCAAGGGAAATATCACCTAGAATTCTTAAAGTAGAGACTACAACCATTCTAAATTGGTTGTAGGATTTGTCACACACACATGAAGTGACTATGAAATAATTTCAAGACAGTATATAAAAATGTGTGTGATTGGTGAGAATAAGAACCTTATCTTTGTGGCTCACTGTTGGACTCCCAAAACTCAGCTTAGTTCCTGACAATGAATAATACATACTTATTATAGGAAAAAATGAATAAACATCAGAAATAAGTTTTTCTTTAATGTCTACAATAAAGCTGAGTTTATTCCTCATTGAACTGTATATTTGGAAATACTAGAAAAGTAGACTTTTTTGTGTGGTGTTTTCTAATTGATTTAGATGTTTCTTGATTTATTTACATTTTTAAATATCTGTTAATTTTTTTAATAGGTCATACCTTCATATTGCACAAAATTCAAAAGCACAAAAGTTTGTAATGAACAGTTTCCTTATTAGCTCTATCCCAAATTATCCAGTTCTGCTGCCTGGAGATGGTCAATATTTTTTGTTTTTTATATACCAATTCAGAAGTATTCTGGGATATGTTGTAAATGTCATTGTAGATAGATATATTTTTGTATTTTTACTTATTTTTGTACTTAATATTGGTCACCCTTACAGGCCTTTTAGACATTAACCTTTTGAACACTGATCTTTTCAACATTAACTAACGTCATATAATAGAGGAGGAAGGAAATCTGTTAGATGATAAAAGTTTCTTTCTTTTTTAAATAACTATTTTAATGTTTTATAACTATTTTGGAATTTTGCTTCAACAACTACAATCCATCAGCAAGTCTTATCTGACAATTTCTCACCACCTTTTCCGCTAACACTGGTCCAAGTCATTATTTCTGGTTTGAGCTGTTATCACAGTCTTCCACATAACTAGTGCCTCTAATTCCTCTCTACACTTAATTCCTCACTCAGCTACCATAGCGATCTTATAAATCAGATTCTTTCACCCTCCAATGACTCCATCATCTTTGCAATAAAATCATATCTTTTATCATGAGGGTAAAAATGTGATCATTGTGATCTTTACCTCCTTCTCTATTATCTTCTCCTGCCACACTCAACTTCACTCTCTTTACTCTAGCCCCACTGATTTTTCTTACCATTCTTCTAATGCGCCAAGCTACTGCCTTCCTCTGCTTCTCCCCTTCCTCTGTAATGCTTTCCCACAAAAATCAATATTTCAGATTCCCTAAGTACATCACTTAAATATCCACTGAAATATCATATCCTTAGAGGTCCTTTTCTAATCACCATCATCTCAATCAATTCTTCCTCAACATCCTACCCTTGGTCACTTTTATCTTGATGTATAATCCTAATATATAAAAACGCTGGGTCCATCACATCCACAATGACTGGAGGCTTGACCAACCAGAAGTCAGCCCTGCAGTCAGCACTGGATTGTCGTGGCAACCAGCACTGACTGCTACAGCTGCAGGTGCGGTGACCCAGCACTGACTGCTGAGGGGGCTACGAATCAGGCCTGGAGAGAGGCCTGAAAAGAGAAGCAGGGTCTGATCCATAGCCTGTGTGGCAGCTGTTGATCAGCACTTGCCTCTGTCTTTCTCTCCAGGCCTGGCCAGCAGCCACACCTCCATTTCTCTCCAGGCCTCCACCGGGGCTGCTGATCAGCTTTGCCTTTCTGATCAGGCCCTGTTGATAGGCCCAGAGATGCTGACTGGTGTAGAAACTGAGCAAATCAGAACCAAATCTGGGTCAACTGTGAGGAGCCAATGGCTGCCTATGAGGTGGAGCTTTTGACGCTGACTGGCAGAGAAACCGACCATTCAGAACCAAATTGGCCAGCAGAGGAGGGAAGTTGAGGGCGAGATCAGGCCTGCAGGGGAGGGCAGTTGGGGGCGAGATCAGGTCAGCAGGGGAGGGCAGTTAGGGGTGACCAGGCTGGCAGGGAAGGGCAGTTGGGGGGCAAGATAAGGCTGGCAGGGGAGGGCAGTTGGGGTGATCAGGTCGGCAGGGGAGAGCAGTTAGGGGCGAGATCAGGCCTGAAGGGGAGGGCAGTTGGGGGCAAGACCAGGCTGGCAGGGGAGAGCCATTGGGGGCGAGATCAGGTCGGCAGGGGAGGGCAGTTGGGGGCGAGATCAGGCCGGCAGCGGAGGGCAGATGGGGGCGATCAGACTGGCAGGGGAGTGCAGTTGGGGGCGAGATCAGGCTGGCAGGGAAGGGCTGTTGGGGGCAAGATCAGGCCAGCAGGAGACGGCAGTTGGGGACAACCAGGCTGGCAGGGGAGGGTAGTTGGGTGAGATCAGGCCAGCAGGGGAGAGCCATTGGGGGCGAGATCAGGTCAGCAGGGGAGGGCAGTTGGGGGTGATCAGGCAGGCAGAGGTAGTTGGGGGTAAGATCAGGCCAGTAGGGGAAAGCAGTTGGGGGTGGGATCAGGCCTCAGGGGAGGGCAGTTAGGGGCGATCAGGCAGGCAGGCAGAGGCAGTTAGGGGCGATCCATCAGGCAGGCAGAGAGGTTAGGAGTGATCAGGCAGGAAGGCAGAGGCAGTTAGGGGCAATCAGGCAGGCAGGCAGAGGGGTTAGGGGCAATCAGGCAGGAAGGCAGAGGCAGTTAGGGGCAATCAGGCAGGCAGGCAGAGGGTTAGGGGCGATCAGGCAGGCAGGCAGGCAGGCAGGTGAATGGTTAGGAGCCAGCAGTCCCAGATTGTGAGAGGGATGTCCGACTGCCGGTTTAGGCCCGATCCCTATAGGATCGGGCCTAAACCGGCAGTCGGACATCCCCCAAGGGGTCCCTGATTGGAGATGGTGCAGGCTGGGCTGAGGGAACCACCCCTTCCATGCACGAATTTCGTGCACTGGGCCACTAGTGTATATCATATTTCTCTCTGGCATTGCATCATATATTAATTTATTATTATTATTTAACATATTTTTATTGATTTTCAGAGAGGAAGGGAGAATGAGAAAGAGATAGAAACATCTATGATTTTCAGAGAGGAAGGGAGATGAGAGAGAATCATTGATCAGCTGCTGCCTGCATGCCCCCTACTGGGGATTGAGCCTGCAACCCAGGCATGTGCCCCCAACCGGAATTGAACCTGGGACCCTTCAGTCCATAGGCCGACACTCTGTCCACTGAGCCAAACCAGCTAGGGCCATCATATATTCATTTTAATTGTTTATTGTCTGTCACCCAGGTAATGTAAACTTTATGAGGAGAGACACTTGGTTGCTCTTGTATATTGTCTCTACCAAGAGCCAGCCTAGAGCAGGGCTTGGGGAAAACTAGGTGCTCAATAAACACTGCAGAATAAATGAATAAAAAGAAGACTGCTGAGTTGTGGTTATCACAAGAGCCAGAATTATCTTCATCCACTCAATTTCCTATGGTTAGAAGGAAGATTAGTCAGATTTCATTCGGCATGAGAAATTTAGAATGAAAACGAGATGAAAGCATTTTTATTGGTGTTATAATGTTGAATTATTCCATATCTTGGAGGAAGGTTCAGGAAAGACTAAAGGGTCCATAAGTAGAGGTGAGTTTATAGGGTCATGAAGAAGATGCCACTGAGGATGAATTCCATGAGGCTGACTGTTCATGGTTCTCTCCTTGGTACCAGGTGGCAGTGAAAGCAGATGCCAGCAAGAAGTACTTACCAGACAAGCAGGATCACAAGGCCTCCCTGGACTCAATGCTGGGGGGATTGGAGCAGGAATTGCAGGACCTTGGGATTGCCACAGTGCCCAAGGGCCATTGTGCTTCCTGCCAGAAATCGATTGCTGGAAAGGTAGGACAGGCCAAGATATTGGTCCTACAGCCATCTATGTCTCTCTCTGTGTGTGTCTCTGTCCCATCAAAGATTGATATTTCTCCTTATATTCTAAGATGTTTTAATAATCTATCTATATAAAAGCCTAAGCGACCATCGCAACCGAACGACAACCGAACAGGCTGCATGGGGTGACCAGGCTGGAAGGGGGGTTAGTGAGGGGTGACCAAACGACCAAGCAGCAGGCTGCGTGGGGCAACCAGGCTGGTAGGGGGGTTAGTGAGGGGCGACCAAACGACTGAGCAGCAGGCTGCGTGGGGCGACAAGGCCAGAAGGGGGGGCATTGAGGGGCAACCAAACTACCGAACAGCAGGCTGTGTGGGGCGACCAGGCCAGTAGGGGGGGCAGTTGGGGACAACCAGGCTGGCGGGGGGGGGGAGTTGGGGGTGATCAGCCAGCAGGCAGAGGCAGTTAGGGTTGATCAGGCCAGCAGGGGGCAGTGAGGGGCGACCAAACTACCGAACAGCAGGCTGCATGGGGCAACCAGGCCAGCAGGGGTGGCATTTGGGGGCAACCAGGCTGGCGGGAGGGGGGGGGCAGTTGGGGGCGATCAGGCCAGCAGGCAGAGGCAGTTAGGGTTGATCAGGCCAGCATGGGGGCAGTTAAGGGCGACCAGGCCATCGGGGTGGGGGGGGGGCAGTGAGGGACAATCAGGCCGGTAGGCAGAGGCAGTTAGGGGTGATCAGGCTGGCAAGGGAGGCAGTTAGGGGTGATCAGGCAGGCAGGCAGGTGAGCGGTTAGGAGCAAGTGGTCCAGGATTGTGAAAGGGTGTCTGACTAAACCGGCAGTCAGACATCCCCCAAGGGGTCCTTGATTGGAGAGGGTTCAGGCTGGGCTGAGAAGACCCTCCCCCCCATGCATGAATTTCATGCACTGGGCCTCTAGTCTATATATATAAAAGCCTAAGTGACCGTTTAACCATTCAACTGGTAGCTATGACATGCCCTCACCACCAGAGGGCAGACACTCAACACACAGGCGTGGAAAAATGTAATAGACTGATGAATCTCAGGGGGAAGGGTGGGAAGAGATTAACCAAAGATCTTATATGCATACTAGAAGCCCGGTACATGGATTCATGCACTGGTGGGGTCCCTCAGCCTGGCCTGTGGGGATTGGGTCAAAACTGGCAGTCAAAATCCCCCAAGGGGTTCTGGATTGCAAAAGCGCACAGGCCAGACCAAGGGACCCCACCGGTGCACGAATCCATACACCAGGCCTCTAGTAGTTAATAATTACTGATCACTTATAGTGCTCTGGGCAGTGAGCTAAGTGCTTTTACAAGTATTTCTTCATTTAATAGTCACATTAGTCCTTGAGGGAGACTCTAGTATTATTCCCTTTGTAAAGATGAGGAAACTGAGGGCTCAGGTCCAAGGTCTAGTAAGAGGTAAAGCTACGATTTGAACCCAGGCAAGTCAAAGCTTTTAACCTGAGTTTAAGCTCTTAACCCAGGAGTCCTCAAACTTTTTAAACAGGGGGCCAATTCACTGTCCCTCAGACCGTTGGAGTGCCGGACTATAGTTCAAAAAAAAATTATGAACAAATTCCTATGCACACTGCACATATCTTATTTTGAAGTAAAAAAAACAAAACGGCAAAAACACCTGCATGTGGCCCGCAGGCCGTAGTTTGAGGACCTTTCTGAGGACCTTTCTGTCTTAACCTTTCTGTGCTGTCTTTACTGAGAGGAATTTTCTGTTTCCCTCTGTGCAAACATTCCTGTTTAAATTTATTGCATACAATTTTCAGCTGCATTCAGCTCCAAATCGTGGCCACTAACTCCTGCTCTGCATCATACTCCACCAAAACCATAACAGGGTTTTGAGACCCAACTCTGCATGGGGCGTGAGATGAGATGTTCAAACCAGAGGAATAAAAACTGTCTTTTGGCCTTTTACTCTTCTAGGGATCCCTGCCACACCAAGGCTGTAGTTATCTGCTGTCTATCACTACTGTGCTCTATTTTGTTTCTTATACCACCTGGGGCAGTATAGTGGTAACAAACATTTACAGGCTTTTATCAGGGTGGGCAGTCAAGAAAGTGGGCACTTTTTTTCTCTCCATAAAGCATGGGCAACAGACCACATAGGTGGGACCAGGTCCAGGCCTTAGTGTTGTGTAACGCCAGGGGGTGTCATTTACTAAGAAAACTGTGTGAAGCGTGCCCACCACAATGTGCAACCTGCAGGCCCTAGAGCACCCTACTGGGCTCTCACACCAGGCTTTGTTTCCTCCTCCAGGTGATCCATGCTCTAGGGCAAGCCTGGCATCCAGAGCACTTCATCTGTAGTCACTGCAAAGAAGAGATTGGCTCCAGTCCCTTCTTTGAGCGCAGTGGCTTGGCCTACTGCCCCAAGGACTACCACAATCTGTTTTCGCCACGCTGTGCCTACTGTGCTGCTCCCATCCTGGATGTGAGTAAACTCCCCTCCCTCTGCTTTCCTGTAGCTTTTCCTCATTCCTCTAGCACCAGGGTCATGTTTTACAGTTCGGAGGCATTCTGATATCTCTCTGTGTGTTCCTTTTCCAGAGAGTGCTGACGGCAATGAACCAAACCTGGCACCCAGAGCACTTCTTCTGCTCTCACTGTGGAGAGGTGTTTGGTGCAGAAGGTATGCCTGGGGTTCTTTGATCTGTCCTGGTTGTCCAGGATTCTGCCTCTACCACCCAAGTGCCCATTTCAGTGCCACATGCCATCCTTCCCTACCTTTTCCCAACATTTATAGATTTTGTTAAAATTGAATTATTTTAATCAAAGAAACATGATTGCATAGTTTAAAAACTCAAACATTACTTCAAGGGTGATATTAAAAATGAACAGTCCCCTGCTCCTCCTTTTTCCACCCCCAACCCTACTTCTCTCTTAATTTTTTTAGCTTTTTCTTTTGTTATTTACCTAGGTTTTTTAAGTGATACATTACTACAAATTTATTTCCCTCCTAATTTTAATCATTATGTATTCACTTTCTATCAGAGAAGATGAGGATTTAGAAATGTTATTACTATCCCACCATATTTAGGGATACCATACTTTCACCCCCAACATATTTCCCCTTCCACATTTTCTCAGTTTATAATTAGGTCATAATTACAGGTCAGGTCGGTATTCCGTGTGTACAGGTAGATAATCATGTAAATATTACGCACAGTTGAGCCTGGGTAGCAAACTGTGATTACAGTAGAACCTGGCTTTTGGAGTCAGACTACCTGGTTTAAATCTGGGCTGTGACATTTATTTACTAGACTAGAGGCCCGGTGCATGAAATTTGTGCACTGGGGAAGGGGGGGTCCCTCAGCCTGGCCTGTGCCCTCTTGCAGTCTGGGACCCCTCAAGGGATGTCTGCCTGCCAACTATTGGGCCTAAGCTGGCAGGCAGACATACCTCTCGCAGTCCAGGACCCCTCGCTCCTTACCACTAGCCTGCAGCGAAGGTGGGAGAGGCTCCCGCCACCGCTGCTGAGCTTGCCAGCCATGAGCTCGGCTTCTGGCTGAACGGTGTTCCCCCGTGGGAGAGTGCTGACCACTAGGGGGAAGCTCCTGTGTTGAGCATCTGCCCCCTGGTGGTCAGTGTGCATCATAGCGACCAGTCATTCTGCCGTTTGGTCAATTTGCATATTAGGGTTTTATTATATAGGATGATGGTTGCGCGTGCAGGTGATATTCTTTGTATCTCACTTTCCTTATCAGTAAAATGGCCCTAATAATAATGCCTACCTTATAGGATCATTATGAGGATTTTAAGAGTCATTATTAGGGTTTAAAACAGTGTCTGGCACATGGAGTCCTTTTGTATATATATATTTTTTCCTGAAGTCAATATTTGGATCCTTTTTACATTATCTTAATTTTCATTATACTTATTACTAATTTATCTGACAGAACTATGAAATCTTTCTCAAAACAGTCAACCACATGTGGTGATAGGTCAGTTCCATTTTTTTTTTTTCTCATAGATATCTGTCCCAGAGATGCCCATATTCCTGCTCCAGTCTGAGGCCTGTTGAGAAGCAGTTATTCTGGGTCATTATCTTGGGAATTCCTTTTACTATTTTCCTCTTTGGAGCCTCTGTTTCCTGGATCTCAAGTCTTCTAATACATGTTACTGTCTTTATTTTGATAAAGCACATCCTGTAGTAGCTCTTGAGAACAGGTAAAAATTTTGAGACCTTGAATATCTGAAAATATTTTTGATCTGTTGTCTACCTTCAGTTGCCTGGGCAGACAATTCTAGGTGGAAACTATTTTCCTTCATAATTATGAAGACTTTGTTTTGCTTCACTGTCTTCCAGTTTCCACAGTTGAGAGGTTTTTTTGTTTTGTCTTTTTATTATTTTTTAAAATCTTTTTAAAAATTGTTGAAAGTATTACATATATCCCCTTTCTCCCCCATTGACCTCTTCTAGCCCACCCCCACCCCCTGCCCCAGGCCTTCACCACCCTATTGTCTGTGTCCATGGTTATGCATTTATGCATACAAGTTCTTTGGTTGATTTCTTCCCACCTACCCACCCTCCCCCTGCCTTCCCTCTGAGATGTCTGTTCCATGCTTCTATGTCTCTGGATCTATTTTGTTCATCAGTTTATTTTGTTCACTAGATTCCACATATGAGTGAGATAATGTGATAGTTGTCTTTCTCTGACTGGCTTATTTTGCTTGGCATAATGCTCGACTGGTCCCTCCATTCTGTCTCAAGGTGTAAAAGATCCCTCTTCTGCCCTGGCCAGTTTTGCTCAGTGGATAGAACGTTGGCCTGCAGACTGAAGGATCCTGGGTTCGATTCCCATTGGGGGCACATGCCTGGGTTGCCTCCTCGATCCCCAGTGGGGGGCGTGCAGGGGGCGGCCGATCGGTGATTCTCTCTCATCAATGATATTTCTCTCTCCTTCTCCCTTCCTCTCTGAAATCAATTAAAAAAAAAATCCCTCTTCTTTACTGCTGCATAGTATTCCATGTTGCAAATGTACCACAGCTTTTTTTATCTACCCATCTATTGATGGGCACTTGGGCTGTTTCCAGATCTTAGATATTGTAAACTAGAGGACTGGTGCACAAAAATTCGTGCACTGGATGGGGGTCCCTTCAGCCTGGCCTGCTCCCTCTCACAGTCCTGGAGCCCTCAGAAGATGTCCTACTGACAGCTTAGGCCCGCTCCCAAGGGCCTAAGCCACAGTCGGGTTGCCCTCTGTAGGAAGAGACCAGGCTGATCAGGGAAGGCGCCGCCCTCATCATCCCGCTACTGCTGCTGCTGCTGCTGCCACTGCCAGCCACAGGGGCTGCAAGGCCTGAGCCCTGGGCCTCGCAGCTGCCTGAGCCCACAGCCGCCTGAGTCCATGGCTGCCTGAGTCCTGGGCCTTACAGCGGCCTGAGCCCATGGCTGCCATGAGCCCACAGCTGCTGTTAGCCCCAGGCCTCACAGCCGCCGGGGCTCACGGCTGCCTGAGCCCCAGGCCTTGCAGCCACCGGGGCTCACGGCAGCCTAAGCCCATGGCTGCCATGAGCCCCAGGCCTCACAGTGGCCTGAGCCCATGGCAGCCTGAGCCCACGGCTGTCATGAGCGTTGGGCTTTGCAGCCACTGGGGCTGCCTGAGCCCTGGGCCTCGCAGCTGCCTGAGCCCACAGCTGCCGTGAGCCCAGTGCCACACAGTGCTGGCTCCCCTGCCTGTGTCCACTCCAGGACCACCTGAGCTGCCTTGCCAGCTCAGGCAGGCCCCCCTGTATCTGTCTCCGTCTCTGCTCCGGGCCTCACCTGCACGCTCAACCTCCTCCTGTCCGGTAGTGACCCGTTACAGAGTCCCGGCCTAATTTGCATAGCGCTGCTATGAACAAAGGACTATGCATCATTCTTTCTGATTGATGTTTCAGGTTTCTTAGGATATATTCCTAGAAGTGTGATCACTAGGTCAAATGGCAGTTCCATATTTAATTTTTTTAAGGAAACTCCATACTGTTTTCCATAATGGCTACACCATTCTGCATTCCTGTCAGCAGAAAAAGATTCCATTTTCTCCACATCCTCACCAGCACTTGTCATTTGTTGATGGTAGCCATTCTGACAGGTGTGAGGTGATACCTTATTATCCTTTCAATTTGCATCTCTCTGATGATCAGTGACTGAGCATTTTTTCATATGTCTCTTGGCCATCTGTATGTCCACTTTGGAGAAGTGTATATTTAGGTCCTTTGCAAAATTTTTAATTGAATTGTTTATCTTCCTTTTGTTAAGTTGTATAGGTTCCTTATATATTTTGCATATTAACCCTTTATCAGACGTATCATTGCCAAGTATGTTCTCCCATACAGTGAGCTCCCTTTTCATTTTGTTGATGGTTTCTTTTGCTGTACAGAAGCTTTTTATTTTGATGTAGTCCTATTTGTTTATTTACTCCTTAGTTTCCTTTGCCCTAGAAGATGTATCTGTAAACATATTGCTATGGGAGATGTCTGAGATTTTGCTGCCTAAGATTGTGTTCTTATTCCTGACCCTTTCTATATTATCTGGTTTTCCCTTTTTGTGTGTTTCTTTTTCCTTCTGTTTTCTGAATTGTCTTGATTTTTTCCTGACTTCTTTTTTATGTTTGTTTTGAACAAATATAACCCATGCATGGATTCAGAAAGCTTCTTTATTTGTCTTTTCCTGTCTTTTTGGAATTAATTCCATGGGGAATGTTTTATCCTCTCTCTGAAATAAAAACTTGGGCAGTCCCATGTCTTTTCTGATTCCTCTTTTCTTTAAAAAATGTGTAATAATTTTATTGAGTGACATTTGTTAATAAAATTATATATTTCAAGTCTACAATTCTATAACACATCATCTGTATTTTGCATTGTGTACTCACCACCCAAAGTCTAGTCTCCTGTCACCACATATTTGACTCCCTTTTTGCTGTTGTTTTTAATCCTCACCTGAGGATATTTTTCCATTGATTTTTAGAGGGAGTGGAAGGGAGAGACAGAGAGAAACATCGATGTGAGAGAGACACATCCATTGGTTGCCTCCTGCATGCACTCCGAACAGGACTGGGGAACCTGCAACCAAGGTACATGCCCTTGACTGGAATCGAACCCAGGACCCTTCAGTCTGTGGGCTGACACTCTATCCACTGAGCCAAACTGGTTAGGGCTAGGCCTTTAATCTTGAATCACTTCAAGAGATGTTCTCTCTGCCAGCATTATGAAAAATTTTAAAAAGGATTAGGAAATGAGGTTTCACCATTCAGAATGTCAACTTGTATGTAATTCGCCCCCCCCTTTTTTTTTTTCCAGTAGAAAGCTTTACTTCTTTCCTCATGGTGCCCAGTATCTCTGGTTTGATATCTCCAGAATTAATTACTGCATCTTATGGTAGGGTGGGGAATCTGATCTTCTAACAGCTCCTTAGAATTGCAACCAATCCTGTTTTCAGTCTTGAGACTATTTTATGCATTCAGTTCCTGAGCCCCTCTGATGATATGGAGCTCCAGATGACTTAAGTTTTATTGGCACCTCCTCTCTCAGGAGACATAGATTTCAGTGTTCTTGTCTTTGCCAAGCTAGTTGTCACACTTATACCTACTTTAAATTTTTGAAAATTTTATTGATATCTCATTTGTGACATCTCTTTTCCTTTTCTCCTTTTCCTATGGGTCTTTCTATTTTAGATTATCCTTTAACTATCATGTCAGTGATGTTTCAAGCAGAAGTGAAGATATTCCCAAGTGTCTTGCCCTCCACCAATGTGGACTCTACTAATGTCAGGCCTGTTATTATGTTTATTTCTAATTACCATTCATTTAATCCCACCCACAACTGTGTAAGACTAATTTTATTCCACATTTTATCTAGTTATAGGTGAAAACACTGAACCTCAGAAAGGAAAAGTGATTTTCTTAAAGTCATAAAATTGGAAAGTCAAAGAGTTGAAATTTAAATTAAGGTATTATTTTTGCAAGTTTCATATTTGTTTGCTTTTCTACAACATCCTAAGTGCCCTTTGACAGAGTCTCAATTCCTCTTCTACTGTTGGAACTTTGTACTTTCTTGGCACCAACATAATGCACTTTATTTGAAGATAGACCTGGACTGAGTAGCACTGATATAATCCACTAGCTAAGTGCTTTGTAGTAATTTGCATGTTCACTGAAGCTCGTTCAATGCTTTTCTCAAATCATTAGGCCTTTCATTTCCAGATTGCACTTTAGTTAAGCATATTTTTCATTGGGATTTAATCTAAAGCATATTGAAATGTGTCATGGCAAATTTATATTGCACCAGTAGCCATAGAATTCTAAGAGCTAGTTGAGTAGAATAGTAAGTAGAATATGACCCAGAGATAATTATGATGTGGAAGTTGCCTGAGAGCAGAACAAGAGGATACAGATGAATTTCAAGAAGAAATGTAAGTTAGATACAAAAGGAAAATATACTATCCATAGGACGACCAGGAAGCATCATTGCTTTTGATTTGGGCCTCTTCTAAACTGACAGGCAGATTGGGTTATTTATAATTTCACATAAATATGAAGCCACACCTAAGGTATATTTATTTAGACAATTGATTAAAAAGGCCATTTACTAATCAGAAGCTCCTCTTGAATAGCATTTTTGTTTTTATTCTTTGCTTTCTGTAAATGGGTCTCCTACTATAGGGTTAGTCCATTAATTAGGTGGCATCCTGCTTTACTCAAGTCACACACAGAGCTTCTATAATGACAGCTAAACCATTGAGCCTCCTGGGAAATTAAATTCATTTGCATTTTTTGTTTCAGTTCAGGGAATTGCTCTTTAAGCCTCAAGTTTCTAAGTACATCAGGCCTTAACATCCTCCCATAGGGAATAGGTCCTCATTGCCTACCTTCTTTTTAATTGTTCATTATCCAGGCCATGCAGGTGCTCTCTAATTTCCCTGGTGGATAAGAGCCTCACAGAGTGTGGCACTTTTAATTGTTAGTGTTTCTCATCCATCCTCCAGAGGTAATTGGCTCCAGAGAGAGCCTCTAGGCAAGTAGGTGCTGAAACTTTCTCAATTATTGCATAACACATGCAGGGGTATCACAGCAAGTTTGGCTTATTGCTTTTGATTCCTCTCCTGAGACTCACCTGAGTTCAAACAGAGGCTGTTACTTCCCTGTAATCTCATTCTTATGACCAGCTACCCTACAAATGCCTAGATGAGGGTCATTCCTAGATCAGTTGGCATGTCTTATAGTTTTCTCAAGTAACACTGACTTACAAGCAAGCTCACTTTTAGGTCATTTGCATTGCCTGAGGACTTGTCTGAAATAAAAATTCTCAGGCCCCATCCCAGACCTTCTGAATCAGAAACTCTGGAGTGGGGCCCAGGCAGTAATCTCACCAGGTGATGGATGCACAAGAATGTATAAGAAATATTGGGGCACACAAAAGCAAGAAAGGTGGCTGTGCATGTTCGCTAGTTTTTCTTAAATATTAGGCTTGCCCACAGTCAGTTGCACTTGATCAGACTCCAGAAATTCTTTGATAAAGTGAAAAGAAGTAAGCAAGCTCATCTCTGTCTCAGAGGAAAGAACACAATTATTAGTTTAGATTGTTAGATCTATAGGCCTCAGAAGTCTGTTAAACTATCTGCTTTTCCAAGACAGCATCATTGAACAAGGCAAGGCATATCTAACAGTGACTGGAGATCATGGGAAGATTACACCACCTGATTTGGGTCCCATTGCCTTTTTTCTCTTTTTTAATTTGGCTGCTACTATCAAAATAGATTTCCAGAAATAATGTTCTTGGTGGGCTACTTTCCAATCCACTGAGTATGCTTTACTTTCACACTATTTTAGTAGGCACAGGTGGAGCTTTCATATTTGCAGAGATATCGGCTTATGATATTTGTGCTCAGCCAACACTATCAGGTCCCACGGAGAGGTACTGAGATTTTTTTGTTCTTTTTGTCTTTAGAATTCATCCAGTAGGACTGTACAGTCAAAATACGGTATTTTAAGGACACTAGAATGAATTATTGCCTTTCCTTGGTCATATCACCAATTTGTTATGTAGTTTAATTTGTTTCCACTTGATTCAATTTTTAGGAATACATTTTATAAAACAATAATTGAAACCATATTATTTTTAAACATATATTTTAGAGAGGAATAGAAAGGTATAGAGAGGTAGAAACATCAATAAGAGAAACATCATTGATCAGTTGCCTCCTGCATGCCCCCCGACAGTGGATTGAGCCTGCAACCCCGGGAATGTGCCCTGACCTGGAATGGAACCGGTGGCCTCTTAATTCCTGGCTCAATGCTCAACCATTGAGCCACACCAGCCATGCTCAACCATATAATTATTTAGGGACCTTTATATTCATTGTATTTCTCTGAGATATAATTAACAAATCATTTCCTTTGTTTGTCCTTCCTCTTAGCTTTGCTTACAGTGTTTTTTGATCATGCATAAGTCATTAATATGTATTTTTAATGTAGCTTAATTTATTAATATTTAACTTGCTTTTGAAATTTGAGGCATTTTATGACAGTTCTTATTTCATTCACAGATTAAAGAAGAATACATCCATTTTTTTAATTCAAGTATTTGTATGGTTTGAATTATTACATTTAGATCTTACATCTATTTGGAAATTATTATTTCATAGTTCTATATTTTTAAATATGAGGCAGGTTTTTTCCAGGTGCCATTTTAGATACTGGAGATACAGTGTGACAAGACCAACAAAATCTAGTTTCTCTCAGAGCTAATGTTCCAATAGGAAAGACAGACCACAAAGATGATTTTAGATAATGGTAAATAAAGGCAATGAAAAAGACCAAGTGGTAGATACAGGCTGGAGAAATGCCTCTTCAATAAGATGATTTTTTTAAAGCTGATTTATAAATGACAAGGTCAGGCTAGCCATATTGAGGTCTGGGGCAGAACTGTCCAGGCGAAGGGAATAGTTAATACTAAGGCATCAAGAAGCAATAGCCCTTACCACTGTTAATGCTCACTATGACTCAGGCACAATACTGGAACACTTTACCTGCATTATCACTGTATTTCTCAGAATGGCCCTTTGAGGTAGGTGCTTGTTGTTAGCTCCATTTTGAATACAAATACACTGAGTTTGGGAGAGTTTAAAATCATTGGCCTCTTCTCAACCTCAAACTTGGCTTCTGGTCTCAAACTGCAACAGTGAACCCTTGATTTTTCTCTCTCTAGGTTTTCACGAGAAGGACAAGAAGCCATATTGCCGAAAGGATTTCTTAGCCATGTTCTCACCCAAGTGTGGGGGCTGCAACCGCCCAGTGTTGGAAAACTACCTTTCAGCCATGGACACTGTCTGGCACCCAGAGTGCTTTGTTTGTGGGGTCTGTGCACTCAGTTATTCTTTCTTTCTTTCTTTCTTTATTTTGGATTTAAGGAAAGTCAGGGGTTCTCCTCTCTGAGAGGCAGAGCTGCTAAGAGGGTTCAGAGGTTGGGATGAGGGATTGATGTGGGCTTCCTAAAGGAGACATGAAACACAGCATTTGTTGTGGCATTTGCTTTCTGTTTTGCAAGTGGGCCATATTCTAGGCTGCATTTGTCAAGGACCCAAGTAAATTCTTACTGCTTACTGGCAGAGGTAACTGGCAGGAATTTCTAGGCTGAAAGTTTTACTTTGCTGATGTTTTATTCTTGACATCTGCCTTCCTTTCCTTTTTCTTCTGTTCACCCCCAGGACTGCTTCAGCAGTTTCTCCACTGGCTCCTTCTTTGAACTGGATGGACGTCCATTCTGCGAGCTCCATTACCATCACCGCCAAGGAACCCTCTGCTATGGGTGTGGGCAGCCCATCGCCGGCCGCTGCATCAGTGCCATGGGCCACAAGTTCCATCCTGAGCACTTCGTCTGTGCTTTCTGCCTGACGCAGTTGTCGAAGGGAATCTTTAGGGAGCAGAATGGCAAGACCTATTGTCCACCCTGCTTCAATAAGCTCTTCCAAATATAATCTCAGCTGAACCCACAGCCCTCCAGATACCCTTTAACATTTAAACCAAGAGAGGAAAGAGTACATTTGTTGTTACTGACCTTCTGCTCAATAGGCTTATAGAGAAAGTAAAGCCTATGAAGGGAATGTCTAAATGTTAGGCTTGTAGCCTTAAGTTTCAGATTTCTAGCCTTATTTTTTAAATTGGGTACTTGGATTTAGATCTGGAGCCTGCTAGCGAGTGTCTCTGCAGATATATTTTCCACAGGCACACATTCATTTAGTAACTGGTTTTCTCAGATTTCTCCATTTTCACCCCTATGATGGCCCTGCTCACATCTCCTCTCCTTTTCAAGCTTTCCATATTTCCCTGTGACTCAGTTCCTCACAATCATGGCTATGGACTTTATCCTTGGTGTCAGGAATCATGGTAGCAGTCTTAAGCTCCTTGCATCTCCCTTCAGTGTATTTCTCTTTTTCATGAGGAATTAGATTTTAACTGGACAACTTTGAGTGCTGACATAATTGACAAATAAAGTGGCTTGTGTGTGTGTGTGTGTGTGTGTGTGTGTGTGTGTGTTTTAAATATGTTTTCATTGATTTTAGAGAGAGAGGAAGAGAGAGAGAGACATTGAGGTGAGAGAGAAACATCAATCGGTTGCCTCCCATATGCACCCTGACCAGGGATGGAACCTGCAACCTTTTTGATGTAGGGGACAACACTCCAACCAACCAAGTCATACTGGCCAGGGCAAGTGGCTTGTGTTTTAATGACTCAATATCATGTAGTTTGGTAGATGATCCTTCTGCTTCTCATATTAATAAACTAAGCACTTTGTGCAATTAATTACATTTATATCATACCTCTTGTTTACATCCATAAATAAACATTTTTTAATTAAAAGGGGGGACTCCTATTCACTAACTTTTTTATTAATTTGGACCTATAACATTCATTTTATTTTATTCTATTTTCACTTAGATAAATGAATCATCTTAAATGATGGCAAAGCTTCTTAAAATTGTTCTCATCACTTTGTTTATTAAAGGAGAAAAACTGGATCTGTACTAGGCACTTGCAAATCTTTATTTACGTATAAATGCATGTCTCCAAACTAAAAAAAGAAAGGTATATATTAAATATTTCCAGATTTCTTGTATATCAATTATATCTCAACTAAAGGCCCAGTGCATGAAATTCGTGCACTGGGGTGAGGGGTCCCTCAGCCCGGCCTGCCCCCTCTCACTGTCTGGGAGTCCTCAGGGGATGTCCTACTGATAGCTTAGCTGCAGTCTGGCCTCCCTCTGTGGGAGTTGACCGGGCTGATCAGGGGAAGGCGCCACCCCATCACCCTGCTGCTGCTACCACTGCTGACCACAGCAGCCGCCAAGGTGTTTTCATCAACATGGACTCCAGTCCCTTCACCACAAAAAAAATGACAACTTTCTTTAGGCATTTTCAAGATGTGTCTTTCATAGGATATGACATATCTTTCTTTCTTTTTTATCCTCACCTGAGTATATGTTTCCATTGATTTTTAGAGAGTGGGGAAGACAGAGAGAAACATCAATGTGAGAGGGACCCTTCAATTGGTTGCCTCCTGCATGAGCCCCGACCTGGGCTTAAACAGAATCAAACCCAGACCCTGCAGTCCACAGGCCGAGGCTCTATCCACTAAGCCAAACCGGCTAGGGCAGGATATGACATTTCTTAGCCCCTCCAGCAGTGGACCTTCGTTTTCCTCCAGGAGTGAGGTGGAAAAACCCTAGATCACCTTCTTGGATTCTTATTACCCAAGTTACCAAGAACACTGCGAGTGGCGGTGTACAGGGAGCTTAGCCAATGAGCAGTCAGAAAAGGTGTTTCCCCCCTGGTGTTGTGTCCGCTGGGGTGGGGACGTGCTCTGAACCACGTCGCAGCCGCTCAGAGCACACCCCCAGCCCTGGTGTTGTGTCTCTGCTCCAGCCCGCTTCCAGCCTCAGTCTCCCCATAGCCACTGGGGCTGGGGGCGGCACGCAATTCCCTCTTGCCCATCTGCATGCGCAATTCCTACTAAGACAGCCGTGACACCTTAAGGCATCCCAGCTAATTTTCATATTACCTCTTCATATATATATATATTAGTGGCCCGGTGCATGAAATTCGTGCATGGGGGTGGGGAGTGTTCCTCAGCCCGGCCTGCACCCTTTCCAATCTGGGACCCCTCAAAGGATGTCTTACTGCTGGTTTACAGGGATTGGGCCTAAACCAGCAGTCAGACATCCCTCTGGCAATCTGGGACTGCTGGCTCCTAACTGCTCACCTGCCTGCCTACCTGATTGCCCCTAACCACTTTGCCTGCTGGCCTGCTCGCCCCCAACTGCCCCCCCCCACCAGCCTGCTTGCCCCCAACTGCTCCCCCTGCTGGCCTGCTCACCCCCACCTGCCCTCCCAACTGGCCTGCTCGCTTCCAACTGCACCCCCCTGCTGGTCTGCTCACCCCCAACTGCCGCCCCTGCCAGCGTGATCACCCCCAATGGCCCCCCACTGGCCTGATCACCCACAACTGCCCTCCCCTCTTGGCCTCTAACCGCCTCTACCTCAGCCCTGACACCATGGCTTTGTCCAGAAGAACATCTGGAAGGTCTCCCAGTCTAATTAGCATGTTACCCTTTTATTAGTATAGGTAGAGGCCTGGTGCATGGGTGTGGGCTGGCTGGTTTGCCCTGAAGGGTGTCCCAGATCAGGGTGGGGGTTCCCTTGGGTTGTGGGGCAGCCTGGGCTAGGGGCCTGTGGTGGTTTGCAGGCCAGCCATTCCCCCATGGGGTGAGGGTCCCCGCTGGGGGGGCGTGGCCAGCCTGGGTGAGGGGCTGAGGGCTGTTTTCAAGCTGGCCACATCCCCTTCAGGGTGGGGGTTCCTGCTGGGGTGCCTGGCTAGCCTGGGTGAGAGGCTGATGGCTGTTTGCAGGCTGGCCATGCCCCCCAGCAGGGACCCTCACCCCATGGTGGTGTGGCTAGCTTGGGTAAGGGGCTGAGGGCCATTTTCAGGCTAGCCACGCCCCTGGCGATCCAGGCTCCCAGCCCCTCCTCCTTTTTTTTTTTTCCAGCCCCTCCTTGAGTGGAGGCCAGGGCAGGTGGGAAGCTTGCTTCCTTCATCGCCGGGGGCAATCCAAGCCTCCTGCTCACTCCAGCTCCATGACCACCGCCATCTTTGTTGGGTTAATTTGCATTCTTACTCCTGATTGGCTGGTGGGCATAGTGGAGGATGGTCAATTTACATGTTTCTCTTTTATTAGTATATATATATATATATATATATATATATATATATATATATACTAATAAAAGTATATATATATATAAATATATATATAGCTGTTCTTTAAAAAATGAAAATGCATCTTCCTCAATATCACAATTGTCTCATGAAGACAAACAGGATGGCTGTTCTTAGAATGTCTTTGAAGAAAGATCCTATCTAATAAAAGAGCAATATGCAAATTAACCATCACTCCACTACACCAAGAAGACATGCCCACCAGCCAATCAGGACCGAGCATGCAAATTAACCCAAGATGGCTGCAGTCATGGAGAGAGCAGGAGGGAGGCTTGGGTTTTCCTGGTGATGGAGGAAGCCAAGCTTTCCACACACCCTGGCTGGCCCAGGCCTCCACTTAAGGCTACAAAGTTTCAATTATAGAAGATAAAAAAATCCCAACAGAAATGGCTGCTGCCACGAAGTGAGCAGAAGGCTTGGCTCCACTCCAGGCTACAAAGTTTCAATTGTAGAAAATAAATAAATCCCAGATACCAGGGCCTCTGCTTGGGTCACCGGGGGGCGTGGCCAGCCTGCAAACCACCACAGGCCCCTCACTCGGGCTGCCCCACACCCCAAGGTAACCCCCACCCTGATCCGGGACACCCTTCAGGGCAAACCAGCTGACCCCCACCTGTGCACCAGGCCTCTATCCTATCTAATCCTATATAATAAAAGAACAATATGCAAATTGACCATCACTCCAACGCACAAGATGGGTGCCCCCATGTGGACACAAGATGGCCACCACAAGATGACCAGCAGGGGAGGGCAGTTGGGAGGGACCAGGCCTGCAAGGGAGGGCTGTTGTGGGCGATCAGGCCAGCAGGGGAGGGCAGTTAGGGGTGACCAGGCGTACAGGGGAGGGTAGATAGAGGCAAACAGGCTGGCAGGGGAGCAGTTAGGCATCAATCAGGCTGGCAGGGGAGTGGTTAGGGGGTGATCATGCTGGCAGGCAGAAGCGGTGAAGGGCAATCAGGAAGGCAGGCAGGTGAGCAGCTAGGAACCAGCAGTCCTGGATTGTGAGAGGGATGTCTGACTGCCTGTTTAGGCCCGATCCTACCAGGCTGGCCATGATCTTACCAGATTGGGCCTAAATGGGCAGTCAGACATCCTTCGAGGGGTCCCAGATTGGAGAGGGTGCAGGCTGGGCTGAGGGACACCCCTTCCCCATGCACGAATTTCATGCACCAGGCCTCTAGTGTTATAAAAGATCATTTACCATTTTCTGGTTTGGATTAGGAAATTCAAACCCCCAATGAAAGTCTCCACTTAATTATTTCTTCCTCTGCAAAATATTATAAGTAAAGTAGAAAAGCTAGTCAGGTTATTAAAGAATCTTACTTTCTCATGTCCTATCTCAAGTAAGCTTCAAAGGAGTCATCCTTACTCAAAAGAGATAGTTATGATATCTGTACTATATCATTTGTAACATGGTCTTAAAGATATAGGATTATTTGTTTAAAAATAGATTAAATGACTGGAAAACTTCTTAACTAAAGATATTTATTGAAAATAGAATTGATTTGGTGTCTAGATTGGTATGAGCACAGAACTTCTTGGAGAACTGATAGATTAAATGATTCTTGCCAAGCTTTATTATATCTATATGGGTCCTGCTATCTAGTGCCTTTGCAGATACATTTTTCACATGCACCCATTTGTTAGAATGAATGATAAGGGGTCGCCGAAACCGGTTTGGCTCAATGGATAGAGCGTCGGCCTGCAGACTCAAGGGTCCCAGGTTCGATTCCGGTCAAGGGCATGTACCTTGGTTGCGGGCACATCCCCAGTAGGGGGTGTGCAAGAGGCAGCTGATTGATGTTTCTCTCTCATTGATGTTTCTAACTCTCTATCCCTCTCTCTTCCTCTCTGTAAAAAATCAATAAAATATATTTTTTAAAAAAGAATGAATGATAAGGGGTTTTGAGAGTTAAGAGGAAGTGGTAACAGTTATAGGAACTTCAAATGCATCCAAGCTATGTAGCAGACCACACAGATAGGAAGCCATCTGGCCTCATGTACTATTTGGTTGGCTGAGAGTACCAGACTAAGCAAAATTTACATTCAACTTCTTACCAGACTAAGCAAAATTTACGTTCAACTTCTAAACATCCCCTTTACTGTATTTGACTCTATGATGTCATAAGCAGGTGTTAATATTGCAGTGTTCATGGTTGCCTGGGCAATTTGACAAAGTAAACTTGAGGTTTTAGCCTTTAAGAAAGAATGTTCAGGTGCTAAAACTTTTTGTTAAGGATGAGCTATTTTGAAATATCAGTAGGTCTAAATATTTTTAAATGTCAGAGAAAAGCCAGAGTTCAGGAAGGTGCAATTAAGAAGTGAAGATGTTTTCTTTTCACAATAAATATAGGTGGTGATACTTGTTTAAAAAGAGATGATGCATTTGGGACTAATGTTTTAGCCACAAGGAAGCCATTTTCAAGTAAAACATTTTCCTTTAAAAAACCATAAATACTATTACTCAAACTGATCACCTGTTTACTCTTGATTCTGAGTAACTCATAGTTTTTTTAAAAAATAAAAGCTACTCTCAAAGAGCAGGGCTTTTCTACCAGTGAGGTATATATACCTAAAAGAATATGCTTTACACTGGAAACTCTATTCTGAAATAGGAATTTTTCTTTTTTTTTTTTTAAATAGGAATTTTTCAACTTGTTGGCCAATTATTCTTTAGAATAAGCATATAATCCTCCAAGGTGATACTATGGTAAAGACAACAATTATTTGCCAGCCACATGAACTTCTTTTTCATGACCAGTAGAGGGAGAAAGAGTGCTTTCTTCTAGTTTAGTAAGAAAAGACCAGAGATTCTCCTAACTGGGCTAGCTTAGGTCATTCACCAGCAAGTGATTTTTTGCTGGGGGAATGGACTATACAGCTTGGCTTAAACCAAATTAGACCATTCCCAGAGTTAGGAGCAGAACTAAATTCCTGAAAACACAAGGACTTTGTAGAGGAGATGTGAATACTTAAAAAAAAAAAATCTGGGTACTGCTGGGAAGGAGATAACGAATCTTCAATTTACATGACTACATGTTCCAATATCGCAATAACTTTGTACGGTGACAGATGGATAGTAGACTTTTTGTAGTGATCACTTTGTAATAAATGTGACATTTCACTATATTGTACACATGAAATTAATATAATATTGTGTGTAACTATACTTTGATTAAAAAGAGCTTTACACTTCAGATATTTTTAAAGCAAAAATATTAAAGTGTTTTCTGAGTTTCAAGGTAATACAGAAAGTAAGCAAATAGGTATTCCCAGTGCCTGAGGGAACATGTCTGAGAACTCTGCAGAGTTCAGAAATAGAGGAGAGCCAGGAATAATGGTGTTATCCTAGTAAATAATGCATCAGGCCAGAGATACTGTTCTTCCCTAGGCCCCTAGGGCACAGCAGTAAGAAGCATCCTCAGCAGTGTCAGTCTGAGACTCTGAAAAGGGAGCTCTTCTAGCTAAAATAAAGGTGAAAAGATGCGACAATTTTCTTTAGAAGCAAGTGTCTTAGGCATGAACAAGTCCTTAATAAGGGTAGTGGTGGCAGCCACTAAAATATGGGAATAAAGAAGCGACAGTCTGCCCCCACAACATGTAAGTGCTGAGAACACACTCTAAGGAGAACTTGGAATCTACTGGGATTTGTAGGATGAGAAAGAAAGAAATGTCAGATAAGAGTTGGTGATTGAGTTGTGCTTGTTGCAAATGTATAACTTTGCCAGGAAGCAGCAATGTCTCAAATTGATTCTATAAGAAAGGAGACAGTTTATGTAGGAGGTTACACCTCCTGATTGCGCCTAAATTAATCAAATGTACTGTGTCCAAATTAATTTCCTGTGCAAAGAAAGCTCCTAATTGTGTTTAGGTTCATAGTCTGGACAATCACATAGACTTCCTGGCATCTTGGTGAGAATGATCCATCTTCCCTTTGTATTTTGGATATCACCAAATCTCAACAAAAATTACTCTAGGGTCCTAGCCAGTTTGACTCAGTGGATAGAACGTTGGCCTGTGGACTGAAGGGTCCCAGGTTTGATTCTGGTCAAGGGCACATGCCCAGGTTGTGGGCTCGATCTCCAGTAGGGAGCATGCAGGAGGCAGCCGATCAATGATTCTCTCTCATTATTAATGTTTCTACCTCTCTCTTCTCCCTTTCTCTCTGAAATCAATAAAAATGTATTTTTAAAAAACAACACAAAAAATAAAACTACTCTAGGAATAAGGTTTTGCCTGGGATAACCTGTGAGAGATACCTCAGATCATAGATGCTTATGGAACAATTTCTACAGCTGAGAATGAGCATACCAATAAGTCAGATGATTTTACTTTCTTTAAACTTGAACTTGAAGGAGATGAAACCATTTGATTTTGGATTTTATGGCTGTTAGATTATGATATACTATGATAACTAATATGACTGAACATAATCGAAGATGTGAAATAGAATGGGAGCACACTTCTCAGCATTATTTTTTTTTTTTCAGTCTAGTTTCTCCACAAGGAACCACATCTCTCTCCTACTTGGCCCATGTGGTTATTTATAATGGGCTGACTTTACTATCAGTTCCTGTAATATATACAAGTGTCAGGCCTGATCAATAAGTTATTTTGTTCTTTTGGACCAGTGGTTCTCAACATTTTTAATGCCACGACCCTTTAATACAGTTCCTCATGTTGTGGTGACCCCCAACCATAAAATTATTTTCGTTGCTACTTCATAACTGTAATTTTGCTACTGTTATGAATCGTAATGTAAATATCTATGTTTTCCAATGGTCTTAGGCGACCCTGCTGGTGGTTCTCAACCTGTGGGTCGTGAGAACCCACTGCTGCTGAAGAACCCACTGCTGAGAACCACGCTGTAGAGCCTAAGACCATCGGAAAACACAGATATTTACATTACGATTCCTAACAGTAGCAAAATTACAGTTATGAAGTAGCAACGAAAATAATTTTATGGTTGGGGGTCACCACAACATGAGGAACTGTATTAAAGGGTCGTGGCATTAAAAAGGTTGAAAACCACTGTCTGGACCAAGGTGATTGGATCAGGAGTAGACATGTGACCCTAGCAAAGCAAATCAGATTGCTCCCCAGGACCTTTACTGAATTACTGGGAAAAGGGTATTCTGTTGGGATTCTATCCGTTGAATAATAAAAACTTCATTGCTGCTGAGAAATCCTATCTAATCAAGACAGAATATGCAAATTGACCATCACTTCGCAACAAAGATAGCGGTGCCCACAGCCAACAAGGAGGGAATATGCAAATTGATGCGACAAAGATGGCAGCGGCCGGTTCAGGATGCTTGTGTCATTGCCATGGCGACAACACAGGTGTTCTGCCCTGCCCCAGCAGCTCTGGGCAGCACGCACACACGCAGGCGCGGGTTGGCCGGGGCAGGGCGGGATGCTTGCTATGAGGGGAAAGGCAGGGGGTGGAGGGAGCTCTACGAGGGTGGCAGGGCCAGAGCGAAGGCAGAAGGTGGCTCGGCCGGAGCAAAGGTGGAAGGCAGCAGCCAGAGCGAAGGCCCGGGTCCTGGGTGCCAGAGGGAAGCCAGTGCGGCAGCCAGGGGAAGGAAGGCCTATTCTTGCACAAATATTGGTGCATTGGGCCTCTAGTATCTTTATGATCACTTAGAGGGGAGGCTGCTTGAGAAAGAAACCAATACAGAGGAAAGTAGAGTTGAGTACTGATGAGACCTTATCTTCTTTTGAGCACTCAATCCTACCATATCAGTGTCTTGACCCCAGACTGGAAATTATGTGAATAAATAAATTCCCCTTTTTACTTAAACTGATTTGAGGTGGATATCTGTCACCAGTTAACTGAGTAAGCATAATAGATATATTGGTATTCTCTCTCTTACAAGCTTAACATGTTGCTAAAGAATGAATAAATGAATGAACAAATACACTCAACAGTGGCACAGAATGTTCACGTCACCATGAAAAACAAATAGACAAAAATAGTATCTTGTCACTTCCCAATGCTTTTAAATTGGAGTACAGTGAATCACTTCATATTTTAAGTCTGAGGCATCCTGTGGATAGCTGATATATTTAGAATAAAAACTTCTTTTTCCTGTCCAATTTTTTAGTAAAGTTGAATAATGTGTATCAACATCAGTAAGGAAAAGGGAGGGTGCTGTCATCCTCTAAGATGCAAAAAATGTGCTGTCAATTATGTTATGTATGCTGCTTTGAATTTTAAAGGGACAAGTGAGGGCACTAGGGCAGGACAATGATTCACGGCTGTAGCTTATGTTGTTTTGGGGGATAGTAACAAGAGCAGTAGCCTTGGCACAAGACAAGCCAACACTCAAATGTTGATTCTACCACTTACAAACTGTGTAAACCTCAGTTAAGCTATTTATCTTCTCCAAACTTCAGTTTCATAGTATGCTAAACGTGGGCAATAAATAATACTTCCCATGTGGATTTGTAGTGAGGATTAACCAAGATAATAAATGAGAAGGGGCTTTGTAAACTGCCAAGAACCACACATGAAAGGCTGAAAGGCATTAGCAAAATAGTCCAAGAGATAAGTGAAGAAGTCAACTTCTAGCATTTCCACAGAGACTGTGAAAACTGTAGCCAGCCCTTCGTTGTTTTGGGATGATTTCAGAAATCGTTTTAAAGGCTCAGGATGAAAGCTGATGGAACTGAAAATACTGGAAGATTAGGAGAAGAGCTTGAGTTTGAGCTCATAATCTTCCTTTGTGGCAACATATTGACAAAGTAATGCTCAAGAGTGAATGATTTCCGCAGCACAGGAAACCCATCCAGTTAGCTGTTTCCCACAGATAGAGAACAGCTACGTTTGTTTAACAGAGCAGAGCCACATGAAAAAAGTTAAGGAAGCTTCCAGTGCAGTGATTTTCACTGCCTATCAATGGCCTAACCATAGTTCAAGGGAAATTCCCATCTTGTTACTTGTATTAGTTTGCTAGGGCTCTCTTAACGAAACACCAAACTTGGGGGCTTACACAATAGAAATTTATTTCCTCACAGTTCTGGAGACTGAAAGTCCAAGATCAAGGTGTCATTGGGTTTGGTTTTTCCTGAAGTCTCTTTCTTTGGCATACAGATGGCCTCTTTCTCGCTGTGTCCTCATATAGCCTTTTCTCTGTGTGCCTCTCTAGTATCTCTTCCTCTTATTAATAAGGACATTGGGTTAGGGCCCCAACCCATGGCCTAATTTAACCTTAATTACTGCTTTAAACGCCCAATATCTAAATTCAAACACATTTGGGATCAGGGCTTCACATATTAATTTTGTGGGGACACAATCCAGCCAAAACTTAAAGAATTACAATGCAATTACTTAAAGAATACAGTAGCAAAGATACAATTCCACATCTGATCTCCAGCTAGGTGGCTTCATTCTGTTAACCAATCCCTAACTCACTACATTTTATTATATCCACAGGTGATAAAAATCCCAGAGCTATTGGTAGGCACGTAAATACACACCCTACTAAATTTTTAATGTTATCAAACTTCTGTTGCTAGAGAATGATTTTGAGGCGCGCAACCTAAGTTCTGTCTTCCTGTCTGTCTGGAAAGGGCCTGATCTGGCTGGGCATGCAGGCCACCCTTTCTGTCCTCATTTCCAGCAGCTTCCTTTCACTCAATGGTTACAATTCTTTTACTCTGCTCTTTTCTAGATTAAAGTCTAACTTTGCAACTGTTCAGACTTTGATCAGTTCACCGGTTACTATTATTTTAACTGATGTACTTCAAGTTTTATTTTTGCATATTCTGCTCTGAGGGATGAAAATTCATTCTACTACAAAATAATCTTTTTTTAAAACAATTAACAATCAGACATTATTTGGTGACGAGTGATCTCAAGTTGTGTCTTGGTGAACATATCTTTGTCCATGTATTCAAGTTGACCTCCATGGTCAATGATTTCTGCTTGTGAAGTAATAAATCTGTTTTCTTGTGGTTAACACACTGTCATGGTTCATGCATCAGTTTGGTTCATTTGGGATTGCTGTATTGAAGTTATAGTTGAAAGGTAAGGAATACTTTATGATCCTTCCCAGCTCTATTGCACATTATCTTGTAGGCAACATGCAAGTAATCAGGGTTTTGAACACCATAGACTGAAGAAAGAATGGGAGACAGTGGGAGGTGAGACCATGCAACAGCTGAGGGTCCAAGCTTCCCATACATGCTCCATCATCCCATTGGATTTTACTTACAAAACACAGGTGCAAAGGTAAAATTATTAATGATTTGAAGATGGCAAGTGCAGGGCATTCAACCCCAACTATGGGGCCTTTCTGAGCATGGGGCCCCAAGTGACTACACTGGATACTTATCTGTGAAACTGGTTCTGGAGTGACCTTTAAATATTGTCTCAGTAGAACGAGGGTGGAAGCAGTTGAGGCTAGACTGCAGTGGACTGAGGATAGAATTGGAGGTGATGCTGGGGTTCTTGTCCCAGCATTAAAAAGGGGTTCAGCAATCTGGAGAAAGTCTGTGCATAGATGATTAAGAAGGAGTCCAAAGACGAAAGATAGTTTTGAAAGACATTGGGGGTGAGAGGAGCTTCAGCTAAAGGAGCTAAAGACTACCCCTTGACTCAGGATCCCATGCTATTTATTAACACAAATTGTCCCAAGGCAAGGTGGAGATAATACACTTCAAAGGGTAGGGTTTCAAAGGGTAAGGTTTACAGAAGCATTGTCAGATTGGGGAATAGCCTACAGCTGTTCAGATGTTTGGCCAACAGGAGGCAATAACATGTAGATTAAGATGCCCTGAGCTGTCTGGCAGCAAAGGATTATCCTATTCAGGTTTGGGGAAGATGCTTTTTAGCCGTTCCAACAGATGATTACATATGTGCCTCAGCCCTTGTTGAGCACCCAAGCTTCATCAACCTTTTGATGAAATTCTTGTAATTATGACATGCTGGAATTGGTTCCCGGCAAAGTGATATAGACTACTTTTGATAATTGAAGGAGGGACATCTGTACTAGGGTATATTAGGGTGGAAGAAAGCTTCTTTAGAGTTTTGAGAGAAGGGATAGGTAACAAGCATATTTGTGGCTAAGTCTGGTAGGAGCCAGAAAAGAAGAATATAAAGAACAGGGACTAATTGCTATTGAAAGAGCTCTCAAAGTAAGTAGAGATAGAATCAACAGTATAGAATGAGAGGTGTCAAGAGAAAAAGAGGAGAGGTTCTGAGACAGGAAGGTAGAAGAGGATGAGATTGATTTAAATGGAGAGGTTAAAGGAAAATTAACATTAGATGGCCCCAATCTTAGTAAAGGAGATGAAGATGTCATCCACAGAGGGTGCAGATACCTGAATGGGGCTAAAGAGTCAACAGACACTCAGGAAATTCTGGGGAAATCGATGAACAGAAATAAGCCAAGAGTCTTAGAGCCACAGGTTTCAAGTGGCTTTAGGCAGATCACCTCTAAGAATCTCAGTTTATTCCTTGATCAAATTAGATATTTGCAAAGCAAGACATATTTATATAGTGCTCAGTTTTATAAGTACTTTACATTTATTAACGTAATTCTCACAACAACCCCATAATGAGAAAGGGAGGATTGGAGAAGCTAAATGACTTGGCTGAGCCTTCCAGGCATTAAAAGAGGGAGCTGGGATCTGAATCCAAGCATATGGCTCTAGGGACTATACTTATCACCCCTGGGCTATGATGCCTTGTGCACCTTAACAACTAGTGATTTCTTAGGTCTTAAAAGGTACTGACTACCACAACCCGCCTGGCTAGGTTTCAGGATCTGAAGGAGGGGCCGACAAACAAATGCAAATGCTATATAAGAAATAGGAATTTAGAAAGCATTGGGGGCCAGGTGGAGCCTCTTTCTTGAAGAGACACACTGACTTCTCACCTGGTCCGCTTTTTATTATACTTGAATACACATTTGCCCTTCAGCAATGCATATAGGCAGATCAAAGGTAAAGTTTGGTAAACAGTATAAGGATTATCAGGTTAGGAAATTGCCTTGAGCCATTGAGTTTACAGTGGGACAATATTATGCTGATTTTCAGCCCTGTTGAATATCAAATTCCATTGGCCTTCCAATGATTCCTTTTAAAAAACATTTTTTTATTTTATTGTTTAAAGTATTACAAATAGTAGTATATATGTCTCCTTTTCCCCCCCATTGACCTTCCCTCGGCCTCCCCTACCTTCCCGCCACATGCCCTCCTCCCCCACCCCCCAGTGTCTTGCATCCATTGGTTATGCTGCTGTTTGCTTTAGACTCTGGCAACTGACATCCGATGTGACCATGAAATTAACATTTTTAGACAGACTAGTAGCTTCTTAATTCCTCTTCTAAGTCCAAAGCATTTTTCTTCTATGAACTTACTGGTTAATGCCTCAGAGGAAGACAACCTTTCCTTTTTCCAGCCAGCACTACCGGAAATAGCTCATCACATGAAAGGCTCTAAATGGCCAATAGGTGGCAGCATTAACTTGAAGATGGATGGACAGATACTGCCATTTGGCCTTGAACTAACTCAAAAGTCAGAGTTGGCCTCTTTCTTCTCCTTTCTTTATTTTTCCAAAGCCTCAAGATATACTATTTGAAGGCAAAGTCACTATTTGATTTTTTAAGAAGGCCAACAGTGAAGGAGCCAGAGAAGTCAAAGCAGAATTATTGAGAAAAACCAAGATGGCGGCATAGGTTAAACACCTAACCTACAGCCGGGCACAACAATATCAAAAACACAACTAAAAGTCAAAACGGACATCATCCAGAACCACAGGAAAGCTGGCTGACTGAAATGCCCACAATTAGAAGGAAAAAGAAAACCACAAGGAAAATCAGAGAAGCCGTAAAAGCTTGAGGTATGGAGACACGGGCGGAGACACGAGCCCGCGAGCGTGCGGGGAAGACGGAGCCGGAGAGGAAGGGGCGGCTGACGGCCTGGCTGGCGTTCTCTGGCGGGAAGGAGATAAAAGCGCCAGATTGTGCTGAACCCCAGCTCCGACTGCACTGAACCCCATTTCCCGGCGAAACCCTGGGAAGCCGGGCTCATGCTGGGGGAGTCTGAGCTGTGGGACGGAGACACAGAGGAGCTGCGCCGGAGCCGCGCACGGGAATGCGCGCAGAGGAGGGTCTGTTGCCTGTGCCGCTGGATTGCCCTAGCGGGAAGGAGACAAAAGCTCCGGACTGTGCTGAATCCCTAGTTCCAACTGCACTGAACCCCAGTTCCGGGAAAGACCCGGGGAAACCAGGCTCATACTGGGGAAAACTGGACTGTGGGGCAGAGATGCAGAGAGGCGGCGAAGAACAGAGCACCGGAGGCGCGCAGGGGATTGTGCGCGGAGGATGGGCTGTTGACTGTGCCGCTGAGTCGCCCTGGAGGGAAGGAGACAAAAGCGCCAGACTGAGGTGAGCCCCAATTCTGACTACACGGAAACCCAGTTCCGGGAGAGAATCTGGGAATCCAGATTCATTGGGGGAGAGACTAGACTGTTTGGCAGCGCGCGAAACTCCAGGGCACTTTTCTCTCAGAGGTGTTTGCTGGGAGTACGGAGGGACACAGGAACCTCATAGGGCGGGGCTGACAGGAAGCCAAGGCGGTAGGCTCCGCCCTGTAACTCCGCCCCATCAAAGCTGAACACAGAGGCTTTTACAATTTTGCAAGTCTAGTTGAATGGGGCTGTCTCCCGGCATAGACACAGCTGATCCTCACAGCCAATTGGGCCGGAGGTCACATCCTCCCAGTGTACCAACAGCAACCAAGGCTTAACAACACCAAGACTTTGCACTCAGCCCACAAAGGGGGGTATCAAGAGCGACCACCTAGGGAGATTGGGGAAGCTGAGCGATAGGGAGGCAGCCAAAAGGGGAAGGCACCGAAACAGGTCACGAATATAAGGGATGCTGTAATTCCTGCTGAGGGGCCACAGGCAGTAGCTGACCTACACTACATTGGAGACCCAGAAATGAGGGCATCTAGTGGTCGGTGTGAGATGACACCAGACTTCGACCACTCCCATAAGGGACACATTCAAGAGGCAGACGCAGTGAGCGCCGAAGCCTTGCTGCACCAAGACCCGGCACATAGGCGTGTCTTCCGCACAGCAACTCTTCCTTTATAGACACAGAGGGTCCGCACGGCCAATAGGCCTGGAGGACAATTCCTCCCAGTGACACCAACAACAATCAAGACTTAACTATACAAACAAGGACCAAGATGGAGGCATAGGGCAGAAGCCTGATTGCTGCCTACCACAACGGTTTTGAGACTACAACGGGAGAGCAGAGCAGACACCATCCAGAACCACCGGAGGGCTAACTGAGCGGATGCTATACAACTAGAATAAAAGAGAGGGGTACGCGGGATGAAGCTGATGCCGGTGACCCAAAGACCACACTTTAAAAACTACGGCTCAGGCGACACAATGGTGGCCTGGAACGTGCTCGGTGCAGTTCCCCCAGCGGTCTCCGGCTGAGGGGAAGGCTTCACTCGCTGCCGAGCACGGACAGACGAGCCCCTGGGAGACATGGGGCGGGAGACTACGCGCTTGCTGACCTCCGAGTCCTTCAAGAATCTCAACACCCCGGAAGCGGCCAGGTGCGCACGCTCGGCGACCAGCCACCGCTGCAGACCCAAGGGCCGACGCAGCCACCCCGGACCAGCCCGCCGCCGCGCACCGGGCACACCGGAGCTTCGCCGAGCCCGCCGCCCAACGAGTTCTGTGGTGGCTGCCCTGGAACTCTGAGAAAATGGCCGAAGGAATTGCTGAGAGGGAATTGACCAACAGGAATTGGGATCAAGAAGACGAAACCCCGCTGGGTCCCGGATCCGGGTGAAGCCGCGTGCCCCTGGGTATGGGTGAGGCTGGGAACTGGGTCAGGGTGAGGCTGGGCCCCGGGTCCGGGTGAGGCCACGTGCCCCTGTGTCCGGGCGAGGCCATGCGCCCCTGGGTCCGGGTGAAGCTGAATCCTGGGTCCGGGCGAGGCCGTGCGCCCCTGGGTCCGGGTGAGGCTGAATCCTGGGTCTGGGCGAGGCCGCGGGCCCCTGGAGCCGGGTGAGCCCTGGGCCCCGGGTCCGGGCGAGGCCGCGGGCCCCTGGAGCCGGGTGAGCCCTGGGCCCCGGGTCGGGGCGAGGCCGCGGGCCCCTGGAGCCGGGTGAGCCCTGGGCCCCGGGTCGGGGCGAGGCCGCGGGCCCCTGGAGCCGGGTGAGCCCTGGGCCCCGGGTCGGGGCGAGGCCGCGGGCCCCTGGAGCCGGGTGAGCCCTGGGCCCCGGGTCGGGGCGAGGCCGCGGGCCCCTGGAGCCGGGTGAGCCCTGGGCCCCGGGTCGGGGCGAGGCCGCGGGCCCCTGGAGCCGGGTGAGCCCTGGGCCCCGGGTCGGGGCGAGGCCGCGGGCCCCTGGAGCCGGGTGAGCCCTGGGCCCCGGGTCGGGGCGAGGCCGCGGGCGGGCCCCTGGAGCCGGGTGAGCCCTGGGCCCCGGGTCGGGGCGAGGCCGCGGGCGGGCCCCTGGAGCCGGGTGAGCCCTGGGCCCCGGGTCGGGGCGAGGCCGCGGGCCCCTGGAGCCGGGTGAGCCCTGGGCCCCGGGTCCGGGCGAGGCCGCGGGCGGGCCCCTGGAGCCGGGTGAGCCCTGGGCCCCGGGTCGGGGCGAGGCCGCGGGCCCCTGGAGCCGGGTGAGCCCTGGGCCCCGGGTCCGGGCGAGGCCGCGGGCCCCTGGAGCCGGGTGAGCCCTGGGCCCCGGGTCCGGGCGAGGCCGCGGGCCCCTGGAGCCGGGTGAGCCCTGGGCCCCGGGTCGGGGCGAGGCCGCGGGCCCCTGGAGCCGGGTGAGCCCTGGGCCCCGGGTCGGGGCGAGGCCGCGGGCCCCTGGAGCCGGGTGAGCCCTGGGCCCCGGGTCGGGGCGAGGCCGCGGGCCCCTGGAGCCGGGTGAGCCCTGGGCCCCGGGTCGGGGCGAGGCCGCGGGCCCCTGGAGCCGGGTGAGCCCTGGGCCCCGGGTCGGGGCGAGGCCGCGGGCCCCTGGAGCCGGGTGAGCCCTGGGCCCCGGGTCGGGGCGAGGCCGCGGGCCCCTGGAGCCGGGTGAGCCCTGGGCCCCGGGTCGGGGCGAGGCCGCGGGCGGGCCCCTGGAGCCGGGTGAGCCCTGGGCCCCAGGTCGGGGCGAGGCCGCGGGCCCCTGGAGCCGGGTGAGCCCTGGGCCCCGGGTCGGGGCGAGGCCGCGGGCGGGCCCCTGGAGCCGGGTGAGCCCTGGGCCCCGGGTCCGGGCGAGGCCGCGGGCCCCTGGAGCCGGGTGAGCACTGGGCCCCGGGTCCGGGCGAGGCCGCGGGCCCCTGGAGCCGGGTGAGCCCTGGGCCCCGGGTCGGGGCGAGGCCGCGGGCCCCTGGAGCCGGGTGAGCCCTGGGCCCCGGGTCGGGGCGAGGCCGCGGGCCCCTGGAGCCGGGTGAGCCCTGGGCCCCGGGTCGGGGCGAGGCCGCGGGCCCCTGGAGCCGGGTGAGCCCTGGGCCCCGGGTCGGGGCGAGGCCGCGGGCCCCTGGAGCCGGGTGAGCCCTGGGCCCCGGGTCGGGGCGAGGCCGCGGGCCCCTGGAGCCGGGTGAGCCCTGGGCCCCGGGTCCGGGCGAGGCCGCGGGCCCCTGGAGCCGGGTGAGCCCTGGGCCCCGGGTCCGGGCGAGGCCGCGGGCCCCTGGAGCCGGGTGAGCCCTGGGCCCCGGCTCCGGGCGAGGCCGCGGGCCCCTGGAGCCGGGTGAGCCCTGGGCCCCGGGTCCGGGCGAGGCCGCGGGCCCCTGGAGCCAGGTGAGCCCTGGGCCCCGGGTCCGGGCGAGGCCGCGGGCCCCTGGAGCCGGGTGAGCCTGGCCCCGGGTCCGGGCGAGGCTGTGGGCCCCTGGATCCGGGTGAAGCAGTGCCCCTGGGTCCAGCCGAGACCAAACCAGAGGGAGTCGGACCTGCATTACCACCATTTGTCCACCATCCAGAGCTGAGGGGTCAGTGCCGACATGTACTCATAGGGAACCGGTGGACATTGATATTGGGTCTCAAAAGAACTGTTGGTCCAGAAAGAAACTCACTACAGACTGATTCATTTGCCTGTCAGCATAACTATTTTTGCTCGTCGCACATTCAATTCTTATAAGTATATCTATAGTGACACATGATTTCGCTCATCTAGGGGAAATGATGAACAACATAGACTGATGAACAAGAACAGAACCAGAAACAAGGAGGCATCGATCGGACTATCGGGCCTCAGAGGGAGGATAGGGGAGGGTGGGGGGAGGGGGGAGAGATCAACCAAAGGTCTTGTGTGCATGCATATGAGCCTAACCAATGCTTAAGTTCAACAGAGGGTTGGGGCATCCAAGGGGAGGGGTGTGGGATGGGAATGGGGGGATGAGGACAAATATGTGACACCTTAATCAATAAAGAAATTAAAAAAAAAAAAAAAAAAAACAAAAAAAAAAAAACAAAGCAGAATTATTGACCAAGAAATGAAGAGCCTTTGGGAGGGAAAAGAAAGATAAATTCAGTGCCATGAGGAATTGATGAGTCTCAAAGAGATTAAAGATTGATCTAAGTTATCCATTCAGTAAGTAGCAGATTCTAGGTCACTCACTCACCAAAATTCAGGACCATTACACATTGCCATGTTAATAGGCTTAATAGGCTATTTAATTTTTTAAAAAATGTTTAACCCTGATAAAGTAGAGCACTAATTTATTTCATAGAGCCAGTTGTTTGGGTTAGATTGTCTTAGTTGTTAGGGTTTTCAAGCTACAGGTGAAATTTCCTCTTCTTTCCCCTCTCTCCCAAGGCCTCCCACTGCTTTCTCCTTCTCCTACTTGCTTTTCTTCTCCTCTTTCCTTTTTCTTCTCCTTCCTTCTTTCTCTCCCTCTTTCTCTTGATTGTTTTTCCTTGGTTGTTGTATTGATCCGCTACAATAATGAGGAGGAAATCTAGTCTTTGGGATCAGGATATTAGATGCTACAAAATTCCAAGAGTGGTACAAAAATATCCTTGGCCTCCTATCACTTGCTTGCCACTTAATTGGCCCTTTCTCACTTTTTCTTTTCTTTTTTTTTTTTTTTAATTATTCTAACGAAAACTTCTCCCATGAAAATAGTATTGAAACAGGAATTTTAGGGGTAAAATAGGACAGGTTTAGGAAATTTTAGAAATTTTGGAAACTAAGGGGACCATGGAAGAAGCACAGGGCTACAGAGCAGCAGAAGATATTTCCATAGAATAGGGGAAGCTGAAAAGCTACAACAGGTATATTTCCATAGAATGAGGGAGCTGGGAATAGCAAAAGGTCTATATTTACAAAATAAAAAGAAGGAAACCCTTCATCCAGAAGGAGAAGAAGAAAACCCAAAGGGAATAGGAAAACAACAAGGAAGGAGGGGGGGAGAACTTCACTTGTCCCAAGTGAGGTTCGATCTTTGAGCCCAGGAGTTACTATAATAACTAGTCTAAGGGAACAGTGATCAATCAGAGGGGATATCAAAGCACCAGGGTCTGCAGCCTTTGTAAACCATGGCCTTCCAATAGGGAAAAGGAACTCAGTGGGACCCTTTCTTCCTCCCCACGTGGGAGTCTGTACTTGTTCTTTAATAAATTTCCACCTTTGCTATACTACCTTCTGTCCATGGATTCATTCTTTGATTCCGGCAGACAAAGAATCCAGGTTCTAGTCCAGGGGAACACTGCGTGTTCCTGTCCAAAGTTTCCGCTACAGTATTATGAAAGAAAAATAAGGTAAACAAGCTTCACTTTTGTAGCTGACTTTACTGGAAGACGCATTGTGAGTCCCCGTGGGAATTATGAATTTTTCCTAGTTTCTGCTCACCTATATTGATTGGAGATGCATTGATAGGAGCAGTAGGCACAGTATAAAAGTATATAGACTTTGAGTCAGACAGACTTGAGCATCCCTTTCTGGAACTACAAGATGCTCCAGGTCTATATGGTGTATTTCCTGCTTTAGTTCTAGAATCAGTCATTTCTCCAAGAAGCCCTGATTCTTTCTATTGCAAAATATTTTTAGAAACCAAGATCAGGGCACTGGTTATATACTGCACATCTGTAAAACTGGAAGGATGGTACATTTCTCATAGGGTTGTGTGAACATTAAGTGAACTAACACACATAGAGTACTTAACAAGGGCCTGAAATACAGAAGGCATCCAGTATATGATAATCCAGTAGGGGCTGAAATAAAATCTTCTGCTTTCTGTAAACTAAAGTTCATTTAAAACCATGTTGATTGGGAAATATTTTTTTCTGAAAGTGTTTTGATCCACAGAGCTCCTTGGAACTTGGGGTTCTTTAGTCAGAGCTGGGTTTAGGCAAAAATAGAGATTCTGATGTTTACCATCTCTATTTGACATTTAAAAACTTCTCCCCATTTAGTTTTAGAGAAAGACCTAGATCCCAATACTCACAGCAATACTCTTCTGTGGGTTGAGTGGGGAATGATTAGACCTTCCAGCTCCTTTGAAGGCATTTTTGATGGAACTTGATCATCAATCATTTAGTCTGAAGAACGAGCTCCTCCTGAGCCTTTGCTTCCATGGCATAATAATGTTTCACTCCCTCAGGAAAGCAACCCCTCACTTGATGGCTTATTTGACTGTCACTGAACCTTAGGTTCCCTTGGGGTTGAGACTTTAGGGACCTTCCCTCTACAGAGATGCCACATCTACATAGATGCCAGCTTCTGGCGGACCCCAGCCTTATCCCATAGTTTGGTACCGTTCACTCTGAAACCAACTGCAAAGGAAGCTGAAATGCCTTTACACTTTTACCACACAGCCTCAGGTAGACTTTTCCTCTTTGAAATCTGAGGTCCTCAGAGACCAAATAGCTTTTCTTTTCCTTTTCAGACTTCAAAAAGTCCAGTAGTTGAAGGCAGCTCTAAATTGAGATCTCGCAATTCCCAAGGAGCCAGGTATGTTTTCCCTGACCTTTTTTTAAAGCCGCATTCTTCACACTGTGGGTAGAAATAATGGGTTTGTCTAGGAGAAAGGGCTCAGAAGTCGGTAAAAAAATGATTCAGTTCTATTTTCCCCACTCTCCTCTGCCACAATCTTATAAAAAATTGAAATAGAGTGAGCTTCCCATAGGTAATTTCAGGTCACAGGGACATAGTCATTGCTAGATAGAATGTTGCTACCAACTGGCATTAATAAAACCCAGGTCCAAGTCCATATGATCAATTAACAGTTTAATAATAAGATAAATAAATTAGTCTGTGTTGAGAACCCACCATAGGCCACACAGTGGCTTGATTTTTTTCATATTTTATCTTACTAATTCTCTATTAATGGAAAGAACTTGACTTGATTATAGTCCCACAGCTATTAAGCTTTAGACCATTATTTTAACTCAAAAGTTCAGCTTCTAGTCCATTCAGTCCATTCATTCATTTAACAAATATTTAAAAATCTACTATATGCCTGGCACTAGTCTAGGCCATGAATACTGATTCACAAAACAGTGACAAATTTGTCTCTTCATGGAATTTAGTCTGATAGTTTTCTATTAAAATCTTCTTTGGAACTCCCCAAATGGAATGTGATGACTTGGGGGGTAATTCTTCAAATCCCTTTAGAAACAATTTTGATAAAACTTTTATTTTCAGACTGTCTATCTTGGTGGCTTAGACTTCTATAATCCCTTAACACAGTTTCTCTTTTGATATTCAATAAAACAGACCAACATGTATTATCTTCAAATATTTTTAAAATGTCTTTGCTCATTTGAGGCTCCTTGTGATATTTATTTTCGGCCTATGCTGTAGACCTTGGCCTTGGCAGGACTTGGGTGGGAGGAAATACACCAGCAGCAGAAGCAAATGAGATTTGGGTTGGGGTCTTTCCTCTCTCTGCATGATTCCAGATTTCTCTCTGCTGCTCTGGATCCAGACACAATTATTAACAGTGACTGCAATGCATAATGGGAAGAGAACACAGACCATGTCTTGAGTATTAATTGCTGCTGTATAAAGATGGCAATCTGGGGCAGTTCAATATAGGCAGTGTGTGATAACTGTTAGAAATCAGACCTATAGCTGAATGTAACTGGGTGGTCAGTATTAACCAATGAAATTGATTGATTAAGCATTTGAGAAGGTGTTTTGGAATAGAATTCAGAATCCATGCCTTTCATTCTTGGAGTTTTCCCAGGTCGCTTATTCTAGCTTGTGTTGGGAAAGTGGTTGGTTTACAAGGTAAGAGGGTGAATATCTCTTTAGTCAAAGAACCATAGTACTTAGCAAGGAGTTTTCTCTTCTTGGACTCCCCCCACCAATGCAGCAATATTTGGCTGGTACTCTAGACCTTAAACTAGCCACTTTATCTCACATAGACATAAAATATATATGTATGCTGTAAAATATATAAAATATGTGACTCATGAAATAGTTGTGATTACTAGTACATGAAGAATGAAAAACAGAGTTTTAAAGACTCTAGAATTCTCAACCAGGGATGATATTGTTGCCTTCCCCTAACCCCACCCAGGAAACATTTGATAGTGTCTGTAGACAGTGTTGGTTGTCACAACTGGGGAAGGAAGGTGCTACTGGCATCTAGTGGGTAGAGTGCAGGGATACAGCTAAACACCTTGCAATGCATAGACCAGCCTCCCCCGGCCCCCACCCCACCTCCAACCAAAGAACTGTCCAGCTGTAATGCTAATAGAGCCAAGGATGAAAAATTCTGCTCTGTAGCATTGTATAGATATTGCAGTTAAGTAATTGTGTGACCTTGAAAGACATCACATGCCTCAGTTTTCTAATAGGTAAGATCAGGAAACTACTTGTCACAGATTATAGGACACTGTGTCTGTTAAATTAGGGAGTAATGCATATGCCAGAAGTCAAAAGAAAGAAAAAATCAAAAGGAATGGATAAATGTAACGAGAAGTTCTGTTGATTAGAAAGTCAATTGGTACATTATTGGATGGAACTCTACCAATAAACAAAAAGCGGATGAAAAGTATAGAATTCTAGGAATTTATCCTAAGGAAAAAGAAAGAGGGGTGAGAAGACATGTCTGAGGATATTCACTGGAGCATGGTTTTTTAGGTGGAACATTGGGAACGAGCGGTGGAATGTCATCCTGGTTCCTGACCAGTAGTGGTTCACAAGCTGGTTGAGCCAGTTCTTAGGATGCCAGCCACATACTGTGTGTGTAATTGTTGTCCTGGCAGGAAAGGCTGGGCTGCTCCACACCCACCCCTTGTCTGGGCCTGTTGCCATCCACTCTGTGACCAGGGACAGGAAGGCCTATAAACACCTCAGGCTGAGGAAAAACAACGAGAGAGAGACAGTACCCTAGAATTAGGACACCAGCCTTTCTCCGGGCCAGCCCATCCCCAATCTCATTTTACTTCTGAATATTTTTCATACCACAGGTCGAAGCTAATATTTTGGCAGGAAACTTGGATCCAACTAGACAAGAGAACAATCAGCTGTTTGTTGTAGAGTTAGCATGAAAAATATGTTTAAACCCTTTGCTATTGATGTTCTTTCAAATATTTATTTATGTGTGCGAGGGACCATGGTAGGCTGGAAGGAAAGAGGAGAGGAAGATAGTCTCTATCCTAAAGGGCTTAGGACCCATTAAGGAGCTGGGTAGTTGTCCAACCAATTGTGTGATAATCAATCAAGACTTGTGTGCTTTGAGAGAGCAGAGAAGGAAGGACTTAATGGTAAGTAACTAGGATCAATAACAAAGACTTCTGATAGGATGTGGAGATATATCTATCTCCATGTAAATATATAAATGTGACTTTCAGTTAAGTCATTATTGAAAGGTAAACTCATAAAGACATTAAATGTAGTTCAGAGCTCTAGATTTAATATCAAACAGACCAAGGTTTGAATTCTACTTCCAACACTTACCAGTCATCTGACTTTGGACAGTAGTTCTTCTTCTTATTATTATTACTGTTAATATCATCATTTTATAATAATAGCTCTCCAGTCCCCATCTAAAAGCTACTACACTTTAGGAGCAGAGAGTAGCCAGAAAAAGGAAACCAAATGTAACATAGACTGACAGCTGGATATAACCTAGTAAGAAAGCAAAATGCTCTGTTTGCCTGTTTTATCCTATGGGGCATTGTTTGTGAAGGTGACAAGTTGGAAATGAGGTAGTGGAGTATGTTCATCTGTACAGTTACTCCTTGTGTAAAATGAGGAAAATAAGAAAATCAACCCAAAAAGTTGGTGTGAGTATTAAATGAGTTAACCACCAGTAAAGCCCTTGGAACAATGCCTGGGATACAGTAAGTGATTATTATGATTAATATCAGATAATTATATGTGCATAGAAAATGTCAGGAAATCTCCATAGAAGCTATAGTCTTGGGAGTGAAATAAGAAGATGAGGAATGGAGGATTTGTACTTTTTACTTTATACTATTCTCTCTTTTTTTAAAAAAAAAAAAAAAAACTAGAGGCCTGGTGCATGGATTCATGCACCAGTGGGTCCCTCAGCCTGGCCTGTGCGAAGCAGCAGGCAGCCTGGGAGGAGCCAGAGTCCAGGCCGGGTGCTGTGCCACTCCTGCTCATCCCGGCCCCTCTGTGCCTGCCACTGCTGCTGTTCAGAAAGCTCGCTGAGTGGCACTCCCACTGTGAGATCACACTGACTACCAGGGGAAGCTCTTGCGTTGAGCATCTGTCCCCTGGTGGTCAGTGCACATCATAGCTACCGGTTGTCCGGTCGAACAGTCGACCGGTCACTTAGGCTTTTATATATATAGATATTAATATAGATATTAAACTAGAAAATCTTAAAAATGATACTATCAGATATATTATAATTTGTTTTATATGATCTAAACAGGTAGAAAAACTCAAACTCTGAGTGCATTGGCTTTGGATTTCAAAATATAAAGGTGTGAACTTTGAGTCTGACCTCTAATGATTAGGTTATTTTGGTCAATATTAAGCTCTCAAAGCCTTAACTTTCTCATCTATAAAATGGGCATAATAGCATCAATCTAACAGCATTATACAATGAAAGGCTCTGGCGTGTACCTTACACATAGTACATTCTCAATATATATTAGTTTTCTATTTTTATATTGTCAGGACCCAGGGCAGGATACCCCAAGATATCCCACAATGGCATATTGATTATTTCAAACTAAAGTGAATTGAGAAGCAGCAGGAATGAGAGGAGCTCTCTGTCTCTCTAAATGCAGGAAATAAATCTCTGTGTGATAGGTGACCTCTCCATTCCTGAGAGCTGAGAGACAACCTGATCACAACACTTAAAAAAAAAATAAATCCAGAGTGCAGATTAACTAAGGCTCTTTGAAGTTCAGTTGAGCTTTAAAGATAGGTGTTCTGGCTTTATATCTGGGACTTGTCCCATTGTACTGATATTGATTTTTGTTTTTGTTTTTTTAATCCTCACTCTAGGATATTTTTACATTGGTATTTAGAGAGCGGAAGGGAGGTAAGAGAGAGAAAAAACCATCAATGTGAGAGAGACACATCGATTGGTTGCCTCCCACACGTGCCTCAACAAGGGCTGGGGGTTGAGCTTGCAACCGAGGTACTTGCCCTTGACCGGAATCAAACCTGAGACTCTTCAGTCCACAGGCTGATGCTCTATCCACTGAACCAAATCAGCAAGGGTTGGTATGGATTTTTAGAAGGTAGGAAAATGAGCTGAATTTTGTCAGTGTTGATACAATGCATTCTTAAAAGAATAACATTGTTTTTTAATCATTTATCATTCCTTATATGTGCATTATTAACAATTCTGGTTAGTTTAGGCTTCTGATTACTTGCAATCTTATTAAGATTCTAGTTGAGCCATCCTCCTCCTATTTTTAAAATATGACTGGCCTTTGGAAAATAAAACAAAAAAGCCTTGGAGAATCTATCTCCACAAACAAAAAGGTAATAGTTGTTTATGCATAATATTATTTATATACAAATAAATATATAAAACATTTATTATACTGAAAAAAAACACACCCTTGAGTCAGAGTTGAAAAAGTCTGTATAAACACACTTCATAACCTTTACTACCCAAGCCCAACCTTGTTTAGATTCCTCCCTAGTGAGCACTGACTTTGACCTGTCAATTTCTCATAAATTTAGTCTCTGTCTTAAAAAGTACAAAAAGGTACCTACTTTGATCATTTCTTTGAGCCTCATTTTATGATCTGAGCATCATATTGTGATTCTCCTGTGTGCACACATATTAATTTGTTTTATTTTCCAAAGGCCAGTCTTGCATCAATGTTATTATTTTATTATTAGTCCAGTTGTAGGAACTGAAGAAGGGCAGAGGGGGGATTTCTCCCCCTTCCTCACAATAACACCCCCAAATTCCTCTTGTACATCTGAGTTTCATTGGCTTCTCTTCTTTAATTGCCAGAGTAAACTCAAGTTGACCTCAATGGAGAATAGCACAGAAGCTACAACATTCATTCTCTTGGGATTAACAGATGACCCCAAACTTCAGGTTCCCCTCCTTCTGGTATTTTTGTTCATCTACCTCATCACTCTGGTTGGGAATTGGGGGATCATGGTGATAATCCACTCGGACTCCCACCTTCACACTCCAATGTACTTCTTCCTCAGCAACCTGTCCTTTGTAGACCTGGTTTACTCATCAGCTGTAGCTCCGAAGGTGGTGGCTGCATTGCAGTCAGGGAACAAAGTCATCTCCTACAATGGCTGTGCTGCTCAGTTATTTTTGTTTGTGAGTTTTGCCACTGTTGAGGCTTACCTCCTGGCCTCCATGGCCTATGACCGCCATGCAGCAATCTGCAGGCCTCTTCATTATACCAGCACCATGACCACAGGTGTGTGTGCCCTCCTGACAATCGGCTCCTATGTCTGTGGCTTCCTCAATGCTTCCATTCAGACGGCAAATACCTTCAGACTCTCCTTCTGTGGTTCTAATGAAATTAATCACTTTTTCTGTGACATTCCCCCACTCCTAGCTCTTTCATGCTCCAACACACACATCAGCAAATTGGTTCTCTTCTGCGTTGTTGGCTTTAATGTCTTTTTCACCTTCCTGGTCATTCTCATATCTTACCTCTTCATATACATCACCATTCAGAGGATACATTCTGCTAAAGGAAGGAAGAAAGCCTTCTCTACGTGTGCGTCCCATCTCACGGCAGTGTCCATATTCTATGGCTCAGTCATCTTTATGTACTTACAGCCCAGCTCCAGCCAGTCCATGGACACGGACAAAATAGCATCTGTGTTCTATACGGTGGTGATTCCCATGCTGAACCCCTTGATCTACAGCCTTCGAAACAAAGAAGTGAAAAGTGCTCTCTGGAAAATACTCCACGTACTTCACTCCCAATCTTTACGTGTGAGAAGGAAATAGGCAGGTACCTAAAATATCAGACCTAAATGCCTTCATGACTTTTGAGGTTTGACAGATTTCAGTTTTTTCTTTATCAGAAACAGTGGTTACTTCTGCTATTAAGAGATGTTGTAAAAGCAGCACTTTGAAATGTCTCACTCAGGAAGATAATTTTATTTTTGGTGAATGGCAGCATGGGACATTTACATCCTTCTTGCATTTGTTTCTTGACATGGTTTAAAGCAAAAGATGAAAACAAGCTGAATGCACTGAATTTCCCCTTCCTATTTTTAATGGGGAGAAATTTCCACTCACTATTAAAATTTGGTGTCAGGATCACATTGTCCCTGTATAATATTTTTCAACTGGAATGAATAGTGTGTTGCTTTCCATTTCTTTGGACCATGGATTGCAAAGTAAATGCTGAAAAAAATGTTTCAGCATTTTTAATAATGTCTTAGAGAAGGTTGTAATGTCTTAGAGAGCACTGGACCAAGAGTCAGGTGACCCAGTATTAAATCCTTCCAACCCCCCACCTTCTGTGCCCACTCATAGGTCACTCTCGCTCACCAGTTGCGTGTCATATTCTTCATCTTCTTCCATTGAAGTATTGGGTCAGCCTTGGTAGAAAACAATAAGTTACCTTGTGTATGTGACAGTTTCGGCAGATAAATTGTTTAAACTTTAACCTGAATAAACATATCTTTCTTTAAAGAGCTGCATTCTGTTCTATGCTTTTGGCCTTTTTCTAACATCATTACCAAAACTTGCAGAGAAGGTTTGGAAAAAAAAGAAGCAATTTCCCACAAGAGTTATAAAAGAGGATATTTGTCTTCTGAATTAAATGCTTGCCTTTCTCAGCACCCTTAAGTTTGGTGAATCTATTGAAAACACACATAATAACTCTCTGTGCCCTCTTTGCCTCTGTTTTTTCAATAATCAGTTCACCTCTGGATCCCTGTTGCTTTCTGATGTTCTGTAATTAGATGCTCTGAGAATAAAAAAGCCTGTGGAAATTGCATTCTTAAGATAGGAAAGGCACTATGACGCACAATGCAAGTCTACCAGGAGGTCTTATTTCATGTGCTAGAGGGTGTGAGTGAATATGTGTGCATGGGAAGCGGGTGGAGATTAATTTAACTTCTCACATATCAACTGCTTGATGGCGTTTATAGCTACAATTAGTCTAACTCATCCCATATTTCATGATTTCAAGATAACACACACACAAAAAAAATTGATATTTTAAATGTGAAAACCAGAAATCTTGATGTGGTAAATCAAGAAAATTAGCTTTGAGATGATCAAATTCTATTATGCACAGGGCAGTGTCTGTCTAAGAAGGGTTGATCATGAGTCTTGTAGAGAAAGGAGCAAAGAAAGAATTTTGGAACATGAGACTGGTTTGTAGGAGAAGATTTTTCCAGCATAAGGCCACCGTCTCCTAAGAGATCAGGGGTTTCTCCTGGATCCCAGGCCATGACAACCTAGATCTGCCTCATCCATTTTCCTGCTTCCCCTTTTAAGAATGGAGCCTATCCAGCAACAAACATACAACAGCCTTGAAAGGTCAGGATCCACTTCATGTAGAAGTCCTTCTCAGTGACTTACAGAAGTTACAAAGCTAAGATACCCAAATTTGGAGATTTGCTATTCAAGCACTGAGTGCATTCTAGTCTTAACTTAGTTTCTTTTCCTAATTGGTTAATAGAATTGCCTCCTTTTCCTCTTTCTCCTGTTCCTCCTTTTCTACTTCCTCTATTCCCTTCTCCTCCTCTTCTTTCTTCCTCCTCAATTTCTTTCTGTCTTCAGCCCAAACAAGAACTTTCCTCAGCACTAAGCCATTAGGTCCCTATAAGAAATTAAAGTCTATAGTTTGTATATTGTAATTGTGACATTACATAGTAAAGTGTGTTTCTGGGCATGTTTCTTTCTTTCTACCTTTTCAATTAAGGCAAAAGTGTATGTGGATCTTCTGAGAGTGAAAGGCTTAATGCCTATATATTTCAATTTTCTGTTGAAGTCATCCCACTGTGTAACAGTTAACTGTAAATGGGTATAAAAGAGTACTAGCTCTGATATAAAAACTGGATGAAAGTCCTTATTCTTCATATCAGTTATGTGACCTCAAAGAGTCATTTCATCTCTTTGAACACAACATACAGGACTAACTGTGAAGATGCATTTAATAAAGTATATTAAGAAGTTTTGTCCTAATTAATGTGTATTTGATACAGCTGAGATTACTGGAATAGCTCTCATGTATCTGTCCCTGTACTTATCACTTTTGAGGACTCTCACTCTCTCCACTCTGTCCAAATACAAGCCTTTATTTTCATCCATGGTTTAACTTTCTTTCCTCTAAACTCCCAGTCCATAGCAGACAAATTTCAAGCTGTCACTACATAAAAATCCATTTATAGAAGCTATGCAAAAGGAGATGTCTTGTTGCCAGAATACACATTCCTGTGAGGAGCTTTTTCACTTCCACATGGGAAATCTGTCAAATGGAAGCCAAATGCCCATTTGGTTATTAACGCCACCACCCTCTCCCTGCAGGAATGGTCTAATGAGTGAGAGACAATGTGAGTAAGGCCTGTAGATCAAGATAATGCAGTAAAAGCATAGAAGAACCCCCTTTCTGAAATGTTTGAAAACAGAATGTGAAAACACATTAATCCAAATAGGAGGCTCCCTTTGTGCATTAGATGATTTGTTTAGCATTATATATAGGAAAAGGAAAAATAAAATATTAGGAGTTCTTGACAATTGAGGCTAGCATTGCAAAATCATAACTCTTTAGCCCTCAAAGAGTTTTTAAAAATAATCTAAACCAACCCTCTCATTTTATAATAGAAAACCTTGATTCCCACAATTTAACTTGCTTAAACTCACAGACAACCAAATCTTACTTGATTCTTACTCATCTTGTAAATTCCAGAAATTTCTTGATGTGTCAAAAGACATTTTTATCCTTATTTGTTCACCATGAGACAGATTTTTGTGCTTTAATTTTGCAGTTGAGGAAACCAAAACTTTGAGATGTTAACTTGACTACCTACTGTTAACAAGAGGAGCCAGTCTTGCCTTCTTTGCCCAATTCTCTGAGAAAAGTAGCCTTATATTATAGTAAATTTCAAAGAGGACTTATTTGATGTATGAATCATTCACAGATACTCTTTCATGATAAGTTCCTGCTGTGTGGAAAGGCGCTCTGGGGAATACAAATATAAGACTATAAGATGTAATTCTTTCTTCAACAAAGTAAATCCTCCTGCATATATGGTGACTGATGTAATGTACTTGGAGATTAATGACTCAGTGTTCAATAACTCTGTCAGCAGCAATTTTTCCCATACTCTATGGAACACAAATGGACCAGGGCACATTTGTTTTAGCCTTGGTAGTTAGTGTTGGCTCTTTGAATGCTGCAGCCCACAGAGATAGCCAAGTTCCATACAGTGGTTAGTGGGTACAAGCTGCAGGAGAGATAGGGTGTGAGATCTGTGAAGGAACCAGGTGCTGCATGACACTGTTCTTGCTTCAGGAGCAGCATGCAAGCAGTGCAGTGAAACAGGGCACATACATCAAGATAGATAGCAATTCAAGGCATATGTGGCCAGTGTCAAGGGAGTAAAATAGAAATAATAATTAGAACTCTTCAGAGATGAGAAAGAATCTTGTGGGCAGGGAAAGCTCCCTGGTGGAAGTTGAGCCAGGCTTTGAAGAGAGAATTGTAGAAAGAGCCCAGAATTTCAAGAAAGGAGACTTAGCTTCTAGTCCAAGTTGATCCAGGCTTTGAAGAGAGAATGTAGAAAGAGCCCAGTAATGGAACAGCTAAATCATAGGTTATATATATTTTCAACTTTACTATATAATGTGACACTATTTTCCAAAGTGGTTGTACCAATTTATACTCCCATCAACAGTGTGTGAGTGTTCCCACTGCCAACACTTGTTATTACTAGGCTTTTAAATTACGCCAATTTGGAGAGACATTAGCGTTAATATTGTCTTAACTTGCATTTCCATGACTACTGATGAAATTAAACACACCCTTGTCGGGGGTTTCCCAAGTCTTTCAGCCATCTTTCTACTGTTGTTTAAAAATAAAGAAAACCGCAATTGATATAAACAGAATGTATGGGAATGGGCATGTACAGAGGCCTCTGCTCTGTTCTTGACTGGGATGGTGGATAAACTATATATTGGTGTTTGCTTTGTAATTATTAATAAATTCAAGCTAGATGTTTTATGCATATACATATGTACATATAAATCACAATTGAAATGTTTAAAAAAGATATATTCAACAGAGGTCCTATATTTAAGAAATTTATAGTATAAACTAGAGATAGCATCTACATATAAATAACTTTAATTCCATGTAGAAAATGATAAAAACCAACCTGAGATACATATAAAATGCTACGATAGAATAGAGAAAGAATAGATACCAGGATGAGGAAATAAAGAAGATAACATTGTCTGGACAAAAAAAAGATAGGTTTAGTGAAATAGGAAGGGAGCTATGCAGATATACTAGGCAAACAGTGTTCTGTTCATCTGGAGTATAATATTCATGAAAAGAAATAATGGAAAATAAGTTTGAAATGCTATAAATTGGTACCCAACTGGTACAGGATTAAGATTTTTCAAATTTAAACTTCAGATTCAAACTCTACTAGGAAAGTCTGGGCATCATGCAGATGCCAGAGCTAAGAGTGGAATCCCATCTGCTGTAGAAGAACATTTGGAACAATTTTGCTTACATGCCTATGTTAAGGTAAAGTATTTGTTGCTTCAGCCAAATTGTTCAGCATTTTATGTGTGAGCACATATCTTCCTAAAAAGTTATTTGAGCAGCAGTTGTAGCAGATATTGTATCCAGAATCCATTTTCGTTCTTCAAAACATTGACTTCTTTGGAGAATGATCTCCTAATTATTGTGTAGGTGGAAGAATAACTCCACATGCCCATCTAAGTCTATGGAAACTCAAGCAAGGAGAGCCTTTTCTTTCCTGCACCCTCTAGAGAAATGGGTAGAGGGACATAGAGGGGCAGGCATGAGCCATAAGCTATGCCAATAACAAGTTCTCACTTCCCCAGATTTGAATCTGAAGCAATGACAACATGAGGACTTGGAGCTCATTTGTCTCAGAATTGGATTCTGGCTGGGCCATCCTGATAGTTTCTTTGCTGCTGACTTCTGCTCCTTCACCCTCTGTAATGCCCTGGATTCTTACCTTTTGCTCAGTTTCCCTTTGATTCTGTGAACCTCTTGATATCCTTTCAATTACCTCCTGTTTTTTTTTTTTTCTTTACATTAGCCTGAGTTGGTCTCTGTAATAAAATATAACTGATTTATCTACTACATGAGAGTTACTCCTTCAAGAACTGTGTAGTGAACAAGTGATAAGTCCCTGTCCTCCAAAAAATTGAAAAATAGAGTGACATGTAAAATGCTAAAACAATAGTATTAAAAAACTCTCAATAAGAGGCATCTGTAAGGATTTCAACTAGCAAATTTGTATGAAAATTAATAATGCAGGGAAAGCATTGTCACAAAATTTATCTTACCAGCAGAAAGGGAAGTCATTACCAAGTCATCCATTTTACAATCATTTTTTCTTGCTAACAATGCTGATAAAGACCTGGAATTATTGGTACATAGAAATGCGAGAGATCTTAGGGCTATGTTTGTTCCACTGTTGCTTGTTACAGACAAGGAAGTTGAGGCTCGGGGAGGGGAAGTGGCCTCTGAGGGTCTTTCATCCAGGAAGTGGCCCAGCAGATCGTGTGCCGTATTCCACCACTGCAGACCATACCGCACACCCCACAGCTGCCCTGGCTGCTGGCCACAACCCATTTCATGCTTGCTTCTCCCTGGATATTTTTGGTAGAGTCACCCTTTGTTTTTATAAACACATTACTCATTCTCTCCTCAAATAATGATCACTTTATACCTGAATGACATGTTGGCCTGTTCACAACTGGAGAGCCAATATATTGCCTATCAAGTTAATTGCAGCAATCTCTTTTCTTTAGGTTTCCTGTTAGCTAATCTTAACACTTTCCTTCTTCAATTTCAATTTCGTATGTCAATAATAATGTTTCCCGCAGTGGATGCCATGAGCTGCCTGGACCTCATAGCTGAACTTCCTCCAGGAATTGCCTTCAGCTGAAGGGAGCCAACTCACCCAAGGTAACTATCACTTCCTGGAACATAGTAGGTGCTCAATGATTCTCACTGAGTGGATGAACGATTAAACATTCAACGAATGGGAATTATAATATTATTGAGTACCTTTATCATGCCAGATATGTTTGCTATATCATAATGTACATTATTTCTTTAAAATTCATAATAAAACTGTGAGGGATGAGTTAAGTTTTCTATTTTACAGATGGTGAAACTGAGGCTCAGATACACAGGTGCTAAGTGGTAGAACCAGGACTTTATTCTATTTTCTGGCTCTCCCATGCCTTCTACTGTATCTTGATTGCTCTCCTCCACCTCCTATTTCTCAGGTGAGGAAACTGAGGCACAAAAACCTTACATAGCTCTTTCCAAGTCATATTGCTAAAGAGTGGCAGCGCAGAGGCTAAACCCAGGTTTTCTATCTCCCACTTCACAACATCAGATAGTTCTTCTACCCAGCATCTCTAGGACTCCAGCTTCCTTTCCCAAACATGGTTGGTGGAGTGGCATTCTCACTTAGATTAAAAAAAAACACCTCCTCACCAAGTATGAAACTAAAATGTAGGCCACCTGTCCATGTGATTGCATTTCATAACTCAGCTGAAAGTAGCTCTCAGCTTGCTTGGTCTGTTTATAACATATTAAAAGCTCATATTCAAAGTCACTCACCTCTTGGATTAATGTTAAGATTATGGCTTTCCAGGTTTCTTTCTCTCTCTGGCTCTCTCTCACTCAGCAGGGAGTGGATTATGCTTGCCCACATTATTTTCCACATGAATTACTGAGTGCTTATTTTCAAAGATGAATCTCATGACCCTATTCTCTTTGCTGTCCCTGCAGAATTCATTTTGGAAGGCACAAAACAAGTGGTTAAGGGCGTAGGCTCTAGAGCCAGATAGGGGTTAAGGCTGTGTCTTCTTGGGCAAAGCATGGAACCTTTGTCTTAATTTCCTCATCATTGAAATGGAGACAAAAAGTACCTATTTCCTGGCATTGTTATGAGGATTAAAACAAAATAATTCATCACCAGTGTTTAACTCAGTTCCCAACACAGAGAGAGTGCACATATAAGATAACTAAAAATGCCCTAGCCAGTTTGGCTCAGTGGATAGAGTGTCGGCCTACAAATTGAAGGGTCCAGGGTTCAATTCTGGTCAAGGACATGCACCTCTGTTGCAGGCTCCATCCCCAGCCCTGCAGAAGGCAACCAAACAGTGTGTCTCTCTCATATCAATGTATCCCTCTCTGTTTCTCCCCCTCCCTTCCACTTTCTCTAAAAAAATCAATGGAAAAATATCCTCCAGTGAGGATTAACAACAATAAAAAAATAACTAAAACCAAAAAATCAACAAAAAAGAATCACCTAGCATGAATACCTTGCCCCAATTTGCCTGGGACTTTCTGAATTTAGCACCAAAAGTACCAAGTACAGTACCAGGAAATCTCTCAGTCCTGGGTAAATGGGAATGGTTGGTTACTCTATTCTCCACTAATGAAACAAACAATAGGTTCTGAGTTATTCATTTATTCACAAAGTATTTACTAATAACTGATGCATTTCAGACATTTTGAAGGTATTTGGAAGGTAAGCATGACAAAGTGTTCTCATAGACTGCTCAAGCTAAAAGAAAGAATCATGAAATTGAGAAAATTATAAATGATCCCCTGAAAGTTGGCATGAACTGTGTAACTCTGAAAGGCATTGCTCTTGGGGAGGAGAGGGGGAGGAGGTACAAACTTGGAATTTGGAATTTCATGGATTACAAACTTCTGTCTACTAGGAAATTCTTTTCCCCAAACACTAATGCTGTGGGGATTTAATAGGTTTACATAGGAAAAAGCGTTTCCTTGAGCAATTTACAGTTAAACAGCTTTCTCTACTGCAATACTTCTCAGCATCTTTAATCGGCTAATGGGCATTTGACTCTAGGATGTCTTAAACATTGTTTCCAAACTTTAAAAAGTTTTTGATATCACAGAATTATTTTTAGGGCTTATAAAATGATGCCAGTGTCCCACAGAGCTTTGACAGAAAGAGAATCTAGGTGGTACCTGGCATTAAATACAACCTAGGGAGGAAGGCATAAATCCCAGATTATCATAAATAGAGCAGCCAGGCTTTAGCCATAATCACCCAAGCTGTGGTTCTTAACCTTTCTCATTGTTGTTGTTCAGGAACTTCCTTTCAAAATTTGATGAGCACATAAGTGCACAGAGGATAAAGGACACCAATCCAGAGGTTTGAGCTTTGCAGAGCATACTGGAGAGATGCTATATCTTCTTAGGAATTAAAAAATCTTGTTCTCTAAGAGAATTTTGAGCCTTCATATCAGTAGGGATGCTGGGAAAAAACCTGCAAAGACGGAAATAAATTCTGATACTGAAAAGAAATATTTGGCTGTAGACTAGCACAAAGTATGAATGCACAAAGGCAGTACTTAGACAAAATACTAGTCAACACTTTGACCTATTGAGTGCTTGCTATTGTATAATTACTTTATTTAATCAGGAGGGTAGTTTATTATGTAGCTTAGGCTGTGGCTTCTTGCCATCAGACTTCCCAGTTTTAAATATTTTTTTATCATTTTCAGGTGATGCAACACTAGGGAAATTACTAAAATCTCTTAGTATTAGAATTCCCACCTATAAAGTGTCAATCATAACAGTAATGTTTTTGATAAGGCTTGTAGAGGTTACCTGACATAATTCTTACAACCTAATGCCTAGCTCATATTAAAACTTAGTAATTATGAGCTATCATTACTAATATTATTGTTTGGTGATTATTACCATTATTATTTTTATTTCACAGAAGTAACTGAGGACAAGTGGTCTGTAGAAGATTAAGCCTACCAATCACACTCATCTCAGAGAATTAGTTAATATAATCTGATGCAGTGAGTCCAATTGTTTATGCAACCTTTCTACTTGGAAGGCCAAAAGGAATCTCAAACTCCTCATGACTAACCAGCAATGTTCTCTCTTGTTCTTTCCCATACTTTTATTTCTTCTACACCATGGCTTACATCACTACACCAGAAGTCATCAATGTTCCTTCTTTCTCTAATGCTCCATATTTGATATACAAGAAAATCCAGAAATATATCCAGAAACTATTGGATAGTTTCTCATTACTTCTTTCACTACCACCCTGAAACATGACTCAGGAAATAAACGAATTCTTACTTGGAATAGCTGGACTGGCCACTACCTAGAAGAGAAATATTGTGTGAAAAATTGGGGGAACGTATAGAAGAAATAAAGAGTGGAAGGAATTTGGGTTAGAAACAAATGAAAATAGTGAGTATATAGGATGTTAAATTTCATACTTATCTGCAATCTACTACAACATCTACCCCTCTAATTCAGGTGCAGCCAGCCAGGGAGAGACCATGGGAGATTGGTTCCAGGGCATGTCTGGCCTTTCTTGCCCAGTCCCACCCCACCGTCCACCTTCTAATTAATTTCCTTTCAATGTGCATGAATCCACGCACTGGGGCACTAGTTCTATTCATAAACATACACAAGGCATTTTGTTCTACATGGAATCATGTGTTTCTCAGTGTTTAGTTGTTTAGTGTCTGTCCTCTCTATTAGACTTAAGCACCCTGAATACAAAAATTCTGGGTTTCGTTTGTGTGTGTGTGTGTGTGTGTGTGTGTGTGTGTGTGTGTGTATGTGTGTATTCTCAGGGCTCATCATTATGGCTTAAACACATTTGGGATTTATCAAGAGTTGAACAAATTGATATTTCTTCTCAGTGGTACAAATATTTACAATAAATTAAGTGAAGCACTAATTCCTGGACTCCAATTGTCTTGTTAAATGGCATAGCCCTCATCTCCATCCTCCAATATTTATGTCAAACTAGAGGCCCGGTGCACGAATTCGTGCACTGGTGGGGTCTGGCCGGCCCTTCCCAGTTGGATCCAGCCAGCTGGGAGGGAGGGGTTTAGAGAGGTTGGCCGGCTGGCTCTGCCCCTGATCAGGGGAGACCTATCAGGGTCAGGGCTGGCCAGTGGGGGGCCGCCCCCAATCAGGGTTGGGGGCCTATTGGGGACCAGGCCTGCAGGGGGGGGGTGTGGGAGGTTGGCCAGCTGGCCCCATCCCCGATCAGGCCAGTTGGCCAGCTGCAGTGCATGTCATAGTGACTGTTCTTTCTGGTCGTTCTGGTTGTTTGGTCGCTTGGCTTTTATATATATATAGATTGCAGCCCTGGAGGTCATGCTGTGGCTTGCTTTGTTCATTATTAAAGAGAAAGTTGCAAATAGTGCAAAAGAACCCATGATATCCCTCAACAATCAAAGCTGAATCCCCATAGACACATTAATCACTTGTTCTCCAGTTAAGTGAGATAGAGAGTTTTGTAACTCTCTTAGGGTATTGTCCCCTGAGAGTTCCATGACTATATAACTTCCTTCTGGTTTTTATTCCTTAATCTTTCAAGACCCACTTAACTCCATTTGGCAGCCTAAGAACCAGAGATCCTTTAGTCATTCATTTATTCATCTAATTTTTAAATAGTGGTCTAGTAGCCGTAATGACCTTCCCCCATAATGACCTTGTGATAGTTCTAAGAACAAGAAGCAATGTCAAAGGTAAACAACTACAAATAATAGTGATAATGAGTGTGATTATGATGGACACCCTTGACCAAGTATAAGGCATTTTAGGGAAGTCCTTATTTTCTTACATAGCAGCAGTATTTAGAGAGGGTGTTATTGAGCTGCCTTTTTATTATCTCCCTTTTATACATGAACATATCAAGATTCAAACAGGTGAAGTGATTTACTTAAGAAAAATGAGCAGCAGATTCAGGGTTAGACCTCTTGTTAGCTGATTCCAAAGAAAATAGCATTTTTTTCCTTCAGTTTCTCCCTGCCTCTGGAGAACTTTAAACACATTGACCAAACACTAATGAAGAACATCCCAAAATAATGTTACTTTTATCACAGACTGAACTTCTGATTTAAGATTCACTCATATATGAAGATGCTGAACTTGTATGATGTATTTTTTCAGGGAATAAGGTAAACCTATATATCTACTAGATCAAGTCTGCTGTCTGCATAAATTTGCATGGATGAAGGTAATCAAGAAAATGCATCAAAAAGTAATTTATCCTTTGATTTATTTCAAGATTGTGCTTGAATGTTTTTAATATTTCTTTTTTAAAACTTTTCTTTTATATATATATATATATATATATATATATATATATATATATATATTATTTCAGAGAGGAAGGGAGAGGGAGAAAGAGATGAAAACATCAATGATGGGAGAGAATCATTGAATGACAGCCTCCTGCACACTCCACAATGGGGATCCAGTCCGAAGCCCAGGCATATGCCTGACCAGGAATCAAACCATAACCTCCTGGTTCATAAATCGATGCTCAACCACTGAGCCATGCCGGCTGGGCCAAACTTTACTACTTTTCTTGTTGACACTATTACAGATGCTCCCATTTCCCCCACCTCTCCCCAGCCCCCGCCCCCTTCCCTCTGGCCATCGTATAGTCTAAACATTGTAGAGATCCTATTAGAACATGTATGTTTATCATGTGACATAGAGGAAAAGCACATAAGGATTTAAGTCTCTGCTAAGTGTAAGCTGATTTAAATTAGTTTAATTTCAGTTTTCTCTTTCAGGGAGTGTGGTGATACAGTATTAGTTATTTTGACTAATCCCATAATTGCTGAGAAAATCAAATGGAGTATCAATATAAAATTCTCTTGTAATCTTGAAGCTAATATTTAAAAAGAGAGAAAAGAAATGGAGAATAATAATGAGAGAAAAATCAGGCTTAGGAATAAGTCATAAAATGCACTAAAATGAAGATCAGTGAAATTACTTAAGACTTAACTAATTATGGAAATAGATCTGATCTCAAGTTCTACTTTGCCATTAAAGAGTTATCTGGGGTTGGGCACTCAATTTATTAACTATTACATGGGCTGACTAATGGATTACAGTGTAAATGAGATAAACTACCATTACACAGTCTAAGCAAATGAGAAAACAATGCTCTCTCTTGGGAATGGAAAATTGAACTAGCTCATAATATTCATCAGTTTATATAACTGTCTCAGTCCACTAATTATCCTGAGGTCAGGGACTGTATCTTGCCTGTGCATCTCAGCAGGCCTGGAAATCAGCACATAGCTTGGTGCACTATAGGGACTTGGTATTCAAGGAGTGAATGAAGGCATGGATAGCATCCAGGACTTTATGTGGCTTACCAGTTGGTGTTACTAGTTATGTTCTTTTTTAACTATTTGAGGATTTTTGAGGTTTGAAGCAGATTGTAAACATTTGTGGATCCAGTTCTTTTTATTCAATTAAGATCCAGAAAGGTAGTTATTTGTACAAAATCACACAACCATTTGATTCCCACTTTGGGCTTTTTAATTATTCACATTGACTTCCAATGAGAGATTGACTTAATCAGTTAATCAACCAGTCAACTAAATGAGTTACTTTGTTGTACCCAGTTTAGGTTAAATGTAAAAAGTTTAAGGCAATATTTCTTCTTGATAAAGAGCCAAGATTTAGATTCAAAGTAACTTGGCTTCAAATTCCAACTCTGCAACTTTCTTCAGCCTTAATCGAGTAACTAAATGTAGGCAATCTTCGGTTTCCATGCCTGTGAATTGGGGATAATATCTCACATGTGTGAGGATTAATTGAGGTAAAGTAGCACAGTTTCTAGTTTGTTGATGGGAGCATAGCAAATGCTCAATATCTATTGCAGCTTAAGTCATTATGAATCATGACTTCCACTCACACAAAAGAATACCAAAATTAAAAATTTTTGGAGTAACAAAGTGATAAATTCCACTGATTATAATGACATAATTGTATTTTAAAAGAAAGGATTGGGGGGGGGGACTTCAAGAAAGTTTTGGAACTTGTGTTATTCTTTGAAGAACACATGAGATGATTTACATTGGGAGCAGAGAACATTTTGTGAGAGATTGCCTTTTTTAGTTTTTACTGAGCACCAACTAGACATAGGAAGTTTCCATCTGTGGAGCAAAGAATGATAAGAGATCATTAAGTGCCTCAAAGAACCATTGCAATTCTTAATTTCTTTTCAAGACAAAACAAACTTTAACTTTCTTTTTTGGTGTGGGATTAAAATCTAACATTTCACATGTAGAGAAGAAAATTGATAAAAGTTTTGAAATTATTCTTAGCACATTTTTATTTACCCCAGAATTTGAGAAATCTGTATCTGTTCTATTGATTTAAGTTGGCGTTTTGTTTTATTTTGTGGTGTTTTTTTTTTTTTTTAAGGAACCAAGAGAATATCCTAGTTACTCTGCTCTGCGTAAGTAGCCCTCATACCTCTAATAGCAGGAGTGAGCTCTGCCCAGAATTCTCCATGCTTCTGTCATGACCTTCGTCCATTTAATCACCTTTCCAACCCTACCCTTACCTTGAGAACCATAGGACTAATCTCATTATTATAGTTAATACTATGTCACTAGCATGAAGCTGAGGATTGTTATACAAGCCCTCAACTCCAACAAAATAATGCTTACACATCTCTGTATATCCCTTTTACTGACCTTGGCTTCCACTCCTGCTCAACCCCTGAAATCACCTTGCTATGCCCTTTGGAATTTATAATCAGTCATCAACATAATCCAACACATTCTTAATGTTTTTCCTGAAAGTCCCTTTTACCTGTTTGGTCTAACTGAAGTCTGTGACCTGGGACAGAGCTTCCCTTGTGGCCACCTCAAGTGCTGGCAAATTCAAGAAAGTTTTGGAACTTGTGTTATATATAGGAGAGCCTATATATCCCCCTTACCACCAATCTCCTCATCTTTTTGACCCTGTAACATTAGAATATTCTGATTTTTGTCTGTCTAAACTCTTGCCTTTGGTAGTATTGTTTAATCTTGTGGATTTAATATTACATATATATGCATTGAACCATTAGAAGTTACCAACATAGTTCAAATTCATGAATCTGTTGTAGCCAGTTCTCATCTCTAAACTCCAGATTGCATATCCAATTGTTTATGCAATACTTGTACATGAATATCCAAAAGGGATCTCAAACTCGATGAAATTATCCCCCCCCCTTTTCCCAAACATCTGCTTCTCTTACACTATTCTGTATATCGCTATACAAAAATTGGAGACAGCATTGACCCCACTCTATCTCTCATGCCCCTTTTTTAATATATCAGGAAATTTAGTTACTTCTCCTTTTGAAATATATACCAAAGTGGATAATTTTTCATTATCTCTCACACTATCATCTTGGTCCCAGAAATCATCATCTTTTACCTAGAACGACAATGACCTAATTTTCTAGCATCTTTCATTCTTATCCTGCTAAATTTAATTATTGACAGATCTAATATAGTGATCCTTTTCAATAAGAAGTCCATTTTGTCACCTATGATCCAAATCCTATAATGCTTTCTAATATCATTCAGAATAAAAGTCTAGTAACTTAAAAAGTAATTTATTAAGTTCTTACTTCACCCCACTGTACCTCTCTGACCTAATCTCCTCTTCTCACTGCAGCCATAATGTTTTCTTGCTGTCCTTGAACAATCTTGGCATGTTCAAACCCCAGCAATCTTGTATTTCCTATTCCTTCTGCCTTAAATATTCTCCCCCAAAGCTCAAGCCCTGCTCCCCTGCTTCCTTTAGGTATTTGCTCAAAAGTTTCCTTTTATGGATGAGTCTCTCCTAGACCACCATGTTTAAAATTATATACCTACCTATCTCTAAATTTACCCAGCTCCCACTTACTTTTGAAAAAATATCCAAATATACTATATATTTTCCTATTGATTTTACTCTATATCTGCCTCCATTTTAAAAATAGAAATTACTGTTTTTCCTTTTATTTCCAGTGTATATGGCAGTATCTTCCTTATAGTAGCCACTCAACTAGATTTTTTTAATGAAATGCATCATTGGACCAAATATATTAGTACTGCAGTATAATTAATCTTTTAAGGGTTTTTAATCTCTAAATTACTTAGCTAAAATTTTAAAATACATAAAATTATCAGACTTCATTTTGAAATGATTCTTGATTTAAAAAAATAAATAGAGATTCCATGATAGGCTTTTATATAGGCTTCAAAAAATGTCCTTACATAGTTTATAAGATCAGCAATAATGTCTAAAAATTGTTATTGTTTTTATCTGTGATGGCAAGTAGCAGGAGTGATGTTATCAAACCTTTGGTTTTGCCCTTATCGGGAAGTTCCATCTTATATTACCCACTTCTCTTATACCAAGTAGATCTAGCCCTCTGTCTAAGTCATAATATTTAACCACTTACATAGTTCCAGTTTTCATGATCAACTCAATTTGATAGGGAAAATGTTGCACATTGCCCAAGTTCATTGATTATGTACATAGCGGAGGTGTGATTTTCATATTTTAACATGGCTTTTACATGGTCCCCAGATCAGAGACATCTGAATGCAGAAGTTTAAAATAGTACTAGTGTAATGAAAGTTAAAAACTATTATTTTCTAGATGTATTTATTACTTGTACATGAATTTCTATTGTCTTCTTATTATTTGATAAATTATACATTCTGTATTCTGTACTATATTGAGAGCATTTTAGGCTAAGGACATGTTTTCTTTAACTCTTTCCCTATCATATATCACTGTTGTTGATACAATGGAAAAGACCAAAAAAAAAAAAAAAGCCAGTTGAAGTAAAATTAATTCAATTTCACATTAATTTTATGAAGTTATTCTAATTTAATATAAAGAATAATTTGTGGTTGTTCTGTAAACTTTGAATTGGGAGTCTGTGCTCCTTCCATGAGCAACTATAATCTGATAACATTGCAGACGTCCTTTCTTTTCTTCTCTTTATCTTAATTCAGTCTTGTATGAAGTTAGGAGATTAGGATATATTATCTCTAAATCTTTCTACCTGGATATTCTATGATCTATCAATAATTTATAACTGCATTTTATTGTCATAGCCATGCTTTAGATCTACAGACTGGAAACATGCTGTTGCAATAGTGAAATGAGCCACAGAGTGGACATGCTGGTTGATTTCAGCAGAGTCTTATCTCCATTTGTCATTCTGATTCTGTTTTCTCGTTGCTACAGGGCAGCCACATAAATCTTAATTGATCCTCATGGAAAACAGTACCGAGGTGACTGAGTTCATTCTTGTGGGGCTAACAGATGACCCGAAACTGCAGATCCCACTCTTCATAGTCTTTTCCCTCATCTACCTCATCACTCTGCTTGGCAACTTGGGGATGATTGACCTGATCCTGTTGGACTCTCGTCTCCACACACCCATGTACTTTTTCCTCAGTAACCTCTCCCTGGTGGACTTTGGTTATTCCTCAGCTGTCACTCCCAAAGTGATGGCAGGATTCCTCACAGGAGAAAAAATAATCAACTACAATGCTTGTGTCACCCAGTTCTTTTTCTTTGCAGCTTTCATCACTGTAGAAAATTTTCTCTTGGCCTCCATGGCCTATGACCGCTATGCAGCAGTGTGCAAACCCCTGCATTACACCACCACCATGACGACAGGTGTGTGTGGACGCCTGGTCATAGGCTCCTACATCTGTGGTTTCCTGAATGCCTCCATCCACACTGGGAACATGCTCAGGCTCTCCTTCTGTAAGTCCAATGTGATTGATCATTTTTTCTGTGATGCTCCTCCTCTCTTGGCTCTCTCATGTTCAGACAACTACATCACTGAGATGGTTATTTTTTTGGTGGTTGGTTTCAATGTCCTCTTTTCTGTCCTGATCATCTTGTTCTCCTACTTGTTTATATTTATCACCATCCTGAGAATGCACTCATCTGAGGGCTGCCAAAAGGCCTTTTCCACCTGCTCTTCCCACCTCATTGCAGTTTCCATCTTTTATGGGACAGGCACCTTCATGTATTTACAGCCCAGCTCCAGTCATTCCATGGACACAGACAAAATTGCATCTGTGTTCTATACTATGGTCATCCCCATGCTGAACCCTCTGGTCTACAGTCTGAGGAACAAAGAGGTCAAGAGTGCCTTTAAAAAGGCTGTAGGAAAGGCAAAGTCCTCTATAGGATTCATAGTTTAATTATATAGAATCAACAGTAAGACAGTTTCATACAGCTCAGACCTATCTGGATAAAATATTTACCTTTCTGGCCACAAAATTCCTAATTCCTTGTAGTAATTTCTCCAACAATTACATCTCCAAAGCAAATGTCTTTTTTTTTAATTTATTAAATTGATTGGGGTGACATTGGTCAACAATGATCATAGGTTTCAGGTGTGGGTTTCTATGTTACAAGATCTGTATATTGCACCGTGTATCCACCACCCAAAGTCAAATCTTCTCCTGTCACCTTATATTAGGACTCCCTTTTCCTCCCATTCCCTTCCCTCTGGCAACCACCACACTGCTGTTTGTGTTCATGAGTGTCAGTTTTATATCCTACATATGAATGAAGTCATATGTTTCTTAGCTTTTTCTGACAGTCTTATTTCATTTAGCGTAATGCAAAAGTCTTAAAAATATGACACCTAGGAATAATAGGTTAAGAAGACTAATCCATGAATATACAATTCTTATTTTTAAAATATTTTAAATAAATATGTTCACTCCCACTCCCACATGAACATGTACACTAATGTGTATGTATAAGTATATGTACACACAAGCATCATCTATGAGAAACTCATGAAACCCACATACCTATGAAGGAGAAATTAGTTAAGGGGCTGGAAAAAGATGGCGACCGGCAGGAAGGTAGGGAGAGAGAGTGTGAGTGAGGAACCCATAGAGGAGAGTGTAGATGTGTGTGGTGTGTGTGTGTGTGTATGAGATAGGGTCAGTTAGATTCTGCAGGTCTTCCAAGGGGCTCCCGAACAGGGCAGCCCTAGACGGCGGAGCCCCGCGCACAAAGCGGACACTTCTCGGCGGCTGGTGCGGACGCAGAGACCACGCCATCTTGGGAAACAGAGCTGCCCGAGACTCGGATCCTGGCTTCCGACACAAACCAGGACCCTGCAGCCACTGGGGACAGAGAACTGCTATCACAGCTTCAGACAAACAAACAAGAATCCAGACTTCCCGGCAGATTTCCGTGAGTCAAAGAGCCTATCCCCCTCCTCGCAGGCGCTGATAGCGCCATAGTAACTGATAGACCCGCCCCTCCCCCAAGCTGCTGAGCGCCCACAGCGCGCGGAAAGCGCCATAGTAACTGATAGACGCGCCCCTCGCCCAAGCTGCTCACAGGCGCGCGCACAGACAGCGCCATAGTAACTGATAGACCCGCCCCTGGCCCAAGCTGCCGAGCTTTGCGCAGGGACACGCTCCCTCTTAGGAAATTTGGCGCGCGCTCGCGCACGGGACAGAAGCAGCTCCCCGTCGGAGAAATCTGTCAGTGCGCACAGAGGGCTCCCCTTCGGGGAATTTGGGGGAATTTGGCTCGCGGGGCACAGCTCCCCCTTCGGAGATTCTTAAAAGCGTGCACAGAGGGGCTTCCCTTTGGGGAATTTGGCGCGCAGGACGGACTCCGCCCCCCTTCTGGGACTTTGGGAGAGTGCACTGAGCCGGCTCACCTTCAGGTTTTTAAGAATGTGCGCTCTAGCCGGTTTGGCTCAGTAGAGAGAGCACACACAGGACGCAGCCCCACTTCAGGGAATTTGGCACGCCGGACACAGCTGCCTGGGATCCCTGACTCACAGCGCATTCACACTAAGAGCCAGCGACCCCAATTGTTGGTGCGTGCACACACAGGGACCCTGATTCTCAACGAGAAACCGCACAAGGCAACAGAGACTTTGACACTCGAGTCTTGGTGCAGACACAGGGAAACTCTGACTCCTGGCACATGCTAAGGATCTCATTCTCGGCACATACCAACAGTGTGGTGCAGACAGGGCCCCTGATTCTAAATGTGCACACGAGACCACACGGAACACTGGGGACACTGATCCTGGGCAAGTTTGGTTCCCACCAACCAAAGACAGTCACACGTCCTAGTGTCAGAGCACTTCAGTGAAACTAGGGTGGAGCGAAGTCCCCACAGCACACGGCCCAGGTCCATGCAAACAGAAGCTTGAGCTTTCTGGTAATAGCCAGAATGGGGAAACGAAATAACTCACAGAGGAAAGAAAATGTGGAGTCGCCAAGAAAGGAAATTAGTGAAAATGAAGCTTGCAACATGACCGAAAAGGAGTTCAGAGTAATGGTCATGGAATTTATACATCGGATGGATGAGAAAATCAACAACTTATGCAAGAATCAGGAAGAAATGAAAAGTGATATAGCTACAATCAAAAACACCATGGAAAGTTTCAACAGTAGATTACAAGAAGCAGAGGACCGAATTAGTGAGTTAGAAGATCAGGTACAGAAACAAGCTCAAGCTGAACAGCAATTGGAGAAAAAAATTAAAAAGCAGGAGGAAAGCCTAAGGGAGCTTCAGGACAACATGAAACGAAGTAACATGCGTATAATAGGGCTGCCAGAAGGACAAGAAGAGCAGCAGGGATTAGAAAATCTATTTGAAGAAATAATGACAGAAAACTTCCCGGATATGGGAAAGATAAAAGTTACGCAAGTAAAGAGAGTCCCAAGCAGGATCAACCCCAAAAGACCCACACCAAGACATGTCATAATTTCAATGGCAAATATAAATGATAAAGAGAGAATCCTAAAGGCGGCAAGAGAGAGACAGAGAGTTACCTACAAAGGAACACCCATCAGATTGTCAAATGATTACTCATCAGAAACACAACAAGCTAGAAGTGAATGGAAGGAGGTATACAAAGTGTTGCAAAGCAAAGGACTGAATCCAAGAATACTATATCCAGCAAGACTATCAATCAAAATTGAAGGGGAAATCAGGAGCTTTGCAGACAAAAAAAGCCTCAGGGAGTTTATCACCACCAAACCAGCAATGCAAGAATTGCTAAAGGGAATACTGTAAAAAGAAGAAATAAACAGGTAAGAAGGAATACAGACACAAAAATAGATATGACTGCAAACAAATACCTTTCAGTAATAACTTTAAATGTAAACGGACTAAATGCTCCAATCAAAAGACATCGAGTAGCTGAATGGATAAAAAAACACGACCCATATATATGCTGTCTACAAGAGACCCACCTCAGAACAAGAGACTCACACAGATTGAAAGAGAAGGGATGGAAAAATATCTTTCAGGCAAATGGAAATGAAAAAAAAGCTGGAGTAGCAATACTTATATCTGACAAAATAGACCTCAAAGTAAATGCCATAATAAGAGATAAGGAAGGCCACTTCATAATACTAAAGGGAGAAATCCAACAAGAAGAAATAATTCTGGTAAACATATACGCTCCCAGTATAGGAGCACCCAAATACATAAAAAAACTCCTGGAGGATATCAAGGGAGAGATTAAAAGCAACACAATCATAGTAGGAGACTTTAATACCCCACTATCACCACTGGACAAATCCTCTAAACAAAAAATCAGCAAAGAAACAGCAATCCTAAATGACTCACTAGACCAGATGGAATTAATTGACATCTTCAGAACATTTCACCCCAAAGCCACAGAATATACATTCTTCTCAAGTGCACATGGGTCATTTTCAAAGATAGACCATATGCTGGGTCACAGGCAAAGTCTCTTCAAATTCAAGAAGATAGAAATTATATCAAGCATCTTCTCAGATCACAGTGGCATAAAACTGGAAATCAACTACAATAAAAACAATCCAAAGAAATCAAACACATGGAGACTAAACAGCATGCTATTAAACAAGGACTGGGTCACCAGAGAGATCAAGGAAGAAATAAAAAACATCATGGCAACAAATGACAATGAAAACACAACAATCCAAAATCTATGGGACACAGCGAAAGCAGTCTTGAGAGGGAAGTTCATAGCTCTACAGGCCTATTGCAAAAAACAAGAAACAATGGTAATAAATTACTTAACCCTACAACTCAAAGAGCTAGAAAAAGAGCAGCAAGAAAAGCCCAGTGTAACCAGAAGGAAGGAAATAACAAAGATCAGAGCGGAGATAAATGACATAGAGACCAAAGAAACAATACATAAGATCAACAAAACCAAGAGCTGGTTCTTTGAAAGGATAAACAAGATTGATGGACCTCTAGCCAGGCTCACCAAGAAGCAAAGAGAGAGGACCCAAATAAACAAAATCAGAAATGAAAGAGGTGAAATAACAACAGACCCCGCTGAGATACAAAGGATTGTTACAAAATACTACGAACAACTCTATTCCAACAAACTGGACAATCTGGAGGAAATGGACATATTCCTAGAAAAATATAACCTTCCAAAAATCAATCAAGAAGAATCTAAACAGCTCAATAGGCCAATAACTATGGACGAAATTGAAGCAGTCATCAAAAAGCTTCCAGCAAACAAAAGCCCGGGGCCTGATGGCTTCACAGGAGAGTTTTACCAAACATTCAAGGAAGAACTAAAACCTATCCTCCTCAGACTATTCCAAAAAATTCAAGTGGAAGGAACACTTCCAAGCTCCTTCTATGAAGCCAGCATCACCCTAATACCAAAACCAGATAAAGACAACACAATGAAAGAGAATTACAGACCAATATCCCTCATGAACATAGATGCCAAAATCCTCAACAAAATTCTAGCAAATCGGCTCCAGCAGTACATCAGAAAGATCATACACCATGATCAAGTAGGATTTATCCCAGGAATGCAAGGATGGTACAATATCCGCAAATCAATAAACGTGATACATCACATAAACAAATTGAAAGATAAAAATCACATAGTCATATCAATTGATGCAGAAAAAGCATTTGACAAAATCCAACACCCTTTCTTGATAAAAGCTCTCAACAAGGTGGGAATAGATGGCTCATACCTCAACATAATAAAAGCTATATATGATAAACCCACAGCAAACATCATACTCAATGGACAAAAACTAAAGACATTTCCCCTAAGAACAGGAACAAGACAGGGATGCCCACTCTCACCACTCCTGTTTGACATAGTACTGGAAGTATTAGCCATTGCAATTAGACAAGAAGAAGAAATAAAAGGCATCCAGATTGGAAAAGAACAAGTAAAGCTGTCTTTATTTGCAGACGACATGATATTGTACATAAAAAATCCGAAAGACTCCGTCAAAAAACTCATAGACTTAATAAATGAATTCGGCAATGTAGCAGGATACAAAATTAACGCCAAGAAATCTATGGCCTTTCTATACACCAATAATGAACTTACAGACAGAGAGACTAAAAAGGCAATCCCATTTACCATCGCACCAAAAAAATTAAGATACCTAGGAATAAACTTAACTAAGGAGGTAAAAGACCTATACACGGAAAACTACAGGACACTGAAAAAAGAGATAGAGGAAGACGTAAACAGATGGAAGAACATACCATGTTCATGGATTGGTAGAATCAACATCATTAAAATGTCCATACTACCCAAAGCAATCTACAGATTCAATGCACTCCCCATCAAAATACCAACAGCATATTTCACAGACCTAGAAAGAACTCTCCAAAAATTCATCTGGAATAAAAAAAGACCCCGAATAGCCACAGCAATCCTGAGAAAGAAGAATAAAGTAGGAGGGATCTCAATACCAGATTTCAAGCTGTATTACAAAGCCACTGTTCTCAAAACAGCCTGGTACTGGCACAAGAACAGACATATAGATCAATGGAACAGAATAGAGAATCCAGATATTGACCCAAACCACTATGCTCAATTAATATTTGACAAAGGAGGCATGAACATACAATGGAATAAAGACAGTCTCTTCAATAAATGGTGTTGGGAAAATTGGACAGATACATGCAAAAAAATGAAGCTTGATCACCAACTTACGCCATACACAAAAATAAACTCAAAATGGATACAGGACTTAAACATAAGACGGGAAACCATAAAAATACTAGAGCAATCCACAGGCAGCAAAATGTCAGACATATGCCAAAAGAAATTCTTCACTGACACTGCCCCTAGGGCAATGGAAGCTAAAGAGAAAATTAACAAATGGGACTACATCAAAATAAAAAGCTTTTTCACAGCAAAAGAAACCATCAACAAAACAACAAGAAGGCCCACTGCATGGGAGAACATATTTGCAAATGGCATCACTGATAAAGGTTTAATCTCCAACATCTACAGGCAGCTTATACAACTTAATAAAAGGAAGATAAATGATCCAATAAAAAAATGGGCAACAGACCTAAATAGAATCTTTTCAAAAGAAGACAGAAGGAAGGCCAAGAGACACATGAAAACATGCTCAACGTCACTAATTATCCGAGAGATGCAAATCAAAACAACAATGCGGTACCATCTCACACCTGTCAGAATGGCTATCATCAACAAATCAACAAACGACAAGTGTTGGCGAGGATGCGGAGAAAAAGGAACCCTCATGCACTGCTGGTGGGATTGCAGACTGGTGCAGCCACTGTGGAGAACAGTATGGAGTTTCCTCAAAAAACTGAAAATGGAACTCCCATTTGACCCAGTAATCCCACTCCTGGGAATATATCCGAAGAAACTAGAAACACCAATTAGAAAGGATATATGCACCCCTATGTTCATAGCAGCGCAATTCACCATAGCTAAGATTTGGAAACAGCCTAGGTGCCCGTCAGCAGATGACTGGATCAGAAAACTGTGGTACATCTACACAATAGAATACTATGCTGCCATAAAAAAGAAGGAATTCTCATCATTTGCAGCAACCTGGGAGGAATTGGAGAACATTATGTTAAGTGAAATAAGTCAGTCAATGAAAGAAAAATACCACATGATCTCACTCATTTATGGATAATAAAGAACATTATAAACTTGAACAAAACGATAGATACAGAGACAGTAAAGCATCAAACAGACTGTCAAATTACAAGGGGAAGGTTAGGGAGAGGTGGGGGAGATAAGAGATCAATCAAAGGACTTGTATGCATGCATATAAGCATAACCAATGGATGCAAAACTCTGGGGGGTGGGGGCATATATGGGAGTGGGGTGTGGGGAGGGCAATGGTAAGATATGTACACATATAATACCTTAATAAAAAAATTGAAAAAAAAAAAAGAAATTAGTTAAGATGTGCATGAAATAAGTCCATTGTTATAGTAGAATTTAAAACAATTATTTTTGTGTCTGAGAACACATTCTTTTTTTAACTGTTGACATTGTTACATATGTCCCCTTCTCGCCAACCTTTGCCCACCTCTACCCAGCCCCTGCCCCCTCTTCCCTCTGGCCATCACATATGTGTCTATGGGTTATGCCTATAGGTTCTGTGACTAATCCCTTCACCTTCCTTCATCCAGTCCTCCCACCCCATATTAATATAAATATTTGACTTAGTAAAAATATATGTTATATATCCTGTGTTTGTTTTTTAAATTATATTTCACTTTATCTTTTACATATAAAAAGCAATAGATTTTTTATTTTTATTAATCTTATAAAATACTTCCTTGAGTGTATATTTATTATTTTTTATTATTTTTTGTAATGAAAATGCATGTCTTTACACAGGCATTTCCTTTCCTAGCCAAATTTCCATATTAATAAGTCATATCTTCATGCTACCTGACTTCAAGTTATACTACAGAACTATGATAATCAAAACAGCATGGTATTGGCAGAGGAACAGACACACAGATGAATGGAACAGAATAGAGAGGCCAGCTATAAAACCACATGTATATGGACAGATAATTTTTGAAAAAGTATCCAGGAACACACAATGGAGTAAAGATAGTCTCTTCAACAAATGATGATGGGGAAACTGGAAAGCCATATGCAAATAAACAAAACTGGATTACAGTTTGTTTCCATGTACAAAAATTAATTCACAATAGATCAAAGACCTAAATATAAGAACTGAAACAATAAGACTGAAGAAAATATAGGTACCAAACTATGGACCTTGGTCATACAGAACCTTTTGTGAACTTCACCTCAAAGACAAGGGAACTAAAGGCAAAAATAAATAAATGGGACTATATCAAACTAAAAAGTTTCTGCACAGCAAAAGAAACTGACAATAAAACAAAGAGGCAGCCAACCAGATAGGAGATGATATTTGCAAACAATAGCTCCAACAAAGGTTTAATTTCCAAAATATATAAAGAACTCATAAAACTCAACACCAAACAATCAAACAACCCAATCAAAAAGTGGGCAGAGGACCTGGAAATACACCTCTCCCAAGAAGACATACAAACAGCCAATAGATATATGAAAAAATGTTCAACCTTATTGGCAATTAGGGAAATGCAAATAAAAACTATGAGACACCACTTTAAAACTGTTAGAGTGGCCATTATCAACAAGACAAGAAATAACAAGTATTTGAGAGGTTGTGGAAAAAGGAAACCCTCATTCACTGCTGGTGTGAATATAGACTGGTACAACCACTATGGAAAGTGGTCTGGTGATTCCTCAAAAAATTGAGAATAGAGGTACCATATAACCTAGCAATCCATCTTCTGGGTATATACCCAAAAACCTCAAAGTCATATATTCACAAAAATATGCACCTCTATGTACATGGCAGAATTATTCACAGTGGCCAAGACACGGAAACAACCAAAATGTCTTGCAATAGAGGACTGAATAAAGAAGATGTGGTACATATACACAATGAAATACTACTAAGCTATAATAGTGTCTGAAAGGCTGAAATAGTGTCAGTTGCAACAACATGGATGGACCTTGAGAACATTTTACTAAGTAAAATAAGTCAGTCAGAAAAAGCTAAGAACATATGATTTCACTCATATGTGGGATATAAAACTGAAACTCATCAACACAAACAGCAGTGTGATAGTAGCCAGAGGAAAGGGGATGGAGGGAAAATGGGATCCTACTATAAGGTGATAGAAGATTTGACTTTTGGTGGTGGACATATGGTGCAATATACAGATCTTGTAACATAAAAACCCACACCTGAAAAATATATGTTCATGTTGACTAATGTCACCCCAATAAATCTTACAATAAAAATTAGGTCATATCTAAAAATAATGTTTATATGACAATTTTATTTTTTAAAATATTTTTATTGTTGATAGTATTTGTAATACTATTACAAATATTTTTATTGTTTTTTGTTTGTTTGTTTGTTTGTTTTTTACAGAGAGGAAGGGAAAGGGATAAAGAGCTAGAAACATGGATGAGAGAGAAACATCCACCAGCTGCCTCCTGCACACCCCCTACTGGGGATGTGCCCGCAACCAAGGTACGTGCCCTTGACCGGAATCGAACCTAGGACCTTTCAGTCCGCAGACCGACGCTCTATCCACTGAGCCAAACCAGTTTCGGCCAAATATTTTTATTGTTGTAAAATATTTTTATTTAAAAGTATTTGTAATACTATTACAAATATTTTTATTGTTGATAGTATTTGTAATACTATTACAAATACTATCAACAATAAAAATATATTAAAAAATAAAAAAGTATGTCTCTCCTTTACCCCCCTCCTCCCAGCCCCTATCCACCTCCCAGGTCTTCACTAGTCTATTGCCTGTGTCCATGGGTTATACATATAAGTATATAAGTTCTTTGGTTTAGCTCTTCTCGTCACCCCAGCCCCACAATGAGGTATGTGACAATTTTAATAAAGGAAACATATCACAAAATAGGGGGAAAATGAATGATAAAAGCATATTTTAATTCATTTAAATAAAAATATAACATTTAATTTTTAAAGTTTAATTACCAAAAAGACAATACTAATAACTTATATTTATATATAAATTTGTTAATATACAGTATACATATCTGCTCATATTTTGAACCTCACTATGATAAAATTTGAATCTATGTGTATATCCATTTCTTTCCTCAGATTTGTGAAATTTTTTACCATTTATTTTTTTCAAATATCCTTTCTGGCCCTTTCCTTTTTTGGACTGCCATTATGCATATGTTAATACTCTTATAGTATTCCACTGTTCTCTGAGACTATGGTTTTTCTTCATAATTCTTTATTTCTGCTTCTCAGACTGGATTTCTCAACTCACCGGTCTTAAAGTGCACTGATTTTTTTCCCTGCCAGTTTTAATCGCTACTGATCCACTTTAATGAAATCTTTGTTATTTAATTTCATTTTCAAATCAAGAATTTCTATTTGTTTTTTTGAAATCTATATCTTTATTGGTTTCTCTATTTAGTGAGACATTGCTCTCATACTTTCCTTAATTTTTTAGACTAGATTTTCTTTAGTTCTTTGCTTTATACCAGTTTTCATACAGTGGGGAATTATTAAAAATAGGAAGAGTTGTGGTAAAGAACATCCACAAAAATGTCATATCTCAGCTCCTGGTGGCCATGTTATAGTTTCTACATAGAAATATAGCTGGAATTGTGTGTGTGTGTGTCCCAGGGTTATTCAGCTTTGTTTATAACTCAGTAGGTGAACCAAATGTACCACAGATGAATCCTTAATTATTAACACACACTCCAACCCCACAACTACATGTTAGGGTCTTTGGAATTAACCCATGGTGACTTCTAAGGTCTCTAAAGGATAAATGATTTATTCTAGAGAAAATAGACACTCTTTCAAAAATGAATGGAGGCTTTCTCACACAAAGTAAGACTTTGTAATTGTTTTATAGTGTTTGATGAGAGTTCACAATATACCAGGCTCTGCTTTAAAACCCTTATAAATATTAACTTATATGCACCTCATAATGCTGTGTGAAGCAGACACTATCATCATCTCTATTTATAACGGAGGGAACTGAAGTTCTGAGGGATCGCAGTACTTGTCACTGTTTTCACATGAATTTCAGGAAGTCGTATTGATGTGAGGCAGCACAACTTTTATAACCTCCAAGCTTGTTTCCATCACCCCCTCATGATTCTGCCTGATTGCCACTGGGATAGTTAAGTCTGAATCTCTTCTGCTGAAGACATCTACATTTTCAAGAAGACATAGCCCCAAGTAATGTAAACACATTAGTGCTATGCCTTCATGAACTAAGCTAGGTCTCTACAGTCTAATTGCTTTTACTCTAAATGACGGGGGTGGAAGACTCACATTGCTCTCTTGAGTACCTAGTCCCCTGGCACCTTCATGTATGTATAAATCCCTCTGGTTCCCAATCATTGGCCTCTAACATGCCAACATTACTCTGACATCATTTTAGTTACCAGTCTGTATGCTAGACTCTTAGTGTACTTTAATTGATCTTAATGTAAAATGTCCATTTTACTAAGTGGCCTTATTTCACTGGCATATTACTCTGAGCCTGCAACAATGGTTAGGGATAAACCCCCAAGCTAAAATGTTGCCCATGATGAGTATGATGGTTCCTTCTTGGAGCTGCTCAGCATTTACAGAGTACATTTTTCCTATTTGTCCTCCCAACAGTATTCCTGTGTGACAGGTTGGAGAATATTTTATAAGCCTCACCTGATAATTACCTTCTTTTTATATTTCCCTGCCTCTAAAGAACTTAAATCTTTGTGACCAGACATTAAGTACAAACTTCAACAGGATTCTGCTTTTCTTTTCGAATGGGACTAACAATTTGAGGATCATACGTGAAGTTGTGTTATTTTCTTTGAAGAGCAAGGTAAATTTCTAGCTCAGTTCTATGATCTGTTTGGATTATGGTATTAGATGTGCTATGTTAACTTATAAGGGCAACGTCTTCCTATGAGTTTTTCAGAGTTTAATATACCAAGTGTTACTTCTCTCGTGCTTCCATGCTATTTATTTAGCTAGAGTCCAGATGTTACAACAACCTCCATTAATTAGGAAAATGGTGATTTTTTTGCAAATAACAGAGGATGGTATTTTTCTTATCATTTAAAATTCCTGTGTTTAGGAAAGCACTTAGAAAATGGTGGACACTAAATAAATCTTTGTTGAGGCAATGAGTGAACAAATAAATAAATGAATGGGTGAGTGAATCACTGAATGAATTGTTTATTGCGCCTGTTTATTAAATACATTCTGAAGTTCATGGTCCTGTATTATTAAAACATATTCTCATGTGTAACTTTGCACAAACTTTCCCAAGGCTTCTGACCAAATGTTTTAGACTTTTTTGAACAAGGAATCCACAGCAAAAAGTATGATTTACATTGTCACCCAGCACACACAAACACATACACATGTACCAGAAACAAAACTTTTACTTATTTTCTCATTTGCAATGCATGTTTGCCTTATAATCTTTTCTATCTTAAATGAGCTCAAATATTCAAAACACTTAGAAAAACATCTGCATGTTATAGGTGTTGTGTGTGTCAGGAATTATTACTAATAATTGTAAAATATTGTTCTAGGACAATTTGTGTTAAATTAATCCTCCAAGACTCAGTTCACTCAAAACAAATTCATGGAGGTTTTACTGGTACTTGTTGAAGATTTGATGAATATAACAATTTTATTGATTCAACTAAAAGGTGTTTCATAGATTATTCTTCTTAATTATCTATATATATAAAAGGCTAATATGCTAAGTGTCCCTCCAACTGTCCGACCAGTCACTATGATGCACACTGACCGCCAGGGGGCAGACACTCAATGCAGGAGCTGCCATGACATGCACTGGTCATTTACAAAGAAATGGCACCGCGGACCTCGTGCCGACAAACCAACACTTGGCTTCCCCCAAGTGGGACACAGGCCCTGCCACCACCCCAGAGTGACAGCCCACCAAATTGCAGCCAATGCTGCCAAGACCCTATGGCGCAAAATGCAGCCCACAGCCCAGCCCAGCCCAGCCCAGAAATGGTCACTGTGGGCACCAGGTAATGACATCAAGTACCAACACCCGGCTTTCTCTCCCTAGCGACTAGCCTCCTTGCAGTTTCTTCAACCCAGGAACACAACTTGCTTTATAGCCAAACATTTTACACTTTAACCAAATGTCTGTGAAGCATTTTCCCATGCCTCATCTCTTTTGATCCTCATAGAAGTCCTGGAGTAGGTAGATAGGAGACTCAGTCGAATCCTATTTTTTTTTTTTTTCATTAGCCGGAAAACGGAGATTTAGAAAGTTTAGAAACTTGATCTGACTGAAAAGAAGTAAGAAATGGTGGACCTTGAAAATGACTTCAGGTTTTCTCACTGCGCAGAATATTGTCAAACACTGCTGCAGTTAAATATTTTACCCGTTGTTCTCCCTGCCTGCGTGATCTACAATAATAATCTGCTTTTTGTTGATATTTACTGCTGTGTTGCTGACAATTACCTGAAAGAGAAGTTGGGGTGCTTCACTAGGTTGGAAAAAGTTTAGCTAAATCAGAAAGAAGGTCTAATTAAACAAGTTTATTCTCTATAAAAGGCTAAGTTAACTCGCGCATACATATAAAGCTCTTGCTAGCACCAATCGCATGCATGTGTTTTGATCTGTCATTGTTGATTGTGAATTTGGTTGACACTTCTATTATAGAGAAAAGGTGAATAGTGATATTAAAATATTTCTTCTAATTAATTTCCTTTCAATGTGCATGAATCCATACACTGGGCCACTAGCATTCCTATAAATATACATATGTTCCTCTTGTGATTTTAATATATTTTACTGAGTATATGCTCAGGTGAATTTAAAGAGAGCTATTGACATTAACTATATTGAATAAAAGTGGAATCTATTATAAAATATATATTAATGAGAATATATTCTATAAAAATAGTAATGAAATACATGTAAGTTCTGTTTCTCTTAGATTTTTTTCATCTAGTATCAGAGCGTTTATCTTTGTAGATGTTGCTTATTCTCTTGTTTGGCATTATTTTTTACAGATCTACTTTCTTGTAGAAATAGCAATCATTTCTTCACTAGCATATTCACCCAACAAAAATTCATTGACTGTGTGATAGGTGCCATGCATTTTGCTAGGCACAAGGTCACAAAGATAAATAAATCAAGGCCTTTTCATGTTCCAATCTAGAAGGCAATGGATAGATAAACATATAAGTAAAATAAAGTTTTCCAATATATGTTTAAAAAGTTATTATCTCCATTTTGCCATTATTTTAAACTAGAGGCCCGGTGCATGAAATTCGTGCACTCAGTAGGGGTTCCTCAGCCTGGCCTGCACCATCTTGCAGTCTGGGAGCCCTCAGGGAATGTCCAACTGATGGCTTAGGCCCACTTCCTGTGGGGAGCAGGCCTAATCCAACAGTTGAACATCCTTAGCGCTGCCGCAGAGGTGGGAGAGGCTCCCATCACCGGTGCGCTCGCCAGCCATGAGCCCGGCTTCTGGCTGAGCAGCGCTCCCCTTGTGGGAGCACACTAACCACCAGTGGGCAGCTCCTGCATTGAGAGTCTGCCCCCTGGTAGTCAGTACACATCATAGTGACCAGTTGTTTCGCCATTTGGTCGATTTGCATATTAGCCTTTTATTATATGGGATGGCCTTTAGAGATTTTTAAAATTGTGGTCAAACTCTTAAGTGAAAAGGCTGAAATTCAAATATGATGTGTGGTCCTAAAACTTAAGCACTTTTTACTACCCCAGATAGACTTACAATTATAGAATTATTTAGCCTCCTTAATTATTATCTACTAGAGGCCCGGTGCACAAAAATTCATGCACTTGGGGGGGGGGCGGTCCCCTCAGCCCAACCTGCACCCTCTCGCAGTCCAGAACCTCTCAGGAGATGCCCATCTGCTGGCTTAGGCCTGCTCCCTGGGGGATCGGGCTGACAGTCAGACACCCCTCTGGCAGCCTGGGAGCCCTCAGGGGATATCTACCTGCCAGGTTAGGCCCGATTTCCTCAGGAAGTGGGTCTTAGCTGCAGTCGGACATCCTTAGTGCTATGGAGGAGGCGGGAGAGGCTCCCGCCACTGCCGCTGCACTCACAGCCATCAGTCTGGCTTGTGGCTGAGTGGAGCTCCCCCTCTGGGAGCGCACTGACCACCAGGGGGGCAACTCCTGCATTGAGCATCTGCCCCCAGTGGTCAGTGCGCATCATAGCAACCAGTTGTTCGCCCGTTAGGGTCATTATATAGGATTATGTGTTAAATTATATACTAGATATATTGGGTGGGGGGATTTAAGACATCATAATATATTGTTTATACTATGAGTTCTTTAAACATTCAGACTTGGATTCAGATTGTGAGGGGTCTGAATCTATACGAACTGGGACAATAGTACCTGGCATGAAAGGCAATACAGCTACCCATTACATTGCTGGTATTATTTTGTTAGGGTCAGAAAGACATTGTCTATAGGACACAGTTACTATCTAGTTGAAAGACAAAACTTCAATATCTACTCCTTAGTCCCCACCATCTCCCAGCTCCCGTATCTCCATCTCACCTCAGGTTTCCTTTTCTTGACTTTTCCACTGGCCCATTCTGTGCCTGAGTTCTTACGAGGGGTGCCTTAAATGATGGCTTGGCCTGGAGTAGTCACACTGGAGGTGGTGACAAGTGAATGAACTTGGGATACATTTTGAAAGTAGAGATACAAGATGTGCTCATGAACTACAAGTGAATTGTGAGGAAAAGAGCTCTGAGGCTGGATAATTCTGGCATTAAGGGATTCTATGTTGAAGACTGTATCAGGCTTGACCAGATATTTAGCCTGGATTGTGAAAACTGTGGAGGCTACTTTATAATGAGATTATGTAAGTGGGTGAAATAATCAGTACAGCCTTTAATAGTTTCCTCTTGCAGAAACCATGCCATGAAAAATGGCATCTCAAAATTTGTATTTATAATTATCCTTGAAGCTCAGTCCCCAATATTTTGTTAACATTTGTAAAAATAGTGTGTTTGTTTAAACAAATTTGGATTTAAGTTATGAAGTTACATAAGTTTCTTTAGTAATGTGATTCCAACCATTTTGTTAGGTTTCTTTTGTTACTTTCTTTCAACCATCTTATATACTACTATTATTAATAATAATATTTATTTAATAATAGTATAAAATTTATGGTTTATTGCATGCTAACTATGTATTAAGCAGTATTCTGTGTGATTTAAACAAGTCAACTCATTATGTCCTCCAGGTTTGCAAGATCCTATTATCATCATCCCTATTTTAACTGAGGCACAGAAAAATTGTGACTTTCCAAAGGTTGCCCACCTGGCAAGTGGAAATGTAGGAATTGAATGACCCCAGAGACCATGTTCTTTACCAACATGAGATGCCGCCTCTCTATAGAGAGTGCACCTTTCAAAATTGCTGTAAGAATTTTGTGACAAGGTAAGAGTAGGAAACACATGCCTTATTTATTTATTTATTTATATGAAAAATTTCAAGCTCAGGGACACTTACATTGCTCCCCAAGGGGATAAAATGGTGACGAGCATCTTCCTCCATTCTCTGCTACTTCCCTCAAGAGGTTGAAGCAAGATGTTTGAATGGTCACAGTTTTGAGATTTTTACACTTTTGGGGGTGGGCATATCTTTCAAGGGGGCAGTTTTCTCTGAAGAGAGAAAGGGAAACTATTCTTTCTTAGATCTCAGATGGATAACAATTGTTTAAATGATAATCTTCACAGAACTTTACATCCAGAAAGGCATTGGCACATCATTTTTCTCAGGTAATTAACTAATAGGACAGCTGGGAGATTAAATGAGGTAGTATTTATTATTCTCAGACTACCTGGCACATAGTAAGTGCTCCATTAATATGAGTGTTACATGCCTCAGGGATGACCAAGTAATTGGCAGAGAAAGCAGAAACTTTCAACCCAAATGAAAATAAACAGTAGATATTTTGAAGATAAGGTCATTTGGAATACCTGAGTGAAGTCAGGAACTAATAAATGTGTGCATACCCTTACAAATTGAAAGATGGAGGTCAGAAGATGCAGTCTCTTGGTTATTGGCAACCCTGCACTGGTAATGGCATCATGGTGACTTTGGTATGCTGTGAGCCATTTCCCATGCATTAGTAATTTATCCATTTTACTTCTCTTGTTTTGACAGGTGAAACACAATTTCAAAATGACCTCCATGGAGAATAACACAGAGGTGAATGAATTTAGACTCTTGGGACTGACCGACACCCCAGAGTTACAGGTCCCCCTCTTCATAATACTCACTCTTATATATCTCATCACTCTCATGGGAAATCTTGGGATTATCATGTTAATTCTGTTGGACTCTTGCCTCCACACTCCCATGTACTTTTTCCTCAGTAACCTGTCTCTGGTAGACTGTGCTTACTCCTCGGCTGTTACTCCCAAGGTGATGGCTGGGTTCCTCACAGGGGATAAAGTCATCTCCTACGGGGGATGTGCTGCTCAAATGTTTTTCTTTGTGGCTTTTGCCAGTGCAGACTGTTTCCTACTAGCTGTCATGGCTTATGATCGCCATGCAGCGGTGTGTAAACCCTTACATTACACCAGCACTATGACCAACAGGGTGTGTGCTCAAATGTCCCTAGGCTGCCATGTCTGGGGCTTGGTTGAATCCGCCATCCACACTGGATTTACCTTCTGTCTCTCCTTCTGCCGCTCCAATGTGGTCCATCACTTTTTCTGTGATATCCCTGCAATCCTGGCTCTTTCGTGCTCTGACATATACACAAATGAGATTGTGCTCTTCCTCTTAGCAGCATTCAATGTCTTGTTTGCCCTAACAGTTATTTTGACCTCCTATCTGTTCATATTCATTGCCATCCTGAGGATGCGCTCAGCAGAGGGACAAAAGAAAGCCTTCTCTACCTGTGCTTCTCACTTCACTTCTGTAACCATATTCTATGGAACTGTAATCTTCATGTACTTACAACCCAGTTCTAGTCATTCTATGGACAACGACCAATTGGCATCTGTGTTCTATACAATAATAGTCCCCATGTTGAACCCTATTGTCTATAGTCTACGGAATAAAGAGGTTCATAATGCTTTCAGGAAAGCCATTAAGAAGATGAAGGTCCTGCTCAGCACATAGTTTTAGTTAGAGAGATTATACATCTCAGTTGTCTATTGCTATGCAACAAATTACCACAACACTTAGTGGCTTAAAACAACAGCTTTTATTTATCATAATTCTAAGAACAGGTACTTGGCTGCTTTCACATGGGTTCACTCATGAGGTTGCATATCTTCTGCATGGTCAGTTGGGCTGAAAGTTTCAAGATGGCCTTACATTTCTGCATGCTGATTCTGGATACTGTCTACCTCTGTTCCACATGGTCTTTCATCCTCCAGAGGCTGGACCAGTCTTCTTTCATAATATTTTCCGGCCAGCATTCTCATAGTGTGACCATTTCTCTCCAAGAATTTGTAATAAGGGAGAAAAATGAGAAGTCGAGGTGGCCTTATAGTTCCACTAAAGAGAAAAACAACTCAAACCTCACTGTTATGGTAGAGTCAGACTGGCCCAATAATTACAAGAATTTAAATTCAGGTGGTTATCACCAACCAGATTCAGAATTATTGAACAGAAACTTCATCTTCTCAGTGGCTTTTTTGTGAACAATAATTCAAGTAAGAATATCACTGTTGCCAGGCCCATATGGCTCAGAGGTCACAGTTCAATTTCCAGTCAGGGCACATGGCCCAGTTGTGGGCTCAATCCCCACAACAACATTGGTGCGAGAGCAGAACATTGATCGGCTGTCTGCCTCATACCCCTTAGTGTGGATTGAGCCCGCAATCTGGGCATGCACCTGACCAGGCACCAAACCAGCAACCCTTTGGTGCACAGGATGACACCCAACCAACTGAGCCACCCTGGCCAGGGTGAATTCTTGACAATTTGCTTCACAATCTTGGTTTGGGTTTTCCTGATATAAACAAACAAACAAACAATTCTTCCTTATAGATACATTTTATTTCTTATTAAATTTATTGGATGACAGTGGTTAATAAGATTATGTAGGTTTCAAATGTACATTAATATAATATATGATCTATATATTGCATTGTGTGCCCACCACTCAAAGTAAAAAAATCTTCCGTCACCACATATTTGGACTCCTTTACCTTTTACTACCCCCAAACCCCTTCTCTCTGGTAACCACAATACAGTTGTCTGTGTCTATGAGTTTCAGTTTTATGTCCCACATATGAATTAAATCAAATGGTTCTTAGCATTTCCTGACTAACCTATTTCACCTAGCATGATATTTTCAAGGTCCATCCATGTTGTCATAAATGGCAGTATTTCATATTTTCCTATGGCTGAGTAGTATTCCATTGTCTATATGAACCGCATCTTCTTTATCCAATCATCTATTGAAGGACACTTCAATTTTTTACATGTCTTCGCAACCATGAATAGTGCTACAATTAATATAAGGATGCATAGCCTTGTGAATAAATGTTTTCAACTCTTGGGGGTGATACCCAGAAGAGGAGTTGCTAAATCATATATGGTAACTCTAGACTTAATGTTTTTAGGAACCTTATCATTCTCCACATAAACATCTATCATTAGAATTAAGAAAATATATATTACCATTGATTTGTACTGTTTTCCATAGTGGCTGTACCAGTTTTTATTCCCACCAGCAGGGAATGCAGTTTCCTTTTTCTCCACACTCTAGGCAACACTTGGTATTACTTATCTTGTTGATAATAACCATTCTAACAGCAGTGAGATGATATCTCATTGTAGTTTTGATTTGCATTTCCCTAATAAAGTTGTAAGTAATCTAATAGACCTTTCCTAGGAAGTGGAATGTAGTCTTTTCCACCTGAGTGTGCATTGAAATTTGGTGACTTGCTTCTAAAGCATAGAGTGTGTGGAGTGAAAGGGGAGGTAGCATTACATGGAAGAACCTGGCAAAAGTTTAAGTGATCATCTTGTTTAATTGATCAAGATAAAGCCCCCAGTGACAAGTCATGTTGATAATGTATATCCCCTCATAAGACATGATGAGAAGTTCACTTCTTATTCTTTCTCAAAACCTATACCTTTGTATAACTATGTGAAAAAAATCAGACAAACAGAAATTGAAAGGCATTCTACAAAAGACGTATTAAGGTAATGAAAAATAAGGAAATACTAAGAAACTGTCAAGATCAGGGAAGATTAAAGAGGCATGACAAACATGTGCAATGTTGTATCCTGGATTGTATTCTATAAGAGCAAAATTACCTTAGTAAAAAATAATGATCTGAATAATTTTTTGAAGTTTTAGATAATAGTAATAATCAACATTGGTTTCTTAGTTTTCACAAATGTAATATGATAAAGTAAAATATTAACTAAAAAGGAAATATGGTGAAAGGTACATAAGATTTGTCTGTTTATAACCATTGACATTCAATAAATAATCATTATTTATGGATATATTTTTCAAATACAATCAGATAGGAAACTTATTATAGTCTCATTTTTATGATTTATTAAATAAAACTTATTTCATGTGTTATTTTCCACTTAATGAGAAATACTAAAGAAAAAGAATTAAGATGGTTTGATATGATCCATTCAATAGTATGGTTTCTAAAAAATTAATTTGTCCAAAAGTGGTAAATACAAATAGTGAGTGATAATATAGGGGGAAAAAAAGTAGCCATGTCTCATGAAATGCACTAAAATTGTATTGATTAATTGATTGATTTGAGAGAGAGAGAGAGAAAAACATTGATTTGTTGTTCCACTTATTTATTAAATCATTGGTTGCTTCTTGTATGTGGCAAGCTTCAACATACAAGAACCGGGGATCCAACCTGCAATTTTGGCATATGAACAGCATTCTAACTAACTGAGGCTACCCAGGCAGGGCCCCTAAAATTCTTTTCTAAAGAATTTTATAATGGATAACAAACTCATGTAATTATCAGTGGTTCAAATATATTGACTGCTGGATCCAAATTTTGACTAATATATTCGTTAACATGTTTATTGAGAAATTATTATAAAGCAGGTTGTAATTTGTGTATTGTAAATGAAATTGTTAGTTAGGAAGACAAAGTGATTCCTCTGGTGTAGTGTATGCTCTCAGAAGGAAAATAAAGGAATAATGATACTAGTTTAATTTGACTACTGATCAGAAGTATGAAGACTAAAACACAAAGTGCAAGGAAGGAACAGTGTCCACTGGTGGGTGGGGTCACTATGGTATGGAAACATTTAAGCAAAGACCTGAAGGAAGTAAGGGAGCTTTCTGAGCATTGGTAACAGCAAGGACAAAGATCCTGATGCAGGAGCATGCTTGGAGTTGTCCAGAAAATGCAAGGAACTCAGTGTAAATGAGTAGGAGAGGAATAACACAGGACAGAGCTCATGTAACACAGAAGCAGACCTGAATGAGTGGCATTAACCTTTTCTTAGTATTTTCAATGAGAAAATGAATAACATTATTATTAATCAGTGCTGTTTGTTTACAAAATATATGATAAAGTAGTCATATACAGAAAAACTGAAAAATTCCCTTATTATTTCTCAATCACCTTTCCTTATACTCTGGCCATTTTGCTTTTAAAAATCATCCTGTGAGCAAACTGCTTCTACTAGTAGACTTACTGAAGACAGAAATATTAATTCCTTTATAATATTATGCATATGTAGTTCTGAATAAAATGTGCCAACAAAAAGCATATATCTTTATTTAAATACCCATATCACTTTTTTTCTTAATTTTAGACTCCTGAAATAGTTTTGAACTACAGAAATAAATAATGTTGAACATAAATGTATAATATGATATATAAATTATTTTTACTTTTTAATTAAAAACTAGCCATACTCCATCTAACCCTTTAAAAAATTTTCCCACTTTTGCATGTATGTGCATTTATGGAATTCTTGCATGTGCTTTGTTCATGGATTTGTATGTGCCGTGTTTTCCATATATCCTTCTATTGTTACATGGTAGAGAAAATATGAACATGTGAATAAACTAAATATAATTAATAAGGTTATTACAAGCAAGGCCCCCAACATTCTTAAGGTTCCTTTTGGCCATCTGAATTCAGACATCATGTTTTGGACACAATATTTTCTTTTTTCTAGATGATAGGCTTTTGAAGAAAAACAATGGCCTTATCTCAGTAATTTAGGGGAATTGTTGGGCCTTAAAATGTGAGTCATTGCATGTTGAACATCTGACAGGAATAAAACTAGGTTATTGTGGATCCTACAACTTTATCAGGTGAAGTCTAGAGACAATCTTACCTTCTCGACAACCTTCTTGAATGCATTTTTTACCTCCTTATTTCTCAAGCTATAGACCAGAGGGTTCAACATAGGGATGACCATAGTATAGAACACAGAGGCAATTTTGTCTGTGTTCATGGAATGGCTGGAGCTGGGCTGTAAATACATGAAGATGACAGTCCCATAGAAGATGGAGACTGCAGTGAGGTGAGAAGCACAGGTGGACAAAGCCTTCTGATACCCTGAAGATGAGTGCATCTTTAGGATGGTGACAAATATGAACAGGTAGGAAATCAAGATAACCAGGAGAGCAGAAAAGATGTTGAAGCTTGCCACTAAAACAAGAATCTGCTCATTTATATGCCTGTCTGAGCAAGAGAGAGCCATGACTGCTGGAATATCACAGAAAAAGTGAGGGACCAGATTAGACTTACAGAAAGAGAGGCTGAAAGTGTTCCTAGTGTGGACAGAGGCCGTCAGAAAACTATAGACATAGGAACCTATGGCAAAACATGCACACACACCTGTTGTCATGGTGGTGGTGTAATGTAGGGGTTTGCAAACTGCTGCATAGCGGTCATAAGCCATTGAGGCCAAGAGGAAATTTTCCATAGTGGCAAAGGCTACAAAAAAGAACATCTGAGCAGCACATGCATTGTAGGAGATGACCTTGTCTCCTACAAGGAACCCAGCCATAACCTTGGGAGTGACAGCTGTAGAGGAACAAAAGTCAACCAAAGACAAATTACTAAGGAAAAAGTACATAGGGGTATGGAGGCGAACATTCATGAGAATCAAAATGATTATCCCCAGGTTTCCAACCACACTGATGAGGTAGATGAAGGTGAACATTATGAACAGGGGGACCTGGAGTTCTGGGACATTGGTTAATCCAAGGAGGATGAACTCAGTCACTTCTGTATTGTTCTCCATGGATGTTGTTTGGGAATCACAAGATGTCCTATAGCAATGAGTCATAAAGGAACACATTGATTAACAAAAAATTAATTGAAACAGATAGCTAGGGAAGTGATAAGTAGATGCACATTTTTATTATGGCTATCAGATGTAAAGTATGGGTTTACCAACAAAGTTTAATGCATACATTACCTATAGAGTTACACATTATTAAAACTGAAGTTTAATGAATAATCTCCCTTTTTTAATTCTGTAAACTGATTTGTGTAAACAAGTAATGTCTTAATCAAGATGACATATTTGGAATAAGTATATGTGTCATGTCATCTCACTGAGCCTAGTGAATGCTTATACTTCTTTGTTGCTTATGTGTCAGGAAATGCTCGAAACACCTAACATCTATATTCATTTATTTGTCTCAATAAATCTATAAGATTGACTAGTTGTTTCCCTATTTAACTTATAAGGCACAGAGGTCCAGCAATGTTTTTATGTTTAAAAATTATTACTGCAAAGCCAAGTCATATACATAGGCAGAGTGGTTCTTCAGTTAATTGGTATTAATATAAATAAAACTGAATTTAATTCTACTTGCAATTCCTCTTTGTCACCATTGCTCCAAACTCAGTATTCAGCATTTTAGTTAAGTAGCTGAGACCTATATGCATGGTAGATGGGTAATTGGACACAAAGGAGCATGTACAACAAACAGAGGCAATTCTGAGGAGAAGATATAGAGCATTGGGTATAGAGCTTGGGTTCTGAGATGAGCTAAATATCAGTCCTACCATTTACTACCCAAGGGTTTTGGGGTTCAATCTAAGTTAGCCAAACCTGATTTTTTCCACATACAAAATGAAGATTGTAATGAAATGAATCTCATGGTATTATTGTAAGAATTAAATAAAATGGTAGATTAAATACAATGAGTGAAATTTTGGGTGTATAGCCTAGCCTGATAAGAGTTAGCTATAATATTATTATCAGGAGAAAATGAAAGCCTTTATGTTTGTTTGAGAAAAGTGGCTGATAAAATTTAGGGATTCAGGTGTGTATGAGTTTTGAAGTCTTGCAACTTCACTCTCTGATATCCTTTTTCTCACACATTTGGTTCCCTGAGATACTAGTATTTCTGGTGTTTCTCTGTCTTTCTCTCCTTAGTCAGCATAAGTAGCTATTCTAGCCATCCCATATGAACCACTGTTTTGCTTAATTTCTTTCTTAAAATTCATATATCAACATGAGTTGAAAGAGGTTCCTTCCTTTCTTTCTTTTTTCCTTCCTTTCTCTCTTTCTTTTTAATCCTCACCCAAGGACATGTTTAGAGAGGGATAGAGTGAGAGAGGTAATAGAGAAACATCAATTGGTTGCCTTCCATACATGCCACAACTGGTGATCAAACTCACAACCCAGGTTTGTGTCCTGACTGGGAGTCAAACCTGCATCCTCTTCGTGCATAGGACAATGTTCAACCAACTGAGCCACTCTGACCAGGCAAGAATCTCCTTTCTTAAACTCATTATTTTCTTTCATTGAGATAATCTAACAGTTGAATCATGGAGATCAGGGTTAAAAGTTCCTAAATTGTTGGCTGCTTTTAGCCTCCAGGTCTGTTTTAGTGTTGGGATTCATGTTTAAGCTTTTTAGATAAATATGTTCTTGTGTCAGGACAATGTTTTAAATATTTTTAATCTGAAGTTGAGGTCTTTAGAAGGACACATCATTCACTAATCATTATTCTCTACCATTGTTCTAACTCTTTCACATCTTCACTTTACAAACCAAGCCCCTGAACTCAGTAGATTCATCAACCTTTGACAATCATAAGCACTTGTAGAATGTAGTATGTTCTGCAAATAATAAAAGCTATAGGGATATAAAATTATATTTAGGTATGTGTTTACATATGTGTATATACATAAAAACATCTTTTCATTTAATCCTCACAATAATATTGCAAGATATGTGATACTATAATTCCAAATTTACCATTAAGAGAACTGAATACTTGAGAAGCTATGTAAAGGTCTACAATTGCACAGCTAGTATGAAGAAAATCCAAGATTCATGATTCAAATCCATCTGTGACCAAATCAAAAGCTATACTTTTAGCCTTTCACCATCAACATTTGTAGATATGGTAGTAATAATAACGATGAAATTATGAGGAAAAGATTATAATGAATCTGGTTAATTCAATTGGAACTCTTCTGTAGTTTAAAGGAAGGTAATTTCACTCTCTTCTGCTTTTTAAACAACCTTTGTTGAAAGCACAACAGATGGTAAATAAGGTGAAATTAAGACTTATTCAATAGAAGCATTACTTTTTTTGCTAATCATTTTTAGGAAAGCAGCATAATGGTATTTCATAAGTATCACTGTACTTCTTACCGATGAAGTTTTGAATTTAAACTCCAGTCTCAAGTCGCTGTTTTAGAAAAGAAAAATGTTCAAAACACCTAGTTATGTGATCAAACAACTCATAGCAGGTATAGTTGCCCTGTGGATTTTGCATCAATTACATTTCACATTAAAAAATGTGTATGGAACATAGAAGCTTACCTTGCTGCTAAAATGGAAGGCACAGTCAAGCCTGACTAGTGGCTCTGAAATCTGAAGTCTAACCATGGAATAATGTATATATACTCTTGGTGATGTTCTCTAACAGGACTGGTCAAAAGAATCTAAGATCTCTACAACAAGTAAAGATGGAGGAAAACCCGACATGAATCAGAAACCTCAGAAACCTGGGTACAAGTGTTAAACCCACCATTAATACTTACTGTGCTTTTGAGGAGTCAGTTGCCTTCTTCTTGTTTCTAAAACAAAGAATAAAATTACATCTACTACATAATTTACAGATTTGTGCCTCTAAATAGCAAATGCAGAAAGCTCTGTTAAACAAAGAGGGGTAACCATTTTAAAGTCAATCAATAGAATATTCAACTTGAGATGTTTTCCCTGGCCATGATTGCAGGCTCATAGCAAACCCTCAGATCAGAAGTCCAAGGGAAGGCCCGCATGTACTTAGGGTGCGTAAATCACAGCCAAGGGGCTAAGCACTTTAAAATGATGTCATGTTGAATCATATTGGGATTTCAGGGCTAACTCATGGGAATCAGGAAGGAGCCATAGAGACATGGAATGGTTTGAGGATATTCCCTGTGAAGACTTCTATAACTCTCATCCCAAGGGCTTAGAAAAGAAGCAGTTAAATTGCCTGAGGAACCTAGCTGGATATGATGAGAGTGCACACATGTTTTCATATTATTTGTATTTTATTATTTTTTCTATTTTTTATTAAAATAGAATTTACAAACAGCAATGATATCTACAGTTTTTAGTGTATAAATCTTTAGGTTTGGTAAAATGTATATGGTTATGTAACCATTACCACAATCATCATATTGAAGAGTTCCATCATCCAAACTGAATCTCTGATCTTTTCTTTGTGATCAACCCTTCTCCCACCCACTGCACCAACCACTAACTGTTTTGTCCATATAAGTTTATCTCTGCAATAATGTCCCATAAATAAAATCCTAGAGCATATATCTCTTCTATCTGGCTTGTTTCACTTAGCATGTTGTATTTGAGATCCACTCGTATCACTAAATAAGTTAATTTCCTAGAACAATCATTAAATAGTACCACAAACTGGGTGGCTTAAACAACACAGATTTATTTTCTCATATTTCTGGAGGCTACAAGCCTGAGATCAAGGTGTTAGCAGGGCTGTTCTGTTGGTTCCTTGTAATTATATGAGAGAGAACTTGTTTCTTGTCTGTTTCTGAGCTTTTGGGTAGTTTGTTGGCAGCCTTTGGAATTTCTAGATTTTTGCTGAGTGGCCATGATTCTATCTTCATCTTCACACAGTGTTCTCCCTTTGTGACTACTTGTGTTAAAATTTTCGCTTTTTAATTTTTATTAAATTTATTGGGGTGACCTTACTTAATAAGATTATGTAGGTTTCAAATGTACATTAATATAATACATGATCTATATATTGCATTGTGTGCCCACCACACAATGCCAGAAAATCTTCTGTCACCATATATTTGGCCCCCTTTACCTTTTACTACCCCAAAATCCTTTCTCTGTGATAACCACAATACCGTTGTCCATGTCTATGAGTTTCAGTTTTATATCCCACATATGAATGAAATCAAATGGTTCTTAGCTTTTTCTGACTAACCTATTTCACTTAGTATGATATTCTCAAAGTCCATCCATGTTGTCCTGAATGGTAGTATATCATCTTTTCTTATGGCTGAGTATTATTCCATTGTCTATATCAGTGGTGCTCAACCTTGCTAATGCTGGGACCCTGTAATACAGTTCCTCATGTTGTGGTGACCCCCAACCATAAAATTATTTTCATGGCTACTTCATAACTGTAATTTTGCTACTTTTATAAATAATAATTTAAATATCTGTGTTTTCTGCTGTCCTTAGGCAACCCCTTTGTAAGAGTCGTTAGATCCCTAAAGGGGTCGCGATCCACAGGATGAGTACCGGTGGTCTCTATGTACCACATCTTCTTTATCCAATCATCTATTGAAGGACACTTCAGTTTTTTCCATGTCTTGGCAACCATGAATAGTGCTGCAATTAATATACGGATGCATATCTTTATGAATAAATGTTTTCAACTCTTGGGGGTGATACTCAGAAGAGGAATTACTAAATCATATATGGTAACTCTAGTCTTAATTTTTTTAGGAACCTTATCATTTTCCACATAAACATCTATCATTACAATTAAGAAAATATATATTTCCATTGATTTCTACTGCTTGCCATAGTGGCTGTACCAGTTTTTATTCCCACCATCAGTGAATGAAGTTTCCTTTTTCTCCACACTCTAGCCAACACTTGGTATTACTTATTATTTTGATAATAACCATTTGAACATGGGTGAGATGATATCTCATTGTACTTTGGATTTGCATTTCCTTAATAAAGTTGTTAGTAATCTATATAGACCTTTCCTAGGAGGTAGAATGTAGTCTCTTCCACCTGAGTGTTCATTGAAATTTGGTGACTTGCTTCTAAAGTATAGAGTGTATGAGGGGACAGGGGAGGTAGAATTACATGAAAGAACCTGGCAAATGATCATCTTGTGATCATCTTGTTTAACTGATCAATATAGAGCCCCCAGTGACAAGTCATATTGGTAATGTGTATCCCCTAATAGGACATGATGATAAGTTAACTTTTTATTCTTTCTCAAAACCTATACCTTTGTATAACTATGTGAAAAAAAAACCAGAGAAATAGAAATTGAAAGGCATTCTACAAAACATGTATTAAGGTAATGAAAAATAAGGCAATACTGAGAAACTGTCAAGATCAGGGAAGATTAAAGGCACACAACAAATATGTGCAATGTTGCATCCTGGATTGTATTCTGTAATAGCAAAATGACCTTAGTAAAAAATAATGATCTGAATAATTTCTTGAAGTTTTACATAATGGTAATAATCAACGTTGGTTTCTTAGTTTTCACAAATGTAACATGATAAAGTAAAATATTAACTAAAGAGGAAATTTGGTAAAAGGTACATAAGACTTATCTGTTTATAATCATTGACATTTAATAAATAATCATTATTTATGGATATATTTTTCAAATTCAATCAGGTAGGAAACTTATTATAGTCTCATTTTTATGATTTATTAAATAAAACTTATTTCATGTGTCATTTTCCACTTAATAAGAAATACTAATGAAAAAGTATTAAGATGGTTTGATATGATCCATTTGATAGAAAGTTTTCTAAAAAATTAATTTGTCCAAAAGTGGTAAATACAAATAGTGAGTGATAATAAAGGAATAAAACCTAGCCATGTGTCATGAAATGCTCTAAAATCATATTGATTAATTGATTGATGAGTGAGAGAGAGAGAGAGAGAGAGGAGAGAGATATTGATTTGTTGTTCCACTTATTTATTAATTCACTAGAGGCCCAGTGCATGATTGAATCATACACGTGTAGGGTCCCCTACATGCTTTCACTTTTCGTGGTGGAGCTGGGTGCCTGTCTGCTGGTGCACCAGGCCTTTCAGAAGCCTCCAGCTCGGCGGAGGCTTCTGAAAGGCCTGGTGCCGGAGCAGACAGGCACCCAGCTCCCCCACTTTTGATGGTCCTTGGCCGCGCAGGGGGCAGGACTCCCGCCCCTTGCCTCTCAACAGCAGGGTAGCCCCCCTCAGTGGCAGCAGATCCGTACCTCTCAATGGCCGGATAGGCCACCCCGAGTCCCACCCCCCAGCCTCCCGCCGCCCAATCGTGGGCGTAGGGGAGTGATGGTAATTTACATGTTACTCTATTATTAGATAGGATTGGTTGCTACTTGTGTGTGCCCTAACCTGGGGATCCAACCTGCAACTTTGGGATATGGACAGCATTCTAACTAACTGAGGCTACCCAGGCAGGGCCCCTAAAATTTTTTTCTAAAGAATTTTAAAATGATAATGAACTCATGTAATTATCAGCGGTTCATATATATTGAATGCTGGGTCCAAATTTGACTAATACATTTGTTAACATGTTTATTGAGACATTATGGTTGTAATTTATGTATTGGAAATGAATTTGTTAGTTAGAAAGACAAAGTCACTCCTCTTGTGTAGTGCATACTCTCAGTAGGAAAATAAAGGAATAATGATAATAATTTAATTTGAGTACTGATCAGAATTATGAAGACTAAAGCAAGAAGTGCAAGAAAGGAATAGTGTCCACTGGTGGGTGGGATGACTATGGTGTGGAAACATTTAAGCAAAGACTTGAAGGAAGTAAGGGAGCTTTCTGTTCATTGGTAACAGCAAAGAGATAGATCATGATGCAGAAAAAGCAAGGAACTCAAGTGTAAATGTGTAGGAAAGGAATAGCACAGGACAGAAACTGAAGCATCCCTGAATGAGTGGCATTAACCTTTTCTTAGTATTTTCAATGAGAAAAATGAATAACATTATTACTAATCAGTGCTGTTTATTTACAAAATATAAGATAAGGTAGTCATATACAGAAAAACTGAAAAATTCCCTTATTATTTCTCTATCAACTTTTCTTATACTCTGGCTATTTTACTTTTGAAAATCATCCAGTGAGCAAACTGCTTCTACTAGTAGACTTACTGAAGACAGAAATATTAATCCCTTTATAATATTATGCATATGAAGTTCTGAATAATATGTGAAAACAAAAAGCATATATCTTTATTTAAATACCCATATCACTTTTTTCCTTAATTTTACACTCCTGAAATAGTTTTGAACTACAGAAAAAAATAATATTGAACATAAATGTATAATCTGATATATAAATTAGTTTTACTTTTTAATTAAAAACACTCTAACTAACCCTTTAAAAAAATTTAGCACTTTTGCATGTATGTGCAAGTATGGAATTCTTGCATATGTTTTTTTCATGGGTTTGTGTGTGTATTGTTTTCCATATATCCTTCCATTGTTACATGGTAGAGAAAATATGAACATGTGAATAAACAAAATGTAATTAATAAGGTTTATTACAAGCAAGGCCCCCAACATTCTTAAGGATACTTTTGGCCATCTGAATTCAGACATCATGTATTTGGACACAATATTTCCTTTTTTCTAGATGATAGGCTTTTGAAGAAAAACAATGGCCTTATCTCAGTAATTTAGGGGAATTGTTGGGCCTTAAAATGTGAGTCATTGCATGTTGAACATCTGGCACGAATGAAACTAAATTACTATGGATTCTACAACTTTATCAGGTGACATCTAGAGACAATTTTGCCTTCTCAACAACCTTGTTGAATGCTATTTTGACTTCCTTGTTTCTCAAGCTATAGACAAGAGGGTTCAACATGGGGATGACCATAGTATAGAACACAGAGGCAATTTTGTCTGTGTCCATGGAATGGCTGGAGCTGGGCTGGCAGTACATGAATATAGAAGTCCCATAGAAGATGGAGACTGCAGTGAGGTGAGAAGCACAGGTGGACAAAGCCTTCTGATACCCTGAAGATGAGTGCATTTTTAGGATGGTGACAAATATGAACAGGTAGGAAATCAAGATAACCAGGAGAGCAGAAAAGATATTAAAGCTTACCACAAAAACAAGAATCTGGTCACTAATATGCCTGTCTGAGCAAGAGAGAGCCATGACTGCTGGAGCATCACAGAAAAAGTGATAAACCAGATTAGACTTACAGAAAGAGAGGCTGAATGTGTTCCTAGTGTGGACAGAGGCATTCAGAAAACTACAGACATAGGAACCTATGGCAAGACGTGCACACACACCTTTTGTCATGGTGGTGGTATAATGTAGGGGTTTGCACACTGCTACATAGCGATCATAAGCCATTGAGGCCAAGAGGAAATTTTCCACAGTGACAAAGGCTGCAAACAAGAACATCTGAGCAGCACATGCATTGTAGGAGATGACCTTGTCTCCTACAAGGAACCCAGCCATAACCTTAGGAGTGACAACTGTAGAGTAACAAAAATCAACCAAAGACAAATTACTAAGGAAAAAGTACATAGGTGTATGGAGGCGAAAGTTCACGAGAATCAAAATTATTATCCCCAGGTTTCCAACCACAGTGATGAGGTAGATGAAGGTGAACATTATAAAAAGGGGGACCTGCAGTTCTGGGATATTGGTTAGTCCAAGGAGGATGAACTCAGTCACTTCTGTATTGTTCTCCATGGATGATGTTTGGGAATCACAAGATGTCCTAAAGCAATGAGTTATAAAGAAACACATTGATTAACAAAAAATCAATTGAAACACATACATACAAAAGTGATAAGTAGATGCACATTGTTATTATGGCAATCAAATCTAAAGTATGGGTTTACCAACGACGTTTAATGCATTCATTACCTACAGAGTTACACATTATTGAAACTGAAGTTTAATGAATAATCTCCCACTTTTTTAAATTCTGTAAACTGATTTGTGTAAACAAGTAATGTCTTAATCAAGATGACATATTTGGAATAAATAGATCTGTCATGCCATATCCCTGAGCCTAGTGAATGCTTATACTTCTATGTTGCTTATGTGCCAGGAAATGCTTGAGATACCTTCCATCTATATTCACTTATTTGTCTCAGTAAATCTATAAGATTGACTAGTTATTACCCTATTTAACTTATAAGGCACAGAAGTTCAGTAATGTTTTTAAGATTAAAAAGTATTACTGCCAGAGCCAAGTTATATACATAGGCAGAGTGGTTCTTCAGTTAATTGGTATCGGTATAAATAAAACTGAATTTAAAGCAACTTGAAATTACTCTTTGTCACCATTGCTCCAAACTCAGTATTCAGCATTTTAGTTAAGTAGATGAGACCTATATGCATAGTAAATAGGTAACTGGACACACAGGGGTATGTACAACTAACAGTGGCAATTCTGAGGAGGAGATATAGAGCACTGGGTATAGAGCTTGGATTCTGAGATAGAAAATATCAGTCATACCATTTAATACCCAAGGTTTTTGGGGTTCAATCTAAGTAGCCAAACCTAATTTTCTCCATAAACAAAATTAAGATTGTAATGAAATCAATCTCATGGTATTATCGTGAGAATTAAATAAAATAGTCAAGTGAAATTTTCGGTGTATAGCAAAGCATGATAAAAGTTAGGTATAATATTATTTTCAGGAGGAAATTGAAGCCTTTATGTTTGTTTGAGAAAAGTGGCTGATAAAATTTAGGGATTCCAGTGTAGATGAGTTTTGAAGTCTTGCAACCTCTCTCTCTGATATCCTTTTTCTCACACACTTGATTCACTGAGATACAGTATTTCTGGTGTTTCTCTGTTTGTCTCTCCTCAGTCAGCATAAGTACCTATTCTAGCCATCCCATATAAACCACTCTTTTGCTTAATTTATTTCTTAAAATTCATATATTAACATGAGTTGAAAGAGGTTCTTTTCTTTCTGTCTTTTTCCCTTCCTTTCTATCTTTCTTTTTAATCCACACCCAAGGACATGTTTAAAGAGAGGGAGAGAGAGAGAGAGAGAGAGAGAGAGAGAGAGAGAGAGAGAGAGAGAGAGAGAGAACAGAGAAACATCAATTGGTTGCCTTCCATACATGCCCTAACAGGTAATCAAATTCACAACCTAGGTATGTGTCCTGACTGGAAGTCAAACCTGCATCCTCTTGGTGCATTAGGACAATGCTCAACCAACTGAGACACTCTGACCAGGCAAGAGTCTCTTTTCTTAAACTGATTATTTTCTTTCATTGAGATCATCTCATAGTTGAATCACGGAGATTAAGGTTGAAAGTTCCTAAATTTTTGGCTGATTTTAGCTTCCAGGTCTGTTTTGTTGTTGGGATTCATGTTTAAACTCTTTATATAAATATGTTCTTGAGTCAGAACAATGTTTTAAATCTTTTTCAACTGAATTTGAGGTCTTTGGAAGGACATATCATTCACTAATCATTATTCTCTACCATTGTCCTAACTCTTTCAAATTTTCACTTTACAAAACAAACTCCTGAAGTCAACCTTTGACAATCATAAGCTCTTGTAGAATGCAGTATGTTCCACAAACAATAAAAGCTATAGGGATTTAAAATTATATTTAGGGATGTGTTTACATATGTGTATATACATAAACACATCTTTTCATTTAATCCTCACAATAATATTGCAAGATATGTGATACTATAATTCCAAATTTACCATTAAGAAAACCGAGGACTTGAGAAGCTATGTAAAGCTCTACAATTGCACAGCTAGTATGAAGAAAATCCAAGATTCATGATTCAAATCCATCTGTGACCAAATCAAAAGCTATACCTTTAGCTTTTCACTATCAACATTTGTAAATACACTAGTAATAATAAAGATGAAATTATGAGGAAAATATTACAATGGATCTTGTTAATTCAATTGCAACTCTTCTGTAGTTTAAAGGAAGGTAATTTCACTCTCTTCTGCTTTTTAAACAACCTTTGGTGAAAGCACAACAGACAGTAAATAAGGTGAAATTAAGGCTCATTCAATAGAAGCATTACTTTTTTTGCTAATCATTTTTAGGAAAGCAACATAATGTTATTTCATAAGTATCACTGTACTTCTTACTGATGAAGTTTTGAATTTAAACCCCAGTCTCAAGTCACTGTTTTATGAAAAAATTCAAAACACCTAGTTATGTGCTCAAACAACTCATAGCAGGTATAGTTGCCCCGTGGATTTTGCCTAAATTACAGTTCACACTAAAAAATGTGTATGAAACATAGAAGCTTACCTTGCTGCTGAAATGGAAGGCACAGTCAATCCTGACCAGTGGTTCTGAAATCTGAAATCTAACCATGGAATAATGTATATATACTCTTGGTGATGTTCTCTAACAGGTACTGGTCAAAAGAATCTAAGATCTCTATGACAAGTAAAGATGGAGGAAAACCCGACATGAAGTCAGAAACCTAGGTACAAGTTTTAAACCCACTGTTAATACTTACAGTGCTTTTTGAGGAGTCACTTGCCTTCTTCCTGCTTCTAAAATAAAGAACAAAATTACCTCTCCTACATAATTTACAGAATCGTGCCGGTAAATAGCAAATGATGAAAGCTCTATAAAAGAAAGGGGTTATCATTTTAAAGTCAATCAATGGAATATTCAACTTGAGATGTTTTCCCTGGCCATGATTGCAGGCTCATAGCAAACCCTCAGATCAGAAGTCCAAGGGAAGGCCCGCATGTACTTAGGGTGCGTAAATCACAGCCAAGGGGGCTAAGCACTTTAAAATGATGTCATGTTGAGTCATATTGGGATTTCAGGGCTAACTCATGGGAATCAGGAAGGAGCCATAAAGATATGGAATGGTTTGGGGATATTCCCTGTGAGGACTTCTATAGCTCTCATCCCAAGGGCTTCCAAAAGAAGCAATTAAGGTGCCTGTAGGAACCTAGCTAAATATGATGAGAGTGCACACATGTTTTCATATTATTTTTTATTAATTTTTCCTATTTTTTATTAAAATAGAATTTACAAACAGCAATGATATCTACAGTTTTTAGTGTATAAATCTTTAGGTTTGGTAAAATGTATATGGTTATGTAACCATTACCACAATCATCAAATAGAAGAGTTCCATCATCCAAACTGAATCTCTGATCTTTTCTTTGTGATATACCCTTTCTCCCACCCACTGCATCAACCACTAACTGTTTTGTCCATATAAGTTTATCTCTGCAATAATGTCCCATAAATAAAATCCTAGAGCATATATCTCTTCTATCTGGTTTGTTTCACTTACCATGTTGTATTTGAGATCCACTCGTATCACTAAATATGTTAATTTCCTAGAACAATCATTAAATAGTACCACAAACTGGGTGGCTTAAACAACACAGATTTATTTTCTCATATTTCTGGAGGCTATAAGCCTGAGATCAAGGTGTTAGCAGGGCTGTTCTGTTGGTTCCTTGTAATTATATGAGAGAGAACTTGTTTCTTGTCTGTTTCTGAGCTTTTGGGTAGTTTGTTGGCAGCCTTTGGAATTTCTAGATTTTTGCTGAGTGGCCATGATTCTATCTTCATCTTCACACAGTGTTCTCCCTTTGTGACTACTTGTGTTAAAATTTTCGCTTTTTAATTTTTATTAAATTTATTGGGGTGACCTTACTTAATAAGATTATGTAGGTTTCAAATGTACATTAATATAATACATGATCTATATATTGCATTGTGTGCCCACCACTCAAAGTCAAAATATCTTCTGTCACCATATATTTGGCCTACTTTACCTTTTACTACTCCTAAACCCCTTCTCACTGGTAACCATAATACAGTTGTCTGTCTATGATTTTCAGTTTTATATCCCACATATGAATGGAATCAAATGGTTCTTAGCTTTTTCTGACTAATCTTTTTCCCTTAGCATGATATTCACACCATCCATGTTTTCACAAATGGCAGTATATCATCTTTTCTTATGGCTGAGTATTATTCCATTGTCTATATCAGTGGTTCTCAACCTTCCTAATGCTGTGACCCTTTAATACAGTTCCTCATGTTGTGGTGACCCTCAACCATAAAATTATTTTCGGTTTTATTTCATAACTGTAATTTTGCTACTTTTATGAATCATAATTTAAATATCTGTGTTTTCTGCTGTTCTTTGTCGACCACTGTGAAAGGGTCGTTCGACCCCTAAAGGTGTAGCGACCCACAGGTTGAGAATCCTGGTCTCTATGTACCACATCTTCTTTATCCAATTGTCTATTGAAGGACACTTCAGTTTTTTCCATGTCTTGGCAACCATGAATAGTGCTGCAATTAATATACGGATGCATATCTTTATGAATAAATGTTTTCAACTCTTGGGGGTGATTACCAGAAGAGGAATTACTAAGTCATATACGGTAACTCTAGCCTTAATTTTTTTAGGAACCTTATCATTCTCCACATAAACATCTATCATTAGAATTAAGAAAATATATATTTCCATTGATTTCTACTGTTTTCCATAGTGGCTATACCAGTTTTTATTCCCACCATCAGTGAATGAAGTTTCCTTTTTCTCCACACTCTAGCCAACACTTGGTATTACTTATCATGTTGATAATAACCACTCAAAGAGGGGTGAGATGATATCTTATTGTAGTTATGATTTGCATTTCCATAATAAAGTTGTTAGTAATCTATATAGACCTCTCCTAGGAGGTGGAATGTAGTCTCTTCCACCTGAGTGTGCATTGAAATTTGGTGACTTGCTTCCAAAGTATAGAGTGTATATAGGGGACAGGGGAGGTAGCATTAATGGAAGAACCTGGCAAAAGTTTTAGTGATCATCTTGTTTAATTGATCAAGATCAAGCTCCCAGTGACAAGTCATGCTGATAATTTGTATTCCCTAATAGGACATGATGATAAGTTCACTTCTTATTCTTTCTCAAAACCTTACCTTTGTATAACTATGTGAAAAAAATCAGACAAACAGAAATTGAAAGGCTTTCTACAAAACATGTATTAAGGTAATGAAAAATAAGGAAATACTGAGAAACTGTCGAGATCAGGGAAGATTAAAGTGATACAACAAATACGTGCAATGTTGCATCCTGGATTGTATTCTGTAATAGCAAAATGACCTTAGTAAAAAACAATGATCTGAATAATTTCTTGAAGTTTAAGATAATAGTAATAACCAACGTTGGTTTCTTAGTTTTCACAAATCTAATCTGATAAAGTAAAATATTAACTAAAGAGGAATTTTGGTGAAAGGTACATAAGACTTGTCTGTTTATAACCATTGACATTGAATAAATAATCATTATTTATGGATATATTTTTCAAATTCAATCAGGTAGAAAACTTATTATAGTCTCATTTTTATGATTTATTAAATAAAACTTATTTCATATGTTATTTTCCACTTAATGAGAAATACTAATGAAAAAAATTAAGATGGTTTGATATGATCCATTCAATAGTATGGTTTCTAAAAAATTAATTTGTCCAAAAGTGGTAAATACAAATAGTGAGTGATAATAAAGGAAAAAAACATAGCCATGTCTCATGAAATGCTCTAAAATTGTATTGATTAATTGATTGATGAGAGAGAGAGAGAAATATTGATTTGTTGTTCCACTTATTTATTAATTCATTGGTTGCTTTCTGTGTGTGCCCTAACTGGGGATCCAACCTGCAACTTTGGCATATAGACAGCATTCTAACTAAGTGAGGCTACCCAGGCAGGGCCCCTAAAATTCTTTTCTAAAGAATTTTAAAATGGATAATGAACTCATGTAATCATCAGTGATACAAATATATTGACTGCTGGATCCAAATTTTGACTAATATATTTGTTAACATGTTTATTGTGAAATTATTTAAAGCAGGTTGTAATTCATGTATTGGAAATGAAGTTGTTAGTTAGGAAGACAAAGTGACTCCTCTGGTGTAGTGTATGCTCTCAGAAGGAAAATAAAGGAATAATGATAATAGTTTAATTTGACTACTGATTAGAATTATGAAGAGTAAAGCAAAAAGTGCAAGGAAGGAACAGTGTCCACTGGTGGGTGGGGTGACTATGGTGTGGAAACATTTAAGTAAAGGCTTGGAGGAAGTAAGGGAGCTTTCTGAGCATTGGTAACAGCAAGGACAAAGATCCTGTTGTAGGAGCATGCTTGGAGTTGTCCAGAAAAAGCAAGGAACTCAGTGTAAATGAGTAGGAGAGGAATAACACAGGACAGAGCTCATCTAACACGGAAGCAGACCTGAATGAGTGGCATTAACCTTTTCTTAGTATTTTCAATGAGAAAATGAATAACATTATTAATCAGTGCTGTTTGTTTACAAAATATAAGATAAGGTAGTCATATACAGAAAACTGAAAAATTCCCTTATTATTTTTCAATCACCTTTTCTTTTCTTTTTTATTATTAAATATGTTTTATTGATTTTTTATAGAGAGGAAGGGAGAGGGATAGAGAGCTAGAAACATCTATCAGCTGCTTCATGCACACCTCCCACTGGGGATGTGCCCTCAACCAAGGTATATGCCCTTGATCGGAATCAAACCTGGAAACCTTCATCTACAGGCAGATGCTGTTTCCACTGAGCCACACCAGTTAGAGCAATCACCTTTTCTTATTCTCAGGCTATTTTGCTTTTGAAAATCATCCTGTGAGCAAACTGCATCTACTAGTAGACTTACTGAAGCTAGAAATATTAATCCCTTTATAATATTACTAGAATCCCGGTGCACGAAATTCGTGGACGGAGGGGGGGGAGTGTCCCTCAGCCCAGCCTGCACCCTCTCCAATCTGGGACATCCCTCTCACAATCCAGGACTGCTGGCTCCCAGCTGCTCGCCTGCCTACCTTTCTGATTGCCCTTAACCACTTCTGCCTGCCAGCCTGATCACCCTCTAACCACTCTGCTGCCAGCCTGATTGATGTCTAACTGCTCCCCTGCCAGCCTGTTTGCCCCCAACTTCCTTCCTCTGCTGGACTGGTCACCCCTAACTGCCCTCCCCTGCAGGGTTGATCACCTCCAACTGCCCTCCCTTGAAGGCCTGGTCCCTCTCAACTTCCCTCCCTTGCAGGCTTGGTCCCTCCCTACTGTCCTCCCCTGCTGGCCATCTTGTGGTGGCCATCTTGTGTCCACATGGGGGCAGGATCTTTGACCACATGGGGCAGCCATATTGTGTGTTGGAGTGATGGTCAATCTGCATATTATTCTTTTATTAGATAGTATAGAGGCCTGGTGCAGGGGTGGGGGCCAGCTAGTTTACCCTGAAGCGTGTCCCGGATCAGGATGGGGGTTCCCTTGAGGCATGGGGCAGCCTGAGCCAGGGGCCTGTGGTGGTTTGCAGGCCAGCCACACCCCCTGTTGACCTAAGCAGAGGCCCTGGTATCTGGAATTTATTTACCTTCTACAATTGAAACTTTGTAGCCTGGAGCGGAGCCAAGCCTCCTGCTCGCTCTGTGGCTGGCAGCCATTTCTGTTGGGGTTAGTTCACCTTCTATAATTGAAACTTTGTAGCCTGGAGTGGAGGCCTAGGCTGGCCAGGGCAGGTGGAAAGCTTGGCTTCCTCTGTTGCCGGTGGCAACCATGGCCTGCTCTCTCCAGCTCCATGGCTGCAACCATTTCTGTTTGGATTTCTTTACCTTCTATAATTGAAACTTTGTAGCTTGAGTGGAGGCTTAGGCAGGCGGAAAGCTTGGCTTCTTCCATTGCCTGGGAAACCTTGCTCTCTGTGGCTGTAGCCATCTTGGTTGGGTTTATTTGCATACTCACTCTGATTGGTTCATGGGCGTGGCAGCTGGGTGTAGCAGAGTTAGGGTCAATTTGCATATTACTCTTTTATTAGGTAGTATGCATATGTAGTTCTGAATAAAATGTGCCAACAAAAAGCATATATCTTTATTTAAATACCCATATCACTTTTTTCTTAATTTTAGACTCTTGAAATAATTTTGAACTACAGAAATAAATTATGTTGAACATAAATGTACAATCTGATATATAAATTATTTTAACTTTTTAATTAATAATAGTAATAATAGTAATAATCAACATTGGTTTCTTAGTTTTCACAAATGTAATATGATAAAGTAAAATATTAACTAAAGAGGAAATTTGGTGAAAGGTACATAAGACTTGTCTGTTTATAACCATTGACATTCAATAAATAATCATTATTTATGGATATATTTTTCAAATTCAATCAGGTAGGAAACTTATTATAGTCTCATTTTTATGATTTATTAAATAAAACGTATTTCATGGGTTATTTTCCACTTAATGAGAAATACTAATGAAAAAGAATTAAAATGGTTTGATATGATCCATTCGATAGTATGGTTTCTAAAAAATTAATTTGTCCAAAAGTAGTAAATACACATAGTGAGTGATAATATAGGAAAAAAACGTAGCCATGTCTCATGAAATGCTCTAAAATCCTATTGATTGATTGATGAGAGAGAAAGAGAGAGAGAAAAAGAGAGAGAGAGAGAGAGAGAGAGAGAGAGAGAGAGAGAGAGACAATGATTTGTTGTTCCACTTATTTATTAATTCATTGGTTGCTTCTTGTGTGTGCCCTAACCGGGGATCCAACCTGCAACTTTGGCATATAGACAGCATTCTAACTGACTGAGGCTACCCAGGCAGGGCCCCTAAAATTCTTTTCTAAAGAATTAGATAAAGAAATGGATAATGAACTCATTTAATCATCAGTGGTTCAAATATATTGACTGTTGGATCCAAATTTTGACTAATATATTCGTTAACATGTTTATTGAGAAATTTTTATAAAGCAGGTTGTAATTTGTGTATTGGAAATGAAGTTGTTAGTTAGGAAGACAAAATGACTCCTCTGGTGTAGGGTATGTTCTATGTAAGGAAAATAAAGGAATAATGATAACAGTTTAATTTGACTACTGATCAGAAGTATGAAGACTAAAACACGAAGTGCAAGGAAGGAACAGTGTCCACTGGTGGGTGGGGTGACTATGGTGTGGAAACATTTAAGTAAAGACTTGGAGGAATTAAGGGAGCTTTCTGAGCATTGGTAACAGCAAGGACAAAGATCCTGTTGTAGGAGCATGCTTGGAGTTGTCCAGAAAAAGCAAGGAACTCAGTGTAAATGAGTAGGAGAGGAATAACACAGGACAGAGCTCATCTAACACGGAAGCAGACCTGAATGAGTGGCATTAACCTTTTCTTAGTATTTTCAATGAGAAAATGAATAACATTATTATTAATCAGTGCTGTTTGTTTACAAAATATAAGATAAGGTAGTCATATACAGAAAAACTGAAAAAATCCTTATTATTTCTCAATCACCTTTTCTTATACTCTGGCCATTTTGCTTTTGAAAATCATCCTGTGAGCAAACTGCTTCTACTAGTAGACTTACTGAAGCCAGAAATATTAATCTCTTTATAATATTATGCATAGGTAGTTCTGAATAAAATGTGCTAACAAAAAGCATATATCTTTATTTAAATACCCATATCACTTTTTTTCTTAAATTTAGACTCCTGAAATAGTTTTGAACTACAGAAATAAATTATGTTGAACATAAATGTATAATTTGATATATAAATTATTTTTACTTTTCAATTAAAAACTAGCCATACTCCATCTAACCCTTTAAAAAATTTTCCCACTTTTGCATGTATGTGCATTTATGGAATTCTTGCATATGCTTTTTTCATGGATTTGTGTGTGCCAGGTTTTCCATATATACTTCCATTGTTACATGGTAGAGAAAATATGAACATGTGAATAAGCTAAATATAATTAATAAGGTTTATTACAAACAAGGCCCCCAACATTCTTAAGGTTCCTTTTGGCCATCCTAATTCAGACATCATGTATTTGGACACAATATTTCCTTTTTTCTAGATGATAGGCTTTTGAAGAAAAACAATGGCATTATCTCAGTAATTTAGGGGCATTTTGGGGCCTTAAAATGTGAGTTATTGCATGTTGAACATCTGACAGGAATGAAACTAGGTTATTGTGGATCCTACAACTTTATAAGGCGAAGTCTAGAGACAATTTTGCCTTCTCAACAACCTTCTTGAATGCATTTTTAACCTCCTTGTTTCTCAAGCTATAGACCAGAGGGTTCAACATGGGGATGACCATAGTATAGAACACAGAGGCAATTTTGTCTGTGTCCATGGAATGGCTGGAGCTGGGCTGGGAGTACATAAATATGGCAGTCCCATAGAAGATGGAGACTGCAGTGAGGTGAGAAGCACAGGTGGACAAAGCCTTCTGATACCCTGAAGATGAGTGCATCTTTAGGATAGTGACAAATATGAACAGGTAGGAAATCAAGATAACCAGGAGAGCAGAAAAGATGTTGAAGCTTGCCACTAAAACAAGAATCTGCTCACTAATATGTCTGTCAGAGCAAGAGAGAGCCATGACTGCTGGAACATCACAGAAAAAGTGAGGGACCAGATTAGACTTACAGAAAGAGAGGATGAATGTGTCCCTAATGTGGAGAGAGGCATTCAGAAAACTATAGACATAGGAACCTATGGCAAGACGTGCACACACACCTTTTGTCATGGTGGTGGTATAATGTAGGGGTTTGCACACTGCTGCATAGCGATCATAAGCCATTGAGGCCAAGAGGAAATTTTCCACAGTGGCAAAGGCTGCAAAAAAGAACATCTGAGCAGCACATGCATTGTAGGAGATGACCTTGTCTCCTACAAGGAACCCAGCCATAACCTTGGGAGTGACAGCTGTAGAGTAACAAAAATCAACCAAAGACAAATTACTAAGGAAAAAGTACATAGGTGTATGGAGGCGAAAATCCACAAGAATCAAAATGATTATCCCCAGGTTTCCAACCACACTGATGAGGTAGATGAAGGTGAACATTATGAAGAGGGGGACCTGGAGTTCTGGGACATTGGTTAGTCCAAGGAGGATGAACTCAGTCACTTCTGTATCGTTCTCCATGGATGTTATTTGGGAATCACAAGATGTCCTATAGCAATGAGTCATAAAAGAACACGTTGATTAACAAAAAATCAATTGAAACAGATAGATAAGAAAGTGATAAGTAGATGCACATTTTTATTTTGGCAATCAGATATAAAGTATGGGTTTACCAAAAAAGTTTAATGCATTCATTACCTATAGAGTTACACATTATTAAAACTGAAGTTTAATGAATAATCTTCCTTTTTTAAATTCTGTAAACTGATTTGTGTAAACAAGTAATGTCTTAATCAAGATGACATATTTGGAATAAGTATATGTGTCATGTCATATCCCTGAGTCTAGTGAAGGCTTATAGTTATATGTTGCTTATGTGCCAGAAATGCTCGAGACACCTTACATCTATATTCACTTATTTGTCTCAATAAATCTATAAGATTGACTAGTTGTTACACTATTTAACTTATAAGGCACAGAGGTTCAGTAATATTTTTAAATTTAAAAATTATTACTGCCAAAGCCAAGTTATATACATAGGCAGAGTGGTTCTTCAGTTAATTGGTATCTATATAATAAAAGAGTAATATGCAAATTTATCATCACTCCAACACACAAGATGGCTGCCCCCATGTGGTCAAAGATGGCTGCCCCCATGTGGACACAAGATGGCCACCACAAGATGGCCAGCAGGGGAGGGCAGTGGGGAGGGACCAGGCCTGCAAGGGAGGGCATTTGGGGGGGGGACAAGGCCTGCAGGTGAGGGCAGTTAGAGGAGACCAGTCCTACAGGGGAGGGCAGTTAAGGGCAAACAGGCTGGCAGGGGCGCAGTTAGTCATCAATCAGGCTGGCAGGGGAGTGGTTAGGGGGTGATCAGGCTGGCAGGCAGAAGTGGTTAGGGGCAATCAGGAAGACAGGCAGGCAAGCAGTTGGGAACCAGCAGTCCTGGATTGTGAGAGGGATGTCCAACTGCCCGTTTAGGCCCAGTAGGATCAGGCAGGCAGTCGGACATCCTTAGAGGGCTTCCAGATTGGAGAGGGTGCAGGCTGGGCTGAGGGACACACCCCTGCCCATGCATGATTTTCTTGCACCAGGCCTCTAGTTGATATAAATAAAACTGAATTTAATGGAACTTGCAATTACTCTTTGTCACCATTGCTCCAAACTCAGTATTCAGCATTTTAGTTAAGTAGCTGAGACCTATATGCATAGTAGATGGGTAACTGGACTCACAGGGGCATGTACAACAGAGGCAATTCTGAGGAGAAGTCATAGAGCATTGGGTATAGAGCTTGGGTTCTGAGATGAGTTAAATATCAGTCCTACCATTTACTACCCAAGAGTTTTGGGGTTCAATCTAAGTAGCCAAATCTGATTTTCTCCACATACAAAATGAAGATTGTAATGAAATTAATCTCATGATATTATTGTGAGAATTAATAAAATGGTAGATTAAATACAATGAGTGAAATTTTGGGTGTATAGCATAGCCTGATAAGAGTTAGCTATAATATTATTATCGGGATGAAATGAAAGCTTTTATGTTTGTTTGAGAAAAGTGGCTGATAAAATTTAGGGATTCAGGTGTGGATGAGTTTTGAAGTCTTGTAACCTCTCTCTCTGATATCCTTTTTCTCACACAGTTGATTCACTGAGATACTAGTATTTCTGGTGTTCCTCTGTCTCTCCTCAGTAGCTATTCTAGCCATCCCATCTGAACCACTCTTATGTTTAATTTCTTTCTTAAAATTCGTATATGAACATGAGTTGAAAGAGGTTCCTTTCTTTCTTTTTTCCTTCCTTTCTCTCTTTCTTTTTAATCCTCACCCAAGGACATGTTTAGAGAGGAAGAGAGAGAGAGAGAGAGAGAGAGAGAGAGAGAGAGAGATAGAGAGAGAGAGAGAGAGAGAGAGAGAGAGAGAGAGAGAGAGAACAGAGAAACACCAATTGGTTGCCTTCCATACATGCCACAACTGGTGATCAAACTCACAACCCAGGTTTGTGTCCTTACTGGGAATCAAACCTGCATCCTCTTGGTGCATAGGACAATGCTCAACCAACTGAGCCACTCTGACCAGGCAAGAATCTCCTTTCTTAAACTCATTATTTTCTTTCATTGAGATCATCTCATAGTTGAATCATGGAGATCAGGGTTGAAAGTTCCTAAATTGTTGGCTGCTTTTAGCCTCCAGGTCTGTTTTAGTGTTGGGATTCATGTTTAAGCTTTTTATATAAATATGTTCTTGTGTCAGGACAATGTTTTAAATATTTTTAATCTGAAGTTGAGGTCTTTAGAAGGACACATCATTCACTAATCATTATTCTCTACCATTGTCCTAACTCTTTCACATCTTCACTTTACAGATGAAGCCCCTGAAGTTAGTAAGTTCATCAACTTTTGACAATCATAAGCACTTGTAGAATATAGTATGTTCTGCAAACAATAAAAGCTATAGGGATATAAAATTATATTTAGGTATGTGTTTATATATGTGTATATACATAAACACATCTTTTCATTTAATCCTCACAATAATATTGCAAAGATATGTGATACTATAATGGTAAATTCCAAATTTACCATTAAGAGAACTGAATACTTGAGAAGCTATGTAAAGCTCTACAATTGCATAGCTAGTATGAAGAAAATCCAAGATTCATGATTCAAATCCATCTGTGACCAAATCAAAAGCTACACTTTTAGCCTTTCACCATCAACATTTGTAGATATGGTAGTAATAATAATGATGAAATTATGAGGAAAAGATTACAATGGATCTTGTTAATTCAATTGCAACCCTTCTGTAGTTTAAAGGAAGGTAATTTCACTCTCTTCTGCTTTTTAAAAAACCTTTGTTGAAAGCACAACAGATAGTAAATAAGGTGAAATTAAGACTCATTCAATAGAAGCATTACTTTTTTTGCTAATCATTTTTAGGAAAGCAACATACTGTTATTTCATAAGTATCACTGTACTTCTTACTGATGAAGTTTTGAATTTAAACCCCAGTCTCAAGTCACTGTTTTAGAAAAAAATGTTTAAAACACCTATTTATGTGCTCAAACAACTCATAGCAGGTATAGTTGTCCCGTAGATTTTACATAAATTACAGTTCACACTAAAAAATATGTATGAAACATAGAAGCTTACCTTGCTGCTGAAATGAAAGGCACAGTTAATCCTGACTAGTGGTTCTGAAATCTGAAATCTAACCATGAAATAATATATATATATATATATATATATATATATATATATATATATATATATACACTCTTGGTTGATGTTCTCTAACAGGACTGGTCAAAAGAATCTAAGATCTCTATGACAAGTAAAGATGGAGGAAAACCCGACATGAATCAGAAACCTCAGAAACCTGGGTACAAGTTTTAAACCCACCATTAATACGTTGCTTTTGGAGGAGTCACTTGTCTTCTTCTTGCTTCTAAAATAAAGAATAAAATTACCACTCCTACATAATTTACAGAATCGTGCCTGTAAATAGCAAAGGAAGAAAGCTCTGTAAAACAAAGAGGGGTAATCATTTTAAAGTCAATCAATAGAATATTCAACTTGAGATGTTTTCCCTGGCCATGATTGCAGGCTCATAGCAAACCCTCAGATCAGAAGTCCACGGGAAGGCCCGCACGTACTTAGGGTGCGTAAATCACAGCCAAGGGGGCTAAGCACTTTAAAATGATGTCATGTTGAGTCATATTGGGATTTCAGGGCTAACTCATGGGAATCAGGAAGGAGCCATAGAGATATGGAATGGTTTGGGGATGTTCCCTGTGAGGACTTCTATAGCTCTCATCCCAAGGGCTTCCAAAAGAAGCAATTAAGTTGCCTGTAGAAACCTAGCTGGATATGATGAGAGTGCACACATGTTTTCATATTAGTTGTTATTAATTTTTCCTATTTTTAATTAAAATAGAATTTACAAACAGCAATGATATCTATAGTTTTTAGTGTATAAATCTTCGAGTTTGGTAAAATGTATATGGTTATGTAACCATTACCACAATCATCATATAGAAGAGTTCCATCATCCAAACTAAACCTCTGATCTTTCCTTTGTGATCAACCCTTTCTCCCACCCACTGCACCAACCACTATCTGTTTTGTCCATATAAGTTTATCTCTGCAATAATGTCCTATAAATAAAATCCTAGAGTATATGTCTCTTCTATCTGGCTTGTTTCACTCAGCATGCTATATTTGAGATCCACTCCTATCACAAAATATGTTAATTTCCTAGAACAATCATTAAATAGTACCACAAACTGGGTGGCTTAAACAACACAGATTTATTTTCTCATATTTCTAGAGGCTACAAGCCTGAGATCAAGGTGTTAGCAGGGCTGTTCTGTTGGTTCCTTGTGATTTTATAAGAGAGAACTTGTTTCTTATCTGTTTTTGAGCTTTTGGGTAGTTTGTTGGCAGCCTTTGGAATTTCTAGATTTTTGCTGCATGGCCATGATTCTATCTTCATCTTCACACAGTGTTCTCCCTTTGTGACTACTTGTATTAAAATTTCCCCTTTTTAATTTTTATTAAATTTATTGGGGTGACATTGGTTAATAAGATTATATCGGTGTCAAGTGTACATCTCTATGATATATAATGTATATATTGAATTGTGTGCCCATCACCCAAAGTCAAATCATCTTCTGTCACCATGTATTTGATCCCTGTTTCTACCCCATCCCCCTTCTCTCTGGTAACCACCATACTGTTGTCTTTGTCTATGAGTTTTTGTTTGTTTGTTTTTCTTGTTTGTTCATTTGTTCCTTTCAGTTTTATATTCCACATATGAGTGCTGAGTCTTTGGCTCACTCTCAGCTCTTCTCCCTTCTCCCCTCACAAGTTAGCTCCCACTTATCCACCTTCAGATGTTTCAATATGTGAATCTCTCAGACATATTTGTGTGTTGAGCATGGAATCCTTTTTTATATTATAGCTATTCCAATTTTTGAAGCCTCAAGGTAGAGGCCAAATTTTCTGATGTCACCATCCAAATTTTCCCTTTTTAAGAGGACATGAGTCATGTTGGATTTGAAGTTTACCCTACTCCATTATTACTAAATCTTACCTAATTAAATCTGCAAAAACCTTTCCAAAATAAGATCAAATTTTGAAACACTAGGGGTCAGACTTCAACAAATGAATTTTTTCCCTTTTTAGTAAAATTATTATGGTAACACTGGTTAACAAAATCATACAGGTTTCAGGTGCACAATTCCACAACACATTATCTGTACACTGTATTATGTGTTTACCACTCCAAGTCAAATCTCTTTCCATCACCATTTACCCCATATACCTTCCTCTACCTCCTTTACCCACTCCCCATGCTAAGTAAAACAAATTAATTTTTGAGGAACACAATTTAACCCATAATGTATCAGTGGCAAAATATTTTTATTACTAGAGGCCCAGTGCATGAAAATTCATGCACTGGAGGGGGGGTCCCTCAGCCTGGCTTGCCCCCTCTCACAGCTCGGGAGTCCTCAGGGGTGGGAGGCGACCTGGTGATCAGGGGAAGGCAACACCCCCATCACACCTCTGCTGCTGCCACTGCCAGCAGCGCAAGCCTCGACCGGTCCTGCACACCTGTTGCCCCGGTGGGCTGAGGGGACTGGGTGCCACCATCTTGTGGCTGTGGGCGCTGCCATCTTCAAGGGCGGGGCAGTCAATTAGCATATTCCCTCCTCATTGGCTGTGGGTACCATCATCTTTGAGGACGGGGCAGTCAATTAGCATATTCCCTCCTTATTGGCTATGGGCGCCACTATCTTTGAGGGCGGGGCAGTCAATTAGCATATTCCCTTCTTATTGGCTGTGGGTGCCACCATCTTTATGACAGCATGAGGATCAATTAGCATATTCCCTCTTTATTATATAGGATTGCTGAAAGGTATTCCATTATATATAGACTAGAGGCCCGGTGCACGAAATTCGTGCACAGGGGTCCCTCAGCTCAACCTGCACCCTCTACAATCCAGGAGCTCTCAGGGGATGTCCTACTGATGGCTCAGGCCCACTCCCGTGGTTTTCTGCTCTCTACAGGGCCTGGGGTTTTCACTGCAGCCATGGAGATGAAGCCCCCATGCCCTGCTGTCTGCTCTCTGCCTGCCGCCGCCATGTGAAGGAAGCCCCAATGCCCTGCAGTGTGCTCTGTCTGCCAGGCCTGGGAGCTTCGCTGACACTGACACACTAAGGAAGCCCCCATGCCCTGTTGTCCTGGCTCTGTCTGTGGGGCCTGGGGGTGTTCCCGCTGCCTCTACGCTAAGGAAGCCCCCAAGCCCTGCTGTCTGGGCTCTGTCTGCCATGTCTGAGGGCAGATCCAGCTTCCCGGCTTGGTCCGCGCGAACCCCCGATGGGCTGACGGGCCCTACCGCTGCAGCACTAGTGGAGATCCAGCTTTGCTGCCTGGTCCCCACGAACCCTGGCACAGGGCTGATGGGCCCAACTGCTGCAGCACCGGAGGGGGCAGATCCAGCCTCGCCGCTTGGTTCCCACAAGCCTGCCCTGGCTCTGACTGCCTGCCTCTCTGTCTGTGCGAACCCCCGCGGGGCTGACGGGCCCAACTGCTGCAGCACTGGTGGAGCGGGAAGGCTGGATCTGCCCGCTCCAGCGGACAGGCTGAGACACTCCAGCAGCAGGGCTGAGGGGACTGGGCGCCGCCATCTTGTGGCTTTGGGGGCCGCCATTTTTGTCATGGAGTGATGGTTAATTTGCATATTACTCTTTTCTTAGATAGGATATCACATTGTTTCTACACTTCCTACTTATAGGACATTTGGGTTGGTTCAAATATCTGGATTCTTTTTTAACATTTTTACTTTTTATTGATTTTAGAGAGAAAGGAAGGGAAAGAGCAAAAGAGGGAGAAACATTGGTTGAGAGAGAAACATCAATCAGTTGCCTCCTGCATGCACCCAGCCAGGGATCTAACCCACAACCTGCCACCTCTTGGTATATGAGATGATGCTCCAGCCAACTGAGCCCACTGACCAGTATCTGGATATTCTGAATAAAGTTACTGAACATCTGTCCAAAGTTATTTTTGTGTGAATATAGGTTTGCATTTTACTTAGATAACCTCTATGAGTTAGATCGCTTGGTCAGATGATAAGTGTATGGTTAATTGAATGGAATTCAGTGCTTCCTTATCAATCTTCTATTTGGCTTCCATTATTAAATGTGAGATATTGAAATATCCCACTATTATTGAGTTACTATTTCTCCCTTCAATGTTTAATTCATATATTGGGTATTTTTGATGCATATGTCTTCCTGGAGAATTGACATTTTTATCGTTATATAATATCTTTCTCTGTTTCTTCTGATGGTTTTCGAGTTAACATCTATTTTATCTGCTGCAAGGATGACCACTCTTGCCCTTTCCAATGTGGAGTCAACACACACACACACATGCACACACGCACACACATACACACACACACACACACAACCAGCATGTTCACAGAGCCAACATAATGTCCCTCAAATGAAAATTGGATAAACAATCTGTAATATCCATAAAAGAGAGTACTACTTAAAAAAAGATTACACTATAGGCAAAAGTAGCAACATTGATGGATCTTAAATGCATTATACTAAGTGAAAGAAGCAAGACTCATAGACTACATATGCATAAGGACATTCTTACAAAAGCAGTTATATACACAAAACAGTTAAGTGGTCTCCAAGAGAAGTGGGTAGGAGAAGGAGTTGGCCACAAAGAACCTTGTGCTTTGCATACATGATGGAAATGTTCTATTATCTTGATTCTGGTAGTAGTTACATAACCATACACATTTGACAAAATTCTTAAAACTATACACACTGAAAAATGTGTGGATCTTACTGTTTTTAAATTATGCATTTAGGAAATGAAAAAGACATAACAAGTAATAGCAAAATATGCATGTAAACTCTGCAGGTAGGTCCCCATAGACTTTTAATTGCACCTTCCCCAAGAAGGTGGGTTAAGGAGCTGTAGATGGTCTCATGGGGCACATTCCCTGAGAGCTCTATAATTCACCACTGGGTCTCTTGCATTGGCCTCTGAAATATCAACACTCCACACAACATCATTTTAGAGGGACCAGACTGCATGTTGGGCCCTTTGATCTTCACATATTCATCTGAATGTTAATAATTATCATTATACACAGTTTTTCTGTCTACTGAGGAATTGCTACAAACTTGCAACCATGGCCAAGAAAATCACCCCAAGATAAAAATTATATATTGAGTGACTTTAAAATGATAATCTTACAATCAGTTGTTTTCTAGACCTTCCCTTATAATGCTATTTACAGACACAATCCTGTAAATTATGTGGGAGAAGTAATTTTTATTATGTTTATATTACAAATAAGGAGAAGGTAAGGGACTCCTCCAAGGGCACAGTAAAAATTCATGGTGGATTCAGGACTTGGGTCCAGGGTTCCAGGTTCATGTTAGTGTTTTTTCCTCTATCTTTCCCTGTCTTAGAGAACTTGGAACCTTTTGATCACTCCTAAAATACAGCTTTTTAATAATTATTTATACAATATTTCATGATTGAATTTCTGATTTTAACTGATTATTCAGGATTGACTGTCTCTTATCCTTAAGGAGCAAGGTAAGCTCAATATTTCATATATACTATTAATAAAGCTACATAGACTATAAGCTATTTGAACAAAAAATAGATGTTTTGAACTTTTTTTAAAATAGTGAGTTGAGGCTGGAGTATAAATGTCAAAGCTTCTATTAGTAGGGAGTCTGGGGATACTTATAAATATCTTGCTGCTTCCCTGAAGAAGATGAATAAAAAATAAGATAAATGATACTCTAATTGGGTAGGGTGATAAGTTCATCTTGTTCACTATCAATTGGTCTCCTACTGGAGGTTAAAAAAGGGAACCAAATGAATTAACAAGATTGAACTATAGTTCAAACTTTCCCCCATAGTATCATTTTAATTATTACTGGTACCTGTAAATATGCTGACAGTGAGGCAGCTAAAGGCACACAGAATTTGATTGGGTTGAAAATGAGTTTCAGTCTTAAATCTTGAATCTTCCTCATGTTGGTGATATAATTATATAATATCATATAACTACTAGAATCCTTAATTTTTAATGGTAAATAAAAGTAATACTACTCAATGTATACACATTTATATGTAAAGCTGTTAACATTAGATTGAGATCATTTTAAAGTACAAATTATTAATGAAATAATGCACATGGTATTTATACATTTTAATTTCACTTCAACTTTTTGTTTGTTTGTTTGTTTATCACTTTTTTCCTTTATTTCTCACTGCTACAGGACATCTCATGATTCCCAAAAAGCATTGATGGAGAACAGAACAAAAGTGACCCACTTCATCCTCCTCGGACTAACCAATGCCCCAGAACTACAGGTCCCCCTCTTTATCATGTTCACTATCATTTATCTCATCAATGTGGTTGGGAACCTGGGAATGATCGCGTTGATTCTCTTGGACTCTCGTCTCCACACTCCCATGTACTTTTTTCCTCAGTAACCTGTCTCTGGTGGACTTTGCTTACTCCTTAGCTGTCACTCCCAAAGTCATGGCTGGGTTACTTATAGGCAACAAGGTCATCTCTTACAATGCATGTGCTGCTCAGATGTTCATTTTTGTAGCCTTTGCCACTGTGGAAAATTACCTCTTAGCATCAATGGCCTATGACCGCTACGCAGCAGTGTGCAAACCCCTACATTACACCACCACCATGACAACAGCTGTTTGTTCACACCTGGCTGTAGGCTCCTACATCTGTGGTTTCCTGAATGCCTCCTTCCGTATTGGGGACATATTCAGCCTTTTCTTTTGTAAGTCTAATATGGTCCATCACTTTTTCTGTGATGTTCCAGCAGTCATGGCTCTCTCTTGCTCAGATACACACAGGAGTGAAGTGTTTCTTGTTTTTATGTCAAGCTTTAATGTCTTTTTCGCTCTTCTGGTTATACTGATTTCCTACCTGTTCATATTTATAACCATCTTCAAGATGCACTCAGCTCAAGGGCACCAGAAGGCTTTGTCTACCTGCGCTTCTCACCTCACTACAGTTTCCATCTTCTACGGAACTGTCATCTTTATGTATTTACAGCCCAGCTCCAATCATTCCATGGACACAGACAAGGTGGCCTCTGTGTTCTATTCCATGGTCATCCCAATGCTGAACCCTCTGGTCTACAGCCTGAGGAACAAAGAGGTCAAGAGTGCATTCAAGAAGGTGGTTGAGAAGGCAAATTTTTCTATAGGATTGTGATTTTAACCTTGCAGTATGCATAATGACATTATATGATGTGGACCATCTTTTAAAATGTTTATTTGCCATTTGTTATCTTCTTTTGTGAGGTGTCTATTAAAGTCTTTGGCCCAAAGGACTGGTATGCATGCATATTAGCATATCCAATGGACACAGGCACTGAGGCAGTGAGGGCTTGCCTGGGGGGTGAGAATGGCGGTGGGGGGGGGGAGGGGTCAATTGGGGAAAAATAAGACAAATACAAAACTTTAGACAATAAAAACAAAGAAAGAAAGAAAAAAGTCTTTGGCCTGTTTTATAACCAAGTTGTTTGGATTTTTTATTAAGTTTTTTGTTTGTTTTTTGTCTGTTTTTAATTTTATCATTTTATTTTTTAAAAATTTTTATTGTTGAAAATACTATACATGCCTCCACTTTTCCCCCATTGACTCCTTCTAGCCTGCTCCCCATCTCCCTTCAGGCCCTCACCACCCTATTGCCTGTGTCCCTGGGTTAAGCATATATGCATACAAGTTCTTTGATGGATCTCTTCCCACCCACTCACCCACACCTTCCCTTTGAATTTTTAAGAGTTCTTTTTGTATTTGGGATGACCATTTATTATCAGATATGTCATTTTGCAAGTATTTCTCTAAGTTTGTGGTTGTTTTTCTACTCTCTTGACATTGTTTTTTCACAGAGAATTTTTTATATTAATGAAATCCAGCTTATTGTTTCTTTCATGAATCATGCCTTTAGTGTTGTATCTACAAAGTCATCATTATACCTAAGGTCATCTAGGTTTTTCCCCTGTTATCTTCTATGAGTTTTATAATTTTACATTTAGGTTTATGATACCTTTTGAGTAAATTTTTTATGAAGGGTGTAAGGTTTTGTCTAGATAACTTTTTTTTTTTGCATGTGGATGTCCAGTGGTTCCAGGACCATTTATTGAAAAGAATTTTCTCTATTTTATTGTCTTTGCTCCTTTGTCAAAGAACAGTTGGTCACACATCTATAGGTCTATTTCTGTTCTGTTCCATTGATCTATTTGTGTATTCTCTCACCAATACCATATTGTCTTGATTATGTAGCATTATAGTAAGTCCTGAAGTTTAGTAGTGTCAGTCTAGCATATCATTTTGGGTCTTTATTGTGACTTCTATCTCTTTGCTTACATTTTCCATCTGTTCTTGTATGCTGTCTACTTTATCCATTAGAACCCTTAGCATATAAATGGTAGTTATTTAAATTCCTGGTCTGGATAATTCAAATCACAATGATTCCTTCCCCCTCCCTCTACAAGCATCCCAATGGGATTCTTCTACAGTATCTACTGAGAAAACCTGATTGAGTTCCTGGAGGTGAATCTTACAAATTGTGGAAAATCTTTTGTCTCTGTATCTCCCACCCATCTTTAGTTCTCAGAGTTGTCGACCCTGAACCTCCAACAATTTGTCAATATAATTTAGGTTTTCCTATCCTGATGCTGGTTCACTTGGCATTTTCTGTTCATGAGTGTCTCCTCTGGTAAGCTGTGACTCCCTGTATTCACCTGCCTGTCTCTCCAACCTTGGGGGCAGTGTTTTGCCCTGTCTACTCAACTTTCTTACAAATCCCTGGAAGAACACTCATAAAAAGCATTTCTTCAAATGCTCTTTATGAATTAATGAGATGAGCATGTGTTTTATCCTTCATTCTATTAAAGTGATTTATTAGCATGACAGCAATATGAAGAATGGGAAGTCCCAGCCTTCATCTCCCCACAGATACACCAACTTAGCAATAATATTTGGACCCAAAATTTCTTTATGAGAGATCTGAAATACAGTTAAGAAGTTGCAGTACCTAAGATAAGGTACTGAAAAATAGCTACATTGAAACTGAGGAAAAGAGCAATTTTATTTTATCTATGTCAGTTCCTTCTTCCATCAGGTACAGCCCAGCTCTGAGGGGAGAGAGAGATGAGAGAGAGAGAGAGAGAGAGAGAGAGAGAGAGAGAGAGAGAGAGAGAGAGAGAGAATGTGGAGTGCTAAATGAAACTTTCCTGGCTGAAAGTCTTTGTAAAAGAAAGGGTTTATTAGGCCATTGCTGACAAGAAAGGAATACTGGTCTTAGAGCATGGAGTCTGAACCCCCAACAGCATGATTAGGTAGAAAATACAACATATCCGATGTCCACGAGTCTTACAATTGTTTTATACATCAAGCAGGGGTGAGAAAGATGTAAGTCATCTAAAGGATTTACATTAGCTACATTGGGGAGGGGCCGGGGGAAGTGGGGCTAGTTCTGGGATAAGGCAGCAAAGTCTGCAGTAGACTCCATAAATCTCATGGGTAAATAAGCAGTGGAGGTTCCTTGGGTTCTGTGGCACCTGATTATCCTCCCTTTTGGATAATTACAGAAATAGCCACCTGGAACTCAATCCTAATTTCCAACAGATATATGGGAATATGAGCATGAGCAATCTCTTGTCAGAGCCAGGCCACAGCTATTAACAGGCTGTTTTGTCTCTTTCTCTTACTCTCTGACTACTGTAAATTTAATTTAGAACATCTCAGAATTTTTTTTTTGTCAGGAACATTCATCCAAAGTCCTCAGCCTTTCAGTGTACAGCATTACAGTGGATTACCCAACGACACAGAGGCAAGTGGTTTACTACAACTGGCCTGGCTACGTGATATTGGGAGAAGGTGAATACTCTGCATCTTTTCCCCAAGACTAGTGGAGAGAACTGGAATATATATCCAGTGGCCCAGCTCACTAATACATTACCCTAGAGAAAAGGAGTGAATGTCTTACTTCAACCAGCACAGTTCTGTGAGACTGGAGGGAAGTTCACAAACATGACTTCTCCAGGAGAAACAGAGAGGGATGGAGTATACAAATCCATTAAAAAGGGCTTAAGAAGCTCCCAGAGTCTCTAGCTAGGCTAGTTGGGGGAAAACCTTGTCCTATTTATGCCAGTACATAAAGATTGGGAGAGGTTACTGTTTCATCAAATGCACAGGCAACACAAACTAAAAGGAACATACAGAACTTGGGCAATGTGACCCAACAAAAAGAAAAAAATGAATTAGTAATTGATCCTAAAGAAATAGAGATCTGTGAATTGGCAGAAAATGAATTCGAAATAATTACCTTAAAGGATCTCATTGAGTTACAAGAGAACACATATAGACAACTAAACAAAATCAGGACATCATACATAAACAAAATGAGAAGTTTAACAAAGAGATATAAACCATGAAAAAGAACTAAACAAATTCAGGAGTTGAAGAATATAATGATTGACTTAAAAAAATAACAAATAGCTTTATACTCAGGCTTGATCAAGCAAAAGTAAGAATCAATGAGCTTGAAAACAAGTTATTTGAAATGTTCCAGGTGGAGGAGGAAAAAAAAAAAAAAAGAAAGAAAGAAAAAGCAATTTGAAAAGTCTAAGTACTTATGAGAAACCAACTTATGCATTATAAGTGTCCCAGAAAGAAAGGAGCCATACCTGTGGAACAGTAAGCCTAATGATTATCATGGCAGGAGAAAAGACAACTGAAGGGTGGTGGGTATGCTTCAACCAATATATCAATCTTCCCAAAGTCCATTTTCTAGAACTATTACATGTCTCTCCCTGGTTGAAAAGGGGGGCAAGTACATATGGGTAAGCATATATATTGTTTGAGTACCACTATTTTTAAAATTTATTTTTATTGTGGAGAATATTATAGATGTCCCCCATTCCCCGCCTCTTTGTCCTTTCCCACCCAGCCCCAGCCACACCCCAGGCTTTCACCACACTATTGTCTGTGTCCATGGGCTATGCATATATGCATATCAGTTCTTTGGTTAACCTCATCCCAGTCCCTCACCCTCTTCCTTCTGATATCTGTCAGACTGTTTCATGTTTCCATGTCTCTGGACCTATTTTGTTCATCAGTTTATTTTGTACATTAGATTCCACATATAAGTGAGGTCATGTGATATGTGTCTTTCTCTGACTGGCTTATTTTGCTTAGCATAATAATCTCCAGGTCCATCCATGCTATCTCAAAGAGTAAGAGATTCTTCCTTTTTATAGCTGCATAGTATTCCATTGTGTAAATGTGCCAGAGCTTTTTTTTTTTTTATCAGCAAAGCAGAAATAGAGAGAACATATCTCAACATAATAAAAGCCATATATGACAAACCTACAACCAACATCATACTCAATGGGGGGAAGAAACTAAAAGTATTTCCCTAAAAAACAGGAACTAGATAAGGTTGTCCTTTTTCACCACTTTTATTCAACATAGTACTAGAAGTCCTAAACATAGCGACAGATAAGAAGAAATAAAAGCCATCCAAATTATAAAGGAGGAAGTAAAACTATAATTATTTGCAGATGGCATGGTATTGTACAAAAAAAACACAACACACAACAACACAAAAAACCTAAAGACTTCACTAAAAAACTACTAGATTTAATAAATGAATCTGGCATTGTGGCAGGATTCAAAATTAACTATAAAATATCAAGTGCTGAATAAGATGTAAAACAATTTGAATGGATTGCTGGTAGAAAATAAAAATAATTAAAAAAATTTTTTTTCAGAAAAACAGTTTAGCAGTTTCTCTCTTTTTTTTTCAGTTTTTCATTCAAATAAATATATACCATATGACCAAGCAATCCAATTCCTAGATATTTACCCAAATGACATGAAAACATGTTTATACAAAAATGTTCAGGCAAATGTTTATATCAACTTTATTATAATTATCAAACACTAAATCTAACACAAATGTTTCTCAACTATGAAACAGAATAAGCAATTTATAATGTCCATATAATATAAATACTATTCTGCAATAAAAAATATTTCATTACAACACAGGTAATAATGTGGATGGACCTCAAATGCTAAGTGAAAGACAACAGACTCAAAGAGTATATATACTAGGGTTATAGATGAGAACATTCTTATAAAGGCAAAATTATTTGGCCAAAACTGTTTATTGTTTGCAAGGGAGGGTAAGAGAAGGGGTTTTCCAAAAGATCATAGGAATTTATTTAGGTAAAAGTGGTTTCTTGAATACTAATTTGACAAAATTCTTAGAACTATACACTAAAATTGTGGATATTACTGTATGTAAACTACACACACACACACACACACACACATACATACATATGTGTATGTATATGTGTGTGTATATATATGTATGTGTGTGTATGTGTATGTGTATATATATATATATGCAACAGTTACAATGGAATGACCAGAACAACCGGACCAGTTGCTATGATGCACACTGACCACCAGGGGGCAGATGCTTAATGCAGGTGGTCAGTGCACTCCTACAGGGGGAGTGCCTCTCAGCCAGAAATCAGGCTCACAGCTGGCGAGGGCAGCTGTGGTGGCCGGAGCCTCTCCCGACGCTGCAGTAGCACTACCGAGCAGCAGCAGCAGGCACAGAGGGCAGGGATGAGTGCTAGTGGCACCTGGCCCCAGTTTGGGCTCCTCTTTGGCCACCTGGCACCTGGCACACTGCTACATCCTTTGGGGGATGTCCGACTGCCGGTTTAGGCCTGATCCCCCTGGGGACCCAGCCTACACCAGCAGTCAGACATTCCCTGAGGGGTCCCAGATTGTGAGAGGGCACAGGTCGGGCTGAGGTGACACCCTCCCAGTGCCTGAATTTTGTACACCAGCCCTCTAGTTAATTATAAATTGACAAAAATAACAAGAAAAGACAAGTAATAGAAAAACAAGTATGTACAATGAAAATAATCAGCATGTCCACACAGGCAGTTTAATTTAATCTTTCCTGGGAAAGTGGGATGAGCAGCTGCAGATGCTCTCTCAGTGAAAATTCCCAGAGAGCTCCACATCTCAATAATTCTCTCCAAATCCCAGGAAATATGACTCATTGTGACATCATTTTAGTTTCACCAGTTCATATGCTAAACCCATCTGGTGATCATTTATTCATCTGAATATTAACACTTGTTAGTATATAGAGGCCTTATTCTAGGATTTGCTATGAGCCTGCAACCATAGTCAGGGAAGACACCCTAAGATAAAAATTACATAGATTGCCTTTCAATGAGAATCTCTTATTGAGATGTTATGCAGGTTTTCCCTTATGTGTTATTTACAGACACAGTTCTGTGAATTATGAGACAGAGGTAATATTATATTATTATGTTTATTTTACAAGAAGTAGGTAAGTGACTTCACTAAGGGCACAGAAAGAATGTATGTTGTTTCCCTGCTTTAGTGACTTTGGAACCTGGTGACCACTACCTGAGACCACTCCTCTAATATTCTGCAGCTGATATTCTGATTGACCTCCAGCAGACAGGTAAGCATCTATATGCCGTGAATATTTTTAGTGAGAAATGTAATTCATGCAAAAGCAGTGGGACAGGTATACTTCCTCTGAGTTATTTGGAAGCTAAAGCAGATATTTTTAATATTTTTCTAAAATACTAAGGTGAGACTGGGCTATAAATGTCAAAAGTGGGAATTTACTGAGACTTATGAAACATCTGTCTGCCTCCCTAAAGATATGAACAAAAAATAATAATATAGATGATAATGTGATTGATCAAGTAGTAATATCATCTTGTTCACCAAATATTGACCCTCTCATTAGACGTAAAACACACACACACACAGACACACACACACACAAAGAATCATATACTTTACAATGTAAACTGTAATTGAAAAATGAAATTTAAAAAATAAAGTAAAATGAGAAAAAAATTAACAAGTAAACTAGAAAAGCAAAAGCGAGGAATGATTTTTAGACTACAAGTGTGTCTAATCTGAATTAACAAATTCCAAACTACATTTTAAACTTGTCGCTGTAATCTCATGCTTCTCATTAATAGTTCATCTACATATGTAGACAGTGAATGACTACAAACACAGACCCTTTCTTTCAAAATGTGCTTTATGAACAAATATGCTTATAAAACCTGGTATCTCAAATTGTTACACAAATTGAAAGGGCTTTAGCATTCACCCTACCCCCAACCCTAGCAAAACTCCACAGCAGTCTCTACCATATTAAAAATGTTTTAATTCCAGCTATGTCATTTGTAATTGTACTTTTGAAGTACAATTAAAAGATGATTAAGAACTTTTCCCTTGTTAGCTAGAACTCAAGAAGAGTTCTCTTTGTTCTCAACTATTTAATCATCTTTGCAGTCATTTCCAATCTAGCTTTGAAGCATAGACTTTTGATTAGATAAAAAGTGGATTACACAGCTCATACAAGAAATTCTCATATGAGCTGTGTAATTTTAGAGTATTATATAACTTCCCACATCTTCAATTTTCTTGATGGTAAAGTAGGAATAATAATACTACCTATTTTACACACACACACACACACATGCATACACACACACACATACACACACACACACACAAACTCTTATTGTAGAACTACTATATGGTAAAATTGGTCATGTGTGTTAAGGTTGGAAAAAATAATTTGATGAAATAGGATTGGGAAGTGAATTTTTAAAAGTTTTAGAAGAAAGGTGTGGGGGATAGAAAACAGTAAAGGAGGTAAAATATATGGTGGTGGAAGGAGACTTGACTTTGGGTGGTGAATGCACAATACAATATACAGATGATGTATTATAGAATTGTAGACTTGAAACCTATATAATTTCATTAACCAATGTCACCCCAATAAATAGAATAAAATTTTAAAAAAGTAAAGCAGATTTTAAAAATATTTTAGGAGAAAGATGTTAGTAGTTAGCAGAAGATGGATACCTTTCAAATTGAAATAAAAAGATTTAAAATACTGTTCCTACAGAGAACAGATTCAAATAAAATATTTTACAACATAGCACTTGCCACCAAAACAGATCTATAAGCTTAAGACATACCATAAACAAGCAATTTTTAATACTGATCTCTGTGGTTCTATTATGAGATGACAGCAATGAGAGAAAGAATTAATTTAAGTAAAAAGGACTATCTCAAGCTAAAGTATGGATTTCAAGGAAGAATTAAGCAAAATGATGGCTCACATATAATTGCTGGGACAGCCAATACTATGGGTGAGGAAAGGAACTGGAGGAACTGGAGACACAGAAAATCTCAGTGGCCCTAGTGTGAGAAAAGGCAAATTGAAGAGGAAGGCTTTAAAACTTCAAAACCCTTGCACAACTAAAGACCTGAAACCACCCATTTTTCCCAAACCAGCATAAAGCCCATCATCGCATCCTAATAATAATATTGCAGCTGCACTCATCAGACTGTGCCAAACACCCACCTTTTGTGTGCTTTTTTTTTATTATTGTTGACAGTATTACAGATGTCCCCATTTTCTCCATCTTTGCCCTTCTCCACCCAGCCCCAGCCCCACTCCAGGCTTTCACCATACTATTATCTGTGTCCATGGACTATGCATATATGCGTATATGTTCTTTGGTTAATCTCTTCCTATCAGTCTGTTTTTTAATTTTTACAATAATACTGTAAGTAAAGTAGGTCTTATTACTGTCTTAATTTTGCAGTACAAAATGGCTATATAAAGTTCAGGTGAGTTAGGTTAGGATTAATGATTCCTAGGTTGTAAATAGTAGGGCTAATATTCACCTCATCCCAGAGCCCAAGCTCTATACCTGATACTTTGCCTTCTCTTCAGAATTGCCTCTGTTGATTATACATGCCCCTACTACTCCACTTATCCTACCACATCTGCTATGCATATATCTCTCAGTTACTACACTGTAAACCCCCAAGCACTTAGTTTGGACCAATAGAGACAAGGAATACCTGTAAATTGAATTCAATTTGATTTAAATACAATTAAGGCCATTGGACTTAGAAAGCACTCATTGTGGATTCAAGGGTTGGATTGGATCCAAAGTATGGCTTGTCAATTAATATTTGTTTGAATGTAAAAAAAATTATTCAACCTCTTATGTATTCTAATTTAAATGAGGGCAATAACAAAATCCTATATAATAAAAGCCTAATATGCTAAGTGTCTTACCATTTGACCATTCAACCAGTCACTATGACATGCACTGACCACCAGGGGGCAGACACACCAACTGGTAGGTTAGCTCACTGCTGGGGTCCGGCCAATTGGGACTGGGTGAGATGGGCAGACATGCCCTGGAGCCCTCCTGTGGTTCCTCCCTGGCCCTGAGATCATCCACCGGTGGGATACCTCAGCCTTTCCTGGTGCCCTCTTGCAATCTGGGACCCCTCGGGGGATGTTGGAGAGCCGGTTTCGGCCCAATCCCTGCAGGCCAGGCCAAGGGACCCCATCAGTGCACAAATCCGTGCACTGGGCCTCTAGTCATACCTAATAAAATGGTAATATGCAAATTACCATCACTCCGCTACACCCACAATTGGGCCGGCTGGAGGCGCGGGGGGCGGGACTCAGGGTGGCCGATTGGCTGGTGGTAGGAGCGGGGGGCGGGGACTCGTGAGTCCCCTATCCCCGCTCCTCCCACCGGCGCTGCTTAGGCCCGGCGCTGTGAAAGACGCTGGTGGCGGAACTCAGGTTGGCCAATTGCGTGGCTGCTGGCACCAGTTTTCCGCCAGCAGCAGTTTTCCTCTGGCCACCCGCCCGATCGGAGCGCCCGATCGGAGTTCCTCTTGGGGTGGCCGATCGTGCTGGCGGGAGGCGCTCTGATCGGCGGGTGGCCAGAGGAAAACTGCTGCTGGCGGATAACTGGTGCCGGCAGCCAGGTGAAGGAAAAGTCTATTGCACGAAACTTCGTGCAACGGGCTCTTAGTAAACATATAATGTTCTTAGAGGATATAATGAATATATTTTTCAAGTGTCGGGAGCAGTTTTTGGCAGGTGAGCAAGCATGCATGTGCTTTCACTAGGCTTGGGGAAAGTGAATTGCCAGATATATTCACTCCGGAGAAACCATTCAAGTTATTTGGTTTTCTATATCTCAATTTACAAATTTATAAACATTAAAATAAGGGAGATTTTCCATAAAGATCCTTAAGATTCAACATAACATAAATCTGTACACAAAGAATGCACTAAGTTTTATTGTCAAGCTGATTTTTGTCTGGAGAATCTTGAAATACAAGTTATTGCTATAATGAAATAATACATATTGTATGGACACTCATTTGTTGTTCTTATAGCCACCGAGCATTTTGTGATTCTCCATATTGATGAAGAATGAGACAGAAGTGACTGAGTTCATCCTCCTTGGACTAACCAATGACCCAGAACTGCAGGTCCCTCTCTTTATCATGTTCACTCTCATTTACCTCATCACACTGATTGGAAATTTGGGGATTATGGTGCTGATTCTCTTGGACTCTGGTCTCCACACTCCTATGTACTTTTTCCTCAGTAACCTGTCTCTGGTGGATTTGTGTTACTCTTCAGCTGTCACTCCTACAGTCATGACTGGGTTCCTTGTAGGAGATAATGTCATCTCCTACAATGCATGTGCTGCCCAGATGTTCTTTTTTATAGCCTTTGCCACTGTGGAAAATTACCTCTTGTCCTCAATGGCCTATGACCGCTACGTAGCAGTGTGCAAACCCCTACACTACACCACCACCATGACGACAGGTGTATGTGTGCATATGGCCATAGGCTCCTATATCTATGGTTTCCTGAATGCCTCCATTCATACTGGGGACACGTTTAGTCTCTCTTTCTGTGAGTCCAATGTGGTCCATCAGTTTTTCTGTGATGTTCTAGCAATCATGGCTCTCTCTTGCTCTGACAAACATATTAGTGAGCAGATTCTTGTTTTTGTGGCAAGCTTCAACATCCTTTCTGCTCTCCTGGTTATCTTGATTTCCTACCTGTTCATATTTGTCACCATCCTAAAGATGCACTCATCTTCAGGGTATCAGAAGGCTCTCTCCACCTGTGCTTCTCACCTCACTGCAGTCTCCATCTTCTATGGAACTATTATCTTTATGTACTTAAAACCCAGCTCCAGTCATTCCCTGGACACAGACAAGGTGGCCTCTGTGTTCTATACTATGGTCATCCCCATGCTGAACCCTCTGGTCTATAGCCTGAGGAACAAGGAGGTCAAGAGTGCATTCAAGAAGGTTGTTTCAAAGGCAGAATTACTTTCTTTAGGATTATGATTTCAACATTGTGCAATGTTCAATAACCTAGTTTCATTAAGGCCACAGTAAGATTAAGGTCCCAAAGTAATATCCTTACCTATTCAAAAGTCTCTTGCCCAAAAGAAGGAAACATCATGTCCAGAAATGTAACTGAACAATGATAGCTAAGATGTCATGGGGCCTGCTTGTCAAAAACCTTATTAAGGATATTGGTTTATTCACTTACTCTACAGGCATTTTGTTTTTACCACATCAATGCAAATACACCTAAAATAGGGCTTCAAAGGAAACTATGAACAAAGTGCATGCATGCAGCCCAGAAGGATACCTCACCTTGAAGTATAAATCAACAATATTTCACATTTTGCTTCTGGAAATGCTTTGTAATTTTTATCGCTGATATTTCATGTCTAATTTGGTTGATTTAAATGATCTTTTGTTACTGCCCCATTCTGTTACTCTACTTCATTCACACTGATTTTTTTCCTATTTTTCACAAACTGACAATTCTAAACATGTTCCTTCCTCAGGTCATTTGTACTTGCTCTTTCCTGTGTGGAGTGTTCCCTTACTCCATTAAGGCTGGTGCTTAAATGTGACTCTGTTATCGATTTCTTTCCTGACCACCTTTATAAAATAGTCATTCTTTATTTCCATGTACAATGTCTTTTCACTCTGTGTTATTTTTCATAGTCCCTATGAATCATCACCTATTAAAGAATTACTTGCTCACTTTATTATTTATCTTCCAAACTATAATTTAGACTCTATGAAAACAAAAGCTTTATCTGTTTTGTTTATAACACAATCCACAGTACCCAAATGACTATTTCATAGTAAATCTCAATAAAGTTTTGTTACATGAATGACTAAAATAATTAAGCTTTGAATCCAACTGTATCAATATGTTGAATATTTAAACTATTTATAATTATACTACACTTGATCTTAGCCAAAAGGCTGAGAAGCAATCTCTATTTATGATTATAGTATGTCACTCCCATATCATTAACTTTCTAGATAGATGCATAGTGCATTTCAAGAAGCACAGCTAATATGCTGCTTTGCTGAAATAGTTTTATGTACATTCTCATTCATTGTGTGCACGTCAATATTTATACACTAAGATTTCCTGGATCCCATGAGCAAATGAATCATCTGAAACAATCTTATAATTTTACTTAGAAGTGATGTCTTATTAAGTGGCAAGTAAAATATCCAACGAATACTATTTAGTAAACCACAAAAGGCATTGAATGTGAGATTATTTAAAGGTTTAGTATCTGATTATATTTGAAAATACTTCATACATATGAAATATAATGAACTGAAATGATTCTAAATGTCTATAGAGAATATAAACATGACAATATATATCAATAATAAAAATACAGCATATTCAATATGCTAGTACAGGGCCTAAACTTATGCTTTTAATTTTGATCCCCAGGGAGCTCTGAACTATATGAAATCTAGACACATAAATGTATGCCCTTGTCTAATTTGTTATCTCTATAGAATGAGAGGCTTCAATATTGCAATATCGTAAGACTGTGCTTGGATATGCTAATATTCTCATGCTGGTACTTTTGGATGTCCCAAATATTCACTTCTTTCTTTATGGTGATATTTCTCCTCTTGGAACCATTCCTAATTATTATTATCTTAAATATTTAACTTTAGAATTATTTTAGAGTTACAGAAAAAAATTAAAACGGTTCAGATGTTCAATGTAACCCTGCAGCAGTCTGAACAATGGCCTGCAAAAAGATTACCCTAATTTCTGGAACCTTCTAAGGTTACCTTATATGGCCTAAAAGGACCATATAAGTGAGTAAAGTGAGGATTTAGTCTGGGATCATCTGTGTGTACCGTAAGATACTCATATGTTACTTATGACAGGGAGTCATGGAGATTTGACCACAGATAAATGATGAAAGGGGAATAGGCAATGTGACCTTGGAAGCAGGTGCTGTGACCACAAACCATGGAATGCCAGAAGCCACCAGAAGATGCACAGCTCTTCCAACCAATTGATTGTTGTTCAGGAAAACTGATTTTGGACTTCTGGATGGAGAGGAGGATGGGGTCTGGGTGGAGGGGGTCAAATAAAGGGGGGTAATGGGACATCCGTAATAATGTCAACAATAAAAATAAAATACAACTTTTTAAAAAAGAATAAATATGTGTTGTTTAAGCTTATAGGTTTGTGGTAATTTGTTATCACAGTCATAAAAAACTAATACAATTCTTGACTAATTTTCCCTACAGGGTACATTTGTATAGCTAAAAAACCAAGATTGACACAATACTATTTTCTAAACTTCAGATTTTATTTAGATTTCATTAGTTTTCCCACTGATAACATTTTCTTTTCTTGCATTTAATGGTTGTGTCTCTTTAATCTCTTCTGGTCTGTGAAAAGCTCTCTGTCTTTTCCTGTTTTTTATTACTTTGACAGTGTTGAGAATACTAGTCAGGTATTTCACAGAATGTCCTACAGTTGTGATTTTCTGACATTTGCTCATGCTGAGACTGGGGTTAGTTATAGTTTTTAGAGACTCATATGAAGTGTTTTTTCTCTTCACATCATATCAGCAAGATTTGTCTCTTTTTTCCTCAATTACTTATTTACTCAGTCATCCTACCTAATAAAATAGTAATATGCAAATTGACCACATCTTTGCTATGCCCAAGCCACGCCCACCAGCCAATCAGGGTGAGTATGCAAATTACCCAACAAAGATGGCAGTTAATTTGCATACGCTGAGGGAGGGAGGAGTGAAGACTGAAGACAACTTAGAAGGAAGAGGGAGGAAAAGCGGAAAGCAAGGTGGCTGCCAGAGGGAAAGCCCGGGCAGGGCGGAGCGGGGCGGAGCGGGGCAGGCGGCAGTGGTGAGCGGGTGCAGGCGCGGCAGGCGCAAAGGCGGCAGCAGCGGCAGCGCACGCAGCTGCAACCGCCGCTTGCAGGATTCTTCCTGCAAATGGGCTACTAGTCTATATAATAAAAGCATAAACAACCATTGGCAGAACAACCAGAACAACCGGTCACTATGATGCGCACTGACCACTAGGGGGCAGATGCTCAATGGAGCTGCCCCCTGGTGGTCAGTGCACTCCCACAGGGTAGCGCCACTCAGCCAGAAGCCGGGCTCATGTCTGGCGAGTGCAGCGGCAGTGGCGGGAGCCTCTCCCACCTCCGTGCAGTGCTAAGGAGCGGTGAGCCAAGCAGTAAGGAGCAGCAAGCAGGCGGGCGGTAAGGAGCGAGGGCTCCCAGACTGTGAGAGGGCGCGGGCTGGGCTGAGGGACCCCCCTCCAGTGCACGAATTTTGTGCACTAGGCCTCTAGTTTATTTATATTAGTGTGTTCTCATTCATTTTATATTATGGAAAATAACCAATTCTAGGTTATTTAGTTTTTGCTCAAATTGTTCCACATTCACCATTCATAGCTCTTTCAGATTGTTCCTAAGTCCCTTTGACAAAGCTTCACCCTTTTGTTTGTGTGAGCACTCCCTTACTTTCTGTTACTACAAAATTCTCTAGGCTTATCTTGTATTTTTTCTACCCCTAACATAAAATATACTATTTCTACAAAGAACCTCCTTTCTTTTTTAAAGAATGGCATTTAAAAGCCCAGGTTTGAATCCTGATTATGCTCATTGATACTGAAGTTTTATTTCTAGACGTTCTAACCCACGGAAGTAGGAGGTATCTGTCTATATAGTCTGTATAAATTCGTAATTTATGGTTATTCTCCATCTATCCACCATACCTATAGTAAGTTAAACATAAGTGTATACTGATGTCCCTGACTCTAATCCAGCAATTTTCAACTGACACGCTGTAAGAATTTTTAAAACATGCAATACCTGACTATTTAGTCAGGGGCACTAACCTCTTTCTTTCCCTTAGATTGTAAAAAAAAAAAAAAAAAAAAAAAAAAAAAAAGACAACAGTCAACACAACAATAGCTATCCGTGTGAACAATCAAAATTATACCTATTTTTTTGTCAGATTGGCAAAACATATATTTTTTTGGTGTGTCACAGAATTTTAGTAATTAGCTTATGTGTGCCATGAAATGAAAAAGGTTGAAAATTGCTGCTCTAATCTATCTCATTCCAACTTTTCTTTCTTTTTTTCTTCCTTTCTTTCTTCCTCTCTCTCTCTCTCTCTCTCTCTTTCTTTCTTTCCTTCTTCCTTCCTTCCTTCCTTCCTTCCTTCCTTCCTTCCTTCCTTCCTTCCTTCCTTTCTTCCTTTCCTTCCTTCCTTCCTTCCTTCCTTCCTTCCTTCCTTCCTTCCTTCCTTCCTTCCTTTCTTCCTTTCCTTCCTTCCTTCCTTCCTTGTCTCCTTCCTTCCTTTCTAATAAATCTTTATTGTTGAAACTACTACATATGTCCCTATTTTTCCCCCATTGCCCTCTCCCACCTCCCGCCCCCCACTGCCTTCACCACCCACTGTCTGTGTCCCTGGGTTATGTATATACGCATGAGTTCATTGGTTGATCTCTTCCCCTTTCCACCCTCCTGTCTTCCCTCTGAGGTTTGACAGTCTGTTAAATGTTTCTATGTCTCTGGATCTAGCTTTGTCTGTAACTTCCTTCTCTGACAGTGAGAAACTTGGTTCTCAACAAGTCCCATTCATTAACGTATTGGTGTGACTCACAAGTAAATCAGTTCCATAATTGTTAATCTATACCCCCATGAGAATCAACTTTAGTTACTAAAGTACAATATTCTTTATGGTTTATTTTATTTTTAGCCTTGTTAAATATATTGTTTTCCAACATTATTTAGATCAGCTAATTTTTTTTCCTATATTCCTTCAGTGAGGTTAACTCATACCTTTGTAATACAATTAGATTTTTTTAACAGTCTGTGCTCACTCCTGTAATTCTCCAATGCTGATTCTTTTTAATTTGTAAATATTAAACACCATGCTTTGCTGTGCATAGTTCTATTGGTTTTAACAAATGCTTTGTCATGTGTTCACCAGCCCAGCACCATGGCAAATATAGACAACCACTCCCTACTCCCCAAACCTTTGGAAATCATTGAGTTTTTTTCCCATCCCTGTTACATAAATGCAATCAACAATAAGGACCCTTTAGGTCTTGTTTCTTTTATTTTAAAATCCACTTTAGGTTCATTCATAAATCATTATTTATTCTATTTTATCACAAACAGGGTTCCAGTTTAATGATGTTCTACAGCTTGTTTAACCATTCACTTTTGGAAGTGCATCAGTTCCTTCCAGTTTGGCAATTCTTAATCTCAATAAAACTTTTTAAAAACATTTGTGTAGAGATTTATGGGGTAACATATGATTTCACTTTACATTTAACATTTAGTTCTTTCTTTTGTATATGAACTGACAATTGTTGCAGCAAAATTTGTTGGAAAAATATATGTTTTCTCCACTCACTTGCCATTACATCTTTCACAAAAATTATTTGATTATATATCTATAAGTCATTTCTGTATGCTAAAAGCTGTTCCATTTATTTATGGGTCTATATGTTCCCAGTGCTATCCTGTCTTCATTACTCTATGTTATAGTAAGTCATGAAATAAAATAACTTTAATGCCCATACTTTGTTCTTCTTTTTTTATAATTATCTTTGCTTACTTACTAGTTTTGGCATTACTTATAAATTTATAATCAGCATGTCAATACTTATTCCTAAAAAAGCCTTACTTGGGTTTCAATTGTTATCACATGGAGTCTGCAAAGCAGTCAACTTTGTCTCCCAATCCATGAATATGGTATATATTTACACTTATTTTTTTAAAACTTCATTCATAAGTATTCTATATTTTTTATGACTTTTAAGACAAATATCTTAAATATGGTCAAAGCAATAAACAAAATGTTGGACATAAAAACTAAAGGAAATCAGATAAATTAGCTATCAAAAAATAGAGAATATTAATAGAGAGACAAAAATTATAAGAAGTAACTAGATAGAATTCTGGAGCAATAACCAAGAAAAGATGAGGTAGATATCAGAAAGGCTCAGATTGCTTGATTTTAAAATATTAGTATCTTTTTTACTTTTCAAAGAAGCTTGATATTCATATTCATATTCATGATATTCATATCAGGATAGGATATCAATATATGAAGTAGATGGAGAGGGTGTTGTTATTTTTTTCTTATGAATTAAGAAAATCAAGGCTGTAAAAAAGAAGGAAATTTTACCTTTTCCAACATGGAAAGTATTGTGCTAAGTGAAATAAGCTAGTCAGAGAAAGAAACATACCATATTATTTTACTTATATGTGGAATCTAATGAACAAAATAAACAAACAAACAAAAAGAAGTAAAAAAAATATTGGGACATGGCAGGTCTATTCACAGCTAGTTTTTAATAAAACTAAGACTGGATTTGATCTTTTGTTTTGTAGTGCAGTACTAACCCTACCCTGATACCTCTGAATTCCTTCATCAAAAACACACATTTGTGTTTCTTTATATCTAGGGATATAAAAAAGAGATTTTGGATAAATCATTAACTACTTCTTATGTATCAGAAGAATATAAAAATGAACTATTTTAAAAAAAAAAGTGTAATCAGATGCAGATGATTATTTGTTTGGACCCAATATGGAAATTCAAAGGTGGGAGAAATGTCATGCTCTCTAGGATGTTTTGGTCTCTTCTGAAAAACCTCAAGATCATTTAATAACACTTTATCAATATTTGATTATAACACTTATCACTATTTAAATAATTATTTGTAGATCTTGCTCTCTCTAACCACATAATAATTAAGGACTCATGTTATTTACTTTTTGATGATGGTAACATATATTGCCTGGTACATAAGTGGAATTAAATACACTTAGTTTATGTGAGTGAATTATATTAAAGTGATTCAGGCTATGCCTTAAGAGTTAGAGGTAGGCAAACATTTTCAGTTGTGAACAGATATACCTTTTTAATTATAAAGTGATAAATTGTTCTAAAGTTCAGCATATATGTAGAGACAGCTAGAGGATAAAGAGAAGAAAAGGAGGGGAACCACTGCTGAATAATTTCCTTATATTTGGCACATATTAGAATGTTTTTATTGTGTTTAAAATTAATCTTTATAGCTTTGTGAAGTGAGTATATTAGAATTATATGAACTGAGATTTTACATATCATGAAACAGATTCAAGGAGCAGCAGTACTCTTCTTAAGGCCACATCCCTCTAAGTTGCTGATCAGTTATACTTGGCTATACATCTGAGGCTCAATCAGAATTGTACCACATGAAAGATGAGAAAACTGGGTATTTTTGTTCTTTTTTTTTTTTTTTACACTTAAGGATAGCTGCCTCTAGTTAAATTAAATGGCCCACACAAGGGCTAAGTATAGTCTTACAGTAAAATGAGTCTTTAACCTAAGAGTTGCAGATTCTTTTATTTTTCCATAATAAGGATTTGCCTTTATAGGAACAACTAGAAGCCCAGTGCATGATTTAATCATGCACGTGTAAGCTGTCTGTCCGCTGGTCGGCAGCTCCAAAGTCCCTGGGCCCCTAGGGCGAGGCGGGGCGGGGGCGTGGTCCTCCTGCGGCCGGAGCCCAGGCCAGGGTCTTGCCTTTGCCTCCCGCCCAGGAAGGCTGGGGCCGCTGCCACTTGCTCCTGCGGCCCAACTGCTGCCAGACTCCTCCCCGGGGAGCCGCGCCGCCCGCCCACCGCCCGCCGCCTCCAAACCTCTAAAACGCAGGCTCGGCTAGCTGCCCCAGAGGCCCGTCTGTGCCACAGCACAGCCATGGCGCAGACGCTGAGCTCGCGTCGCCACTGGCAACGCGAGCTCAGCGTCCTGCCGGCCCAATCACCACCCCAGCCACCCCGAGTCCCGCCCCCTGTGTCTCCCGCTGGCCCAATCATGGGCGTAGCGGAGTGATGGTAATTTAAATATTACCTTTTTATTATGTAAGATGAGCACCAAGGGGATGTGGGTAGAGCACCATCAGCATTAGCTACAAGATGGTAATTTGGAAGAGAAAAGAAAACCATCTGCCTACAAATCTGAACCAAACTTTTAAATAGACTCATCAGAATCAAGGCAGAATTTAATCTCTATTTCTCTGACATGTGTCATATTTGTCAGTTCTTTGTAAACACAGGAAGAAAAAATCATGGATGTTATTTATCAACTAGAGGCCTGGTGCATGAAATTTGTGCACTGGGTGGGGGGTGTCTGTCAGCCCAACCTACACCCTCTCCAATCCAGGACTGCTGGCTCCCAACCACTTGCCTTGCCTGCCTGCCTGATTGCCCCATCGCTTCTGCCTGCCAGCCTGATCACCCCCTAACCACTCTCCTGCCAGCCTGATTGACACCTAACTGCTCCCCTGCCACCCTGATCACCTCCAATTACCCTCCCCTGCTGGCCTGGTCACCCCCAATTGCCCTCCCATGCTGGCCATCTTGTGACAATGTGGGAGTGGCCATCTTGTGATGACATGGGGTTGGCCATCTTATAATGACATGGGGGTAGCTATCTTGTGACGACATGGGGTGTGGCCACCTTGTGGTGGCCATCTTGTCATGACGTGGGGGCAGCCATCTTGTATTGGCCATCTTGTGACAACGTGGGGGTGGCCAACTTGTGATGATACAAGGGCATGAGGGTCAATTTGCATATTACCTCTTTATTATATATGATTTTTTGTTTAAGTTCTATATTAAAGGTTTTTTGTTGTTGTTGTTGACATTGTTACAGATGTCTCCCATCCTCCCCCTTTACCCACCTCCAACTGAGCCCCTACCCCACCCCTACCTCTGGCCATCACCATACTATTTCTTAAAATTTCTAGTAGCCAAACATTTAGTTATAACATCTAAAACAATGAGAAGAAGAAAAACATAATAAAAATGTGTCAGATAAAAAATGAAATTAATTTTTAGAAATATATATTGAATATTGCCCTAACTGGTTTGGCTCAGTGCTTAGAGCATCAGTCCATGAACTGAAGGTTCATGGGTTCTATTCTAGTCAAGAGCACATACCTTGGTTTCAGGCTCAGTCCCCGGCCTCAGTTTGAGTGTGTGTGGGAGACAACCAATTGATGTGTCTCTCTCACATCGATGTTGCTCTCTGTTTCTCCCTCTCCCTTCCACTCTCGCTAAAAATCAATGGAAGAAATGTCCTCTGGTGGGGATTAACAAAATAAAACAAACAAACAAAAAAAGGAACCCTCTTGCATTGCTGGTGGGAATGCAGACTGGTGTAGCCACTGTGGAAAACATTGGGGTATCCTCAAAAAGTTAAAAAGTTAAAAATGGAACTCCCATTTGACCCAGTAATCCCACTTCTAGGACTATATCCCAAGAAATCAGAAACACCAATGCACCCCTATGTTCACAGCAGCACAATTTACAATAGCTAAGATTTGTAAACAGCCTAAGTGTCCATCAGCAGATGAGTGGATTAAAAACCTGTGGTACATCTACACAATGGAATACTATGCTGCTATAAAAAAAGAAGGAACGTTTACCATTTTCAACAGCATGGATGGACCTGGAGAGCATTATGCTAAGTGAAATAAGCCAGTTGGAGAAAGATAAATATCACATGATCACACTCATTTGTGGAATATAATGAACAACATAAACTGATGAACAAAAATAGATCCAGAGACAGAGAAACACCAAATGGACTGTCAAACCTCAGAAGGAGGACAGGGGAGAGTGAGGGGGGGATAAGAGATCAACCAAAGGACTTATATGTGTGCACGTTAGCATAATCATGGACACAGACACCAGGGTGTTGGGGGCTTGTCCTGGGGTGTGGGAGTGGCTGGGGAGGGGTCAATGGGAGAAAAAGGAGACATATGGGGGAGAAACCAAGATGGCGGCATAGGTAAACACCTAAACTGCTACCTTGCACAACAATTTCAAAACTACAACTAAAAGACAAAACGGACATCATCCAGAACCACATGAAGACTGGCTGAGTGGAATTTCTACAACTAGAAAGAAAGAGAAAAGCATACTGAGACTCAGAGGAGCTGCAGGAGGCAGAGGTACTGAGGCGCGTGCGCATGGAGAGGACTGGCAACTGAGTGCACAGCTGGCTCTCTCAAGCAGGAGGGAGAAAAAAGCTCCTGACGGCTCTGAACTCCAGTGCTGGGCGAGACTCTGGGGCCCAGACTCATTCAGGGAGAAACTGGATTCTCTGGCAGCAGACTTTCTCTCAGAGGTGCTTGCAGCTATTACCATGGGAAACTGAGACACAGAGGCCTATTAGGGCAGGGCTGACAGGAAACCAATGTTGTCTGCTCTGCCCTGAGACTCCACCCCATCCAAGCTGAGCACAGAGGCTTTTTCAAGTCCTGTCTCATAAGGGTGTCTCCAGCACAGAAGTTCTCCCAGCGTAGACACAGCTGATCCTCACAGCCAATTGGCCTGGAGGTCAATTCCTCCCAGTGATACCAACAACAATCAAGGCTTAACTACAACAAGACTGTGCACAGAGCCCACAAAGGGGTGCACCAAGAGTGTCCACCTCGGGTAACTGGGGAGGTTGAGCCACTGGGCCCTATAGGACACCTAGCACACAAAGCCACTCTATCAACTCAGGGAAGCAGCCAAAATGCGGAGACAAAGAAACAGGTCACAAATGAAAGAAATGGAGGAAAGCAAACGACTGGATATAGAGTTCAAAACCACGGTTCTAAGGTTTTTCAAGAATTTCCTAGAAAAGGCCGATAAATTTACCAAGACCCTTGAGTATATGAAAAAGGACCAACTAGAAATTAAGCATACACTGACTGAAATAAAAAATATTATACAGAGATCTAACAGCAGACTAGAGGATCGCAAGAATCAAGTCAAAGATTTGAAATACAAAGAAGCAAAAAACACTCAACTGGAAAAGCAAAAAGAATCCAAAAAATATGAAGATAGTGTAAGGAGCCTCTGGGACAACTTCAAGTGTACCAACATCCGAATTATGGGGTGCCAGAAGAAGAGAGAGAGCAATTTGAAGAAATAATGACTGAAAACTTCCCCCACCTGGTAAAAGAAATAGACTTACAAGTCCAGGAAGCGCACAGAACCCCAAACAAAAGGAATCCAAAGAGGACCACACCAAGACACATCATAATTAAAATGCCAAGAGCAAAAGACAAAGAGAGAATATTAAAAGCAGCAAGAGAAAAACAGTTAGTTACCTACAAGGGAGCACCCATATGACTGTCAGCTGATTTCTCAACAGAAACTATGCAGGCCAAAAGGGAGTGGCAAGAAATATTCAAAGTGATGAATAGCAAGAACCTACAACCAAGATTACTCTACCCAGCAAAGCTATCATTCAGAATTGAAGGTCAGATAAAGAGCTTCACAGATAAGAAAAAGCTAAAGGAGTTCATCAACACCAAACCAATATTATATGAAATGCTGAAAGGTATTCTTTAAGAAGAGGAAGAAGAAAAAGGTAAAGATAAAAATTATGAACAACAAATACATACCTATCAACAAGTGAATCTAAAAATCAAGTGAATAAAAAAAATCTGATGAACAGAATAAACTGGTGAATATAATAGAATCAGGGGCATAGAAAGGGAGTGGACTGACAATACTCAGGGGGAAAGGGGTGTGGGAGGTGTGGGAAGAGACTGGACAAAAATCGTACACCTATGGATGAGGACAGTGGGCGGGGGTGGGGGGTTGTAAGGGCAGAGAGTGGTGTGGGAACCGGGTGGAGGGGAGCTATGGGGGAAAAAAGGAGAAACAATTGTAATCATCTGAACAATAAAGATTTATTAAATTAAAAAAAGAAAAAGGAGACATATATAATATTTTAAACGAATAAAAAATTTAATAGAGCCCAGCCTGTGTAGCTCAGTGGTTGAGCATCAGTCTATGAACCAGGAGGTCTCAGTTCGACTCCCAGTCAAGGCATATGCCCGAGGTGGGGGACAAGCAGGGGGCAGCCAATCAATGATTCTTTCTCATCATTGATGTTTCCATCTCTCTCTCCCTCTCCCTTCCTCTCTAAAATCAATAAAAGAAATTAATTACAATAGATACAAATTAATTAAACAAAACTATTTTTTACTATATAAAAGTCATCTTAATCATTTAAATGAAGAGGAAAAGACTGAAAAATATAATGTATGTGTTACTCAACATGCTAAATCATGTTCCTACACACAGTTGAGTTGTTTCTTCCCTATGTTGGTCGCTTGAGAAATGATTACCCTCATGAGAGCCTTGCTCCCCTGAGAGTTTCATGCCAGTGCAATTTTCTCCTTGTTCTCGGTCATTAGGCTGTGAAATTTCATCATAACTCTGCATAATATTATTTTAAAAGGACCAGACTCTGAGCAGAGCTCATTTGGTCATCATTTAGTGAAGTGAATGCTAATACTTTTAATATACATCAGCTTCTCCCCAAACTAAGTCTGCAACCATGGACAGGGAAAACACCTTAAGACAAAAATTAAATTGATACATTTCAAAAAATAAGCCCTTACTAAGGTATTTTATATATCCATCCTCATTTGCTATTCACAGAAATGATTCTGTAAAGTACCGTATGTGGATGAGATCACTTTATCTCTATATCACAAATAAGGAAATTGATATCAACAGATAATTTTCTGAAAGCAGAAAAATCCATAGCAGATGAAATAGTTAAACCCAGATTTCCTAGCTCCACGTTAACAATGTTCTCCATCTCTTCATGCTTGAGGGACCTTGGAAGCTTTTGATTAGTATGGGGAGAGAATTTCTCCTATATTATTTACACATTCTCTTGGGGCTGAATTTCTGATTTCAGACTCACAATTCAGGATTGGCTTTCCCTTCTTTTCAAGAGCAAGGTAAGCTTCTATATTCAATATTCACTTGTAGTGAAAAATGTAATTGATACAGAAGCAGTAGGGAAGCTATATCTACTTTGAGCTCATATCTGGTTGTTTGAACACTTTTTCTGAAACATTGGCATTAGTATAGGATTCAAATGCTTTGCAGAGTAATATTAATGAAGTCCCATGCTGCCTTCCTTAAGAGAATAACAAAAATCTATAATAGGTGATACTCTGATTGAGTAGTTGGTAGATGCTTCTGTTTACTACGTGTTGACTCATCACTGAAGAGACAGCTAACCAAACAGGGTAAAATGACACTTCTTTAGACTCTAGAAGAACCATCATAAAGCTACCAAGATCCTTACTCTATTTTCACAATCATTTCCCCACAACCTCATCTAGAAAATCTAACAATGCAGTAATTAAGTCATAGGCATTGGGACCAGTTAGACATGGGTTTGCATCTTAACTACTTCATACTAGGTGAGGAATTTTTAAAAGGTAGATAACCTCTAGAATCATCCATTTCATTGACTGTAAGTTAGACTGTGTGTGTATGTGTGTGTGTGTGTGTGTGTGTGTGTGTGTGTGTGTGTGTGTATACAATCTAATTCCTTCCCTTCCTCCTCTGCTATTTATCATCTATCAATCATCATCATTAATATCATCGAGTATCTATATATTTCTCTCTCCATTTATGAGACAAACTACACATAATCAGTAATTTTAAATCATTACTAACCTCAGGAGATATACTAATATCAATTGATATATTGTGATATTTTAATAATGTATATTTTTATGGGGGTGAGGTGTTGAGAAATATGAATAAAAAATAATGTGTTTAGGGGCCAGGAGAAAGATGGTAGAGAAGAGTGATTACCAAGAATGGATATCTTTCAAAAGGCTTCAACTAAAAATACAAAGATTTGTGCCTTCTCATGAATAGATCTTCAGATTAGGATCAACTCTCAGACCACGAATTTTCACTCCTAGTACAATATATGCAGTCCAGCTAAGTGTTGATAGGAATGACAGTAAGAATGAGTGTAAGAAGGGAAATCCTTCAATACAATCTAAATGTGGATTCAAAAAAATATTAAGAAAAAGAGGATCTTGAGAACATTATGAGAAGTGAAATAAGTCAAAGAGAGAAAGCTAAGAACTATATGATTTAACTCATATGTGGAATATAAAACTGAAACTCATGAACACAAACAACAGTGTGATGGTTCCCAGAGAGAGGGGTGGGGGAAGAAATGGGTCCTAATATGAGGTGACAGGAGAAGATTTGACTTTGGGTGGTGGGCACATGGTCCTATATACAGATTTTGTAAATTAGTAATCCACACATGAAACCTATATGTTCATGTAGATTAATGTCACCCCAATAAAATGTAAAATAATGGGAATTTAAAAAACAAAGAAAAAGAGGACTTGAAGATCCCTATGCTATCATTCAAAATGTCAACAGAGTAAAAAAATACATGGGTTGGGGACACAATATCTGAGTGGGAGGTATTAAAAAGGTAATTCAAAGATTAGGTCTACCACACTTCAGACCCACCCACCTGCATCTGTCACCTAAAGGACCTAAAGCAGCATAGGGACCATGGTTCTATGCTAATAATATTATAGCCAGTACTCATCAGGATTGTGCTTAACACCCACATTGTGCTGTTTTCACGCATCATTTCTTTCAACTCTTATAATAATTCCTTGAAGTAGGTCTCAACACCACCTTCATTTTGCTGGTGGATACAATGAGTGAAACTAAGTGACAAGAAGAAAATTCTGAGATGTTCCAAATTAAATTACAGTGTCCAGAGAGTGAGACTAATAACTGTTAGTCTGTTGATGGCTGCTGGCCCACTGACAAACAACTGCTCACATTCCTTCCACTGCCTGTTGCAATTTCAGATGAATTTCTGAAGATTATTTTAGTTAAGCACCATCTAACTCCAGGAGCCGCTGCTTATTATTTACACGTGGGATTTCTGGCTGGTGCCTACAACCAATCCTCGGGAGTGGACCTTTTTTTATGCAGACCTGTGCCTATCCCAGAGCTGGCCTCACCTCACCTTCTCCAACCCCTTTGCCTATAGCTAATGTAAATCCTGTCAGACTCTCTCTTTCCTCCCCTTTCCCCTACTTGATGTATAAAAACACATACAAAACTCTTGGACAATGGACACACTGTCTTTTGTACCTCACTGTGCTACTGAGGGCTTAGACTCCATGCCCCAAGACCGGTCTTTTTTTTTTTTGGCTAGTATTTTGACTCAATAAAAGCTTACTTACAAAAATACTTTAAACCATGAAAGTTAAAGATTTTTTAACGTAAGACCAACGTTTTCAGGTAATAAATGGTTGGGCTGATATATGAATACATACACATATTTTTCTCAGAGCCAAAGGTTTTACACCCAATGCTATACCTTCCCTTTGGAATTGGCTTTGTTGGTTGTGCATGCCTCTAATGCTGAAATTAGTCCACTGCATCTATTTATTTGTGTATTACTCTACTATGCTACTCTATGAATTAACTTGGTTACAATAGAAACAACTAAATAAATTGAATGAAATTACATTTAATTCAATTTCATTAATAGCATTTAAGTTGGGAACCACTCTGATTGAGTCTAAAGCTTGGCTTGGCCCATTAATCTTATATAATCTTGAATAAATTACTCAATCTCTATTTGCCAAGTTATTAAATATATAAATGGAAAAAATAACTAATCAATCCGATTAATCAATGAGAGGATTAAATGAATATATACATAATGCACCTGGCATGTGAGCACTACAGTGTAGGTATAAGCTGTTAGAAAACTCAAAAAATCTGATTTATGAGAGAAGTTCATTCCAGGCATGTGAACGTGAACAATTTACTTTATTCATATACAAAATCAAGATGTTGGGAAATTGATCTGAAAAGACCTTTCTTCCCCTTATCTACTGTTTAGATAAGCTATTGCTAAATTATGTTGTCATGCCCATGCTTTAGAAATTAAGAATATTGAAAAACAAATTATTTATTTAATAAAATAATGCTTCTACATTTCATTTCTATGCAACTGTTCTGTTTTGTTTTTTTTGCTGATCAATGTGTTCCTTTACTTCTTCTCTTTGCTATAGAGCACCTCATGAACTCTCAAATCACATCCATGGAGAACAATACAGTGGTGAGAGAATTCATCCTGGTAGGACTAACCAATGCCCCAGAACTGCAGGTCCCCCTCTTTGTAATGTTCACCCTCATCTACCTCAACACTGTGATTGGGAACCTGGGGATAATCATGTTGATCCTGCTGGACTCTCGTCTCCACACTCCTATGTACTTTTTCCTCAGTAACCTGTCTCTGGTGGATTTGTGTTACTCCTCAACAATAACTCCAAAGGTGATGGCTGGATTTCTAACAGGAGACAAAGTCATCTCCTACAATGCCTGTGCTACTCAGATGTTCTTTTTTATAGTCTTTGCCACTGTGGAAAATTACCTCTTGGCCTCCATGGCCTATGACCGCTATGCAGCAGTGTGTAAATCCCTACACTACACCAGTACCATGACAACAGTTGTGTGTGCTTCTATGGCCATAGGCTGCTATAGCCTTGGCTTTCTGAATGCTTCTATTAATGTTGGAGACACATTCTGTCTCTCTTTTTGTTTGTCCATGATCCATCACTTTTTTTGCGATGTTCCAGCAGTCATGACCCTGACTTGCTCTGGTAACCATATTGGTGAACAGATTCTTATTCTTATTTCAAGTTTTAATGTCTTTCTTGCACTTTTTGTTATCTTGACTTCCTATCTCTTTATATTTATTACCATTTCAAAGATGCACTCAAGACAGAGATATCAGAAGGCTTTGTCTACCTGTGGTTCTCACCTTATTACAGTTTCCATATTTTATGGGACTGTCATCTTTATGTACTTACAGCCAAGTTCCAGTCATTCCATGGGCACAGGCAGAATCGCATCTGTGTTCTATTCTATGGTCATCCCCATGCTGAACCCTCTGGTCTACAGCCTGAGGAACAAAGAGGTCAAGAGTGCATTTAAGAAGGTTGTTGAGAAGGCAAAATTGTCTGTTTCATAATAATGCATAGAATCTACTAAGTTATTTCATCCTTCTTAGATCTTCTCCATGCAATAACTCAAATATTAATGACCATTTGGGATATTAGAACAAAAGGTTTGCCTGATGTTGTTTATTTCTTTAGTTAAGAAATAGTCCCAATCATTTAAAATGCATAAAAAAATAATAACAGTTTTAAATGAAGTTTATTGTATATGTTTTAATTGGTACATTTTATCCAGAGCTAAATAATTGTAGCAATTTAATAAACTAATGCTTCAGTCATTACTGAGTGATTTGGGAAGAAAAAGCATATGCATGTGAAAGTTTTCACAGGTAAATAGCCATATTTGAATAAAAGCAATAAAGGTGAAGGGATTAGCTAAAGAACATATATGCATACCCCATGGATACGGACAATAGATGGTGAAGGCCAAAGGATAGAAAGACAAGGGTGGACGAAGATAGGCAAATGGGGGTGGGGGGAGGGAGAGGTATACCTGCAAGAATGTCAACATTAAAAAATTTTTAATAAAAAATGGAGAGATGGTTAAATCATTTTTACCTTAATCTTTTGAACACCAATTCTTTACTTTTTTTAAAAATTGCACTGGCATTAATAATAATTTCATTTCTTACTATTGTTAAACTATATCATGGCTTATCACTTTCCTACCATTCATCCTACTTCATTCACCCTGGTTTCTAACGATATTGGGCAGCTCCAACCTTGCCCTTATTTAAACTTCTTTGTATTTGGTGTTTCCTCTACATAGAATATTCCCTCACTTCAGATGGCTGATTAAATGTTACCTATTCAGGGAGATTGTATAGACCTGTCATGAACTATTTTATAAAACAGTCACTCCCATCCCATGGATTCTATTTTTCCCTAAGCCTGCTCTATTCTTCATAGTTATCATCAACATTCAGCTCTTGAATTCATTTATTCACTTGTTCATCTATTTCCCTCAACTTGAGTATGAAGTCCCTTTGAGTACTAGCTTAATCTGACTTTTCATTAGAAATAAATCTTTGAGCCTTGATATAAAAATAATTTTAATGAGCATTGAAAGAACTCCAGAAATTCCAAACTATATGGATAGAAGTAAGCTGTAAAAACTCAATATGCTTCAAGGGGAGAATACCACCAATATTCACTTGATAATGACCCCAACTTCTGGCATGAAATTAATAGTCTCAATAAACTTTCCATCCCAATACTGAATAGCTTTTCCTCTTTTGGAATTCTCCACACTATTTACCTGCCCACTTGCAGCCAACCAATGATTGACAAAGGTACCAGAGACCAGTTAGAACATCTCTCCCACTTTCAAAAAACTTATCTTAATAAAACTCTTGCCAATCATACAATGACTTGGTATTTATTCATGTTACTCAATAAACTTACTCTCTTTTCTAATACTCTTGAACTCCACTGAAATGAAAGGGACTGAAGATGGTTTCCTTTGTTGCAAGTTACTGAACAAACAGTCTTTGTTAATTTTGTGTGGGGCATGGTTTTGTGTTTGGTATGTTTTAAAAGTGATAATGAAGAATAATAAATCAGAAAAAATAGCATTCAAGCAGTTGGAACAAAGGCCCAAGGAGAACAGTAGAAAATTGAGTTGTACCAGAGAAAAGTAGGTCTCAGAGAAATATCTCCCATAGTCAGGTTTATGGGCCTTTCTAATGTCAATTCAGCAAGATTTCTAAACTGGCTAGTGTATATTTTATTACGTTCTGTTATGAATGAGAGGTTTACTTTTTCTATTCATCTTTACACTCGTCCAACATTATTTATTTACTGGGTGTGCATGTAGAATGAACTAAGTTTTCTTTTTAGTTCATGAGTTGCTGGACATAAAGAGCCATATCTTGACTAGATAGAGGGGATGGTTTAACCTATTCAATAGCCTGGATGGGAAACTTCTGTGATGATTAATTGAATTTTGGGTTGTCTCCTTAGTGGAGTTGACTAATATGACCTCTGTATGGAGGAAATGTAAAACAGATATTTGCCAACCGAAGTAGTACAATAGAAAAGACAGGTTAATTGTTTTCCAAACTATTTCCTTTTCACACCTAAACAAATAGCTAGGTTCAATTTCTCACCCTTTGTGAAGTTCATTGAGACCATGTGATTGTGTTCTTGTTAATTAAATGTGTATAAGTCATGTGCTTTCAGTGTTCTCATGAAATGTTCCAAGTGATCTTCAACTCACTCTTATTCTGTGTCATCAGTTGGCCAGAGAGGATTCAGACTACAACAATGGCAAAACCTCTAAATACAAAAAGCCTCAGTCCTGAGACATCCATAGAATAACTAATAAACAACCTATGTGACCTTGGCACTAAAATATTGGAATTTGCTTATATGACATCTAGTATTATTTACACTAACTAATAAGAAAGTTTTCCATAAGTCCATCTATATGTTGTTGGGAGTAAGTCAGTAGTAAGAATCTATGTAATGAGAAAAACTGTCACACTATTCTAACACAATTTAATACCACAATGGTTTATTTGTGAATCCTCAACCAGCCTCCAAATCATAACTGAAATGGCTGACACAAATAAAATTAGCACAGGTCTTGGAGACAGAAAATAGTTCAACCTGAATTCCATTCCAAGTTCTAAAAATACAGCTTTTTGATACAGGGCAAGTTAATTAAATGTTCTGAGCTTCAGTGGGGGAAAATAATGCCTACCTCACAAAATTATATACTGGTGAAGCCAAAACACAGCACAATGCTTAAACAGAATAGATGCTCAAAATTTTAATTTCCCTTTCTTTCCATTTCATTCCCCATCTTTTTTTTGTTTGTTTCTTTCTCTATATTGTCACTTTTCTCCATATAACTATTGAAAATTTTATTAATTATATTGGTTGTATTTATAATTACTGTACTACTGAATAGGGAGTCCTTTAAGATCAATGAGGTTATCTCATTTAGGTTTGTATTCTCAGAATTTAGTCAAATGTTGATTACATAGAAAAACTCAAGAGAGTCTAATGAAATGGTAATTCAGTTCATGAACAAACTTACACTGGCCAAATTCCTCAATGTTGACTCTATCAATCATTCCTTCATATTTTGATCAAAATGTATAATTGTGTATCTATATTTTCAAGTGTTTATTTATTTAGTTTGTATTCCCGGGGAAAATAAAAGTTCTATGAATACTGAAAACAAATTCTGACTTGTACTCTAATAAAAACTCATGTCTAGAAAAAAGTTAGGGCTCAGTAAAAGATTTTGATAAATGAATAAATGATAAGGTAAAGTAAAGCAAAAGACTCATCATTTGTGTGTAAAAAAAACAGAACACACAGACAACAAAACCTGTTAGGCCATTTTATAGTGACAAATTAGACAAAAAATTAAGTTTTTAATACTGCAAAGATTTTGTATTAGTTTCCCATGGCTTCTGTAATAAATTACCATGATCTTGAGAGTTTAAAACAACATGAATTTATTTCTCACAGTTCTGGAAATCAGATGTCAGAAATTAAAGGAATGAATGGATCCATTCCCTTAGTTCTAAAAATACAGAAAATAATTCCCCCAAACATCCCAAGACCAGGTCGGTAGTGGTAAGACAAATGGCTATATTTTGTTTTTTAAAATTTCTGTGGAGATTTCTAGGCTTTTAAGAAAGAAGTAAATGTGGAAAAGCTTGCATGAGGTCCTAACATCACCTAAACCAGAGATTCCTGTGAGTTTCCATTTTTGTGGCCTAAGTTGGCTGTAGCATTGCTGATTTGATGAGTGAAGGCTCTTCCCTCTAAGCTTCCCTCTCCCCTCCCATGTCCTCTCAGCTAAAAAAAAGCATACAAACATTATCCTCTGATATCTCCAGTCAGGTTAGGAGGGCCAATCTGGAATTGGAGCCTCCTGAGATATCCACTTGTATGACACTAAAAGCTTCCCCTGAGATTTGTGGTGTGATAAGATTTGTTGTCGTCTCTGCCTTGATATTTGCAAGAGCACACTCCTGAGTTATGTTCCACTACACAGAGCTCCACAGGTGGGGAAGGAGAGTTCCTGGGTGCAGACTTCTGGTCTATAATCTGGTCATGAAGGTTTTCCATACTTCCTCCTTTGTACCATCATTTGTCTGTTCCTATGACAAAGGTAAATATGAAGAAAACATACAATCATAGCCAATTAGAATGGGAAAGGGCTCTAAAAGGTCCAACAGTTTTTATTTTGTAATTGAGGAAAATAAAGCCCAGAAAGGTTAAATGGCTAGACCATAGACACCCTGTTAGCTAGTCATCTTGTCACTCATACTATGCTGTTCTTTCCACTCTACGATGCTGCTTTACAGTATCCAGATCTTCATGCTCATTGCCATCAGATGTTTTATATAAATGATTGGGGTGATGGTTAGACTCCAAAGGGATATTCCACCTCCTAATTTTTTTTATTTAGAATGTGCCATAGTTAAAGTAGTGCAAATACCATCTCTCTTTCTGAATTTCAGAGGTCATAAAACTTTCAACATCTATTTGGGGATCTCAAATGTAAAGCCATTTTATTTAGGAACATCAAAATTTGAATAGTCAATATTATTGGCTAAATCTCTTGCAGTAACCAAGAAGAGATGAGATAGACTATGAAAGTAATGGCCTAGATTACCTGATTTTTTAAATGCTAGTATCTTTTTAAAAATTATTACATCAAACTAAAAAGCTTCTGCACAGCAAAGGAAATCATCAACAAAATGAAAAGAGAGAACATATTTACCAATGATACATCAGATAAGGTGTTAATTTCCAAATTATGTAAAATGTTATTATCTTTTATGCTTATCAACAAATTTTCACATCAGAGCAAGATAGCAGTCAATGAAGGATATAGAGGAGCTGTGAATTAATTTCTTAATTAATTTCTTGTGAATTAACTTCTTGCCAAGTGGCAGACCTACATCTAGCTGATTATCAATAAAACTAAAATTAAAATTGGCCTTGTGTTTATAGTACAATCCTTCCCATAGGATTGATACTTTCTGGGTCAAAAGGAGTTGTTTTGTGTCCTTTTGCACCTACAAATAGTATAGATAAGAAATTTAGTTAATACATTGGCAATTTTTGGTGCATCAGTAGAATACAGAAATTAACTTTTCAAAAAATAAATTAAATCAGATTCACATGTTCATGCATTTGGACCATCTCTGGCAACTCTAGCAAGCACAGACATGTAAGAGTTGAAAAACCAGTCTCAGGGGAAGTAACCTCATTGTCAGTAGGGTGTCCTGGAATATTCTGGTTACTTTTATGATCATTTTGTAACATTTATACACACTTTTATTGTAGCACATCACTTTGGGGGTTAACTTATAAATCTACTTGTCTCTACCCCCTTAAAAAGTCAGGAATTGTGTTACACCAGCTCCTGGTATAAAGCTGGTTTATGTGCAAAACTAGTGAGTAGGAGAATGAGAAGAAGAGGGAACTAGCATTCCATGTGCCAGGCATTGTGTTAGTAGGGCTACACATGTCATTTAATTTCATCTTTTCAACTCGGTATAATAATACATTGGGTATTACATGAACTGGGTATTTCATAGACAATGAAACAGATTAACAGAGTGTAAGTAATGTTCCCAAGGCAGCATTCCATCTAAATTGCTCTTCAGTGAATGACACATCTGTACAATTGGAAAACAAGTATAATCTTGTATTAGACTTGTAAACAGTCAACTTGGGCTGTTCTAAATGATTGTAATATATCTATAATCTGACACATTTTTTTCTCTCTTTCAGGGCTCAATTCTACCTCTCTTGTTTCTACCAATTAGTTTTTTATATTAAATCCTAATTGAGATTTTGACTGTGCCATGTATTTTACTTGTTATTAATACCTATCTGCTTATAATTGCCTGTTTACACAATTGTGTTTACCACTCCGTGCTTTTATTCATGATGTTTCTTCTGCCTTGTCTAATAGTAGCAGCAGTAGTAGTAGCCCTGGTGAATTAGATATAAAAGTGTAGGTGTCCCTAAAGCAGGGCTCCAAATTACTGTGTATCTTCAGCTATTATTAGCAAGCTTATGAGATATCGTTCCAAAATGGGAAATGTATTTAACAGGGCTGATCAGCATCATATACCAATGACTGACAAAATGTTTATTATATTTTACTTTCTGTTGATTAAGCTTTCTATGTATAGCTTAGACAAGGTGCTTGAAAGATATGGAAAGTAGTGAAAATAAGTTCTCTGTGGTTTGATGTAATAGAGTATACCAGATAGCCAGTAAGCTGAAATGTGCGTCAGAGTCATAATATGGTAGCCCCAATTAACAGGGACATTCCAGTGTCCTTCCACACATCTCCTAGATCAGTGATGGGCAACCTTTTGAGCTTGGTGTGTCAAACTTCGCCAAAAAACTGAGCATAACTCGGGTAGTGTGTCACTTTGAGGAAAAAACATTATTTCGCGATATTTATAGTTTAAATAACATAAATGTTTCATCCTCGGCATGCGGCCGCCTCAGCGGCCGCGTGTCATCAGCAATGGCACTGACACGCGTGTCAGAGGTTCGCCATCACTGTCCTAGATGAATCACCTCACTCAACCCACCACAAACCACCATTTAGTCCCATTTCTTGCACACAGGCTCCTGACCTTGGCAGTAATCTGACAAGAGACTCTGTTCAATTCTCATGATAATCAAGTAGCATTATCTTGTGTTCACTCATTTTGTCATCGATGCTTCTCATGATGTTTCCTGAATGCCTTTAATGGAGAACATTTCAGAGGTGACTGAGTTTATTCTTGTGGGGTTAACAGATACCCTAGAGATGCAGATCCCACTCTTCATAATCTTCTCTCTCATCTACCTTATCACTCTGGTTGGAAACCTGGGGATGATCATGTTGATTATGTTGGACTCTCAACTCCACACTCCCATGTACTTTTTTCTCAGTCACCTCTCCCTGGTTGACTGTGTTTATGCCTCAGCTGTCACTCCCAAGGTAATCATGGGGTTTCTCACAGGAGATAAGACCATATCATACAATGCATGTGCTTCCCAGATGTTTTTCTTTGCAGCTTTTGCCACCACTGAAAGTTTCCTCCTGGCCTCAATGGCCTTTGACCGCCATGTAGCAGTATGTAAACCCCTGCATTATACCACCACTATGACAAATACTGTGTGTGCCTTACTGGTCACTGGACCCTATATCTGTGGACTCTTAGAATCTTGCATTCATGTTGTCTTCACTTTCCACCTCTCCTTTTGTCATTCCAATGTTGTTAATCACTTTTTCTGTGACATTCCCCCATTGCTGGCTCTCTCTTGCTCTAATATTAACACAAATGAGACTGTGCTCTTCACATTGGCAGCGTTCAATGTCTTTTTCACTCTCTTGGTTATCTTGAACTCTTACCTGTTCATTTTTATTGCTATCCTGAGGATGCACTCAACTGAGGGTCAGAAGAAAGCCTTCTCTACCTGTGTGTCCCACCTAACAACTGTTTCCATTTTCTATGGGACAATCATGTTCATGTACTTACAGCCAAATTCTAGTCATTCCATGGACACAGACAAAATGGCATCCATATTCTATACCATGGTCATCCCCATGCTGAACCCTCTGGTCTATAGCCTAAGAAACAAAGAGGTCAAGAGTGCATTCAAGAAAGTGATTGGAAAAGCAAAGTCTTCACTGGGCTTAGCCTACTAACTAGAAATGGCATGCAAACCATTGAAACTTCTAATAGGTTTCTAGTATCTATAAATATTTTTTGAATTTATATTATTCTTATCTTTTTAAAAGAGAAGTAAGCCTTTATTTCCTTGTTTCACAAATAAAGTTGGATGAACTCGTAATTATATTTTTCTTTAATTTTTCTGATCCAGTTCCCTCCAAATGAGATTGATTCTATTCATGTTTTGGGAATATGACTAGGTAGGAGAAATGTTGGATGCATTTTCACAGATGCATTTACTTCTATCTTAAGATCAAGATTATAATCCTAGATATTATCAAATCCCACACTATATCACTCTATTAGTCTGAAGTGCTTTGTAGGTAGACCTCCTAAGTATATGACATCACAGTTATATTTTCAATTACTAAAATTCAAAATAACTTCATGATTCTTTTTTCCTTCTGCAAAAAGCTTTATTGTTTCATTAGGTCCAATGCATGAAAGAGGGCTCCAGGGTGGTTAAAAGAATGACTAGTAGTTTCAGGAGGAGGCTCAGGTAAAAACCAGACACCAGGGGATGCAGAGGGGCCTCTGAAAGGCTTCTGGGCTCCAAAGGCTCCTAGTCATGCTTGAGGGTGAGCCTTTCCAAGAGATACTCACCCAGCCCAGCCTGGGGGCTGGCAGCCTGCAGATGTTAGTCAGGTGGTCGCCCATCTTCTTGATGAGTTTCACCCCCTCACCCAGGAAGTGGTTCTCCAGGAAGTCACAGAGCTGAGGGTCTGCACAGGTAGAACCCAGGGCGTGCAGCTCCAAAAGGGCCTGGTTCAGGTTCTTCTCCAAGGCCAGGGCGGCTTCCCTGGCATCCTGAGTTTTGCCCACTCATCTTGGGAAGGTTTCAGCACATCCTGGAAGAGAATGCAGCCACCGCACTTGTTTTGCACCTTTAAGAGATGCTCAGCGCCCTCGCACTTCTCCACCAACTCGCAGAAAAAGGTGGCCTACACTCTTGAGAGCCACATCATCACAGTCAAAATAGAAGCCCAGAGAAAGGTAGGTTTGGGAGGCCCACAGATGCAGGTTGGCCAGGCGGTTGACCGCAGCCTCCACCTCGGTGGAAAAATTCTGACGAATTTGGGAGTTCCTGGTTGTTCAGCAATAAGGAGTTAAGACAGAAAAACAAACAACAACAAAAAAAAGTGTTGGCTGGTCCCGGAGGTGTTTCTGAAGATGGTGACTGGATAAGACGCAGGAGAGTGGTCGGAGGCTGGAAGAAGGAGCATCACTAGGTCTGTTCCGTCCAAATGCTGTTGAAGCAAGAGACAGATCCAGGACCACCGAGGGCACTGCCTCTATGATTCTTGTTACATAGCATAGAAGCTTGATTCTCCAACATTCATGCTCTTAAGAATGATGTCGAGACTGTTGACATGCAGAATCCTAAAATCTAATTTCAAATAATCTAATTTGGTATACCATGGTGGAGCCCAGAAATCTGTATAATTATCACTCATTAGCCGAGATAGCAAGAATGCCAGTGGTGACTTTGGATGATGAGGGATATAATATAAGAAAAATTTATTTAGTTTCTGAATTTCAGAGAAAAAAGAATATGCAGCTCAAAAGGCAAAAATATATCCATACCTTCTCCTTACCTGAATTCTAATAGATAAAGTTCATATAAGAGAGTTTGGGTAAGGAAGACTGCCTAATGCTTAAACTACCCCTGTATTCCAGATGGAATTGGTGTGCAGACCACACTTTGAGAACTGTTACCCTAGAGCCGTGGTCGGCAAACTGCGGCTCGCGAACCACATGTGGCTCTTTGGCCCCTTGAGTGTGGCTCTTCCACAAAATACCACAGCCTGGGCGAGTCTATTTTGAAGAAGTGGCGTTAGAAGAAGTTTAAGTTTAAAAAATTTGGCTCTCAAAAGAAATTTCAATTGTTGTACTGTTGATATTTGGCTCTGTTGACTAATGAGTTTGCTGACCACTGCCGTGGAGCAGTGGTTCCAGGGCATTATTAAAAGACCAACAGCATCACCTGCAATTTTTCATAAATGTTAATTATAGGAACTCTTCCATCCAGACCTATAGAATCAGAAACTCTAGGAGTACAGCCCAGATATTTGTGCTTTAACAAGTCCTCCTGGTGATACTAAAACATTGAGAACCACCAGACTCATGCAACCTAGGAACACTAGCCAAAAATTTTAGTTCAGCTAACAATTGTTTGATCCTATAACATACTGTAGTGGTCATATTTTAAAAATCTCTTTTTATCAAGGACCAATAGTTTTCTCAGGGCATCTTTGTTACGAAAGCATTAGAAAGATTGAAAGAGACATGAAAAAATGGAAATAATATTGATCTAGCATTTTCCTTGAAAGTTTTAAAATCTCCTTTAATGTTGATATTCTGAAGACTCTCCATTACTCACCACCTAACAACTGTAGGAGCACATTGGGTCACATAGGTTTTTGAGACCATCAGAAGTATATAAAGGGGTTGGAGCCCTTATGTTCTCTTTTATTGCCACTAATTACAATAAAGCCCATGTTATCTGGAAAGACTTGTCATTTCTGTTTTCTAGAAGTTTGTACTGCATGATGAGGAGCTTCACCTAGATGAAGAAACCAAAGTGGAAAATTCATATGCTCAATGAACATTGACTTTTAGGAGGGTCAAATACCACACATCTCACTTTCAAGAGGATTTTATCTAGATTTATGGTTCAAAATTTCTCTAGAGTGCTAACAATGAATTTTGGTATATCATAAATACTACACATTCTGGGCTATTTTGTATAGATCACTGACCATAGGTAAATTTCACACTACCAAACAAGATAATTTGGTCCTTATAATTGCTGGTGAACATAATTATGTCACGTTTAAAGAATTATGGATATTGTAAAGTATCTAGTATTTATGAAGAAACTGTGGTTCTATTAATGGTAAGGAGAGATAGTGTGCTCTTAATCTCTGTGTGCACTTGCTTCATAGATGAGTTACCTATATTGTTCCTAAGTCAAAGGAAGGCTCTCTCAATTGACCACTGTAATAAAAAAATAGTCAAGTTAATGTGCGGTTGTTGTTGTTGCTATATATGTAGACTAGTACATAAAAACCTCTGATAATCCTTAGATGAAAGGTTTTCAAGAAATTACAGGATTAAAATAGAAAATAGAAATTCTGTTAGCAGGTTGAAAATAGAAATTCTGTTAGCAGAATCAGGGGTAAAACAGTACATGAAATTAAAGAGAAGTAAGTAAAAGAGGAGTAAATAAAACAACCTGGTTTTGGGTGAGAGTTAAAAATATAGTTATCATCATAGAAATTAGTAGGACTAGGGCAAGGTTCAGCAGAAAAGAAATATAAATATGACTGACAGGGGAAAGAGAAAGCTAAAAGTGATAAATGGGACATAAGTCCAATCTAAGGGAAAGGAAGTAGAAATTACAATATAGAGTTTTGAGGTTAGAAGGGACCATAAACATCATCTAATCCAATCATTTATGACACCTCCAATTTTCCTTAGTAGGCTCATTTTAGTGCACTTTAGGCCTTCTGTGAGCCCTGACTTGTCATGAACATTTCACTGGTTAGGTTTGCCAGAAGACAACATCCAGAGGTCCCTATCAGTATAAATAGGAATGAGGACACCATCCTGTGTCCCCAGACAGCAGTTTATCTGTGAGCATCACGTGGAAAGTTGCCTATTAATTGCCACAGTTGATCAACCCAGGAAATTTTTTCCAGATATGATTTTAGTTGGATTTGTTTTAAGAAAGACCATTGGGGAAATTTCTCCTCTTTGGGACCCATTATTTTAAGACATGCTATAGGCCACTAAATTGTCTGGCTAAGTCAGGCAAGAATGGCCTCAAGAGTAAAGGGGAGAATGCAAAAGATGAGCCTGGTCCTCCCATGCAATATTCTGGCATAGGATGATTTCTTACTATCCCTGTTTATTTTGTCCTAACCTAAGGAAGACATTCTAACATCGGACTCACTTCCTAAACCCCGGCGCACTTTCCCACCCACATCTAAATATTACGAGGACATCACCTACCAGCCACTTTTTATTTCTAGGGGATTGTGCACATCTGAAGCTCATGTATTCTTATTTCATTTCATCCTTGAAGAACAGGATACATAGGGCCAGAAAGCACGTCAGGAGAGCTCCCTTAATCATCTGCAGCAGAAACTTTTAGCATTTCCAAAAAAAATTTTTGTTTTGTCTGTATGAATTTTCTTTGATGGCTGGTAGAATGAAGTAAATTACAAAGAGGTAAGAAATCACCTTCAGATCTCTTTCAAAAATAAATTGGCTATTCTTTTCCTAGTTGATCTTAACTTACTGAGTATAATACTTCAGAGCAAGGGAAGTCAAACAAGACCTGAAGACCAAATTCAGACTCTTTCTGTATGGCTCTTGAGCTAAGAATGTGTTTTTACTATTAGAGAAAAGAATGGAGGAAGAAAGGTAGGATGGAAGGCAGGAAGAGAGGGAGGGATGAAGGGATGCATTAAAATTAAGGTCAAAGGATTTATTTTTCTGGCTACCCAAAAGTCTTCCCAAGGATATAAAAGTAAGTGTTTCCATTTTTTTTAACTGTATTTTTAATCCCCATTTTTTAAAAAAGCTATAATGATCACCATAAATTTGTTTTAAGATTACATGCCTTAAATTTGTCTTGTTACTATATTACATATATTGATGTTATATTTGTTTCACTATTGGGTTTTGAGTGTTCTAAGTAGTTATTGCTTGTATGGAAAAAACTTTTGTGTTTTATATAAAGTAAAAGCCCTTACATCCAAAGCAATTAGATCCAGTGCTTGATTGGTTAACTGAAGAGGCAGTTATAAGGAAATTAATTTTAAAATGTATGTAATCCTTAAAATCTTCATTTAACTTAAAACATATATTTGTACATTTTACCCCCAGCCTTCTGATATTTGGCCAAACATTTTCTGAGTGCTTTTTTTCTTTTTTTATATATGTGTTTATTTATTTCATAGAAATGAAGGGAGAGGGAGAGAGAGATAAAATCATTGATGAGAGGAAAACATCTATTAGCTGCCTCCTGCACACCCCGGATCAAGCCCACAGTCCAGGCATGTGCCCTGACTGGAAATTGAACTGTGACCTCTTGATTCATGGGATGATGCTCAACCAACTGATCCACATCAGCCAGGTCCGTGTGTGCTTTTTGTTGATGGATTATTGCAAACTGAATTGTTTCTTGCATGAACCATACTCACAAATCATTGCCTCAATTTGCAATATCAATGTCTTTAACATAAAATAAATATATAAAAACATTTGTGAAAAAATATATGCTATGTCATCTTTTTATGATTTTCCCCTCAAACATATATAGCAGTTATGCCCATCTTAGCAAATTTTTAGTAAGTTATTATTTGTTTGCAACTCACTTTTATCAAATATTTCTAAAACATTAACATTGATTGGCATTGAAAAAAATTCTTTTTCACATTTACAGTTCCACATTTCATACACTTTTATTAACTTTAATAATATCAAGAGTATCAACAAACACAATTGACTCGGTAAGCAGAAACCTCAACTGGAAGAAATATAAGAATCCAGATGTAGAGGAGTTCAGTGTAGGGTGGACACCCACAGTGTAGTTTACAGAGCAGGGGTCCTCAAACTTTTTAAACAGGGGCAAGTTCACTGTCCCTCAGACGGTTGGAGGGCCAGACTATAGTTTAAAAAAAAAACTATGAACAAATTCCTATGCACACTGCACATATCTTATTTTGAAGTAAAAAAACAAAACGGCAAAAACACCCGCATGAGGCCCGCGGGCCGTAGTTTCAGGACGCCTGTTATAGAGGGAAAGAAAACAAGGTGTTTAAATACAAATTAGTTAACTATTGGCCTTCTTAAAATGTTCATTGTTATTTCTAAAAACTTCTCATTTGGCTGCCTTATGGCTTTCATAGGAACAATTAGTTGTCTCATCTTTTTTGGTTGGGAATCATGGTTTATTTTATGTTCTAGAATTTCCAGAAAATGTTTGGATAAAAGGAGTAATAGTTTTTATATGACATTGTATTTTTTGCCTCTTAAAAAATCTTTGTTTTTTAACTCAATCTGAACAAAGATTTTGTATTTTAATAGAGGCATATGTCGATGTATATCGATTGTCCTAATTGATATGTTTTATCCTGCTTCTCACAATTGTCAGAGGGGAGGGGTCCTGAAGGACTGGGTAAGAAGGTGAAGAGATTAAGCAAGGAAAAGAAAAAAAAGGAAAGGAAAGGAAAGGAAAGGAAAGGAAAGGAAAGGAAAGGAAAGGAAAGGAAAGGAAAGGAAAGGAAAGGAAAGGAAAGGAAACAGGAAATAGGAAAAAGGAAAAAGGAAAAGGAAAAGCCCTCACAGACAGACGGCAGTATGGTGATCACCAGAGGGAAAGGTTGGTGGGTGGAGGTAAAAGAGAGTATAGGAGGGATAATTGGTGATGGAAGGATGCTTGACTTGAGGTGGTGGACACATAATACAATATACAGATGATGTATTTTAGAATTGTACACCTGAAACCTATATAATTTTGTTAACCAATGTCACCCCAATAAATTCAATATGAATAAATGAATAAAGACGATTTAAGCAAAGTTCTAAATTAAAAACTAAAATAATAATAATAATAAAAACAATAATAATAATAATAATAATAATAAAACAAATTATATGACTATTTTAGTCTGGCCAAAATAGTTATATAACTTAATTATTTTGATTATTTGGCTAGTGGCCTAGAATTTGATTTTTTAAAAATCTTTTTAAATAAAAAAATATATTTGTTTTTTCATGTTATCAACTAAGCTACCAAAGGGTACACAATTTTATTAGCCAATGTCATCTCATAAATTTAATAAAAAACAAAACAAAGATTTTTGTTCTATACAATTCCTTGTTCATTTTGTTCTTTTTTTAAACTATAACTTCATTCTTTTGTATTTTTTCTCTGTAATTTTTGGGAAAGACATATTTATATGATATACACTTGGAAAAATACATTCTGTTTGTGCTTAAAGTGATTAACATTAACTGTTCAGGAATATAAAAATTAAAAACTTGAAGTATCCACATTAAATAATAATTTGGTTTATACTGAATTATTATTTATGTAGTTTGAGGAAACTAGCACAATATATCCTATCTTGCCTTCCTATACCCATTTCTCATATTTTTATATAAGTTATGATTGTATATCTAGTTTAATATTAGCCCAACCGGCATGGCTCAGTGGTTGAGCATCAACCTATGAACCAGGAGGTCACAGTTAGCTTCCTGGTCAGGGCACATTCCCGGGTTGTGGGCTCAATCCCCAGTGCAAAGTGTGCAGGAGGCAGCAGATCAATGATTCTCTCTCATCAATAATGTTTCTATATCTCTATCCTTTTCCCTTCTCCTCTGAAATATATTTTTTTAAAATTATTTTCCATAATAAGTTTTTCAAGAATTCTATTTGAAATTTCTGTTCTTTTTAAAACAATATTTGAAATACTTATTTAGACATAACTGTGTTTTACTGTGTTTTAATTCTCACAACTTTCCTTTTGTATCACAAAATACCCAACAATTAATTTTTATTTTTATTATTTTAAAAAAAACTAATCATTTGAGTTATTGAGTTAATGTTTCAGCATGGATGTAGATGATATAATTCCAGAGCTATTACAATTTTTAAAAAAGTTTTTCATATTATAATACATGGATGACAACTGGGTTGGATAAAATCTCTTAATCAGGACTTGTTTTTCTTTAAAACATTTTGAATAGTGGTTCATCATCTCCTGGATTTTTTTTATCATAAAAAAACATTTTTTAAATACAAATCTATCAGAAAGTGGTGACTTTGTAAAAAATGGTTACTTTTCTTTTCTTTTTTATTTTCCCCTTCTAGGAAATTCCTAGTTTCCTCATCATCTTTCCTTATCTCAGCTAGCTCCACTCTTGTTTCTACCTTCCATATATCCAATGCTTACCTGTCAGTATATTTGAACTCTAAAATTTGGGTTGAAAATTGAAGTCTTACAGAAAATACTTCAGTAAGGGAAAATATATGTGGTATATGTCAAATATAAGTGGCACCTTGGAATAAAGATGTGTTCCCAGTCCTCTATGCAACCAAAACATCCAGAATAACATGAAGATTTTCATAATTCAAAATGTAATCTATAAAATAAATGTCTAAAAGAAGGAATTCTCATCATTTGCAGCAACCTGGATGGAATTGGAGAATATTATGCTAAGTGAAATAAGCCAGTCAAAGAAAGAAAAATACCACATGATCTCACTCATTTATGGATAATAAAGAACATTATAAACTGATGAACAAAAAGATAGATACAGAGACAGTAAAGCAACAAACAGACTTTCAAATTACAGGGGGAAAGTTAGGGAGAGGTGGGGGAGATAAGAAATCAAACGAAGGACTTGTATGCATGCATATAAGCATAAACAATGGACGCAAAACTCTGGGGGATGAGGGCATGTATGGGTGTGGGGTGGGGGTGGGGGGTATTGGTAAGATATGTACACATATAATACCTCAATAAATAAATAAATAAATAAATAAATAAATAAATAAATAAATAAATAAATAAAATAAATGTCTACAACAATATATGCATGAACCTTTTACAAAAGCAAAGAGCTGGCACCTATGGATGAATATTGAATGGCTGATGTTTCAAGTTATTTTAGATCTTTTTTTCTTCAGGAACATACATATGAATAATTCTAAGGATTATTATTCATAACTTTTATTACAATTAGATTCTCGATCATAATAAGGTAATTTCCATATCAGAAACAAAACTTAAAAATCTTTATTTTCCTCAGGCAATAGATAACTCAGCAAAGGAAGATTCAGCACTTTCTGTTCTCTTTTGCAAGAGACATGTTTGCGAGGAGCCCTGTCCTCAACCAGTCCGGCACCACGGAGTTTGTGTTCCGAGTATTCACTGCTGTCCCTGAATTTCAGGCTCTCCTCTTCCTCCTCTTCCTCCTCCTCTACCTGATGATCCTTTGTGGCAACACAGCCATCATCTGGGCGGTGTGCACACACAGCTCCCTGCGCACCCCAATGTATTTCTTCCTGTCCAACTTGTCCTTCATAGAGATCAGCTACACCACCGTGGTGGTGCCCTTGATGCTTTCCAACATCTTTGGAGCCAGGAAGCCCATTTCTCTGGCTGGCTGTGGGGCCCAAATGTTCTTTTTTCTCACTCTTGGTGGTGCTGACTGTTTTCTCTTGGCAATCATGGCATATGATCGCTATGTGGCCATCTGCCACCCACTGCACTACACCCTCATCATGACCCAGAAGCTGTGCATCCAGATGGTGGGCTGTGCCGTGGGTCTGGCGCTCTACCTGTCCCTGCAGCTCACATCCTTAATCTTCACCTTGCCCTTCTGTGGACGCCTCCGGGAAATCAACCACTTCCTCTGTGATGTGCCTCCGGTCCTGAGGCTGGCCTGCGCTGACATCCACGTGCACCAGGCCGTCCTCTATGTCGTGAGCATCCTCGTGCTGACTGTCCCCTTCATCCTTATTTCTGTCTCCTACATGTTCATCACCTTGGCCATCCTGCGCATCCGTTCTGCTGAGGGCCGCCGCCGGGCCTTCTCCACCTGCTCCTCCCACCTCACCGTGGTCTTGCTGCAGTATGGCTTCTGTGCCTTGGTCTACCTGCGTCCCCAATCTAGCTCTTCCGTGGATGAGGACCGCCAATTTGCCCTCATTTACACCTTTGTCACCCCCTTACTCAATCCCCTGATTTACACCCTTAGGAACAAGGATGTCAAAGATGCCCTGAAAAAGGCCATTAGTAGCAAAGGAACAGCTGAAGCTCTCTGAAGAGTTAGTAGAACTTGAAGGAGGTGCCTGAGCATGTGACAACAATGAAACTCTTATATACAAATGCCATAGTTACATTTATTTCCCCACAATTTTGATTCACATTAATTATCTTTTCCTAATACATGTAGTTGCTACAGTTTGCTCCCTCCTTTTTTTTTTTTTTTTAAGTTCTCTGAACTTTAAACCTCTGAAAACTGAACAGGAATACTATAGGCTGCTATTGTTCACTTAGCCCCAAACTAGAAATTTACATTTCCTCTGAAGCAATTTCATTACTTTTAAAGTTTCCTCCTGAGAAGTAATTGTATTAATTGAGTACTTGAACTCTGATTTGGATGAGAAATGTTCATAAAGATATTTCACTCAATCTAACATGTCTTATTCTTGTATTTGCCTTTAAAGGGTGACATATAACCATCTGGTCAATTTACCTGTTCCTTTCATTGAACCTCTTTTGCATGTAACAATGGTCCCAGTGTTCTGGTCTAATCTATGCTCTCACATTTAATGGAGGCATGTGCAAGTAAGTCAGGAATGGTGGAGCAGTCCATTTGCTCTCAGAATTAATATGTGTTGAGGTAAAATGCCAGATTTCTAACCTAAGACACCTAAGATGTCAGAAAACAAGACTGGGTCATCAAGTGTCATGGTCACACTTTCTAGAGATCATCCTGTGCATTAGTCAGGGATCTCCAGAGAAACAGAGCCAACAGGATGTCAGATGCAAAGGGAGAGATATATATTAAGGATTGGACTCATGTGATTATGGAGTCTGGCAAGTCAAAAATATCCAACCCAGGTAAGCAGGCTGGAAATTCCAGCAAGCATAAATGCTGCAGTCTTGAGTCCAAAGGCATTCTGGAAGAAAAATCCCATCCTTTCTTGGGTATCTTGTTTTTTTTTCTCTTGAGACCTAAAAGATAAGGCCCATGCACATTGTGTTGGTAAGCTGCTTTACATGAAGTCTACTGATTTATATGTTAATCACATCCAAAACCACCTTGACAGCAGCATTTTGACAAGTGTTTTACTAAACAACTGGGTACCATATATAGCCTAGCAAGTTGACATAAAATTAACCATCATAATCCACCCTTTGTCAGCTTGGCATCCATACTCATAAACCATATTTAAGGTCTAATCAAGACAATAACAAAGTCATCTGCCTAACCTGGTATAATTATACTATGTATAACTCAGAAAGTATTAACCCTATCCCCAGAAGAGGATGCAAAGTCCTTGGGTGATATTCACCCTTCTACTTTATGTTCTGTAACTTCAGTACTATGTTGTAGAGTTAAAAATACTTAAATACTATCATGCAAAGTCAATATATATTACTAGAGGCCCGGTGCACGAAATTCATGCACGGGGGTAGGTCCCCTCAGCCCGGCCTGCACCTTCTTGCAATCCAGGACCTTTCAGGGGATGTCCGACTGCCGGTGTAGGCCCGATTCCACAGATAAGGCCTAAACCAGCAGTTGGACATCCCTCTCAAAATCCGGGACCTCTGGCTCCTAATCGCTTGCCTGCCTGCCTGATTGCCCCTAACTGCTCTGCCTGCCTGCCTGATCACCCCTAACTGCTCACCTGGCTGCCTGATTTCGCCGCTAAAACTCAAGCTTCTTCTTTATTTTTAATATTTATATTTCTTCTTTATTTTTTATGTTAAAAGTCAGGCTTCTTGAGAACATGAGGCGTTTAACATTATTCCATATTCCTTACAGAGAGCTAAGCATGGTAAACACAGAAAATACTTAATACTTAGGGGCTTCTATACAAACACTTTCCAACCAGGAATGTTTAATAGGCAGTCTCTAAAAACTTGAACTGGAAAACCTAAGAGTAGAGTGCTCAGATTTCAGGCATCAGGTGCTATTAGCAGGATTTCTATCCCAATTAAACTCTAATTCTTAGCTCTCAACAGTCTGGACAAACTGCCCTTCACTGTCTCCAAAGTTTCTTATTCGTCACTATCCCATTTTCCTTTTTTTTTTTTTAGTTCAATGTTTTATATCCACATCAGTATTAATGTAGCATACAAAACCCACCTGCCAGCCTAGCTGGGCACGCAGGAGGGGGGTCCATGGCAGCATAGAAAACCGGGGTTCTTGTCCCAAAAGAGGAGAAAATGGGTTTACAGTCAAGGAAACAAAACCAGAGCCCAACATGAACAAGGAGAAGCCTTGAAACTGCATCGGGCAGAGGTGCTGTGGGCAGCGGTGCATCTCGGCTGGCCCAGCAGGACCTGCAGCAGCCTGGGTTCCTGGGAAGCCCGGGGTCAGATAGGGCCCAGCTCTTGAAGTTATTTTTAATGATTTTGCTTTTGGGGGAGGAGAGCTTCTGGGCAGCAGCTCCATGTGGGGGTAACCAGTGTGGGTTTCACTTCAGGATTTGGACTGGAAGTTGGGTGTGTTGGTTGGGACCCGCCCGGCCCCAAATGTCACAGCTGAGGTTCTTGGGAAGTGGCCCAGCAAAGTTCCCTCCTGCCTTCTTCCTGCCCTGACCCCAGATCTATGGCTTAAAAATCAGGGCACCAGGCTGGGGCTGAGCACCCCGGGGGCCTTTGTAAACATTGCAGGTCCAGACAGGGGGAGCTTGGGGGAACTGTAGGAACTGGTGGGGGCAGCCAGAGCCAGGGGAGGGCAGTGTCCATGGGGAAAGGGGGCATGGGGTGGAGGAGTTATGCTTCTCTAACAGAGACTTAGAGGTACAGAGACTAAGAGAGACAGAGAGGACAGAAATGGGGATAGAAAGAGTGACAGGAAGAGAAAGACTCAGAGAAAGCAAGAGAGAGATTGAGGCAGAGAAAGATTCACAAAGGGAGACGGACAGAAAGATGGAGTCCTGCTCTATATGTGTGTGTGGGGGGGGGGGGGGGGGGGCTCGCACGGGATGTGCCAGTGTGACAGTAAGTGCATCATTATATTGCACGAGGGAGGTATGCTGGTAATGCAGCACCAGCTCCTTCAGAGACCCCTAGAGTTCCGCAAAACCCAAGCCAGTGGCCGTGCGGTAGATGACACAGGGCTTGGTATCGCCGTCCACCACCACAGAGCAGGCATAGCAGCCCCGCTGGCTGCTCTCACGGATGAGGAAGGTACCATCCCGCTGGCCATTCAGCATTTCCTCAGCCTGCGTGCGGTGATCTTGCCCACATACCAGGTTTGCTCCTCATGGTGGGGGAGGTCATCCTCATCCTCCATCAGTGCATACTGGTCTTCAGTCTCCTGTTTGATTCCCAACCACTCGTTGATTTCCTTCTGCTGGACGCCTTTCTGGGTGAGCCATACCAGGTACTGGTCTCGGATCTTGCGCAGCTGCACGAGGTCTGCCTTCAGGCTGTGCATGCGCTTATCGATCTCCGGGTTGTCCCAGGCCTGTGTCCGCCGCTCCTGTTCCAGCTTCGAGCGGCTCTCATGGGTCTCGGCAATGCGAGACTTGAGCTGTTCTGAGTTCAGCAGGATCCTCTGCATCTCTTTTCATTGCCCTCACGCCGGAAGCGCTCCAGGTACTCCTTGCTGCACTTCTCTTGAGTCTGGCCCTGCTCTTCGAAGATCTTGATGGTTTCATGAAGGCTTCCATGGGGTGCTCTTCATCTGCAGTTCCTGGGAGGTGCGTGTGTACTCCTCGTAGAACTGGTCGTTCTCGCGGCTCTTGTCCTCCGCTTCAAACCAAGGTAACAAAGGAAACCTTTAATTCTGCTCTTCCTCGCAGCAAGGGAACAGCAAACCTCAAGAGAAATAATTTCCCGCCAGAATTCACATCCAAATACTGCGAGACTGAGGACTCTAGGGCTGACTATTTACATGCACAAAAACAGGCTCACGTTCTAGCCACAGGAGCCCAGGCATCCTCCACAATCCCACAATCCTCTGGTCGCACACTTCCAGTTTTTCTAGCTCCTCCTTAAGTGGTGTTTCCTTCAGTCGTGTTGCAAGTCCAGGGCCTCTAGTTGGAGAGGATTTTTCTGTTCTTTGACGTTGATAGCTGTTTACTATTTGAAATCAGTGAAGTTTCGGGAGCACTGCCGCTGCCATGAACATGTCACTCCCAAGCACATTCATGAAACAACCGCCCCTTCAGTCCACAGCTGGCACCCTCCTGGTTCGCAATGAGAAAGGTACTGTGCTGAGCCGTTTTCCAATTGGATCTTCCTCTTCCTTCCCCAGCACACTCCAAACCTACTCCAGGCCCACCACCCTAACCCTGCAGACCCTTAAGACCTTGCCCTCTATTTCTTAACTTTCCTTCATCAAACGCGCACCCTATTGTGTTGCCTTGGGCACCCCTAACCACTCCCTGGGGGGCGGGGCCAGTCTGGGCAAGGGGTGGTGGTGTTCTGGTCTCTGGTCTTTCTGGTCATTAAGGTAGCTGGCTTGATAGATAGATAGATAGATAGATAGATAGATAGATAGATAGATAGATAGATAGATAGATAGATGTTATACAGTAGGAGGATAAGAGAGGGAACAAAACATATACTATAAATATTTCTCTCTTTTCCGTGTCCAGCGTGGCTAGAGAGCGGTCCAGTTCTTGAGTAGGGGCAGCTGGGGATTGAGAAAATGAAAGAAAGAGACAGACACAGAGATAGAAGGTAAAAGCTGGGGCCCGATGGGTCAGCTATCCTCTGATGGAGAGACAGAGACCCAGAGCTGATACAGCACGTTTATTTTATAGTCTTATTATAACAAGATTAACATGTATACAAATGTTCTTGTTTTGGCAACACGTTCTGCACCTCCCACAGCCCATTAGCTACCTAGGAAGGAATTAGGGAGGGCTACAAGGTCAGGCTTAACAATGCTAGGAGACTTCTGCCCTCCAGGCTGGGACTTGTTTGTGACCTTGCCACAGGTCAGCCCAAGGCTTGACCCCAGAGCCGCTCCCTACAATATACATACATACAAATATTTTTATAAAAATGAAGAAATACATGTAATATTTACAGTCTTCATTTCTGCAACTGCTCATATGGTCAAAACTGTATTTATAATCCCTTTTTCCAATGTCCATTCCATATTCTCTTTGTCCTCAGTTAAGTTTCACAGCTTATTATGGTTCTTTGCCTGGTGGTGTGACCCAATTCTTCATTCCTTAAGGGTACAGGATTTTAATAGTCTTCAAAGGACCATTCACCAATTCTGTTGAGTCAGATGGCTTCAGGATGGTGAATATGCTAAGACCAGTGAATTTCATGAGTATGGACTCATTTATGTACTTCATTTGCTATGAAGCGAGTTCCTTAAGCATAAATAGTGCTTTATGGAATACCATGACTAACAAAACATTCTGTAAGTCTGTAGTTTTGGCAGAAGCTTTGTGTGCAGGGAAGGTAAAACTACATCCAGGGTAAGTGCAATTATGCATTCTGTAAGATGAATCTAAGCTAAAAACTCCACTGATTACATGGCATCCATAAGCACCTATTCTGACTGGAGAACTACAGTGATTTTTGGATGTCTGGAATTAGTGTCAGTTCAGAACCAGTCAAACACCAATCTAGATGTTACTGCTCAACCCTGCCTGGCTGTTGGCATCTGACTATACTGCACCCACATGCGAGCGTGTGCGCATGTGCGCGCGCGCACACACACACACACACACACACACCAAAGAGCTACATTAATCACTCTAGACCCACACAGAGGACTGTCTTTGAATAAATGGGGCACATGGGAGCATATATTCACTCACAAACTTATAAAAATTTATATACACATGACCAACCAATATTTTTTCAAGGAATAAGCAAATTTGCTAAGACCTACTGGGTATATCAGTTAATAATGCGGATTTTTTTCAATAGATAGAGTTACACATATGTTGATATATATGCGATTTGATATGTATGCTATTTTGTTGTATTGACAGCAAGCTTCAAAACTTCATATGTCAAATTTGCTGAAGGTGTTAACATCATAGAATATTTTTACACTTAAAAATGTCAAATTTCATGCCCCAAAAAAAGAGCATTTGCGGGAAGTTTTAATTTATTACTTTATTTTGAAGAAAAAGTTATCATATACTTCAGGAAGCTTATGGTGAACATACTCCATCTCAAGATACTTGTGAACGCTGATTTCGATGTGAAAGACAAAGAACGTCCAGGTCAACAAAAAAAGTTTGAAGACCAACAATTACAAGCATTATTGGATGAAAATGTGTGTCAAACTCAAAAACAACTTGAAGAAAGATTAAACGTTGCTCAGCAAACAATTTCTGATTGTTTACAAGCAATGGGAAAGATTTTAAAGGAAGGAAAATGGGTGCCACATCAACTGAACGAAAGACAAATAAAAAACCGAAAAGTTATCAGTAAAATGTTGCTTCAATGACACAAAAGAAAGTCTTTTTTTTGCATTGAATTGTGACTGGCAATAAAAAGTGGATTTATTTTGAGAATCCCAAATGCACAAAATCTTGGGTTGATCCAGGTCAACCATCAATATCGACTGCAAGTCCAAATCGCTTCAGAAAGAAGACAATGCTCTGTGTTTGGTGGGATCAGAAAGGTGTGGTGTATTATGAGCTTCTAAAACCAGGTGAAACCACTAATACTGATCACTACTGACAACAAATAATCAATCTGAACCAAGATTTGATCATAAAGTGACCAGAATGTGCCAGAAGACAAGGCAAAGTAATTTTGCTTCATGATGACACACCATCACACTCTTCAAAACCACTTAAAGACACGTTAAAAGATCTTGCCT